>NC_069381.1:166971666-168325833 GCF_027475565.1 Acinonyx jubatus
GTTGATATGGAATCAATCTCATTCTAGGTGACCTTTGTCAACTTTACAAGCTCTTTGATGACTTATTATCCATTTATAAAACAAAGAAAATAATGCAGATGTTGTTGAGGTTTTGTGTTTATAAAATATTCTAAGATGCTCAGATGAAAGGTGTGACTCACAGGAAATGCCAAGTATGAAAGAAACCGTCCCACAGATTCACAGCTGATCCCTTTCTGTGTGATGGAAACTTGATATTTAAAAACCTCATTGATAAGAATGCTGTTCTCATCAGCTGTGCCTCTTCTCTGAAATTTGTTCCATTTTTCTCTCTCCTTTTCCATACCTTCAAATTGGTTGACATTTATAACCTGCAAGGGAGTCATTGAGCAATTACTTAAGGGAGCCCTGCACAAATATAGTTTCTTTTCCACCAGGTAAAGGTCAAGTGTGTATGTTTGGATATATTTATCCTTTCCTTTTCAGTATTTGTCCATCAAGGAAACAGATGTTAGAAAAATACCTGATTGTTTAATCTCACCACTACCAACAGTTCTATTTTGGTCTGCAACACTCCTTTATTTTAGAATGTTTCCTAGGCAGTATATGGTAATTGAAAGAGATCAAAGTGAGTCTACTTAATTTGCACAAGCCTTTCTAATAATATATTTTCATAAAACATGCCTGTGATCAGGTGACATCCATCAAACAACTAAGCCATTATTTGAGGGAACTTTGATTTGGAGAAAGGATCTTCTATGATATCTTTTTCATAAACAACACTTTTCATGATGAAGGAAATAAATCGATCCTCAATCATTTTAGGATACAGAGAGAAACACTACTGAATTGCTGGTGTGCTTCAGTCTAGCCTTTTTTCTAGGCACATATTTATGTTATACACATTTTTTTTGTTTTATTCACCTCATTGTGTGTCAGTTTCTTTTGTTAATGTTTATTACCATTTACTCCAATTAAGGCAATCATGCAATATTTAACACCTTTATTTTTTTGCACAAGCTATTTAAAAAGGTCAATCGAAGATTATTTTGGATACAAGTAAGTTGAAATTGAGAGATATAGATTTAAAATATATTATTTTAAAGATTCCTGTCTGAAATGTTACATAACTTAATGTTTATTGACTCACTCTGTAATTAATTCTAAAGCTCACACCACCAGCTGTTCACGTTGTTAAAACTTAAAATGGATTTTAGGCAAAAAATATTTGATCAGCTGTTTTAATTGGAATAAGTAGTACTGACGTACTTTCCCACTGGATAACTGTACTAACTCTTACTAAGCAAGCTCCTGAAATCTCACTCAATTCATGAAGTCATCTGGGTTTCCTGTGGGACAGGTAGTAACTTACCCATTCTCAACCACTGAAAAATATTATAGTATAATATATAGTATATTATGACTTATTAAATCATAAAATGGATTCATTACATTGGTTATACATAGAATTAACAAACATTACTTAGTTCAGGGCTAGTCCTACGTAAAAATCACAAATGAGGTTGGATCATCTTCTGCTCAAAACTGTTTCCGTTTTGGGTCTTCTTCCTTCCCTTTCTGCGGCCAACTGATCAAAATCTGACACTGATGCTTATAGCCTGAGGAATGTGTCTCTCCTACCCTACTCAACTCACCTTTCCAGGCAAGGCTTGTGCTTCAGACCTTTCCTGAACATCATTCCTTGCCCCCATCATCACAGCCTTTGGTGGGTCTCCTGGTGGCTGAGGGACTTGTCAGATGACTGTGTTGCTAATCATACTGCATTTTGCTAAATTGCAAATCATTGACAGATGTTTCATAAATCATGCCTCCCAGATTGTGTTCCCATTCAGTTAATGGAAACCTTTCAAGACCTTGATCCCTAAAAGGAACTGTTTGGGGTATAAACTCTAGGCAATAAGAAAATAGTAGTAAGTATTTGGAAGGGTAGCAGGAGAAAGAAATCTACGTCCATATGATACTGGATTTCCAATATGACCATTGGGGGGTCTGATTCTCATTAGGTCTGATTCTCAAAGGAAGACTTTGACATGAGGATTTGTGAGCAAGAGATTTGTTAAGGCGGTACTTCCAAGAAAATCCAGTAGAGGCATACAGGAAGCCCAACAACGAAGGGAAAGAAGTTAAGCAAGAGAGCAGTTTTAGGTCAAGCTTCAGCCTGATCTTACAGGGAGCTATGCAGAGGACATTACATTTCAGAGCTTACCTTATCTTGAGGAAAAGGAGCTGGGCTTTCACTCTTCCTCATCGGTCAGTCACTGGATGTAGGCTGCCCTTTGAGAGACACAAGTTCCCTGGCACCTCCAGCTCTATGCAGGTTTGGCCAAACGGTAGTCTTCTGAAGATTACAGCTGTGTGCTGTCAAAAGTGCAACATATAGAAGCTGAGGGACTCATAAGGAAGCACAAGACTTATGAGGAGATCTAAAAGGATATGGGTGGAGCACCTTCCATATCTGCCATAGCGCAGTGGGTGAGCAATGCCTATGCAGCCATACCTTGGGCAGTGGAGCCTTCTTCCCAGGGGTAATTGCAACTCCAGATCAGGATATGGAGTAATACAAGCACCCCAGAAGTCTTCCTGGTACTGTCTCGCAATCAATAGACCCTTTGAAAAGGTAACCAGTTCTCTGATTATAGTTTTGCTTGCATGTTTTTTTTTTACCCTTTTATAAATGAATCTTACAGCATATACTCTACTGTGCCTGGCTTTTTTATTCAACTTATTGTGAAATTCATCCATGTTGTAGCATCTAGTGGTAGTTCATTCTTTTTCATTGCTTTGGAGTATTCCATTATATGGCTGTTTCACAATTCATTTTACTGTTGCTGGGCATTTAGTTTGTTTCCATGTCACATACCCTGTATGTGATACATACTCCTAGAAGATAGAGAATAAACTAACAATATGACAAAAGGAAATCACAGCAGCCAATGTGAACTTCTCTAGCAGTTTGTCAGCCCCCAGCGTAGAACTTAAAGTATCCCTAGAGATAAGCTAGAGTAGTTTGCCAACATCCTCGGAAAGACTTTGGTGAGGCCCAGTGGACCGAACTGACATGGCAAAGACCCTCAGGTGTAACCATTACACCCAGCTATACAGACTCCCTAGAAGAAGTTGCTGACTAGTATCGGCTCAAAGACTGGAGGACCACCCATGCTGTACTTGTGGAGATACTGTTCCAGCTGGACTGCCAGAGGCTTTGTCAGCCCAGAAGGCAGCCTGACTACAATTCTGGCCAATGTTTGTCACAGGACCACACGTGTGCCTCGCTCCTGGCATTTGATGCCTCCTTGCCAGATTCTCTTCCAAGTAGTTCGTTAATTCCCTCTTCTACCTTTCTTGTGTAACTAACTTGTGTGATAAAGTTGTACAATACACAGCGTGATTCATGAATTTAATATTCGTGCTGCATGGTTTTTTGAAACATGTCTCAATCTCATGATTCATACCTGGCCTGTGTTTGCCCTGCTTCATTCCAATTTGGGGCTATTATAAGTGATGCTGATACAAATTTCTTGGGAGTGTATTTTGAAGCCCAAATGTGTGCATTTCTGGGAGGTCTGTGGGTAAGTACCTGAGAGCAGAGTTGCCTGCGTGGACTGTGCATTTATTAAGCCTTGGTAGATACTGCCATTGTGCCCTTTCAATTCTCATTAGCACCGCATAAGAATTTCAGTTGCTCTGTATTCTCAGCCCCACTTAGTGGTCTTGGTCTGTAGCTTCTAACCATTCTCGGTGTGTAGATTGTTTTTTAAACTGGGGTTAAATTGAAAACTCACAGTTAAAAATTTTGTAGAAACTTTTGAAGATAGCAACCTCATTTTGATAAATGCTGATATTGGTGAGTAATTTGTCTTCTCACAAATAAACTTGTGGGTGCTAAATGTTTCTTCATTCAACTGATAATTTTTTTAAGGTTTTAAGTCATTTAGGTGTGAATCAACAAGATCTCTCTTATATTGTTCATTGTAGAAATCAAGGGTTTTTTCTGTTTGAATTTGGTCTGTGTAGAGCAAAGTTTAATGCTATCAACCAAGAAAATTTATAAGAAATATTTCATGTTGACTAGCTTTCACCCTAAAACTTTCTAGCTCCAATTTAAGACTATAGCATCCTGGCAGAAATATGTGGAAATGTTTTGATATCTGTATGAATGCAAAGAATCAGAAACAAGTCATTTAGCCTCAAATAGGAAAAAAAACAAAACAAAACAAAACATACTTTCAATGAAGATGCATAAGACTATTAAAAAAAAAAAAAAAGCTGTGATTTGCTATAGACTGAAACTTGATAGTTAGGCAGGAGAGAAATGTCTATTTGACCCTGGACTAGAACTTGAAAAGGTTTACAGGAGTATGCCTGTTCTCAAATATCAATGTCACTGTATATCATTATACTAGCATTTTAGGACTTCTGCATTAATTATGTTTTTAATTTAGATAATCATGCTATAGAATCACGTGTCATTGAAGGAGGCTCCAATGGTGTGTGTGTGTGTGTGTGTGTGTGTGTGTGTGTGTGTGTGTCTTTGATGGCAAATTTGTTCAACCACATTTTTATATGTTGATCTTTCTCCTTACAGCTGAAAAAGTCTTGGGGGCACCTGGGTGGCTCAGTCGGTTAGGCTTCCAGCTTCGGCTCAGGTCATGACCTCACAGTTTGTGAGTTCGATCCCCACATCGGGCTCTGTGCTGACAGCTCAGAGTCTGGAGCCTGCTTCAGATTCTGTGTCTTCCTCTCTCTTGCTCCTCCCCCACTCACGCTGTCTCTCTCTCTCTCTCTCTCTCAAAAATAAACATTAAAAAAAATTTAACAACTGAAAAAGTCTTGAAAAATTTAAAAATAATGCTTTTAATTAAATGCTGCCTCAAAAAACTGTATATAACTCTATAAAGCATCTGCCCTCAGCCCTTACTAGCTAACACTTTCCTTATCAGTTAATGCCTTATCAGAAATTTGTAGAATTAGCCACAAAGTAAATCACTGGGAAATCGTGCCTGAAAGAGGGAAAATCAAGAACAGTAGTGGAGAAGTGTCTGAGGGAAAAGAGAACTGCTCACACATCACAGAAAAGAGCAGCTTCTCCCATTTTACTGAAGTCTGTTCCTACTCATTTTAGGATGAGCGCAAATCATATGGTTTCTATCTGGAGGGTTTTGGGAGAAGATCAGTGGTCTGATAAACTCTATTGAGTTTTAATATCTAATTCATACAATCACACAGTGATTTAAACAGGAAAAGAATATAGGTGTCTTGTAGCTATGTTCTCTTTCCCAAATGGGAGAATTGGGGCTCAGAAAAGGGTTACAAACAACCTGAATGAGGGGCACCTGGCTGGCTCAGTCAGTGGAGCATGCGACCCTTAATCACAGGGTTGTGAGTTCGAGCTCATGTTGGGTGTAGAGATTACTTAAAAAAATAATAATAAGGGACACTTGGGTGGCTCAATTGGTTAAGCATCAAACTTTGGCTCAGGTCATGATCTCGTGGTTAATGGGTTCGAGCCCCACATTGGGCTCTGTGCTGACAGCTCAGAGCCTAGAGCCTGCTTTGGACTCTCTCTCGGTCTCTCTCTGTCTCTCTCTCTCTCAAAAATAAATAAAAATTAAAAAAATAAAATATGTAAAATAAAAACTTAAAGAAGAAAAAAAAAAGAACAACCTAAATCCCACATGAAAAGTTTCCCATTATTCTAGAGTTTTATTTTCTCCATATACACCCCTCTCCCTCCCATCCTTCTCACCAGTTTCTATTGTTTTCCATTAACAGAAAAATAAGAATTCTCTCTTCCATGAGGCCTCATGTTTTTCTATTTCTGTGCTCTGTTCATGCAGTCTCTCCACTTACAGATTACCACTATGATTACCATGCTGTCATCCAGGAGTGATTTTCCAGCAAATGAGACTTATGTGAGCAGAGAACAATTACTCTAGTGTACAATGCAATACATTCATGAAAGTTATGAATGAAAACATGCTCTAGCTACTGTTTTGTACCTATAGGAATTGCAGAGATTCTACTGAAATACATAGACATTATAGAAAATGTTTCACTAGATAATAAATCCATAACACAGCCTAAATAAAAAAAGATAAACTCAGCAGGCCAGAAATTTTGAGGAATTTTTTGATGGTAAGGAACAGATAAATAGTATCATCTAGCTGGAGAAAGCAGAAAAGAGAAAAAAATACAAAGGCTATAACTGGAGATAGCTCTACATTATTTAAGCATTTCCTAAAGAAAACTAGGAGAAATGTGCTCAGACTGAACAAATCAGAGAGGGAGGGGCCCCTGTGGACAGTTAGGGCAATTAATTAAAGACTTATTTGAATAGCTTGGGCCAGCCGGCTGCCCCCCCCCAACCCCCCAAAGCGGATGGCAATAGTAGTGTTTGCCTTGGGATAAATCCTAGAGGACTGTTTCATACACACAGTGAGTTACTTCCTTAGGAGAGAGTCCCTTGTATGAAGGTTGGGGCTGGAGATGAAGGAAAGCAGAGTCTGAGCTAACCTGGAACTTTTGAATCCACAGCAAAGATGGAAGGAAGGAGAACCACTTATTCTCTTTGTCCACAGGAACAAATTGGGAATGGGATAATCTGAAATGCGAGTTCTGACGCAGGATACCCCCAGATAAGGTGTAACAACCAGCAGGGCCGAGAAGCCCTCAGACCCTAAATAAAAGTTATTTGCACATTTTCCCAGTGTGACCCCCCCTTCCAAACATCCAAAGCAGTCATCTACATTCAGAATTTAATGGCACCTACTGCAAAAGCGCTTCTCCTTAGATCTGATAAAATACATTTCAAATATCCTGTTATGATAAAGATACTCAACCACAAATATAAATAGCAACCCCAAACTACAAACTAATTGAAGAAACTTAACCGTGTAAGTGAGTCATTCAAAATACTGAAAGGATCCAAAAAGTAGCATGAAGAGAAAAATACTATCTACATTTTGACACACCCCAATGTAATTTCAGAATGCCAAATCTAAAGACAAAATCCTAAAAGTTTCTCAAGAGAAAAAAACAGATTGCCTATGAAAGAGTTCTAATTAAAATCAGCAATCTTGGATACAGGTTGACAAAAGAGAAATATCATCAAAATTCTGAAAGAAAAAAAAAATTAACCTGGAGTTCTTTACCCAGCCAAACTCCCTCATGTGGGAGAGCAAAATATAGATTTGCTTTTTTAAATATGCAAAGACAGAGAATTTACTACCTATGAATCATTTTTTTAAAAACTACTGAAGAACACAGCTCAGCAAAACAGATAATGAATCTAAAGAAGTAGGATATAGGAACAATGTGGGCAAAGAAACCAATAAAATGAAACCGCCAGAATATACTATAAAGAAAAAAAAAAAAAAGACACGCTGAAATTAAAATAAAAGATCCTTTTACCATCTCAGGTGAGTGAAGACTGGGGAAAAGGGCATGCTAAGCTTCTTGTTTTTCCGGGGGGGGTAGATGTTGAGAATGAATATTATTTATTACATTAATTATTAGTATAATTAATTTTTAAAAGGAAACAATGTATGAACAAAGACTCGTGAAAGCTCAGAGGATTCTGGGAAGACGTTTCAGAAGAGGGGCATTTGAACAAGGTTCTATAGGAAGAAGTATATTTCAATAACAAAGGTGGGGTAGAAGGATATTCTGAACAAAGTGTCCCCACGTAAAAAGGGTGCAGCACTGTGCAAGGGCCTGGATTATTCGAGATAGAGTAAGAAGTTCAGTGGTGGCTGTAGGATGCATGGCCTGAGATGTGTCTAGAAAATAAGGTTTTTTAACCTTTTGTTTCTCTAATTTGCCAGGTAATGATGTAAGTTTGACTTCCTTATCATACTTTCTTAATTATCTACTCTTATCATCCATTTTGTTCCATGACTCATTATGTGCACTGGAAAATAAGGCTCAGCACATTACAACCTGATAGATATTTCATGTTCTTTCTGAATTAAGAATATCTCTTTGCTTCCAAAATCATTATGCATATATTATACAAACAGTATAGTGAGTCATATTCTCTTAAAACTAAGTGGTTAGAAAATCATAAAAAAGTTTTATAACATTTTGAACTCTCAAGAAACAGAGACTGTGAGATGGCACTGATCATCCCCATAATACGTTGCTAAGAAATAAATGTGATCAATAAGCAATTCTGATTTACAGACCAACTGATTTCCTGTCACTGCAGTCCAACACGACC
The DNA here is from genome assembly GCF_027475565.1 of Acinonyx jubatus. Taxonomy (NCBI): domain Eukaryota; kingdom Metazoa; phylum Chordata; class Mammalia; order Carnivora; family Felidae; genus Acinonyx; species Acinonyx jubatus. The sequence continues at coordinate 166,979,885 of NC_069381.1, forward strand.
AGGAAACCATGGCAAACGCCCTCAGCTGTTTAATATAGGTTTCATGTTCTTACTAAAAGGTTTGCGTTTACTGGAAGTGACTCATCCTAATCAGTGAATTATTCTATTTTTTTAATTTCCATTACTTAAGATTACTTGTGGATACGAATTAGCCTATGTCATGTGTGGAAACACAGGCAAACACTCAAGAATAGCTATCATGTGCCTTTTTAGATTCCACTCAGACCCAGAAGATCGCTAAACTGCAACATGAAGCCAAAAGTTGTAATCATCTTAAAAAAAGAATTTACTTTTGTGTAAATGGAAGTTAGAACAAAGAGCATACACAAAGTACCAGATGTGTAAGTAATATTTAGGTAGTAGGAATATAGATGAGCAGAAAAGTAAGACAGAAGAGAATGTGTATCAAGTTTTATACTGATAATAAAAAGAGGCAAAATGGTTAAGTGTTAAAGTACCAACTTAATTAATCATTTCTTGATTTAGTTTTTTTTTGGAAGAAAAGGATTTTTGCCAAAGCAGATCTTTCTCTGATACTGAGAGCACAGGAAACAATTGGCTTCCTTCCACAGAGATGTTCTAATCAAATATACTTTTTAAAAAGGGAAAACATACTCAATATGAACCGAATATTCATTCATATAATACCATGACTTCACTGACTTCTATATTACATGCAACTTTCAAATCACATATACACTTAACTTACATCTTGTTCTCTTAAAAAAAATTGAGAAACTTGTCAATTCAATTACTATTAGCATCAGCTTTCTGTTTCTGGAGATTGATGAATTAATTTGTGGCTTATGCCGACATTTGCCTCCAGTCTTCTCTTCCCTGTATCCTGCCTTTTAAGCGATCTCCTAATCATTAGCATTTTACCCGAGGCAGGAAGATTTAGGGATAAGAGATGAGACTTAAGTCAGTCAATTATGCCACCTTGGAGTACTCCTTAACACAAGGTTTATATATACATGTATAGAGAGAGTTTTAGGTTTAAAAAATCATTATGGACAGAAAATTGGAACCAATATTTAGAGTTGGTTTGAATTATGTATGTGCTGTTTGTCACTCATCCCACAGGAATCTGAGATGGGTGTGCATATTAATTAAAATAACATACAGAAGATTATACTGTGAGACTGTTTCTTACTTGTTATATCCATTTCAAATTGGATTTCACAGAGTATATTTGCAGGTAAGATGATGTTAAAACATTTGACAGAACCACCAAAAATTCAATGAAAAAATCTTATCTGCTTTTTTATGTCATTACAGAACTTAAGTTCTATTTTTGGTCACAAATTGTAACTGGAAGAAACTTTGGTCATGCCTCTTCTACAAAGATTTAGTATCCACTCTGAGATGTGATTTTTCTAGAATTAAGATAAATCTGAAGCATATCAATCACAACCTTACACACAGGATGGGCCCTTCCTGGAATTCCTCTGGGGAACTCAGGTTTTCTAGCTGTGTCCTGGGTTAGAAGAAACTTTGAGACAGTCCAAGCATGAAGGGGTGAGAGGGGAGATGAACTGAAGCAACAGTGGAAGGTGGGTTTTGGGTGTCAGAATCCCCTAAACTGAGAAGCACAAATCAGAACCCTCTCTGGTTCCCAGAATTAGGTTGGCAGCAGCAGCTGGCTGGGATCTACCTGATATTCTACTAGGTACACCTGAGTACCCTTTAAAAGATTAAATACATTTTATTTTATTTATTTTTAAATGTTTATTTTTGAGAGAGACAGAGAGTGAGTGGGAGAGGGTCAGAGAGAGGGAAACACAGAATCCAAAGCAGGCTCCAGGCTCTGAGCTGTCAGCACAGAGCCCAAAACAGGGCTTGAACCCACAAACTGTGAGATCATGGCCTGCGCCGAAACAGAATGCTTAACTGAGCCACCCAGGTGCCCCAGAAAAGATTACAAAGATTTTAAAGTAAAGTGCCTCACCATCTCAGGAGTACAGTCTCTCCCTGTCTTCTTCAATCATTTAAAAATAATCTCTCAATAAAGGTAGGGCACAAAATGTTTTTCCTGATATCTGTAAAATGAATGAAAGGATTTAAGAGTCTACCAAAATTTTTATGACAATCAAGATTGTGCCTGACATCAATCAAACTAAGTTACAAGACACTTACCTTAGGTGACTCACAAAACCCTACTTAGAAAAATTATGAATCTAAAATCTTGGCAGTAATTGATATTGATTGTTCTCCAGCTGGCATTTGATGACATGTTTAAGGAACTAAATTGAAGACAGTATTTTACCTGGGAGTTATCTGTTGCCTATTTTGTTTTCTTCAGAATGTATTGTCCATTTAAATTTCTCTTTTGAAAGGTGTCTTAAAAAGTAACACTGGGCAGGACTTTGAGACAGCTTGTTCCTTCAAGCTTCTCTGACTGATAAGTATTATCTGAATATATTTCACACTTTGCCTGATCACATTTTTGTATGTATGTAATACCATTTACATTTCGAACATTTCTTTTGAGAAGAAGACTTGAAATTCCTTAAAGTTTAAGGAGCTTCATTTTCTTCTGTGTTAATTCTCTTTCATTCATTCATTCATACTATCATAATTATGCAACAATAAAAGTAAGGATATGTTTTACTTGTTACGCATAGCTTAGAGAATGAAATCAACAAAGCTAAACAAGAAAATAATAGTGGTCTTCAAGGAGATTATAAGAAAACAAATTGCTCCTGATGTTTTCCTAATTTCATTGTAGCTTATATGCATTATACTGCATACATCAGCAAGTATATTAGAAACGCTTTTGTGTAGTTACAGTCTTTCTTGCAATATTGCTCTTATAGGTCAATATAAAAGTGTTAAAAACTGTGTTCTTTTGCATTTAATAGGTGAAGTAAATTCAGTATGCTAATGGAAACAATGATCTCATCCAAAGCAGTTTGTCTTTAATTAAAAGGCAAAATACCATTTTTTGAAAAACTATTTTAGTTTAATTTTTCTGATTTTAGGGAGTGTATAAAATAATCTCTTTATACATGAAAATTAAGACCTTTTAAAGAAAATATTATTTTAAAAATTATCTTTGTTATTATGAAAGCTGATTTTTACGACAAAATTAATACCTGCCCATTATATAAAATACAGAAACATAAAGAGCAAAGATAGGATCTATAATCCCATCATCTGAGATAATTCCTAGTAACATTTCAGAAGTGGTTATCCCAAACATTTTTCTCACATCACACACAAAAATACAAATATGTGTCTATGTATATATATATATCAATATGTGTTTTATGCATTGTACTTGTGTGTGTAGGTGTTTGTGTGTATATACCCATATAAATATGTAATGGAATTACATTAGACATACTGTTTAAGAACCTTTTTTTTTTAACTTAACTGTGGTTAACAATACACCATGAAAAATATTTAATTACTGAAAGCCATACCAACAACCAAGAGTGTGATTTTATCTCACTGTGTCATCAAAAATTAGTAAAATGTGAAGAATTTTACAAATGGACTGTTTATGCATTCATTTCCTTATTTGTCTTAAGAGGAAAATTTCTATGACCTCCTAGAAGGAAAACTGGCCTACTATTTAGGAACCGTGAGTAGTAATTCCAGAACAGAAAATAGACGCATAATCTGAAATAAATTGCCTACATTGTATTCTCTTCAATTTAAATTATATTTACATTTCTTTTTAGAAATTTTCCCCTTTCTCTTTTTTATTTTCAGCCTCTCTATTGGCCACCTCCTTGTAACACAGGATATACTCGAGTCTTGTTCATCTATGAAACAAACCTAAAGATCCCCATTCTCACTCTTGCTGTCTACTGTTAGGTCCTGTGTTTGAAGGAGGCTTTTTTTAAATTGCCATGGTGTTTTTTGTTTGTTTGTTTGTTTGTTTGTTTGTTTTGAAGGACTAGTTTCAATTTTTGTTTTCACTTAGATAATCTCTCACTCTCTCCCTCAGTCTAGCTACTAAAATTCAACAGATATTTTTTAATGATCACAATTACATCCTCTACCATTATTTTTTAGTGCTGATTACAATGCTCCTAAATAAACTATCTTCAACTTTGATTTCTATGTTATGATTCTTCCCTGATCTTCTTACCTCTATAGATTTTTGTTTTTCATTCTGTCTTGCCTTTTCTCTTTAACCTTTGGGATTCTTAAAATTTTTGACTTCCTACTCTGCATTCTACATACGGCTTGGATTAATTTATCTACTTCCATGTTCTTAATTGCTTAATTGATAATAACTCATGTATTTATATGTATATCTTTATTAAGACAGACCTTGCTTCTGAGTTATAAACACACATATAAAATGGCCAGCTGTAAGAAGTAATAATGATTTTAAAAGTAGCCAACAATTACTGAGTTTTGCCTCTATATCCCTGTTCCAAACTTAGTGCTACAAATAACAATCAATTTTCATCTAGATTCTATAGATCAAGAATTCAGGTAGGGTAAAGTGAGGATAGCTTATCTCTGTTCCATGATGTCTGGGGTTTCAGCTGGATCACACAAACAGCTGGAGGTGACTCACAGTTAAAGGCTGTAATCATCTGGAGGCTTCTTCACTTAATGTCTCATGGGATGGCTGTAGTGATTCAAAGGCTGGTCTTCACTGAGGCAACTGACTGGCGTCAACACAGGACCTCTCCATATGGCTAGGGCTTCTCACGCATACCAACTGGGTTCTGAAAGAAAATGTTATAAGAGGGAGTATCTGGAGTGTAGACAGACAAGGCAGAGCAGGAATGCATTCTTTGCACTTTGATGTCATCAGCTCTGAAGACTCAAACAGCTGGGATGACTTGAGTAGCTAGGGACTAGAATGCTCTGGAGGCTTCTTAACTCACATGTCTGGCACCTTGACACGGATGACTTGAAGGTTAGGCTCATCTGAGGCTGTCAGCCAGAGTGCTTACATGTACCCTCCATGTGAATCCCCCAACCTTCATAGTGCTGTGGCTGGTTTCTAAGAGGGAGCATTCCCAGATGGAGGGAGTCTCTAGAAAGTAAGTGTTGCAAGAGAACTAAGAGAAATTAGTATGGCCTTTTATGTATAGCTTCTGCAGTCATGCAGCATCACTTCCTTTGTATTCTATTGGTTACAGACAAGTCACTAAAGCCAGGCAGAGTCAAGGGCAGGGGAATTTGACTTCACTTCTTAATGAGGGAGCAGTAAGGGCACATTGCAGACAAATATGTGGAATGCTGCAACCATCCACATTTTAGTCGTGATATCCCCATATGCAAAGCTGCTGAATCTAAACTATTAGACACATTCTTCCATTTATCTTTTCCCTTGTCACCATCCAATTCCATTAAATAACTATATCTCCCTCTCTCCATCTTCACTACTATTTCTTTAGATAAGGCTTTTGTCATCCCTTGAGTAGAATACTGTAATATCCTCAGATGTTCTCACCTTTGGTCTTGTACCCTTCCAATCTATCCTCCACACAGACATCACAGTGGCCATTCTAAGACTCAAGTCAGATCATAATACCCTCCTACTTAAATCTCTCTAGTTATACTTGTTGCCTTCACAGTAAATCCCACATTTCTTTGCATAGTATGCAATGTTGTCATGCCTATCTTCCTCTTCTCCAGCTCAGAGGTTAGCTGAAGCTAGTTGGGTTATGTAGCAATACCATCCATATACTGTTTTAGAGTGATTACCAGTGTAGAAATCACCGCCATGCTTACAGAAGGTAGCTTTATGTCACTGGAGTTGATTGTAACCTTGTGGATATGAGAGCCCAGCTTTCTATCTATTTTATTAAGGGAAGCTGGATATCTTTTATTTTTATTTGTCTTAAAATGTCATCTCAATTAAAAAAAATTATGCGTAGGCAAATAAAAACTGTTTGTGACCCAGAGTCACCCATCAACTTCCTACCAAGGTCTCTTTTCTATTTCCTATTACCTCTTTCTATCATAGCATCTTTAGCTCTATGCTGCTCACTTGTTTAGGATTTTGCTTTCTTCTCTTACCTATAAGTTCTCTGAAGGTTGAAACTTTATCTTGTTCATGTTTACGTCCCAGTGTTTGGCATAGAATAGGATGCTCAATACATAGTTGTTGGATGAATGAATAATATTTATGAAAATATTTTATAAATTAATACATTTTATGTAAATTCAAGAATTAAAATTTCTAGAGTTCATATAATAATCATCTCCTCCAAATAAAAGGCAGGGGAAGAATAAAATTAAGTCATGGAAATGAATGAAAGTGAAAGTTACCAAAACAAATGAAAAAGGGGATGGATATGAAGAGAACCAAGAATAGATTCCAACTCTTCTTCCCATTACTCCTGTGCCTTTCCTGGACCTGATCTAAAAATCTTCTTAATATTTCACCTGGCCTGACATTTCAGAGGTCCCATGGTCCACACCAAGCTGTGACTGACTCTGTCTTTGCATGCCGTTCCTTTGCCTGAGGAAATTGCTTCCTTAAGAGTGGCATGAACAAAATCCCATAGTCCTTCAGATGAGGCCCCAGCTCTACAAATCCCTAGAGTTCCCTTTCTCTCAGGTGAACTTACTGCTCTAGCCTCATGTTATGCACTTGCTGAAAACCCTTCATGAGCTTCTGATTTTCTTTAGTGAATCTGCCTCAACAAGAATAGAGATGAAAAAATTGAGTGATGATCAGGAAAATATTATACATTAAACAACACAGTAGTGATTCTTCAGTTCAACACATATTGTAAAAACTGCATTAATTGATATGAGGATCCCAGAGTAAATCAAAATTTAAGTTAGAGGAAGTGAAGATAAAAACATGCAAACATAAAGCAATTAAGGAACAGTTTTAAGGAATATGGCAGGCACTAAATAAATGAAAGAATGTATCAATGATGTCAGCCTTTAAGCACAAGAGTGATTGCAAGTACATTTCTGTAGTTAAGTAGTGTGGAGTTCAGATTTTATTATAAGATTGCAATATAGTGAGCTTAATCTCAGGAGTCTTCTTCTAAGTGTAGAATTTGAAAAAAAATTATATAATATTTTAAGAAAAATTTTGCATGTTTATTTATTTTTGAAAGAGAGATAGAGCACAAGCAGAGTGGGGCAGGGGGGGTGGGGGCGGGCAAGGAGAGAGAGAGGGAGACACAGAATCCGAAGGAGGCTCCAGGTTCTGAGCTGTCAGCACAGAGCCCGATGAGGGGCTCAAACTCACGAACTGTGAGATCATGACTTGAGCCGAAGTTGGATGCTTAACTTACTGAGCTACCCAGGCACCCCAAAATATAATATTTAAAATGGCATGGATGAAATTAAAAGATGTTCTGAAGGAATTAATATGATTAATGATTTCTCTGGGAGAAATTTAATTTAAATAGGTATTGGGAGACAGTGGTCCATTTCATTTAGATTAGTGGTATCGACCACATTTTACAGAGGCACATATTTGTCTCTATTAGGTATCGGTGCTTTACTAGTAATTTGTTAAAACAATATTCAAAGTTTGGGAATTCTCCATCTATTTTCATTAAAAATAATCAAGAGGGGCCCTTGGGTGGCTCAGTTTGTTAAGCATCCAACTTCAGCTCAGGTCATGATCTCATGGTCTGTGAGTTCGAGGCCCACGTTGGGCTCTGTTCTGTCAGTTCAGAGCCTGGAGCCTTCTCTGGATTCTGTCTCCCTCTCTCTCTGCCCCTCCCTCACTCATGCTCTGTCTCTCAAAATATGAATAAATGTTAAAAAATTTTTTTAAAAACAATCAAGATTATTCTACATGATCCCACTAATAATGTCATTCTTGCTTGCATTATGATAGGCTTTCTTTAATGGAAGAAGTGAATAAAGTTACAGCTAGAACTGAAGGGGGGAAGGCAGTGCATCTCATATATGCCTGCCATCGTCAAAGTGTTGAACACATGAGGTTGAAAACCATTATATTAGGGCTATAAACCTTACCAACTAATATGTATCTACACACTTTGATATGTTGTCTGCTTTTGTTCATTATGGTATTTTCAGCATTTAATGTAATCCTATATATTTATAAACATGTGCAATAAATATTTGCTTTTGTTTTTGGTGATAGCCATCTGAATGTTAAATAAAATATCTCAAGATTTGTGAAATCAAGACATCTGAAACAGAACTTTGAATAGGAAGTACATTAAAAATTTTTTAAATTGTTTGATTTTCTTAGCAAACCTTTTTCTCTCCTCTCCTCTCCCTTCCCTTCTCTTCCCTACCCTTTCATTTTCTTTCCACTTTCCAAAAATAAAGCATTTGTTATATGTCAGGTGAATGCAATGGACTGAATGTTTATGTTCCCTCCAAATCCATATGTTGAAATCCTAATTGGTAAGGTGATGGTATTAGGAAGTGGGGCCTTTGAGAAGTGAGGTCATGAGGGTAGAGCCCTTATTAATGGGACTATTGTCCTTATGTAAGAGGCTCTGGAGAAATTCCTTGCCCTTTCAGCAAGGTGAGGACACAGTGAAAAGACAGCTGTCTAGGAGGTGGGTCCTCACCAGTCACCAAATCTGCTGGCCCCATGATCTTGGACTTCCCAGACTCCTGTGAACTGTGAGAAATAAATGTTTGTTATTTATAATGCACCTTGTCTCTAGTATTTTTTACAGCCGCCTGAACAGACTAAGACAAATGACAATTTATAAATGTCTACTGGAAATCATCAGATAAAGAAAAACTCCAGAACAGTCATAGAACTATATATCTATGGAATTTGGAACCAGTTAGGGCAACAAGGAATACCAATAGCTTCAGATGGCATCTTTGTATATGCGAGTACAACTGAGGTTTATATGAATGCTATGAACGAAAAAAGACAAATTGCAGTTGATATATACTCTTTTAAAAGGCATGAAAATACTGAATATGTTTTTTTTTAATATTTGTTTATTTTTGAAAGAGAGAGACAGACAGATGATGCGTGGGGAAGGGACAGAAAGACAGGGAGACACAGAATCCTAAACAGGCTCCGGGCCCCAAGCTGTCAGCGTGAAGCCTGATGTGGGGCTTGGACCCACAAACCATGAGATCGTGACCTGAGCTGAAGTCGGATGCTTACCCGACTGAGTCACCCAGGAGCCCCTGAATATGTTTTAAATGTCCACTTAAAATATCAAAATAAAAGCCTGGCGTGGTGCTTAAAAGGTTGAACTGTAGTCTTGGGGAAAATTCACTATATTGAAACATCTCATTTCCTGACAATATCAGATAGGAGATTCCTAAGTAGAATTATTTGGTAACTACTACCTGGCCAACCTTATGCTTTTCTGGATATGTTTAAGATAGAACAGAAAAGGGTTTGCAGTGTAGGAGGGGAGGCTGAAGGAACACATAGGACGTTGTAGAATAACATAAAAGTACATGTAAGTAAATACTAGGAGAAGAATGAAAGGAGTGGTGCATCTTATCTGAAGAATCTGAGGGTGACATCCTAAAGAAGTGCAGTCAGAGGATGAATTCAATTTGGAGAAAAGGAGGGAGGGCAGGAAAGCTTCTCAGGAAGGTAGAGGAGGCCACAGAAAAGCTGGCTGTGGGGTCAAGTGCGGCCTGAAGGGGCTGTGGAAAATAGGGTCAGAGATTATAAAGCAAAATTAGGAAGGCCTAATGGACTATTCTCCTAATGTACTACCTTCTTTATTCACAGTATCACTCATCTTGAAGAGAGACTACAGTTATTGCTTGTTCTAGAGGCATTTTTAATCTTTAATGATAGAACCCATTACTTTAAAAGAGAGAGACAGAGAAAGTAAAACTGGCTTCTTTTAAGTCAGCTTGGTGACAAAACCCCCAACTCTAGAGTTTCCATTTTATTCTGATATCTAACATGAAATGTAAGATCTTCTTGATTACTAGGATCCTATAATCATGCTACTTTCTTTCCTTTTATCCATATGCCATGTCATCTTAAGATCTCTTACCATGGAACTTGAACCGGTAGAACATCTAACCATTGTAGGTTCTGGTACCTTCCACCCCCCTCTCTGTAGGCCCTTATAGAATAGCAGCCATCTGATTAAAGCCTAGGCTCTACGCAAAATTGATGGCATTTGAATCCTGTTTCTGCCAGATGACTTTGGGCAAATTACCTAAATTCTCTGATTCTGTTTCTTCATTTTAAATTAAAAATGAGGACAGCAATAATATTTGCCTGAAAGGATTATGAGTATTAAATAAATTAGTGCAGATAAAGCACTTCAAATAGCACCTGGCATGTGCTAAGTGTTATATAAGGGTAGGCTATTAATATTATCTCTAACAGGGAGAAAAAAATGTACACCTAATATTTAGTATAACTATACTGCCCACATAAACATATTAAAGTTTTTGATTATTTCAAATTTAAGTTGCATTTTAAGTGATACTTGAAATAGCAATTTAGCTTGAAAAGGACCCCAAGGATCTTTTAACACAGTTTCTTTTCTAATGCCATAGCAAAAGGCCTGGCATGGAGTAGATGTACTATCTACTCAATAAATATGCACTATGTCAATGAGTGACATTGTGAAATGCTAAACAGAAAAGATAAACTGGTAATTATTATACTAGGTAGTGGTTAAGCTGAGTGCTTTGGGAACACAAAGATGAGTCTAGACCCTCTGTGGATAGAAATAAATTTTACTTTATCACCTAGTGTTCTGATTGGTATCAAAATATTCCAAATAGGCAGAGAGCCTAGTAAATTCAGATTAAGAACGTACATCTTCAAGTCTTTTGAAGTCTAGTTTAAAAAAAATAATAGCTCTCTGAGTAGTTATCATGTACTGGCCTTACAATGAGCTCTTCTAAAGAATTAATTCATCTAAAACTCATAAGAAGAAAGTTCTCTTCCTGCCAAGTTGATAAACTGAGTAAGTAGCAGAGCCAGGGTTTGAACCCAAGGCTGCCAAGTGCATGCTCGAAATTACTATGCCAAGTGAAGTTCTGGATTGATTATTCACTAGAAATACTGTCTTGTTTTCCTTTTGTATAATTTGAAGAAATAGTCAGAGAAATTTACTTCATTAATGATATTGATTCAGGTTCCACTCTGGGACTTTGTAAACGGTAACACAAAATGTAATTTCTAAGTTTCCCTTTGACACTGCAAGGATGAGTGCATCACAAGATGTCTTGCTGGTCAGCACTGTTCTCTGACTGAAAGTGCTTTCACATCCACATCTTCATTTGCTTTTTCCCCTAGTGGGTATAGAAAACTACTTGAATAATGCATACTACTTTCCATATTCCTTCAACAGAACACCACATACTTCAATCATTAAGATGGATTCCTAGTATGGACTCAGAATTTAAGCAAAAGAAAGAAAACCTCATTTGTAAGTGCCTGGTATAATATTCAGTGTCTAAATGTATTATATAAATGCAAAAACATATTAAAAATCTAATGTTCATCAAACAAAATCTTTCAAATAAGAAAGTAGAGTACTCAAGTTCTCTCTTGCATTTAAACAACTTCGTTTTCAGGCTACCTTCACAAAAGGAGTTGAACGCAGGAAGGCCATCTCGCTATGCTGCTGCCTCCCCTTAGATATTAACAGATGTGGAGATCAGGCCACTGTCTCCCTCTACCTTCACCACTACCCACCATGACCATTATCCTCTATCATTCTGGAGATAACCTCTTTTATGCTTTTTTTTTTTTCAAGTCCTTTTCTTTACATATATCCCCACTATTGACAATAAACCACAATGATGGATCATTAGGTTGCCACTAATGTTTTCTAGTCACTTCTGTATTCTTCCAAATCAGAGGATATAACTGGCTCCACCAGGAAATGAAATAGAGGTCATTACAGCAGCAGTGACTTTCAAGCTATCTGCTAAATTTAGCTGTCCAATACTTTCCACTCTAATGAAAACTGTGAACTACAATTATAGAATGCTGGAACAGAACAGGAGCTTAAAGGTCACCGAGTCCGATCTCATCGTTTTTCTGATGAAGGTTTGGGGGGCCTAGACATAGCCTGTGATTTGCCTCAGGGCACAGAGCTTATTAATGGTAGAGATGGAACTTGAACTAAAATCTGCTCAGTCCGGGATGACAGTGTCCTTACTATACCACAGATAGTCTGCTTCCCATGGTCACTCTTACCTAACCAGATCTCACAGCATAAATATACCTGATATTATTGGTTGTGGCTTACTGTCTGTGACCATTCATCAGTTTGGTGGCTGAATGTGAAATGGCAAAGGTGTCTGACTTACAAGTTGCTACAAGAGAAATGAAATGATTTCATACCCAAACCCTTCCCCCAACCGTATAAACTTCCTGCTTTATGTTCATCAATAATGAATGGCCCATCCCTGCAATACTCAGAGGGAGCTTACATTGCACTTTTGAGCAGCCGGTTAGTAATGTACAGTGGATAGAGCCTTTCTTTCAAATCCCAGGGCAGCGGGTCCTTCAAGGCTAGCATTGCATTTTCAATTAGCTGCTGAGTGAATGCTTGGCATGTGTATTAGTGAAGAAGCACACAATTAGCTTATTGTTCCTTTCTGTATTGTGCTGAAAGGTTCCAAGGGATTGGTGGGGGAACAGGCAAGCCAGCCATCACTGCGGAGTTGAAGAAGGGATTTACTCAGACCTCTGCATCTTCACTTGCTCGCTCTGGAATTACAGCTATTTATTACGAAGTGCCCTGTGTGGCTGGGTGGAGTGTGCCTGAGGAAAGACATCCCAGACATCACCTGGGGTTAGTCTTTCTGAGCCCTTCACGTCTCTAATTCTCATCATTATCATGGAGCCCAACAGTCCCAAAAAGATACAATTTGCTGTGCCTTTATTCCAGAGTCAGATTGCTCCTGAAGCAGCAGAGCAGGTAGGTGGGGTTGGGTGGGGACCAGTTCCTGTATCTAAGGTAACATGGACATAGGTTCTTATTAACCGAAAGCTTCTCTGCTTCTTGAATCTGCCTTGTTGTGACGTTCCATGCTATGTGAATGAGAAATAAGTTGGTTTCCATATGGCACTTGTATTTGAGTTGCATTGGGTGACCTATTGGCTAAAATGCAGCACTTCGTGTGATAAAAAATTAGCCCCAGTTAAGGAGAAAAATGCTTATATTAGTGATTCAGATTTGGATCCAGAAATCTGTTTGCTTTTGCTTACTAAATTAACATGTTTAACATTCAGAGAAACTTTAAAAATTCTCAGAATTAGCAATCTTTTATTTCATTATTTATAAAATGAAAAAGATTCATTTAACAATGAAAACATTAAACCTTGGAATAATTTCAGATTATAGGGTTAATATTTTTTAAAGACTTTTCATTATATATTCAAAGCAGTAATTATATGTAATACACGATAGACAGGATTTGTAGGTGTATGTATAATTTAACACATTTTATTCAGATATTAAATAGTAGCAAACATTTACCAGATTCCTTTTCTATGTCTAATATATCTATGTATCTATATTTCTATATTTCTCTGTTTCTCTCTTTCCTGTAAGATTGATTTACATGTATCACCTTTCATATTCGGATTTACTTAGACTCTTGATGCAATGCAACCACTTAAAAGACCATTTGTGGTAAAATTACAACAGTAGGGGGGCAAAAGCAGATACAATTTATGGGGTCATCAATCTAATTCATTAATTTCTTAAAGTCTAAATTATCCCTGAATCCTTTTACAAATACTTTATACAAAGTCTTAAAAATGATTACTGAATCTGGGGCTCATAACTTTCTAGGATATTTTGATAACCTGAAGTAGATCATCCCAGATAAACATAACCTTGAACATGTATCTATGTTGAATGTGACATTGGTTCTGTCCTGGACAAAATGTCATTGGTAAATTTTATCTTCTGTTCTACTGACATAGACTTTAAGAAATCAAGAGCACGTTAGAAATTCTAATCTTAATATGCTTCTGTAACTCTTAACTAAGAAAAAAACCTACATCAAACCTATTAGTTTTAAATTAATTACTCTCATAAAATCCATACTCATTCTTTATTTGTCCTAAATATTTTACTAGAAAATAAGAAAGCCTTATTAATTGAAATTAAGAACTAATGCTGTTAAATTTAACCTACTAGAAATTTAAGTTTTGCAAGTGTCTTTACTCTGCTTAAGAATAAGGACAATGAATCTCGAAAGCATCATCAATACTATGAGGCTCCAAGAGAGCCACTGAAAGTCATCCTCCTACCTACACGGCATACTATTCTAGTGGCATCACTGGATCATATACAACTATTTCTTTTCTGTGGAAAGGTACCTTTTTAGACCAAAGAAGGTAATACTACAACCTGACGGTTCTATTATCTGTCTTTCTATAATTCCCAATAGTGAGAACCTACTGTGTGCTCTCCCCAAGTTTGCTTTATATATATATATATATATATATATATATATATATATATATATATATATATTGGGAAAAGATGAGGATGGAATAGCTTTGCAAGCTGTAGAGTAACCGGGGGCAGTGTCTGATTCTCACTGACCTCAGCTGGGCCTTTTTTGTTTACAGATCAGAAAAAGAAGACCTACACCAGCATCACTTGTGATTCTCAATGAACATAATCCCCCAGGTAAAGAAGCATGATGTCTTTTGCACTGATGGGACAGAACAGAATTGTTTCAAGAACATGAAAGAGTGTGTCATTGCCAAAAGATTTCAATTTAGGATTTCAGCCAATTATAATCTAACAAGCTAGTCTATAAAATGGATCATAAGCAAAATCAGAAATAAATATAGGAACTATCTCAGTCAACAGTCTGCTTTTCCTCTAGATAATGACACATTTGTGATGATATGCTATAAAGTGTTTTGTTGTTTATGTAGAGTCTGGTTCAGTGCTTATTAATGCGGCTGGTGGAAAGTTGTTTAATTAGGTTTCAAAGCTCAATTTATAGTCCAAGAGATGCTTCTATCTTTACAGAGTAGGTTTTTTATTTATGAAAGGTTGTCATGGGCTGGGCAATGAGCTAGCACTGGCTACAGCTTTGTTTCTGATGTCATGTCTGAATAATGCAATTGACAAGTAACCAGATCAATTTTCAGCACTGCCCATTTGAGAGCCATTCTGAAGGGTTGCATCCATTTGTTGAGGTTTTGCTTTCTATTTCCTGTAAAAAAGTAAAGCTGCCTTATTCCTGATAAATGACTGTGATCTTCAAGATGCAAACATTATTAGTTACTTACTGAACGGACATGATTTTAATCACACATTTAAGTGCTGTTTCTAGAAATGCAAACAAGACAGCAGAGGTCATGGCATTAATTTGTACACAGGCAGGACTTGGTGTTGGGTTTTTGCAGGTCTAAATAATACAGGTGGACAAACGGAGTTTGAAGAGTAGAAACATAGTAAGTCTAAGCTCAGTTATTTTAAGAATACCAAGGCAAAACAGTCTTTGATTTTTTTCAGATTCCTTTCTAATTAGAGAAGCATACATATGAAAGTGAAGCTGGAATAGAATATATATCATTGAGCCTAAATACAAGAAGGTCTTCAGCTAATGGGAAACCAAAGCAAAAATATTACTGATGAAAATAGGATTTTTTTTTCTATTTCTTCTTCCTTAAGGTGCTATAGCACTTAAAAATTATTTTCAGGGGTGGCTGGGTGGCTCAGTCAGTTAAGCGTCCAACTCTTGGTTTTGCCTCAGGTCAGGATCTCACAGTTTCATGTGTTCAAGCTCCACATCAGGCTCTGCATGGGCAGTGAGGAGCCTGCTTGGGATTCTGTCTCTCTCTCTCTCTGCCCCTCCCGCACTTGCTCTCTATTTCTCAAAATAAATAAATAAACTTACAAAAATTATTTTCAAATATATTATCTCACTTAATAAATGTTAACTTATTTTGGTTTAATAAGAGGTGCAAATAGTTTGCATTTATAGTTCATAAATAAATACAAGGAAGTCAACATAATACTAAAATCTCAGATTGAAGGTAATTTTACAGCAAGTTTCCACCACTGTCTTTGCTTACAGTGGCAATTTTTCTACAATGTCCTAGAACTTAACTCCCTAGTCATCCTTAAAAGGTACTTCCCAGCTTGATTTTTAAGTGTTCTGCTACGGGTATTGCTACTGTTTGAACATAGTGAAGCCACGTAAACGACCCTTGTGGCTCTCATTCAAGCCCCCAGAATAGGAATTCATGTTTTTTAAAAGCCAAATATGTGCCATTTACAGATGAGGATAGTAAGTACCAGAGAGGTAAAATAATTTCTGCGGAAGTTACTCCACTATAAGAGTCAGATTATATAGACAAACTCAGATAAAGGTCATTCTAAAGCCCATGCATTTTCTACTGCATGATGCTGGCCCTACAAATTTCAGTTTGCATTTCAGTATGAATTCTCTGTAAATGGGACCAGACTTGAGGCCCTATTGACAAGTGAACCTAAACTTTAAACAAATCTGTCTAGACCACTACATTTAGCAGATTAGAATTATACTTAAATATCCCTGTGAATCATATTTAGATTTTCTCTAGAATTTTTTTTTCTTACCAGATCTCCTAATCACGAGATGGCATTGTCCTATTTCCCTTATTGACTCCATACTTCTCCACGTTTTTAAGCAGCATTGGAAAGAACTTAGATGCAAATAGCATCGCACCGAGAACCAAGTCATTTTAGTAATGTCATCTCCTTGCATCTTCAACCTTTAGGAAATCAGAACAGTTTAGAAGAGACCCATCAGCCTATGCCTGTGTATAGCAATGTGTATGGCAAGCAGAGATTTTTGGACTTGGGTTCCTGCAGGAAAAAAAAAATCACTTATATAGCTTCCCCAGTAAAAATGATCTAGAACCATGATTACTAAAGAAATAAATCTAAGGACCTAACAAAACAATGGCAACAAAAGAACAAATACCACATTGAACCAAACCAAACTTGGATACTAATCTTTATTATTCGTGTGGTCTTGGTTGGGTAAGGGACAACATCTCCAAACTTTATGGTCTCATCTATAAAACAGAGATAATATTCATCCTTTCTACTTTACAAGGTTGTTGTAATGATTGAAAGACTTATTGTGAACACACCTTAAAAACTGCAAAGTGCAACAAATATTAGGTGTTATTAGTTGATGTGCTCTGGGTACAACCTTTGCATGGGATATTTAAAAGATAAGAATAGAATTTTCATAATCTCCTCTATACTAAATATTTCTGCCCAACCCAACAATTCTTTATGTTCCAAATATTATCTGACCATTCCCTATCAAACAAAACAAAGCAAAATAACAGCAACAACAAAAACCTCAAGTGTTAAATGACCTTCCTAAAGCAATTGTTTCTTTTAGTCCTAAAAAGCAATATGTGCTGTGACAAATACAAATTGTGCGCAGCACTAAATCCTGGTAAGATAAACAAATCTCTTCAATTTTACTGAGATTCCCCAGGAAGTAACTGAATGTTCTTGGAATCATCTGTCATTAATGGTGTCTAAAATTAAAATCCCCAAAAATCTTTATTTCCAATTAATGTAGCAAAGAAAATTAAATTTTCCATTAGAGAGACATAATTAACAAACCCTCCCAATTCATATAATGAGACAGGTATATTATAATCACTGTTAAATGAATTAAACTAACTTCCTTTTTTTTTAATCTTTCCCGGAGTTTGCAGAAATAGTTAAAAAGTATTTGAAACAATTATTTGCTTTTTTTTTTTTTAAACGTTTATTTATTTTTGAGACAGAGAAAGACAGAGCATGAACAGGGGAGGGGCAGAGAGGCAGACACAGAATCTGAAACAGGCTCCAGGCCCTGAGCTGTCAGCACAGAGCCTGACACGGGGCTCGAACTCACGGACTGTGAGATCATGACCTGAGCCGAAGTCGGACGCTTAACCAACCGAGCGAGCCACCCAGGCACCCCACAATTATTTGCTTTTTAAAAATTTTTTTATTTATTTTGAGAGAGAGAGACAGAGAGAGAGAAAGTGCATGAGCAAGGCAGGGCAGAGAGAGAGGGAGAGAGAAAGAATCCCAAGTAGACTCCACACTGTCAGCATAGAGCCCAACACAGGGCTCAATTTCATGAACCTTGAGATCATGACCTGAGCCAAAATCAAGAGTAGGACACTTAACTGACTGAGCCACTCAATATCCCTGATTTGCTTTTAGATTCAGAAAAACATATGCATTGTTTATATCTGATAAAGGGGAAATAGAAGAGAAAGATATTTGAACATGTAAATCCAGATTGTTGGTTTGCTAGTTCATCTATGCTGGTCAAAACACATAGATGAGGTAGGCATGTGATTGGTAGGATTTCAGGCACAGCAAAATGTCTCCTTAGTCCTTTTCTAACCAATGGCCCAGAATTCTCAGCAGTGAAGCACTATGGAAACAGACACATAACCTATTTAGGATATGTCATCCTTGGGCATACATAAACCATAATTTAACTCAAAATAATGGGAAATATCACTAAAAAATCTGCGTTGAAGTCATCATGCCTGAAACAATTTAATAACAAAGGGTGTGTCTTTATGATAAAGGGAGCAGAAACTATGCATTTGCTGCTAGGAATGACTCTGAAGAGCCAGATGGCAGTAAAAAGATACTTGAAGCTTAAAATGTAAAGTAGAAAAGCACCAAAGACAAATTTCATTTTTCCAAATGTTTTCTGGGGCTGCTAGTGTGAATGACCTTGCAACAAACTGCTTATTTCTCTCCATTTTCAGCTCACCTTCCGATTAAGGGAATATTTATGATGAGCTCTCAGAGGCTATACAGCAGAGCTTCATTGCTCTTATACTGTGTGCTGTTTGCTTTTACTCTTGTATAATCTGTAGTTGACTGGTCTGGTTTCTATGTTTTTACTTAAAGGAATACACACAAATCCTCTCCATTTAGAAGTAAATGGCAATGCCATTTTCTGCAATTTATTTCATCACATTTCTAGATTTACTTAAACATTACTTTAAGTAGACCTATGACAAAACTGTATATTTGGCTACCACAATCAGAAATCTAGAATTGAAAAGAACTTCAGAAAATACCTAATCTAACCACACATCTTTGTGAAAGATGCATAAATCAACCCAAGTCCCTGAGACTTGTTTTATTTTATATATGTCAAGGAAAAATCTATAATTACCCCTACTTTTCAATTCCAGATCCAATAATTTTAGATGTTAGAAAATAGTTTCATCAAACATGAGTAATACCCCCACTTTATTCTAAAATAACTCCTTGTTCATGCTCTTCAATAAAAGTTTATTTACTCACTTCTTTAAATACACAAAAGAATTCTTCCTTATTTTCTTTCCTAAATTGAATACTTTCAGTCCCTATAAGGGCCTTAATGAATTCTACCCAAATTGTCCTTGTCTTTCGGCCTTTGGAGGCAGAGCTGGACACGGTCTTCCAGCAAAAAGCCATCCTAGGCCTTCTGAATATTAAAGTTTGTGGCATTCATTCTCTCCCATTTACTTTAACCAGAGACAATATAGATACAATTAAACTTAACGGATCTGATGCCTATTATGCATGAGTGAACGATAAGAGGTCTGGAGCTTAGTGAAGGTTTGGATAAGTACCCAAGGATTTTGGCATCATTTAAAAGTTTGTTGTACATCTAAAAAGTGGGACCAGAATTACAATGTGTAATAGTTTTCTGGGGATATTTATTGAACTTTCTATCACAGCTGAATTTTGGAGAGATTGAATCTCTTTTTTATTTTTAAATCTTTTAATGTTTATTTATTTTTGAGAGAGACAGAACATGAGTGGGGGAGGGACAGAGAGAGAGAGAGACACAGAATCTGAAGCAGACTCCAGACTCTGAGCTGTCAGCACAGAGACTGACTCGGGCTCTAATTCACAAACCGCAAGATCATGACTTGAGCTGAAGTCAGACGCTTAACTGATGGAGCCACCCAGGCGCCCCGAGATTGACTTTGTCTTTGATGCTTTTGGCTTTAAACATTCTTAGAAATTAAGAATAAAACAAAAGCATTTTCACATAGGTGAGGATCCTGAAAATTAATTGAGACACATGAATTAAATATCACACTATCTCTCTTCAACCTTGAAAGAGTAGGACAGTAAGTCTAGTCAGTAGAGAGAACTGGGGTTGCCAACTGATCAGGCTCTTTGGCTCCACAGACTGAGAAAGAAGCCACAGTCCACTCTGGATGTAGCATATGACTTTCTAAATGAAGCCTGCATTTTCAGACTCCAACACTAAGATACCTAATGAGGTTTTGAAAGCTCTGGATTAATAACGCTGAGACAGTGGATGATAGATAGATAGCTAGAGAGTATTGCTGGACTGAGACGGAGTTATTTAACATAGGGGGCCCCAGGAATCTCTGACCAATGAGAGGTTTTTCAGGGTCAACAAAGTTAAAGTGGAAATTTATATCCAGTTGTTGGGGCATTCATATGCAAACAATCTTTTATCATGGAGACCCTCTATTTTACCAAATAAATGATTTGTAGTCAAAAGGCAATGGGCACCTTGAGTGCAAGCTCCAAGAATACCACTGAGGGTTTTCCTGGAACTTAAGGATGGGTAAGACATCATCAACCCCATACCTGGTGGTGCCTGTCACCTCCAAGGACCTTCAATCAAATGCAGTCAAATAAGAGCTGAAAGGGATTCACAGTCCATACAGTTTTGTTTCATTCTATTTTCTCATCTTCTGTGGGAATGTCATTTTAAATCATTGATACACAATCCTTGTTGATTATTCAGCATTTATTTTGCCTTCTCACTGTGAATGGCAATATGAAACAAAGAAAAGCCCAAGTTTGAAGGTTATTTAAGAGTTAACTGGTATTAATTTCTAAGGAATTTTCAGAAAAGTCTCAACATTTATTTTGCCTTTTTTTTCTCCTCAGCATTTATTTCTATGAGTTATTGAATGCCAAACTATGTTGAATGATTTAAAGACAAGTGATGCATGTGGCTTTCAGAGATTCATGTACTGCACAACTGATTGACTTATTTTCCCATAAAGACTCAATCTGTGCAGCAGCCAAATCGCCTATTCAGTCAGAATAACTATAAGCCAGGGATGAGGTTCCAGTTCTTAGTAATGCCAAGGTTTGCTACACTTTAAGTATTCAAAGGAACTAGTATAATCTTCAAATTAAATTAAAGAAAAAAATTAAAGGGAAAATCATAAAACTACGAAATAGTTCTATTTTATTTCAGCAAGATTACTACTTTTGCTTATTTTGAATAATAACATATATTGCTTACTTTTTATGTTGATTTTAATTAGAAATACCTTAGTGAAATATGAGAGAATTATAGTAGGGTCAATTCATTTCATTTTTCTGGTTTTCTGTCTGCCTACTTGTGGAGGGATACTGCAGATGAAAATAACTCTGCAGCGTTGGTAGTAGGTAAAGCACTGACTGGAGTAAGGCATGGGTTCGAATCTCAGTTTTGCTAGTTACTGGTGGTGAGACACTGTGTGTATTGTCAACCTCCACGGGCTCAGTTTCCTCCTTTCTCAGTAAAATGGAATGCATAGCACAGTGCCTGCAACCAGACAGATACTGAAGACATGCAACCCCCCTGCATTATTATACCCCTGCTGAGAAACACCATGTTCTCCTAAAACCTGTATTTCTTATTGGAAGATGGCTTAGCTCCTTTCTGATTTCGACTGCATTAGGCCATGTCAAAGTGTCCTCAAGAGTTGGAGTTCTTGACAAGAGAGAAGATGTATCATATCTCCTAATTCATCAGGATAAGAATACACAATTAGGGAATTGTTATGTATCTTATACTGTGATATTTGTCCAACTGAGTTGTCTTGCTTACAAATATAATTTCCTGAAATATTAGTCCTCTAGAATTTTCTTTAAAAAAACAAGGTACTGATGTCTGTAAAGTTACAAAAAGCAGTGGAGATCCTCGTAGCAGATTTGTATTTGACCAAAAATGAAATTCATATTCTAATGGTATGTGGACAGAAAGAAGGTTGATTACTGAGTATAAAAATCTTTCAGAGGTATCTATCAAACATTCATTTGATTGCTCACATTTATTTCCACTCCATTTCTTCTCACTTCCTTCCATACACCATCCTAATGCCATATTTTGGCTAAGCTTTCTTTTTTTGGTTCCTCCTTTTGGTTCCTTTGCCAGATCTTAAGGCTTAGTCTAGACAGACTCATTTGTGTAAATCAGTCTCCAGCTTCTCCAACAATTTCTTTTATTTAAATTACTGTATGAAACTCACTTAAATCTCAAAAATTTTCTCTGACTGGTTTCATCCATTGTCTGGCTTTTTATTCTAATACTCTCTTCCCACTTCCAACTATTGAAGCTATTTATTGGATTATATATTCAATTCAATTCAATAAGTATTTATTGAGTCCTTATTCTAAATCCTCCAGGAACATGTGATTTAGGTAATAGAGAATAAATAATATATCTCCATGAACCAGAATACAATTGTAATAATATAAATTCTAACTGCTCAGACCAGGGTAAAATTAATTCTGGCCAAGACCTAGAGGCACTTATTTCTCATGTTCACTAATCTACAAAGCATTTGTATGACTTACTTTGATCTTAGGGCTTTAACCTTTTAATGACTAGGGTCAGAACTAAAATTCTACTATTTATTTCAAACTAGTATAATAGTTATATCTACTTAAACTAGTAGAGTGAATATCTAGTTGAGTAGATATTACATACCCGTGAGCTATTAAATTTAAATGGATTAAAAAAAAAAAAACAGATCCTCAAATCCGATGGCAATGCATCAAACTTTTTGGGTACTTACTCTGATTAGGACACAGTGTTAGCTGCTCTCGGAGATAAAACAGGTTAAGTCACTATCTCTGCCCTCATGGAGAAAGCTACCTGAGACATCTATAATTTGATACATGTATATTGATAGTGGAATCAACAGCATGTGGCAAAAATACAAAACATATTTCAATTTGGCACAGAAATGTCTACTGATGGACATTTTGGGAAATTCAATTATAATATTAGACAGTACAGTATAAAGACTAGGTGCTTGATAAATGGCAACTCTTATTTTGGGGAGGCAGGCACATAGCACTTAGAAGTAGAGATGCTGGAATCACTTAGGTCTGGATATGGATCTCAGATGGCCGTTTACTCCCTCCCTGTCTTTACCCTAGGGAAGTGGCTTATCCTCCCAAGGCCCATTAAGTGAGGAAGCTGGGCTCAAGTGGCTCTGAAATGCATGTTTCTTTTTTCAACACTACCGTATTTCACTAAATATAAAATACATTCATTAGAAATAAGGCTATTCTGAGTCCAATGAATAAGTAGATGTACATTTTTATGTCTGCAGAATAATACATATGGGCTACATATGTCATCGTCAGCTGTTCTGGAGAGTTTAAGGGCATGTTCAGTTTCAAATTTAAGACTGAAAAAGTCACTAACAGCTCTAATTGTTTCTAGTTCATAGTCACATTTAAGGCAAATAGTAAATTAGTAGTACTTGACAACCTCTAATGAAAAAGTCTAGCCAAGCTGTGTAATGAATAGAGAGGAGTTATTTCCATGTTTATTTTAGAACTGCTCAGGAACAAGCCTTCAAGCTTTGGGACTTTTTTCCCCCTTTCTCCCACCATTTTCTACTCTTGAGTTCCACCAAACTGTGATCTGAAACTGTTCCAGAAATTCCAGATACAATTTGGTAGCAGAATTGAAATGCCCCAAGGGCTCAGGCAGGTGACATAGATGAGTACCTAGGCTCTGTGTGGGACACTGTGATGGGGACTGTGGTCTACTTGGAGGGTACAAGCTCCATTCAAGTCTTTCAAATGAAACATACAGAAATACGCAGAAAGAAAGAAAACAAAACAAAACAAAACAAAACAAAAACAACATTGTGAGCGATAGGGGCGCCCAAGTGGTCAGTCTCCACGCTACCTAAAATTGTACCTTTCAAAGTTCTTATTATTGTTACTATACCCTATCTTCTATACTGTAAGAACTTGACCAGATGTAACACATCGTCCCTGACACTAGAAAAGCACTCTACCTGGAGCTCAGAAGGAACTTGTGAAAGCCTGAGGTAGAGAGAGAGGAATATCCTGAAGCAAATATTCCATCTGCAAAGTAGGGACCTCAGAGTCATCTCCTACTCCATGTCTGTTTGTGGTCATTGCTTTCTTCCCTTCAGGTCTTCCCCAGTATTTCTGAGGCCCCAAGCCCATACTGGGAAATGTTACGTCTGTATCTGTGAGTCTTCCCTGTGCTGTGGATAGAAGATTATTTTTGAATTTAACTCAATGACTTTGTATCACTCAGAGTAATTTGATATAGTGACAATTATAGTGCTTAACAAAACTAATTTGTTAAGCCAAATACGTTGCCAAATCTGCATCATCAAAGGAAGATATACTGGCAGCTGGTTAGAATACAATTACAGTTTGACCTTGGCAATAATGCTAAGGAAAAAGTACTATATAAAGTAAGAAAAGCTAGGAAATGGGTTGCTTTTCTTCCTCCTCCCTCCCTCCTACCTACCTTCCTCCTTCCTTCCTTCCTTCCTTCCTTCCTTCCTTCCTTCCTTCCTTCCTTCCTTTTTCATTCTCTGGGAGTAATTTTCCACCGTTTATAGGAAACAATTTTTCAGAATCACATTCTTTACATATAAATACATATTGACTTGCTTGTAAAAATGGAACTGAATGCACAAAATGAAAATTGAAAAAATGTTTATTTTAGAATTCAATTTTTAGAATAATTTGGTTCAATGCAGTATCATTTTATGCTTTCTTTGCTATCTGACAAAAAATGAAATATTAGGAAACATATCCACAGATATACATGTGCGCACACGCACACATATAAGTTGAATACCCAATTATGTGTACAAATATCACAGGCAATTTATTCATGTAATAAAATCAACCTCCACTAAGTGACCTGACTTACAAAAAGGCCAGGACCTAATAAAGTATCTAGAAAAGCTTTGTGAATTCAGTTTATAAATGGAATAAAGTTTAAAATAATTATTTAAATTCCTAATCCTTTGATTTAAAACCAATAGATCAAAAACTAATCATAATATTTGGAAAACCATGAATAAAAAAACATTGAAATTATGGATTTAAATGATGAGACTATTTTTTAAATCAAAAGAGCATTTAAAAATAAATTACATGTATTGAATATTAATTGCTTTAAGACTATCTTCTCATTTGGGTAGATTTTGTATTCCCAGTTTAATAATTCGTGGATACAAGAAGTATTATAACAAATAAAAAGTGAGCTCCTCCTGCTACCACCTAAAAGTCAATGTCTAGCTGAAATGTGTCATCCAATTTAAAAATCAACATTTAAACTCTTAACCTCAGCAATTATGTTAATGGTATCCCCATTCCTCTAATCTGAACCATAACAACCTAGGAATCACCTCTGACACCTCTCTCTCCCCACCTGCCCCCTAAATCTAGCCATGGCTTTTCTGTTGATTCTATTGTAAAGGTTGACTCTATCCCCCATGTTTTTACTGCCTCTGCTCAGGCTAGGATAGTTATTGCTTTATTCCAAAATAAAGTACAGTAGCTTCCAAACCACTTTTCCATGACTTTAACACTGGGAGGTGGTTTGTGTAGAGCTGAGCCCTAATGTTAGAATAAGTGAACGTGGCATGACTTAAAATCAAATCGTGGCATGACTGTGAAACGCTGTCTTAGTTTCTAATTCCACGAAGCACAGATCATGCATGGTAACTCCAAAACTAGTTTTCCTGCTGGAATCAAGTAAGATGATGTATGCTAGCAACACTATTGGTGGTAAATTTGCTTTTTTTCCACTCTGGCTTGTGTGAGAGGCTTTGGAAGATGTAATTATACAACGGGTGATGGACTGGGGCAGCTTTACTTTTCATAATTCATTTGTTATGAGCTCTGATTTGTATCCTATAATTTACCTGTCCAAGCTCTTAATTGGCTATGATAAAGGTACATGAGGTCTTCTCAGGAGGAGCTCATATATTTAAAAATCATTTACACATCATTCCTACTTCTTGCTTAAATAAGTCAATTGTTTCCTCCATAGTCTATAGAATCTTTGTTACCTAAATTGTTTATAATTGTACTAAGGCTGAAATTTAATTAAAGAAAAGAAATATACAGACAAAATGAAAATTGTTATATTATGGTTAACATTACTGCTTTATAATTTCTTTTCTATTGCCTCCTTTATTTTTGGCTGAGGGCTCTAAAACTGAATACAGGAAACTTGCTCATTTGCCATAGGTACCTTCCTACTGAAAATAACTTTTCCATATGTGGAGGAATTTCAGATCAAGCAGGAGAGACTCAGACTGGATTTGGTTTCCAAAGTACCACTTTCCCTTCATGGATCTTAAGCACTGCCCACTTGCCCCCAATGATTAAAAGGTTTTCAGGAAATAATGCCAGAGACCCACTCACCATCACATTTCAGTGAAGTAAAATGTCATGAATGATTGAGCTAAAATGGCTCATCTCAAATTCTGCCACAGGTCATTTTACTTGGTGAATAGCCCAGAATTCCCGCTTTACTCAGCCAATGAAGGGCACCTTTTTGCTTAAGGTCTTGGAGACAAAGATATTTTCATATGCTAGCTCCATGGTTCACAGCCATCACTGGAGTCAAGGCAAAAACCAGCTGTACTGTTTATAAGGACACTTACAGTATAAAAAACATATTCAAATATATTTTGAAATATCTTTAGGACATAAAAGACAAATACTTCTAAGCTACAAATAATTTTAAAAACCCGTACAAACTCAAAGGCAAATTTAAAGAGATTAATAGTAATTTATTTTCCTTTTGGTAGTTTTATACTTTGAAAACATATTTTTCACCTATGATATTTATGCTCAAGAACTCTGTGAAATAAATATTATAACCTTCATTTTACAGAAGGAAGGTGATAGGTGAGCTGCTCAAGGTTAAAGAAGCTAGTAAGTTAGTAGGTCTGAAATTTAAACATAGGTTATCTATCCCAGGTTAATGCACTTTTCACTTCAATAATAATATTTTTCCTTCTACAAATAAGCAACATTATTCTCTTGCTATTTTATTTCTATCTTCCTCATGGAAGTAACTATAAGCAAATTCCTCATTGTGGCTCAGCCAAGTGAGATCCTGTTTGATGTAATAACAGAATGTACTTCTTTCTATCCCAATGTAAGTGAGTTCATTTTGGAGAGAACATACTACACTTTTTTCTTTTCTTTGATAATTTATTAGATAAGCGTTCTTAGAGTTACTAACATCAGATTTTTTTTATTATATAATCAGAAAGATAGCCAAACAGAAAAATAAATCTCACCCATTATTCCACTCTTATAGTTGGATTCTGTTATTTATTCATGTTTCTGGTTGCCTACCTATATGAATTCACTTATTTAAAAAAAAAACACTGTCTTGATTTAAAACTTTAGTTGGAAGGGTAACAGTTTACATTTGGATTCTAGTTAACTCTGAACATGACTGATTTGTACACTAGAATGTCATCTTCCCTTCTTATCTGTATCTACTGTAGTTTTTCTTATCCTCCTAGACTAAGATCAAATCCCCCTTTCTCTGTGAAACCTTCACTAGCCACTCCGGCTGAAAGGCTTTATTCCAGTAAAAGTAACAAGTCAGTGGATCCATTAACTCATTTGCTCCAAACGATTGTCAATGACTTTCTGTCACCTAGTAATGCACTGAAGGAATGGATTATAGAATTAATACATTCTAATGTGAGTCAGAGGAAGAAAGATTGAGTCACAAGGCCCTTCCATGTGTTCTCAAGCTTTAGTAAGTCCTTTCTGGGTAGCAGGGCTGCAGAATATGGTTCTAAGGATTGAAGAAAGTAAATTTTAATAGAAGACTTGAGCTGCTTGTTTCATTATTTTCATATAGAAAATGTTCTGAATTAAGCACCATAGGCAGCTAGTGACTGCAGATACATATATCATTTTGCATAATAATAATATTTTGGGGATTTCTTATGTTTTATAGGATAATATAAAGCCTCAGTAGGTTTTGTTTAATGACCAATTTTATTCTTCAGCTGTCTTCAAATTATTGAAACTGATTTTAAAATGTCAGTAAAATGGTGATGGTGGAAAATGTAGTATTATCAGTTCGGTTGCTTTCTTCTAACAGCATGGGAGTTCAAGAGTTCAAATAGGAGCAATCTATCCCTCTGAATGGCTATGTACTTTCCTTCTATGTTAACTAATGTATGAGTCCATAAATAGGAGGTAGGTCTTCTTTTCATTTCCATTGAATTGTGAAATAAACATTTTACCTAATAATTCCCCTTAAACAATTTCCTTTTTTAAACAATAAGCTACCAGGAAATAGTTAGTAACCTGTAGCCAATACTGAAAATCAAACAGTCCGTTACTTGTCAAAAGCATTTAAAATTACACAGCTTTACCTAAAAAATACATTCGACTGGTTTGCATATAAGATTCCTTTGTAAGTGGAACTTAGTAACTACAAGAAAAATAATTTCAGAGTGGACCTTGTACCATATTCTTCCTTTCCCTCACTTTTTACACAAGGAAACCATTGAAATAATTTACATTGGCCCCAGTGAATTATTTGTAAGCATACTGATACATAGTTTCACATTACAACATTCCAGCTGCTTTATTATTTTCTGACTGAGTCAGATAAGATTGTAGTCTATGTATTTCTGTTATCTGGGTACTTCTTAACATGTCCATCATTACGGGCATACTGTTGGTATATTACATAAAAATGAGTTCATTGCAGGCATCAGCTCCATTTCCGTATTTCTAACTTAGTTGGACATTCTTGGCAATTTTTCCAGACATACCACAACCCACTCTCTACTGAGATTCTTTTTTTCCCTTTTAATATTAAGTTTTTCTGTGCAGCAGCTAGAACTTGGAACTGCTCTCATTGTTTTTAGAGCTATAGGTCTACAGTTCACTTTAGTAAAAAAAAATCTGAAAAACTTTAGCATCAAGCTCCTTATGAGAACACAGCTTTCTTAGATGTAAAAGAAATTTGAAACTCTGACATAAAAGAATTAAGATGAGGGGCGCCTGGTGGTTCAGTTGACTGAACACCAACTTTGGCTCAGGTCATGATCTTAGGGTTTCTGACTTTGAACCCTGCGTCGGGCTCTGTGCTGATAGCTCAGAGCCTGAAGCCTGCTTTGGATTCTGTGTGTTCCTTACCCCTTACCCCTCCCCTGCTCTCCCTCTCTCTCTCTTTCTCTAAAAAATAAAACAAACATTAAAAAAAATTAAGATGAAGTAGAATATGACTTCCTACTACAAATCTTACAGATTAATGAATATATGCAAACTACAACAAAGCAAGACAAAACAAAAAATAAAACAACTTAAAACAATTTATATATGCCATCAGATTTATATTTTTTAATAATGCAACAATCAGTAAGATTTCTTAAAATAGAATACTCAGAGTTTGCTTTTTAGTAATAGCTTTAATTTAACATTTTGATGAAAGAAAAAAGAAAATGACTAAGACAGAAGGTACTGCAATGATATTTCCAAACTGGAAAATAAAATTATTGGCATTTAACATTGTTCATTAATATGCTCCACTATCTACACTGATTTACACGCTTTAGACACTTCAAATCCAGATTACAAATACGGTAATACCCATATTAATTGCCACCAAACCTTTGGTAGTAGGAAGTGTACATGAGAAAAGATGTGCTTATAAGTTGGTCCCAAGTATTTGTATGTTGTAATTCTTTTTCTTCTTCTGTAACTTGTAGAACTATTCCATGCAGAGCCATGGTGAAAACAAAAACAAAAGCAATACCCAAAATACTGCCATCAACCATCCTGTTGGGACAGGATTGGTCTGTGTTTTCTCCCATAACCAAGCAGAGCAAGGAGCTTCCTCAGGTGAAAGGTGGTGGTGGTTAATAACATGACAACTACAGTTGACCCTTGAACAACATGGGTTTGAACTATTTGGGTCCACTTATACATGGATTTGTTTTTGTTTGTTTGTTTGTTTTTTGTTTTTTATAAATACAGTACAGTATTATAAATCTATTTTCTCTTCCTTATGATTTTCTTAATAACATTTTCCTGGGGGAGCCTGGGTGGCTCAGTCAGTTAAACGTCTGACTGTTGGTTTCAGCTCAGGTCATGTTCTCATGGCTCATGAGTGTGAGCCCCACGTTAGACTCTTTGCTGACAGCATGGAGCCTGCTTGGGATTCTCTCTCTCCCTCTCTCTGCCTCTCCTGCTGATGCACATGCTTGCACATGGCACTCGCAGACACACACACTCTCTCTCAAAATAAATACATAAATAAATAGATAAATAGATAAATAAATAAATAAATAAATAAATAAATAAACGTTAAAAAAATAACATTTTCTTGTCTCTAGTTTACTTATTGTGAGATCTGCTTATAGTGCATTTTCCAAATGAAGGCTTTTTAACAGAAAATGACTTTGAGAATACTTACATGCAGCTGTATTTTTAGCACTCACAGCTGAAAATAATACATAATGACAAAGTGACAATAAAACCAGTAATGCTTGAAAATGCCATATTTTATAAGTACAACAGTATCTCCACTCAACTGAAAAATAATTACAGGTGCATGCACAAAAACAAATACAATTCCCTGACCACATGCAGGGTGCATACATTTCACAGACTCCTTGTCATTGTCATGGAAATAGCCTCTGTAGAAAGTGAAATACAAGTCAGACAGCTTTATGATACACTGTATTCCATCAGAAGTTATTTAAATATGGAGGTTTGGAAAAGTAAAAATTCAGAAAAGAAGGTAGTCATAAATCGGTTAACAAAAGTTAAGAATCATAGTTTACATGTCACTTTGCCAGTAAGGCTTCCAAATCAACAGTATGCTATGAGTAATTAAATCTGGGGGGAGTCAAAAATTATATGCAGATTTTCGAGTGCAGGAGCAGTTGCCACCTCTAACTTCCACATTGTTCAAGCATCAACTGTTATCAACATGGTTGGAATTATAAAGGAACACCTAAATCGTCAAACTTTTAAACTATTATGATAAAGGCATATGTAATTTGTGCTTATATTTGAGATCCACTCTAGATACTCTTGCCTCATCTTTTCCAGATAGTTAGTACTCTTGTATTTCACTGCCTTGGCTCACTTTCTGCTCCTTACAGAAGAATACTTAGATTCTTTCCTTAGCCTAATATCCAAATCTTTGACAGTCTGGGTCGAGCCAAATTCCCCAACTCCACTTTATTCCTAGACTTGAGCCTGCATCTCTGGTCAGACAGGCTACCTTTCACCTCTCACTATCTCATCTCCACTAAAATCTCTGAACAGAAATTATGTCCTACTTAGAATGCCCCCAACTCTGACTCTATTTTACCAAATATTTGCAGTTTTTAAAATACTCAGCTCTATTTCATTTCACTCATTTCTAGAAATAGATGTTTATCAGAAATATATCTTCTAGCAGCTCAGAGCTGAAAAATACTGTAAGTGCAGTTTTATAGTGGCTTGAATTCACAAGTTTCCTACATTTCATTACAGGTGGACATTAACTCAGTCTTGTGGCATCTCCAACCTAATAAACTCAATGATAACCTCTATGATTTTTGTCAAATTACCATGTTTTTTTTTGTTTGTTTGTTTTTGTTTTTGTTTTAATAAGCCTTACTGGGGCAACCTGGGCGGCTCAGTTGGTTAAACATCTGGGTCTTTGATTTCAGCTCAGGTCATTATCTCACAGTTTGTGAGTTTGAGCCCTGTGCTGGGTTCTGCGCTGACAGTGCAGAGACTGCTTGCGATTCCCTCCCTCCTCTCTCTCTCTGGAAATAAATAAATAAACCTAAAAAAATGAATCTTACCATTTGGACTTGGAATAGTGTAAATAATCTTTGAAAAAAAGGAATGCTCAATAGCCACCCTATATTCCACTAAAACCATCCTTTTTCATTAATTTTGACAAGCAAAGGAACCATGAAGGAAAACTGGTAAAAACTGTGGTATTGGTTCTACTTTGGTTTCAACTCTTTGCAGGATTACTTTCTCTAGGAATTCCAACTGATGATTAGTCTGATCTACTTGACCATTTTCAGTGATGAACAGTTTAGCTCTTTTTGAAACATCATGGTTATGACTGGATAGCTCTAATCGTTATAAAGTCCTGCCTTATATCTAGCTGAAATACCCTTCTTGGATACTGGTATGTCCTTCTAAAAGATACCAGGAAAAGTTTAATACCTCTTCCAACTGAGAACCCTTCATGTGTTTGGGGACAGATATCTCCTTTGCCCTCAGTTCTCTCTTCTCTAAAACTTTCACTTACATTTAGCTTTACAATCATGATATGGTTTTCAGAAATCTCACTGTTCAGCCCCATGGTAATACTCATATTTTTCAGTGGAGGACCAAAATTTTACTCATTTAACAGTTAGTTATTGATCATCTATCATAGGCCATGTAGTGTGCTACAATGTGAGGCTTCACAGTGAAATGCAATGGAGTTTGTGCTAGCAGAAACATGAGATACTTTAGAAGCACACAGTAAAAGGACATAACTCAGTCAGTAGGCTTAATGGAGAAAACAAGTTTGTGGAGAAACTTGGAAAAAAAGAAAGTCAGGGAAGACTGATCATTTAAGACAAAGGGAAAACAAGGATAAAGACTCATAAACAGGGCAAGGCACTGAAGATTCACGGAACTGAAAGGGGTCCAGTACGATGCAGCATGGAATGGCATCAGGTGGGGGTGGAAATCAAGCAGACACTATGTTGGGGGTTATTGTAAACATTTTTAAGGAGTTAAGATTAGGAACCACTAAGCAGGAGGGTTCACATGCTCAGATTTTATCCTAAAAAGGTCTCTGAGGCTGCAGACAAGGAACGGGTACATGGGAGAAAGTCTGAATGCATGGAGAGTCAGTGGACTTGATTAATTGAATGGCAGAGAGGGAGATGGTGATAAAAAAGAAGTTTGAGTTAAGTCTATGGATGCCAGGGCCTTTCCTAAGAAGGCAGAGCACATTTGCAGAGGAGTGGAGAAAGGTGATGACTTCACAGTGGAACACATTACTTCAGTTATAGTGGATAAAATAAATAGCTCTCATTCTAATTCCATATGAAATATTCATAACATCCCTGGAAGTAATACCTCAATAATGGAGCCACTGGTATTAAAAACCAATTTACTAGAGTCTCTTAAGAGTAAGCACGATGTGCTTATGAGAAGGAAATGTTTACCTAGTAATTACTATCTTAATAATGTTGGCAATACATCTACTATAGGCTCAGTATAACTACCTGAAAAACAATTATTGCTCTTAATCATTAAAAAACTCCAATTAGACACATACATCGCCAGTCAAGCAATTAACATTAACTACTCACATCTACTTATGTGCTGAGTCACTAATATGCTGCCAGACTATCTAGAGCATGGCTATTATCCTGCCTCTGACAGCTGTTCCATATGCACAGGCTCCAAGGAATAACTTATCCCAAAGTGTATGACCTCAGTTCAACACATCTACTTAAATTCAAAGTCCCGATTAGAACAACATTTTCTATTCTTCTTTGATGAGTTTTATGTCCTTCTCATTTTCAACATTTAACAAAATGAGTATGTGTGACTGAACAAGTTATCTAAGTATGGATCTTGGAAGTTTTAAGGATTTTGGGCAGTCAGAAGCAGCAAATTATTTCAATCTGTAACTATGGGCATTTGTTATAGTCCATATAAACACACATATTTTCTATCACTTGTGTTATTTATTCTATCATTTTCAAGTCTCAAATAAATGCCTGACTACACTATATACTTTGTCATTCTGTTGTTCTCAGTCCATTTCATCTCAGTATTAGAAAAATTATAAGTCTAGAAGCATGGTATAATCAAAAGATGTAAGGTCTGGAAGCAGAAAGGCCTAGACCTGAATCCCAGCTCTGTCATTTACTAGTTCTGTGGCTTTAAAGTAAGTCACCCATCCTCTCTGAACTTCAATTTGCTCACATATAAAATATAAATTAATAATATCTACCTTACAGAGTTGTTTTGAAAATAAAAATGAATAAAAATGGCATGTCATCACAGTATTAGAATCAATAGCAATAAGAATAAAACATTAATACTTTAGATTGTTGAAGCAAAGAATATGTGCACTTCACTTTCCTCAACTGGAAATCCTGTCAATCTAGTCATGGCACTTGTTGGCTGGGTTTAATGGTGATTTTAGGAATTGGGGGGATGAAGTGTCCCCAAAGAATACTGGTTGAAATTAAGGAGCTGGTAACTCAAAAATCATTGAAAGAGAATTTGGACTAATATCTGTTATTACTGCCTAGGATTTCACCGAACAAAACAAAAACAATGGTATTTGAAAGTAAGGCTGTGGTTATGAAAGATCAAAGACATTTACTTTGATCTTCACTGGAACCTTCCCAAGATTCTTTAAAAATACGGTCTTGTAATTTCTTAGAAAAAAAGGATTAGGTGAGAGAGACTAAAAGTGGACTTCAAGTTAATCAGATCTTCACAAATCGTCTATAGCATGAACAGAACAAGAAGACTTAAAAAAAAAAAAGTGATACTTCAGCCAGTTTGTCTATATCTGATGGTGACAGATTGAAGGTTCTCAAGATTGAAGGATATATGTTATTGTTGAATGTGGTTACAATTTTGAATAAAACCGCATGGACTAACTTCAACATTGTCTTTAAACTTTCCTGACATCTTTTCTGTTTTATCTTTACTTTTGTTAACAGTGGCCTTGAGTTTTAAGCAGTTTACTCTTGAAAGGCAGATGTGCCAAAACATGCATGTGAGGCCATGTACATTATGAGTGAAATACAAAGAAACTGAAACCCAACCTTACACATAAGCCAGTATTGAAATATTTGAGGTATTACAAAAAAGCAAGAAGCTTAAAGTTGTGTGCAATGATCAAAGTAAAAACGATGGGCTGAAGAAACACTGACATATCAGGATCTGAACTGGTTAACTTGGCTTGTCTCACTGCTTGTTAATGATTTTCAGAGTACTCATCATATTAGTCTTTAAAATGAGGTGCCTGGGTTGGGGGTGCCTGGGTTGCTCAGCCGGTTAAGTGTCTGATACTTGATTTGGGCTCAGGTCGTGATCTCGAGGTTTGTGAGACTGAGCCCGTGTTGGGCTCTGTGCTGACAGCATGAAGCCTACTTGGGATTCTCTCTTTCTTCTTCTCCCTCTGCCCCTCCCCCCATTGCCACACATCCACACACACATGCACATGCACACACTGTATTTAAAATAAACATTTAAAAATTAAAAAATCGAATGAGGGTGTAGAGTACAAATTTCCTTGCCTATATTATCATGTTTTATCTACAGAAATTGTTTGCTTTTTGTTACCTTATTTATGCAGCAGCATGGGAACAATTAAAAACAAAAGCAAAACCAGTGACTTGTACACTAGGATTCAGGAAATCTGGATTTAATTTCAAGTTGGCCATTAAAGGGTTAATCACCTCATGCCTTTGAGTGTCATTTTCTGTATCTATTGAAGAGATTGATGAGATGACATCTTCTAACTTTCCCTGTATTGAAATTTAATAATTTTATATTATCGTTGTATATATACACACATCCACACAGATATTTATCACCTATACAGATATTTTAGCATATGATATAACTGATTGCTCATTATGTTCCATCATCCTATGACTGTGTATGATTTTAGAAAATACCTATACTACTAATACCTTAGTTACATTTCTTTTAAAATCCAAATGCCATTAAATATTCAATTGAAATTCTGCTCAAAGCTTGGGCATCATAGGAGAGACCATTTATTTTATGTCTTATATATAATGCCTTGTACAGAATTCTATGCTTTTGAGAATAATGACATATTGAGGCATATGATGGTAAAATAAAACTAGACAACAGGGGTTCTCGTCCTTACTTCCACTAAGCAAGTAAGTTTGGTAAGGCAGTTTGTCTTTATTTTCTCAGTGCTGGCTTTTCCCCATTAGTCAATAAAGGTATAATGCCTGGACACGGAGTTCTACCGATCTTGAAAAATGTAGGGCCTAAAATTTTTAAATGGATTTAGTGTATTTTAAAATATTTCTTATTTTCTTAAAGTTTATTTATTTATTTTGAGAAAGGGGGGGGGGTATGAGCTGGGGAGGGGCAGAGAGAGAGGGAGGGAGAGAATCCCAAGCAGGCTCTGCACTAGTACAGAGCCCAACATGGAGCTCAAACTCACAAACCATGAGATCATGACCTGAGCCGAAATCACGAGTTGGTTGTTTAACTGAATGCGCCACCCAGGCACCCTTTAAAATATTTCAATATAAATCAATGTATTTGAGTAAATTTCTATAAAGTGTAATATCAGCTAGTTATCTGCACTCAAAGAATGTAGTTATAAGCAAATTATATTTAATGTGAGCGGAGTATATGTGATATCCCTGATAAGATATAGGAGAGACCCCTCCAAGTCACTGCTTATACCTTTGGTAAAGGCACATTGCTAAAGGGGAACAGAATCAATGCATTCAAAGAACATAATCAAAGGATTATGTTCACTTTTTAAAGTGCTGTTATTGTAATTATTGATGGTTTGCAATCAAAGAAAACTTACAAAATATTTTGTGATAACTTTATCTTTGAAAGTAGTAGGGCAAAGCATAAGGGTTTTGGAGTAAGATGGTTGTAGGTTTGCATCTCAGTTTTACCACTGAGTAGTTAAGTAGTTATGTTACAAAAGTAACATAATTTTTTTGAAACACAGTTTCTTCATCTGGAAAGCAGTACAGGGTTATTCATCTCATGTGACTATTACATGAAGATTAAATGAGATAATAGTGACTGGCACATGTAGTTTCTTAATGAAATGTTAGTTTCCTTTTTTAAACATAAAATTTGATTAATTTGGCATTTTAAAAGAAATAATTATATACATAAAATATTTGAAAGAGAAACTGATTCCTATTCTTCATAGATAAAACATGTTAACATTCCAGCTTCTTTAAACCATCATTTAGTCAGACTATCTAATTTTGTCTCTGTTTCTGATAACTAACACTGAGTCTAGGTACCTGATTATATGGTCAATTGCACTTATCCGTCTATTAACTGCTTAAAAGTGGTTAGACATCTGTTTAATTTTTGTGTCATTTTATACGCCAGGTCCTAAAATATTAAATTTCTGTGATTCATAGCCAAATTTCCAATTATAGAACTAAAGTTTTAATCTCACTTTCATCCATTATCCAAAAGGAATCTTTCTTTGTCATCATAAATACATGACTGTATACAGTTTATCCATCTTTGCAGAGGTTCAGCCATCTTTGAAGTCTTTGCCAAATACTTGGCAGGCCAACAGGTTTTGTAAGTTTCCATTAGCGGTGAGCACTCCAAGTGGATCAACTCTACTTTTAGGTCATTTGTTTATTTATTTCATATGAATTTATTTATATACAAATTAAGAAAAAAAGCTACATTTCTGGAAGGACATATATGTAACCAAGATATGTCAACACATTTTAGAGTTAATAATTTACATTTTGTGCATAATACAGTTAATAGAGTTCTAGTCTAGGTCTGCTTCCAATTTGTTATGGTACTTAGCAGGTTAATAAACTTTTCCAGGAATTTGGCTTGCTTGTATATAAAATGAAGGTGTGTCTTATTTATTTTCCTTGATGAGATGAGACCAGGGAAGGCTTTCAGAATCAAGGCTAAGTCCAAATCATGGTACAGCTAGGGTTTCGATGCTAGGCAAGTGTGAGGGTGATACTGGAAGTTTGTTCAACAGAGCAGATTTGAGGTATAACCAAAGACAGGAGAGAAAGCAAAATCGTTGTGCAAATCAAACATGTTCACGCCTGTGTGTGTGCATGTGTGTGTATGCTCATGTGATCACTCATATTCAGGAGAGGGGGTATGGGAGCAAAGAAATATTACTTGCCAATTATACCTCAATAAAGCTAGGGGGAAAATGAAAAAAGGCAATAGAGGAAAAAAATAAAGAAAAGAAAAGAAAACTATGGGGACCTAGGAGGAGGTTTCCAGAAGGCTAAGGTAGATCTTTAAAATGGAGGTTGCTTACTGCTTCATTGGAGGTTTTTTTTTGTTTTAATTTTCTCAATGTTTATCTATTTTTGAGAGAGACAGAGACAGAGTGTGAGCGGGGGAGGGGCAGAGAGAAAGGGAGACAGAATCTGGAACAGGCTCCAGGCTCTCAGCTGACAGCACAGAGCCTAATGCGGGGCTTGAACTCACAAACTGAGAGATCATGACCTGAGCTAAAGTTGGACACCTAACCAACTGAGCCACCCAGGTGCCCCTCACTGGAGTTCTTCTTAGTGAATGTCGTGCTTAGCTATAGTGGAGAGAAAAAAATTTTGTACAAAAACACAAATGAAGGTTACATAATGTGAAGTAAATATGCCATGGTAGAAATTCTTTAAAAGAACTCTCAGAGCTGTGCCAAAGTATTCTTTAATCTTTGACAGAGCTACACATTTTGACTCTTTAAACCATTATCCAGTTACCTTTTCATAATGCTAAATTCAATATTATCAAAATAGATTTTTCATTTCACTGTTTATCCTACTTATTACAAAATTCATACTACTTTCTCCTTGTTCACTGTTCTTGCCCATACAGCTTTAGGTTTCCATACAAATGAAAAATTAGTGATGTCAGAATGAGATTGGATAGGGGTACTTATAATTGCTCAAATCTCATGACTCTAGAACAGACCTCAGTTAATTCAATTTGATTGTAAACTACTGAAAAACAGTTCTGTCTTTTTCATCTTATTTATTCTTCATGGACTCCAGCCCTGCTTGCACATTAGAATGTTAACATTTAAAGACTTCCAGAATTAAATTGAAATAATTTTTCATTCATTCATTTATTCAATAAATTAATAGACTTTCAGCATTGACTACATGTTCTAGGTATTTGAAGATGTAGTGGTAAAGTGATGCATTCTTTTGATACACACATTCCAGTGAGAACTAGTGGGAGAAGGAGTCTAGTCACTAAGTCCTTATCTCCAGTATGAAGTTTCTGTGGAATTGTGTTCGTCATATCAGAGAAATAAGCTAAAATGTATGACCTGTGCTATATTTGGCAAAATACAGTCATTCACCCACATTTTTTACTACCAAATGCATTGTTGTCATTAAAACTAACATACTGCAAACCCTCTGTAGTCTCAAAATAGATGTGCGATGCTTAAATTCTAGATTTCTGGGATAAGTCAACAAAAAGAAAAATCATACTCTTTTGTTTTGTACTTTAAAATTATGTACTGTTTATATTGATGAAAGGCTGTTACTCTGAGTTAATGTCAGCGAAAAGAACATGGTTATAGTTCCAAGTTTTTAAAGACTTTATATCCATTTAGATTAATCAATAATAAACATTTCTATTGCTATCTCTCAACTTTTGTCTTTGTGATCCTAGGTTCTTAAATATTTAAAGAAAAAAATGACTTCACACTGTATGCCTTTTGGCTGTAATGATCTATCTAAATTAAACCAAAATAAAAATATTGAGAATGTAACAGACCAGTTTCTGTGCTATGTGTGCTAGATAAAATAGATTGCAAGGATCTGATTTGTGAGCTTACAAACTAGTGTTAGGAAATGACATGGAAATTAGAACAAATAATAGAAGTGAGAAACAGTATAAAGTAGGTGCAGTAAGACAGATGATTCATTAATTAAAAAAACTCTTTAATGTTTAATTATCTTTGAGAGATAGAATGTCTCAAGTCTTGCTGGGGCAGAGAAAGAGAGACACAGAATCTGAAGCAGGATCCAGGCTCTGAGCTGTCAGCACAGAGCCTGATGTGGGGCTCGAACTCACAAACCGCGAGATCCTGACTTGAGACAAAGTTGGATGCCCAACCGACTGAGCCACCCAGGTGCACCAATGATTCATTATTTAATGAATGATGTCAACAGTATATGCTTATAAGAGTTCAGAGGAGTGAGAACCCTCATTATGCTCTTATAGAATAGGTGGAGTTTCATTCCAGGCATGTCTTGTGGGAATTTTCAGAGGCAGAACATGTGAAGTTGATTGCTCAGGTCAATTGGACTGCAGCAGATGGTCCACACAGGAGACTAATGAGAATTTAGGTATGTGGGAGCCAATGTGTGGAAGCTAAAATGAGTAGTTCTGAATTTGTCTTGCAAAGTGGACATTACTGGCATTGTATGAACTAGTGCATGTTGTAATCAAATGAAGGTCAGTCTTACAGCACATGGTGCAGAATGAGGAATAGCAGGAGGGTCAGCTGGGAGACCAATAGGTCTGGGAATTCGTGGTAAGGGTCTAAACCAGGCAATGGCAAAGTAATGGATTGTGAAAGACTAAGTTGTGAGGCGTTGAGGAAAATGAATCCATTTATCACCTGAATCCTTGACTGCCTGAATGGACATTTAATAAGGAAGCTCAGAGAGTAAAGCAGGGTTCCAATGGGGAGATTGGGAAACCCAGAGGAGGGAAATAATTTTGTATTAAAATTAAAGTTAATCATAAGTGCAAAAGTAATGGTTATGTAGCTACATAATGACACATTAAAAAAATTCATATAGTATATGTAACATACACATTCTTGATATTTTTTAAATTTTTAACATTTATTTTTGAGAAACCGCGAGAGAATGAGCACAAGCGGGGGAGGAGCTGAGAGAGAGGGAGGCACAGAATCTGAAAAAGGCTCCAGGCTCTGAGCTGTCAGCACAGAGCTCCACGCAGGGCTCAAACCTAAGAACCGTGAGATCATGACCTGAGCAGAAGTCAGATGCTTAATCAACTGAGCAACCCAGGTGCCCCATACATTGCTGATATTTTATATATATTATGGTTATAACCATATTTATGTCATGACATATACATGCTTATACACAAAAATCCAACTTCAAAAATGAAGGCAAATGATAGAATCTATTTAAAAATGAGATTCTTTTTTTTAAGTTTATTTATTTTGAGAAGGGAGAGGGGCAGAGAGAAAGGGAGAGAGAATCTCAAGCAAGTTCTGCACTGTCAGTGCAAGCTCGATGCAGGGTTTGATCCCAAGAACCATGAGATCATGACCTGAGCTGAAATCAAGAGGGGGATACTTAACCGACTGAGCCACCCAGGTGCCCCTAAAAATGAGGTTCTTTTAAAAAGTAGAGGTTTGTATTTTCATAGATGCAGCTTGAAGTTCTCTACATTTTGCCAGTCTATGGCTACAGATATTTCTTTGTAATAATTCCTAAAGTTCCCTTGTGCCATTACCTGCTAATGTGAGTCCTCCAGCTCCATGCAAAGTGCTTTCCCTAATCAAATATTTTCTTGGATCCCTTGGGTGAAGCATCACATATGTTATCACTTCTCATTACTTTAACTGCTTCACTGGGCCCAGCTGCTACTGCTTTCAGTTGTTTCAACCACCAGGCACATCTTTTTTCAGTTAGTAGCCACCCTCTGCCCTGGGCCTCCATGTTATTCAATGGCACCGTGCTTTGTTTGGTCAAATATGTATCTCTCTTCTTGGTATTAACCCATTAGTGCGGCTCTGAAACACTTACGAGTTGTGTCTCTTTCAGGGTTTGTTTACAGCTGCTTTCCCCATTTTTGGATGAGGAAATGAGTTCAGAGAAATTGAGTAATGTAGCAGATGCCATATGACAAATCAGTGGCAGAGGTGGGATTCAAACTCAGATCTGACTGTAAACCCTGTACTCTTAAACATAGAATTTTTAATAATTATGAATGTCATTCAGTCTCATAAGACAGCATAGAAATAAGATCTGGGGATCATATCCAGAGCCTTATTAAATCAACAAGACAGAAACAGAAATCCCTGAACTGAAGCCAAGCTTAGTAACTAATTTGGTGAAGTTTTCTTCAAAGTAGGCAATGACATGTAGATACATCTCTGTAACAGCAACTTAATATAATATCAGATATATTAAATAATTGAGAAGCTTCAGAAATCAGTTCCCTAAGGGGCACCTGGGTAGCTCAGTCGGTTGGGCGTCCGACTTCGGTTCAGGTCATGATCTCGCAGTTTGCGGGTTCAAGCCCCGCGTCGGACTCTGTGCTGACAGCTCGGAGCCTGGAGCCTGCTTCAGATTCTGTGTCTCCCTCTCTCTCTGCCCCTCCCCCACTCACACTCTGTCTCTCTTTCAAAAATAAATAAACATTAAAAAAATTAAGAAATCAGTTCCCCCAAAATATGAGCATGTTGAAACTGGTTTTAAAAAAATTAGATGTCTGTTTGACATTTAATACTGAAAACTCATTCGATATCATTGGTTCTCAGCTTAGAGCATGAGATTACAGATAACTGAAGGAAAGATGAAAAGGATTACAATCCCCTATAGGTATTTAAGTAAAAGAAGCATTATTTTGATTTTTGATTTGATTGATAATCATTTTAATGTATTCATAAATATTCATACTATGAGTCTTCACAGGAAAACCTGAGGTAAATAGATTGTACTTTTTAATTTCCACATTATGATTGCATAGAATTAGAGGAAAGAAAAGTAATATCGTAAATAATAAAAACTGTTAGATTCTAGATTTGGGGTATAAGAACCCCAAAAAGACGATACAACCTGTACTTTCCTAGCTCTTTTTCTGAGAATCACAGAAGGTTTCTTGACCATGAGGGATCTAAGGGTAAAGGTAGACATTTGAAGAAAGCTAAAGTCGAATAAGTAGCCCCTTGAGGTCTTTCCCACCCTGACCACTGTTTTGCATGTTTCCCCTGACAGCCTCAGAGGAAATCATAACTCTTCTCAACATGTAGTTTCTCCTCCTATTCTTAGACTGTTTTCCTCTCTTTTTATTAAAGTTCTTAGTCCCCCAAGCTCTGGCATCTTAACCCTCTTCCTTTCTTCTGCCTTGTAACACGAATAGGAGCCTATATCTTAAGAAGATGAAAACTCTTGTCCGATCTTGGCCACCCCTTTCTATACCACCCTTTCTTGCCTGATTTCTCTCTGGCCAGTTATGACTCAACTTTTCAAAGGTTAGCCTGCCTGTCCTTGCTTTTAGGTTCTCTTTAATCACTCATTCCAGTTCCATTTGGCTTTCACTAAATCATCTAAGATCATTTTATCCAAACATACTTGACCTTTCTCTGTGCTTCTCTTTCTCAATCTCTCAGCTACTTTTGAAACTATTAACAATTTCCTTCTTGAAATTCTCTCCACCTTTGGCTTTTGTGATTCCATGCCCTCCTTTTTTCTCATGACCAGGATAACTTCTCTTTCTCTGTATTGTTGACAGGTGGTTCTTTGTCCTGACCACCTCCAAGAAATGGTGATTTTCCAGGGCTCAAATGTTTACTTAAAAAAAAAAATATTTTTGAGAGAGAGCGAGAGAGTGAGAGAGCGAGCATGGGGGAGGGACAGAGAGAGACAGAGGACCTGAAACAGGCTGCGAACTCTCAGTGCAGAGCCTGATGTGGGGCTCAAACTCAGGAACCTGAGCTGTCAGCACAGAGCCTGACGTGGGGCTAGAGCTCACGCACTGTGAGATCATGACCTGAGCTGAAGTTGGACCCTTAACTGACTGAGCCACCCAGATGCCACTCAAATGTTTACTCTTTACTCTGCTTCAGAATAAGTGTCACCAACTGCATGTCTTCCAGCTAAGTCTTTATGGTTTACCCACTGCATTTTGTATCCCTTCAGCATTTACCAATTTAAATAACAATTTTCTTTAATGCAAACAACTATGATGTGCTCTGTATACTCCAATTGACAGATTTACAGGGTGAGATTGTTCTACAAATGGTAGGGAGTTAATCGATGTTTGCTGATTATATTTCCACTTTAAAATAATTTAGTTATTGAAAAATCTGAATTTTCCAAATGTATTTCAAATTTAGAGTTTTGTAAATGGAAAAATTATCATTCTAATTGTTTCTGTTCTAAAATTTTTCTGGGATATATCTGTCTGAGAGATATACCTGAACTTGAATGGCGCCCCAAAACTTATAGTCACAAAATATTTTTGAAATGAATTTTTAAAAAATAGCCTCCTGAGTACATTTACATCATAGACAAAATAGAACTGTATATTTTGACAATTCCTTGAGAGTGGCAGTAAAGAGTTTTTCTAATAATATCAGTACAATCTCAGACTTTTCCAACTAGTGAAAGTCAAGTGTCTTAAGGAAAGAGCACAGTAGAAACCAGCTGTGGACCTCAACAGAGAAAACAAACATTTAAAAAAAAACTTTTTTTAATGTTTTATTTATTTTTGAGAGAGATAGAGTGTGAGTGGGGGAAGGGCAGAGAGAGAGAGGGAGACACAGAATCTGAAGCAGGCTCCAAGCTGTCAGCACAGAACCCAATGCAGGGCTTGAACTCACAATCCGGGAGATCATGACGTGAGCCAAAGTCGGAAGTTTAACCGATGGAGTCACCCAGGTGCCCCCCAAATTTTTTTCAATGTCAAGGGAGCCCTTCTAATAATCCAAAATATGTATA
Source organism: Acinonyx jubatus (assembly GCF_027475565.1). Lineage (NCBI taxonomy): Eukaryota > Metazoa > Chordata > Mammalia > Carnivora > Felidae > Acinonyx > Acinonyx jubatus. The sequence goes on from NC_069381.1 coordinate 167,024,316, forward strand.
ACATAATAGACCAAGCAAAGTACATTATTTTGATGCAGACCATATGGGCTGAGGTTATAGGGACACATTTTAATGCAATATAAAGCATTACATTATAACAATCAAAGTCTCCACCATGGGAAATATGAGCTGGAATGGAAGTGAATCTTCTGTAACTCAAGCAGAATCCAGATGACTGTCTCTCAGAGATGTGGTAGAAAAGCGCCCTCCATTATTTAAAGAGGAGTTGGGGCGTAGACTCTTAAAAAGTTTCTTCTAGCTGTGAGAATTTATTACTAAAACTCAAGTCATCTAACCTTATCAATTAAATAAAAGGAGTGCTGGGAATACCTGAAGGAGCCAACCAAGTAGCCTGTCAGAAGAGACCACCTGCCCCACCCAGGAACAGAAGCAGGGGTGCCAGAGACTTGAAAACTGGTGAAGCTGGAAGACTGGGACTGGAACACCAATCCATGGGCAGCTCCCAGACTTCCCCAAACAATTAAGGACCAAGAAAGAAAGAAAGAAAGAAAGAAAGAAAGAAAGAAAGAGAAAGAAAGAAAAGAAAGAAAGAAAGAAAGAGAAAGAAAGAAAAGAAAGAAAGAAAGAAAGAAAGAAAGAAAGAAAGAAAGAAAGAAAAGATGTTAGAATCTCTAATACAGGAAAACAGTCATTAACTATTTCTTTTTGCATTTTTTAAACTTCTCCTAGAAAGAAGAACAATTAGGCAGAAGGGAGCTAATGATGAAAAATAATGTCAGACAAAGGGGCATCTGGGAAACTCTACAAAGTATCAAGAAAGTATTTATCCCTTTCCAGAAAAAAAGAAAGTGATTATTACAAAAAGGGACCAACATTTTAGATATCAGAGCTACTCACTGTAATACTGTAAGTGATCAATAATTATCTGTAAATGAGACAGTCAGAAACAGCAAGAAAAGGAGAGACCACAGTTGAAAAGCCTAAGTTCATACGGTTTACAATCAGGGTTAGATGATAAGACAGACTCTACAATGGGTTGGTTGTCAATGAATAACTTGTGAGTAGATGTTTCTTCTAGTCTTGTTTTAAACTGTATTTTTTTAATGCTTATTTATTTTTGAGAGAGAGAGAGCATGGGCACAAGTGGGGAAGGGGCAGAGAGTGAGAGAGAGACACAGCACCTGAAGCAGGCTCCAGGCTCTGAGGTGTCAGCGCAGAGCAGGAGGTGGGGCGGTGAAGCTGGAAGCCATGAACTGTGAGACCATGACTTGAGCCTAAGTCAGATGTTTAACCCACTGAGTCACCCAGGTGCCCCTAAACTGTATGTTTTCTTCAGAAATATTGAACAGAATTAGTAGCCAATGCTTAATTTATGCTATTATTTAAATGAAATGAATAGTTTAATTAAAGAAGTCCCCACCATACGTTGTAGAAAACAAATAGATGAAAATTTTTGGTTAATACAGTCTTTACACTCAAGTCAATTTACATTTTCAATGAAATTCAAAATGTATTTTGAACCACTGTGCTAGGTTTGGGGGGGGTGGAAGGTGGGTGCGGGGAATCAGAGATTAAGAGAGCATAACTCATAAACCTGGGTAAAGAAAGTTTAATGAAGCTGCATTACATTCTGTACCCTCTCAGTTCTTTAAAATATTCTTTTTAAATAGTAAAACCAGCAAGAAAATAATGATAAAAAGTAGCAGAACCTAAAAGAGTTAAAAAGTAAAATCACATGCCATGAATTTTAAAACGTGGCAGCCGAGAAAAGAAATAGATCATTCTATCTCAACTCAGAGTAGCTCCTCATTCCTCCTCTGTCCTCAACCCCACCCCCATAAGAAGTGCAATAATACATCCTTATTTTTATTTAAAAACTTCAATTTGGAAAGACCTCTATTCTGGGGCATCCAATAAAAATCACAGGGAAGAAAATAAAACCCCGATGAGTAGGAAGTTGTCATCCACTACTGTAAAATCTCAAGGTCTCAGTAGAAGCTTGAAAATCCATTAGAGATCATCATAATCACACTTCCATAGATCATGGGAAGAATAAGGTTATCACCCTTATGAATAACATACATTACTAACTGGTGGGGTAAATCCTGAGGTAGGGAATTTAATAAGATGTTGAAGAAATAACAGAGCCAAGACCAATGGAGTTCTACCTCCCCACTCCTCCCTTATTAAATCCTTAAGTTATTTAAAAGTTATATAAAAATTCTCAGTCCTCCACTGTAAGTTGGCAAGAAGGTAAATAAGTCAAATATAAAGTGGGAATTCTATCAAGACTAATGATATATAGTTTATCATATGAAATAAAAAAGAAATAGGATGGCAATTTTGTAAACATAATACAGAGAAAAAAAATAAACACTACAATGCAGCTTGCTAGTACAGATAAAGAAGCCAGTATGGAAGAATATAGTATGCAAGGAACAGAAGAAAATATACTCATCAATGCTTAATAAAAAAATACTTACTAACAACATGAACATCATGGTACCATAGCTAAAACTTCAGATGAGGAGAAAAGAGAATAAAATAAAAAGGAGACTATAGGCCAGCATGACACCACTATAGAATTGATGAATACCTTACCAACAGAAATGAAACATAATAGGCAAGCCAAGAATAGAATTTCCAATATGGAAGAAAAGCTTGAGATACTTTGGATTCATGCAAAGGGAAATTACAGATGGAAACAATTAGAAAAAAGATAGAGAGGGCAAAGACAATCCAATCCAATTTAAGGACAATTGGTCTCAACTTCCTCTCTCCACCAAAGGACAATGAAATAAGAAACCCAAAGTTATAGCAGCAAATTTTTTATTGTAATAATGGAAGAAAGAACTGAAGATTGAAAGGGAATTTGATGATCCAATAAAAGATTGTGTAGTGTGACTAAGATAAAATAACATTAGTATTACATTATTACAATTCAATAGTAAATGATTTTTCTGATGTGCAGGCATATAAAAAAAATTGCTCCTTCTCACAGAAGGTGGTAGGGGAAACATTTATGTAGTTCTAAAGGAAAATGTAACTCAACATATTTACTCTAGTCAAATTATCTTTGTATATCAAAGTATGGATATTCTCAAACATGCAAGAACTCAGGAAAGAGTTTTTCTGAACTTCTCTGAGGTCTTCTGAAAAAAAAAACAAAACAATAATGATATCCAGCGAACTCAAAGAGAAATTAAAACAAAAAATATTCAGGATGAAGAAACTGTTATGTTTGCAAGCATCTATATATTCTTACCATTAAGGTTAAACAACTATGTTTTGAAAAAGAATGTAAATATTACAAATCCTGAAATAAAAGAATTTGAATGAAAAAGTTCAGGGCTTAGAGACAGAAGGAGACACAGACTCTGAAGCAGGCTCCAGGCTCTGAGCAAGAGGTCAGCACAGAGCCTGATGTGGGGCTCAAACCTACAAACTGTGAGATCATGACCTGAGCCAAAGTCGGACGCTCAACCGACTGAGCCACCCAGGCACCCCTGAACTTTACCAACTTCTAAGTTTTACAACCTCAGTATCTTTTCCTCCCATTACATTGTAGAAATATTAGAGCATTTATTAAAAGTAGAAAACTGTCAAACATATACTAATGACTTCCAAATCAGTGTCTTGAGTCAAAAATATTGCCTGATTTTTAGATGTCTATGTTTAAAAATTGTCTAGACATCTTATTTTGGGTGCCCCAGAGGTATATCAAACTTAACATATAAGAAAGTAAATTTAACACTTCCTTGCACTTCCTCACAACTGCCACTTCTCGTGTATTCTTCGACATCCAACCAATCCCCAATTACTGCCAATTTTATCTTCTATTTCTCAAATGTACTCCACATCTCCATTGCTACCACCAATTCTTAAGTCAGGCCCTTACCATCTTTGTTCTGCAATAACCTTGCATGACTCAGGCCAATCTGATTTTATATTTCTCTTTTCTAACAGAGTGATAGTCTTAAAATAAACATCTAACCAGATCCATGCCCTATTTAAACACTTTAAAACCAGACCCCAAGAAATGCAGAAAAGGTCCAAGTTGCAGAAAAGGTCCAACCAAGTTCATTTGCATGATGTTAAAGACTCCCTATGACAAGACTTCTTTTTATTCTCATTCCTACCCTAAACCATTCTGAACTGCTTCTAGGTATCAGGGCACAGCATACTATTTTATAAATGTATCCTTTTATTCATGCTGTTTGTTTCTGCCAGGCTTTTCTGAATCTTCCAGTGATCTACTTCTTCCTCTTTGTCATGATTCAGGTATGGATTCTGGAAGCTCTTTTTTTAACTCTAGGCTAATGTGTGTGTCTTTTCCAGGTTTCCTTAAATCTGTGTGTACATAATATACTTAATCATTGATTTATTCATGCAATGAAACATTTTTGAGTACCTACTATAGCTAGGAAACTGTTCTACTTGGGATAAAGGCTAAGTTCTTTCCCTGACTGAGTGTGTGTTTAGGAAGGGAAGACAAATATTAAATAAATCAGTACACAAATGATTTATTATAATCATGATAAATGCTATCAAAAAGACTTAAAGTTGTCATCAGACTGTATAATGAGAAATATATGTAGCCTAGTTTGAGGAATCAGAGGTCTTCTTCCAGGAATTAGTATGTGATGTGTAAAAAGGGACCAAGGTAGAATATAAACTTTTTCATGTAGAAGGAAGAACATATGCAAAAGCCCTGACTGGGAAAGAGAATAGTGCTTCTGAGGAACGACAAGGCCACTGAGACTAAAGAGCAAAGGTTGTGCAGCAAAAGTGTCATGAGATGAAGTGTTTACCATATTATATTGAAACTATTTCTCCATCAATACACCATGAGCTTTTTTGAGGGCTGGACTGGCCCAGCTGATCTTCTAGTCACTCATACCTATTAAACCAATTTGGGCCAACTTAAATAAAAAGTTTAAGTTGGAAGATATAAGGAAGTCATAGACGTGGTGGGAATGCTGATCAACAGGTTGAATTCAAGTAGATCCTGAGGTCAAGAAAGCAAATTATAATCTCTCCACATTCATCCCAAGAAGAAAATCATTATTCCTCAAAATCTATCAGGTTGTTGTTGGGCAGAAAATGAGATGCTAGGCCTATAAATCAACAAATGACTAGAATCAACATGTGTTGACCACAATCAACAAAGATTCACAACACTCACCATGGTCCTTGGCACATATTAGGAATGCAAAGTTTGTTGGATTGAACTGCGCTCCCATAGCCCTTACACACTTTTAACATACGACTTATTTTGCTGCACTGTGATTTTTTGGTCTGTGTCTTCTTGAAAGAAAGGACTGTATCTGATTTCACTCTGTATTCCTAGTACCTAGCCCAATGCCTGGTACCTTGTTGCTCAATAACTACTTGGAGAGGGAATGACAAGTGACTATGTGCCCATGTACGTATCTGTTAAATATCTCAGCAGTCTAAGAATCTGGAATCTCCATCACTATATCACGTTGCTTCTTCTCACCCCCACATGGAGCAGGAGACCTGATTCACAAAGAAAGTTTACTGAATAAATGAATGAGTGAATGAATGAAGAAATGGTTGTTATGATACAAAGCTAGGTTTTAAAATCAAATGCCTAAGTAAAATATTTTTACAATGTTTCATCAGTTTTTAACAACTGCTCAACTTATTTTTTGAAGAATAAACCTCTAACCAATCATGTAAGTGCCTCAGTTATAAAAAATAATTGCCATGAGGATTTATGTATATATTTTTTCCACATACAGTTTACTTCTTGGCATTCTTACTGCCAACTCTAAATACACTAGGGGGACAAAAGAAGCTAAATTTGTTTCTGAATCATCCAACAAAGGCTTTACTATAGAGACCTATGTTGTCCTCACTAATTTCATTGTGCTTTAAACACAACTTATTTTGCTTCTTCATAGACAAGGGGTTTGACCAAGTGGTGGAAGGGAGAGTAGATTCTCCAAAACAAGCCCCTTCCATGAAACGAGGTAGAAGGCTGGAGCTACAAAGTCAATGCAAACTGGGTTTAAATTTATTTGGTAGAGGGGCACCTAGGTGGCTCAGTCAGTTAAGCATCCGACTTCACCTCAGGTCATGATCTCACAGTCTGTGAGTTCGGGCCCACATCGGGCTCTGTGCTGACAGCCTGGAGCCTGCTTCAGATTCTGTGTCTCCCTCTCTCTGACCCTTCCCCATTCATGCTCTGTCTCTCTCTGTCTCAAAAATAAATAAACATTAAAAAATTTTTTTTTTAATTTATTTGGTAGAACAAGAGCTCCTTTCCCTCTTACAGTCTGTAACTCTAAAAGTTTCTCCTCTCAATGATTCAGTGAGTCTGCTCAGATCTGTTTTCAAATCCTGATTTTACCACTTACTATTTGATGTGTCCCTTTCATTGCCTAAAAACTGAGAATAATGAAAACTACCCAATAATGTTGTTTAAAGGCTTAAATAGGATAACATATGTAAAGGACTTAGCAAGTCCTGATACAAAGTAAGTACTCAAACAGCAGTTATTAGATTATTTTATTATTATTTACTGCTCACTTCCATATGCATATATAAAATTAACAGACATTTTAAACATGAAATTACTACACAGGCATACTAATACTTAATTCTGATTTTCAGCATAATTTTTAGTATTTGGACAGCTGCAATAATCAACTGGAATATGTTCATTTAGAAGGTGATTCCTAAGATATTTCTATGCAGTTCCAATATCAACATTCCACAGTTCTAAATTTATTGAGAACAAAGACAATGTAATAATTATAACTTGCACTTCCTGACAAAATATTTGATATAGAGCCATAATGTATCTTATCAAAATATTGTTTTAAAGATCACTTATAGGGGTGTGTGCATGTATATATAAATATGTGTATACAATGTGTGAATATATGTGTGTATATATATATATATATATATACACACACACACATATATACAAAACATTAAATGATCCATTCATAAGTACTTACAGTGTAAGTCACATTTTCAAGGTAAACTCACTAAAGGCCTATATTTCTTAGCCTATCCTTCTGTTATGCTAGTTAGCAGTTTTAAAAAGAATAAAGTCTTATACATTCAGTTTTGAGAACACAAAGATGAAAGAGGCAACATATTAGCAACACATAAATTTCAGAGAGTTTTGTGGATCTGTAAAAATTCTATCAGAGAGGCTAAATACCAGAACAAGTTGAAGCTTGAAAATAAAACACACATATAAAATAGCTTTTAGATCCTTTAGGAGCAAGAAAAAAAAAAGGCATTCCCAATTGTCTTAAGATGCAGTAATTTTAGTTTAAAAACAAGAGCAAACAAACAAAAAGAGGTCTTCAACTTTTATATTTCCTTCATCCCTTTCTGTAAGGAGAATTTACCTCTAAGTGAAGATGTGCTATGAGCATTGTTAAAACAGACCTGAAGATAAGTTTTACTTTAAGTTCAGGTTCCCAGGCTCAGAAAAAAAGTATATCATAAGATAATAAAAAAATAGCAATTATGACCAAAGAGCTATTGCTGTCAACATTTAAAGATACAAGTAAAATAAATGAACTGGCAGAAGACTGCAGGGAGTCTTGATGTTTACAGCTGAGAGAACAGCAGAGTTTAGAAACTGTGAACTCTTAATTTGACCTTAATTTGAAGCAAACTCTATTCCAGACTTCTCAGTAATCTAAAATGTTGATTCCTAGACACAAGTAGGTTCATTAAAAACAAATCATGTTCCCACAACTTTATTTTTACTCTTTTAGCAGATATACTATATTAATTGATCTAGGCAATGCTTAAAACATATGTATACCAATAAGATACCTAGCAAATATCTCCTGATATTCATATATATAGGATGAAAAATAACTTTCGATTATAATGCACTTAGTTCATAATTTTTTATGTAACCCTACCTAAAGATCAGTGGATATATAAGGGCCTAGTAACTAAATGATTTGCCTCTTCTTAAGCCATTTTGTTTGACATTTTTATTAATGACTCTAAGTGAAGTCTTGCTAAAGCCCCAAAGCTGGAAAGACTTATGTAGATATCGAACGGTAGAATCTAAGACAAAGGTTGAAAACCTTCCAGATTAAATACATCAGGGAAGAATATAAGATCCTTTGTTTAACTACTGAAAGTGAAAGAAAGAAAGAAAGAAAGAAAGAAAGAAAGAAAGAAAGAAAGAAAGAAAGAAAGAAAGAAAGAAGGAAGGAAGGAAGGAAGGAAGGAAGGAAGGAAGGAAGGAAGGAAGGTAGGTAGGTTTATGTGAATCAAGTCCATAGACTTAGACAAAATAGGCTATGTGACCCTATTGTATATGGCAACTGATGTAGTATTTTGCAACATTAAGAGAACTATGATGTACCTCATTTGGGATATAGTGTTCATTTCTGAAAATCAGCTTAAAGAGGGTCATCAACTGACAAAGAGTAATGTGGATGTGGGCTGAACCTCCAGGAGGGTAGATTTTAGCTCAGAACAGAAAACAATATTCTAATGGTTAAATTTTATAACAGATTGCATAAAAATTCCTTAATTCACTCCCTTTTACTAAAACTGTTTAAGCTGATATTGAAAGACAGTCTGTTAGGATTCACAGAAAAGATTCTTGCTTTGAGTAGGATTTTATTTTCCCAGGTTTATCAAAGTATAAATGACATATGGCATTGTGTAAGTTTAAGGTATAGAATGTAATGATTTGATTCATGTACATGCTGCAGAATGATCAATAATTACCTTTTGTGTGTGCTTGTGCGTGTGTGTGATGAGAATATTGAATATGTGCTATCCTAGAAATTTTCAAGTATATAATACAGTATTATTAACTATAATTACTAGGCTGGACATTAGATCCCCGGAACTCATTCATGTTACAATTGGAAGTTTGTACCATTTGATTAACATCTCCTTATTTCCTCCACCCCTAGCCCCTAATAACCACCATTCTACTCTGTGTCTATAAATTGAGGGTTTTTTTTTTTTTTTAGATTCTACATACATGCGTAATCAAACAGTATTTGTTTTTCTCCATATGTCTTACTTCCCTTAAACATAATACCCTAAAAGTCCATCAGTGTTGTCACAAAAGGCAGAACTTTTCTTTTTTTTTTTTTTTGGCTGAATAATATTTTAATGCATGTGTGTATAAAATCACATTTTTAATCCAATCATCCATCCACAGATACTTAGGTTGCTTCCAGGTCACACCTATTATGAATAATGCTACAATAAACATGGGGGTATAGATACCTCTTTGAGATTGTTGGTTTCATTTCTTTCAGATATATACCCAGCATTGGGATTGCTGGATCATATAATTTTTTGATAAATTTTTTTGATCATATAATTTTTTTATAATTTTTGACAAAGTACAACACAGTGTTCTATAGTGACTGCTCTCAATTTATAATCCCACCAACAGTGCAAAAGGGTCCCCTTTTCTTTACACCCTCACCAGCACTGGTTCCTTCTTGTCTTTTTGATAACCATTTTAACAGGTGTGAGGTGATATCTCATTGTAGTTTTGTAGTTTTGATTTGTACTTCCTTCCTTTAAAACTATGTATGCAACTCCAAACATTGAGCCACCAGAGAAATCAAAGAAGGAATTGACTAGGAAAGGATGATGGCCAATTATTGGGAGAGCAAAAGAACACACAAATCAGCATTTTAAAAATTCAGTATTTATAGAGTTATGTTTAGATGAGTGAAAAATGCATTTGGTCAACCACTTCATATTCAAATTCAAGTGTGTGGAAGTAAATTTGATCCATCTGTCCCTGAATTATTTTCTTAAACCACCAACATTTTGTTTTATAAGAAATGATTTCCAACAAGTCTTATGATATCCCCAACCTCCTGCCAAACCTGCTCAGAGTCTGAAATATAGTTATTGTACTGAACTTTCTCAAATATGCTGTTTTTTTAAATTAAAACTAAAAACAGGCAAAAGAGTATTTGATTTGCCTGTTACAATGCCACTCATACTGAAATCAAACATAAAATACGCACAAAAAGAAAAGGATCTATATAGTATCTATTTTTATTATATATATTCCAGATATAGTACAATACAAATTATCTAGACAGCAAGCTTTGTGTAAGCAGTTTACACATATGAGTTTAAAAGTGGAATGGGTGACCCAGGACAAATTCAGGTCCACTCTGAAGAATGACTTAAATCATATACATTGCCAATGGAGTTTCCCCATCTACCCTTTGGCTGCTCCTTTGTCTTATAGGCATGTCTTCCCCAGCCTACCTCTTCCCTTTGTTTTTAGGGCTGTCATGTAGGCCCTCTGCTTCTCTAATTCTCCACCCTCTCTCTCACTGTCATCCTTTCCCATGGCATCACTGACCACCTACATGCTGATGACTCCCAGATCTGTATCTTCGCTCTGCTTTCACTTCCAAGAGATGATTTCTGAATTCTTCCCACTTGAAACATTAATAAGTACCTCAAAATCAACATTCCATAAGTACTCCAATTACGATCCAGAAATTGATATAATATTTGACTTCCTTCTCCTCTTTTGTCACTTCCCTCCCACATCCAGTCAGTCACAAAGTCCAGTCCATTCTTTCTCTTAAACATCTCTCTAACCTTGTTCAAATCATCATATTCTATCATGGGAATTACTGAAATACCGTCCTAGTTGAATTAGCTATATATCCAAGATGGACCCCTGCAATCCATTCTCCACACAATTGTCAGAATAATCTTTCTACAAGGGAAATCTGATCATGCCTTCACCTGGTTAAAACCCATCAGTGGTTTCTCATCACTTTAGAAAGAAGACCAAACTTCTTAATATCATTACAAAGCTCCAAATTATCTAGCTCCTTCTTAAGTTTTCACTCTGTTCTCTCTGAACCTACTTCTATCATTCGACAGTCCAAATATTTGAGTTTTGTTCAATATCTAAGAAACTGTCATGCTCTTTCACACCTCGGGATATCCCCACAAATAGCCTCTTCTGATTAAAATCTCTTCTCCTCCCCAGTCCCCTCATCTAACTTCCTTGTCCCATCCACTTTCCCTATCCCACCTACCTTTGCTGTCACATCAGCTTGGATGTCCTTTCCTCTGAGAAGTCTCTGTGGCTCTGCCAAAACTAAGCTTGATGTCCTTGACATATGCTTGTACCACACCTTGTGCTTCCTCCATCACAGTCTTTATTTATAACACTGTACTGTGGTTGTTTCAGGCTGAACCCCAGTTCCTAGCAGGATGCCCTAAATGTATTATACATGCAATAAATTATTATTAAAATATTGGATGCATTTTAGATCCCTGGTGACAGCCTTCTAAAAAACACAATCTATCATATAGCCGATAAATTGCATTTATGTGTTTTCATTTAATTTTCTTCTTATATCACCATTCATAGGAAAAAATGTTTTAAGACTTAAAAATTTTTAAAATATAAAGCTATTTTTCCCTCCTGATACACACACATACAGACACACACACAATTTTTCTGTTTTCCTATCTGAACTTGGTGATAAACATGTTGAAGTAGTATCTAATTATAATACTTTTTCCTCTAATAGTTCTTCCATGTATCTACTATAAATAGTCATTGCTTTCTATACTGTAAAATCCTCAAGTAAATTATATCTGAGATTTTTTTTTTTTTTTTTTTTTTTTGAGTAACAGCATGAAGGTTAAGGTTTCCAGGACAGGAAAAATACCAAGAGTTGAAAAGACAACCTGACTACACAGATATTTAATTCCTTCAATCTTTAAAACTGAGTGAATGAGGGACACCTGGGTGGCTCAGTCAGTTAAGTGTTTGACCTAGGCTCTGGTCATGATCTCATAGTTTGTGGGTTTGAGCCCTGCATGGGGCTCTGTGCTGACAGTTCAGAGCCTGGAGCCTGCTTCAGATTCTGTGTCTCCCTCTCTCTCTGCCCTTTCCCTACTCATGCTCTGTCTCTTTCTCTCAAAATGAATTAAATAAATAAACAAATAAATAGGGTTTTAAAGAATTAAAAAATAAAAATAAAACTGAGTGAATGAAATATTTTTTGTGAGAAATATTACCTAGAATGTGAAATAATGTTTATAGATGATCTACTGATGAAAGTTAACTTCTGTACTTTCCAAGACTTTCAAGACTTTTTCTACAAAAAGTTATGTAAAGTAGAGAAGAATTATAGTTCCACTGACCTTTCCTTCCATAACTAACAGAAGCGTATTTACCATCAGTGACAGGAATGCCTTCAGTTGATTAAGCCATGAAAATATTATCATGTTGTTTATAGGTACTCACATGTACTCAATGTGTTGAGTGACACCTTGTAATTTTTAGGAATTTATCTTCCATTTAAACTAAAAAAGGGATGTTTGCCTCTTGTTATAGAAAATTCTCATTAAAAGGAGACTGGTGCTTCATTTTAAGTCATTTTACAATGGTCTACTCATAACAGAATTACTCAGATAAAATTATTTTGAAATTCACAGTGGTGTGTCTACACAGTTGAAACACAGAGGAATTTGGAAAAAAATTAAATTTTTTTCAATAGAGAATATCAAATAGCATGATTAAGAAGGAAGAATCTGACTTAAACAAGAAATCCTGTAGTTTAGCAGTTTGATGAAGGTAGAGAGGCTCCAAAATTGTCAAATATCCACTTATATTTGGCTTCATAAGAATACACGGAAACCTAATTTTAAGTTTAGCTTTGCCTGCCAGTTTTTATGCATGAACTGTAGCCCCAACTTGACCTTTGAAAATTAGGAGCTAATAATTCAAATTAGAAATAATTTCAACTTGAATAATCATGTCAAGTAATTAAATTTATAAGATATAAAGAAATATTTTTGAAGTTTACTTTATATTCCATTATCTTTTTACGAACTGAAACTATTATATTTTCTCTAATGATTGATGTAAGTTGCAAAGCAAATTTAATAAGTCTTGTCAATTTTGACAGCCAGTGTGAAAAAAGAGGAAATGTTCTATGGAGTGCAAAGAGTACTAAATATTCCAAATATTGGTAAACAGCCAATTCTTTCCCAACTCCAATGCCACTCAGATCCATCTCTAAAGTTCTCAAAATTTCTTCGAAATTTTCTATCATTACCATTCAAATGATTAACCTCTGAATATTGTTCTCATGTTCACCTCAATTATTTCTTCTACTCTTATTTATAAGGTGCCTAGTTATGGGACTTCATTTGGGGACTCTGCTAAGAATATCTTTGTGACATTTTCTGTGATAGAATAATGAAATTTTAGTGTTTTAAATTGGTTAAAACCTATTCAAATCCTAACTAGATTTAATTTTATTAGGTCAAAATGACATAGAGCACATTGTGGGGAAGATAAGTGTTCATTAAATAATTACTTGATTGGTTGTCTACATTACCTGAAACATCTGATAATTATTTTTAAGTAAATGTATAAAATTGATGTAAAAATAAAATGTATAATTTATCATCAGTTCTCCAGGTAATTCTAAGAAAAGGAGATGGAATTTTTCCCCCAAAGTTTATTTAATTATTTTGAGAGAGAATGCATGTGAGCACACAGGGCAGGGGCAGAGAGAGAACCCCAAGCCGACTCAGCATTGTCAGGACACAGCCCTATGCAGGGCTTGATCTCATGAACCTAACCATGAGATCAGGACCTGAACCAAGATAAAGAGTCGGACACTTAACCAACTTAGCCACCTAGGCACCCCAAAGGATATGGAATTTTAAAAAATTAGAGCTACTAAAACAAGTGTGGGTGATTAAACTGATGTCATTCCCTACCCTCTCCTGAAAAAAATTTTAAAAAACATGCATTGAAGGAGTAAATTTATTTTCCTGGAGCAAATGTGAGAAATCCAAACTCCAGATAGGCAGAACAACTTTACCTATGATTGAGAATCACCACTGATGGGATGACGCAACAGTTCTCTGGCCCTCATGTAAGCTGATTCTGTGGTAGGATAAAATATGTTTTATAAGAGAAACCAAGTTTACAAAAATCAAGAATACTAATGAAAAGCAGACTTTTGAGGTTTTAAATGATCTGATTTTTCTGTTCTTTTTTTAGTGTGTTTGGAAGTGGCAGCAGAAATGATGAAATATAAGCATAAAAGCAGTTTGGAAGATTTCTAACCTCTCTCATAAGACAATTGCTGGTTGAGAGTTCTTAATAAACCAACATGATCCATTTTGTTTTCCTTGTCATCTCCTTCACTATTTCCACATAGAATATATATCTGATTCTCACTGACTGCCACAAAAATGAACCATTTTGTAGGGGGCTCTGAGAGATAAAAACCTATTTGGTAATGAGGTTATATCCCAACTTCTATCAGTTAAAAGTAGAAAGCTATAAATAATACTGAAAGAACAATACAGCTGTGTGAATCTTGGCACAACAGGATGAAACTATTTCTACTGTTTGCTTCTTTTTCCCCATGTCTCCTTTCCAGCGCATATAAATTCATTGCTCTGGTGGTTTTAATTTGGGCCCCAGTTTTGGCTAAATCTAAGAACTCAAAGAAAAACACAGCTGAAACCACTGCCTAGTGGCTTAACTCACAGCCTCAAATGATAGGCCTCCAACAGAGCCCAGCAGGCTTTCTGCAAAAAGGCCCCTGACTAGAGCTCATTTTGAAAAGTGGAGAGTTTGATAACAAGTCAGAAAGAGGTTTCACCATAGCTGTCTTAGGAGATTCTGCATTGCCCTACTAAAAAGAAACAGTGAGTGTTCTATGTAAGAAACACATGATAGATTTCTCTGGCACTTTTAACTGACTATGCTGGAATGCTAAAACCACAAGGTAATGACAAATTTACATGCCCAATGAAGAGCTGAGCTATGCACAGCAATTTCTTTCATTTGCATTTGATTTATCTTATTCAGTTCTGAAGGCTCACGGGTCAGTGACTGTTCTCGAACTAGTAGACCTAAAGCCATCTATACAATTTTTGTGTTTAACTCTGCCCTTCTCTGTATTACACAGCCATAGATGATCTTGTCAATAGTTGCGATCCAAGGGTTTCTGAGAAGATGTTCAACCTTCAAATATGTTAGATACCAAAATACAGAATCTGCAGAAAGGTAATCATTTAGATTTCACTGCTGTTTTCAGAGATCTGATGGTAAATTCCTTCTGAGACTGTCAAAGATGGCACCAATGCCCGTGTGATTTAGTCTCCACGGCACCTCAGAGAGAAGACTATGAATTGCTTTTCTCTGCTGCTGCTCCTCTATGGGAGAGAATTAATTCTTTTTTCACAAATTAGTGCTAGGAAAAATGAAAAGGAAACACTGACTGAAAATACACTAGGGATCTAGCATAGTATCTGCCAAGGCAGATAACTCCATTTATTAGACAAAAAGTGGAACATAGAACAGAAAGATATGCTGGGCAAGTCTTCAGTTTTGTTACTCCACATAATCACCAAAATCTCTGGATTCTGTTCCCCCACAGTAGTCCTCTGCCAGGGGCCAAATCGGACTTGGTGGCCTGGCCTGTCACTCTGCAATGTCTCTGGTCTCTGTAGTTTGCTCTGCAGATCTTCATGCATTCTTTACTTTATCTTGCTTTTCTAGTTGTGATAAGTGGTATCACTGGCCTGTGGTGAACTGATACATACCACTCCAAGCAAAACCTCAAAATTTCATATTAAAGCATGTTTTATTATTCTGTTTACTTTCTTAGCTCTGTGACTATCCCATCTAATTTCAACTCAGTCTTTTAGTAATCTTTCTCTAATAGTCCAGACTCTCAGTGGCTGTGTCCCTAATCTTAATGCTTAGTTTCATGAAAGCTGATCTTTACCACCTACTTATATGACCCTGCCAGCTTGTACTATAGCTTGAAATCCCAATTCTGGTCTTTAGGACTGAATTGCCTCTCAGAATTCGAATCTATCTGCTGACACTGTTCCAGTTCAGTATTTTGGGTACAAAAATGATGCCTCTACTACCTACTCAACACTGCAATCTTCTGCTTGTCCACGTGTTAACTCTTAACGGTACCTCCAGACCACCTGTTCGGATGCCACCCTCACCAGTTCTCTGATCAGTGTCACACTCTGGTAATACGTCATGCATTGATCCCACAGCCTGGCTTAATTACCTTATTCTTCCAGACCCCTGCCAAAATACTCATCTTGCTTCACTTAGTTATATCTGTCTTCCCGTCATCCATAAACCAGCACTTGTATTTTTACAATAAAGTGGAGTGCAAAACAACTGCAAAGCTGAGAGGAAACTTCAAAAGAAAAACATTTTAACGTAGAAGGCTTTTTCCACATCATTTATCAATTTGGGTGTGCTTTGCATACATTTCCTTAGAGTGTGAGTCCCAGAACACATTTGACCACAATTTCAACCAGATTGTATTATAGCAGTCAAACATTCTCTCTTGACTAACTTTACAAAGGAGAGAATCAAAAACATTCTCTCTGAATGTTCAGAGAAGCTTCCCATAGAGAAGGAAGTACGTTCTGGTTTTAAACAAAAACAAAATGGCAGCTAAGCCTTTTATAATCCAGCAACACACACAGACTGGATGCGAAAATAACCTATCCTTATCTACTTTGAATTTTACTAAGGAATTTGATGGCAAAAGATGGGCATTCACTTCGAACACTAGTTTAACAGGATAGAAAAAGAAATGGGAGAAAGAATATGTGCATGAATGAGATTTATTCTGCAATTTTATTAATATTTTCTGTGCCCAGTTTATTATTAGTGTTCCTGAAAAAGAGGAAGAATAATTTAGATGCTGGCTAGTGTGTAAAATCTGTGCAATTGTAGCGTTTACTCTCTTGGTAGATTAGTAGAAGAAGGGAAAAATCAATTTCTAGTAATATTTAGTATGGCAGCTGGAATACTGTGGTTTAATGAGGGACGTTTCAGAGTTCTAGAGCACAAAGTGGTAATGTTCATAAGAGCCAGTCCTCGTTTTTCTTGGTAACTAAATATCATTACCACATGGGTTGTAGTATTTCCATTGGTGGACATTTTTAAAAAGTAAAAATCAGTCAAGAAATTACTACTTTGTCATCACGTCTTGTAAACTTACATGACCTCTATTTTTCAATTCAAACTTTGCTAAACGCATATGCTATTCTTATAGATCTATTAGATGAGTCTCACTGCCTCAGAAGACACATAGAAAATATTTTTTAATCAAAAACTTGACTAGCATATAGGAGTGAATGTTGACAGCCAAAAAATAACCTCTCCATATCTATCTCCACTCTTTGAATATATTTAAACCATCAATTTTTGGATTTAAAGATGTATATGAAATATTTCAGGTTTAGTGAAGACAGATGGTTAATATTTTATAAAAATTTTTAAAAATGTGATAATATAATGATTCATAGTATATACTTTTCCTACATTTTTGAAAATACGATAAAGCACTAATTGTAGATTAAGGATTTTTAATGATAAATTTAGTAAAGTATTAAATGACACTGAAACAAAAATTTTAGCAAAATAAATAAAAAAGGTAATTCAGGAAATTAGTCTGATCTCTTCCAGGATTTATTTTAAGGGATGGTTTTGAATAATTATAGTTTAAATATAAAGGTGTCAATGACCTCTGCTCCTACAATTGCTGCCTTTAGAAGGATCTGTCTGCAGAGGCACTGTCTTAGATTGCTTAATATGGAAGAGATGCAAGATTTTTTCAGTTATTAATGAAAAAATTATGGAAAGTGCTGTAAGTTAATGGATTGAACACTTAATTCCACATACAACAAAACATTCAATTGATAGGAAATTAAAACCTTGAATCAATCTTCATCCAGGTTTTTGTCATAAAAATTTTTTCTAGATTTTAGAATCCTTTTCACTTGACTTTGTAACCATCTCCCTAGGTAGATAAATATATACTAGTTAGAACATCAAGTGACAATCTCAAGTAGACCTATAAAAAGGCAATCCAGTAGAAACTCAATGTGGATGGCAAACAGACTTTTAAAAGAGGCCATTCCAATGTTCATTCCTGAACTTTCCTTTGGTAGAGACAATAGGGATGGGAGAATCTGATTTTTCTTAACCTATAATTCCAACAAAGTCACAGGCAACTAACAGATTAAAGCATGGTTTTTATGGCAATTGGCTACAGAGAAGAGAAACTATGGAAACTGAATTTATTACATTGCAGTTAAATGATGGAGTGGACACATTAATCATGTGAGTGTCACAAAACAATTCAAAATTGTTATTTGTAATAAGGTTTTGCATATGCTTTAGGTGGCCAGAGTTCTGACTCCATGCTAAATTGGACAGATAAAATAAGAATCCGTGAAAACAAACCTATAGTCTTTGTCATTGAAAGAAAAGGATATTGGGAAATCTCAATTTCCTTCCTCCTGTTTGAGCAGTTGTATTTGGCTGTTACCTTGTCTGCTAAGTTATGTTTAGACAATGCCAAAGGAATGCCGTGATAAATAAAACAATCTATAATTTAGCTGGTGTGTGTGTGTGTGTGTGTGTGCGCGCGTGTGTATGAGACTTGTCATCATACATAATAATGGTGGTTTTGTCAAATTCAATCCTCTTATAATGAATTCTACTGTACTGGATGATGATTAGCCACACTAGTTTCTCCTATAACACTCTCCCACATCAATAACACAAATGTGAGATCATTGCAACAACACAGAAGAATGTTGTTTTGCTGTTTCAACCTGCAATTTTGTAAACTGAGGAAAGGAAATTATTTACTGCTTTTTAGGATTAGTTATTCCTGATTTGGTCTTTTGGTGTGAAATTACCTAAAATCACAAAATATGCAGGTTTTTTTAATTGTGTTCTAATATTTTCAGTAAAAGAAAATGATTATATGATCATATAACAAACATGTATGATTATAATTTGTTGTCAAGTGGCTAAAATAGACTAAATTCCTGTCTATTTTACTTATTCCTGTCAGCTAACTAAAATAAGTCCCAAATGAGTGACGTGGGAAAAAAAAACATGTTTAAATTCTAAAAAAAATGTAATTTATGTTACCTTTTTTGATACTCCCCAAAAATTCAGAGTAGAGAAGAAACAGAAGCTATTTTGGAATCATGAAAAACAGACTCATAATATAAAACAAAATTGTATATTTTTCAAAAGTACTTTTAACTGGCTAACTTAATCAGTTCGAGACTGATATTAATAAGAAAAACTAACCAACAAGAAAAAAACCTTTTTCATTGAATTATGAAACGGTGAAGTCTATACAGTTGTCTTGAAAAGACATTATTTTAGTGTGTGTTATATTCAGACAGTAAGAAGGCACAAGGCTGAATGACTGGACACCATTTTGTTCTCAAAACAATAGGTTCTGAGTCCTGGGATAAATTTTGAAAACTCCTAAGGAATAAATAAAATCTTAAGAAACACAAGTGACATTTAACCAACCAATGGATCACAGTACATGCATTGTTAAAGTGGATCATATTTCATATTTACTTAAAAGATGATAGCAAAAGATTTTGCTTTGATATAACTGCTCAATTCAGTGTATTCACAGTTACCTGATAATGACCCAGATACTTCCAGGAATATCAAACAATTGTGACTGCTGTCCTTAGCCAATAGTTCCTGTCTGCTCACCCCTACACAAGGGAGGGCAAATTTATTAGGTTCCATAATTCCATAACTTCTAAAAGTCTAGTAATCAAGATATAAGATTAGAATAAATAATAGTTCTATATACTATTCATTCTAGCTGCTTGTCTTTTGTTTTGTTTTGTTTTTGCTGCTTGTCTATTTTGGTCTCTTACTACATGAAATACTGACTGTATGCACTGTGGACTTCTATAGAAATTTTACTACCTATATACGTGTTTCTATATATCCACACGATACGTACACATAGTTTTTCATTGTATGTATGTAATGTATGTTCACTAGAAAAAGAAACAGCACAGGTAGAGTGTTATTCAATCACCGAGAGATAACTACAGTTAACATATTGAATATATCCTTTTATGAATATACATGCACTTCTCTATCATCTCTCTCTGGGTTATCTATACTTTATGAAATAAAAATACCATTCCTTTGGTTTTGAAATCCTTTTAGTACATCTTTTCATGTAAATTGATGCAGATCTGTATCGCTGACTTGAGACAGTTATTCCTTGATGAACACCTCGTTCAGTGTTTGGACCATGGGCTTCAGCCTCTCAGCCTTGGCGCTCACCTGAGGGTCAGGAAAGGGTAACCCGGACAATAGGTCAAGGCAGCGAGACCAGGGATGGCGGCTAAGGTGGTGGCGGCAGAGCAGCTTCGGCACCGCGCGAGGCCGGGTCCCGACCCGGCCCCACCCCACAGGCAGTTCGGCGGTGGCGGTGCTTTTCCCCATCCCGGCTCTCTCCTCCCATATCCGGACTGCCCACGCCCATTTTGGCTACAGTGGATGGGCAAGAAAAGTTTGAAATTGAAGTCACCACTCTGGATAACACGCTTCGTGTGGCATCCCCAAAGAAGTTTGGAGAATTTTGTTCGGTAGGAATTCTTATTAATTCAGAATCGAGATATGAGACAAATACCTTATTGGAAAAGTCGGCACTTTCGCCAACCAATGGATTTGAGCACAAGTGAAATTCTGCTTACCTCCAAAAGCACAGGTCTCTTCCGGGTGGCGGCCAGGCGGCGAGAGCACCGCGTGCGGACGGTAAAGGTCCGCACGCGGCGGGCGTGTCCGGCGAGGTCCCGCACGCAGGCTCACAGAGGAAGGCACAGAGTCGGCGCGAACGCCTGAACCTCGAACGCGTCCTGACCCGGAACCGCTTCTCCCGGAGGTGACCCCGGAGGCTGCTTACCCGGAAAACACGGTTGGTCTCCACTGCCTCAGCGCCACAAAAATACAGCAAAGATCTGTGGAGAGGGACTTAATTCCCGCCTGAGAAACGACTACACGCCCCACCTCGTGGTGCTGGCTGGGGTGGGTTGGAGCATGAGCACCTGGTGGAATGTGCCAGAAAGTGCCTCCCGGGAACCCGAGCCGCCTGGGCATGTGAGAAGGCTGAGGACGAGGACAGATCGGTATTGCAGTGCACGGCGGGAGGCTGCCAGGCTGGAAGACGACAGGTCCAGCGTCAGCCCGTGCCCTGCCCTGTTTCCGGAGCCCATGCGCTGTCAGGACAGGACTGAAGAGCTGTTCCTTCTTGGAGGAAGATTCCATCCCCTGCGCGTGCTGAACTGGTTGGCAGGCGGCGGGGCAAGGGCATGTTTGCCAGTCTGTCCCTCAGCGAGCTCAACAGGCACCACTGGATGTCCGGCACAGCCTCCCACCCCCACAGCCAAGGCGACGCGGACCTCTTGTGAGTCCACACCTGCGCCCACCCTGGCCAGGTTCAAGGAAGCCTGGAAATCTTCATCAAGAAATTCATTTTAATGGCCGGGACTGTGGGTGTGGTGGAGCTGCGGGGAACGAAGACGTAGCCAATGTCCATGCGCATGCTGAACCTGGAGTCCAGGCCTGTGATCTAACAGGATGTAGGGAAGCAGGTGCTGACTACCCGTTCCAGAAAGCTGCCCTGCGAGCCGTGCACACTCATCTCCAAGGGGAAGCCAAAAGACATCTGGAGAGTTGCTTCTAAAATGCTCCACAACAGGTCACGATCTCACAGTGGGGTGGATCCCGCGTGGGGCTCTGCCCCGACAGCGCCCTCTCTCCCTCTCTCTGCTGCTACCCCACCCCTATCCCTTCTCTCTCTCTCTCTGTCTCTGTCTCTCTCTCTCTCTCTCTCTCAAAATACATAAATATTTAAAATGCTCCGCTGGAAGCCTACATTTGACTGAGCAGCCAACTCTTGAGCCCTCTGCCTGCTTTGTGGAGTGGAGGTGGGGGATGGGAGGGGGAAGGGGCAGGACTGAGCAGGATGTCTGGGCTTTTCCGGTCGAGGCCCTCTCAGATCCCACCCAGGCCAGGAGCTGTGGACAGAGCCGTGTTCACGCACGTTTCTTTGGGTGTGAATTTAAGGCCAAATTTCATAAACAGTGCCAAGGGTGGGACATTTCTCTTACAGTTGAACACATTTAATGCCACCGAACACAGCTCGGTTTCCTTCAGAATTGGATACGCCACTCAGTGGAATAAAGGTTTACCTTCACCATTGCAGCTAGAAGTGGGGTGAAGTGCAGAAAGGTTAAACACAGCCTGCTGTAGGAAAACCAGGTCAATGTTCTTACCTCTGCCGGGTGTTCCCTGAGATTCACCGGTGGGTTAGCACCAGACTGTCCCTTCACAGAGGCCAGAGGGCCTGTCAGCCCTGCCTAGCCTCCAGTGGTCCCAGGGCTAGACAAGGACACGTATTCTGCTTCGCTGAGCGTTTTTCTCAGCACAGTGTTTTCCTTCACCCTCAGTTAAGCACCGTTTTGTTCCAGGCCGAACTGTCAATGTTCCTAAGACAGAGAAGGCTCAAAGTGGGTGAGACACACCCTGAGAGTCGCCCAGTTGGACCCAATATTGTGAAGCCTCTTGCCTTTTGTTTTTAATTTTAATTTTAATTTATTTATTAAAAAAATTTTAATGTTTTATTTATTTTTGACAGAGGGAGAGACAGAGCATGAATGGAAGGTGGGAGGCAAAGAGATAGGGAGACATGGAATTTGAAGCAGGCTCCAGGCCCTGAACTTCAGCACAGAGCCTGATGCGGGGTTTGAACTCACGAGCTGTGAGATCATGACCTGAGCCCCAGTCAACAGCTTAACCTACTGAGCCACCCAGGCGCCCTAACTTTGTTTTTTCGAGAGATAGAGTGCAAATGGGGGAGGAGCAGAGAAGGGGGAAACAGAGGTTATGTGCTGATAGCAGCCAGCCCTATGTGGGCTTGAACTCATGAACCCTGAGATCATGACCGGAGCCAAAGTGAGTCGCTCAACCTACTAAGCCTCCCAGGTGCCCTGCCTCTTGCCTTTGTAAGATGCCTTCCGATCGCAGATGTGCCAACATGCATGGGGCAGGATTTCTTACAATTGATGGCTGTGGTAACCAAAGCCTGTGAACATTTTAAAAGGTGGGAAACTAAGAAGCTCTAGGTTCTCCATGTCTAGATGTTTAAGGAGAATCAAAGTCAGATGACTTTGCTAATATAGGATAGCTTTGTGATTCTCAAACTTGAGAACAACCCCTCCACCCCCCGAGTCCCATGGGGGAACCCACACTGACCACCCCAATAGTTGCAATGCTGTGGTTGTCCCTGGCACATGGTAGTCAGGGGATTGCACAATATCTGGCGGCAGTTTGGTTGGAGAAAAGAGTTTCCTAGTCTTTTTTTTTTTTTTTTAAATATTGAGAAACCTAGCCTCTGCAGTACAGATGAGAGATGGAGGAATGTTTTAGGGAAGTCAAATAACCATTAAGAAAAGTCAAGATCCATATAAAGTAGATGAGGGGGTACAAAAGAAACTCAGAAGGTCTTCCTTCTGTTGAAGGGGCAGTATGTGAGCGCCTCTTCCTCCTCTCTCCCCTTTTCATTTTTGTTTTTATACAGACAGCATTTGTACTATTTTCCCTAGCATTGTCATAAGAAATATTTCTGACAAAGCAAATGATTCTTTCCAGGGGCATATAGATAAGAGGGTGCTGCCTGTCTCAGAATCAGAGTGATCGGGCAGATTGGGAAAGGTGCTTTGTTCAGCTTAGCAGCAAACTTGAGGAAATTTGACAAGCTACAGTTGAGCAGACAGAGGCAGCAAAATCCATGGAGGAGGTTGTTTATGCCTTAGCACTGTGAGGTTGGTGACACAAACAGTTGGTTCAAGGGCCATTTCCCTGGTTTCCTTTCTGATTTCTGGAAGGTGGGCAATTTGTATTTCAAGAGAGATACATTTTTTTTTTAAACTGCCTTTTTTAAACCTTTGGGAGAAGGTTATCTCAGAAGGAAACCACTTCCTCTGTCCCCCTTTCCCTAAGCCACAGATGTTTTATAAATATAAGGTAATTATTAAATTATTTTTTATCATATTGTTAATGTTATCAAAAATGTTAATATGCATATTATAAAGAAATCACCTTTCTAATAAATTATATCTACTTCTGTTACAGAAATAGATGACAAGAGGGTGACCAACACACAAGCTGAAGTAAGTTTCCTTATATTTTGTATAAATAGGTGTTCAATTAAAGACATAATTAGCTTGGCTTGATGTTACATAAAATATATCAATATAACTAATGTAAAAACTAGTTTCCTTTTCCTGACTGAAGAAACAGTAAAATGGGGTTGTTAAATCTCTGCCTCTATGCTACATTGGTTCTCAACTTATGAAATGCCAACCCCTGAAAAAACTTGTAAAATAAACCATTGCTTTTAGTGGCAAGATATGGTGTTGTTATTTTCAATTTAGTGACTCGTTTATGACCATCTACAGGCTAGGGCCAGCCAATGTTGGAATCCTGGAGCAAGAAGACGGGGGCCGACACCTCTTAAAGGGTCTTCTGGTGTGTGAAGCCAAGAGCACACCCTGAGGCCAGAGGTTCACATACACACGTAGGAGTTCAGATGGAAAATAGGAACCAGGGGAGGGTAGGAAGCTAATAATATAGAATATATGGAATACAAAAAAGTAAGTAAACTGTACTCAGAAATAGGACAAGGATTGACTGCTGTGCAGACATACTAGTCAACTCCCATAGCTGCATTAGGCATATAGCAATACCCAGAGGAAATGTAGAAAGAACAAAATGCCAAATAATATCTAAGACTTTTCTAAATTTTTAAAGAGGTTATAAATGTGAAAATGCTTTGATAACTGAACTCTTACATAAATATAAATCAGTTTTTATTACTTAACAAGTTGTACTACGTGTTACAAAGCAAAATTTTCTGTCGAATTAATTTTCTACTTGATCTTTGAATATATGTATGGAGATAAATATATAAGAAATACCAAAAGTGATTGCTTCTTGAAATCAACTGGATGAGACGAATACAGTAAAGGAACACCAGAACTGTCTATGTTTACACTACATGTTTAACATTAACATAGAGTCCCTCTGCCTGCATCTGGGCATAATGAACTGGTACTCACATATTCCATTCTGGAGAAATGTGCTTGGACCATTTGCTTGTTGATATGGATTTGGCGATATTTGGTTGGATTTTTCCTTTTTAGTATATTGTTTTTGCGTCAGGTAAGTGTCTACATCTTCATGATACTTTTGAGGGCAATTAAGCTTTAGTATGTACAAGGAAAAATACCTCAAGTTCTATTTACTGTTCAATGAAATAGTTTCTAGTTTTTTTCAGACTGTAGGTTATGTTCTTTCTAATACACATGAAAGCCTAGAATAATCCCCAAAAAAGCATCTTGTTACCATTTATACCTGACCTTTTCAAAGCAAAAATAATTGCTCTACACACTAAAACTCATTGATTAAGACCCCTACTTTTGCCACAATGAAATATAAATCAATACACTATTAAAAAGGAATCTTTGACATAATCCAATTAGAAAATAGACTACATATGTAATTTATCATAATAAATAATATAGTCATATGTAGGGATAGTTTAATTTATATATACTCATATATATATTTATATATATATGTATATATGTATATTTGTATGTATGTATGTATATTTATATATATATAGTTTGTGGTTTTGACCCTGAAATATGTTTCTGTGTTCCAATTTTTATAATTTTTAATACAAAAATTCTCTCTTCAATAATTCAATCCTGGTCTAGTGTGCATAGGTAAGAGTGTTAAATAGCAATTTTGTTAGGAAAGAACTTATTTATCTTTTACAAATAGAAGAGAATATTATCTCAACATTGTAATTCCAAGTCAATGGAGATATTAGATTGAACATGTCAATTCCAAAGGTTTATAAATAGGTATTACTTACCAACAACCTTCATTATGTACCTAAAACCACTCAAAAATCCTATGAGCAGGTATAGTTATCCCATGGACATAGCTTTTTGAGTATACTTTGTCCTGGCCCTTATGTTTTTTCTCGCAAACAAAAAGGATTGGTGTCTCTTTTTCTGTTTCTTTTTAAAATAAACAAACATTACTAAGTGAGAAAATAAAAGGAGTAATTTCAAGACTGCAATGGATGAAGAGTTTTATGATAAAATAGCTTCATATACTTTTAAAACTGTGATAGCAAACCAATTTGACAATAAATTTCATAATAAAAAATAAAAAATAACAAAAATGAAAAAAAAGTAAAAAATAAATAAATAAATAAATAAATAAATAAATAAATAAAACTGTGATATCAATGAACATGGATATAATTTCTCATTGATTTGCATTGTATTTCATGACGGGGAATCAGAAAGCTCTTTGAAATACGGCAGTGTATTTCCCTCACAGGGTCAATTTTTATTCAAATACACCTTTTCCTCTTTTCTTTTTGTCCACAGTCACAAAATGCATCCCCTAAGCAGAGGAAGCAGAGCGTGTACACACCACCGGCCATGAAAGGTACTGTTCAGGTACTGTTTCGGGTTGCCGCGAATGTTGAGCTCATGGCTGGTACGCTGTCTGTTCTCAAAGACCATATGCTTGAGTATAAGCTTGATCTGGTCGCAGTTTTACAACTTGGTAATGCTACTTTCAGTAAGATACTTTATCCATTTAAAACTTAGTTTCATCAAGAGTAAAACAGGTAACTGAAGAAGGAATAACTAGAGAGGTCTCTGAATTTCAGTCTGGAAATTCACATTTTCCAAAATAATAACAAAGGCTTTTCTTTTACCCTTCCTTATATTTTTTTTGAAGGGATCTTTCTAGAATCCCTAATTACTGTTGCCAGAAAATTGCCATTTTTTTCCTAGGCTTATGCAAAGTAGAATAACTTGAATTGGGGGCACAGTTAATGTAAAGTGTTGCCTCATTGCCTTGTGTCAAGAGCAGCTCTGAGAAACCCAATCAAACAGTTATTAGCTGTACATGTAACAGCTGTTCAAATAACAACTAAAAATGCTAGCTCATATCCTGGCATTTTTCCAGATTTCTTCCCCCAAATTGGAACTGCTAAAAGAACATCTAAGGGTATCAGAATTTTGACTGACACCAGTTCCAGGGAAGGCTTCTTTTATTTCTCACACAAAAATGTTCCTGACGTGAGGCAGAGTGCTCAGTCCAGTAGCTCCTGCACCAGGCTGTCACCTGGGCCATTGGCCCAGTGGCTCATCAAGCTCCGTTTCAACTACAGGAGAGGCCAGCTGGGCAGCTTCCTCTGGAGTCTGGAGAGATGTCTAAATTGGGAGTGAAATTTTCCACTCTGTATTCTCTCTAGATTTGAGGCTTTTTCAGGGAAGTGGAATATAAATGGACACATTAATCGCTACTCTCAGTAAACTTCCTTCCTGTGCAGCTATAAAACCCCATGTTTGTTTGTTTGTAAGACTGCAGTAAATAACACAATCATCAACATTGTAGTTTATTCCAGGGTAATTGTTGAGATTATCCGGCTTCCCTCTCTGATGACAAATATGATCATTTGAAGGTATATTTCCTATTGTAAGTCATCTTGTACTTTTAATACACATCAGTTTTGGCATGAGTGGGCAACAGTAAAAGATATATGTTCACTTGTTTAATGATTTCCTCTGTTCTATTTTAGGTTGGCTTAACTAAATAAAGTAATACTGTTCTCGTGTCCTCAGAGAATAATAGGATTATTTTTAAAGGAAATTCTTAAAATCAAAACCCCAAGGGCTTTCATTATATTTAGCTCTCAAATATCATAAGAATGTGGGATCCTAACATTTAGGGAAGTTAGTCATATTGCACATTTTCACAGGCGACCTTACTACTGTCGATCCCTCCAAGATGGCTATTCAGTGACAGTCATTTTGGTCATGAGTTAAAGCCTTGAGAAAGCACAATAATTCTTTCAAGAGGATACTAGTGTGTTACTGTAAGCCACCTAGGTCCTCATTTTAACCAGTAAATATCTAGGTAAATCTCCTGCTTCTGATAAAAAAAATAAAGAGAGAGAGAGAGAGAAAGCTAAATCCACGTTTTATTCAGTCTACCTGTCCCCAAGAGCTAGAAATGAATATTTCAAGACAAAATTAAGCTATGGTAACATATGGTGCATTGTGAGCACATTAAGAAGCTTCAATCATAAGAAAGATGAATTAGCAAAGGAAATGTTATTGAGATGCTAAATACAGTAATACAATTGCTCCAAAATGTGTAATTCTTCAAATTGGAGTGGAACGTGATTATCCATTATTGAGTATAAAAAAAAGTTTGCTGAGAGAGCAAAGCAGCAACAGATGTGATTAATAGTTCTGAAAAAATTAACTCTGACAAAAAGGCCAACTAGGACTTCATGAAGGACCTAGCAAATAACTGGTTAGTGAAACAAAACAAAATACAACGAAACAAACACAAACTAGCCAGATTCCTTCCTTCTCCCCTTCCTTTACTCAGTTGTGAGGAGTTGCCAGGTACAGAGATCAAAGTAGCAGGAGGGGAGAGAGGCGACATCCTACCTATAGTGTTTTGATTAATGCATGGACAGACTGATCTCCTTTCTCCTAAGTGCATTTAGTTTTTCCTTTTTCGGTAACGGTGGCACTTCTGTCTCCAGCAGGTTTCAGGAAACAAAGACATGTCCAGGTTACCTCTTGTGATGAGGGTTTTATATGAAGGTATGTGGATAAGAAATAGAGCAGAGGAAACCATTTTAAACAGTCATACTGTCAAGACTGATATAGTGATGACTTCCAAATTTATATCTGCAATCCTAACATATCTCCTGAACTTCAGATTGCCAATTCCAACCAACCTCCGATTTTTTTTCCTCTGATTGTTATTAGCCTTCTCAAATTTAGTATGTCCGAAGTGAAACTCTTTGGCGCTTTTCTGGTTTTCCCTATACTAATAAATTATATTCAGCTGTTGAGAACAAAAGCCTTCATGTAATCCTAGACTTCTCTCCCTTACCCAATTGACTGTCTGTTCTTGTTAGCTCTAATTTCAAAGTGCACCTCTTAATCTGAGTACTCCCCACATCTTCCACAGCTGCTATCTTATGCAAGTCACCATTCTTTCTTTCTTTTTTTAATTTTTTATTTATATTTGAGTAGGAGAGAGAGCAGAGCGTGAGTGGGGGAGGGGCAGAGAGAGAGAGATGGAGACAGAATCTGAATCAGGCTCCAGGCTCTGAGCTGTCAGCACAGAGCCTGACATGGGGCTCGAACCCACAAACCCTGAGCTCATGACCTGAGCCGAAGTCGGACGCTCAACTGACCGAGCCTCCCAGGCGCCCCTGCAGGTCACCATTCTTTCTTGCCTGGACTGTTGGAGTCTTTTTCTTACTGGTCACCCTGATGCTGCTCTTACCTCTCTCCACTATCTAGTGCTCACCCAGATGCCACAGTAATTCCTCTGACTTACAGATGATATCATACCCTCCTCTTGATCAAAGTCCTCAATGGCTTCCTATCACGTTCAGAATAAAATTGAAAATCGAACCAAGTTCCTAAATGCTCTGCACCAGCCTCTCTCTTTGACCTCATCTCCTTTCACACTGCCCCTTTTCAATGGAGCCCAACCTCATGGGCTTGTTCACTATTTTTAAACATGCCAAACAAATTCCGTTCTAGAACATTTGTCCTTTCTATTTTGTCTGTCTGGAATACTCTTTGTCCAGTGGCCTCACAGATGCCTCAGCTAATGTTACCTCCTTAGAGGCCTTCCTTCCCTGTTACTAACTCCTCCTATATCACTGTCTATGTCTTTACACGCTGCCTTGTTTTTTCCATAACACTTATCATGAAGGAGGTATCTGTGATAAATTTTGTTCATTTGAGTATCTGCAGCACCTAGAACAGTGCCTGACAGACACATTTAGCTGCTTGATAAGTACTAGATGAATAAATGAACTGTAATGAACTAGGAAATCCAGTCACACTGTCATCTGCTGAGAAGAGGATGTCTCTTAAGCCTTGTTCTACTAATTTTCATATGTGTATTCTGCTTATATTTCTCTTTGCTTCTCTCTTTGCCAGATTCTCCCTTAAGTCTTGTATTCCTACTTATATGTATACTTCTGCTTTACTAGTTTTACTTTTTCCCACTCCTATCCCCTCTGATCAAAGAGAAACATATAATTTGGTACATTAATTATCGTCCAGAATGGTGCATCGGTAGGGCTGGCTTCTTAAGAAAGATCATCTCAAGGACCACCAGAACCATTAGGTGGGGCCTGGATCAATAGTTTATGGCCAGGGTGGCAGCACCATATGATATAAATATGGCAATGTAAATAGAAGAGTCTGGATATGGCTCTCTTCCTTCAGAGGTATTTCGTGGTTCATTCAGCACATTTACTCTTAGGATATAATAATAGATTTGGTACTGTATCTGGCTGTTTTTCTATTCATAATATCATAGGCATTCAGTGTGTTCAAGGAGCTTAAAGGTTAACTAGTGTAACTACCCAATGATGATTGAATTTCTTCCACTGCATATAACCTCAGGGTAATACGTTGGCTGTGTTGTCTTGAGGATTCTAGTATATTAGGCCTGGAGGTAGAGCCAGATAATCAAAAGTTCCAAGTGATTCTGCTGCAGCAAGTCTAAAGATTGACCAGACTCAAATATCCAATCACCTACTTAACATGTCTCATGGAGATCAAAGAGATAATGAGATCAAAATTAATATGGTCAAGACTGACCTTTGAATTTTTTCAAAACCAGATCAGTTTGACCTGCACTGTTTCCCTTCTCAGCAAGTGGAATATCCATCTGCCTAGCTGCATATTGCTGAGTTCTGAGAGCCTCCAGTGAACCTCTCTCTTTCTTCCACTCTCTTCAATAATAGAACACCAGGTTTCATGGATTTCACCCCATTGCTATCTCTTATCTCTCCCACCTTTTGTTTTCTCTTATCTCCAACATCATCACCACATTTCAAATCACAATCATGTCTTTGCCAGGATATATAGGCATACCTCGAAGATACTCTAAACCACCACAATAAGGTGAATAAAATGAATTTTTTAGTTTTCCAGTGAATATAAAAGTTATGTTCACACTATACTGTAGTCTATTAAGTGTGCAATAGCATTATGTCTAAAAAATAATGTATATGCCTTCATTTAAAAATACTTTATTGCTAAAAAATGCTAACCATTGTGTGTTTTCAGCAAGCCATAATGGTTTTGCTGGTGGAGGGTCTTGCTTCCATTGTGATGGCTGCTGACTGATCAGGGTGGTAGTTGCTGAAGGTTGGGGTGACTGTGGCAATTTCTTAAAATCACACGACAATAAAGTTTGCCACATAAATGGACTTTTCTTTCATAAATGATTTCTCTGTTGTATGTGATGCTGTTTGAAAGCATTTTACCCACAGTAGAACTTCTTTCAAACTTGAAGTCAGTCCTTTCTAAGTCTGCCACAGCTTTATCAACTAAGTTTATGTAGTATTTTAAATCAATGTTGTCATTTCAACAATCTTCACAGTATCTTTACCAGGAGTAGATTTCATCTCAAAAAACCACTTTCTTTGCTCATACATAAGAAGTGATTCCTCATTTGTTCAAGTTTTATCATGAGATTGCAGCAATTCAGTCACATCTTCAGGCTCCACTTCTAATTCTAGTTTTCTAGCTATTTTACCACATCTGCAGCTACTTCCTGCACTGAAATCTTGAACCCTCAAAGTTTTCCATAAAGGTTGGAATCAACTTCTTCCAAACTCCTGTTCTGTTAATGTTGATATTTTGACCTCTTCCCATGAGTCATGAATGTTCTCAGTGGCTCCTAGAACAATGAATCCTTTCAAGAAAGTTGTGATTTGCTTTACACAGATCTATTGGAGTAATCATTATCTATGTCAGCTATAGTCTTAAGAAACACATTTCTTAATGAATAAGACTCAAAAGTCAAAATTGCCCCTTGACTCATGGGCTACAGAATGGATATTATGTTAGCAGGCATGGAAATAACATCAGTCTCATTGTACATCTCCATCAGAGCACTTGAGTGACCAGGTGTATTGTCAACAAGTAGTAATATTTTAAAAGGAATCTTTTTTTTTTTTGAGCAGTAGGTCCCAACAGTGAGATTTAAAATATTAAGTAAACCATTTTATGAACAATGTGCAGTCATGCATGATTTGTTTTTCCATTTATGGAGTACAAGCAGAGTAGATTTACCATAAATCTTAAGGGCCCTAGGATTGTCTGAACATAAGCGATCATTGGCTTCAACTTAGTCACCAGCTACATTAGCGCTAACAAGAGATCAGCCTGTCCTTTGAAGTTTTAAAGCCAGGAATTAACTTTTCCTCTCTATCAATGAAAGTCCTAGATGACATCCTCTTCTGACAGAAGGCTTTGTCATCTACCTTGAAGATCTGTTGTTTAGTGTAGCCACTTTCATTATATTATCTTAGCTAGATCTTCTAGATAACTTGCTGCAGCTTCTACGTAAGTTCTTGCTCTTTCACCTGGCACTGTAATGTTATGGATATGCCTTCTTTTTTTAAACCTCATAAACCAACCTCTGGTAGCTCCAAACTTTTCTTCGGTAGCATCTCAACTTTTTCAGTCTTCACAGAATTGAAGAGAGTTATGGCCTTGCTCCAGATTCGGCTTTGGTTTAGGGAGTATTGAGACCAGCTTAATCTTCTACCCAGACCACTCAGACTTTCTCTATATCAGCAATAGTACTGTTTTGCTTTTTGTAATGTGTGTTCAATGGAGTAGCACTTTTAATTTTCCTTTAGGAACTTTCCTTTGCATTCACAGTTTGGCTAACTAGGCACAAGAGGCCTAGCTTTTGATCTATCTTGGCTTTTGACATGCCATCCTCACTAAGCTTAATAATGCCTAGCTTTTGATTTAAAGTGAGAGATGTGTGACTCTTCCTTTCACTTGAGGACTCAGAGACCATTGTAGGATTATTAATTGGCCTAATTTGAATATTGCTGTGTCTTAGGGAATAGGGAGGCCCAAGAAGAGGGAGAGAGATAGGAAACAGATGGTCAGTGAAGTAGTCAGAACACACATTTTTCAATTAATTTCACCATATTATATGGGCGCAGTTCATGGCACCCCAACACATTTAACAGTAGTAACATCAAAGACCCCTGATCACAGATCACCATAATGTGATAACAATGAAAACGTTTGAAATATTGCAAGAATTTCTAAAATGTGGTGCAAGACACAAAGTGAGCAAATGCTATTGGAAAAATTGTACCAATAGACTTGCTTGATTTAGGGTTACCACAACCCTTCAATTTGTAAAAAAAAAAAAAATGCAGTATCTGCAACATGCAATGAAGAGAAGTGCAATAAATCAAGCTATACCTATAACTGACTACTCAACATCCAGTCTTTCTCTCCTTGCTTCCCATGAGTTTTCTATACTGTAACCAAAGTGAACATTTAAAACTCAGAAGTGGTTATGCTCCTTCCTTGGTTAAAACTCTTTTATAGCTCCCCATTGCCATTAGATAAAATCCCTATTCCAGAGCAAAGCTTTCAAAGCTTACTGGCCCAAGGCTCCAATCTGCCTCTTCTCTTTCCACTAGGTCTCAGACATGTTGGTATTCTGCCAGCTTCTGGATGCACCAAGTTCTTCCCTGATTCAAGAAAGATTGACACATTCTTCCCTTCACCTAGAATGTTTTTCCCTACCTCCTCCTTGTCGTCATTCTTCATTGGCTAACTCCTACTTAACATTCAGGTCCTATCCCTAGAGATCAGTTCCTGAAAGGAGCTTTTGCTAACTCTCTATCTAAATTCCCTATAGCTATAAATTCTGTTGATAGTTATAATCTCTAGGGTTTTTTCATAGCAAGTAATTATGTCCAGTTATTTAGTAATGTCTTTGTCTTCAACTAGATTGGAAGTAATGTATGTAGTAGCATCAATAACAGGTGTCTATTTTAATTACTACTATATTTGCAGGGCTTAACATAATGCTTGAGACATAAGCAGTGCTTATAAATATATTTTAAAATAAATTTTAAAAATATACTCAACACACAAATGTTGGTGAATGAATCATTTCCTGTGGATATCTACTTTATCTCTGGTCTATTAGAAAGGCCTTTTTTTTCTGTTGAGGTCCCTAAAAATTTGTATTCTTGTATTCTTGTTCTATATCTTATTACTATTTATGACAAATTTTAAAAATGGCAGCTATCTAAATATTTCAGGATATCTATCAGGTCCCTACCTCACCATTAATTTACTTCTTTCAAGGTTAAAATATCTCAATGTCAGTTATGCCTGCCACTTTGTTTTTTCACATTCTTTCTTGATCTCCTAATAAGCTCCATTTTGATATATAGAAGTATATCATTCAGTATCAATCTAATATTTAAATGTGGTTTGATCAGAACAGAATGGAGACTTTAATGATGCCTATCACCCCCTTTTCCCAGATTATTTAATTATAATAAGGCAACCTAAAATCTTATTAACTTTTCTGGCAGGCGTATACATTGGTGAAAAATAGTGAACTTACTGTAAATTCAAAACTTCCAAGTCTTTTTTATTATTTATTTTTGAGAGAGAAAGAGCATGCATGTGAACACAGGAGCAGTGAAGGGGCAGAGAGAGAATCTCAAGCAGGCTTCCATGCTGTCAGCACAGAGCCTGACATGGGGCTTGAATTCATGAACTGTGAGATCATGACCTGAGCTGAAACCAAGACCCTGACACTCAACTGAGCCATGCAGGGGTCCCTTCCCATTTTAAAATTATGTCTTTTTTGAACCAAAAAAGCAAGACAGTGCTGTCATCCCAATTGAACTTTCTCTTGTTAGAATCAGGCAGTCACATGAACATGTCATGTTTTGTATTTTGATTCTGTCATCCATTTCTTATCTCAGTCACGTTTCATCCACAGATAAAATAAACTTATCTTTGGTATTTTTATCTACATCTGTAATAAACATATCAAACAGAACAGAGCAAAGAGAGGGACTTGTAGCACACATTATCTCTCTCTAGTTGACATCGATCTCCCTGAATGCCACCATTGAAACAATTATGAAATAGACTTATATAACAGGACTCCAGTTCTTAAAACCAGAGGATATTGTGAAGGATATTGTTAGATACATTGTTGTGTTTCATTTATTTTTATGCTGACCACATTTTTTCATCTGTACAGATGAATCATAAATTTATAATGTATATTATAACATAAAAATGACAAAAGTTGAAGTTTGCATAGAAAACAGATTTACTTTTCTATTACCTTTTGTAATATAGTGCTTCATAATTATATAAGTAGAAAGTTCTGAGGATTATCAGAAATTGATAGCTGATCACTGAATTTTCATGTGCACTTTTTTTGTGTTTATATTGTGGTCAGCCTTGTAATTTACAGAACAGCCAGTTAAGGTTTTGTTGAAGAGCTTGAATCACGTTTTCAGAAAAGCAAGGCAGATTTGAATCTTGGGACAGGAAATAGCTGACTCATTTCCATCCTCATTGTGTGTTTGTGTGTGTGTGTGTGTGTGTGTGTGTGTGTGTGTGTGTGTGTTTTACTGGAATGCAAATGCCTTTAACTGAAGAAAGCAAATCAAGTGCTATCGATTTAAAAGGAAATTTGAACATGAAACGAATCAGCTGACTGAAAAATAGCATTGCATAGCAGGGTGTTACATTACCATTCTTAATGCAAAGCAAGTCAGATTTTATATGTACTTCTGAAGAATATCTTCTTTCTCTCACTCTTTGTAATTTCTTTAAGAGAAAATTGTAGTTACTTCGGTGTCCAGAGATTGTTCTTCTCATATGTCCAATAGTTCATATATCAAACAGGTCTTTGAATGCTTGCAGCACTATAACTCCTACATTCTGTTTCTCCAAGGATGATTGTGATCTTGATATTTTATCTTAACTCAGCCTCTTTTCATAGTTAAGCAATAAATGCAAATAATGCAAGATGGGAACTAAATAAAACTGGATCAATAAAAAAGGCTAAGTAGGTTTTTAGAGCATGGTAGATGATAGTGGCAAGGATGTGACATGTCATATTAACTGAAGGATAATCTTCAAATCAGAGAAAGCCATTGATCAAAATGATTTTACTGGACCCAACATGAAAAGACATGGACTTTGGAGGACAAGCAATCAGGGTTCAAACCTTGGTGTCAATGTTTATTAACTATTCAATTTCAGCAAGTCAATGAGTTTAATTTCTTCTTTATCATTGGTAAATGTTGATGATACCTACGCCAAAGGATTGTCCTAGAGACATAATGAAACAATATGTGAAAAGAGAATGTTTAGGGCAGGCATGCAGTATGTGGGAATTACTTTGAATAATTCTTTGAACTCTGGATTAAGTCAGAAGCACTTCTTTTCCATTTCCACTGAGCCCTGTATAAGGGAGGCAGGAGGTCAGGAGAGAGATGGAGGAGAAGACAAAAAGACTTGGGGAAGAATGAAATACCTGCCAGGGTTTTGCTCTGGTGGCAATTGAAAAGTCAGAGTTAGAGGTGCCCAATCCTATAAGGTACCCATCCACCTAAGAGTGCCCACCCAATAAGCATGTGGATTATCCAGCTTTGCAACATTTGCTCCACTTTTATTTGCCCCTGTCTGAGGTAGATTTGTGCAGCTAATCTTTGACCTTTCACTTTCTTTTCAACAAAAGCCAGCTGGCTTTTCCTTCATTTCACCTCAGGTAATGTGTACCTTATTTCCCAGCTAACAGCCCTCTCAGAAGTATTTATATTTAATTTAATAAATCTTGTGTTTCAAGAAAGCATAAGAACAAAGTGATGGCTAATGGTGAATTTAGGGATTGCTAAAGATTATGCCATATATATGTCTAGCCACAGGGATGAGCAGGAATCACATCATCTAAATTCAGCCTATAATTAGCCAATGAAGGTAGACTAACAATAATGACATGGAATTGCAACCAAGTCTCTCCTCCTGATTTCAAGTCTCTTATAATTGTGACTGAAAAAATACTCAGAAGGAATAGACCAGATTGTTCTTACCACCCCCTGCACAGTGAAAATCAAAG
This sequence comes from Acinonyx jubatus, assembly GCF_027475565.1. Lineage (NCBI taxonomy): Eukaryota > Metazoa > Chordata > Mammalia > Carnivora > Felidae > Acinonyx > Acinonyx jubatus. The sequence continues at coordinate 167,061,247 of NC_069381.1, forward strand.
ACAGGGAGAGAAGACAAGATCTTTTAATTTCTCATCAGGCAATCCCTACCATACTACATTCTTTTCTTAAACATTTCTATCCTTCTTTGGGTGTTTTGCCAGGTATTCAGCACATTTGCCTTTCTAAAACTTAGCTGTTTTTGTTTGTGCTGGCTTGATTTATTTACTAGTAGGGTACGGCTTATTTATGCAACTCAAGAAACATTTCAACAGATTTCTAGATAATAAGGTACACAAGTCTTGCTTATTTCTAAAAAAAAAAAAAGTAAAAAAAACCCAAAAACAACAACAACAAAAAAACAAGTATGCTTCTATTTCCAGATCCACTTCCTTCACTTCTTTTTAATTTCTTCCACTAAGTATTTGCACATCTTTCCTCCTATCTTTAAATGCAGAGGGTGGGGTTAGGGTGGAGAACTGATCTGAGAATGTACTTTTCCTGAAAGCCACTAAGATGTCTTTTTTTTCTGAGTTCAACATTGAGAGAGAGTAAAGCAAGTGGAAAAGGCCAGCAAAAATGAGTAGACTTCATATTCCATAGCATTGCTGATGATTATTACGTTGAAAGGTCTAAAAGATCTTGAGATGAATTAAGTTGAAAATTTAGTATTTGGGACAAGAAACTTAATCTCATGTGGTGCCACTTATACTTTGAAAAGGAGACCACTGTTTGTCAATATGGTTCCATTCATGCGTTTGTGTATATAGTAAAACCTTGATTTGCAAGCATAAGTCGTTCCAGAAACTTGCTTGTAATCCAAAGCACTTGTATATCAAAGTGAATTTCCCCATAAGAAATAATGGAAACTTAGATGATTCATTCCACAACCCAAAAATATTCATATAAAAATGATCATAATACTGTAATATAATACAAAATACTAAAGAAAATGCAAAATATAAGGAAAAAGAAAAAAAAATTAACCTGCACTTACTTTTGAAAACCTTTGTGACTGGTGTGAGGGAGACAAGAGAAGAGGGTTATTGCGAAGGACAACTTTCACTAACAGAATCACTGCTATTTATTGGCTCAATGGAATCTTTCTGCATAGGGGCCATTGTATACACGTGCATGGATGCTGACTACAGTACAGTATTAATAAACTCTTGCCATATACTGTATTTAATGTAACTGGCAATAAGGTGCAGAGGAAAGGGTCTATATCTGCAGGCAGCCTGACCTAGAAGGAAGCAGAACATTCCTAAGCTTACTCTTGTTTGGAAAAGCAAAGGACTGTCCATAGGTGCTTTGAAGTGACAAAAAAATAACACTAGTGCCAGTTGTGGGTACCTTCCAACATTCTGAAAAATCACTGATTTCTGCCAAACGCCATAGCCCGAGACTGAGCATCTGAGCATGGGAGATGATCACCCACAATCTCAGAGAGAGAGAGAAGAACCACCAACTCAGTTGTGGTCATGTGACATTCGGCATTACATACTACTCATATTGCAAGACATCACTTGTTTATCAAGTTAAAATTTATTAGAAAATGTTTACTTGTGTTGTGGAACACTCACAGAACAAGTTACTCTCAACCCAAGGTTTTACTCTATTTGCCTATCTTTAAGTTAGTCTTTTTCATTTACATTTCTGTATAAATAATACGCAACTTTAATATTTTTAAATGTTATTTTTAAGAAAGAGAGTGTGTGGGAGGGGCAGAGACAGAGAATCTAAAGCAGGCTCAGACGTGTCAGCCCAGAGCCTGATGTGGGGCTCGAACTCATGAACCATGAGACCATGACCTGAGCCAAAGCTGGACGCTTAACCGACTGACCCAGCCAGGTGCCCCAATAATAATGATGCAACTTTAAAAGTTGCTTCCTATCTTAAAAGCAGGGAAGGAGATGAAATTTTGCCTTTGGTTGGAACAGATGAATTAAGATATAGTGTCAAGATGTTTTCCAAATATGCAAATGGTAAAATTCAGTTATATAAGCACTAATCATATACTGCCACAAATCACATATCAGCATCCACTGCATACCAAGTACTGCAATAGAGTGCCATTGCTACAGAGATGAAAAGCAAAGTTCTCTGCCCAATGGGAGACCAGTCTAGAGGAAGCAACACATAAGTAGACAGGTAGAGCACACCCAAATGAATCTTGGAATAGAGATTTGACAGAGGTATCAGGGGGTCTGAAAGGACTCACTAGGCCTGGGGGACAGGAGATTGAATTCACTTTCATATTAGAGAAGGAACAGTTATCTTTACACATGTGCCTGGAAAGTAAAATGGACCAGGTCATGGAAAAGTATAATACATGGCTCATCATTTTCATTCCTCTTGTTCATATGAACTTAGAAAGCATTTAAGATGATACCCTAATATAGAGTGAATTTCTGCATGGATCATTACAAAGACCTCTGCTGCAGTACAAGGTTTAAGTAGGTCCCACGAATGGACTGTGTACGTTTTCCAAAGTATTTGGAAATCCTTGTGCATTTTATTCCATTTTAAAAGTTGCTTTATTTGGAGAGAAGGTGTGCATGCATGAGTGGAGGAAGGGCAGAGCAAGAAGGAGAGACAGAATCCCAAGCAGGCACCGTGCTGCTAGCACAGAACCCAATGTGGGACTTGATCGCATGAATTGTGAGATCATGACCTGAGCCAAAATCAAGGGTCAGTTGCTTAACTGACTGAGCCATCCAGGTACTCCAATAATATTCTTTTCAAAACAGTAATTTCCAGCTCAAATTATGCTTTAAAAAACAAACTTTATATTTTAGAACAGTTTTAGATTTTCAGAAAAATTATGACAATAGTACAGAGTCCCCATGTACCCTGCATCCAGTTTCCCCTACCATTTATACCCTATATTAGTATAGTACATTTGTTACAATTAATAAACCAATGTTGACACATATTATTAATTAAAGTCCATACTTTATTCATTGTTTAGTTTTTACCTAATGTCCTTTTTCTGTTCCAGGTACTCACCCAGGATATAATATTACATTTAGTTATCAAGTCTCCTTATCCTCCTCTTGGTTGTGACAGTTTCTCAGACTTCCCTTGTTTTTGATGACTTTGACAGTTTTGAAGAACAGTGGGTGGGTATTTTCTAAAATGCTCTTATATTGCGATTTGTCTAATGTTTTTCTCTTGATTAGACTGGGTTTGTGGGTTTGGGGGAGGAAGACTGCAGGTATAAGATGACCTTTTCATCACATGACATCCAGGGTACATAGAGATAACCTGACTTATCACTGTTGATGTTGACCTTGATCACGGGTGAGGTGGTATTTGCCAGGATTCTCCACAGTACAGTTACTGTTTTTTGCTTCCTGTCCATACTGTACTCTTTGGAAGGGAGTCATTATGTGTAGCTTACACTTGATGAGTGAGAAGTTGTGTTCCACCTTCTTGAAGAATGTATAAATTATTTGAAATTCTTCTGCACAGGACATTCGTTTCTTCTCCATTTCTTTATGTATTCAATAATTTATTTTTATCAGTATTGAGTCATAGATATTTATTTTATACTTTAGATTATAAATCAGTGCTACTTTATTTTGCTGCTCAGATTATTTCAGGTCTAGTTCTGGGAAGCTTTTCCAGTTAATTGCCGTTCCCTTTGATATACCCATCATTATGGGGTTTTTGTTGTCGTTTTATTATTTTTGTTTGTTTGTTTTAGCATATTGTTACTTTCTGGCACTACAAGCTACTCCAGGTTCATTTGTGTATTTTCTGCCCCGGTCTAAGAATCAGTCATTTCTCCAAGAAGCCCTCAAGTTACAATTTTGTTTTCTATTTGAGTCAGTATACTGTAAAATATATGTTTGCATCGGGACATAGTTACTAAAAATAGAGAAATCTATCTCTTGCTATGCAGAAGTGGATCATATCCATTAGTGTTTAGGAGGGTTAATGCTACACTATCAGCATACAGATGTACACTCTTTACTCTTATTAATGGTAATGGAAGTTCCTGGAAGGCAAAAACAGCGGCTAAGAGCAGATGTCATCTTCATGGGCTTACCTTCCTTCATTTAAAACCTAATACAATGTTTTCTGGGATGGCATTTGTATTGCCACTTTATAGATGTGGAATTAGTAATACATTTGCTTCTTGGAGATTGGCTATTTGCCTTACTTAAATCAAAGATTTTAGAAAGTATCATTTATAGCACTTTATACTTGTGTAGTGCTTCAATATATGCAACATATGTGTTTTTGATTAATTCATTTGTTTTTACAGAAAACTTGTAAGATAAATGGGATATTTATTTTAAAAGAAAGGTTCATGGAAGAGCAGAATCCCCATTAAATGTCACTCTTCTTTACAAGGCTAACTTGTGACATGAGCCTTTCTTGCTTTTCTGATGGAATAACAATAGAACTCATTTTTTCCATTTACTCTACCCATCTATCCTGTTTGCCCTAATAAAATCCAGTGATCCCTTAACTTTATAACTTAATGGAAAGTTTTTACAAGATCTTTTATATCAAAGTTACTACAGAATGCTTAGCACCTTTGCTCTTAATTATTTTGTATTTTGAACTCACATTATAGGTCCCTATATAATAACAGTTTTGTACTCAAACTAAGCTTGCCTTTAATCTTGTCTCTCTCCAACCCACCTCCCCCTGCTCCCCCCAACCTAGCTCCCAACAGCTGAACCACAGAAATCTGGCCCCATGTCTTTTTGTTTTACAACCCTTTAAATGTGCACTGATTCCTTTAGAATAAAGCCCTGGAAAGAATGTGCAGAGCTGTTTAAGATCTGGCCCCTCATACCTGTCTAGTCCCACCTCCTGCCACAGTCTCCTTGTATTTCAGGCTGCAGCAATGCTGAGCTGTATTGAGCTCCTTGAAAATAATACATGGTTTCTAGCCTGCACATTTGCTCTGTAGCTTCATTTGCATGAAAGACTTCTCTCTCTTCCCCGTGCTTCTAAATTCTTTGAGCTGTGCTGCCTTGAGACTCAGAATGTATTACACACACTTATTCGTGTGTGTCTGTAATCCCACGTAGCTAGACTGAATTCCTTGGGGACAGAACCAGTGACTTACTTGTCTTCCATTTGTCTTCAGAAGGCTTTTAGTAAATGCTGAATCAGTGAGTGAATGAGGTTTCTGGTTTAAAAATGTGAATTTAATAGCTTAATTTTAGCCATATGGAAAAAGTTATAAATTTGGTGTATATTTTATTCAGCCACTTACTCATTCTGTAACCATTTATAGATGTCTACTCTCTGCCCGGTCATGTAGTAGGCTCTTTTAGTTTGGGATGAGCTAAACGCAGTCTCTGTCCATAGGAAAGAATGTAGTCAAGTGAAAAGGAAAGTTATGGAAAAAAATAACAATAAGTTCTGTATGATTATATGGACAGCAGTATTTGGAAGCAGAGACGGAAATCGCTAGCTCTCCCTGTCACCGATAGTGAAGGCTTCACAAAAGAGATGAACTTCATCTGTTAGTTGAGGGAATGAGTAAGATTTTCATTGAGAAGCCCAAGGGATGGGTTCCAGGCAAAGGGTGGAGCAGACGTGGAGGCACAGAATTTGAAAGGGCTCATGAACCTGGAACATCGTGAAGCCAAGGGTAGAATGTGTGGACGAAAGAATACTGGAGAGATGCTGGGGACTTGTCAAAAAAAGGTCCTTCCTGTGTGTCTTGTGCTCAGGTGTTGGGAATTTATCCCAAGACCCTAGAGGACTTTTAGACAATTCTTAAGAGTCCTTGATATGTACCATGTTCTCTTGAGTGCTTTGAAAATATGGGGCAGGGAAGGGACAAAGAAGTTGATTTACAGAGCTAACTTTTAAGATTAGTCTACCTTAGATCTTATTTGCCTCAGTTCATCTGCCTGTTTGCAATGCTCTTATTTATATAAGAATGGCTAACTGCTAGTACTAACCTCACTTTCTTTTTCTTTAATGCATTTAGACTTTCTAAATAACAGTTATGACTTGTGAGAAGCTGAAATAGTCATTATATTATCTTTCCAGATAAAGTAATGGAAACCCAATTAGCAATGTGTTGTAATATAAAAATGTCAAGATAAATTGAGAAACTGGTGCTTAGTGGGGCAAATTTAAGATAGAATTACATTCTTTACAAATTTGTGCCAGTCCGTATAACTTTTCTAAACATTTTCCCTCTTAGAACCTTATATTCTTATCTAAACCTTAAAAAAAAAAAAAAAAGAAAGAAAAGGTCTGATCCTCAAGATAATTTTTAAAACAGCTTCACTAAATCTTTCTCAAAAGGTCCTCATGACAAAATAGCCCACATTTCAGTTGCTAGATCTGGCTGTACTCTTTCTGTGGCATGTTTATTATAGGATAGTAGAGGAATCAGCATTGCTGTCAATCAGTATACAAATATTTACTTAACTCAAACTCTGTGCTAAGCTCTGAGATGTATGTTACCTTAAACAAATGACCCTAGGTCAAATTTTTGAGGAAGGTTTACTGTTTCAGTTTTTTCAATAAAAGATAAAATACCAAGTAGAAGGTTACAGTTTTAGGAAATTAATAGGCTTCCAAGATAAAAATTACGTAATATGCATTGCATTTATTTATTTATTTTGAGAGGGACAGAGACAGTGCGAGCAGAGGAGGGGCAAAGAGAGGGAGAGAGAGTATCCCAAGCAGGCTCTGCACTGACAGTGCTTGAACTCCCGAACCCTGAGATCATGACCTGAGCTGAAACCAAGAGTTGGACACTTAACCAACTGAACCACCCAGGCTTCCCTGCATTTATGATCTATATTGTACATCTCTTCCTCCCTGGAGTAATCACCAATGGGGTCCATTCTGTACTTTCTTTATGCTTCATAGTTATGCTGAAGCTTTTTTTTTTTTTCTTTGAACAGAAATTTTACTCACTGCACTTTTGAGTAACTATGTAAGATTTTATTTTTAAAACCAAACTTAAAATTACCTTATTGAGGGGTGCTTGACTGGCTCAGTCCATAGAGAATGCAACTCTTGATCTTGGGGTTATGAGTTCCAGCCCCAAGTTGGATGTAGAGATTACTTAAAATTTTTTTTTTTTAAATCTTAAAAAATTATTGATGTCTAAGAAGCTGTCTTAGGGTAAGGCTCTCACATGTTTCCATCAGTATAGCAGCCAAAAGACATCTTAGCTTTAAATAGAGCTGGACTAGAATTGATAAAGGACTTTGAGCATTTGAAATGACGTCATCCTGCCTCTTCTGCATTTGAGGCTGTTGCTTAGTCTATTATTAAATGTTTAATTCTTGAAAACCTATGGTCCTCCTGGACCCTGGAAATCTGGAGGCAAATGAAAAAAGAAGTAAGCAGTAGAAGTAACAAGTAAAGTGACTGCAAGAGCTACAGGAGCTGTCTGGGCAGGGATGAAGCACAAGCAAATGACCCTGGGTCAAATTTTTGAGGAAAGTTTACTGTTTCAGTTTTTTAACTATGCACATAGTTACAGCACCACATGGCACAAAGGTGATCGAAACAGTGGCCTAAAGTCACTAAGGAAAAACTTGTACTATTTTAATATAATACGTACTTTAAAAGGTAGGAAGGGGTACCTAGATGGCTCAGTCCATTAAGCATCTGACTCTTGATATCCACTCAGGTCTTGATCTCATGGTTTGTGGGATTGAGCCCCACGTGGGGCTCTGTGTTGACAGTGCAGAGCCTGGTTAGGATTCTCTCTCTGTCTCTCTCTGACTCCCCATTTTGAGTCCTTCCCCTGCTTGCATGCTCTCTTTCTCTCTCTCAAAATAAATAAATAAGCATAAATAAATAAATAAGTAGGAAGGTAAATCCTACTTTATTTATTTATTTTTTTTGAGAGAGAGAGAAAGGGCATGCACAAGCCGGGGAGAGGGAGAGGGAGAGAGAAATTTAGGCAGGCTCTGTGCTGAGTGGAGTCGGAAGCAGGGCTCGATCTCAGGATCTTGGGATCATGACTCCCACCGAAATCAAGAGTTGGACACTCTACCGACTAAGCCACCCAGGTGCCCCTTTTTAGTAGTTCCTATTCAGTGTGGTATGTGCTTCTCATTCCATGGAACTACAAACATGTAGACTCTCTCATGCTTCCTCTTTCTGAAGCCTTGATGCCCAGCCACTGTTGTTATCTTGAAGAGTGATGACGGGGTTAATGAGAATGTGAGGTGACAGGAAACAGGGAGGGGTCTAGAGCTCAGCTCATCAATTGGCCTTCTAGTCATTCCGGGACATTGGGAAGGGTATGTAAACAAATTTGGCCTACTTAAGCAATGTTCCTACATCAGCACCTTACCTCCTACTCACAGCAGAGGTTTCCTTTAAGATCTTTCTCAGAAATCTAGAGGTAAAGACCAACTTTCAAGTTTTATTCCAGTCCCTACAAAGAGTTTCATCTGGTTTGGAAAATTTATTAAAATAAGAAACAATAGGAAGTATTTTTATTTTTCACTTTGGAGTGGTGAGCTCTCTGGAGCCAAATTGCCAATGCCATAGGGATTCATTATCACAGATAATCACATTGAAATGGTCTTTTTATGGACTATTTCAGAAAGTAAGTAATAATTAGAGCAATAATAAATCTTTCTTCCATACTGTGATGCTTGGAGAAATATTTCACCTAATTTAAAATTCTTATTGACTGTCGACCCTGTGCAAGATTCTGTCCATTTCATGTGAAACCGTGAAGTCTAAGCATCTAGTTCAAATTTTGAAGACAGGTTCCATTTTGAGTTCATTTGATAATCTCTAGATTATCAGTTTTGCCTCTTATTGTAGTTAAGTGAAAAATAAGTGTATTTCATGTATTGAAAATCGCCACTGCATGATAACCCTTACCTTGTGTAACAATAGGTCTCAATACAGCTTTCTGTATGGCAAAAAAAAAAAAAAAGTTTGAAAACTGATTAAAAATGTATTTTTACTGTGTATTTATAATGAATGTTATTTTAATTTTAGCTTTTTAATTTAGTTCCACTATTTATTATTTTGAGGTTTGCCTTGAAAACATTTATTCTCTTATTGTGGGAATTAGTCTGGATCTTTCGGGACAGTTGTTAGTGTCTCTATCAAGGATTTTGAACTTCTAGAAGAATGGGGCAAGAAGAGAAGTCCTCTCCTTCCATTTGTTTATCTTTTTAAAATTCACAAGCAAAAGGTACCTGACCTTACCTTTGATGTTATGGAAGGAGAACACATGTAAAAATTAGGTCAGAGAAATGGGGGGAAGGATTATTGGAACTGAGATTTCCAATACTGCTCCCCTTTCATTATTTCAACCTTCATGGTTAATGAAGTTGATCAGAGTTTTTTCAAAGCTTCCAACCCTACTATTACTCTTTGATGCAATTCCTCCTCTAAACAATAAATTAATTAGCACTTGGGTAATAATTTCCTCCAAAACTTTTCCTATTGCTCATTCCCAATTATATAAGCCTATAGTATTCTGCTTATGCTATTTTCTTCAACATTACAATTTTTCTACTATTAAGTAATTCAACTGGTTTTTATACCACACCTGAAAATTCTAGCATGAAGAAATATGGGAAAGAGATTTGTTTGCCAATCTTAGCATATTTGATAATGTTGAACTCTACATTTTGTACCCATCTTGCTCATCCTAAACATTGTGAAAAAAATAATAATAGAATTAATATTACTTTGGGCTTTCTTGGAAGATGATAGGCAAAAATGTCATTTGATTATTATTTAGTTAATCTTCTATAATTACTAGGACATACAGATATATTGTAGAAATAATGAAAACTTTAAAAACCTCTACTCTATGTTCAAATTTAAAAAGAAGTACAACATGAATGCACACTTGAAAAATGAAAACTAAAACTGCCCTTTATGACCTCAAAGAATCCCAAAGCATGGCAAAATATGCTTCAAATTTCATATTACTTAAACATTGCTACTTGTTTTTGAATAACTTGAAATGTCATAAACTTAAATGATTTTTTTTTTGGATTAAGATACATTTTCTAAGAGCTGAACCAAGATAAAATAGAGAAACACTGGCATAGCCTTAATTTTAATGCACATAAATTCAATTAACATATCAATTTATTGAAGTTAGCAATGAAAAATATTCCAAAAGTAAATATCATAGGGCCTTGTTAATGCCAAAGCTTTCTTTCATCTTATTAAGATTAATTAATTGTTGAATTACCACAGGTCCCATGTTTTACTTGTAAGGCCAAACCAAAGAATTCTTTGCATTTATATCAGCATTCCTAGTTTTCCAGACAGACATTTTAATCCCTTTTGATCTCTGAGATAAATATATTTTTTCATGTAATTATATAATTACTCAATAGAACAGAACAGATCCCATGGAGCCACTCCAGTGTGTGCTGTGTAAATAATGTTCTGTTCTACGCCCTGGTAATTGGCCACTAGACCCCCCAGGAGGGTTTTGATCCCTTAAGTAAACACTATATAGGCGGTGGGGGGGGGGGGTGGGGAGGTCATATTTTCTTCATTGGCAATGAAGCCAGAAAGAAGAGCTTCACATTCAGTACGTATTACATCAATTTAAAAAGAACAAACTGCTTTTGACCATATAGCTCCCTCTGCTGGTTCATGAAGTTTAAAAAGTACAAAAGAATATGTTCAAGAACTAGAGCCTCTTGGGCGCCTGGGTGGCTCAGTCGGTTAAGCGTCCGACTTCAGCTCAGGTCACGATCTCACGGTTCGTGAGTTCGAGCCCCGCGTGGGGCTCTGTGCTGACTGCTCAGAGCCTGGAGCCTGTTTCAGATTCTGTGTCTCCCTCTCTCTCTGACCCTCCCCCGTTCATGCTCTGTCTCTCTCTGTCTCTCTCTGTCTCAAAAATAAATAAACGTTAAAAAAAATTAAAAAAAAAAAAAGAACTAGAGCCTCTTAAGAGACAAATGTGTCATTTCAGGTATGCAAGGGGGTTAACTAAAGAAATAAGCAATAGACAGGGCACCTGGTGGCTCAGTTGGTGGCTCAGTTGGTTAAGCTTCTGACTTCAGCTCAGGTTGTGATCTCACGGTTTGTGGGTTCGAGTCCCTCGTTGGGCTCTGTGCTGAGAGCTCAAAGCCTAGAGCTGCTTCGGATTCTGTGTCTCCCTCTCTCTCTCTGCTCCTCCCCCATTCGGTCTCCATCTCTGTCTCTCTCTCAAAAGTAAATTAAAAATAAAAATAAAAAAAAGAAATAAGCAATAGACAGACTTCTCATTTTTATGTTTCTTAAGTTGTGAACCACCCTACTCACTTTCTGTCTTTAATCATTCTACCATTGTGTGCCTGTACTATCTTACTCTTTGCAATAAAAGGCAGGCTTTAGAACAGTAGGCAGACAATTTTTCTGGACAACTCCAATGCAAGTAAGATTCATGAGCCTATCAGCTGCACGCTAATAGCTCTATTCCTCCATAAGGCAGGGCATTATTCACAGGGAGCCTTATGTTACCCTTACTCCAACTACAGGGTTGGTAAGTGAAACATGTAAACATCTTTTTCAAACTGAGCAATTAAAATCCTGTGCCTCTCATTTTTATGGCATTGATGGCTGTCTTCATTTGGTATAGACTAAAAGTTATAGGCTAAACATAGTCAAAAAAGAGAGGACAGAAGTTGGAGAAACATGGCCTTGAGTCCCAGCTTTGACAAAATCTGTGTAGTCATCTTCAAGTTATTCTCTCTGTTCCTTCTTGTTCACATCTATAATATGGCAATAAAATTCCCAGAGAGTCATTGTTTAGCTTCAGAGAGCTAAATAAAGTAATGTATGCACAGTGTCTAACATGTAGCAGATGTATGTTAATTGTGGTTAACCTATTACTGAGAAATCTGGTTTTCTCCTCCAACGAACCAAATGATCTAGAGAGTGTCAAAGAGAAACAACTTCCCTTCCAAAAATTCAAAAAGCGTGGCCACATAACATATGTTCAATCGTATAAAACATATAGTTTTTATTGAAAAAAAATATGATTTGACTTCACCATAGTCACTCAATCTATAATCTAATCCTATTTATTTTTTGATGTGGAGACAGGATCAGAAGTATAGTTGACCCTACATAAGTGTAGGTCCAAGAAACCTCTATTATATTGGGCTATAAAAGAACTTAGGTAAACAGTATATTCTGATGCGGGTATTTAGAAAGTGAGTTGTAGAAGTTGTCATAGAGTATGACAAATAAATTCATGTCTTTAATAGCTCCCTTTTGCTACATATGTAGTAAATGTGTTTATTTCATTATATCAAGTTTTGACAAGACAGTACCTAATGGTTTCACAATCAAATAGCAGGATAGGGAAAAGTGGTTTGACCTTAACCTTTATATTTTCTGAATAACAGTTTGCCTCTAGGGAATGCTGTGCTGTCTCTAGTTCTATATACACAGCTAGGTCACTCTTTATCATGAGGTAATCAAAAAATAATAGAGGCAGTATAGGTGGTGGTTAAGTGCAAAACTCTGAAGCCAGAAAAGCCAGGTTTGAATTTTAGTTCTTTTTAGCTCTGTGACCTTGAGAGAGCACGTGGGATACCCTCATCTGTGCTTCACTGTCTTCACTTATAAAATGCTGATATTAAAGTGTACGCTTTGTATCAGTTTCCTAGGGCTGCCTTAGCAAATTACCACAAACTTGCTGGCTTAAAGCAACAGAAATGTATGTTCTCACAGATCGGGAAGCCAGAGGTCTGAAACCAAGTTATCAGCAGGGTCATGTTCCCACCAAACAGTCTAGGGAAGAATCCTTCCTTGCCTCTTCCAGCTTCTGGTGACCCCAGCTGTACCTTGGCATGTGACAGCGTAAGTCTAGCCTGTGGCTGTGTCGTCACAGCCTCTCTGTCTCTGTGTGTCCCCTCCCCTTCTTATGAGGACACTAATCATTGGATTGAGGATATTGGATACCCAATCCAGTAAGACCTCATTTTAATCACATCTGCAAAGACCCTATTCCCAAATAAGGTCACTTTCTGAGGTTCCCAGTGGACATGAATTTCAAGGGACACTATTTAACTTACTACATACCTCAGGATAGTTTTGAGGATTAAATGAATTGTAATTAAAGCACTAGATAAAACAATACCTGTTGTGGATGTTTTAGCTAAGATGACTTCTCAAACTTTATCTGTAGTTCAGGCAGCTTCACTGACATTACAGATGCCCAGTTATGAATATGTGCTAGACAGCATCCCCTAGTGGCCCACGGTACTTTAAACACAAGCCACTTAAAACTGCTTTCATTTATGGGGTGCCTGGGTTTCTCAATCTGTTAAACATCCAACTTTTGATTTCAACTCAGGTCATGATCTCACGGTTCATGAGAGCTCCATGTTGGGCACAGCACAGAGCCTGCTTGGGATTCTTTCTCTCCTTCTCTCTGCCCCTACCATGCTCACTCATGCATGCACATGTGCACACTCTCTCTCTCTCTCTCTCTCTCAAAATAAATGAATAAAGTTAAAAACAAAACAAAACAAAAAAACCTGCCTTCATTTTCACCCCAAACAAGAACCACTGGATTCCTCAATTCTTATAAGTGGTATTACCAACCCCATTTACTTATGCTATAACTCTTCTTTATTTACTGTTTTGTTTAATCAACCATTTGATCCTATTGAGTGTACCATGAAAGCAATTAACTTGTTCTGCTCTCATTTCTCCTTTCTAGGTCAGGCTGCTTTAATATTCACCCGGATGAGAAATAGCATAAAACAGTCACACAGTAAATCACAATAAATGCACACACACACACACACACACACACATATTTCAGAGGGCAAAAATAACTACATTTCCAGGGCTCCTGGGTGGCTTAGTCAATTGAGCATCTGACTTTGGCTCAGGTCATGATTTCACGGTTCATGAGTTCAGGCCCTGCATCAGGCTCTGTCCTGACAGCTCAGAGCCTGGAGCCTGCTTTAGTTTCTGTGTCTCCCTTTCTCTCTCTGCTCCCCCACTCGTGCTCCCTCTCTCTCCTCCCTAAAATGAATAAACATTAAAAAGTTTTTTAAAAAACTACATTTCCTTTAATTCAGACAATAGGTCTGACTTTAATGATTTAATGAAAAAATACAATATACAATAAAGAGGGCTTGGTGGCTCTGCATGTGAACTAGCTCAATTATGGAGAAAAGAGAAACTTTGAGGGGAAAAAAGGAAAATGTTTACTATGCTTCTAATCTGTGATGTAAACAAAGGCATGGTGATCTGGCATGGATTCTGTCCAGACATTCCACAAGTCTGGCCTCAGTTCCCTTATCATTAAAATGTGACTTTGAAAGGGTTGTTTACATTTTTTAATCCTACAGATGATGCTTTGTCATTCATTAATTACGATTATACTTACCCACAAGTTTGACATAAGAATTAAATGAGAAAACCATATGTAAAATACTTTGGAATAGTATTCTGTCCCTACTACATGCTTAATAAATGTTAGCTATTAGATATAATTTTAGACTCCTGTAGACATTGATTCTCTAAAAATCTTGCACCTATCTGTTTCATTTGATGGCTCATTTCATTTAAAGTATATTTCCAGATTCTGTTGCATTTTAACAAAGCAGTGTCATTTGGGTGCAGTGTATGCCATTGTTAGGAAGAACTTGGCTTCTCAGTCGTTAACTGCTGTTGGGCAAATCCTTAGGCTAGGGATGTACTCTTCCTGAGCTGAGTGCACCCTGGTGTCCTTATGTATAAGAAGGGATACGATGTGTTATAAGAACTTAACAGCACACAGTGAGCATTCAATAAATGGTGGCTGTCCATAATAAAGTTTTTTGGGTCTCAGATTCTAGGTAAATTCTCTTAACTTTTTTTCATTCTTTTGAAAAGAAGATGAGACCTGGGTAGGGGAGATGGGCAAAATGGGTGAAGGGGAGTGGAAGATACAGGCTTCCAGTTACAGATTGAATAAGTCAGGGAATAAAAGGCACAGCATAGAGAATATAGTCAATGGTATTGTAATAGCAGTGTGTGGTGACAGATGATAGCTACAGTTGTGGTGAACAAAGCATAACATACAGAGGAGTTGAATCACTATGTTGCACACCTGAAAGTAATGTAACATTGTGTGTCAACTATGCTCAAAAAAAAATACTCAAAAAAAAATTTTAGAGGAGTATGCAATCCATTATGGCACAGAAGTTATATGAGGTCTCTGGACAGAAAGAATTAGAACATTGTGATAGAAACTTTAAAAATCCCTGTATTTCTAATGTTGCAATAATCAACATACCTTCAGCACCTATTGAATGTTGGCATTCTGAAGCATATTGGATCAGCGGAAAGTGATCACCTAGCAAAGGGAATGAGAGCCTTAATTCTGAGATAGAACTAGCAGAATTAAAATAGAGATGAGCTTTCATAACTTCTGGATGACTTCTTTTAAAAATGTCACACCATCAATAAAAACTGCACTTAACACCAATTACATTAACTGAGTCTAATGTGTGTGGTTGAAAAGCCATTCAGACAGCATTTCATGAATACCTCATATCCTATGTAAGGCCATGCCCATTTCACTACGGATACATATTTCATTCCGCGTATTAACAACATCCTCCATAGCACTAGGTCGTAAATGTCTGGGAGAGAAGCCTCATGTACAGAAACTTTATATTAATGGGAAAATAAACACCCAAAGTTCAAACTATATATATACACACATCCAACTTTAAAATACTTTTTCTACTCAGCTTAAAGAAATAAACGCTGTACTATTACTTTGACAAAGCAGATAAGAACGTATTGAGATTTGCTCAGGGTTGTATATTGTCCTGTACCTACCCCTTTGTCTCCCAAAAGGACACACAAAAACATATTTTTACTCATAAGAAGATTATGAGCTGGTTAGGAATTCTCCCTGCACCCATGGAAAGGATAGAAACACATCATAAAGCAACAGATGAATATATGCATGTGATATTGTAAGTCATTTGCTTTTAAAGTGATAGAAATATGATCAGAGGGGGTACAGATAGGAAAATACTTTGTAGCAAAGGCTCACCTGGTTTTTAAGGATACAGATTGTATTTGACAAAATTAGGAAGCATTACCTGTAAAGCAAAATTGCATGTATATGGCATAGAAATCACGGTTGGAAAGTTACTCCGAAGGACAAAGGTACCAACCTCACTGAGTTTCAGCTTGATACAGTAAGCCTTAGTCATAGAAGAGGCCTGCTCCTGTCACTCACACTTGTTTCCCGCTCTGCTTTCATTGACCCCATGTCTGAGTTCAGAAGAAGATGGGCTCATTTAGTGCTGAATATATGTTGACTATGCTGGCATGAAAGATGTGAAAGACTAAGAGATTCAAAGAGTTGTTTCAAACATGGAAGACCTAAGCAATGTGATAGGGGGCCTCTCTAATCAACCAGGAGATGAAGGGAGAAAGGGCATTTTTTTCCTACTCTGACCACCTTTTGCCCTGATGTCAAGAAGAGTCTCAGCTGACCATGGTTTATGGAGCAAAGATGTACCTGATGGGAAGCTGCAGCACTTGGTGGAGTCTGGTGACACCCAGTGGGAGATCGCTGTACCTGGTGGGACAGAATCCATACAGTCTAACTGGATTACACTTATGTTTGAACACTGTCACACACTTATACTCTAAAAAGTCCTGAATGCCTTGGAACACAGGATCAGGGCAGAGTGGATTTTAAAAGAGGCCTGAGAGGGGCGCCTGGATGGCTCTGTCGGTTAAGCGTCTGACTTCGGCTCAGGTCATGATCTCATGATTCATGAGTTGGAGCCCCGCATTGGGCTCTGTGCTGACAGCTCAGAGCCTGGAGCCAGCTTTAGATTCTGTGTCCACACCTGCCCCTCTCTGCCCCACCCCTGCTTGTGCTCTGTCTCTCTCTGTCTTTCAAAACTGGATAAATATTAAAAAAATTTTTTTAAAGAGGCCTAACCTGGGTCTAACAGTCAAAAAAAGGATTTGAAGTATTGCTGATTTTAAGATCCCATTGGTTCTTCAGTTTGCTAAAGTCTAGGAAAAGTCAAATGATAAAAGATTAAATTTCGTATTTCCAATTGTTTCTAGGTTTGTAGTTTGAATCTTCTCATTGACAGAGTTAAATAATTAGATTAAGGATAAAATTAATTTTCCTTTAAATATTTTATTTTGCAAATTTTCCCCTATACACACTCATGTCCATGCATGTAAACATGTATACCTCTCTCTAATAAAAATAAAACATTCTAAGTATCTGTCCTTCAGTTGTAGGGAATATACAGCTTTCTCCAATAAAAGTAAAACATTCTGAAAATCCATCCTTTCATCATAAGAAATAAGTAGTTACTAAAAATTGTTTGTTAAAATGTTTATCAGTATTTTATGTAGCTTTACCCTCTGGCCCTCACTGTAATAGAAACGTGAATATGGGTGCCAAAGATGATACTTCCAAGAGATAATTAAATTCTGGTTCAATTCACTTTAGACAAACTGGGAAATATCTTGTATTTTATTGCCTCTAGCTTCTCATACTAAAACAATCCCTAAAGAATTTCCTGCGTGGAATGTTTTTTCTGTAATGCAACTGTCTGCTTTGTATGACAGAATCAACCCCAGTTATACTTATTGAAGTTCAAATATTTGGTATTTCTTCAATGAATAAACTACACTGCAACATGCCACAAGAGAGATTGTTTTAAAACAGAGAAGGGACAGGTAAGAAAACTGATCATATAACACACGTTTGGTCTATTTTGCCCTCCAGTTTATTTTAGTGTTTTGGTCAACTGAAAGCATATTGATAAATACATTTTAAAAATGAATTCTTGGGGCACCTGGGTGGCTCAGTTGGTTAAGCATCTGACTTTGGCTCAGGTCATGATCTCACGGCTCGTGAATTCAAGCCCCGCGTGGGGCTCTGTGCTGACAGCTCAGAGCCTGGAGCCTGTTTTGGATTCTGTGACTCCCTGTCTCTCTGCCCCTCCCCTGCTCATGCTCTGTCTCTCTCTATCTCTCAAAAAAAAATTTAAAAAACAAGTTTTAATGAATCTAGATGGATCAGAGAATAAAACTTTTAAAATACTATAAAATCACCTAGAAGACTATATTGGTACATAGGAAATATTGCTCTGGAAAAATAAATATATTTACAGAATCTATCTAAGATATAAATGAAAAGTTAAGGTGAGAATTTACAGAACATAAAAAATGAAAGACAGGACTATAAAAATGAATACAAAAACATCTGA
Source organism: Acinonyx jubatus (assembly GCF_027475565.1). Classification (NCBI taxonomy): domain Eukaryota; kingdom Metazoa; phylum Chordata; class Mammalia; order Carnivora; family Felidae; genus Acinonyx; species Acinonyx jubatus. The sequence continues at coordinate 167,079,382 of NC_069381.1, forward strand.
AAATAAAAATATCTTTGAAAGGTAAGTGGCAGACTAGAAAACATGGCAGATAAAACATTAGCATCATTATATTAGGAGCTCTCATAAATCAAGGGGGAAAATATGTTAATACTTTGAAAGAAAAATGAATTAAAGGTATGAACACTTTATAGAAAAATGTTGTTTTCCCAAACAGCTAAATCTCCTTCATAATTAAAGAAATATAAGATAAAATAACCAATAAATTTAGAAATATCTTTAAAAGGTAATATTCAAACTTTGTGAGAGTGTGGGAAAACAAACATTCACACATTGTTATTGGAAAATATAAATTGGTACCACTTTTGCAAGAAACAGAAAAATACTCAACCTCTTATTACAAAATTCTGCATTTATGAATCTGTTATAAACATGACATGGAAAAAATAACCAATTAAAACATGAAGTGAAAAAAACCTAGATTGACAATGATACCTACCTTATCTGAACTCAATTTTATAGTGAAAATGGAAAAACTCTTTGTTTAGACTCAGGTCATGATCTTGCAGTTCGTGAGTTCAAACCCCACATCAGGCTCTGTGCTGGCAGTGCAGAGCCTGCTTAGATTTCTCTCTCTCTGCCTTTCTCTGCTCCTCCCCCACTTGTGCTGTCTCTGTCTCTCTCAAAATAAATAAATAAAATTAAAAAAAAGAAACATGTAAGTCCATTAATTAATACAGAAATACCTATGTAAGACCTATTATATGACTGATACAATTTTTAATGGATGGGTGATATTGAAGAAGTAAATTTTTCTTCTGTTTTTCTTGTCAGGTAAAGAATATAGTCTGCAAACAAATTGGAAGTGATATATATCACTATATCCATAGTAATATAAAAGTTGTATAAAGAATCTCTCTCTCTCTCTCTCTCTCTGTTGAGGTAAGCTTATATACCATTAACTTAGGATATTACTATATTTGACATCAAACCTTCTGCATTAAGATTAGGCCATTAAAGTTTGTATATGAATCAGTGAGAGAAGAGATGAACACCACACAACTTAATATCTGTAGAGTTAGAAGAAAATTTATTACTAGGTGGTGATCAGCTGGTACATATCACTGAGAAGTTCTATTGTGAACAGTTCTTTTGTGACTTTATTCGTATTTTTAATGATTTTTCTGGTCTTTCCCTTTTTATGCTAAATCTTGTCGTGAATTTTTACCACAAGATTTACTTGGCAGGATTTGACACGTGTGATTACTTCTTCCTCCACGATGTACTTTCTCTGGGTGACTTCTAGGCACCACACCTACCAAATGCTCCTCCTACCTCACTGGTTGTGCCTTCTTGGTTCCTTTTGGTTTTTTATCCTTCTTGCTCAGACCTCTCAATGGTGATATGGCCGAGCAATTAGTTTGGGTCCTCATCTCTGTCCATATTCACCCCCTTGATAATGTCATCCAGTGTTGTAGCTCCAAATACTTTTATACGCAGATGATTCCAAAATTTATATCTTTAAATTCCATGTTCACATATCAAACCACCTTGGAAGTAAAAGGGTATTCACTTGGATATGTAACAGACACCTCAAATTTAACATATCCCTAACAGAAACCATGATCTCTAGTTCTGTAGCCACCTCCCTCACTAAGGAGGAAAAATCAACCCAACAAACAAAAAGCCAAACTTGCTGCCTTGCAACCTTCTTCCTCCCAGTGAATGACACTTCCATTCTTCCAACTGCTCAGATCAAAAACTTTAGTCTTCCTTGACTTCTTTTTTACTCTCACATTTCATATCCAGTCTAACAGGAAATCCCTTTGGCTCTGCTTAGAGAAGACATTTCACTCTTGTTTGAGCTATCAATTCTCTTCACCTGGATTATGGCAATTACTTTTTAATGGGTCTGTTTTTAACTTTGTATACTAGAGTCTATTCTAACTACATCAACAAGAGTGATTCTTTATGGTTCTTACAAGACCTACAAGGCCTAGGATCTAGATCCCTGTTACCTCTCTGACCTCTTCACCTGCCACTTTACCACTAGCTCACTCTGCTTGAAGCACAGTGGCTTCAGTTATCCACTCACCTTAGTGCCTTCGCACTGTCTATTCTCTCTGCCCCAGTACCTTCTTCCTCTAGATATCTGCATGGCCAACTCCTAGTTCCTTTGAGTCACCTTTGAGTCACATTTTCTCAAATGTGTCACCTTCTCAATGAAACTTATGTAGACTACTAGATTTAAAAGTACAGCCACTTGAACTGAACTTCTGAGACCCCTTTCCCTGGGTTATATTTTGACATAATACTTTTGTCATTCTAGCATGTTTCATCATTTATTTATTTATCATGTTTGGTGATTATTATTGGAAACTTTCTACTAAAAATAAGCTCCACAAGTGAAGAATGTTTTTTGTTTCTTTTTTGTTTACTTGCATATTCCAGTATAGAGAAGAATGCCTGGCATATAGCAGATACTCCAGAAATATCCATTGAGTGAATTAATGGACTATGATTGACTATAAGCTGTGATCATGTCTGTGTGGGTCGCTGTTGGATACTCAGAGCCTAGCCTAGCACACAGTTTAGCACTTAGTGTACTACATGAATATTGGCTGAATGAATGAAAGAATGAGAATGAGAATTTAATTACAACACAACCTTTGGTCAATAAGTCTATCGTTTATGATAAAATTTTTTTTGTTGTTGCTCAAAATTAGGAATACTTATAAAGCTTTATGAGCTACACAAAGATAGTACGTACTTAATGAATTCCCATAGGGCATAACCATAGACTAAGAAATGGAGCAAGGTAATCACCTGCTATTACATCATTTGTAGTAAACTGATCCAAATGCTATCCCTGTTCTCTGGGAGCAGAGAGATCTCTTGTTGCTCCACAAGAGTAATTTTATTTTACTATTTTTTTTTGAGTAATAAAATTCTTTCCAGCAGTTCTTAGTAGCTACTTTGAATTTTTGTAGTGGTTCTCTCTCTTAGTTTTATTTTGAAAATTTTAAAACCTACGTGCATTCTCTAATTGTAGACAGACATTGCATGGAAGATTTAAAGCTTTGCAGATAGCTGCCTTTCTCAGGCAACTGCCTTAAACATTTTCTCTCTCTGGTTTACTGGGATAACCAGTAAAGAGACAGTGATGACTCCCCATTTCCTATGCAAGGACTTTACCATCAGTAGATTCTGATCATCATGCTTTAGAGTATTAAAAACAGTTTACACATGTTTTGGGGACTCTTGCTATAGAAATTTTCTAGTCCGCAATTACATTTCAAGAGACTTCTAAACTGTCACTAAACTGGAAACCACAGTTGTATAAAGTTTAGAGGAGGATTGTTGATGCCGATCCATAGCTGCCTCATAAGTGATATTTATCTGCCTGCACAGTCATCAGAGTTCTTGAAGAGTAGTCAGGGTGATGGGGACACAGAGTGAGGCTTTAACTAAGGAACATGTGTGATTTCCCATAACAATGCAGAGACTGACATTTGGCAAGGCTGGTTGAGGGTTTGGCAATTTTTCTTATCACTCAGTTCATCTTGCCCTGAAAAGCTTAATGGATATTACGACTACATTGATTATTCCTTTACCCCTGTTCCTTGGTGGTGTGTTTCTTTTCTTCGCTCTACATGTTTGGCTCAATGTAATCAAAATTAATGTAAACAGTTTTGCTCACAGGGTTTCTAGTAGCAAGCATGCCATAAACATGCTTACTGTAAATGAATCAGAATCATTACATGGTGCACACAACATTTCTTACTTAAATTCATTTACACTATCTTAACAAAGTTCCACTAGGAACTAGACCTCTAGACCTTTTTAATAGAGTGAGATAATCTCAAATAGTGGAGGAAAAGAATGAATAAGCAGTTACGGTTTCTTCTATTTAGGCAACCGGGTCAAACTGGCCCTGTGTAGGAACACCATTTATGGCTTGGTTTTGTAAACTTAATTCTGTGATTACAGTGAAAATCCAGCTCTGAACAGAAGGCCTTTTTTTCAAAGGCATATCCAGGGAAAGCCAGACAATTCTGAAATAGATTCCAGCTGTTTAGATTATTTCAACACGAGAACAGCTAAATACTGCCACAAAAAGGACTCTCAGTAGTAAATTCTGGTTTGGAGTTGCAGGTACATAAAAGCCAAATCCTTAAAGAGCACTCCCACTCAGCAGGAGCTTGGAAAGGATAGTAAGAGGAAGAGATTAATTCTTGCTTGTGGTTTTAACTGGCCCAACTACCTCAAATCTCTTGGTGTCTCAAATTGTTCCAAGCATGAGCATGAATATTTGCTACATGTGCATATTTCCAAGTGGAAAAGCTAGTCCTTTTCCAGGAAATTTAAAAAAAATTTCCAGTTTTGAGATAAACTTTTTATGTATTTCCTCAATAGTCATAATTGTGCATGGATTGTACATTTTGTTTCACAATTAGCTCTTTTTACCTTTTTAAAGTTTTTATTTAAATTCCAATTAGTTAACATAAAGTGTAATATTAGTTTAAGGTGTAGAATTTAGTTATTCATCATTTACATACAATACTCAGTGCTCATCCTTAATACCTATCACCTATTTAACCCATTTCCCACCCTACCTCCCACCTCCCCTCAAGTAACCCTCAATTTGTTCTCTATAGTTAAGAGTCTGTTTTCTGGTTTGCGTCTCGTTTTTTTTTTTCTCTGTTCATCTGTTTTGTTTCTTACATTCCACATATGAGTGAAATCATATGGTGTTTGTCTTTCTCTGACTGACTTATTTCACTTAGCATAATACTCTCTAGCTCCATACACATTATTGCAAATGGCAAGACGCCATTCTTTTTTATGACTAATATTCCATTGTGTGTGTGTGTGTGTGTGTGTGTAAAGAAGATGTGTACCCCATCTTCTTTATCTATGCTTCAATCAATGGACATTTAGACTCTTTCCATAATTTGGCTATTGTTGATTATGCTGCTATAAGCATCCAGATGCATGTACCTCTTTGAATCAGCTTTTTTTTAAATGTTTATTTACTTGTTTGTTTGTTTTGAGAGAGAGAGAGCATGCATGAGCAAGGGAGGGGCAGAGAGAGAGAAGGAGAGAGAGAATCTCAAGCAGGCTCCACACTGTCAGCGCAGAGCCTGATGTGGGGCTGCATCCCAGAAACTGTGAGGCCATGACCTGTGCCGAAATCAAGAGTCAGACACGTTATTAACCGACTGAGCCACCCAGGTGCCCCAGTACTTTTGTATCCTTTCGGTAAACACCTAGTAGTGTAATTGCTGGGTAGTAGGGTAGTTCTATTTTTAACTTTTTGAGGTACCTCCTCCATACTGTTTTCCAGAGCGGCTACACCAGTTTGCATTCCCACCAACAGTGTAAGAGGCTTCCCTTTTTTCTGCATCCTCACCAGTATCTGTTGTTTCCTTTGTTGTTAATTTTAGCCATTCTGAGGTGATATCTCATTGTAGTTTTGATTTGTCTTTCCTTGATGATCAGTGATGTTAAGCATCTTTTCATGTGTCTGTTAGCCATCTGTATGTCTTCTTTAGAAAAATGTGTATTCATGCAAAAGAATAAACCTGGACTGCTTTCTTATACCATACACAAAAATAAATGCCAAATGGATTAAAGACCTAAATGGGAGACAGGAAACCATCAAAATTCTGGAGGAGAACACAGGCAGGAACCTCTTTGGCATTGGCAGCAGCAACTTCTTACTAGATATGTTTCCTGAGGCAAAAGAAACAAAAGCAAAAGTAAACTGTTGGGACTTCATCAAAATAAAATCTTCTGCACAGCAAAGGAAACAATCAACAAAACTAAAAGGCAACCTACAGAATAGGAGAAGATGATTACAAATGACATATCTGATAAAGGGTTAGTATTTAAAACGTATAAAGAACTTATAAAACTGAACACCCAAAAAACAAAGAATCCAGTTTAAAAATGGACAGAGTTTTTTGTCTTTTTAAAATAGCAAGCAGGTATAGATATTTCTATGGATTGTCTCATTTTAATTACACAGCATAAAGTATGCAAGAATACAGAGCAACATGGTAGACAACCAGTTGGCAATTTCCTTTAACCACAATAATCATCACTATATTGCTAATGAATTAGTACTCTTCTTGGTTATATACTGTGTTACTAATAAAATGAATGATAGTACATATCAATCTCTGAAAATTAGATTGAATAATTTTATTATCTAGGCAAGTAAGTTTCCTTAGTTTAATTCTGTGCCCAGCATTATCTTCCAATAGCACAAAATATTTTAAAATTTATATTTATTTAAATCTATTCCATGTTTACATGCTTATAGTTTATTTTGACTACTCACATATTTATAAGTTATACATTTGAATTTGGTTTTCATTTGAACATCTGACCAAAAGCAAATCATTTCAAGTATAAATATTTAGTCTCTCAAGAAGAAATGGATTTATTTTCTCTTAGTATTCATGCATAGTATATATGTTTCATTTGGACATTCTTGTCTATGGAGATTTAACAAACCTATCCAAAAAAATATTTTGTATAAAGATAAATACTAATTCTGATTAGGCAGCAGTTCAAAACCTAGGCCAAAATTCATTTTGTCACCTTATGTTATGTCAGATTACTATTAAACAATTCTCTTGAACTATAAATTTGTGTGTGTGTGTGTGTGTGTGTGTGTGAGAGAGAGAGAGAGAGAGAGAGAGAGACAGACAGAGAGAGAGAGGGAGAGAGAGAGAGTAGAGACAGAGATAGATGAAGCTATGTAGTTGAATATACTTTGTTAAAATAAGGTTGCAGGTGGATAAAAGTTTTTTTCAATCTTAAACAAGTAGCAAATTGGGTGACATTTGCTGTTTATAACAGGTGAAAACCAGATTAGAATTTCTTTCTGCTCTAACCTCTGATGACTAGATAAACCCAGTTTCTTTAAATTTTGTGCTTAATATTTTTAAACTGAATATTTTGAAAAAGATAGTCTAGGATGAATAGATAAAAACACTCTGAATGTAATCTCCCAGAAATGGCAAGACAATCTTAATTTCTATAAGAATTTCTCTAAAATTCTTAACTTCTCTAAGAATAAATTTAGGTAATATGCCAGGTTTTGAAAGTCAAATGCTTTCAGATGATAACTGGTAAGTTTCCCATAACATGTTAAGCCTCAGACTAAATTTTTTAACATCCAATTTTCCTATGTGCATATGCACAGTCTTCACAGTTACATGAGACTATAAACCATTATTTTAAAAATAAAAACTTTAAAATTTGAAAATAAAAATAGGTAACCTGTTTCCCAGGGCAGATCAAATTATTCAGAAGTTTTGCTTTCCTTTCCCAGAAACAAATACTAAAAGCAGTTAACCAAGATCAAAATTAAAAGAGAATAAATGAGAGTATAGTTTTAGATATGTTGAGTTTATTGCCTGTATTGGTAAAGACATGTTTTAATCTTGAAGAAGTAATAAATTATGTTGGGACAATACTGGCATTTAAGAAGTTAGTAAAAGCAGAAAAATGTAACACAAAGGGGACTGAGAAGGAGGACTAATCAAATGCAGCATGGGGGTTCCTGGTAGAATGATATCTTAGAAGGCAAGAGAGGTTGAATCCTCAAAAGAGAGTGAACCTTTAACAGTGGCAAAGGCACAGGGCACCTTGGTGACTCAGTGGGTTAAGCGTTGACTTTGGCTTAGGTCATGATCTCACAGTTCATGAGTTTGAGCCCCGCACCGGGCTCTGTGCTGACAACTTAGAGCCTGGAGTCTGCTTCAGATTCTATGTTTCCCTCTCTTTCTGCTCCTCCCCCGCTCATGCTCTGTCTCTCTGTCTTTCAAAAATAAATGAAAACATTTTTTAAAAATTGAAAAAAAAAAAACAGTGGCAAAGGCTGAGGAATGGTGAAATAAGATGAAAGCTTAAGAAATGCCAGTTGGGTTAGGCCAGTCAGAGGTCACCTACAAACAGTTTTGGCGAAGAGATTGGAGTGGAAATCATATGGGAAATTTATATGGGTTGAGCGCACAGGAGGTGAGAAATTGGGCCCGGCAACATAAACAGCTTCATTTCTTACAGGATGAGATACAAGCAAGAGGAATATGCATGGTTAAAGGAGGTTTATGTTTGTTTGCTTATTTTTAGTATAGAAGATACTTGAGTGTGTATTACAAACTGAGTGGAAGAAAGCAGTAGAGAGAGGAGAGAATGAAGTTCTAGATAGAAAGCAAATGCAGATCCCTGAGCAGACTAGAGTTGGGGATGTGTATGGGAATCCTCCCAAGACAATGGGCACTCCCAATCTCCCTTACCCTGCTCTATTTTTCTTTTCTCTGTAGCATTAGTTACCTTGTATAATACTATATAATATATGTATTTGTTACATTTATCACTTGTCTTTTCCACCTCTCCACCCTCAACCTCCTTTGTGACCTTTTTAATAATATTTTTATTTAAATTCTAATTGGTTAATATATAGTGTATGGTGGGTTTCAGGAGTAGAATTTAGTAATTCCTCACTTACATGTAACACCCAGTGCTCATCACAACCAGTGCCCTCCTTAATGCCCGCCCCCCCCCCCCCCATCAATCCTTTGTGACCTTTTCATTTCCTGCGATTCCCACTTATCCTTTAAATGGAAGTGTCTTCCCAGGGCTTTATAAAGTTCACAGGGGCAGAGATGTTTATCTTTTCTTTATTCTCATATTTCAAGCATCTAGAACATGATGGGCACGCAATAAATACTTATTGAATGAAAAGCTGTTGGATTGTAGAATTAAAAATATGAAGTTGGGATTAGCTTGAAATATTTTATTTTCTTACCTCCAAAGTAGGAATAATTAAGCTATAACTTATAAGAACGGTAAGGTGAAGAAAGATTTCATACATATTGAAAGTTAAACATTCTCTGTATCAATCAGATGTTATTTGTGGAATAACTCACAAGCCCTGTTTAAATAGCTCACATGCCCTATTTGAGTTCATGATTTGTTTATCTCATATAATAATTTATTTTTATTTTTAATACGTTGTCATCATTTAAACAATAACTTAACTCAAAGCTTCAGATGTATGGCTTGTTTTGGAAAGCAAGAGGATGTGGCAATACTTGACTCACACCTCTGTATGACTTCAATCACCTGGATCTGATTTGAGGCTGTCCCCTCACCACCATCCTCCAGGACATAGACTCACAGGATAAAGCCTGTGATCTTCATTTGCCAAAGTCCTAGCCATTCACTATTGTATCCTCAACATTTAAGTCTACTGTCAATCATCATCTATTATGGAACATGAGCTACTATTTTTTATAATATGGCTCCTTCATCCTGCTTGGCCTCTTTGGGCAAATGTGTCTGCAGTATTCAACTAACAAGTAATTTGTGTTCCAGTGAGGTTTTCCAGTACCCTTAGAAGTAGATTCAACTCCTCACCATGGCTAGTCAGGCCCTACATGAGCTGGCTGCTCCCATCCTCTGACTTCCATTCACAATCTCCACTTGACTTTAAATGCACTTCTATTTTCTGTCGTCAGTGGCCCTCTTCCCTTTTCTTAAATATATCAAGCTCCCTCCAGTTTCTGTGCCTTTACATTTTCAGTTTCCTTTATTGCATTTGTTTATTTTTTTCAGCTAATCAACATGGCTGGCTGCTAATTTTGCCACATGTGCAAACATTTATTAACAAGCAGCTCCTTCCCTGAGAACCACACAAGTTGTTCTGAAATCTCAGTGGATTTTATCTTTCTGCCCTTTTAAATTATGCAACAAGCAACTTGCATGAAAGGTTTACTCAAGTCAAGGGGGACAGTTTCCTAGTAGCAGGATTAATTTAAATTGCTAGTCAGAGCCAAGTGACAAAGACTGCCCACAGAACATATTGGAATCCCTAGCTTCTACTTTGAAGAATGTTGCTATTAGGCTTACTAGATATTTAGACCTTATTCATGCAAATGCAAGGGTGCCCAGTAAATTTATCTAGCAGCAGAAATACCTTAACTACCACTCATTTCCCTGAAGAAAAACTATTTCTAGCACATTATATACTAATTAATAAACTTTCTTATATTGATTGGAGTTACAAATGGTGCTCTTCTGAAGTGGACTTTCCATTAGGGTCCTTCAAATGCTAACTAGCTCTCCCTGGAGTGTTAGTCCTGATTAGTGTACTTGAAATATTAATCAACTATCCTTAAGGGGTAGATAAAATTAATACATATTTACTCCTGTACACACTCACACATATCAAACTTTGTATTCTGATGTGTTTTGTAGTATATCATAAGGAAACATAATGATTAGAAATCAGTCACTCAGGGTCAAATGATGAGAATTCTTTCCTCCCCACCACTCCCAAACCAATTCTGATTGAATTGACATGGGAATAAAAAATTAGTTTACTACTGGGACTAAGAATGCAATTCAACCCTTTACTCCATCCGTGGAAAGAATGGAATTGGAAAAAATTATTTGCAAAACAACTTAAAATGTATTTGGTTATAGAAATAAGGCTAGTCTTGATTTGGCTTAAAATGGATATGCTGGTTTTGCATTTCTGGACCTTTATGGGTTAGATAGGCATTGAAGTCTTCCCTGGATAACTATCATGAAACCCAAACTATGTCTTCCCATTTTTCTCTTCCTGATCCTTCAAGTACATTTATTGCAGTGGTGTAGTATTTACTGACAATTTCATAAGATAAAATGAGGACAGGGTCTGCTATCAAATATTCCAAGGTAAACTCTCTAAATTTTCATAAGATACTGGTCTCCTTTCAGGTCTCTCTACCTCTCATGTGACCCAACCAATATCCTTCCTTCTTCCTTTCCCTGAGATGCTGCCCAGGCCCTTCTGATTCTGTCCCTTCTCTTCCAAAAGTAAAAGGTTCCCTTTTCTTTCACATGCATAATAACCCTACAGTTTTCTCTGAATCCTGGATGCCAGTTGATAGCATAGTCCCCAAAGCCTCCACTATTAATGAATCAAAACAGCAAATGTAGGTCTATTCCTCTGGAGGTTTTGTATGTCAGCAATCTAGAAAAGTAAAACAAAATTCCCCACGTTTTACATCTGTCCTTATAAAAAAATAGATTGAGTTCCAAACACCTTACAAACACATTTTGGAACACAAACTCTTCTTAATTTGTAGACTTCTTGACTAATGGAAAGAGCAAAAAAAAAATGCTCATTAATTTTGGATTTTTTTTCAAATATGATGGATGTGGCTTCTTATGATGATGTTTGGTATGTAACAAAAAGGTACAAGCTGTTCTGTCTCAGTACACACTAATCTACAGTTACTTGTGTACAGAGTATTAACCTAAAAACAAATACCTAAAAGTAATTGGGAGAATATAATAATCTTCCTAAAATAACTTTGTAGAAAAAACATGAAAAATTTGATTCTAGGAATCAACTCTCCAACAGATGTAATCTGTCTCTCTACATTCTTTTAGTGATGTTTTCTAGGAAAAAAATCAGGCCTGAGGTTATCTGCAATTTTGCAATAATATTGGTGTAGGAACTAGTTCAGGAGATGTTGGAATTCCTAGGACATTTCCATAATTTATGGAAAAGTACTTAAGAATATTTGAAAGTAATCCTGTCCTGGAAAAATATCAGCCTTATTCCTAAATAGCCTCAGCCCTGCAAGCAGAGAACAGAGACCTATCTAAATATTGTGATGTAAAGGAGCAGTACTAATTTCCTAAATCATCTCCACCTATCATGATCTTTCTTGACACCTGGATTAAAATTGCCATTACTTGAACCTTTCTTTAGAGGTCTGGGAAAAGAATCCATATTCTCCAGGAAAAAATAAATAAATTGTTAAAATGTTCATCATATTATGTCACAAGTGAATGGAGGAAGAGCTTGTGACTGGAATAATGAGATCTTGACCCAAAAGGAAAGAGAAATTGGGTTCCAGAGTGTAAAAATAACTAGAATTTAGGAATTTTGAGTTCTGATACCAGTTCTGATACTGTCTTGCTAGGGGATCTTGGGCAACTCATTTAATAATTGGTAGACACAATTTCTCCAACTGTGAAATGGGAGTAATAACAGTAGTCCTTCCCACTTTTCAGCATTATATTAAGGATAGAAAAATATATTTATTGCCTTGAAAATTTGAAAAGTGCTATAATATGTTCTTACTGTTATTAAACAGGATGATAGAATTAGAATCAGGAAAATAAGAGGGAAAGCAGAAAGGAGGCCCATATTAGGTTAGCTTATGTTAATCACAAAAATTGATAATACAGGATGAAGGTGCAAAAAAAGAAAAGAGTGAAATTTCCAAAGTAATCTTCTACCCCAAGACAGATTGAATGTCCCACCTGGGGGTTGAGGTAAACCATGCCTAAACTGATTGCCTCAAATTGGCGGAGATCATGATACAAGGGTAAATTAGGTGAATGGGAAAACATAGATGAACAGCAAGAAAAGTATGACATCAAAAATTATAGATCCAATTTATTTGTATTTCAAAGCCAAATTGAAATAATGATAAGGAGGAAGCTAAAGAGCTAATTTGGGGATTTTAAAAAAGTTTTTCTTTGCTATGTTTTTCTAGAGTCTTCAGGAGATTGCTTTTAATGTGTTATGACATCATGTGTGTCAATGCCTGGTATATCTTCACAATTTACTGAAGTAGATGTTTCGTCTGAGAAAACTGACAGATTTTAAGCATTATAAAGCCTAGGTTGTGATAATTCTGGGCAAAACACTTCTTTTAGAATCACTAAAATTCTGTCATCTGGTTGTTTACAGATCTACACAATAAGAGCTGACCATAAATGTCCAGGGTTTTGTAATAATAAAACTATTGCCTCAGGAACCAAAGAAACCATGAAATAAGTTGCAATGATTTTGACCTCTGACCTGCAAGTTTATGATATCCATCCTTCAGAACTTGCCTTGCCATAAGGAGACAATTACTGATTTTGTAAAAAAAAAAAAAAATCTCCTAAATCTCCTCTATTACTTTACCAGTAATGAATCTAAGGTTTAGATTTAATTTGAAGGACACTCTTGGGACATATTGGGAACATTTCTCATTTTTGTCTGGTTCTGAGGTCATCATATGTTTCATTCAAAGCTGGAGGTAGAGGCAAAAAAAAAAAAAAAAGAAAAGAACAAAAAAGAAATATCCCAGTTGCCTTTCATTTCTCTCTTCTGTCTAACATGCCAAGAGAAGATTCCAGGGAAGATACAAGATAAGGAGAATAGACTATTTAGGACACTTTAGGTTTTACATGTCAAAACCCAAACCTAATTAGTTCAGGCAAAAGGGAAATTTATTGAAAGATTACTCAGTTACCTTATGTTAAGGGTAAACAAACTAGGAGCAAAGGAAAGAAAGGAAGCAGCTGAGTCTCAGGAAATGGATAATCAAAGGCTGCCTGTCTTCCATTTCCTTTACTTTGTCTATTGACTTCATCCTCCTTGTGGTCCAGGGCAGACAGGCCGTCTCCTCATGTAGGAAGTATGGTCATCAAGAGTAAGCAAGTTTAACATTTTACACCACCTATAATTTCAAAATGCACTTGTAATGACTTGGTTTCAGACAGCAAAATCACAAAGGAAGCATTATGATTGGCCCAGCATGGGTCAGGTGCCCCTCGTGTTGGCAACGATGGCCACAGGGCAAGGTAATATAAGAACCAGGCAGTGCTGATGATTACCCCATGTTTGGAGTGGTTCCTTAAAGAAAATGAGTGAAGAGAAGAGTCATTCCCTGTAAGCAGGGGAGGGTAAGGAGCATCATGGAAAAGACTAATCAATAGATACTCATTATAAAGTACAAATCAAGAATACATGGGTAATAATAATATTTGTTGAAAAGTAAACAAGTCTTCCTTAGAAACTTAGAAAATCATACCTCTTATTTCTGCCCACTTCTAATTATATTCTGGTAGTACTATTGGTGAATTTTCACAACATGCAACCTCCAATTATAAAAAAGGATCGCATTCTGAAAATTGACTGGTAAGGGATTTGGCTCTGAAAATACATAGAATCAATGCTACCAATGAGTGGTATTTTTTAAGTCAGTTTATAGAAGCAGAATCCATAATATGCCTAAATTATCATAGTAACAGTCCATTTCAATGTCACCAAACATTCATCAGAGTATCTTTCTAAAGAGCCCAGCTTCCACACACCATAGAATACATTTTACCTCTTAGTGATTTACCTCTTAGTAGACATCATGCAACTAGATCATGGTTGGGTGAGAGAGGGCATGAAAGTAACTCTGCTGGGATCCCTAGGCACTCTCTATGTCTAGTGTGGTATGATGCAGACAGTATGGAATAAAAGTCTGATGACCTGTATTCTGCATTGAGTGACTGCTACTTGCTATGAGACTTCAGAAAATGGGCCTTGGTTTCTACATCTTAATATGATGGTGGTGCTGGTGGTGGTTCTGGTACGTGTTAGGAGGAAGCTGGACTGCTATTTATATTCAAGACTACCTTTTAAAGTTCTTTCAGCCCTTAAAGGTTGTACTTCTGTGATTGAGAAAATGTGCTTTCTTACAGCACTATCGCTACTTAAGGGAAGGCAACTCTCTGGGCTAATAGTTATATGGGGAGGAGACTATAAGGGGATGGAGCAGGAACACAGGCTGTTCTCCTTCTGTGCCCATTGGTTTCTATGTCTTCCTTATTAAACCATCTGGATGACAGGAGACTCTGGCCACTTTCCTTTTTTTGAGGTTCCCTGTATTAATAAATGATGTAATACCAAAACAGGATTGCAAGCATGATAGATTTGTCAATATTTTCATTTGACATAAAAATACTTAAGATATAATATAATTAAACTGTTCATAATTATGATATTTACAAAAAAAGAATAATTCATGGCATAATCCAGGTACTATGATCTAATAATCAGATGTGTGTAAAGTTTTATGAGATTTTTTTTTAAAAATTATCACTAAATTTGTCAATAAATATATCTGTGATTATACAATCACATGTATACATATGAACCCATTTGGAGATTATATCAATAGCCCAATTCATGCCAAGTGTTGCATAAGAGGTCCTAGGCAAATGACCCGTCTCACATTTTGTGTGTGAGGTGCTGCTCCCTTGTGTTAGTAAACTGGAAACTATTTCTAGTTAGTATATCAAACCAAAAATAAAAGTGCTGTCTATTCTCAATAATTTCATTTTATTTCTAAAAATCTTGTGATTACCTTATATTTTTCCTCACAGTAGTTTCCATTATTTGAAGGAGAAATAAAAATAAATAACTAAGAAAAGTTAAACACATGAATGGACAGCAAATTTGGGGAACAAACTGAAATGCTTTGACATCATTTGGGGGTGTGATAAGCCATAAACATACTTCAAGAGAATTCTTCCTCTCCAACTGCGGGTTTAAATGAAATTCAACATGGGGTTTTGAAAAAACATACGTTAATTTTTATTAATAATCTTAGAAGATAATTATACATTTTTATAAGTTGAATGAAATGTTTGTACACTGAAAATAAGATTGTTTACCTTTTTAAAGAGAAATTTGCAAATTCAAAAGCCAAGATTTTAGAGTAATTGATTTATAATGTTCGAGAGAGTTGGGGGTTCCAATTTTGGTAATGAAAAAAAAAATTTCAGGTAAGTGTTGAGAAACTAAGGAAATTAGGTAAGTAAATGCTTTTTCCCCCTAGCTACTACATTTGAATATCATAAGGTAGAAATAACAGAATATTATCATTTTAAGCAAAAAAATGTATTATTTTTCTTCGTCATGTAAACTATGTAAAATTGCTACTGCCTGTAGAACTTGAGTGTACAATTGCTCCTTTGCATCAAGTATGTTTAATAAAATCAATATTTAAGAAGACATAAGAAAAAAAATGGTATCAGTTCATCCGGGGAGAGTTTGCTAAAGATCTATGTAAAAGAAGAGATACTGTGATTTTACATCTGGGAGACAAGTGAAACAGACCAACTGTAGGGCAGCAAATCAAAGAAGAAAGTAGGTCAGTGAGCCCCATGGCAATACAAAGAATTGCTGTTATTTAAAGGGATGGTCCGAGAGTTACACTGGCTATGAACCAGAATGGCTAACAGAACAATGGTAAATGAACAGAAAAGCAGGGTCAGAGCAAAACAGTTGCAAGGCTCGGAGTGTGAACTGCATGTCCTTGGGTCGGGCAGAGGATGAAACAGCAGAACAATCTCGTCATTCAGAAGCTTCCTGGCGGCCAGCAAGCTGCATAATGAGAAGCAAACTGAGCTGAGGCCCTCCACAGACAAAGTGGAGGAAAACAGCCTCAGGATATAGAGAGAACTGAGCAGAGTTTTGAGACTGGATGTGAACTATCAACTCATCAAGATTATCACTTTCCAATAAAAGAAAATGTTAAGTAACAAGAGAAACACTGAGGAGACCAAAATAATTAAATCCATTTGTTGTAAAAGCCATATGCCCAATGGGATTAATTACCTGTGTTTGGTGATCAGAGCAACATTGTATACTGGGGAAAGTACCATTTCTTGTTTCCATCTTTAAGATTTACTACACATTTTCTTGAACTAGGTGGAATTTTAGAATAATAATTGCTAAGTGAGTCTAGACTGATAACCTAAAAAAGCATAGGAAACTGAGAAGAACAAAATAACTCCAGACCAAGAACACTCTACTTTTTCTATCATAGAAGATGTGAGTTCAGTCGGTGGAAAAGAAGTTCATTCATCTGGGGGAAAAAAAATTGGCTAGATTGAAAATTATTTAATCTTTGAATAGGAAATGTTTTTAATGAAAGTGCGATTGAAGTCAGTTCTTCACTTAAAATGAACTAAGCATCTATGATGTTAAGGCATTGTTCTAGGAGTGAAAAAATTAAGAATGATTGAAACAGGAAAATGAAGTATATCTTTCAGGAAATGTTGAAGCTTACTTAAGAAATGTGGTTAAAAGTTTTATGTGAAAGCCATCTTCATGGTTGTAAGTTTTGTGTCAGTTGTGTTTACTTGTCTAGGTTTAGGCATTAGGACTATAGAGAGTTGGGCTTTATGTCAATTGTAGTTCCGTCAGGTATAATGCTCTACTTTATCTCTGATAATTTTCCTTGCTTTGAAGTCTGTTTAGTCTGAAAGTGAAACCAAACCAAAGTGAGTACGCTCCTTGTGAGTTACAGATACACCAGGTGGAAATGTCGCACAAAGTAAACTTTATTTTTGCAGCAAATAAGGAGATCATAGGGAATAACTTTCAAGGCCGTGACTCCCTGAACAAGGGTGGATGGGTTCCTTTTATTTAGACTTAGGATAAATATTTAAAAGGGGGAGCCTTGTCACCATATATAGAGGCAAGCATAAGGTTGTGAAACATGCCTATATATACATTGTATGTTATGTAAATGAGGCTTATACTCCTCCTTGGGTGGAGATTTTAGTATTATAATGAGGTAAATGTAATTGTCGGATATTCTAGAGCTCACTCCATGGTCCATCTGTGCAGGGTTGAGGTGGGTTTACTGGTCTGAGTGGTCTGGGCCAACTGGAGGTCTTGTTAAGAGCAGTTGGTATCCCTCAAGGGGTGATTTCACTTTCCATTTGCTTGAGTTTAGAGACAAGCTGGGGAAAAAAGCTTAAGGAAAAGTGTGGGACAAAGGTGGACGAGTACAAGCAGGTGGGCAGTAAAGGTCAGATCTTTGGGTCTAGCTGATAAAAAAGTAATATAGCTACTCCTGCTTTCTTCGATTAATGTTAGCAAAATATATTTTCTCCACACGTTTATACTTGTAATCTGTATATGTCTTTTTATTTATTTATTTATTTATTTATTTATTTATTTATTTATAAATGTTTATTTATTTTTGGGAGAGAGAGCATGCACACACACAAGCAGGGGAGGGGCAGAGAGAGAGATAGAGGATCTAAAGTGGACTCTGTGCTGCTCTGTGCTGAGAACAGTGAGCTTGATGTGGGGCTTGAACTCATGAACTGTGAGATCATGACCTGAGCTGAAGTCTGATGCTTAACTGACTGAGCCACCCAGGCACCTGATCTATTTAAAGTAAATTTTTTATAGACAATCTATAGTTGGGTCTTGTATTAATAAAAAGCATGCTTTCTGTTTGTTGCCCTTGTTCTTTGTCTCTATTTTTGTCTCCCACTCTTGTTTGCCTTTTGTAGTTTCTAAAAAATTTTTTTTAATGTTTTCATTTATTTTTGGGAGACAGAGCACGAGTTGGGGAGGGGCAGAGAGAGAGGGAAACACAGAATCTGAAGCAGGCTCCGGGCTCTGAGCTGTCAGCACACAGCCCCACACAGGGCTCAAACTTATGGACCACAAGATCATGACCTGAGCCAAAGTTGGACACTTAACCAACTGAGCCACACAGGTGTCCCAGCCTTTTGTAGTTTTAATGGAGCGTTTTGTATCATTCCATTTTTTCTCCTTTCTTAGCCTATTGGGTATACTTTTTATTTTTATTTTTGTTTTTTATTTTTATTTTTTTAAGTTTACTTATTTTGAGAGAGAGAGAGAGAGAGAGAGAGACACACAGAGAGAACCCCAAGCAGGTTCCACACTGTCAGTGGAGAGCCCGATGCAGGGTTCGAACTCACAAACCACGAGATCATGACCTGAGCTGAAATCAAGAGTTAGACACTTAACCAACTGAGCCACCCAGGCACCCCACTTATACTTTTTAAAAAAATTTTTAGTGGTTGCCCTACAATTTGCAGCATACATTTACAACTAATCCAAGACTACTTTCAAATAACACTATACTACTTCACAGATAGTATACCTTATAAAAATAATGCAGGAGTCTTATTCCTCTCTCTTATACCTTAAATCATCATTGTCATTCATTTCACTTATATATAAGAAACATAAACATATATATATATAATATATATACATAAGCATATATAATTGAATACATTGTTGCTATTATTAATTTTGAACATCTGCTATTAAATCAATTAAGAATAAGAGAAGTTAAGGTTTTTTTACCTTCATTTATTCTTTCATTGATGCTCTACCTTTCTTTATGTAGATCATGTTGCTGATCTATATTATTTTCCTTCTATCCAAAGAATTTCTTTCAACATTTCTGGCAAGTCAGGTCTACTGGCAACAAATTTCACTCAATTTTTGTTTGTCTGAGAAAGTCATTATTTCTCCTTCATTTTTGAAGAATAATTTCAGAGTACAGAATTGTAGGTTGCTGGGTTTTTTTTCTGTCAACATTTTAAATATTACTCTTCACTCTCTTCTCTCTTGCATAGTTTCTGAGGAGTAGTTGGATGTGATTATTATCTCTGTTCCACTATGAGTAACATGTTTTTTTCCTCTGGCTTCTTTCAGGGTTTCTTTCTTTCTTTCTTTCTTCTTCTTTCTTTCTTTCTTCTTCTTCTTCTTCTTCTTCTTCTTCTTCTTCTTCTTCTTTCTTCTTTCTTCTTTCTTCTTCCTCTTCCTCCTCCTCCTCTTCTTCTTCTTCTTTCTTCTTCTTATTTCTTCTTCTTTTTCCTCTTCTTCTTCTTCTTCTTCTTCTTCTTCTTCTTCTTTCTTCTTCCTCTTCCACCTCCTCCTTCTCCTCTTCTTCTTCTTCTTCTTCTTCTTCTTCTTCTTCTTCTTTCTTCTTCCTCTTCTTCTTTTGTTTTGTTTGTTTTCCTGTGTTTTTCCTTTTTTTTCTTTATCTTTGATTTTATGTAGTTTGACTACTGTATTTGTAGGTGTAGTAATTTGGGCATTTATCCTGTGTTGGAATTCTATGAGCTTCCTGGGTGTATGATTTGGTGTCTGACATTAATTAGAGAGAAATTCTCAAGTCATGTCTTTAAATATTGCCTCTATTTCTTTCTTTCTTTTTTTCTCATTCTGGTATTCCCATTACAAGTATGTTACACCTTTTGTAGTTGTCTCACAGTTCTTGAATTTTCTGTTTTGTATTTTTCTTTTTCTCTTTGCCTTTCAGTTTTGGAGTTTTCTATTGTCGTATCTTCAAGCTCAGACATTCTTTCCGCATCCATGTCCAGTCTGCTAATGAGCCTGCCAAAGACATTCTTTGTTTCTGTTACAGTGTTTTTGATCTCTAGTGTTTCTTTTTTTTATTTTTCCTTAGAATTTCCATTTCTCTGCTTACATTATCCATCTGTTCTTTCAGGTTATCTACTTTTTCCATTAACATCCTTAGTGTATTAATTATAGCTTAAAACACAGTTTCTGGTGTGATAATTACAACATTACTATCATATCTGACTCTGGTTCTCATTTTATTCAGTCTCTTCAAACTGTGTTTTTTGCCTATAGAATGACTTGTAATTTTTGTGGAAAGGTGAACATGATGTATTGGGTAAAAGGAACTGTGGTAAATAGACCTTCAGTACTGTGGTAGTGAGGGGCAGGGAGGAAGTGTTCTATAGTCTATGAATAGATTTCAACCTTTTAGTGAGCCTGTGCCTCTGGACTTTAAACCTCAGTCTCCTTCCTCCCCACTTAGGTAGAACACGATGGCTGAAGGGAATGGAATTAGGTATTTCTCTCTGCTGCCCCTACCCCCAAGTATGTTAGTCTTTGATAACCCCAGAAGGTTAAGCTCTGGTAAAAACCTCTTAAGAGCAGACCTTGTTAAGAAGAACAGAATGCTCTGTTTTTGAAAATGGCCACTATTTGTCTTCCTTGTCAAAAGCAAGAGGATGGGGCACCTGGGTGGCTCATTCGGTTAAATGTCCAAATCTTGGTTTCAGCTCTGGTCATGATCTCATGGTTTGAGCCCTTGCCTTGGGCTCTGTGTTGATGGGAGCAGAGCCTTCTTGAGATTCTCTGCCCCCCACGGGCCCCCCCACCCTGTCTTTCTCCCTCTCTCTCGCTCTCTCCCCCATTCATGCTGTCTCTGTCTCCCTCAAAAATAAATAAATAAACATAAAACATTTTTAAAAAGCATGAGGAGATTTTTTTCTCTGCTTTTTATTGCAAGAATCTAGTGGAGCTCCAGGAGGTAAAATTCACAAAAAGGTGAGGGCCCTAAATGGCTGCGCTCCTGCCCCTGGAGTTTTTAATCTGTCCATCTTGTCCACAATGAGCACTCAGCCATTCATCCAGTACAGCTCAGGTTTTCCTCCCTGGCAGTGCTTCCTGCATGGGTTTCTGCTCCTGTAAGTTGTGTTTTTCTGTATCCACCTTTCTGTGTTTCCATATTTTGGCAGTGGTTTGCTTTGTGTCCTTACTTCTCTAATGGTAGATGTAAGAGTTGTTGATTTTTAGCTTGTTCAGCTTTTTACTTGTTACAATAGAGTGGTGACATCTAAGTCTAAACTCTTTATATCGTGGACCATAGAGTTATTCTTTGAAAATGCAAATCAGATCATGTTACTCTTCTACTCAAACAAACAAACACAACAAAAATATCTGTCAGTAGCTTCACAGAATAACAGCCAAAATGCTCATAATATCCCCTACAAGGTCCTACATTTTCCTACATCGTCAGGCTCCTCCTCCTCCCTGCCTGGATTCATCTGTCTGAGCTTACCTCCTACTGCTACCTCATTCCTGACACTCCAGGCTCATTGCTGTCCTTTGACCACAGCAGGCATGCTTGAGACAAAGCCTTTACAATTTTTGTTCCATTTGCCTGGGACGGTCTTCTCCCACTTAGCTTCACAACTCACTCCTACCTTCTTTCAGTTCAGTCAGGGTCTTTTCTCCTTGTGAGGAAGCTCTGTTGTTGTCACAAGGTTTCTCAGTGAGATTAGAATCAGAGCCAGATGATTTGATTATGTTTGGGCATATATTGGCATCAGGCTATGGTAGCCTATAGTGATCATTGCTTCAACAGAAAAGTACCCCGCTTAGAAGACAGAGCCTTCTAAAATGCCAGCACAGGACATCCTCCTGTGGGCATTCTTAAAAAACACACACAGCATTAGCTTCTGTAGCTGTAAATGCAACTCCCCTTTCATTATTTTATTTTTAGTGCTTTCAGGGCCAACCACTGACTCCTGCTGAGTGATGCATTCTTTATTTTAGACATGCTATTGTGTTCAATCAATGGCAGTCAAGTCTTGCAAGCTAGGGAGCCATTCTGTCCCTTTCTAAAGTGAAATTGCTCAACACATTTAGCTCCATTATATGTAGGCTTAAAAATTTAACTCTATTTCTGAGTTCATAGGAAATGCATTAGCTTAGAATCAAAAAGGGGTATTAGAAGGGCACTTGACTGTAGAGGGCAAAAGAGACACTCAGGCTATCAAAGTGATTCTCATCCTAGGCTGAGTAGCAGGACTCTTGCAAAATTCTGGCCCCCACCTCACACTTACTGCAAAGATGTGGGCACTTTACATTTTAAGTAAGGCTAAACTGCTCCCCAAAGATATTATTTGAATTCACACTTCTAACAAACAGTCTGTAAGTATACCTCCTCCCCTATCTTCTTCTCTGTATTTACTGCTAAATCATTTACCTAGGGTTTACTCTTGGGCAACAGCTTTGGTAAAATACATCATAGTAAAATTACACATAAGACATATTATACTTACAAATAGTTATGAGTATCACATAAACATGCCACCCCGATTCCCATGTATGATGGAAAGAGAAGCATATCACATATTTATTCCTCTCCAGAAAAATGCTTCCCTATGTAATAGGGTGTCAAATGAAATGATCATGTGTTGATTTGCAGTTTATATTAACTGACCAGTCACCATTTCAGAATAGAGATTAACTATGCTGCATGTATGTAATTTATTTCAAATAAAGTAGAAAGAGATAGATTTAAGGTAAATTCAGGAGATGATATGCATTTAGCTGTGGAATGAAATCAATATGTCTCTTGATCTTTGTGACCCTAAGTGTATTACTGTATTAGCAGTGCATTATAAGTGAATGACAAGAAGATTAACAAAATACATGCAAAAGCATTTGGGGAAACAGCACATTTTCATCCTGAGGTATGTTGGGCCCTGCTATGCATATTATAGGTTACCTTACATTCCTTGAATATATCTAGTATGATTATTTTGATAAAATTTGAAGGGTCAATACACAAGGAACCATTAGAAAATCATCTTTCTAGGGCCACTAAAGACAGTCTTTTGAGATTTTTCTGAAGTAGGCCTTCAGAAAATGAATGGCTGTTAATTGTATTTTGCAAATAGTTTTCATGTATAGAACTCAGACTTGCTGTTTCCCTTACTCTATCCAGTGTATTCCTCAATAAATAGCTCTCCAGATTTATATATCCCAAGTTGGAGCCCTTTTTTCTCATAGCAGAACTCTCCAAATGTTTTATTTGTAGTACTGGTCCATAACACATATCCACAGGATTAACTTCATGTGTGTATACATCGTCACCATTTGACCTACATCCCCATCTAATCTGTAGTTGTGTCTCTCCCATGGTCAACACACAGTAGGTGCTTTATTACTTTATTATATTTAACTCATTTTGCTTGATGATTACTGTCTCATCTGCCAGACTAGACCATGATATATTTTTTGTGTCTCCCAGAGTCCTGTATCAGGTTTGAGCATAGCAGAGAGAAAGGCTGTCTTTTTTGTAATATTCTGAACATTATTTGTAACTTGGTTCTGTTCTGGGAATGTTCCTGGGTGAGATTAAATTCTACATCTTTTTTATTCTAAATTCCATTAAAAACAGCCACAACAACAACAACAACAGACTGAACAGTTACATCTAACTCTATCAGCTATGTAAGGTCCTTTCAAGGAATGTGATAATGAAAAGGGCCTTGTGATCTTGTCCCCTTATTTTTCTTCAGTTTTTAACTTGGGAAAAGTCAATGACAGGGCAAGATTGAGTCTTGGTGACCCAGATGAAAAGACCCCAGTAGGATTTAGGGGCCAAGGTTTGTGTCTCAGATCAGCCAATGACTTCTGTGTGAATTTAAGCAAGTCACTTTGCCATCTGAAATTGTTCCTTCATCTTTAAACTAAAGGGATTAAACCTGGATTCATGCTCACAATTATTTGTGGGTCAGAGACTCCTCTGAGATTCTACTGAAAACCATGGGCCTTTTCCCCCCTAAAGCACAAATACGACTATAAATAGAATTCCAAGAGGGTCAGAGGCTCTGTAAAATCCTCCCACATATTCCCTAGAGGACTTTAGAATGATTTTTAAGGTCTAAAGTATGTGGCTAAAATAAATAAATAAATAAATAAATAAATAAATAAATAAATAAATAAATAAATAAATAAATAAAATAAAAATCCATTTGCTACTTTCAATGTGAATTAGTTTTAAAATGTGGATTTGGGCCATTTATGTCATTAGAAGTCATAATTATTTTTTTGTAACTTAAAGTACTCACAGCAGAGCAAATTTTTCAGTAGAAGAGATCTCTTTTATGGACTACTAGTGTCTCAAGGCCAGCGAGGATGTCTGTCCCTCCTGCTCCACAATTCCGGCCTCCTTCTATGACTCTTCTCAGAGATAGACATTTAGGTTAGACTTGAACCCACAGAGTGATGAGAGCTCACTCACATGTTTACTGCTGGACATACATAAAGAGTTTAGGATTTTCTTCTTTCTGCTAAACTATAATCTGCCCCTACCCCATAAATGTCAGCTACTGATCCTATTTCTGCTCTCAGAAGCTACATAGATACATTTTAGTTCTTTTTCCAGTCTTTTAGGAATTCAAAGGCAGCCTCTTTTGTCCTCTCTTAATTTTCTGTGTGCCAGGCACTCAGTTTCAGATACAATTGTTCTAGAAAAGTGATTTCATAAGACTACTTTTAATCTCAGTTAATGGAACTCTTGAAACAGAGAGCTCACAATTAGGCAGCATATTCCAGAAAAGGTCTGACAACCCACGGGTGGGAAGTAGTTCATTAAACTACTGATTGCTGTTAGGAATGCTGTGCTGACACCACCAAGAGCCTGGTCCCTAAACAGATGATTCTACTGGGTCATGTTGGAATTGTGGTCACCTTAAACCCCTAACTATAATCAATTGAAGCTGCCCTCATTCTGTA
Source organism: Acinonyx jubatus (assembly GCF_027475565.1). Classification (NCBI taxonomy): domain Eukaryota; kingdom Metazoa; phylum Chordata; class Mammalia; order Carnivora; family Felidae; genus Acinonyx; species Acinonyx jubatus. Next base: position 167,104,316 of record NC_069381.1, read on the forward strand.
TTTTTTAGAAGCAACATAATTTTATTTATTATTTTTGTTTTTTATTTTTTCTTCAATATATGTTTTTTAATTTAAGTATATTTGTTTATTTTGAGAGAGACAGAGATAGCACAAATGGGGGAGGGACAAAGAGAGAGAGAAAGGGAGAGAGAGAATTCCAAGCAGGCTCCACCCTGCCTGCATAGAGCCCAATGTGGGTTTCGAACCCATGAAGTTATGAGTCATGACCTGAGCTGAAACCAAGAGTTGGACACTTAACCGACTGAGCCACCCAGGTGCCCCTCTTTGTTTTATTTAGTTTATCTTATTTTTATTTTGAGAGAGAGAGAGAGAGAGAGAGAACAGGCAAGTGGGGGAGGGGGATAGAGAGAGAGAATCCCAAGCAGGCTCCGTGGTGTCAGCACAGAGCCCAGTGTGGGGCTCGAACTCATGAACTGTGAGATCATGACCTGAGCCAAAGTCAGAGGCTTAACTGACTGAGCCACACAGGTGCCCCAGAAGCAACCCCCAGAAGCAATGTAATCTTTCTAAAAATGAAACTCCCTGTTGACCTGAATCTTCCTCCCATCAGCCTCTTCTTCCCAGCTCTTAGAAAGCTTCTGGAGTATTAGTTTTGTCTTTCATTATGCCATCTTTTCCTCTAAGTGTTATGTCGTCTACAGATGTAAATAATTAGCCTGCCTTCCATCACTCCAAATTAACTGGTAAACATATTGACCTGTGGCTTGCCAAATAGAAGCTTCCCTCTGTGGATTCATTATTCATAGTCCCTCACTCAGTCGCTTTACAATTTCATCCGACTCACATTTACTCACCTGATCTATAGACTGGAGAAGACCAGAGGGATTATATCCTCTTTGGGGCAACATTTATTTCCTTTCCTTTCCTTCTGTTACTCACCCTCTGTTTTCTTCATTCCTTCATGCGTTCATACTGCATATTTTGGTCTTACATGGAGAAAAGAACCTCAGTTGTGTTTTGGGGGGTCGCTTTGCCTTCTGCCTGTGCTCAGGGCTGGCTGAGTCTGTGTGTGCTCCGGGAGACTCTTTGCCGCGCCATGCCGAGTCTGCTGGTGCCGACAAGGTGTTTAAATACGTGCTTATTAGCATTTGGCAGAGGAGGAGGCTCTGAGAACTTTTTAGCAAGTCCTCAGCCCAAGTTATTTTCTTCCACCTCTACAATGACCTTAATATTAAACGAAGGTTTAAAGAAAATGTAAGCACAAAGTATATATGTGTTTGGGAATAGGAGGAGAGAGTAGGGAGAAAGAAATTATTAGATAGTCCTCATGGACCTCACACTTTAATCTTAGTGTTACTGCATGGATAAGCAAACAATTGTTGCTGATAGGAGAAAAGATTCAAAGCACAAGTTAACCAACTATCTGTTATCCAAGGGAAAGATGACATGAATGTAAATTGCTTTGAGATCCAAAGAATGTGTCAGTTCTGTGGAGATGTTCGTATGTTATCAACTCCTGCCTCACCAAATCTTTCACCCAGAAATAGTTAATGTCACACCTGAAAAAAGGCTAAGAAAGGCATCTTCCAAGGTTTGCCCGAGTGATTTTACTTTTAAAAAAGCTTCCCATTATAACTTTGTGACCATTATTATAAAATAAATGTGGATCAGGATAAGCAAGTAGGTCTATACTCAAGTAAGGGAAGTGATTGACTAATGGTTTAGTAAGTTGGACTTTTTTGGTTACCATATTTTTTTAATGTTTGAGCCCCTTGTATAAACAAATCAATGTTTCCATTAAGCTATTAACCCTAATTTAAAGAAAGTAGTCTTGAACACAACTTTATTGCTCTGTAGTTACCTTGTGGATGAAAGGGATGAGCTCTGGAGTTAATAGAACCTTTCAAACTCAGAGAGGTACAGACATTTCAGCTCAGGGGACTAAGAGGTGGCTGATAGATTACTGTTCTTTAATATTTCAGAGGAAATCCCAATATTGTCTGAGCCAGGTTAATAGGTACTGTAAATCTACAATAAATCTTAGAGAATGATAGGAAAATCTAGGTCAGCAACCAAAAAGCTAAAGGTGAAAATGAATTAGGGTCTCCTGACAATGAAACCTTATGCCTCATTCACTTATTCATCTATTCAGTAAATCAGTATATACTGCAGGAATATGATGTGTCATAACTTATCTTAAAACTACACTATCCTTGGGGCACCTGGGTGGCTCAGTCGGTTGAGCATCTGACTCTTGATTTGGCTCAGGTCGTGACCTCATGGTTCATTAGTTCAAGCCCTGCACTGGGCTCTGCACTGACACTAGGGTCCAGCCTGCTTGGGATTCTCTCTCTACCCGCCCTCTCTCTGCCCCTCCCCCACTCATGCTTGCTTGCTCGCTCTTTTAATCAAAATAAATGAATAAACAGTAAAAAAAATATATACTACACTATCCTTACAACCTTGAACAAATCACATACTTTCTTCAAGTCTAAATTTTACCATCCAGGTATCGTCATGGAGTTGTGAGGTTTAGTGACTCAGGTATATAAGACTCTAGCAGAGTAACTAATTGGATGCCGATTGAATGATGAACTCTCTTCCCTTCTCCTTAACATTTAGACCTCTTCATCCCACCCTGTAATTTGTAATAATATGAAATAAGTTCCATTTGTTAATAATAAGTGTCTCTCTTTCTTCAGTTTTGGGTCAACAGGAATTGTGAGTGATCTGTGTTTACAGATGAAATGAAAGTATTTAAATATTATTACAACTGATCAAATATTTTTGCAAGAAAATCCACCAAGCCCAAGGATGTCATTCTTTGCCAAACAGCACACTGGGGCTTGCTGACTACAGTGCATGCAAATCTACACTTTTTTTTTGAGTTTCTTTGTTTCATAGGAAACAAGAGCAAGGACTTCCTTTCACTTACCAATTCTAACTGGAATATTTTTCAGTAATACTTAGAAAAATCTCATAAACCAATTTTCTAAAATATGAAAGATGTATAAAATTTTTCATTTTAAGTATCAATGCATGAAGTGTCAGCTGTTATGTGTTAACAGAACAGATCCAAGTGAAATGAAAGGTAATTTTGTAGATTGACTATGGTTGTGGTAATTGCCTTCTGGTTAATACTCAAAATTTGGATTAATTTGAAATTATGAAAGAAAAACATGCCAAGACATATGCCAAGTTGTTTATTAATTAACTACATCAGTCATTTATTCCATCAGTATTAACGAGCACCAACTATTTGCCAGGCATCGTGCCTGGGACCCCAAACTGAAACTACATAATTCTGACATCAAGAAGTTTGCTCTAATGAGAAAGATATGTAAACAAATCACTTCTATAAGGTAATTGATACAAGAGAAAATGATCCAAGAGCAGTAGTGAAATATAAGGAAGATCTAGCCAAGTCCGCTTGGAAAATAAGAGGAGCCTTCACAGAAGAGGCAGGCTGAGGCGGAGGCATGAGTGGGAGATTATCAGGTGGGTGAGTGGGAAGAAGCTATTTGGCAGTGAGAACAGAGCGAGAAGAGCTGGGAGGCTTGAGGGAGCCTGGAGTGATCAGGGAATGTGGAAGAGATTAGTGTTGCTAACTCCTAACTCCTAAATTACTGTGAAAGGGGAAGCAAGAAGGGCTGGGAAGGAATGAGTCCACATAGGTAGGGAGAGGCTGGATCATATAAGCCTGTGTACCTTGAGAGGGGTGCCAGTGTTTTGCCTCTCTGTGGGCTGTGGGGGAAGTTACTGAAGAATTTTGTGTACAGATGTTTTGTAATAAAAGGAGTATATTCTGATTCCTAAAGGAGACTAACAATATCGTGATTCTTTTGTTGTTTACAAGGTACAGAAACGGCACACACATCCCTTTTGTTCCTAGGGGTTTCTTCAATGGTTCTCATTGTACTAGATTTCAGGGATGCCAAAACAAATATTTGAACTAAATGATATATGAAAATTACAATAAGAGTCTGTGAGTAGATTTTTAGTTAACAGGTTTTTAATAGGCTGTGATGCAATTCTTCATGGAGAAGATATAATTACAAAGGGAGCTTGTCTCGAATGGAAATTTGTCTGGGTGTGTTTTTATTTCTCAGTGAATTAAAAGGTTTACATAGGGTTATATTATTGAAATTCTTGGAGAAAACACATATACACCAGAGAATACTTTCCACTCATTTTCTTCATCTCTTGCAGCAAAGCAGTGAACCTGTTAGAAATAAATTTCACTTAAATAGAGAATTTTTTATAATTTCAGGAGTTAAGCATCTGAAGGGCCAGAATGAATCAGCATTCCCTGAAGAAGAAGAAGGTGTAAACGAAAGAGAGGAGCAGTGGGACCATTAATTACGGGTCTGCAGCAAGAAGGCTTCTTGGGAATAACTGAACTGTTAACTTTTCTGAATATCGTATGGAAGGCCACTCCTTGACTTCCAGAAGCATTCTCCACCTCTTCTCTCCACACTCATACAGTAGTAATACACCTCCTGGGAAGCTGTCCCTGATTGAACTTTAGAACTAAATACAGATTGTTCGATATTACATCCAATTAAAGAATAAACATTTATTTTATGGTGATTTTTCCTTTTAATGACATTTGCATACATGTGAGTGTTCTAACTTTAATACTGCCCAGCTTAATCCCTGATGTCCTACTGAAGCGGTTTGCCTTCTAAGGTCAAATGTAAATAGCTTCACTTTAAAGAGTAAAAAATAAACGCTAAATACATTTAGACATGACTGTGTGTCTGGGTTTAACTTACAGAAGAATGTTTAACAAAACTTTTAAGATCTACATTTATCATATTTCTGTACACAGAGGGGTCCACAGTGTTTATTTCAAAATGAAGAAATGCCAGATTTCTTGATTCAAAAGATCTCAATATATGAGTCTTTAGATGCTAAACATCCTTTTTCCTCCAGCATGTTAATGGACAAAGGACAGCAGAATTTTCCTCATTTTTTGAGCTGTGAGAGATATATTTCCCATCATTTCCACTAGCTATTAAGAAAAAAAAAATGCTAAATCTAAAATAAAATATGCCCAAATCTCCCCTGCCACTTTTTGTTACTTGAAATATGAGCTATTTCCTGTTGCATTTTAGGAAATCATTAGTATTTTATAAATCTTCAAATGAAGAAATCATCAAATGAGAAATTCCATTATCAAATAAGAAATTCCATTAATTCAAACATATAGTCATTCATTAATTCAGTAACTACTTTCTATGAGTTTATCTCTAGCAAACCACTTTGCTGGAGGTTATAAAAATAAAGGAAAGATAATTTCTCATTCTCAGAACTGGCAGAGACGATAAAGCATCAGTATAAGGTAAGGTTTTCCCGGACGGTATATGTTTATTGAACAGGGCTTTTGGTTATTCAAAGTTCTGGCCTCCAGAACAGTATTAATTATTTACGGCATTTCAAGGTAAAGTATCTATGCCACCAAATTTAGTGAGGACGGTGGCATGCCACTTTGGTTCCCACACTGATGATATTGGTGAGGTTCAAATGTTTCATGGATGAAAAAAATGACAAGATTTCTCAGATGTCAGTAAAGAGGAAATTAAGATGGGAAGAAAAAAAATCAAATGTAAAATCCCTGGTGGGATCTTATATCAAGATTCAAAGAAGTAGAAGTATTGTTTTTAATTTTGAATGTGAGTTTAATAATATAGAGATTAAGAGAAATATGTAGATCTATAAGACAATGCAGTAGATAATAACAATAATTTTTCCCAGTATATTTCCTCAAGACCATAGATGTCAAAACTCACTGATAAGTAGTATGAATGAGTACTCTGGTTCCAAGTGTCTGTCCTTCTTCCTTCCTCCTTTTCTTCTTTCCTGCCTTCCTCCCTTTCTCTCTTCCTCCCCACCCTCCACCCCCCACCCCCCCCCCAGCCCCCCAGCCTTTTTGGTTTGTTTTAGTTTTTGTAGTTGTTATTAAGCCAGTTTCAATCAAAACTTTTCAGAGTTTCTAGACCACCTGCTGTGACTATTTGTTGGATTTCCTAAATTTTCTACTTAAAACATGATTAAGGCACAGATTTGTTTTAAATGACTTTGAATTATTTGTGTTTGGAAAACATTCCGATACCCCTTGAGATTATTTGAGACGCCCCAAGGTGCTTAAAAAATAAAATCTGCCCTCCCCTTTCCTTGAACACACTTTCGTTTTTTTGTTTTTTTTTTTTTTTTCAAAAGGATCCAGGCAAACAAAAGAAACCAAAGCTTTTGCTGATTTTGTAACATCATTTGGGTAAATAAGTAGCATGGCTTCTGGATTCTTCTGTTCTCTATTAAAAACACAAAAACACAAAAATTAAAAGCATAAGTTTTCCTTAGGAAATGTTGGTTTCTTCCATTCTGTTCTCTACTCTCAAAACAGAGATTATAATTAAATAAATTTTCCTTGGGAAATAATGTTGGCTTTCTCAGAAATTTGAAGGAAACCAGCTGAGATAATGGCAATGGCTTTTCAGTTTCCTTTTCACACAATTACAGTTTACAACAATTTTTTTTTTCAAGAAGACGGCTTGGCTTCAGTTTGGCCGAGTGGGCAAAGAAACTTTCTGAGCAAAACAAAACAAAACAAAACAAAAACTTTATCTTTCCCAGACCACATTTATAATATAACATAATGGTTAGTAGATGGGCTTTTTGAGTCACTCTGGCTTGAGTTCAAATTCAACTTCTATCATATTTTAGACTCAGTTACTCCATTTGTAAAATGGTTACCATCATACCTACCCCTATGGGTTATTGTGGAAATCAAATGAGATAAGGTGTATGAAAATGCATAGTCCGCCTTGGCGAGCATTTAATCATTGGTGCCTATTATTATTAGCAGGGTGGGAAAGGACCTGATACTGTCTCTCCAAGCCTTACCCAGCACATGACCCTCTTCAACATCACAGACCAGCGATTGATCCCCTCACTTCTTGAACAGCTCCAGCTGAATCCCAAACCCACCCAAAGAGCTCTGTTCTTCTCTGTGTGAAACTCTTTCTCTTGTACTTCACCTCCTTGATCACAGCCTTTCAACACTCTGATGTCATCTCCTAAGTGGCCTGGTCTCTGTGATGAAACACCACCAGTTCCTCCCTACCTTTCTCATCATCCCGGCCCCTTGCTGTTGGATCCTCTTTAATTGTGTATACTGAATAAGAAAGGTTATGTCAGATGGATATGTGGCTTTTAAAAAATCTCCCTAAACATGAGAAACTGAAGCATAGAGTGTGGCAGGGTGGAGCAGAATTCTAGACCAGAGTTCTTTCTAGTGGACAATAATAGTGTATGCCCTTTTTCTTCCTAGAGCTGTCCAGGGTAAAGGTCTTTTTAAAAAACAAAATGCTCAGACTGTTCTGTTCTTAGAAAGTTTTCAACATTCATTTTAAATTTTAATTCAATTATGACAATGTTTTCTACATTGTAGAAACGTTTTAGGTTGGTAAGGGATGAGTTATTTTTATCTTTATAAATACTGTCATAATACATAATAGAAATACATAATAGAAAAGATACATAATCGGCACTCCAAGCCTATGATTTTGTAGCTATTGTTGCTTAAGATGAGGCAAGCTTAATGTGTAAGTATATTTTAGATCAATTTAAAGAAAAATATTAACTGTAGTAGAGTTGGTACCTCAATATCACAAAAGTGATATATGATTGAATGATGTTTGGAAACACTGGTTTTGGGTATTGTTACAGCAAATAACTTAAGGATTGCAGAGTTCATTTAGTTGCAATATGGATTAATGAATTTATAAATAAACTACTTCTATTGCATTCATTTAAAATGTCTCTTTCTTCACCCACATCTAAAAGCAGTGTACAAAATGAATAATAGAAAATTATGCCTAATTACATTAATGTGTTTATGCTCATATGTAATTTTCAATATTTGCTTTCTCTGAATATGGAGGACGGAAGAAGAAGTGCCCTTACTTTTCTAAGTCCCTTATCCTAAATATCAGTCTTCGAAGCTCCAGCAGGTGTACTCATTTTTAAAAATGTCTATGTTGCTGCAATGTGAAATCTGTTTAAAGAGATAAAATTATTAGATTTCAAACATCATAACATTTTGGAAAACTAAATATCAGAGGAAGAAGAGTTTCAGGACAATGATAGAGGGCATCTTTGGTTTTAAATGACATTGTAAGTAGTTAAGGTACTAAAGTTTGCAAGCGTCCCACATAATTCACACAGCAATGGGAGTAAAGTTTCTAGCTTGCAATGTTGTGTGAATTAAATGAAATAATCTACATGAATGCATAGGTGCTTGATTGCATTTTGTAAAGAGGCTACCATCTGACCGTAGCACTTCCCTCGACATTTATACTGCAAGCCCTCTTCATTCTGTGGGCACATGGTGGTGCAGCCAATTTCCTCATTGCATTTCATACTCAATTTATGCATATAAAGAGATTTGGTGTGGAAGAGAGACGACCGTAAGTATAGAGAGAAGTAGGCAAAGGAAGGAACTCAAAGAAGCCTGGAAACTCAAGGGAGAAAAACTAGAGAAAGTCAGTTAAAATGGTATTGGATTCATCTTCATTTTTTGTTTCTTGCTCTAAAATACGGTTTAGCATTTTCCCCTTTTCTCTTACTTTTAGTAACAGTGAGGCCTAATTTGAAGGAATGAGCACAGTGAACCCCAGAATAGAATCCTAGAAATAGCAGAATATTAAAGTATGTTTGGCAAATGATTCTTTGTTATTACTCAGAACAAGCATTTGGCAGCAAATAACAGAAAACCCAGGAAACAATAGCATAGAGGCTTTTGTATGTCATGCAATAAAATGTCCAGGGCCAGAATTGTGGCTCAAGACCCCAGTGGGTATCCAGACACTTTTCATTTTCCTTAATATGCTCAATGTTGTAAATTCACGGTCCCAAGAGAGCTACTGCTACAGGCATCCAGTCTGTTCTGAGCAAAAAGAAGACTGGGAAGATAAAGGCAAAGAATCTAGCAGAGAAGCAGAGCTATCCCAGAGCCCCCCAGCTAATGTCTTATGGATCAGAGCTGTGTCACGAGACCACTCCTTGATGCAAAGGAGTTGGAGAAAGTAAATATTTTAAACCAGGAACCTTGCCACCTTCCAACTCAATCAAAGTTCTCTTTGTAAGTTATAAAGTGACCATGGATATCAGTTGAGCAACCAGCACTGTTTCCCAAACAGAATTCGGGGAAATTATTCTTCCCCGGAGTATCTAAAGAAAGTAGAAACTATTCAATATATGTCAAGCAGTTGAAAACATTAATACTCACTAGATATCTTTGTTACTTAAAATGCATAAATCAGGTTAATGTCTATGATAGACCTGTAGCTAGATATATGAGTTCAGATATCCTTAATTATTCTATAGTATTTTTCATAGGATAATTTCGTACCATTTATAAAAGTATACTCTAGAAACAAGAGACCAATGTCCTAGTCTATCAGTCAATAAATATGAATGCCTATGACAGGCTAGACATGGTTTAAGTGCTGAGGATACAGCTATTAATAAGATAGCTAAGGTCCTTAAATTCATGGATGTATACTCTAGTGTTTGAAGACTGTCAGTGAGTCTTCAAATAAATTAATAAACAAGTTATTAATAATAATAAATAAATAAATTAGATCATTTCAGATAGTGATAAGTTCCTGGAAGGAAATAGAATCAGCGATGTGATACAGGGTGGCATCTCCTCTTTTATCGTAGCTGCGTGACATTGGGGAAGCCCTTTTATCACTCTGGGAGCCAGTTTTCTGAACAGCAAAATGTAGAGAATGATCTGAGGAGGGGATCAGATGATCCTCTGAGGCTCCTTCCAACTCTAAGATCTGTTTCTCCTCTCTGATTCTCTTTCAGGAACTACCGACAAGCAGCAAAGGAGAAAACAAGAGACAGGAATAGACAGAAAGCAGCCGCATTAAAAGCAAACGGGATCAGAAGAGAAAAAGGGTATCTTTGTATGCTTAGCTTATATGATAGTCAATAGAACAAAAGTGTTTTAGTTAGAAATCTACACACGTGTATGTATGAATGTAACAGCATTAGCATTGTAACCATTTATGTTTATCTTTTAAAACTTCTCCTTAGAAAATGATCTAAAAAATGGTGATCGTTTTTTTGTTTGTTTGTTCTTGTGGTGGTTTTGTGTGTTTTTTGTTGTTGTTAAGATTTTAAAGTCCTTCCAAGAAAAATTTCCTCCCACAAATCACTAATTGGATAATTTATTCTCTCATAGCACACATGCTTTGTTGCTATTAAGTGATACATACCAGATTTTTCCCTTTACAAAGATTGATATGATGTGGTATGAAAGCCTCTGGAGCATCTCCACAGTGTTCTGGAGGACTTTGTTATTTTCTTTTTCTCCACCAGGTGCAAAATGGGTTGATAATAACCAGCAGCTGACTTGTGAGTGCTGTGCTCCTGTGTGAGCTTGGAAAAACACCAACACAAAACAAACACCACCACTACCACCATCGCCCTCCTGGATTGCTTTCTGAAGCGCTTTAGATATTTTATACACAAATATTTACGTTTTCAGAAACTGTTCCTTCGTTTTATATATTTTTTAAAAATGTATATATGCTATGCTCTTTGCCAAGTTCTTCCTTTTTGTTGTAATTTATTTCTCTACTACTGAAAGGGAGATCTTGAATTTGGGTAAATTTTAAGCAATTTATTTTTAGTTTTTCTAATTCTGGAATCTGAGCCTTCTTTTACAATAGGGAGAGGCTTTGACATATATTTCCTTTGTTTCTTTTCAAGTTCCATCATATGTATTTATTCTTTTCTTTCTTTTTCAAATCCATTGGTCTTGATGGAATTTAGTTCCACAAATATGTCTTGATAAGCTGCTACATACAAACCAGGTATTCACGCATCTGAGTTATAAAAATGCAAAGGCTTTTATTGTTGCTGCCGCCCTGCCACTTAATATTGGTTCAGTTTTTTACAACTAATAAAGTGGCCTCACCTTTGTTTCTCAGTTTACAATCACATTAAATATGTATGACAAGTAGGATTCATTTTATAGATCAGGAAACTGGAGTCTGAAGAAAATAAATGGCCCTAAATGAACTAATAATCCAACAAAACGCTTCTACTAGCTGATGATCTTTTTGAGAAGTTGTGACAGTTTTTCAGATGGAAAAGCCCATCTTCCTTAGAAATCAGAGGCTTTTACAGTTAAAAAGAATTTTTTTAATGTTTATTTATTATTAAGAGACAGAGAGAGACAGAGCATGAGCAGGGGAGGGGCAGCGAGAGAGGGAGTCACAGAATCTGAAATAGGCTCCAGGCTCTGAGCTGTCAGCACAGAGCCTGATGCAGCCTGATGCACATAAACCACGAGATCATGACCTGAGCTGAAGTAGGACGCTTAACCAACTGAGCCACCCAGGCACCCTGGCTTTTGCGGTTTTTTATAGTGTCTTGTAGATTGCTTTGGAACTAAACTTTCTACATGTCAGACCTAAAGCATAAGGGGAAAAGTTTGTCAATGATGCTGGAATGGAAAGAAACACCTCAGTTCTACCTTAATTCTTTGATATTGTCCTCAAACCAAAATGACCTTTAACCAATAAAAGACGCACATTTGAAATTCTTTTTAAACTATGTGACTCACTTAAAAATAGTTTTTATGTTTAAATCTGTACTTGAAAAAAGCAATCTTTAATATCTGAAAAGTAGGAGAGAACTGCTGAGTTTATGACAGTGTTGGGTACAAACTTTTTTTAAAGAACAAGGCATCGATCTTTTTCGGTCGTTTCTTTTCTTTGATTTCTAACAAATTGAAAAGTCATTTCACAAATTACTATTTTTGTCATGACCTTTCCCTTTCTCTGTGCCCCACTGTCCCCAGGATTTAAAGAATTCTAATTTTTCCTTACCATTCCCAAATTTGTTCTGCCCCCAAAGTAAAAATAATATAAACAAGCATAATTACCATAGAACTTAAATGCATAATTGTGGAATAAACTATAGATATTATGGCATTAAAAAACCATATCCTACTTAATGAGGAACCAAAGAGAACCTTCTAACTGCTGCTCTCCTCAGGCTAACTGAGGAATCAATTTTATTGGTATTTCAAAATACCTTTTTTTGCTCAAGAGTAGTGATGGGGTTCAGGTCCCACTGCTGTAAAGTATGGCACCTTGGCATATTGAGTATTGTAAGCTGAAGGAGCTTGAGAAAAATGGCAGACGCAGGAAGGTCACCTTCCCTCTGTCCTTCTCCCTGAAACAGTCTATAAAACCCTCATGTGAGAGGTGCCTTATACCCAGAAGAAAGGAGCGCCCTTGTCTCTGAAGTCAAAGGGATTCAAAGAAGAATCTGAACAAGCCTCGCTAAGTTTCCCCCAGTTTACTACCCTTACTACACTCTCCTTAACCTACCATATTCTTCTGGCACACCATTCTTCCTCAGTCCTAGCACAACAATATTCAGGTCTGTTTCATTGGCTCTTCATTTCCTTATGAAGGCTCCCATGTCATGTAAAACTCGGATTAAATAATCTGTATGCGTTTTTCCTATTACTCTGTCTTTGTTAGTTTAACTTTCAGACCTAGCCAGAAACCTTGTTCTACCCACAGGAGCAAAGATATAACATGGCTTTATATGAATCAAGGCCACAGAACAATAAGAACCTAAAAAAAAAAAAAAAAAAAAAACAAACTCATAGATGGTTGGCCATCTCTTTAATAATTACAGGAGAATCTCTTTCTTCTTTATTTTTTAAAGAGACTGGCATTTGTCAAGGCATTGCAATAGATGGGCAAGTTTTCCCATTACATTTCCCCCCGAAGCATAAATTCCGTGGATGTGTTTCTCTAATCATACTAATTACATTACCAGATGTTCTCATCTTTCCTCTGTTGCCTTAACGGAACATAGATTTCCTATTTTGAAATTGTCACTTATTTGTTATATTTGCGAGTGTTTGAAGTCTTTATTCGCTTTTGAGAACACTTAGTAGTCTAAAAATTAAAACTTGATCTGAAGACCAGTGATGCCTAAGATGGGAATTATACTATTAATTATACTTACTAACTATACTGTACTAGTACAATTATCCTGGACTCTCATAGGATAGCCAAGCTTGAGCTACCTATTTTCATGGTCAGTCTAAACAGACTTTTCATGGGAAGCAGTTCAGTGGAACAAATATTAATTGGAACCAATTGATATCTAAAGGAGATTTTGAAGAACAATAATTCTTACAGTATGGGCAGAGAAGTTTTAAAAAATTAGACATTGTCACCATAAGCTCCCAAAAGCTATTTTGGGGAAAATGTAATTGCCAAAATCAATAAATTTTTACTTAAGTCATAAATAAATCTGCATGCTTGTTTTCCTATTGATTTATTAATTTTTACAAACCTGTTCCTTTCATTGTGTAATGTGGAGTTAAAATATTTTCCATTGAGAAATATATATACGAATGTGTGTGAAGAATTTACACATGAGTGTATACATGTACATATGCACATGTATATATAAAAAATATGTATGCAAATGCATATATATATATAATTGCACTGATATAAAAAAGGAAACTTTTTTATTATAAATTTTTATTTTTAATTTGGAGACAGAGAAAGAGAGAGAGAAGGACAGAGAGAGAGAGAGGGAGAGAATCCCAAGCATGCTCTGTGTTGTTAGTGCAGAGCCCAATGTGGGGCTCAAACCCACAGACCATGAGATCATGATCTGAACCAAAATCAAGAGTCAAACGTTCAGTGACTGAGCCACCCAGGCATCCCGAAAGGGAACTGTTTGAAAGAGAAAATAAGTGTAACCCATTTGCTATTAAAGAACAGAGAATTAAAACCCTATTAAAGAAATACTTCCCTAAATTCTCACTTCCATATTATCTTTTGTTAAGGAAAGGCTAAGTGAGAATGGAGGGAGATGTCCAGAATAAACTAGATGAGAGGAAGAAAGCGAGGACATCCTGACAGAAGGCGAAGAGCTGGCGGTAGCCAGGCGGGAGGTGGGAAGAGAAAGGCAGCCAGGGGCTGAGCTAGAGGCAAGGCCAGCTCCTTCTTCCTCAGGGTCCCTGGCCACACAACTTGCTTTTAGTAGGTTCCTGCCCAGGCTGCCAAGTCATCTCCATCTGAATGTGTCTTTGGCACCAGGGCTGTTTCTAGCAGCCCTTTTCTCTGTGGTGGGTTTAAAGACTATGGTTTCAATGTTGACCCACTTGGCTTCTAGATTGCATCTGATTTACCACATTTAGTGGACGTGGCTGTTTATGGGCAATTTCCTCATTATGAAAGGTCCTCTCCTTTTTTTGTTTCCTCCAAAGAAAGACCTTTTTGTTTTGCTAATGAAGGTTCTCTGAGATCTGTGGAGAGTGCAGGGGTGTGTGTACCCGTAGTTCTTTTTTAAGAAACTGCTATTGTTGCTCCTAAGTGCACCTGGATGTCTAATAATGTGTTTTATTTAACAAGCCATTTAGGAAGTCTAAAGGTTATTGTTATTTTAATCTTTATGCTGATATTTTTCTTAATATTTGCATTAAAAAATTTCCCCTAGAATTAAACGTCTACATGACCTATATCAACATACACATCAATATAAGCATCTGTCCATAGATGTATACACTAATATTTCAATCTATATCTCCATCTATCTCTATCTATAGCACAGATATTTTGCCTTGCCTGTCCTCCATAAAGGACATTAAACATAATGCATCCTCTACTATAGAATGGCCAGCCTACTCTTTACATGGAGAAATGTCCCCATCATGTGGACTCTTAGGATATTGCTACTGAAGTTAAAACCATGCTGTTTTCTTGCAACTATAATCATGAATTAATTTTTTTTTTTAAAGGAGGACGATTCCTTTAAAGGAGAACCTTGGTAGATTCTTATTTTTATAGCTCATACTATTTCAGTATAGGAAAAATCTGTGTCAATATTCCCAGCATCTTACATGGGCCATTTCATTTCATCATTCCCATGATGGTATAAGATAGGTACTCTTACATCTCCATTTCATAGATAAGAAAATTGAGGCTTGTCTAAGATCACAGAGACCATGGCAAAGTCTGAAATTGAATTGAGGGTCAAATTCAGTCCTTGGATGAGATATTTCTTGCCTCAGATCCTTCACATAAAATCCAACAAGAAATAATGGTAAATGGATTAATATAAAAATAATAACATTAATTTATGTTAATTGAGGGCCAACAGGATGTCAGGTACCGTCCAGATCCTTTAAATATTATTCTTTATTATCTTGCCATTTGACTTTGCCAAAGTCTTCATGGTGAGAGGTTAGGAAATGTTAAGGTCAACAGCTACCAGCCGCCAAAGACATACTGTGAATTGAGGTCATTCCTGCTTCAAACTTGCATGGTTGCCACTGTTAATCATCAAGGCTATTTGAAATCACCTAGGAAATGTGAGCTTTGGTAAGATTTTGTAAGATTAGCAAATCTGGTAAGATTAGCTACAATTAATATACCTCTGCACCAGCAGACCCATCTCCCCAAGGGTAATAGGAGACAGATGGGGAGATCCTAATGTTTCTGTCATAGAATTCAGGTTTGCTTTTAGTAGCTATTAAGTATTAATTAAGAATTAATGCACTCCCCTTGTGCCTGCTCTGAGAAAAAACACAAATGGCTTTTTAGAATTATGTCGATCTAAAGTGCTTGACGAGTGCATCTCATTTTGATTGAATTAACTAGAGATGTTATCTGAAAAGGATTAATTCGATCACATATCAAACACGTAAGACGAACAAATACAAACTTTTCCTTCCTGCCTTCATTCATTATATTTACTTATTCTGCAAATAGTTACCGGACACCTACCGCGTGTTAGGTTCAGGGCATCCTGACTTTAAAATCTGACAGCTGTATGACTAGAGGAGCTCCGGGATTCAGGCAGGGAGGGGTGGAAGCTCCGAGTTCACCTGGAGGAGGGTCTAAGGCTCCTGACCAGGGAAATGAGAAAAGGCTCTCTGGGAGAGCTGGCAAATGTGCAGACCCGTGGAGGAAGCGAGCACGGCGACGGGGAAAGATGGCGAAGATCCTTGCAGAGGAGGCACCCCATACAAAGGCAGACCAGAAATCCAGGAACAGAGCGAATGGTGAAGTGAACCAGACAGCCCGGGGGTTCGACTGCGTGGGGCTCTGAGTGTTAGGGTAAGGAGTTTAAGGTTTACCTGTAAACCAGTGTTTCTCAGAGTGAGCTCTCCGTCCTGCAGCACTGGCATCACCTGGGGCCCCCAGGTCACACCTACCGACTCCGCATCCCTGGGGCGTGGCCTTGGCAACCAGTAGCTCAGTAGCCCCACGGGGTGACGCTGCCACAGCGGGTGGAGAACCGGTGCGGCGCAAGCCCTCCCAGACTCCCGTGTGTGCCGTGGTGAAGGGGCAACGCTGATCTCCCCAGACCTCCGTGGGGTCAGGCAAAGCCCCCCCCCCCCCCCCCCCCCCCCCCGGGAAGCTGCAGTCCCTGGGAGTGACTGTTGCCGGCACAAGCATCCTCATTATTCGAATTACTCTAGGATCCTGAGCAACTTGGATCTCGGGGGGGGGGGGGGGGGGGGGGGCGGGGAAGCCCTGTGGAAAGTCGGGACAGGCCTGTGGGCCAAAAAGGCTTCGTGGCCTGTTTTTGCCTGACGCCCCACCCCACAAGCTGAGAATCACTTTTACATTTTTAAAGGGTTACAAAAGAAGGGAAGGAAGAGGAGGAAGAAGAAAAAATGTTGAGGAAAGAAGAGAAGGAGGAGAAACACTGTAATGGAATGTGGCCTCCAAAGCTGAAGTATTCCCTGTCTCATCCTCTGCAGAAAAAGTTTGCTGACGACTGGTGTAGACGAGGAGAAACTGTTTTTGCAGAGAAGAAGCAATAGGTCCAATGAACTAAGGAACAGAAAAGAAAGAAAAGAACTGAAGGCAGAGAAGCCAAATATGGAGCACAAGGAAGACCGTCAAGGTGTAAACAATGCAATGCTCTTTGAAGAGAAAGACGTGGGGCCACAGCGCTTAGACAAGTAGATTGTTTTACGGCAGTTGGCCCAAGCACCATGCTGTAGTGAGTTCTCAACAACGGAGGAACTCCCAGTCTGTCCAGTTCAGCCGTCTCTCAGGGGTTGGTTTGGTGTCATTTTTGAGAGTAGTGACACGATGAAAGCATGAACTCTGGAGCCTGTTGTCTAGAGTGGAGAAAAACCACCTCATGTTTGAACGCTTTGTGGGCATTTAGATTCATCTTCCTAAAATTTAGTTATTGTCTCAAACAATGGCATGTACAGGAATCACCCAGGTATCTTCTTAAATGCCAATTCCAGTTTAGTAGGTCTGGATGGGGCCAGAGAGCGTTTACTTCTAAGAAGTTCCCAGGTGGGCAGTGGGGGCCACACTTTAAGTAGCAAAGGTCTGCACTGAACACCAGTAGGTTATTTGAAGAACACGCTTTTCAGGCCACATATTAAGCATGCAAAATAATTCTGTCCATAGAAATCAAAGGCACCTTCTCTGCTATAATATATGATTCAACTGTTCTCCAAAGCACACCACTCTCGATGTTGGTCACTTGGAATTCTGCTCACTCCAAGTGGTAGGTTTTAAAGACAAGTACCTGGATATAGAATGAAAGGGAGAATGGAATAAAGGGGAGAAAAGACAGGCAATGGATATGGTGGGTGAAGTGAACAGAGGCAGTCTAGCTTCATGGTTTGGGGACTCACACTCCCTTCGACTTCAAATCTGGACTCTTTCCCTGATCAGCTGTGTGATCTCACACAAATTATTTCACCCTCTGCCATGACTCCTTACCCACAGCTGGGGATAACAATTTCTTAAAGAGTATTTATGGGAGTAAAAGAGACAATGTCAGAAAATAATGTAATGCCACAGTGAGACTATAATAAACACTAAATAATTGTAATGTTTAATTATCAGAGATAAAAAATATATATCAGCTTCAGATTCAAAGGAAGTTCTCCAAACATTACAAGAGTTAAGCAAATAGCCTAGAAATTTATTAATGTTACTAAAGGATAAATGGCTCCTAAAGGAGCTTTAAATATACAATGTTGGTCTATATATATAGGACTTGTATCTTAAATATTTGGGATTCTCTCAGAAGTAATAACATGTATATAACGTGGGACATTATTAGCTGTTTCTTTTTGACTCTAAACTATATATTGTCTTTATTGCTCAAGGCTTGTACTAAATGGTAGATAAGCTTTGTAATATTTAGAAAAGCAATTAGAGGACCAGAGGCTTCATACAGCTTCCAAAGAAGATATGTATTTTATATCCACATTGTATTTCAGAACTAAAATATGGCCTTTAAGAGCTTTTTGCTATGACATGGGAATTTATCAGGGAATCACATTTAAAATAAAAGTTCAGTCAAATGTCATATATCTGATGACTAGATACGTTTTTATGTTTTAATTGAGTGATTTGGCACTGTGGAGCCAGTCTCAGAGGTGACACGGATTGTACCAATTACTCTTAATTCATTTAGTTGACACTCTCTAGGTCTGCACCTTAATTCGATGTTCTTTGCTTTTTTATTACTCTCAACTGTTACCTTATCCACATGGTTCTTCTTCACACAGCTTTCCTTTCCACTGTGCTTCTGCTCCGCCCCACAGAGATGTAGTAGAAAGATAAAGGGGTTGTTGGTGACAGAGAGACCTAGAAGCAAATCCAATCTGGAGTCCACCACTTGGGACCTGCATGGCCTAAATGAGGCTATTTCTCTGAAAGTTGATTTCCCTACTCAGGTCAATACACACTTTGCTGGATTATTGAGAATTAGAGATAATATGTGTTAAGTGTTTACACAGAGGCTGCTCATAGAAAATAGGCAACGAACATGGGCTTTGCTATTATTTGTTAAGTATCAACTCATGTGCAAGCTGTTCTAAGTCTTCTTAGAAGCCCTGAAGATGGATGCAATTTTTACCCTCCTTAATATCCGCAGGTGCATTTTACTTGCACCTGGTTACTTTTCTATGTGGCATTTTGGTTATTTATGTGTATGAATTATCTCTGCTATAAGATATGAAGTTTATAGTGAAAAGATTCAGGTTTCCAGATTCCTATATGCAACACGCATCTAGCCAGGAGCTTGCAAATAATAAATGTTCAATGAATTCTTCTATTAAAGAAAGAGCAAAAATCATTTTCTGACAGAACTCATACCAAAACTCACATCTATCCGGTATTCCTGATTTCTCCAACTTTTCAATGCCCCACCAAATTGAATTATATCAGACACCAAATGTTTCACAATATTTTCCCTCAAGTATGATTTATTTAACAATCATATGTAATAGGAAATACAGAGAACTACAGTAGAATAAAAACACAAGAATTGTTGCTTGTCAAGTTAAAAATTAAAACAGCTACTGGTTAAATAAAAAGGCGCATGAAATTGTTGAATATATGTTGTGGAGCTGAGGATAAAAATGCAAAGCAGGACATCCAAGATGCAGCGGCCTGACTCATCGACCCTCTCACCCATCCCTGGTGTTTGCAGGGGGAGGGGCACTAGTAACCTCCACGCCCACTCCCTCTAGTCAGCACTAGTTAGTAGCCCTCTTGGAAGAAAAGAAAGAACAAGGGAAGCGAACAGGGGAGGGGAAGGAGGGAATGGAGAAAGGAGGGGAGATTAGAAAAGGAAAAAGCGTATCAACAGCGTGACAATTCTTCTGAAGTGGAGCGTGTTTTCTCCACTCCCTCTGGAAATTCAGTCACAGTGCTTTATAAGTTAAATAACCTGGGAAATTAGGTGAAAGCCCATATACAGACACTGATGAATTCATTATATTTCTCAATTTTTGTTTTCGTAACAAAGCCTATAGATCTTAAAGTATCAATAGGAACAAAATAGACAAGTTTCCTATGACAATTGAGAAGCGATGTTTCAATTTACTTCTCCCTGGAGAGATTCTCTAGCTTTCCCGAAAGACAACTGGCTCAAATAAGAACAAAAGTAATTACACTTCCCAGATAGTCAGATTCTATTTTAAATGCAGAATATTTTCTAGCTGGTAAATAGCTACTTTTAAAAAGACTTTGAAAGCAGTAGTTATAATGTCTTCATAAATAGAAATAAAAAGTCCATTTTTTAAAAGACAAAAAGTCACCATGATGTACATATCTATAAATTTCCCCCAACATATCATCATAGATCAATTTGTACTGCTTACATTTAAAATATCAATTGCATTATAATGTCTATGATACAATTCAGTTATTTAGCTCAGTTCTACACAAGATTCAGGTGAAACAAAAATTAAGGACCTTATTCACAGAACATTTAAAAGCATTTTATGCACAGTCTATGCATAAATATATCTTAAATTAGAATGATGCATACCTAATATGCATATAGAATATGGCTTACACATTAAAGGAGATCTAAGTTGTGGGTTATAAAATCCCACCACTCAGACCTAAAAGCTTCTGATTCTATCAATTTCTAAAATATTGCTTAGCATCATGGAACCCAGGAAAAAAGCAGGTGCAACAGAAAACTCGTTGGATGGATGGACCCTCCTTCACTTTAGTCTTTAATTGATGGCTACTCTTGTTTTTTTCCATTCAGTTTCTACCTTTCACAAAGACAGATTCATCGCAGGATCATCGACGTGTTCGCACAGTGAAAAGTTACAACACCTAATTGTGCTTGACTTTTCTTGTCAGCTAATAACAAATAAAAGTAGTTCTTCAGTTTGGAGCAAAGGAAGGGCTCTGCACATGCTCAGGCAAAACATGACAAGGAAGCAGAGTCTCCAAGAATTGTAGTTCGTTTCTGTGTAGGAAAATTATAAAGTCACACCCAATACTATTATCTTATTATCTGTACAGAAAAGTGTGGGCTTCCATCTTCATAGATATTTTTGAGTACAGACACACACACACACACACACACACACACACACACACACACTTCTTGTCACTTATCCCTTGGCCTGTAATATATTTTGTCGTGTCCTAATGGGATCAACACCCCAGAAGGCAAATTCCATTCTGAGCACTAACATCTGTCTCCAAAAATGGCTGGAGGTTCTTGTTATCCCAGAGCGTAGGTAATGTGTGACTTGCATTGTGATGACGCCCGTGTGGGTGACGTATCAGTGCTCTGAAACCACAGAGATGGAGGCAAGTTGGTCCACTGCTTCCAGGGACAGGTTTCACTGCAGTTTCCCAGCTTGACAGTTACAATGAAGTGGTCATTAGGTCGTGGGACCAGGGTAAAGCTCCAGTGTCATCATGGGACTTCAACCACAGCTTCTGAACAGCTCCACCCCTCATGCTGTTCCCATGTATTTAAAAGAGGGCCAATCTAGCCTGTTCTTCAGAGCTACAAAAAAATTTTTGCCCATAATTTTGTTTTACTTTCCTTTTACTTAAAACCTTGAAATATTTGTAATTACACAACTCTGCATAAAACAATACATGAAAGTTAATTTTAAAAATGCCTCATCTTTTGCACACGTATCACATAGTCACCTATACTATTACCGGTTCAAAGTGATGACAATTTTAAACTATCCAACTTTTGTCTTATAAATTTCCTTAACTTGATTGAAAAAGCTGGATGAAAACAACCAACACATTTCCTCCAAGACTGTCTTTTGGAGGAAAGACAATGGCAGAAGCACTGACCAAGAAAAATGGCAACTTTGAATGTGTTTGTTTGGCCAGAATTACTAGCTCAGAATTTATGTTCTTCTTATTAGTTCCTTATATAGGAGTCCATTAAAATGGCCTGATCCACATGTGTGTTGAAAAGGAGAACATCGCTTTGTGGAAAGTTGAGGATTTAGGATGTTTTTGTCCCGTTCTCATTATCCTGAAATAAAATCTAAATGAAAATGAAGATCATGTTTTAGTCATATACATGCATCAATTACTGTGTGGTAATATCACATTGGGCTTCATATACCTTGTCAGAAATAAAGGATTTATCAGTATATAATAGATATTTGTTTTATACCCATTGGAATTCCTGTTATTTTGTGTGTGTGTGTGTGTGTGTGTATGTTTTATTTCTTTAATTCCAGCAAAAATTTGGATTCCTTGGGTCAGAAGTCACAAACTCAAGTAGCTAAAAACAAGCCTGGAAGGCAGTATAAATGAGGTAAGTGGGCCTGTGTGAATGTGAAACCAGTAGAGTCACAAGGACTGTGGTGAACTAATAAGCGTAAGTCCTGCTTAAAGATATTCAAAAAGATATTTCAAATCAGTGTGGAAGTCAAACAAAGCAAATGCAAAACTAAATCTAGACCACAACACATTAGGTTTTGACCTCTTCTTGGACAGTACACTCAACATTAAAGAGCAGTTCCCTCTTGGTAGGAAGAGGGAACACTTCCCTCCCAATGAGTACCAAATCTGATATTGGTTTGCTTTTGAAGTGCCAGAAACCTCTGATATATCCTTCAGAGAAGACGATATAATAAATTATATGTCTGCACCTTTTAAAATCTTTTGAAATAATAAAGCAGCAATGCATTGTACATCCAATTCCAATCTCATTCACTTGAATTAACAAAATCATTCTCAAAAAGTAAGCAAAACAAAATAGTTTTGTGGATAGAAATTTCTTAGAAATAGTAGTGAAGTTATACAACAGTGTTACAAGTAGATTTCAAAGGTTGATTTTTTGCTCTAAGTGTAGTGTTGCACATTGATTTATGGGGTTTCATCACGGTGCACGTTGAATTAGATGTGTTTCCTGGGAAAGTATCTCATACCGGGGCCCACACACTGAGAATGCAGCAGGCAATGGCTCTCAGAGATATAGCCAGGCTTCCATAAGATCTAAATTTTTCATGATGGCTGCCAGTGAAAGAGTAGCTATAGGTCACAAAGGTGTGGTTAATATGCAAACTAGGAGCCTGTAGGCAAAATCTGACCTTCACACATATTTATTTTGGTCTACATAGTGTTTCAAAAAGTTTTTGAGTCAACATTAAAAATGGGAAGATTTTTTCCTAATTTGTGCATAGTGAAAATATGTTGGATGCAAAGACTGGCTAGCTGCAGCCTTTAGTCAGGTGTGCTGTGCCCTTTCTAGAAGTTTCCAAGGCTGACCACTGCTCTCACCTTCCAGACAGCGGGCCTGAGTCATAGTCACCAGTTGTCACCACTCCTGTTGGTTTTTTACTTCCCTTATATTAGAGACCTGCCTATTTCTTGAAGGCATATAAATTTCACCTATTGAAGGCCATGATTTCTGGAAGATTGTGCTCCAAAGGCAGAGTTTTCTCCAATTCCTCCAAGAGGAAAAGTACAGGATTTAGTTAGTGCTGATGGAAAAAAAAATGTTTAACAGCTTGCCTGAGTTTAAATACCACTGTTTAGTTTGAGTGGGTCTCAAATCTTTCCAGCTTTGGAGCCTTTTTAGTTGAAAAACAAAAAAAGAGCCTTCAGTAACTGCCAGTTGAATCCCATTGAAGTCTTTTACTGATGAGATGCCAGAATTTTATAGATAATTTTTTTTTTTTTGCCTGAGACATCTTCATAGCTTAAATAGTCAGCTTTACAAATGTACTGGTGACCTGTGTTTCCTACACACAATTTTTGGAAAATGTTCATAAATATTCCAGTTCCATATCATAAATACATAAGAAATGCTGATTTTTAACTTTTTTCTTTTGAAGCTACTTAGTGTGCACTGGTCATCGAGTAGGAATGAAGACTCTTGCTTAATTTTGTTTAACTCAGTTTTCTAATGGAATTTATTTGACAGAAACCTTTTTGTACTTAAAACATCTATAAATCCTCCACTGAATTTAGTTTTTCCTAAAACATACTTTGAGGGTATGTTGTATGTCATCAGAACTTAAGGACTCTTCTGAAACAGCTGTGAGCTCTAAAGTGATAAATTTATAGTTTGGATGGAGGGATGAAAAGAAATTGCTGTAGCTAATATGAGACAATATGTTAAAATTGTTAAATGTAGACATACATGGGTTTTAGTTGCTGAACACCCACTTTGTGGGCTTGATATCTACCCAAGCTTCATATGTAAAATAGGAATCACAACCACCGACTCTGAAATTGTTAAGAGAACTAAGTGAGATACTATATATGTAAGATGTTGATCACAGTGACGGACACTTGATAGTTGGTATTAAGGAAACTGCTATCAAGAAAAGACAGTCTTACAACCAACTCAAGAATACTGAGAGATAAATCATCTTAAAATCTAACCACAGTTTAACTCTTTCATATCTAAAGCAACATGTGAGGAGCTACTGATAACATTTCAACGACTTGGTATATGGCACTCAGCATTTTCTCTCTTGCGGCCATCACCCCCAAGAACAGGACTCGTTATAGCACGTGGGATTTGTTTCTTACTTTTTAAAGGAAACACTAAGACATCTCCACTATAATTACACAACCTTCCCTCCTAACAGCTTGCACTTCCTCTGTAGGCCCAAGACAATGGTTCTCAACTGTAGTGTACAGAATTACCAACAGACGGGATTATTAAAAATTCAGATTTCCAAGGCATCATTCCCAGAGTTATAATTCAACCTATGATTTAGTAGATCAAAATCAGACCCCAGAAGCTGAATTAAAAAAACACTGATGCAAACAAATGTCTATAGATTTTAGCAAATATTGATGTCTGTTTCATAACATGTACTTGCTTTGTTATCACCCAATGTGAACATTCATATTTCCTACGTGAAGTAGGAAGAGAAATCAGGATTAAACCTCTCCACAGCCTCCAGATTATTAATTTAAAGGATTAAAAGGTCTCACTAAGTATAATTTTTATTGATGAACAAATTAAATTCTTTGAAAAAGTAAATATTTAAGATTTTGCTTCAGAAAACAGGAGAGACTTTTTTTTTTTAAAGATTCCAGGAGGGCATTGAAATAAGGTAACTTTGCCTCTAATGATATCTACAAGCCATTCATTTCAAAAATTATGTTTCTTGCCTAAAAAATAAAATTACCTCTCATGTTTAACATGACAGAAGCCTTTAAGGTATTTCAAACCTATGAGTGTGTATCAGCATGTTTTTCCTCAGCATTTACTAGGTCTTCTGAGTTCTTATGAAGATCAGGTTCACCTAAAACACAAGCAAACAGATGAACGGAAACAAAATAAGCCTGTGGAAAAAAAACCTCATGAAGTCAGGAATCTGAAGCAAATAGTGAGTGTTGAAGACTCCATTTTGCAATGGGTTTTGTGGCACATTTCTCCACGGTTTCCAAACACGTTCTTTTCAGACTGTGCATTTAAAGAGCGCAGCAGGTCACACTGTGGTAGTTACACAACGTCATGAAGTTGTAGTTTAATCTGGTAATACAGAACTGAAACTCATGAGACATGCTTAAACATCTACTTAGTCAAACATAAAAATTGTGCATGTTTTTTTCTTGATATTTTTAAATCAAAACATGTTGTTTCAAACAACCCTTCTACTGATCAGTGTCCTTTACCATACATGGCTTAGTTGCTATGAATTTGAACACATGACTATTAGAGAATAGTAATTTTTAAGATAAGACATAATCTGCCAAAACAAACTAATGGAATTTACAGTCTCTGAATCACTCACCATTTATATATACCTTGAAGAAAAAAATTAACATGGAAAATATGCCAACATTTCTACAGAGGTTGCCTAGAATCTAATCTATCAAAAATAAAAATATAAAGCAGAAATGTACAGATAAAAGAGTCTTATTATATGGAAAAGAAAGTAAATAAAATAAGCAATTTCAATTTTGAGCCAATTACTCAAAATACCTTAATATTCAGGAAATAGTCATATATGATGGCATGTTCTTTCTATTTGAACTTAGATAAAAAATATACTAACAAGTTAAGCATCACACCAGTTATCTTTGAGATAATTCCTTTTATATATACTGTAAGACTGTATCATCTCAGTTGCAACAGATTTTTTATTGAGGTTATAAAATTAATGAACATATAAGACTTATGGGGTGTTTTCATGAAGCAAAATTATTTTGTCTCCTGCTTTCTTTTTAAAACACTCAAAAAGGGAAAGTTATCTTCTGTCCCAGGATGAAATTTTCAGGTAGTGTCATGACTTTTGCAATCATTCTTGCATAATATAAACATTGCCTGATCACGTGAAGTCGCCCAAGTCTTAACCAACATTAGAAAGTCTTGTCACCTATATTGCACATCAATCTTAAAACAAAGATCCCTTTCCAACCTTGAGTTTGTGGCAGAGTCCAGAAATGGTGTGCGTTTGGGGACACATGGTTGATATTTCTTTCTGGGTCATTCTTCCCCAATTGGCCACCTTAACTCCTGAGCTGGAGCAAGGGAGAGAAAGGGCTGAGAGGAAAAGCCAAGCTCCTACTCAACCAGCACACTGAAGGATGGCTCCGCACTCACTAGACCTGGCAGGTGTTGAAAACTAATTCTTCTATGAGCACATTCATGGGCTCTTCAGGGACTCTTTGCCAGGGACCATGGCTGGAGACATCTCACCACCGTGCAATGGGCACATGAAACTCTGGTTATTTACAATGTTGACAGCCCCCTGGAAATTTATAGTTGCATCTTTAGCTTCCGTGTGCTAAGGTCCTTTCATCCTTCCAAATAGGGATGGGCCACATCTGAATCACATGAAACACTCACGAAGCAACTGTTGCCATAAATTACTTGAGGAAAGACTGAAACCTACATAGATTCCCCTCATTTTGCTCATCTGTCACCAGCTAACCCTTTAGATCTCATGTTTAAATGAAACTCCATTCCCAATATCTCCTGAGGGTCCTGGTGCAGCTCCCTTCTCTTGATTTGAGGTAGAGGGAAGCATTTCTACATCTCTCCCAATAGCTGATAGTTCGTTAAAGAAATTCTACTCGCAAATCCTTTTTCAACCATTAACAACCTGACCCTTTCATTTGTTTGAGTTGGGTAAGGATTATAAGCATCCTATAATTGGCTTTGAATCTTCTTTGAAATTCCTATCTCACAGGTTTTATTTCTGACATTTTAGACTCATGGCTTAAACTTCTGATTTAGTATTCTGTTACTTAGGACTAAATTAGAACAGAACAGAATGAAAAGAACAGGCGGAATTAAAAGAGGAATATAAGTAATTCTCTGGTTCTCAAAATTTTGAGAAAAACTTTTACAATGGGCAAAAAACACTAAGGAAAAGGAACTTACCAGTAATGAAAGAGTGGATATGGAACAAAATCACCAAATGGTAACAATACAGCAATTACAAGCTAAAATTCTTGTTAAAACCAGTCTATATGTATTCTAACATGAATGTGTTGTTATATTATTTGTTTATTAAATCATATGTGATCTAGGTAACAAAGAATATAAATTAATGAGTAAGAATGACAAATTTTATTATTATTAATAGTAGTATTAACAGCAGCAGCAAAAAGAGTAGTTAACATTTAGGGAATATTTACTCTGTGCTAAGCACTATGCTAAATGCTTCATACATTTTATCATTTAATCTCCCCAACAATTTTTATTACCCAAGTTTATATATCAGCTAAGGAGCAGAGCTAGGCATTCAACCCCAGAGTCATGTACTTCACTACTAAACCAAAGGGTTTGGTTGCACAGTGCTAACTCCCAGACCCAAAGGGGCAAATTTCTATTGGATTTGAAAGAGTGAAAGCATTCTTTGTTGCCTAAACAACAATGGCAGAGGTTCAAGTTGAGAAGTGTAAACATGCTATTTTTCATCTTCCTGCTCTGACAAGCTATTAGGATTCAAAATTCAGTTCTTCAGAGATGAATAATTTGATAGCAAGAATTGTGAGAAGCATTTTCTAAAGAATAAAACTCTTTTTACTGCCACTCTGTGTAGTAAAACCTACAGGAGACAGACTAAGAAGGACTCAGATGCCAAATCCTATATTCAGGGGAATTTCAAAGCAAAGTGCTGCAAGAAAGAATCAAATGTTTTCTTGCTATACCATGGAGGAGAGATAATAGAGATCTGTGACTCCAGGAGCAATAAGAAAGTATTCAATTTAAAAGTCAACACAAATATGTGACTGAGGTGCCTATTCTTAAAAAATCAAAAGTTGTAAATTAGTGAAACCCTATTATAATTTTTGTCTTGATGATTTCCGACTCTCCACCCTGCAACACTATAGTCAACCATCCACTGTAGATGTTAAGGATCTCAAATTGCACTGTTTTCCCTGTATATTCATCCACACCAAGAGCAATGAATTGTTTCTAACCTAAAGACTGCAAACATCACAAGTTTCCTAATTTTTAGTGTTTATGATCCAATTCTTTAGTGAAGAGAAGACTGTTTTTGTATGAGTTGCCATCTAGAGAAGAGTCAGGAAAGCGTATGTCCTTTGACTCTGTTCTTCATTTTTCCCATGGAGACAAAAACCACTTGTCCCCATTCACAAGCTGAATACATAAATATCAGCAATTAGATACCTGCTAAGAAAGCATATTCGGCAAATATTGGTGGTATGCATATTCCAAAATTCTAGGAGTCTTTAGATGTCCCTGATAATAGACTATAAACATTATTTGACAAATTTGTAGACTGGTTGAATTGGGGATACCAAAACCCCAAACAAGTAATTTTTTCCTCCATCTTATTTAGCTTTAAGTCATAAGTCTTAGAGGGCTTAATTGGTAGCTATCTTGATTAAGGTTCAAAAATCAGCCAAAATAGAAATCAGTCTCACATATCCAGCTATCCTTTAACCTGGGATGAAAAAGGCTAGTGTTCTTTAAAAATGGCTTCCATGCTACTTTCTTTCCTCTCCTATGTACATGCTCCTATCTAACTTAGGCTGGCTATGATGAGAGGCTATTTGAAAGGATGTGTGAAGAGTGTCTCATCTACTTGTAGTTTTTTTTTTTTTCTTTTAGTAGTGAAATAAATTGTTTCTCTTGGTCATAATGCAAATTGTTCCTATTAAAGTACACTTATAAATTGTAAATACATGCTTTAAAATAAAAGCACTTTAAGCAATTAGTCACACAGCACTTTATGGATCCACAACATTTAGCTAGAATTGTGGGGAGTAGTACAATCTCTAATCTATAAAGACTCATATAACAGGATTAGCCTCATGATGGAGGTGAATTTATTTAAAATAAATCATAGGTGCTTTATCATTTCTACATTACTAATGCCAAAACTATTATCTTATTCTTGTTGAATTCCTTTGATGAGATTTCTATTTCTTACCAATGTCTCTGGGTTTTCTTTAATCAGCAGACTTGCTCGGCATATGTTATAGAAGCCTAGCCCAAGATGGAAGGATGGGAACGTAGGACTCTTCTGAATGAATCCCACGTCCAGAGTAATGAGTTTATTGTACTGAATTCTTTACTTCCACAAAAATTTCCTGATACAAATAAAAATTAGTCAAAGCTTCCAAGCTCACTCACTACCAATTGTCTTGCTAAAGAATGGGCCTAGGTTGGGTTTTGAAGAAGTTATGGAAATGAAGTTTGAACATCAGATTTTTTGTTTTCACCATTTCTTCTTGAAGGCTTATATTTTAAACTTTAACTGAAGAGATCTCTTGGATTATTTTTTATTTTCCTTATTTTTTCATAATTTCTTCATAGAAATTAAATATATGTAAAAAAAGATACAAAATTTCAGCTATAAATCTTTTTTTGCATGATTTCTAGGAAATCCCTAGATTCCTATAGTTAACAAGGGAACATTATATTAGCCAAACCATGAGCAAGAGTCCCAGAAGGAGTAAACTCAGAATTGAAGAATAATTCATCTAAACTCAGGCATACTTTGAGGAGTAAAAATATTAATGTTAATAGATTCTTTTAGGAAAGAAGTGAATTGCTGTAAACTAAGTTTGATGGGTTAGCTAAAATCTTCTTCTTCTTCTTTTTTGGGGCCTTTAGGTCTGTAGGATACTTAAAATTTTTTTTTTTCTTAAAAGGTTCTATGCCAAGAAAAAATAAAGGCAAGTAACTTAAGTGGCAGAATCCTCAACAGAAAGTATTTAGATAAAGTTTGTTCATGTTCAGCTTTTCAAATTGGGCCACTATACCCACCATTCAGAATAAGCCACTTCATTCCTTCACTCACTCCTGCAGAAAACTGGTTGGATTTGAGACATACTTTGGAGAGATACTCTATAGATAATTTTGATGGATTAATTAATAATGGAAAGGTGAGGGGCATCTGGGTGGCTCAGTCAGTTACATGTCTTTGGTTCAGGTCTTGATCTCATGGTTTGTGAGTTTGAGCCCTGCTTCGAGCTTTGTGCTGACAGCTTGGAGCCTGAAGCCTGCTTCAGATTCTGTGTTTCCCTCTCTCTCTGCCCCTCCCCCACTCATGTTCTGTCTCTCTCTCAAAAATAAATAAACAAAAGTTACAGAGAGGGAAGGAGGCAAACCATAAGAGACTCTTAAATACTGAGAACAAACTGAGGGTTGATGGGGGGTGGGGGGGGAGGGGAAAGTGGGTGATGGGCATTGAGGAGGACACCTGTTGGGATGAGCACCGGGTGTTGTATGGAAACCAATTAGACAATAAATTTCATATAAAAAATAAATAAACATTAAAATTAAAAAAAATGGAAAGGTAATAGAAGAGTCAAGATCAATTCACCACACATCAATTCACTTGATATTTTAAAAAAGATTTTACTTTTAAGCAATCTATACACCCAGTGTGGGACTTGAACTCACAACCCTGAGATCAAGAGTTGTATGCTCTACCTACTGAGTCATCCACTTGATTGATGGAATTGATCCACTGCATATTTTCTCATGAGTTAAGCTTTATCTCATATCAAAATTGTTATGATCAAGCAGTGTTTTCCCATAATATACTTCTTTAAGGAAGCCTTCTATAAGATCTCCATGTAGTTTGGAGGCACATATATGAGCCCAGGAGAGTAATAACAATTACTGTAGAAAACACTAAGTTCTAAATACTTTATATGTATAAACTCATCTAATCTTCACAATAGCTCTTGAGATAGACATAAGTTTTCTGATCCTCACTTTAAAAACTGGCAAATTGAAACAGAGAGGTTAAGTAACTTGCTCAAGGTTACATAGCAAGTAAGTGATGGGACCAGAATTGAATAGATAGTCTAGGCCCAGAGTTCTAGATCCTAACTGTACACTATGCAGCTTTCCTGGGTATAGTTTTTTTAATAGCTGCTATGTTTTTGTGTTTCCTTAGTATGAGTTTATGCCTTATCTTTGAAATTAAATATCATGGTAAATGATAGCCTTTTTTTCCAAAGGCAGAGACAGAGAATAAGAATAAAAAAATGTCTTCGTGAAAATATGTTCTTCAATATTAGACACAAGGACAGTCTCAGCTAACTAATTAATTGGGGTGTTCCCACTAGTCAACTACAATTAACCATTAGGTCAACTGTTAAGGAATCACAGTAAAGAAGGTATATAAGAGCAGCTTTAAAAACCAACAGGTTTTTCAGGGGGGAAATAACTGGGCTAATCTGACAAATGGAATTATATATTATACAAGTCATTCTCAAATCCCCCCCCCAAAAAACAGTATATGAAGCCATTTTACTCTTGCTGTTCACTCCTACTATAATGCAAACACTTTTCAAGGATATCTGTCCCTTAAAATTTTTATCAGTCATGTTTATTTAATGGCAGAGAACTATTAAGACATTTGTTCAGAAAAATGGTAGAATTAATTAAAAAACACAATGAGTTTATGGAAGTCACATTACCTTTATATTACCTAAATACTCTAGGTATTGTGACTTTAGGAAGTCACATTACCTTTATATTACCTAAATACTTGATGTTTTAGAAAAGGGACATCAAAGTGAAAATACAAGCTTTATTGCAGATGACACAGTGATTAGATGCTCAAAGAAAATTTATTGACACTCAACATATTATCTCAGTAAGGAGAAATGCTACAAAATGCCATTTAAACCAATATTTGAAAGCATGAAGATGCTGGGGTAGCCATAGCAGTTGAACTACGTCAACCAAAGAATTTGTAGCTTTTATTTATGTGGTTAGTGATGCCACTTGTGCAATCTGCAAAAATCAGGTTCTTTTTCTCTCACAGGGCCAGATAAATTTCCAGCAGTGGAATGAAATCTCCAAGTCTTTTGGTCACATTAGAGCTGCCACCATGCGTGAGGTATTGTTTAAGGATGTTTACTGATCAGGAAAAGTTAATGCTTTGAATTGGTTTTTGCTTCTGAAAAAAAGGATACTCATTTAAAAAACCTTGAGACAATATTATCTAAGAGTTGGAATAATTAAACTGTACCTTAGCATTTATAATTATCCATGTTTGTAGGAATTGTGGAAAAATTAAGAAGATAAATATAATTGATATTTTTTCTTAATTTTCAATATATTTTACTTTTGCTCCTAAAACCTTTTGTGACTTTTGCACTCATCAGTAGTGATACTCAAATGATTCTTTTTTTTTTTTTTTACTTTTTTTAGTTTTTTAATTTTTATTTATTATTGAGAGAGAGAGAGAGTCAGAGCATGAGTGGGGGAGGGGCAGAGAGAGAGGGAGACACAGATCCTGAAACAGGCTCCAGGCTCCGAGCTGTCAGCACAGAGCCCAACATGGGGCTCGAACCCATGAACTGCGAGATCATGACCTGAGTTGAGGTCAGACACTGAACTGACTGAGCCACCCAGCCCCCCCCCTTTTTTTCTATTTCAACTTATTTTTTTTCACCATTTGATTTATTGCCTAAAAAGCTGGGGTTCTAAGGAGCTCCATTCTAGTTGATTTCAAGTAGAGCAGATACCCTCCGAATCCAATAAGAAGCTATCTTGAAGGATATTAATATTGTCTACTAACAAATAGTATACAAGTATTAGGATATAGGATTATATTATATAAAGAAATAATATGGAATCTGTGACTTATTTGAAAAATAAAAAATATAATTATACTTCCTTTTCTTTTATCTTCTTCCTAGTAATGTATTTTAATAATCCTAACAAAAAATCAAATTCTTTGAAGAAATAGAGTTAGAGGGACCAATGCCCTTATGTAGGTAATAACTTGACTTTCAGGTACAACTGCACTCTATCAATCCTTAATCTACTGAGAAAGCATTGAGAAAATCATTAAGCTTTTCTTATGTGTGTATCTCATAAGTTATGGTCATGTACAACATAATCCTATTTTTTATAATTTAATATAAATATCATAAGTAATTTCCTTAACTCAGAAACATTTGGTAAGCTCATAAACACTATGACAAAGTATAGGAAGACATTTTTGGCTGAATATGGGTTTCAGAGCAATTCTTAACTCATTGGAGGTTAAGTTTCTTCCCTTTACTATTTATAAGACTTTATATTGACTATGTCTCTAGTTTAGGAGAGTTATAGAAACATATTTTTAAGGAAAAGAATATCGTACACTGAAAACATATACTGAAACATAGACACTGACATAGGACTTACTTATATTTATTCATTTGTATATAAATGCAGCATAAACTCTGTGTCTGAACCAATATATGTCCTAAATTCTGAGTGATCCAACTAAAATGATGGTAAAGACAGAATTAGCTGAAATTGTTAAGCATAACAATGAAATAGTGCTCAAGAAAGAAAAACAAATGCTTTGTAACACTCACTAAGGACCATCCGAGTGCCCTTAACAAAACAAAAAGAAAAAGAGGCATGCCTTGGATGGAGAGGATCAGTGGAACCGTCTGGAAATAACTTCTTATATCCTGACTACATCCAACTATGGATAAAATCTCAAAGTTGTCCCAAGATAAATCGGCTTCATTTCCAAATTAATTAAAGAGCACATCATACCACTTGTGCTCCTACCAATACAGATCTCACCTCTGCTTGTCCTCATCCCAGTACCCAGGTGAAACCATTTCTTCATCATCCCTGAGCCAGCTCATAATCACTAGAGATGCAAGCCTGCTCCTTCCACCTTCCTTCTAACTTCTATTGTCCACGTAAATACAAGCGGAGAGTTCACACACACTTCAACAATATCACTTTAAAGTGCCCCTAAGTTCTGCTGCTGTTACAGTTTCTCTATCAACTAACAGGTTGGGCAAGACTTCTGCTCTGGAAGAAAATTTAGAAAATGTAAATAAACCAAACTGTCACAACCAGCTTCTAAAGGATGATCGAGAAACTATCCAGAAGGTTACTGGCTTTGATTTGAGATGAATGAAGCACAAATCCCAGTCTTTTCCAAAACTAAGTGTATGGATTTAGACAATTTAAGTTCTCTGAGCCACAGTTTTATCAGAGTACAACTCCTACCTTGTGAGGTTGCTGTAATAAATGTATAAATGACCCATGGGAAGGTAAATAATGTAAAATTTCACTCCCAAATTCATAATTTTCAACATTTTAAAACAAAAATGTCTATGGGATATAAGTACACATTTGAAAGCTCATGGGATCAGTTGTGTTGAGATAAAAATTATGCTACTCTGGGGTAAGTTTTCACAAAAAGTTGTTACTTCTTTCTGGATTTACCACTGTCATGATACTATTTTCTGTGTATTATATGAAACTGAAAAGGAATGAGGAAGATCCATATGTAATATGTGTACAAACCTGTAATTTGGACAATTTACATGCCCCTCAGAGACCTCAGTTTTCACACTGGTAAAATGGTGATAGTACCTAAATCACAGGGCTGTTTGGGGCGCCTGGGTGGCTCAGTCTGTTAAGCATCTGACTTCAGTTCAGGTCATGACCTCATGGTTTATGGGTTTGAGCCCCACATCAAACTCTATGCTGACAGCTCAGAGCCTGGAGCCTGCTTCAGATTCTGTCTTCCTCTCTCTCTGTCCCTCTCCCACTTGCTTTCTGCCTGTCTCTCTCTCAAAAAAAAAAATAATATTAAAAAAAATTAAAAAAAAAGAACTCAGTATATTGCCTGGCAAATAAATGTGTACTTAGTAGGAAACGAATCTGCATTCTATTTAGCATTAATACCAACATGATTACAAAAATCACTTACCATATATACTGTAATATACAATATTGCATTTTAAGATATTTAAGATACAAAGAACAAATATAAAGTTTAATAATGAACCTATCTCAATATATTAAAATGTCATGTTAATCATAATGTAAATTTTATCTTTCAAAAATTTTAATACTTTCCCATCATTTTTAAATATTTCCTTATTTCTGGTGGGAAAATCTTTCAATTTTGTGTTTTAATTTTTCAAGCAATATTACAAGACCTATTTTGGAAAACCTTTTGTTTCCTGTTGAGAAATCTATGAAATTTTCTAGCAAAATTGATTTTAAATGGACCTGTTTGACTAAAATATATTCAATACATTTCAAATAAATTATAAAATGTGCAAAGATAAGAAAATATTTAACTTATTAGTAACTCATATGAAGGCATAGATACAGTGATTAAGTTTTTAAAAAATGTCCTGATGCTAATAGGAAATAAAGCTTTTTATAGGAATGCTAATGAAGTTGAAGCCTCTAACTGAACCATGGTCATCCAAGACATGCCTAGGCATGTGTGAAGAACTATAGATATCATTTTAGACCGATAGTCAGGCTTTTGTTTTGTTGAATGGGTTCCTTTGAGGCCAGAACTAAACTGTTCTGTGCAACTGAGGGGGTTTTAGTGGCAGAGAGGGGAAAGAGAGGAGCTGAGGTCGTGAATCAAGAGCAATATAAGACTAAAGGTTTTGGAGACAGAAGAGAGGTGAGTGGTGACAAAGAGATTTATCTTTTGCTCAGAGGTATAATGTTAAGACAACAAAGCTTTCAATGTGCTTGGAATTTGGAATTATTGGAAGAATATGACAACGTCTATATTGCACAAAGTAAAATTAGAGCAAGTGAATAGTTTCTGGGTGTCTGAAAACGTCGCAAGTATAGACATTGTGCAGTGGACTTTTGGGGAATACCCCCACATTTAGTTTCCCTTTTTCCATTTGTCAGTTGTTTTTTTCTCTTTCGAGATCTTTTAGCTAACAAAAAATATATGGTACAACATAGTGGGTAATGTCATTTCAGTTATAGGGACTCACCACTAAAATCAGAGTTTTATGAAATGGAGTCAATTCTCCTCTACCCAACAGTGACCAAGTTTTTACCTGGCCTTGAGCAGGAACTAGAGATCTAAAGCTGAATATCCCATGAATTCTGTTCTCCAAAAAAACTACCAGCTTTTGTTTGGCACATAGTAGGCCTAGGTAAATATTTTTGTAGTGACTTCATTAGTAGTTCTCAACTTCCTGTCAGGTTCCATTAAAGCAACTTCTTGCTTTAATATGTGTGACACATTCTAATCACAATATCTTATAATATGCAGTGGTTCTCATGTGGAGAGATGGTGCACACCCCCAAAGGGGAATCTTGGAATGTCCTTGAGGCATGTACAGTTGGAAACACATCCTGAAGCTCCTCTTATTCCCTCTCTTACTCCCAACACTGCTTTTGGGAGGTCCCATTTGAATGCATTTTTCTCTTCACATTTAGAGAATGCAAGTCTGCCTATGATAAATATCCCAACTGGAGTTTAAATAACACAGCTATGCTTACATAACTAAGTAACAGGCTTCTTGGAGAAGGTGATTTAATGGAGTTTTGGAAGATAGGTAGGATTTTTTAAATGTTTTATTTATTTATTTTTGAAAGAGAAAAAGAGCATGAACAGGAGAGGGGCAGAGAAAGAGGGAGAGAGAATCCCAAGTGGGCTCCACACTGTCAGTGCAGAGCCTGTCATGGGGCTAGAACTCACGAACTGAGAGATCATGACTTGAGCTGAGATCAAGAGTTAGACACTTAACCAACTGAGTCACCCAGGTGCCCCAAGATAGGATTTTAATGAGCAAAGTGGAAGAGGGGACCAAAGGAGTACATTCCATGAGGAAGAAAGAACAAGGGTTAAAGTAGAAAGAAAGTCCACTGACTTTCCCAGTAGTAGAAGGCAAATGTTCCAGAGGAGATGTGTGACCCAAGACACAGATATTTTAAGGGATATCATTATCAAGGTACACACTGCTGTTTCCTGTGTACAGCCTGCCAGGGTGAAGCTGGCTCAGATTCTAATCTGTACTTGGCTTGTCTTGATCATGAAGTGATTAAGTTTCCTGCTCTCCCCCTCCATGTCCTCTGCATTCATTTCAATGCACAAAAGTGTTCTGTTTTGACCTACCTCTGTAAACTGGAGATAAGCCATATTGAACTTCAAATTTTTTTTTTTTTTTTTAGAGAGAGCAAGAGGGAGTGAAAGAGAGAACAAGCAGGGGGAAAGGGGCAGAGGGAGAGAAGGAATATTAATCTTAAGCCCAACGCAGGGCTCGATCCCACGACCCTGGGATCATGACCTGAACCAAAATGAATAGTTGGATAATCAACCAACTGAGCCACCTAGGGACCCCACATATCAGACTTTTAAAAAATAAAATAGCCCAGAAGATGCTAATGTGCTGCCAGGGTTGAAGACTATTGAGTTCTGCCATTACGATAATTGAATGAGTGAATGAATAAGCACATACTCACTGTTCAAACTGTTATGTAAGCTCTTCTAGGCTTAAGTAACTTTGGTGAGTACCACCTCTTCAAACTCATAATTCTGATCTTCCAAATGTTCCATTCTAGCAAATGCAAACTCCTGCTCTATTGTACTGATAATATAATATAGAATGTCAGCTAAAGAGATTAAGTTGAAAATAGGAATAAAATAAATGTATAATACAGAATTTAATTTACTAATAATTTTAAATATACAATTTAAAAATTACTGGTAGGATCTCATTTAAACTGCTGTTAATTGCATTTTTAAACCATGATTAGAAAAAAAAATGAAAGCGAGCTCTAGTTTTTATTTGAAAGGTTTTGCTTCCCTCTGTTTGATTAATTGTCCCTTCTGAGCTCTAAACAATATGCATGTATTTTCTCAAAAAGATGCTTGGGTTTAGTCCTGGGAGTTTGAAAGTTGTAATTTTGTTTACATGATGAGTTTTGATTGATTAAAAGGATAATGGGAAGGAATAACTAAAACATTTTAAGAACAAATATTTAGAAACATAAACCTTTAAAGTAACTCAATACAAAATAATATAAACATGTTTTTGTTGTTTAAAAACAATC
Source organism: Acinonyx jubatus (assembly GCF_027475565.1). NCBI lineage: Eukaryota > Metazoa > Chordata > Mammalia > Carnivora > Felidae > Acinonyx > Acinonyx jubatus. The sequence continues at coordinate 167,142,377 of NC_069381.1, forward strand.
TATTTTTATTTTCTCTAAGCAGCAGATGCAGAAGAGTTAGGAACACTGCTAAGTACTGATAGAGATTGCTGGCAAATAAGAAAAAAAAGGGGGGGGGCAAAACTTTAGTAGAGATCTATGGGACAAAGTGCAGCGAAATATCACAGAGTGATATAGACATCTGGGAGGGAAAGTGCCGCTATGTGGCTGGTTTGGGTGTGATGCTTAACAATCAGGTCTCAGAAGCATTAGGAGAAAAGGAGGAGAGATCAAGCAAAAGGGGGATGGCAAAGCTTTGGTGGCCTATAGTGGCCAAACCCGGGGTCACGTGTCAGAGGTAGAAGATGGAAGGAGCAGGAAGTAGACAGGAGGGGGTATGTCTAGAGAGATGAGAAAGAAGTTAAGCAAGGTGGCCATCCCATGGTCACATTAGGAACTTTGATGCCACCTAAGAAGAAAAAGGAAATCAAGAACACTCAATTGAATAGGCTTACTCTAATTCAACTAAAACATTTGAATGACAAGCTTATGTTTTCTTTAAACATGTAGCATGGAGATTTCAGTAGAAACAAGCTTATGTTTTCTTTAAACATGTAGCATGGGGATTTCAGCTAGAAACTGTATTTGGTCACAGAAAAGTAAAAGAAGTTACATTATTTGTGAACCTGATATGGACTAAGAAATTGATATGTACTATAAATATATTACTTAAAAGACTAACTACTTAATATTTAAAAAAATCTGCATAGTATTTAGATACATTTTTTTTCTGCCTCATGTTTCTATCAAGATCCCCAAATTCCCTGGTGAGACAGATAACAGCTATTTACCTCATCATGGATAAAGCTCAAAAAATATGGCATTGGGTAGAAAGATATTCATTAAAGAATGTGTACCACGTGATTTCATTTACACCAAGTTTTAAAACATGAAAAACTAAATTATGTATTGTTTAAGGTTACAGAAGGAGGAATAACAGCTAAAAAACTAAAACAAACAAAAAAAAGAAATAATTATCATGAAATTCATAGTATTGATTAGATCATGGTAGGGAAAGAGGGAAAACATGATTAAAAAAGGACTTGGAACTTCTAGGGATGGTAATATATTTTCTTGGCCTAGATGGTAGGTTTTCTCCCTCTGTCCCTTCTTTTTCTTTCCTTCCTCTCTTTGTTGCCATTTTCTCTCTCTCCTTCTCTCTCTTTCTCTCTCTCCCTCTCTCCCCATGTCTATTTCTCTCCTCCTTTCTTTCAATGCTTAATTGTTTGAGGTCCTACTTTGTGATAGTCACTGTGCTAAGAGCTTAAGAAACATCAGTGATCGACATAAATATCTTCATTCTCATGAAACTTATTCTGAGTGGAGGAAGACAGACAACAAAAATTAAGCATAGTAAGTCAATTATTTAAAGGTTAGACAGTGATCTGTGAAGTGTCATGGGAAAGTAGTTGAGAGGGGATCAGAGGTCAGGGGAGGAACCTGGGGAGAATTTGAAATGTTTGCCAGAGGAGGCCTTACTGACAAGTGACAACTGGAGCTAGATTGGAAAGTAGAGAGGAGGCAGTCACGTGGTGTTTGGAGGAAGCGTGTTTCTAACAAAGACATGCTGGTACAAAGCACTTAAAGCAGGAACGTATCTGATGTGTTGAAAGAAAGAAGACAAAAGGACAGTGTAGTTGCACTGGAGCTAGTGAGAGAGAGAAAGAGAAATGGGAATTGAATCAGCAGGATAAAGGAGGTAGGGCAGACGTGGATCATATAAAGCCTTATGGGCAGCAAAATGCTACTCCAACCTGTACAGGCTCCTATGACCTGATTGTTGCATTTTAGGAACTTTGTAAGTTGGTTGTTAAACCTAGTCATTCTTAAAAATAAAATTATAGGGGCTTACAATTAAATAAATTGTATTAAAAGTAAAGGTGCTAAGTGTTTAAAAATCATTTCCTAATTATTTTGACCCATTTTCTCATTATCTGTCTTCAGGTTAATTATAGCTACCAAATCTGTATGATGCAAACATCTCATGTGCACCTCTTTTCCCAATTCCCATGTTCAGAGACTTTATACTGACAGCTTGAAACTGGCCATGGTAGGAATATTTACACCATGGATGTCATCAAACTTTATGAATCAGGGCTTGATTTATTGTTTCATTGTTGTCTAAAGTGCTGGAGATAAAAAAAAATAGAGATTAAGTTTAAAAGTGTGTCATGTCTAAAATTGCTACATTATAAATAGCACAGAAATTTGAGGAAATTTTTTCCAGTATTCAAAAATCATTATCCACTCAAGTGACCAAGAAGTCATTTGTATTTTCGATGAACAAGTGAAGTTGACATATGCCTTCTATGTTTTTTAAGTTTTGACATACGTTTTTTATACTTTCACCTTACTCCTTGATATAAATGAAAATATCAGTGTTCTTATCTGAACAACTTATGTTTGTCAGTTGCAACCATAAGTTGACCATAGACACAGAGTTTGGTAAAAATCAGCTAAGGCATTCTGTGAAAACCAATCACCTATATAGAGTTTACAACAAAGGCTACTGCATATTTTATTACTACTCTTAAACATGTGTTACACTTCCTTTATGTGTAAAATATATGAGAAACCACATGTGTATGTGTGTGTGTATACTTTTTTGAGCCAGTTGTTAAACTTGCCAGCATACTATTACCTGTAGGCCACTGTAAGGATTGCCCATACTGTATTATTGACTTATAAATAGTACATATATGTTTTTATATATTTTTGTGGTATATTTCATAATATTTTTTTAAAAAACTAAACACTAAACAACTTAAATAGTGCTCTATGACTATTAAGAAAATTGAATCAGCAGAAAAAAATTATCCCACAGAGAACGCAGCAGGCTCACATGGTTTTTAAAAGTAAATTCTGCCGAACATTCAATGCCAATTTAAGGCTCACAAACTCTCAAGAATTTAAAAACTCCAATTTATTTTCTGAGGCTAACCTCAGTACCAGAAGTATAAGTATGAGAAAGGAAAATTGCAGGCTCACCTCACTCATATAGATTTTTTAAGTCAGCCAAAGTAACACATAAATTTTAAAAAGTTATTACATTACAATTAAGTTGGGTCCAATCAAGGAATACAAGGTGATTCACCATTAGAAAATCTCTTAATTCATTATATGAACTAATTAAAAAGAAAAATCATATGAATTATTTAAAAAGCCACAGAAAAGACATTTGATAAAACTAAATGTTTCATTTAAAACATTTTCTTACCAAATTATTTATGGAAATGTAATTAACCTCATAAAGAGAAGATCAAAATAAAATTAAGAAATATCACACTTTATTGCTGAAACATTGAGTATTTTTCCTTTTGAATTCAGAGACAACCTAAATGCTCTCACCATTTCCATTTCAGATGCTTCTGGATAAACTTGCTAATGCAACTGATTCAAGAAAAACAATCATTAGAGATATACATTTGGGAGAGAAAAAAACTGTCATTTGCAGAAGATCAGTTTTCAAAATAAAATTGTATTTTTATACAGCAGCAAGAAACAGCCACTTGGAACAGCAACAAAAATATAAAATACTGATGGAAAATCCAACAAAATACGTTCAAACTTTTGAAATAAATTATTATTAATTATAAATATTGATTACTTGATATATAATATGCTTAATGTAATGCCGGGCATCTAATAACACTAACAAGTATTTTCCATGACCATTATTATTATTATGAAGGAAACGTATACTTTCTGAGAAACATGAAAGAAGATATATAAGATATGTATGAATAGGAAGACTTGATATCAACGATGACAATTCTTTCCAAAATATCAAAGTAATTCTGACCAAAATCCTACTTGTTTTCTTTTTTTGGTGGAACTTATGAGCCACTAAAAGCAGCTACAAAAGCAGGTGTGAAAAGTTTAAATGAATAATATCATACCAAACATATTCTATGACCGTAGAGCAATTACATAGGAAGTAAGTCCCCAAAAGAAACTAGAAAACACTTGTGTATTTGCAAGTTGTAATACATATTCTAAAATGTCTTATTTGCCTTAAGCTAGCTCTAGGTTTCCTTCTGGTTCTAAATAGCTATTAATCATAGGGCGCCTGGGTGGCTCAGTCGGTTAAGCATCCGACTTCGGCTCAGGTCATGATATCACGGTTCATGAGTTTGAGTCCCGTGTCGGGCTCTGTGCTGACAGCTCACAGCTCAGAGCCCGGAGCCTTCTTCAGATTCTGTGTTTCCCTCTTTCTGCTCCTCCCCCATTCACACACACACTCTCTCTCTCTCTCAAAAATAAATAAAAGCATTAAAAAAATTAAAAGAAAATAAAATAAATAGTTGTTAATCATGCACAATGCAAATCTTGTGGCGTCTCAGTTCCCACATTGCCTCCTTTTCTCACTTGTTAATCGTCTTTAAGCCTAGTGTTTTGGGATTTGAATCTATATCAAATAAATCAGAAAATTACCCAGTACAGTAAGAAACATATTGTATTCCATTCCAGTATGACCCACTCCCCACCCCACACTCCCAATTCCATTCTGGGATGTAATTTGTTTTTGTCAAATACACATTTTCTTTGAGAAGATCAGAAGCAGATCTGGGATTAGTTTGCAGTTTTTGTTCCAATTAAGGTGGACTTGGTGGATCTGGTTCAGTTTGTAATTTTTTGTGTTTATCAAGTGGCTTACCAAAGTAACTCTTTTGCCTTGAAGGAGAACCAAAATTTGTGTTTGCCATTTGGGGGCTACTCTAAAGAGACATGCTTCTTTAACAATTCCAGGCATGAAGCTAAGCCACTCTTCCATTTCAGCTTGTGACACAGGATGGCAGGTCACCAACAAAAACAAGGTACATTTATCTGTTCCTTTAGAATTGTTACATTTCTTTGCTGCCTATGGTTTCCTTGCTTGCTATTTGCGGGTATCTGTCACCAACAGCCACCAGTAGAGGCAAATGTGCTCTTTTTTGTTGTCCCCCCCCCCCCCCCCCCCCGCCCTCCTCACTTTCTTAGGTGCCTTGCTCTCAGAACTGCATCATAGACCTTCAAGTCTCTGGAACATAAATGGGAATTGGGAATGTCGGCTTCTTCATGGGGGTGGATATTACGTGCCCAATAATCACATTTATTGAGGATACGGAAAGTTACGTGGTTTGCCTGAAACTTTATAGGTAGAAATAAAAGCAGAGAGCAACTTTTCTATTTCCCTCCACTTGTGTCACTAGGAGGTTAGCCACAGGCCCTCTTAAATCTCCTGTCTTCTCTGTAGTACTGCAGGAAAAGGAAAGACTTTAGATGCTGAGGAATGCTGAGAAATAGATAATGAAGATATTTTCCTCACTCTAAATGGGTAAGTTTTAACCAAAACCAAAATAGTTTGGAATGGAGGAAAGCATTTTTTACTTTTTAACTTCTATTTCTTACTTTTTGAAAAGGAATGTATTTACATATAACATTCTTAGATGCCCCCAGATCCTTAATAGGAGGCTTCCTGAGTGAAATTACTGTTTTAAAAAGTGTCTTCTTTTACTGATGGTCTAGGAGCTTCATACCATGGGGCCTAAGTGTCCATACCTGCTTCGGGATTAGTGGAATGTTTTTAAGATAACTGTGAAATATACTGTCAGAGCTGATATGAACACCAAGAATCTGGGGTTCTGTTCAGAGCCTTATTGTTTAATTAATATTCTAAAACTTTAAGCACCATATAACCTGCTTATTTTCATCTCAATGCAATTATAATAAAGTAATTATCATCTTCAGTGTACTTAAGACTAGAGGTGATGGCAGCAGGAAATTACAATGGCAACATCTGATACATACTGGCTTTAAAACTGATGACTATTTTAGTAGATGTATTTTTGTACCAGATTGCATTTTTACTTATTTATTATGAAACATTCTACTCATATAAATGGGTTGTAGTTACACATATAAAGTATATATGTCAGGTATAACCATAATCACAAAATGAACATTTGTGAGATAAACTATTACTAAGGGTCCCATCATTCCCCTAGAACCATTCTGAATATTTTCCCCTTTCTTTTGTTTTATCATAAGTGTATTCTAAAACCTATTATTTAGTTTATGGGTTTTTAAAATTTTTCTATAAATGGTTTCTTGCTCTATTGTGGCAGCTTGTATATTTTGCTTCATATTATTTGTGACTTCCATCTTTGTTGGTACTCACAACTAAAGTTCATTTATCTTAACAGTTGTATGCTTTTCCATAATATGAATACACCACAGCCTGTGAATTCATTTTACTGTTGTTTCCAGTTTTTTCTTTTTTGCTCTCAATACCAATGCTATAGTGAATATTTTGTTCGTGTCTTCTGATGCACATGAGCAAAATCTCTCTAGGGTAAAAATACAGAAGTCAAATTATTGGGAAACATGGCATGTGCGTCTTCAGCTTTGCTAGAGAAAGCCACGTTTTTCTGGAGAATGATTCTATAAATTTACATATATACAATTAATGCGTAAGAAAACCAAAAACTCTGGCATTAGTCTTGACTCTTTTCTTGATTTCATACTCCAGATATAATCACTTAACAAATCTTATCAGTTCTACTTTCAAAATATATCCAGAATCTGATCTCTTGTTGCTATCCCTTCTTTCTCATGCCTACTCATTCAAGTCACCATCTTTAGGCACCCAGAATTTAGACACTTCTCCCTCCATCAGTACTCCCTGGTCTAAGTCCCCAGCTTTCTCCTGTGTTATAAACCACAGCCTCTTTTCTCACTTCCTTGTTTCCTTTTCTGTCTCCCAAACAGAATATTTTCCATTCTGTAGCCAGAGTGATCCTTTTAAAACTTCAGACCATTTTATTTTTCTTCTTCAAAATGCTGCATTTGGCTTCCTATCCCTCTTGGGCCAAAACCAATGATGTGGTGTCATGTTATCCATTTATCACAGGGCCTACATTAGTCCCACTTGCCCGATCTTCTGTTTCACTTACCTCCTGTTATTTTTTTCATGTCAGGCAAACTCCACCTCTCAAATATTGTGCTGATCATTTCCTCTGTTTGAAAATTTATTCCCCCACACCTCCTCATTGCTCTTTCTAATCTCTTCCTTGTATTTATTTAAATGATCACTTCCTTAAGAAAGCCTTTCTTGGCTACCTTAAAATGCAATCCTGCTCCCAGCTTCCACAGCTTCTTTCATAAATGTAGGGATTATTGTTTCTCTCTCTCTCTCTCTCTTTTTTTCTATATCCCTAATTCCTAGAACACAACAGAAGCACAGTAAATAATAATTATTTAAATGTTTATTTATTTTTTGAGAGAGAAAGAGAGAAAGACAGAGCGTGAGCAGGGGAGGGGCAGAGAGAGAGGGAGACATAGAATCTGAAGCAGGCTGTAGACTCTGAGCTGTCAGCACAAAGCTGGAGGCGGGCCTGGAACCCATGAGCTGCGAGATTATGACTGGAGCTAAACACGTGCTTAACTGACTGAGCCATCCAGGAGCTCCAATAATAATTATAATAACAGTCAACTCATATAGTGCTACTATTCTAGGTACTTCTTTTTTTTATTATTTTTTTAATGTTTATTTTTGAGAGAGAGAGAGAGAGAGGGGCAGAGACAGAGACAGAGAGACAGAGAGTGTGGGGGAAGGGCAAAGACAGGAGACAATCTGAAGCAGGCTCCAGGCTCTGAGCTGTTAGCATGCAGCCTGACATGGGGCTCAAACTCATGAACCCCGAGATCATGACCTGAGCCGAAGTCAGACACTCAACTGACTGACATACCCAGGCGTCCCTATTTTAGGTACTTCTAAGCAGATTCTACAAATCACCTCATATAACTCCCAAAACCCAACGTGGAGAAAGAGGACTTCCTGTTCTAGTGACATAAAAGGGTCGAGTGTTTCCACAGAAAACAAGTACACAATTGGAAAATATTAACAAAAACAATTCCACCACAATGGAAATCAACCAAGGCAACATAACAATTTAAGAAGCATTTATTCTTGAAAAACTGCTAGCGATTCAGGTAAGGAAAACAGCAATCGGCGACCTTTTTGCCTGGAGCTACTCCCAACCTCCCCGCCAACCTCAACTTGAGAATGGCACCGGAAACCAGTTTTGCTGCGAGAGGCGGTAGACTCAATTTGGGATAGAAGCAGAGGGCAAAACCCCCTGGTTTCCACAATGTAAAACAGTGGGTTTGGTTTAGAATAAATGGGGGAAACGCACAGCTTTGCAAGCCTGAGGTTGCAGTCCAAGTTTGGGGTAACTGGTAGATGGGTAGGATTTCAAAGAGAATTCCTAGCAGTTGAAGAGCCATGGAAAGTCTAGATAGCTCTCTCCAATCTCTGGCTAACTGAGGAACTATGCAAGCATGCAAGAGATGTTGAGAAAGTCTTCCTGCACTACCTTGATTTTTGAAAACGTTGTTAAAAAGCTGTTGTCCTCATATTCTTGAATTTCAAGAATATGTTTTAAATTTTTTGGACGATTTTTAAATTTTAATTATTAAATATAAAATCTATTTTAAAAACATTTTTGAACATCAGAGACAAAGCTTTCTAAGGTTTTTGTGTTATTTTGTGGAAGGGTAAAGTTATTAACTTCATTGTCATCTACTATTGATTATGCATTTAAAATTTTCTAATTAATCATGACAATAATAGGAATAAAGTGTAAATATTTCACACCATTAAGGAAATGAATTGGAATGGAAAAAATAAACAACCCAAGCAGTAAAAATGAAGGCGAGAAAAGCAGAAAAACAGAAATACTAGATTAAAAAGGCTCCTCTAATTTTAATAATTTTTATAATGAATAAACACTGAATTTTCCTGAATGTTCTTTCTGCATCTCTTAAGATGTTAGGTTTTTATCCCTTGATCCTTAATATGGTGCATTGCAGGGGCGCCTAGGTGGCTCAGTCAGTTAAGTGTCTGACTTCTGCTTAGGTCATGATCTCATGGTTTGTGAGTTGGAGCCCTGTGTCAGGTTCTGTACTGACAGCTCAGAGCCTGGATCCTGCTTCGGATTCTCTCTCTCTCTCTCTCTCTCTCTCTCTGCCCCTCCCCTGCTCACACCCTCTCTCTGTCTCAAAAATAAATAAATGTTAAAAAATTTTAAAAAAATATGGTGATTGCACTTCTGGCATAAAAACCCTGTGTGGTGGTCAATTCAGTCTGCAAACTCAGGACTCCAGCAAAGGTAAGCAGATACCTTCCAGAGAGATTCTGGCTCCAAGTTTCTGTATCTCTCTCAATTTCAGTTTTATTTTTATTTGGATGGGTTCTAAGGACATCAATTTCTTTTTTTCTTTCTTTCATTTTTTGTTGTTGCAAGCAAAGTATTCTTCATTACTTGTTACAAGCAAGGAGACAGGGAGATAGTTCTTGAAGCACTGTCTCTGTCATTTTCTTGTTAGCAATATTTCACCCAGCAATTTATTTATTTATTAATTTTTACCATGAGATATTTCTTTAAGTTTATCTCGTTCACCACTGCATTGGAAACAGCAACCAACCATGCAATGTTACAAGTCAAACAAATCTGGCAGTATTTGCTTTACTCAAAACGTGTGTACCCTACACAACTATCCTTTGGAAATTATATTATCAAAATGATCCATGATTCTAATTTGCTAAAGCCAGGCTGCCTGTGTTCAAATCTTGGTTCTATCTTATCTAACTATAGGAGTCAGATATTATCACTCAATTCCAGAAATGTAAATTGAGAACTTTATATAGACCTAAAGTTTACTGTCTGTGTGCAACAAAATATTCAGTAGAGCATGGTGGCAGAAAGTCTATTAAAAAGGGAGAAATTGCAGTCACTAATTCGATTCTGATACAGAGTTTTCCTTCACAGGTTTATGACAGATAGATTCCAGGTGACAGGTTGATGTTTGGGGCGCAGTGTTGCTTATTTTAATTAAAACTTTCTTAGAGGAGAGTGTGTTTTGGTCAATTGGATTTTTTGGGTTCATTGAAGATAAAGGCTTCAAGTGAACTTTTTCAAACTTTTTTGAAAAGGTAGTATACTAGGAGGTGCTCGCATGCAGTGGGGAAAATGGGTAAAGAATCAGAACAGTTTTAACTCTACTGCTTAGAAGCTGTGTGATCCTCAGTTTCCATATGTAGCAAATGAGAGTAGTCACCTCTAGTTAGGAAGATTGTTGCAGGAGGAAATAGGATAATCCATGTCAAATGCCTGGCACACAGGAGGGATTTCAGAATTCTTACTCCCCTCCTCTCTTCCTTGCATCGCTGAATATCTAATATATCTATTTGTTTTCTTTTGGAATAAATACATTCAAAGTGGAATTTAAGTATTCATTTATTCATTCATTCAAAACTATCCTCACTAAATAATTTTAAAGCAACTACACTATGCCGGGACATGCTAGCTCTGAGAAAATCATGACAATGAGATAGACATTGTTCCTGTTTTCAGATGGCTTATAGTTTTGGGATTTATATCTTACTGCGCTTCAGTAATTGTCCATAGAGAGGGGCAATTCTCATCATTTGAAGTCTCCAATTAGATGGATTTGACAATATTTTAGTTTGGCCATCTGGGTCTCGTACTGCATTATATTTTTTATTGAGTGACAATAATGTATTACAAAGACCCTCTGTAATGGCTAAGGCTAGCTACATAATTACAGGTCCCCATATAAAATAAAACTGAGACTGAAAAATTTTTAAGAATTTCAAGATGATGATAGTAGAGGATTTAAGTACAGGGCCATTCTGAGTGTGTGTGTGTGGCGGGGGGCGGGGGGGGGGGGTGGTGCTGTGCGAATACAGGAAGTGGCCCTCATGATAGCTGTATAGAGCCACCAAAGCCTGGGAAACTCTATTTCTTCTCAATGAAGATCAGACTTTTAGGAAAATGTAAGTTACACAGTCAGATGAAGACATTAGAATGGTATTTCTTTTATTTCCTAATAGCAGAGGTGGAGAAATAATGTGACACCATTAAGTAGTTATTTAATTAAATGAATATATACCGAGTGCCTATGATATGCCCAACACTGTGCTACGAGCTAAGGAATATACTGGAAAACATAACAGCCCATATCCCAACTTGTGTGAATCATATGTTCCCCTGTGGAAAACAGATGATAAACTTTAAAAGGAATAAATAAATATCATCAATTACGGACTAGTGATACCACTTTGAAGCGACTGAACTGGGCCCTAATCAGAGAAAAATAGGACAGACGACATACTTGCCATGGTCAAGGAGGGCCTCCTGGTGGAGCTGCCTACCATGAAGGTTTAGAGCACTGCATTGGGGAGAAAGAGTGAATTCTAGCTCCTTCACTTACTAGCTGTGGGATTTGGGGCAAGTCACATCACTGTCTTCTGCCTCAGTTTCCTTATCTGTAAAAGGGGAATAATAATAGTATATACCTTATAAGGTCCATGTGAAAATTGAGTTAATTAAGTGCTATTTTTCAAAATAAAAATAAATACATACTACAAACTGCTAGCCAAGGAGGACTCAGCCTTGCAGAAAACTCTAAGGGGAGAATCTTTGGCTGAAGAAACAATCATTGCAAAGGCTCTGGGAGTATTTCAAGAAGCTGCCAGAGGCCACCGTGCAGGGAGTACAGCACCTGAGAGACACAGGGCTATGGACAGGAGCGAGCATGAGGGGAGATGGGGGCCAGATTTGAAATCAGAAAGCTAATTTCCTGAACAAAGATAATGACTGCTACAAATTCACATATCTTGTAAACAAAAACAACGAATGTACTTGAATCAGAAAACATATCAGAAATGGCTAACACTAGCTTCCCATTTGTTTCCTTTAAGGGAAGGCTTACAAATGATTCTTTCCAACGCACGAATGGAACTGTCACCCGAAGAAGTAACTTAGTAAAATTGAACAAAAAAACACACCCAAGTCTCTGACACTGAGTGTTACATTCCTAATGCAACACAAAAGCCATGTGCAAAGCCTAAAACACAGGCTCAAAAGCACTTCCAGAAATTAACAGGAGGTTAATCTGTCACATAAAGTTTTGTCACCATTTTCTTGCCCCATCCTTTGCATTCATGTCACTGCCACCCACTGACACAGATTTCTGCAGTCCACATGACATAAACACAGCAGAATCTCTTCAACAGATAAGCCAACCTTGTGATGAATAATCAAAGGGTAGCCAATTCCAAGCACAGCCAAAAGTTTGTGTATTTCATAAAAGAAGAAATCTAGGGGGAAAAAGTACAAAATCCCAGAGGAAGAGTTAAGACAGAAAGAGAGAGTAGTAAGGCTTTATAAACAACTATACCTTGTGCAGCTAACTCTTTCCACCTCTCTTTGTTCTGCTGGATGATGTCCACCAGGTTGTTTTTGAAGCTTTTCAGGTCCACGCTTGCAAGGGAGTAGTCTGGGGAATAGGTTCCATCGTTCATGGTGCCCTTCATATTTGATCGTCTAAACAAATCAACACTGGGTGAACCCAATAAAGGTGCATATGCTAATAGTAACAACCAAAAAAAAAAAGCCCAGAAAACACTAATGTCAAGATATGGAATGAGGGAGCAAAGCCTGAAACACTTCACAAAGCCAGCTGCAGAAACAGGATGGCAGGTGCTCAGGCCCAGTTTTGAGCATGCATCAGGGCTGCTCACATCCCTCCTTTTCTCCCATCATGGAGAGGGCCAGGACTCCGGCTGGAACTCCCTGGGTTGGTCAAGGACTCCCAGAGCAGCAGGTTGGAGTGCTCTTGCATTATAAGGTGGCTAGGCCTCATTAGAAAAGCAGATACTTGAGGTGAGCTGACTTGGTGGTGAGTTCACAGGTGAACATAACAAATGGGGCATCACGATTCTGGAGCCCTAAGTGGGGCCAACGTGAATCATTTTTAGGAAAACATTTCCTCAATTTCCTCATTGGGGCAACATTTTGGGAACCTAGTGGTGTGCTATTAGGAAAAGTTGTGTGTTCAGATAGACAAGAATTTAGCATGATTAATCTACAACTGGAAGTTTTAAATAATATCCCTTAACAAATTTGTCAATGAAAAATGTTTAGCTTGAAATATTGTGATTGCATGTACAGTGGATGCTACTGTTACCGTTAGATGTTATGTGGATCTGTTGTACTCACATCATCCACAAGCTTTATTTTGATATAGGCATCTCTCTATATCTACAAGTGGGTTGTAACTGGTTTGTTTGTAAGCAAACCAACACAACTATATATGTTAACATCCAAGACACAATACATACATTTGCACAAAAGTCAGATATTTAATTCTTCTGGTATTGAATACTCTTGTGTTATATTCATTAGTACTTTGATATATTAGTTAGTTAGTACTTTGTTAGTACTTTGATATATTTTGTAGTGGACATGAAGTGAATTTCAAAGGCAGGTGCAATATAATAGAGAGCCACTAGGTGGCAATACTATCTAATAATTCTAAGAATTTCCAACCTAGCTATAAGAGATAATGAAGATAATCATTAAAAAAAAAAAAAAAGACGCAAAAAAAGAGAAAATACCAAACCTGCTTGCCCCATAGGAAGGAGTTTCTGTTTTCGAGGCTTCCTCTATAAGAGGAGTAATAATTTTCTCTGTTGAATCTGTCAGAAGAGAAAATGTTGGCTCTACTATGAAGTCAATGAAACCTACAAAAGCAAAAAAAAAAAAAAAAAAGAGAGAGAGAGATGAATTGAAACACTACAATTTTCTGAACTCTAAAATCTGTAATAATGAAGAGTCTGATGCATCAGGTAGAAAGCATCAGCTACATACTGGTTTGGTTTACCCACTGAAATTATTTTTAACCCAATAACACAATCTTTAGAGATAGTTTAATAGCTCTATAAAATGATCTCTCAAGCAGTGGAAGTGATGCAATTTAAGCTTGATAAGTATATTGGCTTTTCTATTTAATATTCAGTTTTTATACTCTTGTTTACAATAAATTCAAGTCTAACCAGACTTGATTATATTTTCCTCTCAGTGACAGGGGTCATTACTTTTCTGAAAGGATTCCACTTGTTTGTTGAATTTATTATTGACCAACAAAAAATAATATCTAAGCTTCAAAGAAACAAGAGAATTGAAGTTGCTTCTCAGGCCACAGAAAGGCACCCACTTTTTTGCCCCCTCTGACTATATCAGTCAGAGCTTCCTGCCAGTGTGTTAATATTTCAAATTGCTGTTTATTATTCTCTGGATGTAAAGCGTTAGTTCACAGCACGTGGGTGTGTTCTGTCAAATCAGTAAAGAGAACAGTAACATCTCTGGGAGACAGCATTATTTCCACCACCTTGAGATGTCAGGATTGAATACAGACTTTAAATTTAAAGTACTCGTCAAGATACGAAATGACACACAGAGAGAATGGGGCAATGCCCAGTGTTTATGGGGAGAAGGAGACAACACACTCTAAACTGTGTACACATTTCAACACTACGTGTCCCTGGAGAGGTATGGCACTGGAAATCAACTGCTTGTGGTCTTAAACACACCTGGGAGCTATGGACGATCATCTGAATATAAGAGAAAATTGGAGGGAAGCTTTTAAAGTGATACTGTACCCAGAAAGATCCACATTTGAAGAGTATTCCATCCATCAGATACACGGATAAAAGGAATTCGCATTTTAAGTAACTGGCTTAGTCATGTTATACATTAAGGTGCATTTTTAATTCAAGAAAACTTCAATAGTTTTGTGTTTTAATTGATACCTTCCACTCAAAGCAATGTTCATTGGCCACCAGTAGGCTATTTCAAGTTCTGTCTGTAGTTTTCAATGCCTGGAATTCGGAGACCGTCAAATGAGGTGTCACCTTGCTAACAGGGTAGCAATTTATATTACAGCAACAAGCCTCAGACACCTCCATTCTTTCCAGTTTCCCTGAGGAGGTCCTTAGCCTGTTATGCTCACAGCTGCTAAACAATGGTAGGTACCAGTGTTATGGTGGCTAGAAAAACAGCTGTTGGAACTTGGATGGGAAGGGGCAAAGTTCAGAGCGGGACTCTTTCTGACAGTTGACTACTGCTCTGTTGGAGGTGGTACTGGAGCAGCTAGAGAGGTAAGGCGGCAATCCTAATGTTTATTAATCTTGCAGTTCAGTAATGAAGGTGCTGGCTCAGGGGATAACCATTACAAACATTTGGAGCATGCAGCATAGCAACCATATGTTATAATAATGGGTTGAACTTGTTGGTTTATCTTCTTATAAGAATTTTTTTCCAAAGGAATGTAAACTGGCATATTGAATATATTATGCAAACTTAGTGAAAACGGGACAGATATATTAACATTTTCATTGAATTGTTCTATATGCAAAGGATTACATTACAGATTACAATAATCAGCAACACAATACAAAAAAAAGCTGTCTCTTAAACAAGAAGAAAGCCTGTCATTTGTAAGAAGGTTGTAAATAGAATAACAATTACATTTACTAATACTGCTTGATTGAATTCATTTTGTGAGAATTTTTCAAAATCCTTATCATTTAGCACCATATAGATCAGTCTAAACATCAAATTTGTTAGGAGTGTGAAGTTTCATGGATGTTTGCCCCTTTAAACAACATGGTTTCTCCATTTGAAAACTGGCACACACGTGCCCACCCTCCACAACAGTACCTATTTGTGACTGGGCCACCATCGTTGACTTCCGGTCACAAAGTGGGGAAAATGGAAGTCCTAACTCAGCTTCTTTATCTCCCTGTGGAAAGGAAAGCTCATTAGTACAGGCTTAGTCTGGAGAGGCTTAGACGACGAGCAGTCTAGATACAAAGCCTAAAAAAGTTGCATCTTTCTTTTCTTAATTGACACTGTGTATTTATTTATTTATTTTTTTATAAAACAAAAAAACTATAGTCCAAGTTGGTGTAATTTTACTTGGTCTCCTTTTGAGGACATACTTATTGCTGAAGAAAAAGAAATGAACATTTCAGCACCTGGAGACTCTGCTTTGGTATTACAATCCCCTTGATTATAAAGAGACAAACCTTTGCTCTTTGGAATTTTCTGCAATTGCCATAAAATAGTCATCTCAGTGTGTTATTTGGCATTTAATTAACAATCAAGTTCTTGGATTCTCATGCTTTTTGTCCCCCCATGCTAAATACATCACAGATCTTCACTATGAAGACTTCATGAGTATATTATTTTTTGAAGTCAAAAGTATATGAATATTTTGAAACATCTTTCCACTTATAAAACAACATTAATTGAATCTCCCACAGCAAATGAAGAGTATCTTCAACATCCTTACATTCTGTGTGCATCATTTTAACGTATTCTCAGAAAATGGAAATGTTAATGATTTTTATTACTTGATCCTATCCACAGTAAGTTAATTGAGTACATATGTTAAAGAATTCCATGTACGTTTGGGTTTAACATCACAAGAACTGATTCGATTTTCATCTCCTAAAATAAAAGTGGCTGCTCTGGGCAAAACCTTATTATCACAAGATTTATCCAACATCGAACATAGGTTCTTTCCTTGGCATTCAAGGGGATGTGCTTACAAAAGAAAGAGAAGCTACTTCACTTGTGTCTCTTCACCTTGATCTTCTGGCTATTTGAAGGATGCCTTGGGCTCTATCTTCTCCTAAGCTGTTGGCTGTATACCTTCACAGAACACACGGTGACTTATGTAAGACCACAGTTTAGGACACGTGGCCAGGTTCTCGAATCAGAAGACAAAGGGGAGGGACCATCACTTTTGCTGTGTTGTGGAGCCCATGTAACAATGCAGTGTCTGTCTTGAGGACCTCAGATTTTCAATCCCTCTGCTTCCTTTAACACCTTTTCATTGTGATCTTTACAATAACATGTCAGTATGTTTTACTGGCTTTAAAGTTATTCATTGACAATGTTTTCTGGTGCATTTCCTTGAAACCATACCTCTGATCATAAGAAGCAGGAAGTCTGAAATCAGAATTGTTTGGGGAAAAATCTGGATATGGTCACCAGAGAAGTACGCAAAGTAGCTGTAAACAGGAATATTTGACTACGTCATAGCTTAGAGAAAATGGGGAGTAGAATTTCTGTGACCTCTCCCAGCAGCTGTGCTCCTTCCTTAGAGAATAACAACACCCATTCCATTTGGAGTTAATATTTACACCCAGCTTAAGGGACAGAGGGAAAGGAATTATTAGTGCCATTAGCCTCAGAGTTACAAGATACACACTTCAATCACTGTTTTTCATCTGGCTCTCTTTTATTTCAGACATATCACAAACTTGATGGAATGAATTTTCCTCATATGTTACTCACTTGGTAATTTTGGTTAACTCAAGTTAGTAATAAAGATATAATAGTATCTACCTAGTAGGACTATCCTGAGGTTATCAAAGATAATTTATGTGAAGGCTACACTGCCTAATATTTAGTAAATGGTCATTCAGTATTAGCTAGTAAGAACCATACTTCATACAGGTGAAGAGGATTAAAAGTACACTTACCATGATGAGCACTGAGCTCCGTATAGACGTGCTGATTCACTATATTGTACACCTGAAGCTCATATAACACTGTATGTTAGCTATCCTGGAATTAAATTTTTTTAGAAAGAACCATACTTCATAATAGCAAAGATACAGAGCTGTGAGGTATTTATAATGTCTAATGCATATCTTAGATGGTTTTAAACCACGGGATAAATGACTGGTACTTAATTGAGCATGTAATGGAGAGGCATTGGCTCCCCACCCCTGTCCTCAGGACCTCCCCAGTTTTCTAGCAGGAAACTGACAAGACAGGACTTTTACTTTTGAAATATTGATTTGTCAGCAGTGTGGGGGATTGCTTGAAGTGAATTAAACATGAATCTTGGGCTTCAAACCTGAATGAAAAGGAGTCTTTGGTGCCACTAATAGAAATAAGGCAATCTGAATGAGGGATGTATTTGAAGACTATTATGCATTTGATCTTTAACATAATGAGAATAACGTGCAAGAATAATATCATTGTTTATATTAAAATATAAATGATAATATTGCTATTGTTAAAATAGAAATAAAGCTCCTCATAGACTTCATGGGAAATGTGATATTGTAGACACTTATCTGATCTATGCCTATATAACTGGTTTTATTGATTAGGGGGCTGCTATCTGATATTTTAATATGTATATTTTTATACTATATAATAGGAGTTCTTTGTTTGATCTAAAAATGATAATTTGGGCCTGAAAAAGGCATTGTGGTGATTTCCCTTCTATGAGCTAAATTTTATAGAATGCTAGATGGCAACATTTTCATATAGGACCTAGGCACTTGACAGATACATATAGGGTCCACCACCCTATATTTGGAGGGAGAAATTTTATATTCTATTTGCTTCTTATATTCCACAATTGAATTAGGGTATTAAATTTCCACTGCTAAAGCACATTGAATACTAAAGCACATTAATTATTTAATTTATTTATAAATATTTCAAGGTGTTATTCTTTAGGGTGAATTGAGACCATGAGGGCAAGATTAGTAGGAGGCCCTATAGCCAGACTATGGGGGCACCACAAACCCAGTACGACAGGGGGGTACTACTAGGGGAGAGGGAAAGATATGTAAAGAGAAAGTTGGGATCCCTGAGTATAAATTTAATAAACGTTAAAATTTTCCTTATTGGGTCCCTGAATTGGGAGCGTTTACTCTCCCTAACGATGAAATCTGGGGTCAAGGCAACAGACATTGTGTAAGTCATCTAGTTTTCTCTTGGAGGATGTGCTTTCATTTGAGGTTGCTGCCTTCAGGAGGCCAAAATATATTTTCAAAAATCAGTAAAATACCAAATATATGTATGTTCTGGTGTATTGACTTGTACAGTGGTTGGAATAAAATTACAGGGCCCTAAGGCCACTGACCTCAATTAACCAATGTCACCCAATTGTGCTCCTGGATCCCTGCATCTTTTCTTGGGGATGACCCTGCAGGTGGGAAAGGGGAGAAAGTGACCCCAGAAATGTGGAAACACAAGGCAGCCTGATGTGCTCAGACTTGTCCCTGTATCAGCAATTCCCTTGGAGGCCGTTGAGGTTACTTCTTTGAAAGGCCATGACAAAGACCAGTAATATTTTTATGCTTTCCTAACAGTATGAAATGCTCTGGTAGTGGTCAACAAGTTGTCAAATCCAGTGACTTAATGGCACTTTTTTTTTTTTTTTGCATTTTATCTGAAGCCAAAGAATTTCTATAGCTTTCAAAAACTGAAGACAAAATGGTGAAGTATAGAAATCTTGAGAAACTTCTTGCATTGAAAACAAGTTTTAATCACAGAAGCAACACCAACAACAAACATGCAGGAAGCTCCTGACCACAGACTTGGGGGCCACTACAAGGCCAAGGGTGAATTTGAGGGGTCACAAGTTCTATAGGGACATTTAACTGAGGGAGAAGGGGAAGAAGCGATAGTTTACATTCTTTGGACAACTTATTTAAGGGATTTAAGCCATCTAATTACCTTCTTTCATTCTTGCTAAAAATTGTCCTTCTAAATTCCAGGAAGCCATCAAAACTGTTTAAATGTTTAATGATTACTATAGCTAACATATTCACTTGCAGCAAGATTTATATTGTATGATTGTATTTTGTGAGTTATAAATATTGTATAGGACATTAGTATCCTTGCATGCCTCTTAAAACTATGAGCTTTGATTTTTAAATTTTAAGTTATTATACGGGCTCATAGCTGTGGTTCTTTATATTTATCAATTTTTGGTGGTGGTCGTGTCTGAATTTTTGATGCCAGATCCTTGGCTGAAGTTGCCCTAACTAAATACATTACTAAATAATACATTCCCCATATTACTATGGGGAATACAATCTATTTTGAAATAACACACTTCACACTACTTCTTGTAATTTTGAAGAACATAAAGGGGCCTGACAGTATACAATTTAGGATAAAATAATCGTTTTGTCCTGCTCCCCAAAACTTGTAATTCCAATTATTTGTTTCCCCTTTTTTGAAAAGGTAGTACCTATTGGTAAATATAGATTTTACATAACTGTTAATTTTTTTTTCATGTAACACAAAACAACCAGCTGAAAAAGGAAAAATTCACTTAGTTATTAGGTTTGTATAATATGAAGCAGAAACAAATTTTAGTAGCAAGAAGTATTTCTTTTAACTTTATTTGTATTAACTTCTTGTTATCTTGCCAACACCAAGAGTTTGGGTAACACTGATGAAATTTTAAAGAGTAATGCAAATAACTTGGTTTGCATTGATTTCTCCTCCAGAAATACGGTGTGTTTTAAAAATTCTTAATACCTATTCTTTTGTTGGAGAAAATGAACTTAGTAGAAAAATTAATAAGAAATTGGCTTAGAAGTCAACACATCTCAAAATTCCTCTGGATTTTTCTGAAACATTAAGTGATATGTATGTAAATATATGTATGTACACACATACATATACACATATACGTTTCTGTGTGTGTAAATTTATATGTGCATACATGCACACATATATGCACACCTCCAAAAGGCTAATATATGGGATATGGCAGAGTAAGAGTACTGGGAGATTCATTTAGTTAACTGAATGCACAGAAACATTTTAGCTGTTGGCATCAATGTCATACATTAGCATAAGTCTCATAAAGATAAACTTGTTTTGCTTGTAACCATGTTTGTTGGTAGTACAGACTCACTTGTTCTGACCTTTCACATCACATTCTCCTGTTTTCCTCTATATATTTCTGCAGGGGATTTGAAAGTCACTTAATTTTAGAAGTCCAGAGACTGCGAAATATAAGATTCCATTATTAAAAGCTCAAATCCTAAATCAACTTATTACAGTCTGAAAGGAATTTCATAGTTGAAGAGGGAATGCCAACAGAGATAATTTGATTTTATAATGGTCCACCTTAACCTGTATGCTTACTCATCTCAGAGCTGTAAGTTTCTTGCCTTATATATTAAGGTCATTCAAGAAAAGACAGTCATTTCTGAACATTTTGGGATGACACAAATGCCTATTGTTGCCTATCAAGAATCCCATGAAAAAAACAAACGAAAAACCTGACATTTTCATACTCTAAGTAACACAGTCTGAAAAATTCAGATCACAAAAACATTCCAAATATCATGATGTTATACCTATTCCAAGACTTGACCTTTTGTGCTGCATGCATTTTTATCTCTATTTAGATATCTGAGTCACTGCTTATCAGGCGCTGAGAATGACAGAGGAACTAAGTAGCCTTATGGAACGGTTTACCTCTACCCTGAATTTCAGATGTGAAAAATCACTGCGTGTTAGAAGCTTCATTATTAATAGCAGTCACCTTTCTAGAAAATTCAAGAATAAGGTAGTGAATCTTGAAAACATCTTGACTCAATTTCATTAAATTCATTACTCTCATGATTCTGTCAGGTAATCTTTGTCTGGTTTGAAATTAATAAAAAATAGGGAGAATATAAGTCAAGATACTATTTGGGTATCTAACAATAATTTTCAAGAGTTGCTGGAATTTATTGCAGACTTATATTAACAGGGTTTTTTTTAGAATTCTTTAAAAAATTTTTTTAATGTTTATCTGTTTTTGAGAGAGAAAGAGAGAGCGCTAGTGGGAGAGGGACACAGAGAGAGGGAGACACAGAATCCAAAGCAGGCTCCAGGCTCTGAACTGTCAGCACAGAGCCGATGAGGGGCTCAAAGTCACAAACCACGAGATCATGACCTGAGCCAAAGTTGGACTGAACCATCCAGGAGCCTCTTTTAGAGTTCTTTAAGTCATTCTGCTATATTCTTGTTTAAATCAAGGAAAAATTTATGTACAAAATTTAAGTGCATAAATTATGAACATATCTATGTAATTAACATGCAAGATATAAAACATTTCCATCACTTCCAGAAATTCCCTTAACTTTTTCCAGTGAATCTCACCTCCTACAGGCACCCATTGTTCAGATTTTAATCATCATAGGTTAATTTTGCCAATTTTGAACTTCATATAAATGGAATCATATATATGGTTTTTTTGAGATTTATTGTTGTTTGTATTAGTAGTCCATTTTTTATTGTTGTATGATATTCCATTGTATGACTATGCCATTATTTATTTATTCATTTCTATTTTGGATGCAAATTTGGACTGTTTCTAGTATAGGGCTATAATAAGTAATACTGTTATGACTATTCCACATTTGGTGGGCATAAGCACTAATTTATCCGAGTTATACACAGGTGGGTTGGCATGCTGGGTCATAGGGATATTAAGTCTTATGTTAGTTTCATTAAGTTTCATGGACGCTAGCCAGTAGTTTTCAGAGGAGTTGTAATTATTTATATTCCTACCAGCAATGTCTGATACTTCCAGTTGCTCCACATAATAAAAAACACTTAATATTTTCAATCCTTTTAACTTTGGTTATTATGGTGAGGATGTAGATGTATCTTACTGTGATTTTAATGTGCAATCCTTTGATAAGCAATGATATTGAGTATACTTGTATGTATTTATTACCAATTTGTGTACTTTTTAACGAGGTGGCTGATCAAATTAGGCTGATTTTTTTTTATTACTGATTTGTAGGAGTTTATGCAATTTGTGAACAAGCGCTTGGACAGATATTTGTAGTACAAATATTTTCTCTCACTCTATGGCTTGCCTTAATGGTATTTTTGGAAGAGAAGTGTTAAAATTCGTTCTTGTCCACTTTACTACTTTTTTTTTCGTTTTTAGGCAGTGCTTTATGTGTCTTTTCTAAGAAATATTTGGCTACCCCTAAGATTAGAAAGATATTCTCCTGAGCTTTCCTCTAGAAACTTCATAGGTTTAGGTTTTGTGTTAAGGCTGGAGTCAATCTTGAATTAATATTTATATATGGTATACGTAAGGGATAAAATTCCTTTTCTCCCATATATTTAATAGTATCAGTCTATTGCCATTTATAAACTTTCTTTTCACTGTTTAACTATCTTATTGCTTTTGTAGAAAATCAAATGATCGTATAAGTATGGGACTGTTTCTGGAATCACTATTCTATTTTATTGATCTATTTGCCTGACTCTATGTCAATAACACACTGCCTTGATGACTTTAACTTTCTACTAAGTCATGTGATAAGAAGGTGTAAATTTTCCAACTTTCTTAATCTTTTTCAAAATTGTTTTGATTATATCTAGATTCTTACATTTCCATGTCAATTTTAGGATCAGCTTTTCTTTCAACTACTACAAAGAAATCTGTTAACAGTTTTTGATAAGGATTATGCTAGGTATATTAATCAATTTTTTGAATTGACATCTTTTAAAAAAATTTTAATGTTTATTTATTTTGAGAGAGAGAGGGGACAGAGAGGCAGAGAGAGGGGGACAGAAGATCTGAAGCAGGTTCTATGCTGACAGCAGACAGGCCAATGTGGGGTCCAAACTCACAAACCATGAGATCATGACCTGAGCTGAAGTCAGACACTTAGCCAACTGAGGCACCCAGGTGCCCCTCGTAGAATTGACATCTTAACAATATTAAATCTTTTAATCCATAACATGGTATATCTCTCAATCTACATGGACAGATCTTTAAAAATTTCTCAATATTCTGTGGTTTTCAGTGTTCAGGCATTATATGCATTTAATTAAATGTATTCCCAAATATTTTTTATGCTTTTATAAGTCATATTGTATTTAAATTTTTATTTTCAAGTTGTTTGTTGATAGTATACAGAACTACAATTGATCCTATAGCCCTGTTAAACTCATTTATCAGTTCCAGTAGCTTTTTATAGATTCCTTAAATTTCTATGTAGAAGCTCATATTTGTGCAAATACAGTTCTTTTTATTTTTATCCAATCTATTCTTTATTTTCTTTTATATATCGTAATGGCTAGAGCTTCAAATGCAAAGTTGAAAGGAAGTGGAAAGAGCAGATACCTGGAACTCAGCATGAAAGTGTTCAGTATTTCCCCAGGAAATATTATGTAAGCTATAGACACCTTTTACCACAATGGGAGAGGTCCCCTACTTCTAGTTTGCAGAAAGTTTTGTAATTAGTGTCTTTTGAACTTTGTCAAATACTTTTCCTGCGTCTATTGAGATAATAGTAGGATTTTTTTCTTTTAGTATAGTAAATTATTTTAAATGATTTTTTACTTAAATCAACTTACATCATAATATGCACTCTTTCACTATATTGCTAGATTGGATTTGCTAATATTTAAAGAAATTTTCCACCTAGGTTCATGATAGATATGGGTGTATAATATCCTTTACTTGCAAAATCTTTGTCAGCTTTTGTCAGGGTTATACTGACAATTTTCCCTCTCGCTCTGTGTTATGAAATAATCTGTGTGAGACTGGCATTATTTCTTTTTGAAAAGTTTGAGAGAACTCACCATCTCTCACTTGAATTGAGAACTGAAAGAAGAATTAAGAATTGAAACCACCTAAGCCTGAATTTTTCTTCATGGAAAGAGTTTAAAATACAAATTCAGTGTTTAAAAATAGGTATATGGATATACAAATTACAGTTTTTCTTATGTTTGTTTTGGTATTTTATATCTTTCAAGAATTTGACAATTTCTCCTAAGTTGTCAAATGTGTTAAAACATAAATTATGCCCAAAATTCCTTGCCCTTTTGTTATATGTAGAGTCCATGACAACTCCTCTTTTACTTATGATTTGTGTTTTTTTCTCTTTTTCTTTTTTAAAAACATTTTTTTAGTTTATTTATTTTCAGAGAGAAAGCAAGTGGGAGAGGGGCAGAGAGAAAGAATCCCAAGCAGACACCCGCTGTCAGCTCAGATCCCGATGCAGGGCTTGAACTCACAAACCACGAGATCATGACTTGAGCTGGAACCAAGAATCAGACGCTTAACCAACTGAGCTACAAGGCACCCATGTTTTTTTTCCCTTTTTAAACTTGCTAACAATATTATTTTTTCTGAGAACAAACTGCTTTCCTTGTTAATTTTTGCTGTTGTTTTTGTTCTGTTTCATTAATTTCTGCTTTTATATTTTTACTTCCTTCCATCAACTTATTTTGGTTTTATTTCCCTAACTTCTTCAAATCATTGATACAAGTACTGTTATTCTTTTCTAATATGAGCATTTAGAGCTATACAATTTCCTCTAAGCATTGCTTTAGCTGCATTCCACAGAACTTCGCATATTGTGGTTTAATGATCATTTAAAATACTTAAAAATTTTGTCTTAACTTGAGCAAAGTCATTTTATCTCTTCATGTTTCTGTTCCTTCATTTATAATATGAGAAAATTGTTCTTAAAGATCTCTAGGTTCTCTTTAGATTTACCATTTTCTGACTAGTGTTTGGTTGAATACATGAAATTGTAATTTTTAATTGGCCATAACACACAGTTCTAGAACTGGATAAGTTTTAACATTTGTGTGTGTGTGCGTGTGTTTACCACAAAATGTATTGAAAATATTTTTAAGACTATTTTTAGTATGAAAATACTTAAATTTGGAAGATGCTACTGAGTAACTTTCTCTAGGACCATGCTATGCTATTTCAAAGTGAAACCGTATAGCATATTCATTGACAATGGGAAACAGAAAACAGAGTCATCCAAATATAGTAATGTACTTGGTCTTTATGTCTTCAGAATAGGTATAATGTCAATTGGCCCTTTCTTATTGTATTCTTTATAATTAAAACTGTAACTTTCTTGAGTTATTTGAATCATTGTAACAAATTGTCAGACCTGAGGAGGGTCATGGGAATCCTGAATTTATAACCAGTGGTCAGAAGGGCTGGTGTCCTGGGGCCCCACTTGATGTTGGCATCTGAACTAGAGCCACTCTTATGGAAGACTGAGCCTTCACCTTGTGGGGTCTGATGCTAACTCTGGGCGGTTAACATCACGATTGTATTGTGGTACTTCAGGTCGGAGTGGACTATTTTAAAAAAAGTATACTTGTGGTAGAGACCACTGGCCATTCCCCATGGCTAGGCTTGTTTTTTCATATAATAATCCACTTTTTACAAAGCATACATCCATCTAACGCAAAATTGTATTTCTCAGTCTTCCTTGCAACTATGCATATATGACTAAGTTACAACCAACAAGATGGATGCAGCAATGCTGTATATTCTCCCCTTTCCCATTTTATGACGAAAGATATTTGATGTTTCTACTCTAACATTTTACCTCTTAACAGCAGACAACAATACTAATTTGTTTGTTTCTTTCTTTCCTAAGAGTGGCATCTGAGATCCAAGACTTGACTCTCTCTAAAATATATAGTATACTACGTAGGATTAGGAAATACATTTATCTGAAAGATAAATAGTAAGTCACAAGCCCTGAATTCGGAACAAAAAAAGGTGCATGTCAATATGCGTAGTTACTATTTCCAAAAACATGTGCACATAGTGTGAAAGAGGCACCTGTAGGAAAAACTCCTCCATCAGGGCCATGGTCCACCGGTGGTGCAGCTGCCAGGATTTGGCTGGGTGGCTGATGTCTGCTGCATGGAGAATCAGGGACATCGTTTTGGCTTTGTCAATCCTGTCAAATCAAGGACATGTTCAAATTATTAGGGCAAAGTAACCAGTTATAGTCTTTTTTAAAAAAATATTTACTTTTTATTTTTTGAAAAAAATTTCAATATTTATTTGAGAGAGAGAGAGGAAGAGAGAGAGAGACAGAGAGAGAGAGAGAGTATACACGCAAGGGAGGGGCAGAGAGAGAGGGAAACACAGAATCTGAAACAGGCTCCAGGCTCTGAGCTGTCAGAACAGACCCCAACGCAAGGCTCGAACTTCGGAACGGCGAGATCATTATGTGAGCTGAAGTTGGACACATAACCAGCTGAACCACCCAGGCGTTCCTAATTTTTATTTTTATTTTACAGAGAGAGCATAAGCAGGGGAGCGGGGGGTAGGGCAGCAGGACAGAGAGAGAGAGAGAGAGAGAGAGAGAGAGAGAGAGAATCTTAAGCAGGCTCCACACTCAATGTGTAGCCTGATGCAGGGCTAAATTCCACCACCCTGAGATCATGACCTGAGCCGAAACCAAGAGTCAGACACTTAACAGATTGAGCCACCCAGGTGCCCCAATATCAATTACAGTCTTTTCTGAATCTAAGCCCACCAAACTTTAACATTATGAAAGAAAATAACCTACCCTTCAGGCTGCTGCAAACTGTTTCTTATATTTTTAATTTGCTGGAAGTGACCTGACATGTCTGTAGACAAAACCATTTCAATCACTAGGTTCCGAAGATCCCTGTGGAGTCATCAAAAGAAGAAAGGTTTATTTGGCCCTTGATGATTCTCAAGTAAAACATTTCTTCAAATATTACTACTTAAATTTTATTTTTCTTAATGTATATGAGCAAAAATATGCTACTTTTTAAATATAAAAGAGCTCGCAAACTTTGACTTTATTTCATCCTTTAACTCTAATGGCTTTAGGAAGTTCCCAGGAGAGCGATCTGTGAATGATGCTGTTTAACAACTCTCCTGCTTTCCCCACCCACACGTACAACCCTCCCCTACTCATAATTCCTAAATATTGTTTTTATTTCTGAAAGCATCCTGACAAATCTAAAAAAAATACATTTATTTTACTTATTTTTTAAAGTTTATTTATTTATTTTGAGGAGGGGGTGGGGCAGAGAAAGGGAAGAGAATCCCAAGCAGGCTCCAGGCCCAGCCCAGTGCAAAGTCCAATGCAGGGCCAGATTACAACTAACTGAGATTGTGACCTGAGCCAAAATCAAGAGTTGGCCACTTAACTGACTGAGCCACCCCCGTGTTTCCCAAAATTAATTTTAAATGCAGTATTTGCTATTATTAAAACAACCACTATTTATTCAGGTAAGTCCTGAATAAGTAGTGTCCTAAGTAGTGTCCCAAGTAGTGTCCTAGGTGCTTTTATATAGGGGGTATTATTATTTCACACCAGAGGAGATTGGGGTTTTCCCAGTCACATAGATAGCTGGTACATGGCAGAAATAAGATTCAACACCAAGAGTTCCCACTCCTAAAGCTTACACTTAGACCACTTCACTGTGCCAACCTATCATCCTAAGAACCCCAGAGAAGTCAAGATGCTAACGTGAGTGCAATTCTCTGTTTAAGCTTTTGGGACCCTGACACTACAACATATTGTAGACACAGCTATTGAAAGTTTGATCAAATTTAAATCTGAGCTATAAATACAGTGACCATATCACAAAACCTATGCATGAATAACTCATTCTCACAGTAAGTTGGAAATAAGTTACGACAGGAAAGGCTTCATTGCTCAGTATAGATAGGTAGAAAAGTCACTTATACTGGAAATCATATTTTATTTTCATTCTGTGGCATGGCCACTGGAGTAAGCTAAATAAAAGGTGTGTGGTAAACTTGCATTATAATCTTGTGTCGAAGATATTTTACTTAAAGGTGGTATGACTGGATGCTTTTTTTTTTTTTTTAACCAAAGCATATTAGAGGTACTTGCTGAAAATTATGGGTCCTTAATTAAATTGCATTTTTCAGATGGGCACTGTGAGAAATCACTACGCTGATTACTGTTAATGATATTGAATAGCTTGCTTAGCATACTTGCTCCTAAATATTAAAGGAAACTAAAGATAATGAAATTATTTTTAATACATTTTTTTCCTCTGGAATTATGAAGAGACCCATATTACAATAGCAGCTGAACCAAAATATTCATTTTAACTAAGAAAAAATGAGATGAATGTTTTATGAAATCTTAAAATTTAGTACATTTTAGTTTGTAAGTGATTAGTAAGTGCTAGATATTATCAGTAATCAGCTAATAATGTATCAGTAAACTAGGCAAAATAGTGCACAAGGGAATGTTACTTTATGAATCTTCCTTACCAAATTTTTAAATTATTTCATTTATGGTTACTAAAGTTAAATTAAGAAATAAATAGGTATGCAAACCAAAAGCCTACACGTTTTTTAAAAAGCTATCTATATTTTAATTTGTGGTAAAATATTATCAATTTTATACTAGCAAATATATCTTTTGTAGCTTTTAGAAACAGTGTTGTATCTATTAAATTCTACAATCTATGATATTATAGTATTAAAACAATTCTGTAAAACCATTCAATTAGGATGATTCTGAGAAGTTACTATACAGAAATTTATAAAATATTATAGGAATAAATTATTAGAATACTAAAGATGCTAAAGAACAAAAATGTAATAGGAAAAAAATTACATTGAAATTGCAACAGAATCAACTTTGGGAAGGAAAAAGATTAATTTAAAGGAATAACAGTAAAAATTAATAATATAAATGTTACTTCTGGGAGTAATAATCACTGATAAAAATTAAATTAATACTCTAAACGAGTACTCTCCAAAAGAGAGTACATTTCTTGGACCTTAGCAAATACCTCCAAACTTATCTCCCTACTCCTACGTATACCCTTCTATTCTACACATAGCCCACCAATGGTAGCTTTAAAATCCCTTCACAATTAGATGGTGGCCTTCTTAGCTGGAAACACAACTGAGCTATTGTTTCCTGCAGAATAAAATGAAAGGCCCAAACTGGGTTCCCAAATTTCTCCCCCCGCCATCAGATCTGCTTCCAAGGTTGCAAAAGCGAGCCCATGTTTTATACAGCTTCAAAAGTGGCCTTGAAAAACCAGAAAGCTTGAGTATTTGGAAAAGTAACCATGAGAAATTAGGGCTTGTTTTAAAAACCATTCATTCTTTAATTAATTAATTAATTCATTCATTTTGAGGCAGCTCTTCATCCCAAAGCATTTCTTTGAACATTTCTTTTTACCTTGATTTACAGAAAAAAATTAACAACCTGTGATATTTAAATGGGAACCTTTTCAGCTCACTAACTTTTAACAAAATCTTTGTTAACGATAAGGCTTTTAAAAAAAATAAGTAGGTCTCACTGAATAGTAGGGACATACAGACATATTTGCACTAAATATCTCGATGTTTATCAGAAATTCATACTTAACCGGACACCCTTTATCTTTATTTGCTAAATCCAGCAGCCTTATAGTCAAATGAAGGTGTTGATGATGACCAAAGGTAGAAGAAGGAGGAAAAGTTACTCTGAGCAGTAGGGGTACATCTTGTTATCTCCCCCTACATGGCAACAAGTATCACCAATCCATGAATGTTTTTTGTTGTTGTTGTTGTTTGTTTATCTTAAGCAGATGGATGCCCTGAAGAAAAGGTAAGATTTCCCTCTGCATCTGGGTCATTTTACTATATTATGTTTGTAATTTTTTCCTTCAAACAATGAATTTTTTTTAAAAAAAAAAGCTAAACTCCACATATAGAAAAATAATATAGGAAGGAATCCATATTACACTACAATTTTGAATTTATTTAGGACCACATATTGGTATAATTAAGCAGAGCTCCATTCAAGAGAGTACATAATTACTCTCTGGAAGTATTTGTTGTGTGGTATGTGGTCTTATGGGTTGGCTATGATGCAAACAGATGTTGAATTAGCCTGGAAAATAGTTTAACTTCCACCAGCAGAGACTGGCTCCTGGAAGTCTTCTAGGTACTAATCCTTCTTAGAGTCATCTAGTCAAAGGGAATTTTTATAGCATGAATAAAAGATTGATTTTCATCCATTTTCTTCACTTTAAATCACATCACTTAACTGTTTCCTGAAATTAAATTTTCTCTAGGCTTCCTCTGAAACTCACCTCCAGTCATCTTTGGATAAATTTATCAAAACATTCATTTCTTCTTCTTGCATAAGCCGATAAGCTGCACTCACATGGTGATTCTCAAGGACTGAGCGATCATTATATAAAAGGGCAACATCTGACCTGAGAATTAAAAACAAAATGTAAAGTACAGGATTCTTTAAATTTCATGAGTGTTGAATAAGAATACTCAAGTCACAAGATATCTATCTCATCAGTAAAAATTCTCTAATTCAACATCCAAATTGATGAAAGTAATTTAATTGTATGATAACTTAAAAAAATAAATCTTATTTTTTAGAGCAGTTGTAGATTGACAGAAAAATTTAGCAGAAGGTACAGAGATTTGCAATATACCCCTTCAGCTCAAACATGTGTAACACCCTCCCCCCATTATTAACAGCCCCCACCAGAGTGGTACATTTGTTATAACTGATAGGTCTACATTGAGCATTGTTATTAACAAAGTCCATAGTTTACATTAGTATTCACTCTTGGTGTTGCACATTCTGTGACTTTGGACAAATGTACAATGACATGCATCCACACTTATGACATTATACAGAGTATTTTCACTGCCATAGAAATCCTCTCTGCTTTGTCTGTTCTTCCCTCCCATGCCCATAACCCCTGGCAACCACTAATCTTATTGTCTCCATAGTTTTGCCTTTTCCTAATGTCATATATTTAAAATCATATAGTATGTAGCCTTTTTAGACTGGCTTCTTGCACTTAGTATTATGCGTATAAGATTCCTCCATGTCTTTTCATAACTCAATTCTTTTGAAAACTGAATAATATTCTATTGTCTGGATCTATCAAAATTTATCCTTCACCTATTCTATCCTCAAGGATATCTCAGTTGCTTCCAAGTTTGGGCCATTATGGATAAACCTACTATAAATTCCTTGTTCAGGTTGTGTGGACATAATTTTTCAACTCCTTTGGGTAAATATGAAAGAGTGTAATTGCTGGCTTGAATGGTAAGAATATGTTTAGTTTTGTAAGAAACTGCCAAAGGGTCTTCCTAAGTGGCTGTACCATTTTGCGTTCCCACTAGCAATGCATGAGAGTTCCAGTTGCTCCACATCCTCACCAACAATTGGTGTCATCAGTGTTCCAGATTATAGCCACTCTAATAGATGTGTAGTGATAGCTCATTGTTTTAATTTGCATTTCCCTGATGACATACAATGTGGAACCCCTTTTTATATGCTAATTTCCATCTGTATATCTTCTTTGGTGAGGCATCTGTTAAGGCACATTTTTAAGTCAGGTCATTTATTATTGTAGAGTTTAAAAAGTTCTTGTATTTTGCATGACAGTATCTTATCAGATGTATCTTTTGCAAATAATTTCTCCCACTTCATGGATGGTCTCTTAATTATCTTGATATTGTCTTTTCCAGAGCATAAAGTTTTAATTTTAATGAATTCCAGATTATTAATCATTTCTTTCATGAATTTTGCCTTTAGTGTTGTACTTAAAAAGTCACTGCCACATCCAAGATCATCTAGGTTTTCTCTCATGTTAACTTCTAAGAGTTTTATATTTTGCATTTTACATTTAGGTCTATCACCCATTTTGAGTTATTGTGAGGCGAAGATCTCTGTCCAGATTTTTTTTTTTGCATGTTCAGTAGTTTCAGATCCATTTGTTGAACAGACTATCTTTGGGTTATTGCACTGCCTTTACTCCTTTATCAAAGATGAGCTGACTATATTTATGTGTGTGTATTTCTGGGCTCTTTCTTCTGTTCCATTGATCTATTTGTCTATTCTTTTACCATTACCACACTATCTTGACTACTGTAGCTTTGTAGTGAGTCTTGAAGTTAGATAGTGTCAATTCTCCAACGTTGTTCTTCTCCCTCAGTAACGTATTGGCTATTCTGGTTCTTTTGCCTTTCCATATAAACTTTAACTCTGTTTGTCAATATTCACAAAATAACTTTCTGGGAGTTTGGTATTGCATTGAATCTGTAGATCAAATTGAGAAGAACTGACATCTTGACAATACTGAATTTTCCTACCATGAACATGGAATATCTCTCCATTGATTTAGTTCTTCTTTGAATTCTGTCATCAGGTTTTATAGTCTTCCTGGTATATATCTTATCCATATTTTGTTAGATTTACACCTAAGTATTTCATTTGTTTGGAATTTCAATTTTTTGATGTTAATATAAATGATATTGTGATTTTAATTTCAAATTGCACTTGTTCATTGCTGGTATACAGGAAAATAGCTGAATTTTGTGTGTTAACCCTATATCCTGCAAAGTTTCTGTACTTGCTTGTTAGTTCTATAAGTTTTTTCATCAATTCTTTTGGATTTTCTATATAAACTATCATGTCACTTGTGAACAAAGACAGTTTTATGCCATCTTTCCCAATCTCTATACCTTTTGTTTCCTTTTCTTATCTTATTGCATTAAGTAGGACTTCCACTGTGATATTAAAAAAAAAAGTAGTGAGAAGGAACATCCTTGCCTTGTTCCTGATCTTAGTGGAAAAACTTCAAATTTCTCACTGTGAAGTGTGCTATTAGTTGTCAAGTTTTTGTAGACATTCTTCATCAAGTTGAGGAAAGTCTCCTATATTCCTAGTTTACTGAGCATTTTTATCATGAATGGTGTTGGATTTTGTCAAATGCCTTTTCTGCATCTTGATATCATCATGTGTTTTTGTTCTTTAGCATGTTGATATGATGATTACCTTAACTGATTTTTGAATGTTAAGCTTGGGGCTAAATCCCACTTGGTTATAGTGTTTCGTTTCCTTTTAATTATCATAGTTTGAATATATTATGCCTTTTCCTTTAAATTTGTAATCCAGATACCTGTGATTTAATTTAGATATGCCAAACAAAGGGAAAAAAATTACTTGACATCTTCATTTAATCTGAATGAATCAACCCTCTGTTGATGAATCAACCCATTCCAGATAGTTGATTACCCACTATTTCCTATTAGCCTGGACTAAAATTACTTTGGGTGGGGGATGGAGGATGGAGGGGATAATATAAATCATTTGGTCTATTTATGATTCTAGTTTTTTTTCTCGCATATAATGTTGCAATTCAATTTGAATATTTTGATCCCATAGCATTAAATTAACTGAGAAAATCATTTTTTAAACAAAATGTATGTTTCACCACCAATTTATAATGAACATTTTAAAATAATGAATTCATCAAGAGAAGTTTTCTTTTGTTTTTCACCTGTCCATATTTTCACATCATTTTATCATATCACTTGATCAAATAAACTATTTCAAGTTGCATTGTTGAAGTTAGTATTCTAGCATAAAGTTTGAAATATTCCAAGCATTCTCACATCTGTATAATGGAGCTCTGGTTGCTTATTCCTCTATCTTCTTAGGTTGCCAGATCATTTTGCAAGTGTGGAATGGAAGCAGAACCACTATGTTCAATGAATTAAAATGGTAAATCCATGTATATAAGTTGGCAAGTTGGAAGTAGGCAGCAAAAATAGCAAAAGGAAAGTCAATCTAAAACCTGTACAACTTTGCCTCCACTTTCCCCAATGCCCAGATTCTTCATTTTTCGTTCCTTCTGGTAGGGATATACTTTTGTCTTACTAAGCCTCACTAAGACTTACTATGTGTTTTAGGCTTTTCAGTCAGTAGTACTGATTATAGCACTCACCACTGAATGTTTACCAAAAAAAAAAAAAAAAAAAAAAAAAAAAAAGGTGAGGATACATAAAAGAAAGAACTAAAGAAACCTGGTTTTTGTTGTAAGCTACCTATTCGAGATTTGTATCTAATAATCTACCAGATAAACCAAGCTTAATGATTAATCCAGCATAGGGAAAATGACCTATTAAGAAGAACAATTATGTATCTTCTGTTTCTAGACTATAATAGAAGTAGAAAAACATATGTAATTAGCTAATAGTACATAACTTCAAAACAGTTTTAATTTCAACCATGGCCTAAAAATTCCTTAACCGATAATCATAACTCAATATACAGAAAAGTACACCTGCAATCCTTATTTAAAAGATAATTAAATATATGTTTCCAATCCTAGAATTTCACTCAGATTATGGGAAAAACTGACTTGTAAATCTCATATCATTTGTGTCATATGGCCTCAAATCTAGCCATGACAGTGTTATTACATGATATAGCTCCAAGTAATACTGTCTTCTACTTTCAGCATTAAGCAAAAATGTATTTTTGAACCAGATTTAATTGTAAGAAACTATATTATGATTTTGTCTCATAAATCAACAGGATTTTGAGAATACAGCACTGTCTTAATGTTTGAGATGGTCTTTGACTGCTAAGAAAAGAACAACTCTAAGCAACATTCAGTATCCATAGTAACATGTAGCTCAGTATTTTCACAAAAAAATTATTTTTATTTATTTACACTTTCAAGGATTTCATGTATTTTAATGTGTGTATTGAACTCAAATTTAGCACTGCACTATGTTCTAAATTATTTTTCACTTTTCATTACCCAGTATAGAGTTTTCCAAATTAGAAAAGCATTTTAAATTCAAGTAAAAATGAATAATATAAAATACAATAGAATTATTGATATTAGTAACATAAGACCTTATTTTTTCTTGGACATAATATAAAGGCAATAGAGTTTTAAAAGCACACTATATTGTTAGATTTGTGGTCATTACAACTTTTTATTCATAGAATTTTCAAGTTCTTGTATAATTAATCCTTTAAATTGATCCTGATAGGCAATTTATAACAAAATAAACAAAATACTAGACCTTTTCTCTCCTTTATATAAAATTTCTTAATGTAAAATTGGGGGGAAAAAAGAATTCTTCTTCCTCCTCCCTCTCCTCTTCCTTTACTCTTTTTCTTCTTCTCCTTCCCTTCTTCCTTCTCTTCCACCACCTCCTTCTTTTTCTCCATTTCCTTATCCTTCTCTGCAGTCCAAAGTATAAGTAAGTTAGGACTCTTCCTCCAGTTGTAAATGGATGGCAAAGGAGAAAGCTAGAAGAGACAGCCTGACACTGCTGCTGGAGAAAGCCAGTCCATTGCCTTCACTTTTCAAAGTAGAAACAAGAAGTGTTCATTGGTAACAAATCTCTTGCTCCTTTTCTCCTAAAACTATTGCCCTATACAGGGCTCAGTTCAGTAATGAGCTATCTTTAATTAAAATCTCACTCATTATGGATTCAGGGGATGTGGAAGAGTCTTTGACAAGAAAAAATGATCTGCACAGTCTACCTTTGCTCTGATGTTCAGCACAAAAATGGAACAACTCTCTCCACTCTCCAAATGTGTAGGTTATTAACACCCCCTTCCACATGACCTGACCTCAATGTCTCTTTTTTCCCTTCTTGTTCTGCCAATCTTAGGGACTCTGGGTTTACACAGAATGCCTTCTTCAATATTTCACTGTATTTCAACTCTCCCTCTGTCTCCATCAAGGGACCACGTTTTCTAAGCCCATCCCATTTCAGGCTACAGAAGACTGGAACTATCATGCATCTGCCTCTGGCCATGGGATCAGAGTTGTAGGAAGAGGCTAGATTGAGAGTATCCCTCTTCTCAGCTTCTGAATTCTGCTACTGCCATCAGCTGACTATGTGTACATAGATAGATCATTTCACCTCTTCAGGTTTTTTTTCTCTGCTTAGGTTGTGAGACTTTGACCAGATGATCCATAATGTGGCTTTCTGTCACTAAGTCACTTGAGGCACTAAAAATGTCTAATATTTCAATAAAATGTTCCTATGCTCCCCACATTGAAAAAATAATTTCCTATAGCTGCAAAATCAGGTGTTAATAATATTGCTATTAAAAAACAAATGAACAGACCACACAAAAACCTGCACATGAATGTTTATAGCCTCTTTATTTATAACCTTTATTCAAAAATTTGGAAGTAACCAAGATATCTGTCAATTGGTGAATAAGGAGAGAACCTTTGCCACATGCATACAATGTAATGTTTGTTGTTCACCAGTGAAAAGAAATGAGCGATATATAGCACAAAGACTACGCCAGAATATGTACTATGGACTTTTAGTGAATAATAATTACAAATAATATTTCATTAATTATAACAAATGTACCATACTGATGCAAGATGTTAACAATAGGGGAAGCTGTAGGGTGGGGAAAGAGTACATGGAAACTATGTACTTTTCAGTTTTTCTGAGAATCTAAAGCTGCTCTAAGAAATAAAGTCTATTAATTTAAAAAATGAAAAAGTAAAAAATAAATTTAATTTTCCCTCAACAAGAATAGACAGGTCTACAGTAGTTCCAGAGAAACATCAGTCTGTCAGTGTACATCTCCATCTCAAGCATATTTGACTAGTAAAAGACAGAGAAATTTCAGGATCCAATGTATAGAAAGCGAATTGGATCATGATGGGTCCTAGACACGTTCTGCCTCCCAGGCACTGAGATCTCTGTGCAACCAAAAGAGCAGAGAGCACTTTTCTGTTACGAACTGAATTATTTCCCTCCCAAATCCTTATGTTGATGTACTCACCCTTTGTACCTTAGAATGGGACTGTATATGGAGATAGGCTTTTAAAGAGGTAATTAAAGTTAAATGAGGTCATAAGGGTGAGGCCTAACCAATATGGCGGTATTTTTCTTATAGGAAGAGAAAGAGATACCAGGAATGTGTACCCACAGAAAAAAAGCCATGTGAAAACAGTGAAAGAGCAGCCATCTGCAAGCCAACGAGAGGGGTTTCAGCAGAAACCAAACCTGCTGACATTTCTTGGACTTCTAGACTCCAAAACTGTGAGAAAATTTCTGTTATTTAAACCACCCAATCTGTGATTTTGTGATGACAAATATATCTCCACTCTGGTATTTTGATTCTAATAACTGCCATTATTACCATCACTAAAAAATATCATTTTCTAATTATTTTAAGCTTAGAACTTCATGCTAACCTGGAAATACAGTTTCCTTGATTTTTTTTCAGAAGTACAATTTTATTACTTTCAAATACATAATGATACTAAACTGATGCCTTAAACAATATGTGGTAAGATTTGTCTCAGTGAGCAGATGTCTGACTTATGTGATAGTTCAGAATATTAATTCTGGGAAGAAAGAAGTTGTATGACACATTTTTACATTCTCTAAATTGCTAAATATGTCACCAAATACTTGTACAATTTTCTTGATAAATAATAATCATTTGTTAGCTTAAGGAATTTTGCTAAAATCTATTAAAACTATTCTTATTAGACATATTCACTGTTATTTTTAAATTTTCTTAAAAATAAGTAATATGTGGAAAATAAATTTCAAGTTTTAATTAAAAGTTAATACTTTATATAACTTACCTAGTCTGAATGTGAAAGTTGTTTGTGGTTCCTGTATGCTCATAATCATGAATGGCAGCAGCAAAGACCATTGCTAAAATTTCCAGTTCAGTGAGCCAGTGCTAGTAAATTAAAGAAAGATACCATGGTATTTAGAAAGCAGAGCCATCTTGTATTCCTACAAAAGAGATTTTTCAGTGCATCCAGTATAAGTAGTCGTATAAATATATTAAATTATTTTTATTGATCTTAAAATACTTTTTTCCCTTATTTCACATACATTAATTGCATAATGGATGCTTCATGAAGTCAATGATTGTTTCATGGCTTGTAAATTCAAAAAGAGACATTATAATGTTCCTTGCTAATCAGAAAAGGAGTAATTTTCTATGATTTAAAAGGTGAACCCTCACTGGGTTTTTGAATTCAAAGGGGTTTGTTGCTAATTAAAATTAGCAATTTGGGTTCTCATGAAATCAATTATAGTTTAGTGATTTCTTTTAGTTTAGTAATTTTTTACATATAGCCCATATATCATTGAAATGTTTTTAGCTCAACTTTTGTAGAAGACTCTTCTATCAGGAAATTTCCTAAGAGTTGAAAATATTCACTTTTATCATTAGAGAAACTGAACTTTGTGTTTATATTTAAAAATCTGGAAGCGTTTCTAAGAATTTACTAAATTTGCTCTTCATAGCACACATACTCTTGACTGTGCATATAAGTTAGTAATAAAAGAGAGAATAAATGTTTCATATAAAATCCAGACCACCTGCTTCAATATAGATTGATCGTTCTGTTATCCATTGGATGGTTTAACAAATTTCTCTGCTATTATAAGCCTACTTTGGTAATTTGATAGTTTATTCATCACTGACATTTAACATAACAGTTTTACTCCTCTATTATGGTAACCACATGTGACCACTTAAACTGAAAATAAATATAATTAAATAAAATTAAGCTCATTTTCCCAGTCACAGAAACCAAATTTTAGCTGCTTCATAGTCACATGTAGCAAGTAGTTACCAGATGGAACAGTGCAGTGTTCCTATCATCACAGATAGTTCTATTGGATAGAACCACCAGTAGGTGGTACTTGATGGTAGTAATGGAGGATCCAAATGATATGGAGCTTGCTCTTAGTAGTCTCATTCCATATACTTGAAACAATTAAATTGTACAAAGCAACAGAAAAATATAATGTAAACTACATGCATACTTGATAAAAGATCACAGTTTGAAGTACAATCAAAGAGCAGATTGAATGTCTATTTGATGGCAGTGATCTTGAAAGAAGGATGGACAAAGATTAGTATCTAAATGCAGTGTTAGGAACAGAGAGATTCTAAATAGAGCAAATGCAGAATGAGAGTGTAGAGGCTGATATGAAAGGCGAATTGCCAATTGTGTTGGAAAGTCAAGTGGAATGAGAATGGAAAGAGAGTGCAGCTTATGGGAAGAGTTGATAGACTACTTTGATTAGAGCTGATGAATTTGGATTTTGTATAAAATGCAAGAGGGAGCCATTGTAGGTCCATGACTCAGGAATGAGAGGTGACAACTGTTGAATTTCATAATTGACAAAGGCATCATCTTATTAATCTTTGCTCCCCTTCACATAACCTATCATGGTAATTGGCACATAGTAGGAACTTAATATTTGTCTGTTGACTTTAATTTCACCAATTTTGTATTAGAAGGAGGTAGTAAGGAATAGTTGAAAGAGATTGTGGAATCAGACAATTTCTGGTTTTAAATCTTTGTCGATCATTAGGCAAACAAGTTATTTACCCTCTCAGCCAGAGCTCTCATGAAAATAGAATTAGTGATCATTCCCTGTGGAATTTTAAAAGAAGTTTTAAGTTAATGTATTCGCTGTGCTTTTTCACAAATCTTGTCATATAGTAAAATACAGAACAGATGCCATTTTTCTGAACTTATTACCTTAAATGCACTGTAGAAGGCATTGAGTCTGGGAAATAATAGTGAGCTAACATATCTTTAGTGATTGCAATTCAAGAATAAATAGTCTCACAGCTGGATGACTGAAGCAGAAATGATTTTCAGAACCAAAGGGAGTTGATATAGCTAGCTATTCTGTGTTTATGGGTGCATTTAATTGTGAGTCATTAAAAGGAAGAATGGGCTGTATTATAAACTGAAGTAAGACTGAGCCTCCAATGTCCCCAGCGAGACTGTGGAATTAAACACCATGAAATGAATAGCAAGCAACTAAAGTTAAACCAGTTCTTGAGCCCCCAGAAACCCATTGTTTTATAAAAAAAATTATTCCTAGAAAAAAAGTCACCTGTTTTCTTAAGTATTTCCTACTGATTATATTTAAGATTTATATATTTAACTGTGATTTTAAAAAAGTAACATTCAATATCTATAATAACATAGAATATGAAGTTGCAATTATACAAAAATACAATTAGGGCAGCAGAGATAAATTTTAATTATAGATTATCTCATAAGTATTTAAAATTATTATCTTCCTAGCTGTCAAAATTGATTATACTTATTTCCTGTTTTTAGTCTCATTATTCTCTGCTTCCCATAAATAGTACTTCTTCCATGAATCTCTCTTATTTATTGCCACATTATAGCCCTAATAAATAATTTTAAATTATAAAATGGTTTGGAAAGAGAGAAATGCTGAACCCTCACACTCAATTTAAAAGCACATCTATTCTGCATTAGCAAAAGTAGAATTTGGGGCTGAATTTTTAGCTCCTTGGTTGTTAATTCATTTTACACTGGTGCCAAATGAGAATTCTAACTCAGAAAATGAAAGCTTAAATTCATAGATTTTGTAAATGATGCAAGAGGACACGCCAGAGAGAATCAGACTGAATCCTATCACTCTTCCCAACTAGCATAGTGATCCATACGTAACCTATACTCTTCTGATTCCTCACGGACAGGCATAAAGGGTAAAAATGATGAGTCATGAGCAGTGCAGACACTGTGCTTCATCTAAACTACAGTTTGCACTTTGCATAGAGGAATGCTCAGGGAGACTAACTCTAAAAATGAGAAGTCCTCAAATTACATCATAGGGAGATACTGACCGCTATCAACAGTTCGCACAATGATGACAGAAAGAAAGAAGAAACTAACATTAACTGGACATTTTAGTTATATGGTCTCTAATTTGTATAACCATCCTATTTTCCATTTATGAGGTAAGTATTTTTACCTTCATCTGGCAGCAAACAAAGCTGAATCCTAAAGAATTGAATCAACCTGCCAAAGGCCACATCGCTATCAAGTGGAAGAGCAGGAATTCACCCCCAAATCTGATTTCAAAGTTTCTGTTCCTTCCAGAGATCAAAATATTCCTTCCATGGATGACAACAGCATTTGTTACTTGAGGGAGGTAATATGCAGAACACATTCTTCTAAGGTTTCAAAAGCAGAATTTCTAGATAATTTAACTGGGTATATTGATGGGTAGAAGCTAATAAAGCTCTAAGACTTACGATGTAAATTTTCATACCTCAAGTTTTCAGTGTGTGTGTGTGTATGTGTAAGGTTGGGAGAATTTCAGGTCAGAAAATCACATTGACCTATTAGTTCCTGGTGTGTCTAAAAGAGCATAATTAATAACTCTTTAAATTATTGGGTTGGGTACTTTTTCTCCATCCCTTTGACTAGGATGACATAGTTTGCTATAACTTACCCAGTATAGAAAGTGAGTGTTATAATAATATTAATACATAATACACATAAAGTAATATATAATAAAAATAAGTTAATAATTGTTATCGACGTGAGGGTGTGTGTTAATACCCATTATGTGTCAGGAACTAGGTTAGGTGCTTTACATATATGATATCATTGACTCTTCACTGGTGGTCAGTATTATTAACCACATATTAATGACAAGAAAACCAAGGTAGAGAGCAAGTGAGCAAGCATAGTGGTAGAGCAGGATTTCACACCTATGTCTGATTGCCTTGAAAGCCTGTACCCATTCCACTCTTCCAAACATTGCTGTCTGGGAAGCCGTTTGTAAAAACAGAATTCCCACACAGTTTGTAGAACACAGACAGAGTGGTACATTTTCTGTAGACTGATTGGAGAACAACTGAGTCATTCCAGAGTGTGGGGGTCTATTTCTGGGTGTGGTCAGTAGACTGCAACTGCCAAAGGAAATAGATCTCACATCATCTTTCTTTCTTCTACTCTTAATGTTAGAACACAGTGCCAGGAGCCCTTAAATACAAGTGTTCCTTTCAAGACCTCGGATGATTTGAAATTCAATGAGATATTTGAAGGTGGCTTGGTAGCACTTGGTGAAGGAATTTGCTCTTTAGCAAATGGATTGAGCTACCACACACCCCTGTCACCTTGGCACAGAACTACAAGTTAACTAAGTGATAAAGGATAGAAAGAGATGGAGGCTGTACCGACATCCAATCTCTCTGCAGTGTCTACTCCCAAGCCAAGAGTATCCCATCTGACATTAACAAACTGAAGGACACTGGCTTCATCACAATCCCCTTCAGGCACTGGTCCTTAGAACACTTTGCAGGTGACAGGCTGTGTGAGTCACCTGACAATTTGGGGCTGCCACTGGAGTGCTCCATAAATGTCACACAGATAAGACTGTCCTGAAACAGCAGGACATCAACTAAAATACTGAAGTCAGTGACTTCAGTAACTTTCCCAAAGCTATAAAGCTGGCAGTGAAATGTAGTTTTGGCAACACTGTCAATAAATTCGTAATTCATTTTGCCTTTCATCTTAGCATCTATCATAAAATTTCTCATTACTCTCTGTAGTTTAAATGTATCTTCCTGATCTTGGACAACAGTGACCATCTTCCACTAGGCTGTTTTTGTAATGGCCAAACTAATGGATGATTAAAGAGCCCACTAACACATTTTTGCTGAAGGATGAATAAATCAGAAACAAGTTCCTCCAACAAAACCTGCTAAAGTAGAGTGAAGTTATGTTTATGACTGGTAAGTTACGGTCCTCTCAAAGAGTGACTATGTGATCTTCACTAATGTCACTTCTAGGAGTCCTGCCGGGCTGGACCAGCTTTGTCCAGTATTCTGGAGAAGTTGGAGTGGCTTGGTATATCCAGGAAAAAGTCCTCCTCACAATTCCGAGGAAAAAGTTCCATTGTGGATTTGAATTTCTCTATTTACCAATAATACAGCATCCTTCATTTCTTCAAACAGAGATTTCATTTCAGAACAGAGATTCTGAGGCTAAAATAGGAGACTTTTATTTAGCTCCCTTTAC
Organism: Acinonyx jubatus; assembly: GCF_027475565.1. Lineage (NCBI taxonomy): Eukaryota > Metazoa > Chordata > Mammalia > Carnivora > Felidae > Acinonyx > Acinonyx jubatus. The sequence goes on from NC_069381.1 coordinate 167,185,534, forward strand.
ACTGATAGCGAAAATAAAATATACTTAAGCAGAAACATTTTTATTTTATTTTATTTTTTTAAATTTTTTTTTCAACGTTTATTTATTTTTGGGACAGAGAGAGACAGAGCATGAATGGGGGAGGGGCAGAGAGAGAGGGAGACACAGAATCAGAAACAGGCTCCAGGCTCTGAGCCATCAGCCCAGAGCCCGACGCGGGGCTCGAACTCATGGACCGTGAGATCGTGACCTGGCTGAAGTCGGACGCTTAACCGACTGCGCCACCCAGGCGCCCCATGCAGAAACATTTTTAAATGATGAAATTTTGGTTACCTCCCAGCATAAAATGGCATATATCTTCTCACTGCATGTCATAATTAAAGTAGATATTTTATTAGACTGAAGGCTTTACTTTTCCATTCCATTAAGTTCTGAAAAAACTGGATCACTTCAGTTTCCATTTCAGGGTACCACTTACATGTTATGTTTTTGAGTTAACTTTTTCAAAGCCACAGAACTCAGGAAAGAGGAAATGCCACACTTGAAAACCATCTGGTTATCAGATTCAAGACCAAGGCCTTAGAAAGGAAACAGTAAGCAGCTCTAACCAGGAAGGTAGTGAAGCAACTTTTTCAAGTAGAACAGCATTTGCAGCTGTCAGGAGGCAAAGAGTTCAAAAAACAGCTGTGATGATGAAGTCTTATTAGAACCAAAGGAACTTTAAAAGAATTTGCGTGTGTGTGTGTGTGCGTGTGTGAGTGCACATACTAGAAACAGTTATAAAGAAGGTTACATATGCTACTTTTTAAAAGCTTATAATATTTTAAAACTCTATCTTTGAATGCTTTATCTTCTACTTATTATTGTTAACTTCTACTCCATCCCTTTCCATGCCAAATCAGACTCCTAGAAAGAAGAGTGAGTAAACTCCAACCCAGGACCAAGCAAGTCCAGACATGGCTGCATTTGATCTCAGCCAATGGGCATGTTTATACCTTAAGTCTGTGATGCCCATACCTATACCTTACAACAGGAAAACCCAAGGTATGAGGTTGACAATACATGTAAGTTCAGCCTTCAATAAGGTCATGAGAAGGTCATGCTACTGTATCAGTTAGGGTTTTTGAGATTTCTGTCTCACCCAAATAGGATTTAACTCCAAAGCAGGATATATTACTTTGCAATATTGTTGTAGAATGCATATTTCTCTTGAATTGGTAGTAATATTCCAAGAAAATCCTTTATGAAAAGCCCAGCTAAGGGGTGCCTGGGTGGCTCAGTTGATTAAGCATCCAACTCTTAATCTCAGCTCATGTCATGATCTCACGGTTTTTAAGTTCGAGCCCTGCCTCAGGCTCTGCACTGACAGTGTGGAGCTTGCTTGGGATTCTGTCTCTTTCTCTCTCTCTCTGTTCCTCCCTCCCCCTTGCTACATAAATAACTAAATAAATAAATACCTAAAAATTAAAAAAAAAAAAAGACAGCTGAGCTCCAACCATTAGCCATTATCAACTGCCAGCCGGTGACTGAGCCACCATGGATGTCTTTCCCAGTGATGTCCTTAGATATCTTCAGCCATACTTGCTAGCTGATTGTAAGCCCATGAGAGACCACAGTGAGAACCTGCTAGTTGGGACCCTTCTAACTAGACCCTTGAGAGATATTGATAAATTGTTGTTTGAAGCCACTAAATTTTAGAGTAGTTTGTTTTAGAGCAACAGATAATTGAAACATGGCTTAGGAATAGGATCTGAGCCCAAGGCATTTATAGATCTGTGATATTTTGGAGGAAAAGAAAGATGAAAAAGTGGAGTAGACAATTTCTTTAGTCATCATATGAGACACTATTGGATGAATCACAGCAAGTGGATGGTATATATAGTAAGCAACATACTATAGTTTCTTAGGAAAAAATAAAATTATTATTAGAATTTCCTGTATATAATAAAATATAATAATTATGTAACTGTCATAAGTTTTCAATATCTTCAGCACAACATACTGTGGCCCTAGGGACTTTGCTTGGGACCAGGTTAGGAATAGTCTCTGGTGTGGGAAGATGAGGTATTGAGGATCTTTTGGCCCCAAAGAGCATTAGTTACATAGATCTGAGTGCCAATGACCCAAAAGAACAGGTGTGACTTCTGAAATCAAAATAGGTAGGAAATGCATATTATGGGGTTTGGTGGAACATTCTACGTACATGCACTTTATGGCACTGCTTCAGCGTAGGCTGACACATAAGGAATCAAAAAGGTACTCACAGGGACTATATCCCTTTGAACCCATGTCAGTGTGGAATTTTTAGAAGAGTTATTCCTTCCTTTTCATTTCTGGGAGTCACCCTAAACTCTGATACATTTCAGAAATTCCAAGCAGTGCCAGAGTTCCTAACATGAACTCACTGTTGTCCCAGGATTGCACTGCTGGATTATTTATTTACTTATTCATAGATTCATTCAGATGCAAAGAAAAGGAAGGAGAATTTGGAAAAATTCACATAAATAATTTCCAAAATCCCTATTAAGATTTCATTATAATTAGCAATGCAAGTAAAAGAGAAAAATCCACTGAAGTCAGCTTGGGAGAACATGGTAATATGAGAGAAGAGAACTGTAACTAGCTTTTATCCCAAAGACTTTTTATCTAGGTCACTTTTTTTGGGTGATTCCGATGGGAAAATTTGCAGTATATTTACATTTGCCTCTGGGTATCTTTTTATCATTGAGTTAAAATATTTTTTTGGATAATGTATATTATGAATAACTCACTAACCCTAAAAAATACAAAAGATTACTTCTTATAATACTTTTATGGGTATTAGAGGGACAATGGCAAAATGGAGAAAAGGAATTTGATGTTACAAACTAACAAACTTCAGTTAAGAAAGCTTTCTTACCATGATACCTGTATGAAGCATTATGTAATGCACAGTTTGAGTGACATCAGCTGCATGAATCAAATTGTGATAAGGATTTTTGTACTTGCTGTAACCAACTTCTAAAGCTTCTGCAAAGCAAATTAGGCAAGAAACAGGAATCTGCGAAAAATAATAATTATGATTATATTTTGATAAAATAGTAGCACTAAGTCAACATAAGCACAACAATGTTCGGGATGGAACACAATTGTGAGTCAGATGTGGGAGGAGTTTTTTTGCAGTTTAATGTAGGCTGTTCCAAAAAATGATTTCATTAACCTGTTAGCTTTCAATCCTAAGATTATAATAAACCCATGTGTTTAACTAAGAGAGATGAATTAACAATATCACCCATATTGTGGTCTTTAAATGTTTATATCTTCCAGAGTCAAGACAGAAGGCTAGTTCTTAAAAGGGTAAAATTCCCAGTTACAATTGAAGTCTTTTTTTTCTATCCGTAGTACAAAGGATTAAAATAAATGACCTCCCAGTACCCTCTAGCTCTAAAAATGCCATGATTCCATTGGAAATGCTGAAGGGTACAAGTTTCAGAGTGCTCAGAAATCTGGATCAAATCTGTTGCTTAAATGGCTCTAAATGAAGTTAATTAGAAGCCCTTTCATCTCAGTTTAAGAAAAGCTGCCAATAAAGATTCATTCTGTGTTTGTGAAACATAGAAGAGCATCTTTTTTTTTTTTTTTTTAAGAAAACATAGCTCACAGTCTGTACATGACTATTCTGGGAGTAATTCAGGGGGATGTTGGTATCTTGTTGGAATGATACTACAATGGCCTCATGACATCCATGTGGATACATGTCAGTGAGTCATGGAAAATGGATATATCGTGTGGTAAACTCATCCCCTAGTTCTGTGACCTGCTAATTAGAAACATTAAAAAATGCATTGATTAATGACTCAATGTTCTGCTTTTTCATTCTTATTCAGATAACCAATTCTAAGAGCATTTCACTTTTGTCCCATGTTTCTGACCTTGAAACGATTGATAAGATCATATCTGGTAAACAGTTCATAAATCATAAACTTCAGGCTGTGCTCTCCACTTGCTTCATTTAAGGCAAATACATCAAAAGACCATTTATCAACATCCTGTAAAAAAAAAAGAGGAAAGACTTTAAATGGCAATATTATATAGTTCTATTTCTCTCTATGAAAAGATCAAGCATTGTAGATTCAGCAGGTTACATTTCAATTTAGAACATCTGACTATATTTTGCAGAGTTTGATATGACAGGGCCACTTAGCATCCATGGGTTCACAAAAGTGAGGCCATAATGTGTAATGTAGTGTTAAGATTTTCCTTAATCCTTTAATCCCAAAGTTATCAAACTTGATGTAATAAACCTGTTAACACTATAATAGTAACCTTATCCTCAATCTCTCTTCAAATTCATACCATAAGTCACTTTCTCAGAGTGGGCTTCATTTTCAGGTAGAATTATGGGTTATGTGGTGATGTCAATGGGGAGATGGGGGAAAGTAGCCCCAACTTCTCTTTCCCATCCACCACCTTCTACACGGCTTGAAATTATACCCTAAGAGTTAGTACTTTGGTTTAAAGCTTTGATATTTTATGTCTTCCTTTAAGATGCAAACACACTAGAAAGGTAGAGTATATACAACCTTGTTACTCATTGTACCCTTGACTGATTCATTTACACTTTCCTCCAAGGACAGATGAAAAGGAAAAAGAAGTGGGTCTTTTGACTGACATGAAGGAAGAGGAGAGTAAATTGCAGCATTTCAGGAGATTCTTTAGGGAAGTGGTCAGGCTTATAGGCAAACACATACATACCCTTGGAAAAAAACCACTGCCAGTGGGAGAGAAAGCCAAACTGTTACAGCTACCTCCTGATGTTTGCTTTGGGTAATTGCAGGATGAATACTTGCAGAGGTGTTCACAAAATGGACTTGTAACAAGTGATATTAAGTCCTATATACTAAGGAGGTTTTAATGTAAATTTGGAGCTCCAATACTAAATAAATCACTGAAATTTTAAAAATTTAAAGAAATACAACAGTCAGCTCTGATTATTAGAAACTATTAGCAAAGTGTGGGTTTACATACACACAACAGGTTTACTATTGAATAGTAAGCGGGCAACCTTAAAGCTAGGTATTAATTTTGAATTTGGGCTGGCATTGTTTAGAACTTTGTTCATTTAACACATTTTTACAGAGGCCAATTATCTGTACTATAACATGATGAAACCTGAGAATCTGATAAAAAGTATTCAGTCTCTTTTAAAAATACTGCTTTTGAAAATAGTAATAACAGCTTCCAATGGTAATTTTAATCACTTGAAAACACCAATGAAATATTTTTGTTTTATTTGCTTGCATGCTTTTGTTAAATTCCTCACATTTGGCCCTGATTTGATCCCCAAACACTTGCTTTATCTGTTTGTAAATTTAGAATCGCCAAAAGTTGTCTTAGAAGGCATTTTGCCATCGTAAAGCTCAAATGAGGCCAACAAATCTTTTATCAAATTCCAAAGCTAACACAGAAGAATTAGTTCAGATTATTAGGAAGCTGCTATTTATAGTTCCTGCTAGGGGGTTCCCACTGAGTAAAAGGTTAGTTCTCTACTTTGGGGGATTTTTATCAACAATGATAATTTACATTTATAAACTACTGCAGATGCTTGATTAAGAACAAACAAGACAAGAAGGTATCTCAGGAAATAAGAACTATTTAACAAAAATATTCTTTACTGGTGGCTATTTCCTTCTGCAACCTGTTAGTTTATATATTTTTTCTATACTGAACTTTAGAAAAATGTTTACTTTCTCTCATACTAAAACATTGTGTTGGTTTCTAAGTAAAGGTTATTAAAATAAGAAAAATAAAAATAAGTAACATTCTTGCCCACATTTGAGTAAATAAAAATCTCACAAGATCCAAGGAGTAATTAATATCCTACAATGTGACATTTCAGTTATATACTCCTTTATTATAGCTTTAGAAACATAAACACAGGGGTCCCTGGGTGGCTCAGTCAGTTAAGCAGCCGAGTTCAGCTCAGGTTGTGATCTCATGGTTTGTGAGTTCAAGCCCCATGTTGGGCTCTGTGCTGACAGCACAGAGCCTGCAGCCTGCTTCAGATTCTGTGTCTCCCTCTCTCTCTGCCCCTTTCCCACTCATGCTGTCTCTCTCTCTCTCTCAAAAATTAATAAACATTAAAAAAAAGAAACATAAACATAAAAAAGTGCCCAAGAAAAACTATCCTTTTAAGTTAATAAGATGAAAGTCTAATATGGAACAGAGAAAAAAAAAAAAACAAATGCAAAGGGTACCCTTAAAAATAAATTAACAAAAGAAAACAATATAAATTGAAACTAGAAAAAGAGTTTAATAAATCACAAATAAAGCAAATCAGGATATTCTGTTGCCAGTGTCCTTTAAATTCTTGGGTGATACAGGAAAACAACCATGAAACTATTAGAGGAGACAAAGTTGAATGCCTCTACCCAAATTCAACAATAGAAAGAAATAAGAGATATTAAATAATAAGCCTACAAACTGCCTCTAGAAATAGGAACAGTGCTCACATGGGCACACACAGTGGAGACAAGTGAATCCAAAACTTTTACCACTTCAGAGTTTTGACTCTAGTTATTTCTAACATATTTAATACTGCAATGGGGCCTCAACCACAGGAAAAGCAGAGATGAGAGAGACAAATTTCTTTTGTTTTGTTTCTTAATTTTATCTTTTTATATTTTCTCAGAACTAAAATTCCAAACAAATTTCTTTCATGTAAGTTTTGTCCTGAAATATTTTTTTAATGCATGCAACTTTTCCATAGTATATACATAACAAGATATGTATATTCTGACAAGTCCTGGTGCCATCTCAAAACTGAATTCAAGATCCACCTAAATAAAGCACAAAGAAGAAAAGAAAGCACATATGTGTGTGCACACACGTGCATATGCATTGATAGCTTGTTGGTGTCAATCAATCCTCATTTAAGTCTACAATGAGTCATGATTCAGAACACACGACATGTTGAAAATGGTTAAAATACTACTTATATACAAACATATAAGCTGCAGCAAAGACCTATTTTCATGTTCTCCCAACCATTTTAAGATTTGAAAAATGACTATTTGAAAAAGTTAAAATAATTAAAATCATTTCACCTTTAATGTTATTATGACAGCTTCTGGGTATGCCAAACCAACCATGTGATAGGACTTTCTGTACATCCTGAAAGAGAAAAATAAGTGTATATATAAAACTCATTTACTCAAAGTTTTCAGCTATTTTTTAAGAGATGAGGGAAAAGATTACTTTTGACTTTTTCAACTTTCATTTTTAGGGACAAGCTCCCTTTGTGGTAATGATGACAACTATGGTCACCATTTATTGAGCATCTACAATGTGGAATATGCTCAAATGAATTTGTGCACAACCACCCTACAAAGTCAGTATGATTGACATCTTGCCTGTAACTTCATCTTATTAAAAGAGACTGTCCTTTGTATATGCAACAAAGCATTCTGGCATGTCATCATATTAATGACAGAAGGGTATTCTTGTTTAGTGTTCATTTATGTGGCAAAATTTTCAATCTAGAAGCTGAAATGTCATTAAAATTATTGCCTTTATGTATTCCTTTCTTCTTTGTTTTTTATAAAATGTAAATTATAAATTATAAGAGACAATACATAGTATCATCAGAATTTATACAGCTTTTGTATTTTTAAGCTAATAACATTGGGGCAGACCATATTGACAAAAATTGCTTAAGTCTGTTCAAATTGTCCTTTAATAAAATTTAAGAAAAATTATGCAGAAAGAACAAATTTATTTCTATTTTCATAGCATCAATAAAATGTTTTTATTAATCAGTAATTTGTTGGATTTTTTCCATCTTCTAATGGGCAACCAAAATGATATAAACCAAATATATGAAATGCCTCCACTGGTTCATGTGAGAATAGGATCAGTGTGATACCCAATGTGTAGAAATAACAATAGGCTTCAATTCAGAACTGGAAGATACATGGTTCATCCACAAAGTCCTGGGAAGAAAGAATTTAACTATTAATCATTTCCCTTTTTATATTATTAGTGCATAAGAAAGCTGCATTTATAGACTATATTGTTGTAACTTCTCCCAAAATGCCTGAATAAAATAATTATTTAATGATTATATCATTAGTTAAACAAGGGAGGTCAACATAAGAATAGTCACTTGGAAGTTTTGCAGCTTTCATAAAACCACTACAGAAGATGTTAACCTTTTTGATTCAATATACCTTCTATTAAAAATCTGTAAGATGTATTACTTAATTTCTATGTAAAACCTATCTTTTCATAAAATAATAAATGCTAAAAATTCATGGTTCCCTTTTTAATCTTGACTTCTTGGAAGCTCAGAATTAAAATACTGCATTTGCATACATATCTATCCTAGGTTTTCTTGATAAAGGATTTTGCCACTTTATTACAGAGACATTATTTATTTCTATATTTCCATTTTATGTTTATTTTAAATGACTCTAAATGATTTTTGAATGTGGGTAATTGGTTATAATAAAAAAATTATCCTTATCCTCTATCTCTATTGGAAGATTTCAGAGCAGTTTATAAATAAAAATACTTATATTAATTACTCTATTGAGATAGGTGTAATTATTCTAGTCTTGCAGGGCAAGGAAACTAGCAATTACACTATAACAGACCCAGAAAATAATTATTGTCAATAATGATGTTTAGTTGTTTTGTGGGGTTTTTTTTGAGGCACCAGTCTTTTCTATTTTTCTAGTCATTATTACTAATAAATGGAGGTACAGAGGAAATAGAAGGATAACGGACTAGGAAAAGAAGGTCAATATAACAATCAGGAGTAAGAAAAATCAAGTAACTTTTAATTGGTGTGACTTCATGGCAGAGAAAGGCAGTAGGCTGTAACGAAGAGAAGACATACTTTCAATTACAGACTAGCTACTCACTATCTATGTGACCTTTGGAAAGCTATTTAATGTCACTCATCTGTAAAACAAGGATAATTATAAGCTTTTTGTGAAGAGTAAATGATGTAAATGCCTAGCATAATATAATAAGTACTCAACACAAGAAAGCCATTATTAGTATTAATGTTACTGTTCTCACTATTCTGCAGCCAGTGCTGTTGGCTGCAGTTCTTAGGTTCTTCAGGGCTCCCTGGGCTCTGTGGGAATTCTGGTGCTGTTTCCTTAGACCTGGAGTAGGTTGAGAAATGAGTATCAGTGCGCGTTTTCCTTACATGGAATGTAAAGAACGACAAAGCAGATTATCTTTCTGAGGAGACAGAGAAACTTTCCCATTATTCTTTTCCAATCCTATAATTTGGAGTAAAATATTAGGACAAAAAATTAGGATGTTTGGAATCAGAATCGATGTAGGGGAAACCTTAATACAGTTGCCTCACACTTGAGTAAATAGCTGATATAGTAGAAGTAGCTGAAAAAGAACAGTGAGTTTCCTAGGTTCCTTCAGGTGGTATAAGTTCAACTGGAAATACGGTGGATTATTTTTGGAAGTTTTTACTGCGATTGCAAAATATAATTCAAAACCTAAACAAAACAAAACAAAACAACACACACAAAATAAAAATGGCTTTATGTCAGACACCGCGTTAGGTAAGAGACCAGTGGCAAATAAGAAAACTACATCTGCTGCTTTCACAGGGCTTACTGAGCAGTGAAGAGGGACAATAAATAAAAATATATGATTACAGGGGTGCCTTGGTGGCTCAGTCGGTTAAGCATCAGATCTTGATTGAGGCTCAGCTCATGATCTCATGGTCATGAGGTTGAGCCCCTAAGCAGGACTCAGTGTAGAACGTGGAGCCTTGCTTGGGTTTTCTTTCTCTCCCTCTCTCTCTGCCCCTCCCCCATTCATTCTTTTTCTCTCTCTCAAAATAAATAAACTATACACACACAAACACACACACACACACATATATATATATAACAACACTAAGCACTATGAGGTAAACTGCTGGTTAGGGTAGAGAAAGTGATGAACAGTGTATACAGAGTACTCAGGGAAAGCCTCTGAAAAGACAGAAAGGACCAGGAAGGGGGAAGGGTGGGGAAAATCACTTTTTGGTAGTGGGAATAACAGGACAAGTGGCCCCAAGGGAAGAAAGAGTTAGGGATCTTCATGGGGTTGAAATCAGAGCAGTACAGATACTCAGTTAAAAATAAAGGTAGCATTCAATAAGGTGAGAAGGTAAAAGGGGCCTAACCTGCAAATCCATGATACAGAAGTCACTTTTAATACTAAGTGAAATGGAAAATCAACCGATGGTTTTAAGCTTAAGAGTGACAGGGACTAATTTATATATTTAAAATTGACTTGTTTGGAAAGGGCACTTATGGAAGCGGGAGGCCCAACTGGAAAGCTACTGTCCCATTTCTGATGGCAGGTAACAGAAATGGAGACTGGGATTGCAGGAGTAGAGATGGAAAAGCAAGTAGATTGGAGGTACTTTTGGATGAGCAATTGCCAGGACCTGCCAAGGCACTGAGTCTTGGGAGGGGAGACTTGACAGGATGCTCAGGAAGTCTTTCTAACTTTCAAAACTGAAGACAATTATCTTTGAAAACTGAAGAGAAGCATATGCCATTATTTCTATGCACCTACTAAAGGGGCTACAAGAGTAATAAAGAGATTTCATTTCCTTGTGTTTGTAGCATATTGATTTCTTCCAGGGTGCATGCTGGTTTAGTTGTCTTAAGTACATTTTATATCTCTATAACCTACTAAGTAAAATATTTTATGTTATGTAGCATATGGAAAAAATGAAAATGTAGGATATCAATGTATTTTGCAGAAATCTTAACCTTTTATTGGGTGGGAATAGAAATTTACCTCCACAGTTTGCCTCCTTTTTAGTTTGCCAAGTTCTACAATATTTTCTTTAAAAAGACCAAATACATATTCTTTCAGCAAATCACACATACTGTCTTTTATCTGTGATTCTTTCACTGACTTTCTGAACTCCTATTGAGATGTTAATATAGATTTGATGTTAATGAGAATCAATAACTGTCACACACTTTCCAAAATTGTTTTTTTTTTAAAGGGGAATAGATATTCCTTCTCTCCAGCCCTGCCTCCCTGTTGCAGACTTCTGGTCCCACCCAGCAGAGTTGGGACCAGTTTATGCATCTTGTAAGGGGGTGTGGGTATCTCCTCACCACACTAATGGAAGATTCTGTTATAAAAGCCAATTAGATATGGTTAATAAATACTCAAAATAATTTAAATAATCACTGACTGGTTGTTATTGTATATAATATAGGCACAAGCCAAGATACTTCAAGCTTTATGTGCTGTATTTATATTTTCAAATGGCATCAAATACTTCTTGCAATGCATTCTCATTTACATTTTTAGAAATCCAAATGTGTTACTATTGTTCCTTTAACAGAGGAAAATTAAAGTTTATAATGTTCATTCAAATTAATAAGTAGAGATGTCAAAAGATGAAAAATGATGTGGTCTCTCTTAAATTTAAGTACATTGACAAAAAATTCTCCATTCCTCAATTTTATTAGTTTCAAAAATGTTTCATCTTTTTATATATCATTTAATATAATTTAATTGTTTTTTAATCTAAGAGATTTCTAAAGACTAATTTTTTAAATTGTCAGATGTAACACGTTTATTTCAAGTCTTTAACTTTAATTCTAGAACATCTTGTTTCCTAGATAGAAAAAAAAAAGCCTGTATTCTTAAGGGCTAAATGAATATAAAATTAGGCCACATCAACATGTATTTCACAGGGCTCCTGGATGGCACCTTGTGGTTAAGCCTCAAACTCTGGTTTCTGCTCAGGTCATGATCTCATGAGTTTGTGGGTTCAGCACCCCTGACCCACACACACCCCCTCCTGTTCACCCCCCCCTCAGTGGGGCACTGGGCAGCATGGAGCCTGCTTGGGATTCTCTCTCTCTCTCTCTCTCTTTCTCTCTCTCTCTCTCTCATACTCTCTCTTTGCTCCTCCCCTGCTCATGCTCTCTTTCTCTCCCTCAAATTAATAAACTAAAAAACAAAAAACAAAACAACAGCAACAAAACCATGTATTTCATATCAGAAACTACAGCGATTTGATTTGGTGCTTCTAGGAGCCCTCAAGTATTCCCTGCTTCAGTGACAGAAATGTTAAAAAACTCTTCAAAAGCTCATGGGATCTTTCCTTCCATGATGGAAAGAAGATGGTCTTTTCACTTTAATACAGAGAAAGGCCTGTTTGATTTTAGTATGTAGTACAGAACTCATTTTTCTGAAGTGTTACATTTTACAGGTAAAATTAGTTGTGTAACATATGAGTGTGTTATAACTTCTTAAACAGTTACTCACAAAGGTTCATTTGAGGGCACTGGTCAGTCAAGTCTTTGCTTTTAGTCTTTATGTCATTTTAAAAGAAATAAAAATAATAAACCCAGGATAAAACATTTTTGTTATAGGCAAGCTTGTAATAAAGCCCTACATTTGTTCATTCTATGTACACTTATAATTGAAGTTTTCTTCAAGAAGCAAAATATTTGACTCACATAACTTTGATATGGTAAGTTTATCTCCTGCTTTCCAAATTTTATCATCTTGAGATACTAACAGTGTCACTTACCTTTCCACAAAAATTCCAGCTTGAACAGCATGCACGATGCTTCGAAATTTTGGCTTTTCCTCAGATTTCTTTTTCATCATCCCCATTTTACGTGTAAAAGTAGAAGCCAACCAGTCCCGTACTTCCAATGGGACTGAATCAGTCTGAATGTCACTGAGCTCATCATCGGTATCCAGCAGTCTTCTACAAAAATGTATACCGATTAAACTTGAGGAAAAAGTGAAGAAAAGCTGATAACAAAGCAAACACTGCAATAGGACTTAAAATACAGCAAATCACTCTCTGATCACCCCTCAATATGAGCTGTCTCAAAAAAGGAAAATGATTGGATTAACATTTGGAAAGCTCTGAATTCCTCAGATTGATTCTCTTCTGAAGGCAAGCGCTAAGGGCCTTGAACATTTGCAGCTTCCCCAACATTGAAGTGTAGCAATACCAGTCTGAAGATATCAATTAATATACTATTCTTGTAATGAATAAAAATAAAACAGAGAAGAAGTTTCATAAACAGATGTATGTTATTAAAGGAGGCAACTGGAGTGGAAAGAACAAAGGGGACTGGAAGTTGTAAAAGTCACCTTGTAGTTAATAATTTTGGGTATATATGGTACTGATAGCACAAGCTATTTGAATAAGGCCTTGGTGTTTACAAAAGTCATTCACATGTGTTATTTCATTTGATCAGGATCTCTACCTTTTAGGAAAATAATAAATTAAGTATTCTAAAAGATATTTATTCCGATAGCAGCACCACAGTTTAAAAAGTGAAGAAAAAAGAAGAAACAAATGGATTATTTTGAAAGCTCATTTTAGGTGACAGAGCCTGTGGAAGTGGAAGAGAAACACTTCTGGCTTCTTGAGGAAAACTTTAGTGTTTTGCTCTCCTGAGGGTGGGGATCGGTGGGTTTAGAATTGCTGGCTGAGGAAATCAACAAAGTGAGTGAGGAAGCAATTGGGCACTGTAATCTCTGCAGATCTCTGCAGATCAGGGTGCTCTGTCACTCTCCTGTATAAGCTCCACACAGACAACACTGACTGGACTGATGGGTAGTAATACCTGCCCTTAAGGCTGGTCAGCTCCAATCACCCAGAACTCCTGAAAGGTCTGAACTGGCAAGATAGTGTGAAAGGCTCCCCACAAAATATAGAAACTCTACAGAGCGATTGAGCTTTGCCTCCAGAAAGAACAGAGGCCAGCTCTCTCTCATTTGACTTCATTATTTCCTTGTCAGTGCACCAATTTAATAAATCCTAGGTATTTTTAGCACATTGTAGTTTTGACTTTTGGATTCCATTCACTTGGGTAAATCTCTTTGTACAGAGTGAAGCCTAAGAATCATAGGCTGATGGAAGGTAGCCAGAAATGACAGTGTGTGCTAAAGCCTCCAGAACAAGTCACACTAACTTGAGAGGGCAGGGACCAAGTAAAGGGCAGAAAAAATTAGAAAGGCCACCCAAAGCACCCAGTGTTACCAAAAAAGGCTCAAAAGATTATATGATGACCTCTATGTGCTGCTGTTCTCTATAAACAGAGCACAGTCATTTGCCAGTATTTATTTTTCATGGTATTAAATAAGCACAAATGCATTTATGAAATAACTTATGACAAAATATATACAACTTAATGGCTAGAGTTACAAAACCACATGTATACATATGAAGACCAAAAAAACTTACATATTGGAACTTAATACTGATTAATACTTACATCATTTTTAACTTTCTTTCGGAACTTACGTTTGAGTGATTCTGATTTACCCTTAACACACTGACACTGTAACTCAAAGCAAAATACTTTTTTTAGTGTTTTGTCCATTTCAAATGGACAATTATAGCAAGATATTACACTACATGGTTTGGAAATTCAGGGCTTATGGCATTTCTATTACTTCTTATCTAGTGATCAAATAAAGCTACAGAAGAGGGCAGGTGGATTTGAGAATCATTGTAGTGTAATATTGTGATGTCACCAAACTCCAAGAATTCTACTGCTGCCTTGTTTTATCAGCTACTTGAAGTAGAATGACACATTGTAATGGTGGCCAATTGATTCTTTACAAATTTGATATTGATGACTGTATGTCTTAAACTCATAAGTTATCCAAGACAGATCATCAAACATGACAAAATCAGCCTATGGAAATGAGATTTCATATGTGGATGTGGGATCAGGAGTCTGGTAATTCTTAATCATGATGCATGATGTCATTCATTAAGAAGGAAAGAACATACGGGGGTATATGGGTGGCTTAGTTGGTTAAGCATCTGACTCCTGATCTCAGCTCAGACATTGATCTCAGTGTTCTGAGTTCAAGCCCCACATTGGGCTGTATGCTGGGTGTGAAGCCTATTTTAAAAATATGTAAAAATAAAAAAAATAAGAAGAAAAGAGCATATAATCTTGGAGAAAGAGTGATATGAATTCATTTGTGGATATAGGAATAAAGGAAGAGTGTGTAAAGAGGAAAGCATGAGCTATGGTACTCTCTAATTAAAAGCAAATTTTGAAAAAGCAACAAATACCTCTTCAGTGGTTAATTTTATATGTTAAACATGGCTAGGGCATGGTGCCTGTTATTTGGTCAAACACCCAGTCTAGGTGTTGTTGTCAAGGCGTTTTTCAGATGTGAAAGCGGATTACCTTCTATAATGTGAGGGTGCCTCATTCAATTAATTGAAGGCCTTAAGAGATAAGACAGAGATTCCCTAAAGAGGAAGGAATTCTGTCTTCGAATTGCCTTCAGACTACAGATTGCAACATTTACTCCTGCCAGAATTTCCAGCCAGGGTCATCAGCCTGTTCTGCAGATTTCCGTTTTGCCAGCCCCCACAATCACATGAGCCAATTCCTTAAAATCAGTCAATTTCATTTCCTCTCTCTTGCTCTTTCTCTCTCATTCTCTTCCTCTAATAATATAAAGAGTAAGCAGATAAATATCTTTATATATATAAGCTATATATATAAAGGCTAAGAAAGAATATTTCCATCATTCACAAACACTCTGTGGTAACTACCAGCATGGATTATAAATCAGATAGATGACAAAGGCATAAATCCATCTTATATTAATATTCAATTAACAAAGCAAGTCAATTGTACTTCCTGTTTTGAAATATAAAAAGTCATTGGCAAGGAACTAAAATGCCTTTTTAGCTATTATGGATCTAAATGCCATACTGTCTTTTCATGTCTTAATAGCTCTTTTTTCTAAGGTGCATTTCGCTTTGAAATTCTTCATTGCTGAATCACAATCTATTGTATGGATATACTAGTTTGTTTATACATTCAACCAAGGTTACCTTGGTTGATTCCAAGTTGTGACAATTACAATAAAGCTGTAAAAATAGTTGTATGCAGATTTTTCAAGTTAATTTGAATAAATACCAAGGACCACAATGGTTGGATTGTATGGTAAGAGTATGTTTTGTTTTTTAAGAAACTTCCAAACTGAAGAAGTGGCTGCATTCCTACCAGCAATGAATGAGAGAGAGACCAAGCCACCATCATCTCTCTCCCGGTCTGCTGCAGTAGCCCCCTACCGGTCTCCTGGTCTCCTTGTCCTGATGCCCTTCTGCAGCCAGAACGCTTCTTTTAAAGTATGAGTCGGACCATGTCAATGCCTAATTCATAATGTCCTACATAGCTCATCACAAGCTGTGTCTCTCTACCTTCATCTCTTAACCAGTTTCCCCTCACTCACTTTGTTCTAGCAACACTGACTTCCTTGCTGTGCTTAACCCTGCCAGGCTTCCTACTGCTTTCGGGTCTTTGCACTGGCTGTTCGCTTTGCTTAGCTTCTCTTCCCAATTTGAGGGGATCATTTTCTCACTGTATTCAGGTAAAGAGGGCTTCCTTGACTCCTCTACTCAGTTAGTTAACACCTCTATTCTGTCTTTTTGTCCTACTGTAGACTTCTTAGCACTTGATATAATGTTGTATGTATACTAGTTTGTTTATTCATTTTATGTTTCATCCCCTAAACTGTAAAGATCTTGAAAGCAGAGAGTTGTTCTGATTTTGTGCATTATTGTATCACCAGCATCTACAACAGTGCATGGCACAGAGTAAGAGATGAACATGTATCTCTTGAATAACTAGAAAACATTCAGAAATATTATAAGTGATTACCTTTGAGGAGTAGAATGAGGATAGGAATGATAAAAGAAATTTTAGTCTTTAGAGTCCTGTATTATCTGATTGATAAGCAGCAGTAGCAGCAGCATGGGAGTAAATTCACTGCTGTGAATCATCGTCTTCATTGCCTTTAGGTTAATTTGCCTTTGAATAACCCCTTAATTTTTGAAGCAAATTATGGGGAATCATGCATATTTGGTGTGGAAAAGTCATTAAACATTTTTTATGGCATTTTGAACTATAGGCACAGGAAAAAGAAATTTTAAAAATTCTATACACTGTTTGCATGCCTTTAGCCAAGAAAGTCAATACAGCAAAACCTTGGATTGCGAGTAACTTGTCTGCGAGTATTCTCTGCAAGGTAGTAAACATTTCTAATAAGTTTTAAATTGACAAAGGAGTGATGTCTCACAATACGAGTAGTACATGGTGCCGAACATCACATGATCACAACTGAGCCAATGTTTCTTCTCTCTCTCTCTTTCTCTCTCTCTCACTTGCTTGTTCACTCGCTGTGGAACTGTGGGTGATCATCAATGCAATGTCACATTTCTGTGAAATGCTCAAAAAGAGGCAAAAGCAAGTGTCATTAGATAGGTTCCTTGGTAAAGCTGAACGAACAGAAAAAGATGCCATTGAGCCAATAGATAGCAGTGATTCCATTAGTGATAGTGAAAATCATCCTACACAATAACCCTCCTCCTCTCGTCTCCCTCAGACCACCCACGAATTTTTCTTTATATTTTCTATTTTCTTTATTATTTTGTATCATATTACAGTACTGTGATCATTTTTATATGAATATTTTTGGGTTGTGGAATGAATCATCTGAGTTTCCATTATTTTTTATGGGGAAATTCGCTTTGATATACAAGTGCTTTGGATTACAAGCATGTTTCCAGAACATATTATGCTCACAAACCAAGGTTTTACTGTATTTCTGTTAAATACTAACTCATATATTCCTTTCTCAACTATAGTAAGACATTGTTAATGAAGCTATAAATAAGTTGTAACAGATTCACGAAGGTGATTATTCCAGTTTAGAGAAAAGAAAGTTGAATAAAAGACATGTGAATAAAGACATGTGAATAAAACCTAAATATAAACACATTTTAAAAAGCCAACACACCTAATGGCACATATTTCTCCCCACTCATCTCCATCTCTCTCTTCTCCCTTATTCATTTTCCCTTTCCCTGACACCTGCCTTGTCCACTCTGTCTTCCCAGCTCTGAGCACCACAAGGACTCTTTAGGTTTCATTTGATCTTGCTAGATATGGAAGAAGCAAAAACTATAGTATAATGTGGAATAACAGTCTTGGGCTTTTGTTAGAGAATGATCATAAACAGTTTTCTTGAGACATGTGAAAACACCTGAATATTTACATAAGATTATGCCACATGTAAAACGCTTGGCCCCATTTCATTTTTGGAATAAATGTGTACAAGTTGATAAAACTGGATCCCAAATACTATAATTAATTTTGCTTTCAAAACCTCCAATGGTTCAATTGCTCTTCATCCTAATGTTAGGTGGCAGAGTGAGCATAATTGTTTGTATCCTGAGTGCTTTTAAAAAATACTTTGTGGGGTGCCTGGGTGGCGCAGTCGGTTGAGCGTCCGACTTCAGCCAGGTCACGATCTCGCGGTCCGTGAGTTCGAGCCCCGCATCAGGCTCTGGGCTGATGGCTCAGAGCCTGGAGCCTGTTTCCGATTCTGTGTCTCCCTCTCTCTCTGCCCCTCCCCCGTTCATGCTCTGTCTCTCTCTCTCCCCAAAAAAATAAACGTTGAAAAAAAAATAAAAAAAAAATACTTTGTGTTTAAGAATCTTACAACCTGAAGACACAGTCATTGGTGCATTTCCCTTAGGAATTCTTAAAGTGCACAATATACAAAAGCAATGATAAAGAGTATATGTGTAATATGTTATTACTGTTGATTTCTGAGAAATGCTTCTTCTGTTTCTTTTTTTAGTGCCAAAAGGGTCAATAAAGCAGAAAGTGAGGGGTCCTTAAGCATGGGTATAGATGGGGGGCCACGGAGTCATGAAAACTGACCTCCTGCCCAATCATTGCTCAACTGATCCTCGGGAGCTATTTATACCCCAAATTTTCTCTTGAAATCAGATGACGCAACTCCCAAAGGGCTTATATTTTGAACTAGAAAATCTGCAGGGGAAGGGACTAAAGAAGGAGGCGGCCACGGAAGGAGAGGTCATGAGATTTTGACTTTTACAATTATATCAATGAAAATATTTCTGTCCACAATGGACTCTTGGAATATGGTTACAACAGTGTACCCACACAGTTATTTCCAGGCAATTGGTGCCCACATTTACACCTACTGAGTATTAAAATGCAAGTGTTGAATGCAATTAGACACTGCTTTACTCTTCGTATAAAGGACACACTTCAACAAGCAACTAAGTCATTCAATTCTGCCCCTAATGTTTGCTGGGCCCAAGGCAGGAGCACATTTCTCTCAAATACCATATAATTAAGTATTTTAAAGTTATACATCAAATGAATACATTATTAAATGTGTTTTATACTCCTACCTTTTAATAAGCTTCATAAAAGCCTGGGCAAGTTGAGTTTGAATCGAGAATTCTCAACTCCTTGCATGACAAGCCTGGGCCAACTGGCTGTGGCTGCCCCTCTGCACCTGTCTAACCTCCTGCTCAGTGCCTTACTATGTAAGCAGTTGGACTTTGCAGCCTTCCCGTATACTCTCATCAACCTGCCCAGCTTTGAAATCAGCTGCTTCTTGGCCACTCTTTAGGGGTGATGGGATGCACATACCAAGAGTGTCTTGGTTCCCTCAGGAGGAAAGACCTAAAGAAGAAGCCTGTTAAGACTTGGGAGACAGGCTAGGGAATCTTTGGGCAGAGAATTCTGGGGTCTCAGTGCTCAAAATATGGGAGAGGAGCACAGTGGGCAGGACAGGGAATTCCACAGTCCAAGAACCTAGAAGAGGGAGAAGAGCATGAGTTTCAGGTTCTTCTTGGCTTGAAGACCTGTCACCCTAGGGAAGGGGCACACCAAAAATGAGCCATCATTGAGCACTCCAAAATGAGGGGCAGTGTTCAGAAAAGCTATTATAGTGACCTTGGGCTAAGGATGGTATTGAACTCGTACATGGTAAATACCTTCTAAGTGAGCCCTCCAGGGATAGCTGAGGGAATTAAGAGAAATTGATCATTCTGCAATATGGGTATTTGGGTGTGTGCGGGGGGGTGGTAAGTGGTTCTCACACAGGCAAATCCATTAGAGTTATTTCTTGGATTAATACATACTTATGCTCTGAGCTGACTGCCACCCCCCCACCAAAAAACAAAAATGAAAACAAAACAAAACAAAACCCTAAGAGTAGTACTAAAGTTTTGCTCAGACCTCAGAGTTATCTGAGGATAGAGATGATAATGCTGTTAACTTTGTTACTTACTATGAATCAGATGAGGAGCCAAGCTTTAATTAATCCTCACAATATGACCATGATGAAAATACAATTATTATCAGTGCCCTAATTTTACTGATGAATAAACTGAAGCACAGACACCTTAAAGGATTTGCTCAAAGTCATACAACCAGGAATGGCTGTGCTGCTTTTTGAGCTCAAGTCTGTCTGATTTCAGAGTTTGAGTTTTTAACTACTCAGCTATCTTTTCCCTCAAATGCATGTTTTCTTGCTAAGTTCCCAGACTACCTTCACATTAGGCAATAATATGAGTGATCATTATTTACTATCTCATCTCTACCATGAAATTTAGGGTTAAAAATAATTGATCTTAAAAAAAATCATAAAGAAATTTGATTTTTCAAGTCCCTGGCCCACCAGGGAATTTCTGGTTGGAGGAAGCTTAAATTTATTTTTCAAAACTGGTATGTTGAATCATTTTCACATAGAGAAATATATCTGGATAGTAGAATTTCAGGGTACTTTGAAATACAATAAATTAAATGTTGGGATGAGAATAGGTGATACATTTGAAATGCCATATTGACTCGTCAGTAACCTACTTCCTGAGTGTGAAATACACTTGAATTAATTCTTCCAGGCTACCACCCAAGCACATTTATTTACTTATTTATTATTTATTCCTTGTTTTGTTCCAAAAAGGATTTAAGATGTCAGGCTTGCAAATTTTTTCAACAGTTTTGTTGTTATTGTTGTTGTTGTTGGAAGTTTCCTTTCCTTTTTTCTGTCTACTTGATAACTTTCTTCTTTTGGTTTTATTAGTCTTTTTTTTTGAACTGTAAGAAGATGATAATTATATTTGAGTGACTATTGAGACTGAATATTTGGGTGGACAAGTTAGTTATACTGACCTTAGCTTAATTCTCAAGAGGCAAATCTTGGCTAAAACAAAACCAGCTAAGGAGAATATTAAAGTTCGATGCAGCTTTCTTCAAGGTCTAAGGAGGTCTCTGTGCTTCCTCCGTACCCATCCAAGGAAGCAGAGGCCTAGGCAGAAAAGGTTCCATCCCACAAAACAGGCAGAAGGGGCCAGGGGAATGTTGGAGGAGGAGTCTGAGGAGAAGTCAAGTTGCTTGGACAGTTGGGATTCAGATTGTATTTTTTGAGTCAGTTGGGAGATGGAAATGGAGGGAATGGATAAAGCAGAAAACTACCCTAGGCCTGACTGATGACTCTTGGCTTTTCACCAGAAAGTCCTCTTGGCTCAAAAATATCTTTGAAAACATTCCATTAGGCACAAAGCTTCACATTCTATTAATTACCAATGTTTTTGATTAATAAGCATCCTCTGGTTAGGAGAACTTCCCTAGAGTCAAACTCTTGGCTCCATCACCTTTTAGTTGTGTGGTCTTAGAAAACATCCTTCATCCTAACTGAGTCTCAGTTTCTTTGCCAATAAAAGAGAAATGGTAATAATCGTATCCCCAGTACTTGAGTTATGAGGATGGAATGGGTAAATGCACAGAAGCACTTAGAAAAGTGTCTGTCACAAAGCAAGTCCTCAAAGAACCCCCATTATTTACACATCTGCATTAGTTAGTCTAAGCAGACTTCGTGCTTAGTTTGAGACATTGTGGGAAAAATTCAGCACCTCTTGTTTAACGCCCCTAATCTATGGTGGAATTTCAAAATGACTTTGGAGAGCCAAAGAACAACATAAAGAGTCTATGGATTGGGGCACCTGGGTGGCTCGCCCAGTTAAGCGTCGTACTTTAGCTCTGGTCATGGTCTTGTGGTTCATGTGTTTGAACCCTGCATCTAGCTCTGTGCTGACAGCTCAGAGCCTGGAGCCTTCTTGGGATTCTGTGTCTCCCTCTCTCTCTGCCCCTCCCGTTTGTGTTCTCTCTCTCCCCCCCACACACACGTAAATAAACATTAAAGAAATTATAAGAAAAAAAAAGAGTCTAGGGGCACCTGAGTGGCTCAGTTGGTTAAGCGTCTGACTCTTGGTTTCAGCTCAGGTCATGATTTTACGGTTCATGAGATTAAACCCTGTGTCAAGCTCTGCACTGGCAGTGCAGAGCCTGCTTGGGATTCTCTGTCTCCCTCTCTCTCTGGTCCTCCCCAGCTTGCACTATCTCTGTCTCTCTCAACATAAATAAATAAACTTTAAAAAAAATTTAAAAAAAAAGAGTCTATGGATCAGAAAGAGTCAGTGGGAGGAATTTCCAAAAATAATTTTTACCTACTTAAAAATTTTACCTGGTAAAATAGGCGAATTCATAGAAATAAAAACTAGAACCAAGTTTCCAGGGGCTGAAGGGAGGAGGAAAGTGGGGTTTGTCATTTAACGGGTACAGAATACTTTGGGATGATGAAAAAGTTGTGGAAGTTGACAGTGAGATGGTAGAACAACATTGTAAATGTACTTAATTCCACTGAATTGTACACTTTAAAGTGGTTAAAGTAGTAACTTTGATGTTTTTCACATCTTATCACAATACAACAATATCTACTTAGTCTTGATCTTCCTGCCTCATTGTCCAGGGAATAGATTCTTCTAATTGGAGAAGTGAGACGTGAGAGAAGGGCGTTCCATTCTTCATCTACCTGTGTGTCTTTCCAAGGATTACTGAGAGTGCTAGGTTGGAGGAAAAGGGTGGCTTGCAGGCCAGAAATGAAGCCTAAGAGCCAATAGTTTCCCAGATCTGAGACAGGTGACCACACCACAAATCAAAACACAGGACTGCATCCCCTCTGCCCAAGACTCATAGCTGTGAGGAACTGCTAATGTCCAGTTCAGCACCTCTTGTTTAATTCTCCTAATCTATGGTGGAATTTCCCAGTTGAAGGAGGCATTTCGGCACAGTTATCTCATGTACCAGTCAGGACAATATTTGGGCCACATTCTTAATAAAATCTTATGATTCTAACCATTAAATTTCTAACATTCTTTCACTTTTTTGTAGCCTCATTTTGACATCCTTGAAGGCTGTAGTTCTCAAAAGGTGGTTCCTAGACCAGCAGAATCAGCAGCACCTGGGAATTTCAAGGCTCTACTCCAGACCTACTAACTTAGAAACTTTGGAGGTGGAGACCAGAACTCTGTTTTAACAAGTCCTCCTGATGACTGTCATGAACACTGAAGTTTGAGAACTGCTCTCACCATTTATGGCTTGCCAATTAATGGAATACCTCTGCCAAGAAAACATGATTCAGTTACATTCCATAACATGGATTTAGCAGCACTGTTACTTCCATTCGCCCAATATTTCCCTGTCGGAGATAAAGAATGTTGGTGAACTATCGGGAAGGTACCTTAATTAATAAATATTTTATACTGATGTTACAAATGAGAATTATCTGTATGTTACTTAATTGCAAAATACAAAAGGTTATTTCTCAACTGAGCAGGGGTGAAGCATGGATAATAAGAGTTGCAATATGCTTGGAGGACAGGAGTGTGAGGGAAGACAAAGAACGTATTTCCTTCTAAACCTAGGAGGCCAAAATATGACAAGAATGACAAGAGGGAGTTAACAATAGCCAAACAGAATAGCAAAATAATTATCAATGTACACAGACTCTCCTTCATAAATATTTGTTGAATAAATGAATAAATGTATTAAAACATGGGCAGAAAATCTCTAGTTTTAGTGGTTGTTAAACTTTTCAGATATTTACAGTAGTTAGTAGAGGGAAAAAGTTCATTTTTGTTGTTTATTTTGATGCGTATACTATATATGTTAACATTTTCAGTCAGGCCCTGCTTTATATGTGAAAAGATGATATCCCAAAATATTTTTACAAATATTTGCTGTTACCCTGTGGCCCTTTGTCCATATAGAGAGCCGATTATTTTTGCTGACTCAAGTTATATATGAAACACAATTATCTGAAGGGGGAAAACTCCTGTTCCTTGAGTTTCAAAATCTAGATACCAGACAAGGAGGAGAGGCTCAGCCAAAGACAGTGGAAGAGTATATAATGTGTCAGAGTAGGGTTTCCATTCCTATGCGTGTGCAAAGACACCCTCGGTTACACAAGAGAAGTCACAAAGGAAGACAGAAGGGATCTTGAGAAGGGATGCTGAATCCTGCCTGACCTTCTCCAAACAGAAGAACCCTGAGGAGGGTGACAGCATACCCCCAAATAATTTCTCAGGATCCTGGAACAGAAGAGAGCTGAATGCCTCACCCACCTCCAGCCCCCACTTCTGAAGGGAACTGGAGGACAGCAAGATCCCAGCGCTGAGCTGGTTGGTGTGTGTCTAGACAGACAGCCTCAAAGATAATGGTGACTCAGCCCAGACTGATGGAGATGGCAATGAGAGAAAAGTGAGGGAGAGTACACAGAGACAAAATATACTTGGGAAGTAGGTTTGCTGATAAAATATGGTAACGAATAAGGAAATAATGCCCTTGTATTTAAAGAGAAAAGTCTTAAGTATTTGACTTTCCAGTACTCAATCCTTGCCAAAGGACCATGTATTGTTGTTTAGCTGTATCATGGAATCAATATGTTTTGTGGGCTACCTTGGAAACTGAATCAACCTATTACTTGTTTTAAAGGAAAATAGAGTGTGAATCATGAGTAGCTAACTTAGAAATCATACATTTGTGTTAGGACTTATTAGGATAAGACGACTGCCTGGATGGCTTAGAGATTAAGAATTTGAGCTTTGAAACAAGGCAGACCTATGTGGCTATTAGGATGCTCTCAAAAGCAAGTGACATCATAGCTAACCTGAAGTGGCTTAAATAATAGGACCATTTATTATTTTCCTTCAGGAGAAAACTAAAGGTAGGTTGACTCCAAGAAGGGCTTATTTTTAAAGTCAGCAGGTGGATAACATCATCAAGGACTCAGGTTTCCTCCATCTTTCTATGCTGCCAACTTTTAGTGTTAGATTTAGCTTTATGCTTATGGCAAGATGATTGTATCAGTTTCAAGCATCAAACTCAGATACAGCAAAACTCAGAGGCACAGGACTCCTGTTATATGGAGAGGAAAGCTTTTGCCCACAGTCCCATCAGTCTTCCTTTTATATTCCATTGATCAGAATTGCATCATACATCCATATATAAACTCACTGGTTAGGGAACTGGAGACTAATTACTAGTTTAAATCAATTAAGATTTCACTCACTGTGACCCTGGGCCTGGAATTGGTCTTCCATGAATCATTTGTCTTTGCAGAGAAGAGTAAATAATTAAAAAAAAAAAAGAATGAGTTATGTTGTCAAGGAAGAAGAGAAGAATGAATGTTGAATTTAAGTTTGAACTTGTCTCTGACACTTAATAATTATATGATCCTAAGCAAGTCCATTTACTTTCTTCATGCCTCAAGTTTCTTAACTTTCTAGTGGAAATAATATAAATATCTAATTTATAGGATTTTTTGGGAATTATATGTAATCATAAATGCAAACTGCATAATAAGTTTCCTTGGGTATAATTAATTGTCAAACAATTATTATTAATATCATTATTAGGAGAGAATAATATTTAAAGTGATATTTTTTCAAATCCAGTTAATATTCATTTATATTTTATTGACCCCAGGGGCACCTGGGTGGCTCAGTTGGTTGAGCGTCCCACTTCGGCTCAGGTCATGATCTCGCAGTTTGTGAGTTCGAGCCCCGCGTCGGGCTCTGTGCTGACAGCTCAGAGCCTGGAACCTGCTTCAGATTCTGTGTCTCCCTCTCTCTCTGCCCCTTCCCTGCTTATGCTCTGTCTCTCAAAAATGAATAAAAGCTAAAAAAAATTTATATTTTATTGACCCCAAATTTCACAAACAGTAAGATCTTATATAATACATGGAGCTCTTTCTTGTTTGTCATCTCTCAAAAGATCTGGTCAGATTTTTTTTCTCCCTTTTCACCACTGAGGCTGTTTTTGAAAGTTTGTAGAAAGTAACACACCACAGATGGACGAAAATATGAAAATCACCCAAAATGTACCGGCACTTTTTCTAAGCCTGGTTTTCACACTCCATCCACAGGGTGAGAACAGCCTACAAACACATCACTCCAAACAACCACCCCTCCCTACAACTCACACCATAAAAATGGAGTTCATAAAAATCATAATTTGCTTTTTAGTGATTCACTGAGCTCCAACAGTGTCTTAGCACATACCTTTCAACTTGATTTCCTCAGAGACCCCTCCAAATAAAATCAATCTAATACATAAGGCCCATATCTGTAAATGCTCCCTCACTAAGCAAATGATAAGCAGCTCCCTCCTATCACCCTGCCGGTGGCCAGGGTAGGTTAGGCATGAGCAGATCTTTATAAGGGACTTTGTAACCATGGATAAAACCACAGAATTCCAGAACAGAAAGGGGCTGGAGACTTCATCTTCCACGCAAGAAAACCAGTGACTAGAGAAAGAAGAAATCACAAACACTTGCCCAGGGGCTTATCCTTAGTAGGAGCAAAACCTGGATAGGAGTTGTTCCAAATCCCACACAGATCCTGATCCAGGTCCCCTACGTGTGGTACTAACATAATTTTCACTCTAGAGAGGACAGAGTTGTTACTGTTTAGCGGAGTACTTTCCACCATTCTCAATTCTTTGGCATGAGATTTATTTTATTTTCTTAATATAATTTATTGTCAAGTTGGCTAATATACAGTGTATACAGTGTGCTCTTGGTTTTGGGGGTAGATTCCTGTGATTCATCGCTTACATACAATACCCAGTGCTCATCCCAACAAGTGCCTTCCTCAATGCCCATCATCCACTTTCCCCTCTCCCCTGCTCCCCACATCAACGTTTAGTTTGTTCTCTGTATTTCAGAGTCTCTTACAGTTTCCTTCCCTCCCTTTCTGTTCATAACTATTTTTCCCCTTCCCTTTCCCCCATGGTCTTCTGTTAAGTTTTCCAAGTTCCACATATGAATGAAAACATATGATATCTGTCTTTCTCTGACTGACTTATTTCACTTAGCATAATACCCTTCAGTTCCATCCACGTTGCTGCAAATGGCAGGATTTTATTCTTTCTCTTTTTTAGCATGAGATTTAAATGAAATTGATCCCCTCCTGGCTCATGAGATGTTTGACCACTGCATTTATATACCCACCTCCCCTGGATATACTGTTTGAGGGATACACGTATTACCTGACTAGAATCAATGAAATATAAAGGTTATGTTTGTCAGAGCCTCTGGAGAGAAACCTTTTGTCATTCCTGCTGGATTTGAAGGTGTGAGGATATAAAGCTTGAAAATACTATTGCCATCTTCCTACCACTCAAAGGATCAGAAGGAGGCCACTGCAGAGCAAACAAAACACAGAGGTGGGTCCCTAGACATCATTTTTACCTGGAGTCACCTATGCTTATAGTTAGTACTAGCCATCAATGTGTGGACAGTGAGAGTTTCTTGAAGGTGGTTTGATTGGGCTTCCTGTCACTTACAATTGAAATATTCATGAAAGGTGTTCATTAGTCCTCTTCTTTTTCCCTTCTTGCCTGTGCTGGCTCTAAATGTCCATGGAGTACACATGAGTCAATGCCATCATGATATGTGCAGGTTGTAGTGATTAACCACAAAGGGTTTGCTCTCCATTGTCACGTTGAACCCATAGTTTTATAGTCCATGGTCTATATTTTGGCCATAATTATCGTAGCACTGTTACCCATAAAGAACACCTGAGTTTAAAATAAATACTAATTAACCTTTCTGATTTTGCAATGTTACTTATGTTTTGCTTATATGAGGAGCCTTGGCTGTGTACTAGTTAGTAAGCTCCATCTTTATCTATATTTTCCACTTACGCTTTTCCACTTCTAAGGATAACTTCTCTACCTAATCTTTCCATAACTATTATTTCTCTTTGGCCCAAATCTCTTTTTCGTTCTTCATCTCCAGGCTAATGGAAGCCTTCCATTCTATGCAAAATATAAAACAAATAAACAAACAAACAAGTAAGTGTTCCCACTAATAAACTGTTCTATTTATGCTTTTTCCTACACTAGCAAATTCTTGAAAAATAATCTAATTTCTTCTTGAGCCGTTCCATAGTAATTCTTCACACTATTATAATCTGGGTGGCTTTTCTCTTTACTGAAACTCCACTGAGTCATCAGGAATCTCCTAACTGCATCCAGTGGTTCTCCCTGTGGCATTTGATTTACCCTTTATAGTAACCCAGCTCCCATTGGCTTTTGGTGCTTCATATCTTCAGATATGCCTCCTGCTTCTATATCTGTTCTTCTGATGTCTCCTCTCTAGTAACTTTCAGTGCTTTTCCACATCTGTCCTTGACTACCTTCCTACTCCACACCTCTATTTCACATTTCATTCTGTCCCCTGACTTCAGTTACTAGGGTTACATAGTGACCATATTGAGATGGAACTCCAAGAGTTTTTGAAGGCATTTGGAAGTGAGAAAAATGCACATTTGAAAAGTCAAAAATAATGTGTTGTTTTTCTACAGAGGCTTTATTTTATCTACAGAGGCAAACTGCTCTTTTGCATAATGAAAAATCTTTTGAATAGGCCATTTAGTTATATAAGAATAAAATGAAGGCCCTACTCTGGCATACAGAAGATTGATACAACATAACTACAAGAGGCTAACAATCTCTAAACAGTAATGTACACAATGTCCTCCTTGGGAGCACAGCTGCAACACTGCAGATTCAGTGTATTTTAGAAAAAAATGTCATTTTTTTTCTAAATATGGATTTACACTGCATAGTCTTTGAACATAATTGTTTATCCTTGAGATGAATGCACAACTTGACATTAATTTTGATAGCCCCTTTTTCTTTCTCTTGGCCTTGGAGCTTGAGGTCCTGAACTCAGGATAGGAAAATATGTTGAAAGGCACTTCCATAGGGGATAAGCTGGCTTCTGGAAGGTGGGCTTCGACTTTAGAGGATTCAGAGAAATCCCTGGTAGGGGACCTCTGTGGAAGGGGTTGAGTTGCATCCATCAGGAAGGTCTTACAGCAGTTACAGCTGATTCTAGCATCAGCTTAGGGAACTGGAAGCAGGTATTGAGCTCATGCTTGGGAGTGGAACCCACCTATAGATTTCTGAATTTGAGGGAAAAGTAGGTGACCTGCAGGGGAGCGATACATCATTTTGAAGCCAGAGGCCTGGCTGCAGAGGAAAGTGATAGCCAGGGAAGATGGGTAAAATAAGTAAACACTCACTGGCCATTCTCAAAAACTTTAGGATGGGGATCATGTTGAAATAGCAAAGGAGTTCCAATTATTGAAATCAAAATAAAGCATGAAACAATCAGACCTCTGTGCTATAATCCCCAAATTCTCATCTTTGATACTATATTTCTGAACTTCAGTGCTCCTATACCTAGCATTTTCCAGACATTAAAAAAAAAGGAAGTCCTTTTGTTAGAAGTCATGCATTTAAGAAGGAGCATGGGGAGCTTTGCCAAAGAACAAAATTCATTAACTTAAAGGAATACCTGCAAGTCCAATCATATCCAGGTTGGAATCTCAACTCTGTACAATTCTTACTCCATGTTAGTTCCTCTGATTATGACTTAATGCCACTACTTAGTGTTTCCTCCTGTAATCTGTCCCCGTGCTTGGGTTTCCCTCTCTAACATACAACCTCCCTGTTTCTTGTTTGCAGCATTTGTCGTTGTGCTTAGTTTGATCTTCCTGGCTCTTGACAGCTCTAGCCACCAACTCTGGGTACAGTTGTGCTCCTGATTCTACTGACCAGTGTGTCTGGTATTCATTTCAGGTACTCAGTAGCTATTTGTTTCATGAGTGAATGTTCCTTGGTAAATCCCTGCACTCAATGATTTCAAGAGACTTAAGCTCCGAGGTGCCCCTGACTTCATTCGATTTCTACCAGAATAACTCCGGGAATTGCTGATTGACATCAATGCATTCATGCTCAAGTTAATCTCTCACAAAATGAAGAACTCTTAGACTTAGTAAGACACAGAACTCAACTGAGAATGTTTTTATCAAGAGGCATAGCCTATTAAGATTCCTTTCCAGCAGTTTGGACTTTGCTTTAATTTCCAGGTAACTACATCCCACCTGTCTTCATTTTTTTTTCAGGATCAAAACTTATTTTTCAGGAAATTATTTTATGTATTCACTAGGAAGTATAAGTTATATATCTTAATACGATATGTATCCTAGAGGTATCTGCATTTTTATTAGTACAGTAAAAATAGTGTCTATTAATTAACTTTTACTCTATCAGGTATTGTGCCACTTTTAATCCTCAGATCAGCCCTATAAGGTTAGCATTGTCATTATTCTTATTTTACAGATGATGAAGCTAGGAAATAGAGAAGTTAAGTAACTTGCTTAAAGAAAGGAAGTATTGGGTGGAGGATCCAGGTTTTGAACAACTGATTCTTTCTAAATCCAGAGTCAGCACTCTAACTATGGTAATTCTAAGCCTTGGATCCATTCACATTAACAAAATGAAGATATAAATTATGTTGTTCAGTGGTATTAGTAAACATAATATCCATCTCTGTAAGTATCTCTCCCAGACAGCTGCCTCCCTTCATGAATAGCAATTCACGAGGCCACGGATGCTACTTTGCCTGGCAATATCCAAATCTAAATAGTGACAATCAGACAGATTTTTCTGTCTCTCTCTCTCTTAAGGCCACATGTTTCTGGATTACAACTGTTGCCGCTCTGAAAAACAATAGCCTCTAGGGACACATCTGAAAGCAGGACTCATAAAATATTGCATTTACATTTGAAAATGTCTTGTTAAAAAACCAACAAACACTTGTATTCATTTAGGAAATTATTCTATAATCCTTCAAAGAAGGTCAGAATTCAAATTCTGTCAGAAACTCTGTTTCTATTTTTCTTATTTAAATCACCCTTTAAGAGAGATGTTTTGTTTTGATTTGTCTTCTTAACTGAAACCCTGAAATTACCAAGGCTTAGCAGAAAAAGGGACGGGTATGTGTGTGTGTGTGTGTGCGTGTGCGCGTGTGTATGGGTTTTAAACTGATTCATAATTTGTTTTGTCCTGCTTTATTAGGTGTTGACCTTTTTGTGCAATCCAGCCCAAATTTCCAAAAAAAAAAACGTGCCTCTCTGGAATACTCCCTGAACCATTTTTTTTTTCTAGAAAGAGAATTTTCCTTTAAAAAATGTCACAGAAGTCAGCAGGTTTTTAATTTAAAGTTTAAAAGCAACTAAATATTTCTTCATCCCTCTTCCTTCTAAATCATTATGTTTTACTAATATTCCAAAAGCAAATGCAACTTTAATAATTATATACACATCTCAACAGAAGCATTCTCAATTTACTGCTGTGTCTTACTAAGTCAATTGGAAACATGATATGTATCCTAGAGGTATCTGCATTTTTATTAGTACAATAAAAATTGTATCAAGCATCAAGCATTGTTGCTTTAAAATTTCTTGGGCTGTTTTTTTTTTAATCATAAAGTCACAGCCTTAGAAGATATACAAGAGATACCCTTAGGTTTAATGAGGGACATGATTGTAAATGTTAATCCACAGGCTCTCCAAAAACATAAATCCTGACTTGTTGCATTTCCCAGTTTCCACAGTGTAAAGAAATACTCCCACTGTAGCCAATTTCAAGCTACTGATGTGGCATCACTGAAGGCAGAGTTGGAAGTGATGCAAACACCATCCACACCACTGGTTCTGACAACCCTGACAGCACATGAGCTTTCCTCAGAATTTCCAAGAAGTCTCTGAAGTTGCCCAAGTCAGATGTTATTCAAGGGAAGCAGATGAGAATTGTGCTTAACAGCCAAGCCCTCAAGGTGGGTGCCCAAGCCCCTAAATCCATTAAGTTACTTTCTGTGTTCCCTCAGGTAGGTTGTGTAACTTTTCTGTCAACGTGTTTCCTCTTATGCATGAAGTATATAAAATGGTAATAATGTTTCTATCCCATGGGATTGCTGCGATAATTAAATGAAATAGTGTATTAAAATGCTTCAAAGATTTCTTGGCACAGAGCAGGCTATAATAAGAGGCTTTTAGTTATAAATTTGGGTGTTGCTTTTCCAGGATCTATCATTCCAACTGTCAGAATGTTTTACGCATTGCCATCTTAATTTTTCAGAGGTCATTAAAAACCATCCTGCTCAACAGTAATAGCCCGAGAGGAGCCAGTTATAGAAAAAAGAGCACTAAAAGCAATAACAGAAGTCATACCTTAGTTTCTGTGCCTAGCTTTGCCAAAGCCTAAGTCTGTGACCCTTGGAAAACATGTTTACTTCTAGGAGCTTTGGTTCTCTCATTGGTGAAGTGAAGAAAGTAATGGTAATCCTGCCAACTGCATCAGATTGTGAAGAGACTAATGTGAGCCCTTGGAAGATGGTCCGAATGTGGGTTATTATTATTAATCCAGGTTAAAAATCAAGATGCCATGGAAGCATGGAAGCATTAAAATAAAATAGTGAAGAGGTTTATATCATTTGAGTAAAAGTTGGGGATCATGTAGTGTTAAGAACTGGGATTTTTTTTTAGAAAAGAACACACACACACACACACACACACACACCCCAGTTCTACCATGAAGCAGTTAAACATTTTTTTCTTTCCACAAAAAGAAATTTTCAAATGAAAGGAATGATGCTTACAAATGTAACATGTGTAAATGAATTAGGGATCATGGAGAACTAAGTTAACAAAATATCTATAGAATCATAATTTCTGGAAGAAAATACAATATAAAAATCTATCAAATGAAAAGCAAGATATTAATGAAAATTAGATAGTCAGCATTATGCCATCATAAGATGGATAATGCAAATCTCCAATTCTTTAAGGTAAAAGTTCCTTAGTTTTATAAATAAATATAAAAAATAAAATGTCAAGGACTGGTTGAAGAAATCTTAAACATAATGGCCACTCAATTTGTGAATAATAAAAAGCACACATGAAAATGAAGGAGTAAGGAAATTACAGGAACATTAGATTTTTTTAAATATACAAACTTTGAATCTCTGTTCACTTAGAAGAACCATATACATTATATACGCACTCAGTGAAAGTTAACAAAGAAAATAATCTGCAAATACTTTATGATCTTAAAGTGTGCCTATGATTTTCCCCCTAATTTATGAATCTAAGTCATGTTTTAACTGAAAAGTTCTGTCAACAGAAAAAAAATCACCTGTGCAACATAACCTGCACCATGTTCTTTTCTGTCCATTATTAGTGAAAATTCTCATCTGATATTAAAAAGGTCAGTGACATAAATGATATATCATGATATAGGAAGATCTCCAAGTTTCGTTATTTAAGGGGAAAAAAGCAAAATAAACGTTGTGTATATAGTGTGCTACTTTCCATAAAAGCAAAACAGAAAAATACGAAATAAAAATTTGTAATAGATCATTGGAAATATACATAAATTTATGAATTGGAAATATAAGTAGATTGGGGTGGGATAAGGGTGGAGGCAAGGTGTTCATGAGGCACCTTTACCTTATTTTGATTTTTTAATCATGTGAATTATTACCTGTGAAACAACAGTGGTGTGTCTGTGTGTGTTTCATCCACTACTCATAGACATATAAAACTTCAATTTTAGGGGCGCCTGGGTGGCTCAGTCAGTTAAGCGGCCGACTTGGGCTCAGGTCATGATCTCACCGTCCGTGAGTTCGAGCCCCGCGTCGGGCTCTGTGCTGACAGCTCAGAGCCTGGAACCTGTTTCAGATTCTGTGTCTCCCTCTCTCTGACCCTCCCCTGTTCATGCTCTGTCTCTCCCTGTCTCAAAAATAAGTAAAACGTTAAAAAAATAAAAAATAAAAAAAAACTTCAATTTTACATCTGGCTTAACAGTTCTCTCCTCCCTCATGCTCAGGCCTGACTCACACATGGACACCTGCAGAAGGGAAGGGCCATGATGGATGTTCACTCTCCATGTTCCATCACCAGCACCACTCACTCTGCTGTTTCTTACCATTCAACAGTGTGATAGGAGTGGCAGAAAATTGTAGGAGTCAAAGGGCATTACACGACTGATGTGTTTCTTGTCATCTATGTGACAGATGCCCAAATACTGGTTATTTTTCTCTTCTGGAAGCTTTTGTGTATCCTTCAGAGAACTTGCTATACCAAGAGGTTACCTTGACCATTATGTGTTCTCTGATATCTGGGTTGAATCTTTTATCTCCCTCATTCATTCAACAATCACCACATGCAGCCTCTCTTTCACCTTCTGAAGGCAGTTGCCTTTCAATACTGGTCAATCCCTTCAAAAGACCTATACTGCATCTGCTTCATGACTTTGAAAAACTTAGTGCCTTTTCTATGCTAAGCTCTGGAAGGAGTTTATTCTCTCCCTCCACAGTGTCCCTTTTACCTGTGAATTCAAGGTAGTCTGAATTAGCCTGCCACCTTTGACTCTGTTGAGATGAGAATCAGGAACCGGTCTCAGTACCCTCTAAACTGCTAGAGATAGTGCACAAATCTCTTACAAACTGTCATATCATACTCCACTAAGTCTTCTATTAGCAGTAGGATCCTCAGGACCCTCTCTTGAGGTTCTGAGGTAAGTATTCCCTTAGAGAAAAAAGGGGAAATGCACAGTTCTCTCTTAAGGCCAGGGTTTTTTAACCTCCATACTATTGACACATGGGGGCTGTATAATTCTTTGTCATGGGGGATTTTCCTGTAGCAGCATCTCTAGCCTCTACCCATCACCAAATAGTAGCACACTCCCATCAACCAAACCAAAAATGTCTACAAACATTGCCAAATGACCCCAGGGAGGCAAATACCCTAGTCAAGAGCCACAGAACTAGGCTAACAACCTTCTTCAAATCAATCCCCATTTCTTAATCTCCTTACCACTCTGCTAAACAGGAGGCTAGGTGATAAGGTTTAGGTGGTGATCAAATACACATTTGGGACTGTTTCTTAACAAGCCCTGAAGAGTGTCTAATAGGTATATCTTATGAGAATGCATGGGCATGTGACACCCATCTTCTCAGAAGGAACTCTTAAATCTGGAAATAATAGGAAAATCCTTACATCAGTAAAAATCGGTACAAGCTTACATCTGTCTCTGATGTTTACAAATCTATGCCTAAGGGCAATGAGTGTAGGAGGAGAAGAGACTCTAATGTGTTCATTTTATGACTTAATTGTTTGACTATTTTTTGATATTCAACTATTTGGATTAAAATGTGTATGTTTTTTAGAAAGAATCATAGTCCAGTTAAGTAGCTCTAAGAAAAAAATCTCTTTAAATTTTAATATGATTTTGATTTTGGTTTCATGACTAAGATATGCTAAATTCATGTTTGAGATAAATGAAGGCCAAGAAAGAGGAAAAAAGGGAGAGAGACAAAGAAGATAAAAGGGAAAGGAGGCTAAAACTTACCTTGTTTCATCAATATAAACAGCTTCCAACACAGATGCTGCATATTCAATGTTCTTCTTTAAGTCTACAACATTAACATCACCTTTTTCCAGCTGCTTCACTAAGCATCTTAGTCTGTTTTAAAAAAAGTAGTCAAAAAAGAGAGAAATAAGAGGAGATTTATTATAATCATATGGAAAACAGTCTAATATTAAATACACAAATCAATTTAAATTATTAACATATCTTTCTAGGTCATCAAATAGAAATATTTTGAGGAGTTTTTTGATATAATTAAGATCAGTTTTTCTCACTTAGACACTCTTAAAAGTTATATTCACCTCTCAATAATATTAGGGGTGTACATTGTTATTTTAGGTACTATATTTCAAGGACAGTCTTTCTGAAAATTGAAAACAATATAGATATTTCCATAAAAGTACGTTCCCAATATTAGAATTTATTCTATGGCTGCTCTGCTTCTTTAGAGCTGGAACTAAAAAATTATTTAAGGGTACTTTTTTTTTTTACCACTACTGTGGCAATTATTCACGGTATATAGCAATAACAAAAATGAAAGGCAAAAGATCTGAGAAAATACGATTATGATGAGAAAAAAATCTATGTATGAATGCTTATTATTTTTACTGAAATGATTTTTCACCTGAGGCAAATCTGTACAATATTTTCTCTGGCTTTTGTCCATACAATGATGTGTCCCAACTCTCTGAGGAATTTTAAAGCCTGGATCAACTAAGCCATGTCTGGAATCTTGACTCACAGAAACTGTTAGATCATTAATGGTATTGTTTGAAGCCACTAAATTTGGGGATTATTTTTTATGCAGCAATAGATATTTCATGAAGTGAGACAATACAAATTGCTACTATAAGTTTCTAACATTTTTAGAAATTTTTGTGCTTTAATTATAAACCAAGTGTTTCTGAAGATGTTACCCTATACTAGGCAGAAAAGGAAAACAAATTTCTTATTCTCTACATTGTATAGATAAAAAATGTGAAGACAATTTATCCATTTTCCCAAGTCGGCAGACAATTTAATTCCATTCCTGAGCAAAAGTATTTCAGAGAGAATGGAGTACATCAACTTTTAGGCATTGTCTTAAAGATAGTGTAGCAGATTTTCTGAAAACTTACTTTGGATGATTTCCAATATCAAGGCTAAGGGTGTAAAGACAAGTTAAAATTTTCAGTAAGGGTTTTGACAAATTATTTCTCCATAGGAAAAAGGCACACCTAGACTAAAACTTCTTATTCAGGAATCTACAAATAATTCTCTTTTGTATCATATGCTTTTATATGATAAAATATTAGCAGATAACCACATTGCAAAATAAAATCTATGTATTAATAAACTAAATACGTCTCATTCATATAGTCAGCAAAACAAAACAAATCAAAGATAACAACTAAAGCAGGTTACTTATGAAAACTAAGCCTATCTGAATATGATGATAATGGAGTAACACATAGAGATTTTTGTAATGTGTATGACCTACGTACATTATATTTAGTGAAATTGCCTTTTATGTGTGAAAGCAAAAGAAAAGAATTCACAGGTCTGCAGTGACTTAAAAATATATCCCTCATGTATCCTTCTTGTGAAAAGTACCTGGTACAACTTGGTTGTATTTCATGGTTGTATGACTTAATTTTAAAAGCAGTAAGTACTTCAGATAATTGCTTCTTTTCTTCTGAATAAATAAATAAACTCTATTTTTATTTGAGTTAGCAATCCTCTCCACTAAAAAAATCTACATTTTTTCAAGCTCTCTTAAAGCTAGGTATAGTCATTTTACAGCTTTCTGGCCAGGAGAGTAAGAGGAGGTTGTTGAGTAAGACTTTTGGAACAATTATTTTGAAGAAGGCTAACTCAGGTGGAAGGGGTTCTCTTTTATCCTTTCCGGTTCCTTGCTGCCCAAATGCAGTGGAAGTGTCTGAAGATCCAGTAGCCATTTAGAGTCTTAAGGCAATCTGGCAATCAGAGGTTACCGGAGAGAATGGCAGACAAGGAAGATGGAAGTGGCCTGAGTCTCAGGCTGGGAATCCACCCTAACGAAGTCACCCACCTCTGAAGTTATTTCATATGAGAAAACAAAAAAGAAATGTTGTGTTTAAGCTACTATTATTTTGAGACTTTTATGTGCAGCTGAGCCCAATCCTAACCAATAAGTCAAATGAATAAGAAATGACTCAGAATTCAAAAATGGCTAAACATCATAGACAATGAGAGGGGATGCCCCAGGGAAAGTGCCCACAGACAGGTGCATTTCCTCAATCATGACAGCCTGCAGTTGTCCTCAGGGGTATCATCCCATCAGATCAGACCTGATGAAACCTCTGACAGGGAACATACTCTTTCACAGAGACATCTTGATGTGGTTTAAAAACAAAGTTATGCATTTTGATATTTTAATAGGGGTATAAATCTATACTCTGACACAAGAAATTGCTCTGAAAAAATACTCCAAGAAGGTTTTACCACCTAGAAAATCTAGTTAGATAAGTTTATAAGTATAAAAGCATAGTCACATCCACAAACACACACACACACACACACACACACACACCCCACCCACACACTCCTAAACTCACTATGTTGATCCAAAAGACCGGAAGGAAATATATATTTGGGGGTTACTAGGACTTCTTCCTCTTTTATTTCCCCTGCCTGTATGCACCTAATTTTCTTTAGTGAGTGCAAAGTTCTATTTACATAAAAAGCAAAACTATTGCATTGTAAAAAGACTATTTATAAACAGAACAGCAAGTTAATGAAATAATTTATATGCATAGAATAATCCCCAACCATCTTATTTAGGCTATTATTTCATTCTCTTTATAGATAAAAAGGTCAAATGTCTTTATTATTCATTTTCAAATGATCATAATTTCGAAACTAGTAGGTTCTAAAATATTAATGCTTTACCACATATATCTATACAAATTTTTAATTTTTTAAGTTTATTTTGAGAGAGAAAAAGTGTGTGCACAAAAGCAAGGGAGGGGCAGAGTGACAGGGAGAGAGAATCACAAGCAGGCTCTGCGCTGTCAGCACAGAGCCCAATGCAGGGCTCAGTCTCATGAACCATGAGATTATGACCTGAGCCAAAATCCAGAGTCGGACACTTAACTGACTGAGCCACCTAGGCACCCCCAAGTTTTGTATTTTTTAAAAAAAATAACTATATTTACCTAATTACTCAGTCATCCTATGGGTCAATCTCAGAACCAAAACAGGAATCAGTCATGTGTAAAATGAACAGGTTCTCTTAATTTAGTAAAACATCTTTTTAATAATGATTTGGTTTCTTTCATCAGAGTAAAGAAGCATGGTGAAAAACAGTGTTCTTAATGCTGTCTTTAAGGTCTAGGTATGTTCTTCTGGTTCCCAAAGTTTAGGTTAAGTAGACTTGTTAGATGTTCTAATCTGTGCAGTTTCTGGTCCACTAATCTGTGGTTGGAGACTCCACTGGCTACTTTGCTGGGTAGCAAAATGAGTTAACAGCTGTTCTATCAAACATAGACCAGCTATTTATAGGTCAATGATATTGCCAAAAAGGTGTTGAAAACCCCAGTCAGTTAAATAGATATTAAGCATTTATTACCATGCCTGTGGCTCTGTAAATATATACATTTATACATATAAATTATTTTATCTATTTATATACATATATATTAATACATATAAGAATATATATGAATGCATATATAAGAATGCACACACACATGTATAAGACATGGGCACTTGTGTGTGCACCACAGTATCTGTCTTCAAGGTATTTACAATCTCTGGGGGTAGCATGACATATGCACATAATATGGTCAAATGTTGAAATGCATACATTCCCCATTACTTCTTTTACACAACCCTGATTTTACACAACCCTAAGAAAATTGATTTAGTCATTGTTCCTCAAACATTCTCACATCATCCTAGATTGAAGCTCTTCTTTCTTACAGAAATACCTTTCTCCATATCTCATCTTTTACTGCCTAAATCATGCTTAGTAAATAGGAATATCTTGGGTGCTACCTATATCATAAGTCCTTTGAAGATTACCATCCATTGTGTTCTCTTCCAACTTAGAAACTAAACCACACTTCATTTATTCCTCACTAAAAAAACTGAAATTTCTCTGGCTTCCTTATAATTTCAATTTTGTGTACATGATGTTTTTCCAATTGGTTTCCAATCCAATAAAAAAATGATAAGGACTACAAAGAAGCAGGATAATTGATCCATAATGAGGATAAAAATTAATCAGTCAAACTTGGCCCAAATATGACAAAGATGATAGTATTAGAAGGCAAGGATGTTAAAACCATCATTATTAAAACACAATTATGTAAAAAACATTATGCCAATAAATTCAATAATTCAAATAGAATGAACAATTTCCTTAAAAGACACAAACTATCAAACCTCAAAAAGAAATGAGTAAACTGAATTTGCAGTTTAAAGTGTTAACATAAAGAAACTTCAGGCCCATATGACTTCATTGGTGAAATATGAAAAAATATTAAGGAAAAATAATACTTGTTGTCTTCAAATTTTTCCAGAAAAATCCTATATCCTAATCCTAATCTTATGTCATTCTGAGAAGTCAAAATTGCCCTTATAACAAAACCAGATGAAAACATTAGCAGAAGAAGGAAGAGGAGGAAGGGGAGGAGGAGGAACAACCTATCAATAAATATGCCTCATGAACATAAATGTAAACAATCCTTAATACTTTGAGAAATCAAATCCACCAATATCTAAAAGAATAGTACATCATAAGATTAAAAAATTAATCAATGTAACTCACTATATTAAGAGACTAAATAAGAAAGGAATAGACTAAATAAACAGGAATAGACAAGAGCTTCCTCACTTGATAAAGGTTACAAAAATCTACAGCTAATGTCATAAGTAAGGTTAAGTGACTGAATGCTCTCTGCCAAACATCACGAATAAGGAAGGGTGTAGTCTCATCCCAGCTATTCATCACTGTACTGATGTTTTAGCCAATGCAATAAGGCGAGAGTAAAAGGCATCCAGATTGGAAAGAAAGCAATGAAACTATTTTTGTTCACAGGCAACATGATTCTCTAAGTAGAAAATCTGATATAATATGCCAAAGTCATTAAAAGTATTAAATTATTTTAACAAGCTTGCAATATATAAAAAAAAGAAAAAGTCGATATCCTTTCTATATGTAGTCATGGGATAATCTGACATTAAAATGAAAAGCAGTATCATTTAAAATAGTACCAAAAAATATGAAATTCTTTGACATAAGTCTGACAAACTGTATGGAAGCCCTATACACTGAAAACTATAAAACATTACTGAAAGGAATAAAAGTAGACCTAAATCAATGAAATGCGTGTGTTCATGGATTGAAACACTGAATATTGTTAACGCATAATTTTCCTCAAATGTAACTACAGAGTCAATGCAATCCCAATAAATGTCCTAGCAGGTTTTTGTTGTTGTTATATATATTGACATGCTAATTCTAAAACTCATACAGAAATGCAAAGAACCTAGAATAGTCAAAACAAATGTAACAAAAAGAACAAGTTGGAGGACTTACACTATTTCAATACTTGTAAGACTTTAAGACTTATTTTAAATTTTTAAAAATGTTTTGTTTACTTTTGAGAGACAGAGAAAGAGCATGAGTGGAGGAGGGGCAGAGAGAGGGAGACACAGAATCTGAAGTAGGCTCCAGGCTCTGAGCTGTCAACCCAGGACCTGACACGGGGTTCAAACCCGTAAACATGAGATCATGACCTGAGTTGAAGTTGGCTGCTTAATTGACTGAGCCACCAAGCACCCTTTCAAGACTTATTTTAAAGCTACAGTAATCAGTACAGTAAAAATAGCATTATCTGGTACATTATTAGCACCAAGAGAAGTCTGTAGATCAATGGAACAGAATATAACCTAGAAAGACAGCCACAAATACAGAGAATTGATTTTGGAGAAAAGATACAAAGCTAATTTAGTGTAAAAAAGACAACCTACATAATAAATGGGGCTGGATAAATAGAAATACTTATGTGTAAAAGGAACTTTGATCCATACATGTACCATAGATCTAAATGTATATGCTAAAACTGGGAGCCTAGAGGAAACCATAGGAGAAAATTCTGTCATCTTGAGTCAGCCAAAGATGTCTTGTACACAACACATAAAGCACTATCTATAGAAAAAGTAGTAAGTTAAACTTCATCAATATTAAGAACTTCTGTCCTTCAAAACATTGTTAAAAGAATTAAAAGAAAAGCCATAGACTAGGAGAAAATATTTGCAAATCATATATCTAATAAAAGATCTGTATCCAAAACACCCAAAAGAACTTGCAGAACTCAATAATAACAAGACAAACAAACCAATACAAAATTTACAAATGATTTGAACAGACTCTTCACCAAAATACATATATTCACTGCAAACATGAAAAGATGCTCAAAATTACTAAGTATTAGAAAAAATTCAAATTAAAACAATAATAAGATGCAATCAAACACCTATTAGAATGGCCAAAAGTAAAATAACTGATCATACTAAATATCAGCAAAGATGTAAAGCAACAAAAATTACCATACACTATTGTTGGTAATATAAATAGGTACAATCATTTTGAAAACAGTTTCTTAAAAAGTTAAACATGTATCTACCATATGAATCAGCCACTCTATTCTTTGGTGGAGAGGAAAAGAAACATATGTCTTTTTAGAGACTTGTACACAAATATTCATAGAAGCTTTATTTGTAATAGCCTCCAAATGGAAACAACCCAATAGTACATAGAAAAAACAAACTAGGGCATATCCATCCAAAATTCTACTCAGCAATAAAAGGAATGAACTACTGACATGACTAAATGCCAAATAATTATGCTAGTGAAATAAGATATGTGCATACTGTATGATTCCACTTACACAAAATTTTAGAAAATGCAAATGATCCTTACAATGACAGGAATCAGATCAGTGGTTGCCTGGAATAGAGGAGGAGGAGGGGGTGGGGGGAGGTCAGGGAGGAAAGGGAAGGAAATATTACAAAGAAGCTCAAGGAAACTTTTGAAATTAAGGGAGATGTTCATTTTCCTAATTGTGGTCATGATTTCATAAGTGTATACATATGTCAATTTTTACCAAATTATAAATTAAAAAATGAAATATGTAATCAGTAAT
Organism: Acinonyx jubatus; assembly: GCF_027475565.1. Taxonomy (NCBI): domain Eukaryota; kingdom Metazoa; phylum Chordata; class Mammalia; order Carnivora; family Felidae; genus Acinonyx; species Acinonyx jubatus. The sequence continues at coordinate 167,228,174 of NC_069381.1, forward strand.
TTGAGGTAGAAAAAGGATGTATGCAAAATAGATGCTTCTCTTACATATCTTCCTTTTTCACCAATCTTATTGAAATATTAAAGTTCTAATGTATACTAGTGGAGACACAAAAAAAATCAAGCAGCATTACACTCCTAATGATCTTTTCCTAAAGAGAATGACACTAATCTTTGATAATTCATAAGGCTTATAAACCAGCCTGAATATTATGAACAGATTTTGATCTTAGCTTACCCTACCTTGTAATGATCAGAATACTTAGAAGAAAACAGGAATGAAAATAGAAACACCATCTTTGAACATAACCAATTGGCTTTGTGGTTCAAGAAGTAGTTGTAGAGTAGAAACAATTTCTACCTTTGAACAAAGAATCCTGAGCTGTAGAAAATGATTTTGTGTTTTTATATTCAAATATAGAACTGCCACTTTCCAAATGAAAAAATACTCAATATAAAATGGTGTTGTTTTCATAATCAAGTACTTCAAATACTCTAAACTCACCCTCTAAGATACTGCTACATGACCCAATCTTGCAAAAGAACCACCTGCATAACTAAGATTATTCCCATATTGAAAAATCTTTTGTGTCTATGCAAGTTTTTATTAATTCTAGGATGTAAAATGCCCAGGACATCTCTAATGCCATAGAATCTGACTAATAAATAAATGAAAGCAATTTAAAAGAGAATTGATAATCATTAAATCCCTATCAACATCCCCATTTGTGACCTGATTGAAATATAAAAGTGAGAAAGATATGGTTCTAAGAACACCGTACTAAGAAGCATAAAAGGTAAAACTAAAAGAGTGTCTCTAGCAGATTTTAACATTAGCACCAAAAGATGGCCACACACAGGAGTTTACAAAAACGCACAAATAGAGGCTATCAACAAAGAAGCTACTATGTAGTTTTCAGTAAGTCCTGTTGCCTCTGATCCCAACATGATAAAAAATTATAATAAGAAGCCATTAAACAATGAAATTGTCTTACCTATTCTGCAGATCAATGTTTAGGAAATTAAATCCTAACCTTAGTCTAAAAAGCAAGCCTTCTTAGATTTAGATTTAAAGTATTTTTAAGACATTTTCTTTCAGATAGTCAAATGTTAGAGTAATTATAAAGCTCCTGTCACCTTTATTTTATGAGATAAATAATTCCCACAGCAATAGGTGTCATTAAAAACAGTGGGAAAATTTGTACAACAAATATTATCGGCCTTTAAAATAAATTTACATTCTACATTTAAAGGAGAAAACTAATCCCACTAAGGTGGAGAATATATGATGGAAAAGTATTTTGGGTGAGGAGTATTTTTTAAATACAAAGGAATATATAATTATTCTCTCTCTTCTCCCAAAAATCACAAGTTAGGTAAACTATTCATCATTCTACCTTAAGTAAACTTTTTCTTACAGAAATGGGCATGCATAATCCCCACTATGTGGAAGAATTCCTTTTAAGTACAGCGATACAAACACAAGAATAGTTAGAAATGCTTTCAAGATTAATTTTTTCCTCCTTGGAGGCAAAAGAATAGTAAGATCATATTGACTCCACAGAGGGAACCAATCACTTGTGCCTGGTTACTGTTTCCCCTCTGAAATACTAAGGGCTGTACGGACTGCAGGATTTTCTTTAAAGGATATATGTTTAAATAAATATGCAATAATTAAATATATATTTATATACACATATATTTAAACACATATTTAACTATATAAATATATTATAGATTTAAATATATATTTGTATTTATAAAAACATAAATATGTAGATATATTTATAAAATATAGTTATTATTTTATATAGTAAATATATTTATTTACCATATAATATATATAAAATAAAAATATGTATTAAACTATTTTATTTAAAAATTAAAAATACTAGGGCGCCTGGGTGGCTCAGTCAGTTAAGCATCAGACTTCAGCTCAGGTCATGATCTCATGGTCCATGAGTTCGAGCCCCACGTCGGGCTCTATGCTGACCGCGCAGAGCCTGGAGCCTGTTTTGGATTCTGTGTCTCCCTCTCTCTCTGCCCCTTCCTCGCTCTCTCTCTCTCTCTCTCTCTCTCTCTCTCAAAAATAAATAAAGATTAAAAAAATAAAAATAAAAAATATTATTATATATATATTTAAATCTATGTGTTGTGAAGAAGAAAAAGTAGTGACCTTCATCTACTATTAAGGTATTTATTTAAACTAGGGAAGAAAGATTAGGAATAAGGTGTACACACCAAAGAACCACTAAGAAAACACATATGCTTTGGAAAACACATATTTAGCACAGAGCTCAGGTAGCCACTCTGTGCTAAATATCTTTCACTTTTCCCTCTAATTGCACTCTACTGGAATGTACACTTCTCCTTGCCCTTAACAGGGGTTGTAAAGAATACACCAGGTGACAATTTGGGTTTCACAAATAGGAAGTATCACAGGAGGTAGAAGGAGGAAGAAGAATGAAGTCAGAGTATTATTCTTCTCTTCTCTCTGGATGTTCACCCCCTGTAGGAAGTCACTTGTCAGGCAGCACTCTCCCTTTCCACAGAATTCTCTTGCAAACTTTCTGTCTCTCATCAGGGATAACACATACCTGGAACCCCATGTTACTAGGCCAGAAGTACTGTATTAACCTGGTGGTTCCCTACATGCATCCCACAAATATAAATACTCTCTTTTGTTTACCCCTCAAATTACTCATTTTGACTATGTCATCCTTTTTGCCTTACTTGTATCAACCTCCTACAATGCTATCCTCTCAAACCAGAGACTTTCAGTACAGTCCTCTGGGAGTGCTGAAAAGACTGTGGAGACAGGGCATTAACGTTAGTGAGGGCTCACTCTAATTATATTCACCCTTTTCTGGTATTCATGGAGAGGAGCAACATACTGATGGGACAGCTACTTCAGCTTTCTAGAGTGATCAGCAATCAACTGAGCTCTTCTTCATGGACACTGCACAAAATGCTGAGGGTCAGCTGCTTCATAGGAAATGGAGGAGAATGGATGAGACCAAACTGCCACTTTCACACTGGAACAGCCTGATGCTTAAAAGGGGTGCTATGGGGAATGACTGATGCTAGCTGGGTCAGAGAGCATGTGGTATAATTTTTCAAATTAAAAAAAAAGTAGGCAAAAAGGATTTGTGGTTTATATTTAAGCCTGATGGATTAAAAAAAATGCCTTTACTACTGTTCACCAATGAAATACCACTAACATCACATAAAGGGATTGAAAAGGTAAAAGAGCTATGAGGAAAAATAACAGAAAAGATAAGAGCAGAGAAAAGTTCACAACACATTTTTGGGAAAATTTAACAGTGAGATATGGTGACTGACTTAACAGAAACCAAGAAAGAAAAACAAACCAAGGTACTTTCAAAAGGTGATGACACAGAGAAGCAAGACAATTATTCCTCATAGAACCTTGAAACAGCTTAGGGGATAGGGACACCAAAGATCTTATAATGCAGGGATCTGGCTTCAGACTCAAAACAGGAGATTGGTTAGAGCTTTCAGATTTATTTTTCCACCCCAACTAGCAGGAAACTATCCTTACCTATACTTACAACAAACATGGAAATGAGACAAGACTGCCAGATTGAAAATAGACAGATTAAATGAAAGTCAGTATGTTGAACGATACCCCAGGTTTCTTTCTACTACCTATTTACAGAATGAAGACTGAGAGATTCGTTGTGGGAAAGACTGAAAAGCCCCAGAGAAAGAAAATTTTGGAAACAAACAGTTCACAGCGTGCTCACCCTTCAGTGAAGCTCAGCAGGTGACAAGGCACCACCTAAGCAGAGAGAGAGAGATTCTAATCACTTCTCAGAGCCACACTCTTTAATATTAATGGCCTGTCAACAGTGAGCAAGCGTGAAAGGAAAACCTCCAACATGAAAGACATGGACAAATATAAATAAAATAAAAAAAACTTGGGGAAACCAGAAATAATACAGAGACTAAATAAAAACATTGAAAAAAATGAGAAAATAAGAGATTTCTTTGAGAAAAATAAGAGCTTTCATCTATGAAACAAGAACATAACACTACTTTTAAAAAACGTAATGAATGGTATTGAGGGGGCTCTTGGAAATGAATCCAATGATTTATGTAAAAAAGTCAACAGAAGGAGTAGAGGAAAAAGTCTAATATCCTATAGTCTAATATCCTATAAAGTAGGCAAAAAGACAGCAAGAGGGAAAATGAAAAAAATAAAGATAAGAAAATTAGAGGCATTTAGTTCAGGAGATCTAATATCTAGTGAACTAAAGTTCTAGACATCAAGGGGCACCTGGGTGGTTCAGTCAGTTAAGTGCCCAACTCTTTTTTTTTTAAATTTTTTTAATGTTTTATTTATTTGTAAGACAGAGAGAGAGCATGAGTGGGGATGGGGCAGAGAGAGAGGGAGACACAGAATCTGAAGCGGTTCCAGGCTCTGAGCTGTCAGCACAGAGCCCAACACGGGGCTCAAACTCACAAACTGTGAGATCATGACCTGGGCTGCAGTCAGACGCTCAACCGACTGAGCCACCCAGGTGCCCCAAGTGTCCAACTCTTGATTTCGGCTCAGGTCATGATATCGTGGTCATGAGATCTAGCCCCTATTGGGGCTCCATGATGATTGTGTGGAGCCTGCTTAGGATTCACCCTCTCTATCTCTCTTTTCCCCTCCCCAGCTCATGCATTCTCTCTCTCTCTCTCTCTCTCTCAAAATAAAAAAATAAACACTTAAAAAATAAATAAATTCTAGACATCAAGGATAGCGGTAATTAGTAACGAAAAAGTCAATTACCCAGAATTAAGAATCTCCATTTTGAAAGGTCCCACCAGAGTCAGTTTCAAGGGCATATGAACTGGTAGTCACATAGGACCTGTGCTTAGAAAGACACCACTCTTGGTTTCGCACTCTGCTGTCACCATCTTGAAATACTTAATGTTTTTTAAAAATTTTTTTAAACATTTATTTATTTTTGAGACAGAGAGAGACAGAGCACGAACAGGGGTGGGTCAGAGAGAGAGGGAGACACAGAATCCGAAACAGGCTCCAGGCTCTGAGCTGTCAGCACAGAGCCCAACGCGGGGCTCAAACTCACAGACCGCGAGATCATGACCCCAGCCGAAGTCGGCCGCTTAACCGACTGAGCCACCCAGGTACCCCAAAATACTTAATTTTTGAAGAAGGAGACCTACATTTTCATTTTGCACCAGGCCCTGCACATTATGTAGTTGGTCCAGGGTCAACCTAGAATTGTATACTCAGTCAAGCTATCAATCAAATTTGAATAAAAAATAAAGGCTTTTTCAGACATTAAATGACTCTCAAAATTTGATTTTCCATGCACTCTTTTTCAGGAAGCCACTTGAGAGATGCAATTGACCAAAACAAGAACATAACATGAATCTAATGCAGATGAATGAATAAGGGAAGTGTCTGAATAAGAGATATGTGACCATCCTAGAAATAAACTAGTCTAGATGAAGTAGGAGTGCACAGGAAAGAAAGTGGGAGGAAGTCTCCAGGGAAAAAAATGGAACTGATGAACAATGGAACTGACAGGATGTTTGGAACTTTGTTTTGACAGATCAGTGAGCATTCATAAAATTATAAAATATATTTGAAAAATACAACAATTATGAAATCAAGGAGAAAGAAAAAAGTTATATGAGATAGGAAAGTCATTTGATTGACGCTTTGATTGACAAGTGAATAATATTTAGAAATCACTGCTTACAAATACAAGTGACTTAAAAACTAAATAAGGAGCAGTATGACTCTTTTGAAAAGATGAGGGTAAGGAAGTTGGTGAAGTGAATATGTGAGAGCTATTTCCTCAGTTATTATTATGGATGTCAATTGATAAAGTCTGAAATTGATAAATTAAGAAATAGTAAAAGCATATTATTTGGAAATATGCTAAAGAAGGAAGAACTAGAAAGAAATCATTGAAGTTATCTATTTCTGGAAAATTGATTGCTGGGTTTTTAAAATATTTATTTATTTTGAGAGAGAGAGAGAGTAGGAGAGAGAGAGAGAGAGAGAGTGTAAGCACAAACATGAGTGGGGGAGGAGCAAAGAGGGAGACAGAGAGAATCCCAAGCAGGCTCAACATTCATCAGGGAGCCTGATGTGGGGCTCAATCTCATGACAAACCATGAGACCATGACCTGAGACAAAAGCAAGAGGTGCACGCTTAACTGACTGAGCCAACCAGGCACCCCAACTGCTGTTTTTTGATAATAATAAAAATAATTTTAATGACATAATCACCTGTTAAAGTAGAATATTCAGTAGACTGCTCACAACACAAGTGACTGAACTTAGAATTCAGATCCTTTACTTGATAGTTTCAGAATCACCCACCATGAAAAATGTAAATTACTGACAAATGACAAGATGTTGAAATTCATCTTGAATTCAAAACAGAGAAAGACTGAAAGGGCACAACACATTCTAAACATAAGTTGATGGTTAATGTTAATCTCCAGTTGTTCTAGGCTTTTAGACACACAGTGAAGCCAAGGGAAAGAAAATTATACATGGTTATCACATATACACCTGTTTGTCGCATGTTCCATGCTCATGAACTGAACTAACAGAAAACAGGCCCCTGTGTTTCAGATTTGAGGTAGACACACAAAAGAAAAAAAAATATATATATATATATATTCTCTCAATTCTCTATACTAGTTCTACTACTTCTAGCTCTAAATTCTTTATCCCTTCTTTCCCCAATCATTTTTTTTTCTGCCATGGAAAAAGATTATCTTTTATTTGTGAAAAATATTCTATGATTTTTTTCAATACCAAATAGACAATGCTCATTTGTACTAGCTCTGTAAATTTTCTGCTTCATTGTTGTTATTTTGGTAAGTTATTTAGGTACTTCATCAAAAAGAAATTTTTGATGTAACTGTAAAGAAGAGAAAGAAAGATATAGGAAGTAGCATAAAGTATGAGAGCACAGTGAACTATAATCGATGAATTTATTATTTTATTGCATATGTATTTAGTTTTATATATTACAGTATTGCATATGTATAATACAGTTTATTACATATTACATATTTTTTGAAAAATCAGAGAAAGGCATATTGAGTAGTGCTACAAAAGTAAAATTAGAATGTGGTTTAGAGAGAATGAAGAGGCTCTGCATGTAAAGAGCACTACGAAACTGTCATGTCCCTGAAGTAATAAGAGACTGAAAACCAGCAAAGTTGAGTACTGCATTGGCTGAGTAAAGAGAGCTCAGCACCAGTTCCACCAAAAATAACAAAGGTATGTTTAAAAGTGGGCTTATGACATTTGCTCTTAATTAATACAGTACCATGTAACAACAGACTTCAAAAATACACTAGCAGAGAAAGAAAGTAATAATTAAAATAGATTTTTGGTGAAATACGCATTAAAAAACTATGGAAAGAAAGTACAGGTCTACTGCACAGGCATCTGGAACCACAGAAAAGACACAACTGACACAAGTAAGGCTTCCTAGAAGCAGAGAGGGAGAAGGAAATACCCTGGCTTTTCTCTTCCTCCTTACCTATCCTGCAATCTTCTGATGGTATCAGCCACTGGCCAAATCTAGCCAGGTGCCAGTTTACACAGGAACGTGGGAAATCTAGCTGTGATGGACACAGGGCAGAGTGGAAATAAGGTGAGGTACAGACCCAAGGGCATACAGGCCCTGGAACACAAGACATGGTAACCAGAAAGTGTCAACATTTTTTCTAAGGTTTGGAAATAAGGCAGAAAGGTAGGTGAGATGCCTTCCCTGACCTGTTGGGGCAGGGTAGAACAAGGGTTATCTATAACAAAGGTTATCAAACCCAAGGTTTGAAATCTTTTTTTTTTCTTTTAATTTTAAAAAGTAGGCCAAACACAGTTTAAGTATATTTGTACAGAGTGGCAAGTACTTGAGAATTAATATAAAAGCTTAAAGTTGAAATTACAACGTTCAACTTAATTTATTTTTTCTTTTTCCAATGCAAACCCGATACTGGCAAATAACAGAGGCTTTTATAGTTTTTTAGAGATTCTCCATAAATTATCTTCTATTAAACAATGACCAGAGTATAATAAAAATAAGATATGTGGTCACAATTCTTAGAAAGCAGATTGTCATTTTTAGCTTGGTTTTTATTATATAAATTATATTTATTACAGATATTATTATAAAGGCAATGAATATTCACTATAAACAGGCAGCAGATGAGATTTTCAAAAATAGTCTGTAGCAGGAGGAAAGGAATACCATCCTGTATTTCTTAGCAAGTACAACATAAATCATTGTGATAAATAAGAACCCACAAAGCATGTCACCACCATAGAATCAGAGGGCTCTCTGAAATATGTAAGGTAGAAAGATTATTCTCTTTTTCCTTTCTTATTTATATAAGGTCCATGCGCCTTTGGGTTTAAGAGCTATGCCTGTTTTTCAGCTCCCAGGATAATCTCAGAGTGAAGAAATTTCATCTGCCTTTCATGTTCTCAGAGTCAGAAAGCAATAAGTAAATCTCAAAGATCAAATACCCATTTGCTCTCAGTCTTCTTTAGGGTTGGTTCCCTGGGGAGCCAATGACCAATCAAAACAGAGAGATTTTCATTTATGAACTCAACTTTTTAAAAAACTTGCTTTCTTCTTCTTTCCATAGTGAATGCATTTGTAAGAGTATCAATCCTGGTTTCCTACCCTGTATTCTTTTAGTCTTCAAATTTATAGCATCTACCTATTTTAAGAAGAAGATTTTTGTAAGATCTAAAATACGAAGATATTTTTTTTTCCTTGCTTATTCTTTGGCCTTTACTTTTAAAACATTTTTATTAGAGTAAATCATGCACAGATATCTATCTATCATCTATCTATCTATCTATCTATCTATCATCTATCATCTATAAATCCTTTCATAAAAATTAGCAGTTTGGGGCACCTGAGTGGCTCAGTGGGTTGAGCTTCTGACTCTTGATTTTGGCTCAGGTAAGATTGAGCTCCACCTCAGCCCCCTCCACCCCACCCCCTGCGCTGAGCATGGAGCCTGCTTAAGACTCTCTCTCTCTCTCTCTCTCTCTCTCTCTCTCTCTCTCCTTTGGCCCCTCTCTCTCATTCGAGTGTGCTGTCTCTCTCTTAAAAAAGTTAGCATTTTTTTTTCACCCACTCAATCTCACTCTGTTCTATTTACCAGAGATATCTACTTTAAAATATTTTGGCTGTTTCTTCTGGGACTTTTCTCCATATTTTTAAATGGTATACTTATTTTTTTTAATTTTTGACTTACCAATATTAGATATTGCCTATTGGCTTCCTGTTATGATAGATAAGGGTTTAGGTCTTTTATATGTCTGACTGACCATTTTATATTACCCTAAATTCCCAATACTGTTCTATACTACTCTTAATTTAATCAGTAATCAATAGTTACATTTTTAGGATATGTACACAATGCTCATTACATGGCCAAAAAGTATATAAAGATCACATTTCCATTCTTGGAGTTTAAAAAATTTCTTGAAATTATTAAGTACCTCATTTTTTACTACCATTATTTTCTCTATGTCTATTCTATATCCCCCCCCCCATCCCATTTACATCTGCCAATATTAATCAACAATTTCCCTCTTTTATTCTGGGGACTTCTGTCTTGTAGCTCTTTAGCTTGTGGCTCAAACCTGTATGAGTTACTCTCTAGATCTGAAACATAGCTATCATCCTGTGACATGCTTTGGCCATACTCCGTTATGGTATGGATCCCCTGTTTCTGGATTCTATGACTTCCTCTTTTCTGAATTCTCCCCTGTTTTACTGGAAAGAGCACATTCTATAGTAGTTTCTAAGACCATGCTCATATGACATAAATCTTTCATGGGAATGCAAGCTGGTGCAGCCACTCTGGAAAGCAGTATGGAGGTTCCTCAAAAAACTAAAAATGGAACTACCCTACAACCCAGAAATTGCACTACTAGTCATTTATCCAAGGGATAGAGGTGTGCTGTTTTGAAAGGACACATGCACCCCCATGTTTATAGCAGCACTATCAACAATAGCCAAAGTATGGAAAAATCCCAAATGTCCGTCGAAGGATGAATGGATAAAGAAAATGTGGTATATATACACAATGGAGTATTACTTGGCAATCAAAAAGAATGAAATCTTGCCATTTACAACTATGTAGATGGAACTAGAGGGTATTATGCTAAGTGAAGTTAGTCATAGAAAAACAAATATCATATGACTTCACTCATATGAAGACTTTAAGAACAGATGAACATAAGGGAAGGGAAGCAAAAATAATATAAAAGCAGGGAGGGGGACAAAACAGACTCATAAATATGGAGAACAAACTGAGGGTTACTGGAGGGGTTGTGGGAGGGGGGATGGGCTAAATGGGTAAAGGCCACTAAGGAATCTACTCCTGAAATCATTGTTGCACTATATGCTAACTAATTTGGATGTAAATTTAAAAAAATAAAAAATAAAACATGTTAAAAATACATAAATAAATCTTTGAATCTGAATGATAAAAGCCTTTGTTCTTTCTTTCCATTTGATTGATAGTTGGACAGCATATTCTAGATTGAGAAGCATTTTCTTTGAAAATCTGAAAACTTGCCTTTACTTCTTCTGCCAAGGACAAACATGTGCTTGGTCACTCTGTTCTGTTCTGACAGTTACTACTATTCCTCCTATCTACATATTTCAAAATTTCATTAAGATAATCTATTCTCTGGGGTTCCTGGGTGGTTCAGTCAGTTAAGCATCCGACTTTGGCTCAGGTCATGATCTCACAGTTTGTGAGTCCAAGCCCTACATCGGGCTCTGTGCTGACAGCTCAGAGCCTGGAGCTTGCTTTGGATTCTTGTCTCCCTCTCTCTCTGCCCCTTCCCATCTCATGTTCTGTCTCTGTCTCTGTCTCTCAAAAACAAATAAACATTAAAAAAAAGATAATCTATTCTCTAATGTCTTCTCTTTTTTTCTCTTTGACTTTGTGGGTTTATAAATTTTTACTTTTCTACTATCATTTTAGGGAAAGTCTCAAGTTGGAAGGGAAATAGATATATGAGACAATCCACCATCTATATTCAAAAGTAAGGATTTTCTTTTCTTGCTGCCTAGCTAAATTAGCAAAAAGGATTTTAGTAAAGTGTAGCTAAGATGGAAATTTTTTTGATGAAGTACCTAAATAACAAAATGACAATAATGAAGCAGAAAATTACAGAGCTAGTACAAATGAGCATTGTCTATTTGGTATTGAAAAAATCATGGAATATTTTCACAAATAAAAGATCATCTTTTTCTGGGCAGAAAAAAAATGGGGAAAGAAGGAATAAAGAATTTAGATTTGGAAGTAGTAGAGATAGTAGAGAGAATTGAGTTTATCTAGAAACTAGAAACTTAGTCTCTTGATTTGTATGCAGTTCTATAGTGTTTCTACTTCATTACTCCCTCTAAAATTGTAAAGGCTGCAGGAGACATACTGTAAGGGAATCTGTGTAGTCCAAAATGCATGAGTCATTTTCATTTGCTAACTTTACCATTAATTTTCTGTCTTCATCAGTTACTTTAGCATTTGTATCTCAAGGTGTATACTGTCTCACCTGTGTGATGATTGTTTTCTCCTACAATTTGCTTTTCAAGGAAACTACTTAAAACAAGCCTGTGGGCATGAAATTTTTAAATGATACCAAGTAAGTAGTTAAGTAATGTCAAGAAGCCCCCCTGAGTGCTAACCACATGGACTAGAAGGCAAAATGAGAGTTTTAGTAATCAAATGTCCCATGAAAGAGCCAGCTGCTGAGCGGGTGCTTCTGCTACTAAGAAAGGGAAAATTACTATGCACCCTCGATGCACATTATATTCACCTTGGGCTTTAACAACCAAACACTTGAAGAAGCCAGTGGAGTCTGACAAATGTCAGTATAGCCAAAAGATAAGATTGTGAAAACATTATTTTTTTAACTACCTCTCTCAGTGGCTCCCTTAGACTATTGTGCACTCGATCTGATTCAGCAAGAATCACTGACTGAAGAGGCAAATGTTTCTTTTTTTTTCATGCAGTAAACAAGCAAACGGTCAATTCAGCTTCACTACTACAGCTAAATGCTCTTGAGTTAAATATTAAACGTAGTTAGAATTTAGAGAAATAAACCTCAGACTAAAATGTAGAAGAAAAGAAACCAAAGCATTATTAATATAATTTTGTATATTTATTATTGACCATAACAATTATTCCCCTGGTACGTGTGACTTTCTGTCACCTGAAAGTGTCACATCCAATGCAAACAGGATGTTGGTACCACTTAGTTTAATATTAAAATGAAAGTCGTAGGCCCATCCAGTTAACTCTGGTGACTCAACTCACTCACTTCCATCACTCATACTGAGGACTTTTAGCCATAATCTTAACCTCTCTTCCACCTCTCCTGTCACATGTCCTCATCCTCTTCTTGCTCCTGAATCTTTCTTCTGATCACTCCCTCTTTGCTGTCTGAGCCTTCCTCCATTACCCAATTCAACCAGGTCTTGCCTGTTCCTTTGCTCCTGAAGGAGATGGTTATTGTCAGGAGAAGTCACTGCGTCCTTTATTAAAAACTATTGAGGTATCTTTTACATATAAAAATTATATTATTTAAAATGTACAGCTTAACGGTTTGATATCTATATGCACTGTGAAAAGATCACCATAATTGTGCTAAATAACTTATCCATCACCTTTACACAGTTACCATCCATGTATGTGTGGTGGTGGGGGTGTATTTTAAGATCTATCCTTTAGTGGGGGCACCTGGGTGGCTCAGTCGGTTAAGCGTCTGACTCTTGATTTTGGCTCAGGTCATGATCTCACGGTTCATGAGACTGAGCCCCACGTCAGGGTCTGTGCTGACAGCACATAGCCTGCTTGGGATTCTTGCTGTCTCTCTCTCTCTCTCTCTCTCTCTCTCTCTCTACTCCTCTTCCTCTTGCCCACTAGCATTCACACTCTTTTTCTCTCTCAAAATAAATAAGCTTAAAAAAAAGACCTACCCTACCCTACAGATCATATCTGTATCCTAATGTTGGAAGTTTGTGTTAGTTGTGTGTGTAGGTTAAGTGTGTGTGTGTGTGTGTGTGTGTGTATGTGTGTATATATATATATATACATATATATATATATATATATATATTTGTGAACAAACAATTCCAAAAATCAGCATTATTTCCCCACATATATTAAAAATTTAATTGGATTTTTTGTACTTTACAAATGATTAATTCTATCTATAAATGTATAGTCTACATGCATGTCTTTTAGCATAATAAATCTCTTAGTTCTAAATTTTCACTGGTAGTCCAATTCATTCAATAAACTATTTAAGATCTAATTGAAGGTCATAAATATTATGTAATCCACACAAAGTGAAATATTCTCAATTTAAGGATGAGGACATTGAGACTTAGAGTTTTAACTAACATGTTCACATCTATACAGTGTAAGAGGCATCTCTAAACCAAATCTATATTTCTCAGAAATCCATTCTAGGGGCACTTGGGTGGCTCATTCGGTTAAATGGACGACTTCGGCTCAGGTCATGATTTTGCGGTCCGTGAGTTTGAGCCCCACATCGGGCTCTGTGCTGACAGCTCAGAGCCTGGAGCCTGTTCCAGATTCTGTGTCTCCCTCTCTCTGACCCTCCCCCGTTCATGCTCTGTCTCTCTCTGTCTCAAAAATAAATAAACATTAAAAAAAATAAAAAAAAAGAAATCCATTCTTATCCCTTCTATACAAACTCTGGTAATAAGACTAAAATCATACTTAGTAAATACTTTAGACATTGATCAATGTCAATAAATAATAGGGAGGAAATATTTTCTTCTTAAATCCTTGAAGTTTAAACTGTCAAATTTAGATGTAATCATTCCCAAGTATTAGCAAACCTTATAGAAAAGTAAAAAAAATCAGACATTTGTCCTGTGTCCACATATGTATAGCCAAGTAAGTCTTATCCTTAGTAGTAAATGGTCACCTATATGGCAGGATTTCAGTGATTCCACTGGAATTAGTCAATCAGCAAATATTTCCAAGAGAGTACAACATATTGCTTAAACTGCTATCCTTTGAGGAGTCTACCTTATCAATATGAAGCCAAGGTTTTAGTATGAAGTTTTACACACACACACACACACACACACACACACACTTTATAACCCAGTGACATCCTTAATTAAATTATATACAGTATAACTCTTAGATTTGAGAAAATTATAAAACAATATGTGGCCCTGTTTGGGCTTTTGATATTACTTATTTCTGAACTTAAAAAAATCTTTTCAACTGTTAACTCAGAGCAAATCATGAGTGACCATTAGTTTACTAAGGAAAGACACAGAATGAAGTTTTTCTGGAAGGAAACAAGGCACATCCGCCCAAAGAATCTTGACCCCAAAACAAAACACACAATGGAGCATCACTATTACTTAGTTGTTTTTTTTTTCTGACAAAAACCTAAAGATTATAAAGTGAAAGTCAGACAAGGGAGAAATTAGTGGTTAGCTAGAATTCCATGGCAACACACCCACAGTTGTGAAAGCATCATGGTTCTTTAAAGATTGCACATTATTAAACTCCATCTTAACATCTTGTTCTAAGGATGATGCAAAATGTCAACGACATCTCAGACCTAGTGTCACTTAAGACTACTGGGCCATTAGAAGTTCAAGGAGGTGGTTCTGTAATAACAAAAAAATTCCTATGATCAAGTACCTGCCCTCTTTTTCTCCTTGGTACAGCTGAATTAGGTGGTAGCTTTCCTGCAGCTAGTGACCTGAGAGCCCTAACCTGTCCTATTGCAGGAGAGCTTATGAGTTTAGGAGTTCCAAAGACTGTAAGGTAAGGAGATGACTTATGGGAGAAAACAGAGATGTGCTGCTGGCAACAGGGGTTGAGACCCCATGGAAGCTCCAATTGTCTATGATTTTAAATTCTAGTTTGAGGAGTCTGGGTCTTATGCTACATAAAGGATTTTAGGAAATGGTCATGATAAGAGCAGTTTTTGGTAGGTATATTTGGCTTAATTCTTAGCTAGAGAGAATCTTATATCCAAAATAATATTTATATAATATTTATACTTATAAGTAAATAGCTGCATTAGAGGATTTTACTGATTGGGAGTTTAGTTAGATGACTAAGAATTATAATACAAAATTAGCACATAAAATCAAATTGAAAAGTCACAAATTTTAAGAATCATTGCATAATTTGTCATTTTTACTACCTTTTCTACAATGCATATAAAATATATTTTGAAGAGATATGGATATAAACGGAATTTCATTATAAAGTTATTAATTATCTGATATGCAACAAATTGATGTTATTTTAAGGGGACACGTTGGCTAAAATTATTCAGAAGAAAAGAAAAATTGGATTTCTCTCATCTACCTAAGTTAACAGAAAATATAGATGAGTGGTGATTTTTTTAAAAAAGACATAAAATCTGCTCTTTCCTAGCTTTTTAATCATTCCTTTATAGAACTCTCTTGACATCAATATATAAATACATTGAATATTTTCCCATCCTGGAAACAAAATAATTGCTAACACTTATTAAGCATTTAAATTGTGTCAGAAATTGTTTTGAGTGCTTTATGTATATTAACTCATTTAATCTTAAATCAATATTATGAAGTAATTTACATTTTATAATGAGGAATCTGAGATACCAGAAGGTAAGTAGGTTGCCCAAGGCCACACTACTAAGCAGTTGCTCAGGTAACAATGCAGTCTTAACTATTATATTAATTACCATGCTATTCTCACTCCTTTATAGCTACCATTCTTGTATTCTTTTGCCTTCCCTTCATTACCAAACTTTCTCCCAAAATAGTCATATTCTTACCTCTGGTTCATTCCTCAAAGTCTGCCTTCCACCTCTACTATGGCACCTCAACCATACTTGTTTATGCCATAATGACTTCTTCATGGCTACATCTAAGAATACTCTTTGGTCCTTATGCTTCTCAAACTCTCTGCAGCATGTTTCACTTTTGAACACTCTGAAATGTTCTACGTTCTTGTTTTCTGTGGCATCATCTTATCTTTGTTTGGTGTGCTAAAGTTTTTTTTTTCTTTTCTCAATTTTCCCTCATTCTAAGTGTCCTTGCAGTACAATAGAGTGAGTAGAGTACAACTTTCTCCTTCTAAACTTTTCTTACATTGATGCTGACCTTGACCATGTGAGTTGCTTTCACCAGTAGTATCTTGAAACAAGCAGCAGTCCTGAATGTATTTGTATATTTTGGCTTGGTCTCTTGGGTTCCTGTGATTCAGCAGGAAAAGAACATACCCCAAATAGTAGCTTGTTAAGGACAATGAGGAAATAGGGAGAAGACCTGAATTTAATCTATAACTTGTAGTCATGCTGAGCTGATACCAGATGGGTTCAGCAGAAAAACAGCACACTTGCAGAACCATGAACGTGAAATCAAATATTTAAAATCAAATGTTAGAAACCACTGGGAAGTAACAAGTTCAGCTAAACTACTTATGGAAATTTGATAAGGGACAAATAAGTTACCATACATAAATCTTAGTGTTCTCATTTACAAAGTTGGAAAAATAACAACAGTGTCTGCTTTGCTTGGGTTGTTGAGAAAATTAAGCATGTGAAATGATGCAAGTAGTTCTTAGCAAAATAACTGACATATAATATGAACCCAATTAATGCTTGCTATTATTATATTCCACCAAAGAATGTTCTCTTCATCTCAAATATGCTACTAGAAAGCTGCTCTGGGAGGTCACGTAAAGACCTAAAATCAACTGGTGCAATAATGAGCTCATTGTATTTCCTCTTTTTATGGTACCTAACATTCAAAATGACAATATGTTCACATAGCTCATAAAAGAGCAACCTAGGGGTCCTATCTGACTTCTTCCTTACCCTTTTTGTCCAATCTGCAATGAAAGCTCTCCAATTTTATCTCCTATATGTCATCTATCCATCACCTTTTCTCTTTACTGCTACCACCTTAATTCACTTATTTTACTGCACCAGTCCACTATTTTAGTTAAGGTACCACTAACCACTATAACAGATAAAACTTTAAACACAGTAGCTTAACCCAATCAAGGTTTATTTCTCACTAATAAAAAGGCCAAGTTGTGAGTTCCTGATTAGTAAATGATTTGGGTCTAAATTCTTTCCTTCATATGGTACCACTATTTTTAGTATATGGCTTCCATGATCACTGGACTCACTCATATCAATGGAGTAAGCCAGTGAAGTAGAAAAGAGTATACATCACTGCATGTAGAAGGTTTTCTGGTTGAGAGATAGAAGTGGCTCATAACTTCCACTCATCTTACATTGAGAAGAAATCAGTGATATGGTCACATCTCACTTTAAGGAAGGGTGGGAGAGTCAATCCAACTGTGTGCCAAGAAGCAAGAGGTAATGGGTATGATGACCAGCTAGCCATATATTGCTCTAGTTCCCTTACTATCCTCCATGTTTCCAGCACTGGTTCTCCTCCAATCCAATTCCTGGCAGGATCCAGAGGGGTATTTTTGTTAAACATAAGTTGTATCATCTCACTCTTATGTTTAAATTTTCTAATGGCTTCCAGTAGTACTTTAACTAAAACCCAAACTCTTACCTTGACTTACAGAGTTCTTTGTAATCTTGCCTTTGCTTTACCTTTCTGAACTTGTCTCATGCCAATCTCTTTATCATATACTATGGTCTACTCAAATTAATTTTCTTTCTGTTCCTAGACCATTCAAACTCATCTCTTCCTAGAGTCTTTGTACCAGCTCTTCTCTTTTCTAAGAACACTCTTCTATAATCTTCACATGGTGGATACCTTCTTCCCACTAAGACTTCAGCTTAAATGACACTTTTTCAGAGAAGCCCTCCCTGACAGCCCAGTATAAAATAGTCAACACTTTCTAGCACATCAATTCTATTTTAATGTTCTTCATAGAATTTATAACAATTTGATATATTTTTTTAAAAAATGTTAATGTTTTATTATTTATTTTTGAGAGACAGAGAATGAGTGGGGGAGGGGCAGAGAGGGAGGGAGACACAGAATCTGAAGCAACTCCAGGCTCAGCACAGAGCCTGACACGGGGCACAAACTCACAAACTGGGAGATCATGACCTGAGCCGAAGTCAGACGCCTAACCGACTGAGCCACCCAGGTGCCCCTGATATTTTTCTTTCTATCACATTATCTACTTATTATGTCTGTCTATCTATCTGTCTATCTACCTATCTACCTATCTCTCTATTCTTCTGACAGTAATATAAGTTGGCAGAGATTCTTAGATGTTTTATTCACCACTGACACCTACAACCTAGACTGCTAGCACTATTGGACACATAGTGTTCAGTAAATCTGACTCATTAGTGAAGTATTAAACTTTCTATGCACTGAGCTAGACCTCCAATCAACTCCACTGAGATGAAGAAAAAAAACAAAACAAGCTTGTGTCTTACATTAACATTACAAAAGTTACATGTGGCTGGAAACCAGCTGGTCAAATTATGCCTGAAGAACTGCTTAGCTGACCAGTTTGTGTCCTTTGCCCTTTCCAATGAGCCTAAAATTCTGAAAGGAATGTCTAGGGGTAGAAAATATATGTTCTCCACTTAATCAGGACTTTTTTTCCTAATCACTTTCTATTTTTACATGCAGTGAGACTACTAAACTTTTTTTTTTAATTTAAGAGAGACAGTGAGTGGAAGAGAGGGGCGAAGGCAGAGACAGAAAGAGAGAGAGAAAGAGAAAGACAGAGAGAGAGAGAGAGAGAGAGAGAGAGAGAGAATCTTAAGCAGGCTCCACCCTCAGCATGGAGCCTGATGCAGGGCTGGATCCCATGACCCTGGGATCATGAGTCAGAAGTTCAACTGATTGACCCATTCAGGTGCTCCAAAACCACTAAACTTTTAAGTTTGGAACAAAATATCTTCTTCAATTTAATGAATTAAATTACTCTTTCTGTTTGTATCAAGAAATCTTAGTGCAAAGGTGGAACAAACTCATAATGTGGTATTTAAAAGTCAAAATGCACAGTAGTACAAAGAAAGCCAAATTCTTGACACTTAAACAATACGGAACATTTTTTTATTATTTTAAAATATTGTAATAATGTAATTTGGTTAACTAAAAGTAGAATAGAGACTTTTTAATTTTGCTTCCCCTGTTTGTAGTAATAAAATCATAGCAATTAATAGTTTCTGAGAACTTTTGATGTGCCAGTCACTGTACATGCATACTTTATAAGAATGAGCTTAAGAAACTGAGGCCTAAAGATGTTAAGTTACTTGCCTGAAATCAGAAAGCTATCAAGGGTAACCACACAGCACAAATATGTTTATAAATCACAATGTAATGCCTATGTCCTGGGCTACTGAAAAGCTGTAGCCAATGTGTCCTGTCTGTTAACAGTCATGCTATCTTAATTTTGAATACTAATATTTTCCTAAGGCATCCTTTCACATTTGCTCTATAACTATCATGCAGCACATCCTACCTGGATAGCACAGCAGATTATGACAAAGCTACCCAGAATTACCTTTCTGGCTAGCAAGTCAACACATCTCCCAAGAGCTACCAACATATAGTGTTAGTTTCTGCATGAAACTACCCAGAGAGGGTAAATACTCCTGGTTTGCAAGAAACTTGAAGGCTAAGACAGCACTGATGTAGTATCCATGCCAGAACTGTTATCTATATGGACTTGTTAAATTTCACCTCTAGCATTTCTATGCCTCACCCACTATGGCTGCTTCCCTTTCTGACTCTGCTATTTCATCTCTCCCCCAACACCATTCCCGCTTAGGTACAATATTAGAGTGGATGCTACAGCAGAGCTTACAAAATAATCAAGTTTCTGAATTTCAAATTTTGAAGGATCTGTTTAACAGTAATCTGGCTCAAGATCTTTCTTTTGTCAGTGAATCAAATCAGTTCAGAGAAGTTTGCCATCAGGGGCTGTGAACATGGAGCTTCTACTCCTGGATTCACGGTCTGTCATTTCACATTTCCTCATCTCACGACTTCTGCTTATCCATAACTTCTTAGGATTCCTTGGCCATGGGTAATTCCCAAAGGTATTATTTCCCTAGGTAAATCCCAAAACAAGTGTGCTTGTTTCCTTCTCTGATTTTGCTACTTTATTACTCTTCTTTCACCCTTCACAAAACCAGTATTTACCTGACCTATTATCCTTATTCTTAATGCTCTTTCCATTTGCTTAGATATTATAAAAGCAGAAAAATAAATCCTAATACATATATTAATGGAGGCCAAGGCCTGAAATACTTCTTTCTCTTTCTTAGCGATAAAAAAATGTTTATAAAAACATACCTTCTGAAGTCTCCAATGACTGGGATTTGGGGGAATACAGAAAAACAAAAGGAAAGATATTTTTGGGCAGTTATTTTTCAGAGCCCTTCAAATCACTTGGGACATAGAGCTAGCCTCATATAGAAGGACACAGAGGCAAAGAAGCAGTGATAATGTAACAGCCAGAACAAACCAAATAAACATGTGAATAAATATTTAAACTAGGGATAGACATCACTCTCTGTGTTTTAGTATTTATGTCTCTTCTCTAATCACAAACTCTTCTTTGTTTAGTTTTCTCTTCTGGTTTCAAGAGAAAGCATATTTCAAGAGGAGACATTTTAACATTTAATAATAAGGGAATTTTCTACAGTTATTTTTTTAATTGTAATAATTCAACCTTCTTTTTTCACTTGATTTCCAGATCTGAAATTTATTATTGCCTTGTGTCTGCTAAAGGCAAATGTACTTAATTCCAAAATCTCATCTTCTGATTCTATTATACCAAAATTTGAGGAAAAATGTATAGAGAATATATATGCATGAGTATATTTGTGTGCAATATGTGGGTAAGCTTTTTTTTTTAAATAAATTGAGTATTCAGCATATTCAACATTCAAAACAAAAGAAAATGTTTAATAATCTCCAAATCTCTTAGTGGAAAGGTTAGTTTAACTTACAGTCACACAATTTTTTAAAAAGTGTTCAACTGGATGTTTAGTAATTTCCCCAAAGCTTAAGGTTGTTGTCTAGCAACACTAACTAGGAATAAAATGAGAGGAAGAAGGGTAAAGTTAATTGTAACTTTAATTTAATCTTAAAACATGAAGAAAACTATCCCAGATGAGTCTCTACCTTGTATATAAAGAGTAAAGAGTCCAGACTCCCCTGCCTGCCTTGATGATCCTTACCTGTTCTTCTCTTCAAAATTCTGTATTCCCATACCTTCTATGACACTCATGGACTTATTTTGCACATCTTGTCCCTCCTTACAACCTTTTACTATTTTCTTTCTTATCCTCCTGCTTAAATGTTAAATGCCCACTATTCTATCTTTGCTTCTTTTTTCACTGTAGTACACATGCCCCCAAATTATACTGCCACCTATTTGCTGATGACATAAACCTACATTTCCTGCCCTTCCCCAAGATTGATATCAATATACAGTACTTCCTACTGTGTTCTCTATTTAGATGTCCCCAGAAACTTCAACCTCCAAAACCCCAAATTTAAGCTCACTAACCTTCCCCCAAATCTGCTTTTTCCTCCACAAACTGTATTTTAGATAATGCCACCACCACTCACCTAATCCTGCAAGCATGAAATGTGGTTATTAGTCTAATCTCAGATTTCACACTTAACACTAACCCATCAGACTCAGTCATTAGATTCCCCAGATTCTCCATCATTTCTCATTCTTTTAATCTTTATTTTTTTCTACAGCCATGACTTTAGTTCAGATATTGATCTTCTCTTGCTTAGATGTTCAGTTCAGTCTACCCATGGTTGTGCCTATGTCTAGATCCTTCCATCTTCCTGTCCTGCTTAGGCAATCCTTCATTTACACTACTACTGAGGTGATCTCAATAAGCCACACATTTAACAAAGTAAAACTCTTCAGGATCCCTATTGCCTTCAGAAATTCAGAAAGGAAATACCTCAGCATATCTATGCCTGGAAGATTCTTGACAAACTTCGAGTCAACCTTCAAAAATTAGATCAAGTGTTTTCCCTTTTGTGAGATTCTTGACATAATGAAGTAGAATGAGTCACCTCCTTCTGGTAACATTATTGCTTGTAGTATACATCTCTATTTTTATATTTACCACACTGGAGTTTGATCATGTGTTTACACAAATGTGCTGCCTCTGGATTTTTAAGCTCTTTGAGGACTTGGGTGGTGTCTTTTCATCTTTGCAGAAAATGAACATAACTTTTCAGCACAAAAATATACTAATTCATCTGGGAATACTGAGGAATAATAGAATTTGTTTAATTTGGAATATAACCCAACACTAATTTAGAGCATAAATATTCTGGAATGGGTAGAAAATGGTAACCAGGAAGCAGGAAGCTGGTTGCAATAGTATAGGCACAGAAGAAATGACAAAGTCGTAAATAAAGACAGTGCTGTGGGGGAGGGGAGGAAGGGGGGGTTTGTAGAAAGGGCACTGTTAAATTCTGAAGGAAATGATTATTTGTCTATTCATAGAATTTAAATTCTGACATTCAGAAGATTTTTCTTAAAATCCCTTTAAATCACATTTTTGTGTCCAATTCAAATGGCAAATATATTCATTGTGTTCTCCCTTCCCCAAATATTCTTTTGAATCACTGCTGTGCAAAGCAGATGCTCAGGAAGACCGGCTGTGTTATTGACGGTTTCAAAAAGGACATATTTTTGGTTTCTAAAAGTAAGACTAATAGTACATAATGATCTATGAAAAAGTATCAGTAATTTGGAAATAAATATCTGTATAATGAAGCAGGGGTGTATTCTCTCTTTTTAAAAAACCTCAAGGTGCATGGGTGGCTCAGTTGGCTATAAGCATCCTACTCTTGATTTCAGCTCAAGTCACGATCTCACAGTACATGAGTTTGTGTCCCATGTAGGGCTCTGTGCTGACAGCATAGAGCCTACTTGGGATTCTCTCTCTCCCCCATCTCTCTGCCTCTCCCTCTCTCTCTCTCTTCCTCTCTCAAAATAAAAAAAAAATCTCAAGTTATTGGATATGCTTTGTGTGTATAAGTAGCTTTATAAAGTGGTATCCATATAAACTTCTAAACTACCAGAAGCTCTTTCTCTAATAATTCTATTATCAAATAAGATTGCAGATATTTTGGAAAGCTTTTTCCCTGGTTACTTGTATTGATCTATATTTTATGCCTAAATTTTCAACAATTGAGCATCTGGAAATGTAGTGCCTACAGATCTAATATTTTTCCATGACTTTGACAAAGAATTATTTTACTAGCTTTTACTTTTTTCCTAAGTTTTCACATTTTTATTAATTTTAAATTAAAATGAAATTCTAACATTTTTAGCTCTAATTTCTGTTTAGTTACCTGTGCCATAAAATTTCATAATAATTTCTTTTTAAAATACATATTCCACAACAGTAGGAACACTCAGTATTCACAGTATATTCCAATCCTAGTATAGAGTATATTCTCATCTACAACTCTGCATTATTGAATAATAATTAAAAAGTGGCATTTTATTTTTAATTTTTTATAATGCAAAAAAACCCCAAAAAAAGTAAGTAGAAACCACACATACACTCACTACATATTTTAGAAGGATATAAAGAGGTAAAACTCTCTGTCTCTTCCAATTAAAAACTTGATGCATCTCATTCCAAATATTTTCCTATGGTTATAACAATATTCATACATACTAATATCAATGTACATAGCCCTTTTTGTTATAAAAGTGTTTATTGGAACTAAAGGAGACCAATCAAAATATAATAGGTAAATTTATCCCTACTTTATATTTGAAGTCATGTATCTATTATCACATGGTCATAAAGTGTTTCAGTTGGTAGTGGAACTGAAACTGTTAAAGCCAAATAAAGTGTTTTATTCACCATTGTTTCTTACATCTAGAAAGTCATCAGAATTACCTGGAGAATTTTTCAATATGCAGATTTCCATACCATGTCGGGAACTACTGAATATATGTCAATGGCTTAGTTTCAAAATTTTCAGTAAGTTCCCTAAAACTATTCTGATGGTCATGCAGATTGAGTACCAAAATGTCTACTTTTAAGGGAACTTAAATTTTTCAAATTTGTCTCCTTTTAAAATTAGCTAAAAACTATTTCTGGATGACATATACATGGGAAGAGAAGAAAAATGTGTGATTTAACATTAATGAACAAGTATTATACAAATGCAGAATCCTGAATGCTGCTAATTAGTGATTCCTTATAAGGAAAAGAAATTGTAATTTTCTGGTCAAATTTATATAATGTGATGTGCATTAGCAAGAAACCCACCAAGTCTAGTCATACAAATTTGTCTCACTAGTGAATTAACTTAGGAGATCAGATGAGTCTTAAATTCCAAGTTCACAACTGGTTGACTACTTCAAGCAGGATAATGCTTTCAAGGTTTCAACTTCAGTAACAGAACACAAAAACTAAAAATATATCCATGGTAAGCTGAAATAAAAGTATATGTGACGCATTAGAGTCCATGGAATTAAGCCAACAACCACTAACTAAAAGTAAACTGCCTTCACTTGAGCTTTGGGATTACTTTGGAATGCACACACAGGCTCTCTGGGCTGCTGTGTCCAATCCCACCATGTAGATTTTCATTGTCCTTTGCTTAGACTTACTACTCTCCTCTCTCTGCTGTCATACACAAAGGGAAATGGAGGTGAGGTCAAGGTGCGTATGTACTTGCTTATCAATGAAGGTACTGTAAAGAAAGAAAGCAACCTTGGTTTTGCAAGCATGTTGGTGTGTCAGTGTGTGCATGGCTGTTCCTGGTGAAACCTTCCTGTATCTATTTGTCCTTTCCCTTAAGGCCATAATAGTGTGTGGCCCAGGACCTCTTGCTCAAGATAAATGAGGCCAAGTAGTAAAGAGGACATTCATCTTTAAGTAAGGAATACCTGGCAAAATTGCCTTTGTGGAGGTTCTAAACTGTAACCTGCAAGCCAGTGGTATGCTAAGATTTATATTCTCCCACAGGCTTGGTTAACTGTAAAGTAACTTTTGGCTGTCCCTGGGGTTACAAAAACTATTACCTATTGTATAAAGCTCCCACTGCCCTGTTTTGTTTGTTTATTTTGATCTTTTCCATCAGTGGGAAAAAAAAACCCTACTTATCCTCTTTCCTCTCTCATTCGCCCACTCACATAAGAGCATTGTCCTTGCTCAGTAACTCCATTTCCTGAGCTCAAAGGAAAAGAAAAAAAAAGATGAGAGCTTTTTTTCTTTTATCCTTGCACTGAAAACAAAGAGCAGATTTGCTCATCAAATTGGATTGCAGTCATTTCTGTATAGGCCACCTTCAAGTATAAACTAGACAACATTCTTGGAAGATAAATGTGAAACAGCTTAGTACAAGATCACAAAGAGGAGTCAGAAAGCCCATGGTCTTGTTTCCATTCTGCCATGTATAGATTTAGATGTTAGGCCAGTCATTTACAGCAGAAGCTCTCAGTGCTATCAGTGGCTTCACCACCTTAGTCCATGACTCTCCCACTTCCAGTATCCAGCGCCTACATCTCTTTATCTGAGACTTTCTCTGGATGCTACTGCCCTCTCTGTGTCACACCTGACTCTGGACACAGCATCAACCAGTACCTGACAACAGTAATGGTTGCTATGGTAATACCTTAACTTCCTCACGCCTTGCATGGCATGACTCTGAGGCAAGTCTTCCACACTGTTCCTAGAGTTCCCCAGCAAGGTCCAGTTTCCCACTCTGGTAGTTTGCTTGATAACCATTCTTCCATGTATCACTTCCCCACTTCCTTATCAATGTTTGTGGAGATCAGCTGGCCTGCTTTTGGGGGAGCATAAACACAGACAGTTCTTTGCTACATAAAAAGCAGATAAACAAGCCAGTGGAATTAGATAACTTGCCAGACACATGGCAAGAAGAATCCTATTGCTAGCTGTAACTGCAGTGGTGATAACCATTGGTGTGCTCCAGCACAATTGCTAACTCACTTGTGAAGGACTGGTATAAAACACAGATGGAAGAATGTATTTATGCATACCATTTGTCAGCTATGGGGACAATGGTAATTATAAGAGCTATGGAGTTGAATGGTTATTGTCAAGCCATTGTACTGATTAAAGAAAGAATGACAAATGTCACTTGAGCCTACTCTCAACTCAAGAGAGGGTGTGAAGGCCAGAAATTCTTCATATAGCCTTTAAATAGACATGTATTTCCTATAACTAGAGTAATACATTATAAATCAAACCTAGGACCTTATTGTGAGCAAGACTAAAACACAGACCTGGGAAGTCATTTATGCTAAAGTATGGTCTTGTTAAGAAAAAAATGAGACCATGGGATATGGGGTGGGGACACGTGGGTGGATACATTAGTAACACTGTACTCCCAAATTCATCTAACATTTAACACCCCTAGTTAAAGGAGAGAGCCTTTCCTTCCCTGTAGACTACACAAAGGCCTCACCTGATGCAGATGGCTTCCAAATTGATCTTCCCCCATGTTATCTCACTACTTCCATATAAATAGCTAGGATCAAGTCTCAGTATGACTTGGAAGTATTGTCCCTTTAATAAAAAGATTATTCACCCAAAGAGCTGTAGGAGCTTGATACTGTATACTAGCAAAAATTGGGAGAACATGCCTAAGAATCAGTCTTGATGACACTGAAATATAAGGAGTGCAAAATAAGGTTGGATACACACACACACACACACACACACACACACACACTCAGGAAAAAAAAAAGATCAAGGTCAGGTGAACAGAAGACTGATATTTGCTGCAATAATGGAAATTTAAAAGCTCTCAGCAAATTTCTAGAGCGGAACCAATTTGAGACCCAAAACCATCAATTAGGAGAGTCGTCTTATAGAGGGACTCTGCCACAGCATAGCAAATACATTGAGTAACAATTCCTAATATTTCCCTGAAAATACCAGGGAACTGTACACTGAGAAAGACTATTCATATCTTTGAGGTGTACTGGATACCAAGGGACCTTAAATATTATACATTGACTTTCTTGGGTATACAGATGCCAGATGATAAGCAGAATCCTGACCCAAGCCTATCTCATAGTGGATCCATTGTGTCTGCATCCATCCTGTGGATTATTCCCCAAATCCTTAAATGCATAATCTGGATATATAAACTTAACAACTAGCAGAACCTTGATTTGATTTCCAAATCTTTATACTAAGAGCCATTATGGTAGAGAAGACCAAGTAAAAGTCCTTAAAATGGCTTTATTCCCTGTGGCCAAGAATGGAAATCAGATGCAATATGGCATCCTGGGTGTAATAGCAGAGATTAGTGCCATCTTCAAAGACTTAATGATTCAGAGATGATCATCTCTATCATATCCCCAACTAATTCATCATTATGGTTCCACAAAAATAGGCTAGATCATGGCAGATGACAGTCAACTGACCACAAACTGAATTAAGTAATGGCTCCATTTGCAGTTGCTATGCTAAATGTGGCACTTTTTTTTTCTATAGCAGATTAACAAAGCCTCTGATACATGGTATACAAGTATTGAACTGGCAAATGTTTTCATTTCAACACCCATCAGAAAGGAGGTTCAGAAGTAGTTCAGATTCATGTGGTTGGATAGCAGTATCTGTTCATGATCATTCCTCAGCACTGTTAGTTCTCCTGTTCTCTAACACAATATAGTGTGGAGAGATCTTGATCAGTTGAACACTCTGCAGAGCATCACAGTAGTCCACTGTACTCAATCTTGAGCAGCAGTGAGTGATAAGGAAACACACATTGTGACATATGTCTGATAGAGAGTGGGTAATAAATTCTATAATTATTCAAGGGTATACCATTTTGGTGAAGTTTGTAGGAGTTTGCCTGACACATGCCAGAATATATGCTCCAAGGTAAAGAACAAGTAATCGTACTTTGCACCTCCAACACTAAGAAAAAAACACAGAATTTAATGCCCTCTTTAGATATTGAAGACATTTTGTTCATACCACATTTGGAAAAGATTTATTTGGAATTAAGCATAGTTTCCAGAGCAGGAAGACTAAACTTCCATGTTGCACTTATACTTCTCAGCTCACACCTATGGCCTCATGGGGGCTTCTGTATGTTGGAGCTGCAGAAAAATCTGAGCATGGTTCATTGATGGGTCATTACAATAAGCTGCTGGGAGCTGAAAATGCCACATTACATCCTCACTCAGTGATTGCCCTGAAAGGCAATAGTATGGTGAAATCTTCCCAGTGGGCAGGGCTTGAGAATTGCATCTGACTACTAAGAAGTAGCAAATGACTTGACTCTGTGGTCAGGGGCTTTAGAAAGAACAGACTGGGAATAATAGTGTCTAGAGAAGAACTAGCATAAGAAATTATAGCAGTAGGCACTTTAGATCTTTGTATATCTTTGTTTCTTACATAAATGTCCTCTATAGTAAAGGCATTGAACTACCAATTGGATAGAATTGGCTGTCTAGTGGATAGTTTATTTTTCCCACTGGCCCATGAGAGAAGAAGTTATTGAAGTACAGTTGCAAACTATGCATGAGCTTTCCCTTATGAGGTTGATCTAGCTACTGCCTCTGTTGACTGACTGATCTGTCATAATCAAAGACCAAGAGTGATTACTTGATGTGATATTAGCCTTTGAGGAAACCAACCAGCCATTTGGTTGCAAGTTAGTAATATCTGACCCTTTCCTCCCCAGAAGGGGCAGTAATTTGTCTTTGCTAGGACTGATAAAAATTGTGGGGATGGGTTTATCTTTTCTGCCTCAGAATTTTATCCAGCAATACTATCTGAAGTCTCAGAGAATGAGAAATTTATCATCATGTAATCTTGCATAACATATTCTTGAATGAAAGGGCCATATTAAAGCAAAGGAAAAGTGACCAAAAGTTCATGACTGTGGGAAATCACTTACTTGAAAATACATTGAGTGACTCCTAATCTGGTAGCATGATGGCATGTTGGATTCATCTTATAAAGGCACAAATATGCCATTAGTTTGTGGATGACACTCCCTGTCGTATGGGGATCCTATCCTTTACATACCAATGGTTATTATATGGTACTGCTTCTCTAATAGCTAGAATACATGACTCTGTAGATCTTAGAAATAGTTCCTTTTACTATTTCACTATTTCACTCCTAGTGACCCATTTCGGTGATTTGTGCTTTCCATACTCAACTTTCAACTTTTCTGTATAAGAGCTACTGATTTGCAGAATGAATGAGGGGATGCTTTTACAAGAAGGTGACTGTGTTATAATAAGTTTTATTTGCAGAAACAAACTGCTGGCCAGATTTAGCCCATGGCTGTAGTTTTCCAATCCGTGTGCTAAGTTATTCCTAAATTTCCTTCATGGTCTAAAATTCTGTATTGTATGCCTCTAGATTCAGAAAACATTTTGAAAAGTCCTTCCAGTCACAAGAGATCATCAATATCTCTATGAAAAGATTAGAAAGTTTATAAAAATCATACATAACCTAAAGTTAATTGCCAAGATTTTATATTTCAAAATTAGGTCTCTAATAGTAAAAACAATGTATTTATAATAATCTAGACTATCTTTAAAAGTGAACACAATTATTTTTGAACATGTAGTACTAAGGCATTGACAATTACATTGAAAACACAATTTGATGAATAATGTCTACCAGGGAAATTCTTCTTTTTTTTTTCCAAATGGCAGAACTTGTTGACAGTATTAGTCTGCACAAGTTTAATAATTAGAGCCTGAATCAAAATGAATGACTTCCAGCTTAGAGGACTCAGAAGACATACTACATGTAACATATATAATAACTTAGAAGCATGGAAAAGTCATTGTTTAAAGCCTAATGCTATAATTACATCAATATGTAAGTAATGTAAGAGACATTATTTGATTCCAATGAAGATGAATATGGTTTATGCAGTTCATCACTTTTAAATTGTTAAAAGTAAATTAAATATTGGAGCCAAACAAAAATCATTCTCATAAATTTTTAATAAAGAAGATAAAATGTACAAGTTATTGAGAACTTTAAAAAGCAAATCTCTGCATAATAAGCAACTGTAAGTTAACTAAATCCCTATGTGTATCATATTCTCTCACCTTTAATTTTACCTAACTAGAATATTTAAAAGGATGAAATACAATGAAACAATCTAGAAATGAACAGAAATAGCTATGGATCAAAGTAAAATTTGGTCAAGTGCAGTTTTTAAAACTTTAAACAATACTATGATATAAATGTGATCAATTGGTAGGGGAAGGAAACACATGGTCCTTGGAATGATTGCCTCTTCCCTCCTTAGATCTATAAGTTGTTCAACCAAAATTTTTCACTTTCATCCAATTGTGTGTTTATATATCTTTTCCCCCAAGGTATAGCATGACTTACATTATAGAATTAAAAGTGTAATAAAAGAAAATAATTTATTTTATTCATTTGGAGGCAAAGTATATGTTTTTTTCCTACAGTTATAAAGTACAGTGTGTATCCCATAAAACTCTATTGAATTTATTAAAATTCAGCTTAGTGCTATATCTACAAAACATCCATACACACTGACAAATTTGCCATTTTTGTTTTTCCTTTTTAAATTGAAATAGCATTCCCTTTATCCTCAGTTCTTATTTTTACAATTGATCATATAAGTCAGATAAACATCTCTTCATAAGTTTATAAAGCACTCGTTAATCTTGCTTTTTTAAAAAATAAGTGATGAAGAGGTTCACAAGGGAGAAAACAGAAGGTTTGCAAATTAATAAGAGCTTTATGCTTTCTTTTCAGATAAAAAGTTGGATATATTTTTATGTTTATTTAAGAGAATAAATTTGCTATTAATTCTGAAAAAAGACAAGACTAATGAATTACCCCTTTATTTTATATAACCATGTTTTCAGTTCACATACTGTAAAATTAGTTATAGAAAAATCAGTATGCTATGTTTATATTGATATTTGTTGTATAGAGAATGATACTGGACATAATACCATTATTATAATTCTATAATTATGAACAATAATTTATTGCTCTTCCATTTAATCAAAACTTAAAACATTTCCATTTTGTCTAAAAAAACAAAAAACAAAAAGCTAATATGTACCCAAAGTGATAGGAGAATGATAGAGGGCCAGCTGTCCAGTGATGAAATCACAGTTATTCTCAATGATAATGAAGAATTTACTGTATCCATGTTTGATGGATTCTGATCGGAAAATATCAAAGCTGAGAAAGGATAAGTTTATTCAATTTGAATATCAAATCAATCATTTCAGTTAAAATCTCATTGGAAAATGAGCAGTTGTTTGAAAGCTGAGGAGAGTGAATTTCTGAAGAAAAACTTATTTTGCAGACATATGCACCCAGGTAAAAATATGCATAGAAATACAGTTGGGAAGAGTATAAAAAGGCCAATTTTAAGAGTGCTCCTCATATAAAATTACAGAGAGGTGAAAGAACTACGTGTGATGGATGTGACTAGCTCAAGAATGGTGGAAACATTTTTCTGTAACTCAATAAAATAGTTAAAATTGGATTCAAAGGCACTGGGGAGGTAATTTAAAAAAGAAAGAGGGAGAGAATGCCAATGGAACCAAGAAAATTGGTTTCAGAAGTGATCAGTTAGCAGACAGCCCTAAGGAGGGAAGCAGAGTTATCAGAGTAATTGAGGCAGGACACAATGAACATACTAATGATAAAAGAAAAATATGGATAAGGCAAAACCGAAATCCACAGAAAGAAACAAAACAGGACTTAATTTCATTTTTTGAAATAATACTCTATCATTCTACATTTCAACATTATTGGTGCACATTATTGTTACTTTTATTAGCACAGATGGTGATTCTATATCCTTAACCACTATGCAGCAGGATTGCCAAGAACAGAAGTGTTCTAAGAAATCCTGTGGTTTCTGTTCCTTTATAGTTAATAACTTATTAATATCTTCTCCTCAGAGAGGAATGAGACAAAGGAAATAACTATTCCTTTGGTGACGGGGTATGGAGGGAATAATTAGCAAAGTTCAAAAGTTGCGGAAAAACTGAACTTTCCAGGAAAACTCACTGAGTAGAAAAACAAATTTCTTTGCAATTGCAAAATTTCAAATTAATACAAAATACATCATATACTCCGTTAGTACTTTGTAAACCTTGAAAGACAGCTTCATTGTATTGTCTTGTTCCATCCTCAGCATACCTTTGAGTGGCTGGCAAGTATCATCCTATTTTGCAAAGACGTCTTTGGCCAGTTTTTGCCCCAAAGACAACATAAACTCCTTAATCTTGTATTCAATGCCCTCTCCTTGTTCCTCCCACATTGCCTTACAGCAATCATCAGCTTCCTACATACATAGGGACTCCTCCACACTCTATGACCACATATCTCACTTTTCCACATCCATACCTGTGGCAGAGACACTAATAGGTAGTCACCAAATCATTCCCTCCTGGGATCTTAGAGTTTTTGCTGATAAATGAGGCCATGTGACCATGCTAATAAAGTGCAGGAAGAAATGATATACACAACTTTCATGCCTGTTTTCTAAAATCTCCCACTCAATCTGTCATGCAAGTGCTCTACTTCCTTATCTTCCTTTCTAATACAGATCATGTAGTGAAGGATTCCAAGGACATAGACTTTCTGGGACCTGGATTTCTGCATCACCCCTTGGAAGACTGCCTCCTGAATACTGAAGTATACTACCATGTGGTCAGGAAATATACCATTACTATGTTAAGTCACTAATATTTGGGGTTACCGTGATAGCAGTAAGTCTGCTGTAACTAATATCAAATTTTACTTGTCTGTTTACCTTTTCAAATAGAAACTCTATTTTCCAACCAAGTTGAAGTTAACCTGCTTTAAGAAAACTTTCTTGACCACTTCAGAACTTCTTGATTTTACTTATAACTCATCAGTTCTGTTTATTGTTTAGTCTGTGTAACTCCATTTTTCAAAGTTATGCTTATTGATATATAAATTACATAATTTAAAAAATCATTCCTAGATCAATGAGTTTTAACAAATGCATACTGTCATGTAACAGTCACTACAATAAAGATCTAGAGTATTTTCATTACCCCTAAGAGCTGCATCATTGCCCTTTTCCATCAGTTCCCTCCCCACTTCTAGTCCTTGGCAATCTCTGATGTGTTTTAGGTTCCTATGGTTTTGCTTTTCTGAAATGTCATATAAATCAGGGTGCCTGGCAGGCTCAGCTAGTGGAGCATGTGACCCTTGATCTCAGGGTCATAAGTTCAAGTCCCACGTTGGACCTAGAGCTTACTTAAAAGAAAATAAATAAAATTTTAAAAAATAGATTGAAGCCTTAAAAAAACAAAATGTCTTATAATGGAAACATATAGTCTGCAAGTTTCTGTGGCTGGCTACTCTCACTAAGCATAATGCTTTTAAGGCTCAGTCATGTCATTGCATGCATCAGAAGTTTGTTTCTTCTGTTGTTGGATGATATTTCATTGTAGGGATGAATCACAATTTGTTTCTTCATTCCTCAGCTGATGAACATTCACCTACAAGTCTATGTATGGTGGTATTAATTCATTTTTCTCATATAAATGCCTAGGGATGGATTATATATACGGGTAAGTTTCAATTTTCAAGAAACTGCTAAACTGTTTTTTTTCCCAAAGTGATAGTACCATTTTGTACTCCAAACATCAATGTATGAGTTCTTGTATGTCAATAGCATCACCAATACTTACTAGAGTCATTTCTTTTTATTTTAGGCATTTTAATAGTTGAATTGTGATATTTCATTGTGGCTTTAATTTGCATTTGCTAATGGTTAATGTTTCCACTGCTAGGAGTATCTTTTCATGTGCCTATTTTGCCATTTTATATCTTCTTTGATGAAAACAATCTTCTTTTATTTTAGTTGGATTTTTTCTTTTCTTTTTTATATAGATATTTGAGAGTTCTTTATATATTCAAACCATAAGTCATTTTTCACATACATAATTTGCAACTATTTTCTCCCTGTAAATGGCACCTTTTTATTTTCTAACAGTGTCTTGCAAATAGCAAATATTTTCTTCAGTGTTTTTATTTTATTTTATTTCCTAATTCAAGATCACTAAGCTTTTCTGTTATGATTTCTTTTAAGACATATTATAGTTTAAGGTTTTGCCTTTAGATCTGTGATTCATCTTGAATTACTTTTCTACATATAATGTGAGTTATTGATAGTTATTTCTATATATGAATATGTAATCTTGGGTAACATAATTTGTTGAAAAGGCTATTATTTTTCCACTGAATTTGTACTTTGTGATAAAAGTCAATTTTATATATATATATGTGTGTGTGTGTGTGTGTGTGTGTGTGTGTGTGTGGTCAATTTATGGACTCTATTCTAGCCCGTTTTTCTATTTTTCTACCCAACACGAATATCACACAGTCTTTTTTTTTAATGTTTATTTTTGAGAGAGAGAGAGAGAGAGAGAGAGAGAGACAGTATGAGCGGGAAAGGGGCAGAGAGAGAGAGGGAGACACAGAATCCGAAGCAGGCCCCAGGCTCTGAGCTGTCAGCACAGAGCCCGATGTGGGGCTCCAACCCACAAACTGTGAGATCTGACCTGAGCTGAAGTTGGATGCTTCGCCGACTGAGCTACCCAGATGCCTCCCACACAGTCTTGATTATACTAGCTTTTAATAATAAGTCCTATAATCATGTATTAATCATAGTATTAATGATTAATGATAGTATTAATCATCTAAATATATTCTTTTGAAAAGTTTTTGGCTATTACAGATCCTTCACATTTCTGTATGAATTTTAGAATGAACTTTTTATGTCCTACAAAACAAGGGCTGCTAGAATTATTATTGAGATTGTACTGAATATATAGGCCAATTTTGGATGAATTGACATCTTGGCAATCTTCTGATCCATAAACATGATATACCTACAAACATGGCAAACCTCTCCATTTATTTAGGACTTTTTAAATTTCTCTGTTGTATTTTATAATTTTTAATATATAAACCTTGCATATTTAGTTATCAGATTTATCCTAAGTATTTAATAGTTTTTTGCTGCTATTTGTTGTAAATACCATGTATCCTACCCCCTTGCAAAACTCATTCATGAGTTCTAGCAGTCTTTAAAAATGAATTTTATTAGACTTTCTACACAGATGACTATGTGTTCTGCGATAGCAGTTTTATTTATTTCTTTGCAATCTAGATATTTTTTTTTCTTTTTCTCAACTTATTGCATTTGCTGGAATTTCCAGTACCACAATGAATAGGAGCAGTAAGAGCAGACATCTTTACCTTTTTCTAGTTGGCAGTTTGTTTTCTTTCTGTATGTTGCTACTTTTTGTATACTTTTGTATTTCACTTGTATTGATCTTTATTGATGAGCATGTTGAAGATTGGTAGGAAGTAAGTGGCTTCTACCACTATTAATATCTGATAGTAAACACTATTTCATTATTGATTGATTATAGATCTTTTTTAATATATAGATTGTGAAGAGGAGATATTATGGAACAGTCTACTTTAATAATTACACACATATATAATTGAACATCAAAGGCTAACACATCTAAAAAGACAGAATATCTAGTGGTGTCAATGAGGTAGAACAAGTTCAAACATACGTAATAGGAATACAAAATGATAAAGTCATTGTAGAAAACAGTTCAGTACTTTCTTATGAAGTAATGCTCCCTGGCCCAATTTCAAAAATTGATTCCGTTAGAAATAAAGATCACAGATCTGGGAAACTATTTTAACCTGGGATTTTATGGGACTCTAGAACACACCATGTAGTTTCAGCAGAGAGGGTTCTGAGAAGTACAGTGTTGGTAACACTAAGAGACAGAACCTCCCAGCAAACACGTCACCATTTCTACTGGGGACACTGGCAATAGGGACCTGGCAACAGTGACTTCGCAAGAAATAATAATTGACCAAGCAGTCAGGGACTAGAAAAATTAAAAGTTGTTTGTAAGCTCAGAGGAGACATCCTGGTGTTTCCCAGCAGTGACTGAGTGAGCTTCTGAATGTAAGCTGGAGGACCTGTGCTAGGGATGTGCATCTAAGAGTCCATAATATAATACTCAGCTTAGCAAGAAGTAAAGATGTAATTTGAGATTATCCTAATTCACTATCATGAAAAATAGGGTAACAGAAGACCCTCATTTGAAAATGAAGTAGTGTACACAGTCAAACTTTGAAGCAAATGTAAATGTTTCATACAGTTGCATGGCATTATTTATATTGATGTGTTAGTTTACATACATTTAAAGTCATGCAAAGAGAGATCATATATTTTTGTCATTTGATTACATAAATGAGAAGTAAGCAAACAGGAATTATTATTCCTCTTTTACAAAGGCATGAACTGAGATTCAAAGGAGCTGAGTGATTTGCCCAAGATCACACATTTGGTAAGTGGCCCAGACAAGATCGGATCTTTTGAATTCTAATCTAGTGCTTTCCATTCTACCAAGCTCATCTCATTATGAATGGATTTGCAATGACAATTTTATTAATAGATAACAATATTTGTAAAAAGATTTCTGGAGTCTTGACTTTGGTTGGGGATTGAAAAGGACATATTTAGAGAATCAGGAATACAGAGTTTATTTTTAATTTGTATTTACCTTTTAAAACTGTACTTTTACTTTCAATAGGTATCATATAGACTTCATACTCTAAATACATTAAAGCATTTCAAAGTTATCTGAATTGGGTATTATTGTTTAAAATCAGAGGTAAAAGCATGGTCATTTCTCTCATTTCTGATACATTTTGGCTTAATATTAAGTGAGGAAAATCTGCCAAATCGCTGTTGGATTACAGCACTCATTTTAAAAAGTGAAAAATTACTTATATCCTTTTGCAAGACATTAAAGATGGACATGTTTTCATTGTTCTTCCTCTGACCAGCCTGTGTTTAGTTTGAAAAGGCTTATGTTTTGGTTTTATCTTGCTTCCAAATAATAAATTTCTGGTTTGGAGTTTAGACAAGTTTAGTCATGCAATGCATCTTAATACCCACACTTAAACATATTTCCATGCTAACCAGATGTTAACACTCTCATACATTTAAGCTTTATGACAATGATAGTTATATGTGGCTCCAGAGTTAAGTTTTAAATATTTATGCTTAATTTTTTAAGAAAACAGACGTTTTTGAACATCTCTTTCAAGCTTTTTAAAAATAAGAGTATTATTATGTAATAAAACAATTCATTGAGCTAAGACATTCTGAATAGTATCTTCTTCTCCATTCACAATGCCAACATCCTCCACTGGAAAAGACCATTAGCTGACAAGCCAATATGTTAACAAACATACACTGAATACCTACTATGTACTAGGTATTGTGCATGGTATTGCAGATTTTAAAATGAAAGCTCCAGTTCTTAAACTCACAGACTAGAAGTGCCGACAGACAAGTGCTCTGATAATCACCATCTGAGATGATTACTGTTGTGATAAACCAAGAGTACAGAATGCTATTTTTAAAAAAGTAGATCTTTCAATCCAGATGAGATGGAGAGTTTCCTAAGGGGATCTTTGGGTGTTATTCTTGAAATAACTGAAGCTACAGTGGGAGTCGAGTGAAAATAGAATCCCAGGCATAAACAACAACATATGTAAAGGCTTGGAAGCAGGCAAGTCAGGAGGCCTGCAGTAAACTGCAAATCATTAGAGAGAAGAAGGGATCTTAGGGCTGCTGCTGGAGGTATGGCAGCTGATGATCCTGGAAGGCAGGCAGGGAACGTGCCATATGCACGTTAAGAAGTTTGGAATTTATTCAGAGGCTTGTGGGGGAGTCAACAACCAATTTAAAGT
The DNA here is from genome assembly GCF_027475565.1 of Acinonyx jubatus. Classification (NCBI taxonomy): domain Eukaryota; kingdom Metazoa; phylum Chordata; class Mammalia; order Carnivora; family Felidae; genus Acinonyx; species Acinonyx jubatus. Next base: position 167,266,025 of record NC_069381.1, read on the forward strand.
AGGGAATACCACTCCTGCAGTATGGCAGTAGGGTGGAGGATAAATTTAAGAGGGATAAGATATGGCAGGGAAACCAACACTATTTTGTTACCCAAGGAAGACACATGAGGAAGCAGGGAAGGTGGAAAGAAGGAGCTTGATGACTGATGGGATGTGGTAGTAAAAGAGAGGGAGATGTTTGGGCTTAGGAAACTGGAGAAGACTTGTGAGCATCACCAAGATAGTGGCCATGGGAAGGGGAGGCACAAGCTGACTGAGAGAAATGACAAGTTCAGTTATAGGCACTCTAAACCTATGATGCTTATGGAACATATAAGTGAAAATGCCAAACAGGACGTAGGGCACTTGGTCAGACTTCCAGGAAAGAGAGCTGTGATGGTAACACATACTTCAAATTCACCAGAATGCAAGGTGGAAGAAGGTTTGGAGTCCAGCCCCAAATCTGCACTTCTGCTAAGTGTTTGTGATTCCAAAGCAAGCTTTTCAAAGACCACATATGCAGTAATAAGGAGTAGTTGAAGCCAAAATGTGGATAAACATTTCCAGAAGACTTTATAAAGACAGAAGAAAAGGCCATTAAAGATGGAACCATGAAAATGACAACAGTTAAAGAAAGAGCAAGAGAAGATGAACATTGTAAGGAGAGAGAGTGAAAAGAACCAGCAGCAAGGGAGCTGAGGGCAAAAAAATCAAGTAAGGATGCAATAGAATTATTATAACTGCAGTGTTTCTGGCGATTAAGTCCAGAAAGGAAATACTGAAAATTACTGACTAAATTTGATGACTGAGGGAATTGAGAACCTTAATGAACGAGGTATGGTGGACAGATGGAGATCAAAGCCAGTTCAAAGGGTGGAGGATAAGACTGGACAATGGGAAGGTGGAGATAGTGAACACAGACCAAGAAGTTTTACTGTGAAGGGAAAAAGACAGTCAGTGTGGTAACAAGGTGGGGACCTAAGAACAACAGAGGTTCTCTTTTAAGTTTTTAATCAGTTCTTAAGTACACTCAAATGCTCAAGAAAGAGATTGAAAAGCTACAAAGAGAATAAAAACAAGAGGGACAGAGAGAAATAAATAGGCAAAGAAGTGGATATATTGAATTAACATTGTGTCAGGCACCTTAAATACTATAACTTAAAAAAAAACAATATATAGGTATGGTTGTCTAACTCTATGTGTGGATATGATTATCCCCAATTTATGGATCAATGAAATAAGACTCAAGGAGTATAAATCAGATGCCCCAAGCTACCCAACAAGCAGGGCTGGAATTCGAATACAAAACTTTCCAACTACAACACACATTCTTCTTTTAATTACACCAAGTTTCCCAAACTTTGAAAACCTCCCTCTGCATTTTTGACAAACATGAAAATCTCACCCCCACATTCCTGCTGATCTAGTATGTCTGCTCAATATAAATCACTATAATCTGGATATTTTCACTAGCCAAGAATTTTAAAGACTACAGTTTGTAGTGTAAATCACACCATGTTTTTTATTTCCAAATATAAAACTACCATGCCAACTGTGTTTTGTTCGATCTACATACACACACACACACACCACCTACCTCAAGAGTCACTTACTGAAAACCCCTACACCATACCACGCTCTCTCCTGGCCTCAACTGTCCTAATGTTGCTTCCTACAGAGAAATGATCCCTGCTGTTTGCCACCACTTTGAAAGACTGACAATATTCTATACATAAGTCTACATAATCAAGAAGCAAGATTTTACAGAAAGCTTTGATCAGAAGTAGGAAGGCTCTTTCCCAGAAAAACAAATGCTACAGTAGTAGTGTGCTGATTTTACACTCTCACGGGTGTTCTCATCTTAATGCCCTTATGAAAAATATGTGAATGAAAAGAACTTCACCCACAGGACTGAGGCTCTCATCAGATACTTCAGTGTCATAGAAGCTCTGGGGGAAAAGTAATATCTTTGTAGCAACATGATGATTCCCTGTGGTTTTTAAATTTTTGTAGAACATTAATGGTTCTAATTTTCTCTGGAGCCACCCAATTCCTTCTGTATGATATGGGCTCTTCTGTATTCTCTTAATTATTATAACCATTAAGAAGACTCTGTTCAGCCCACATTTACTTCAGTATGTCTTAGCATTGTCAGCATAAATTACTCATTATCCTATTTTCTTAGTCACTCCTCCCGTGTATATACAAATGTATTAAGAACTGCCTGTAAGAATGAATATTTTCTTTCTATTCCATCACCCCCTCTTTCATTTTGCTCTTCGTGGTTTTATGATCTGAAAGAGCAAGTTAATTCTTCATCATGTGTTGACTTTCTTGCTTTGGTAACTTTTGGTTTTCCAAAAAAAAAAAAAAAATCCTGAAATATGTCTCTTACTCCAGGACAAAATGATTCTTTTTTATTTCTGTAAGGATCTGCTGGTTCAAATCTCAATAGAATTATACGAATTTAGGAGAAAAACTGGTAACACCTAATCTTTACATAACTTAAGCATATTCTATGAAGTCCATACTGATATTATTAAACAAACGCTATTATCTATGACATTGATGATAAAAGTCTTAATTACTAAAGAAAATAATTTTAAAAGGTTGTACAATAAATAAATCCTTAAATCCTAGTTGAACCCTTCTTTTCTGGCCTTAAGTTAATCAATAAAAATTCTCACTCTTGTCCTGCCCTTAATTTTGCATCTTAAGACTACTCATATTAGTGGTAATTTCATCTGTATTTACTCTTATACTTCTAAATCAAAGCTACTCTCTTTAAACAATTAGCTTAAAATGCACTAGAAGGATGATATTATATAGACTTCATTTATCCCATGGCAACCAAGCTAAGGGATAATTTTCACAAGCAGATTTTCTGATGGCTCAAATGGACAATGTGGAAGGTGAGAAGTATGCTTAAGCCCTCTTCTTTCTCCTCTAGGCTGAATGAATCATCCATTCTGTATACCTGTTCTTTAGAATCTACAGAATGACTTCGGCTCCTGCTGGCAAACACAGCAACCCACCAAGGAACACAAAAAGACATATTTCCTCCAAAAATTGGCAAGACAAAGTGAATAAATATGAAGGGCATTGTTTAACTGGCATGCAATGGGATTATTTTCTTCAGTGTGAAGACCGCAAGACTGTGAATATTTATTTAGTCTCTACTGGATTCTGAGGCTATGTCAAATCAAAAAGCAGCTTTAAACTTTCAAATTATTTTCTTCTATAGAAGAATATATACTATGCTAGTAGTCTGCATTCTCTTGGTATACTGAACAACTGGTAGGCTCAATATTGCCTACACTCAGTGTTTTTTATTCACTAAGACCTGTAAAATAAGGGCCAGCTGGAAGATACACAAATTTTCTTGGATCATAGGGAGGACTGCACAAAGATAGAACATTGTTTAATTAATAAATATTCAAAGTCATAAACAAAACTTTGTATGACACTGATGTCAGTGACAACATAAGCTTAATATGGAAGCCTTCTGTCCATTTTCTTTGTTGTTATGTCCTAAGAGCCAAGAACGTACTAGGTTGGTTTGGTTGGCTGTCTGTGTGGATGCAGGTGTGGAGAACACAGAACCTATATACTCATGCAGGGGATACCTACTATAATATGCCAGATCCTCTGTGTTGGGACACAAGGCTTTTGTCTTCATGAATGGCACATTGACCAGGAGGAATGTGGGGAAAGGAAACTTAAGCGAAACATACAGCCCTGCATGGACTTAAGAAACACGTTGAATAACAATTATATTTAAAAACTGGATTATAGATCCAAATAAGAATAAAAGAACAATATTTCCTGGAATTGAAACTTTTTTTTAATTTATATTTATCGTTTTTACCTCAGAAAGTGGATATTATTAACCTGAAGTAGAAATTTGCTTTGAATTTACTCTTTTGGGGAACTCAATAAAACTAGCTTCTTAAAAATTAACTTATTTTTAGGATCGAATCACTTTTCCTATATTCTTATCTCACTTCAATTGAACAATTTGCAAGTGGGCTACTCATTACAAAAGACTCTGTTAAATATAATGTTACACATATTCACAGAGTATCTTGACAGTTTATAATAGTAGATTCACTATTACCAATTTTGTGACTGCTTTGTCTCCATGGAATCTGATCTCTAAGGTACTACCCTAAACCAAAAATATCCCACATGTGCAAATGATTACATATCTGCAAAATATTTTGTTTTATATTACAAGCAGGTATGCAATCCATAATAATTAAATACCAATGTATCTTAATATTTACACGTTCAGTCTTTTCCAATAGGCTGTAATAAAGTGCCTTGAAAAAAATTAATCTGGTTTCAGTGAGAAGCAATAAATGGTATTTAGGGAAAATGACTGCTAATGACTTCTGTGTGACTATTAATTTAAAGCAGATAGATGTTTTGCATGTTGAATGAGATATAACATCAAGATGGTCATTAAAAATAGCAGTTTGGGCATTTTCCAGTAAGAGCAGTTACTGATACCCTCTGCCTGGATTCCAATTCATGAGATCACAGCCAGAATTTCCAAGTTCTCTTGTAGTTCCAATTGGCATATTTCTGCACTTTTTGCTAAAAGGACATGGTGTCCCATTTTTAATAGTTCACTAGGTCTCCCAAAGGCAAAATGTTGGAGTGAGCCTGAAGGTTTTAGTTACAAATCAACATGTGGCTGTAAAAATTACTTTTCCTTTCCAAATCTTAGCATACACACACAGACACACATGCACACAAGCACGTGCACAGACACACACACTTTTAAGAAAGTTATCAAATACATCAATTATTTAATTCATGAACACAAAAAATGTTGAGTTCCTATTAGATACCAAACACTGTACTAATAAATGGGTCTCAGTGATTTAAAGAAAAAGAAATAAGTGTGGTCAGTGTCCAACTCTGTCTCTAAGGAAAGAAAAAAGGCATAAAGAAGGGAGTCTTTATGACTTTGATATTATTCTTTCATTTTAACTACATTACTGAAAATCTGTTTTTTTTTTCATTTATGAAATGAAGATGTTGAACTGTACAGTCATTTCATAAATTACTCCCCTAGGACCTGATTCTGGGAAAATTCTTTGGGACTCCCTCAAAAGGCACCTCAAAGTAAGAACTGTGCATAGCTACCCTTTGCCCCTAGTTTCTTTGGTAGAGGTCTCTAAACTTGTATGTTTTACCTATTTGAGACGCCAGTTAAATTTTTATTTGAAGTAAGTTTCAGGACCAAGAACCAATTTGTAAGTCATTAGGTTAGATAATCTTTTAAGTTCTCTTCCAGTTTCATCATTCAATGAGCCCAGGAAATGTTGTTTTACTCTGGTTTTATAATTTCAAAATAATTATGTTTAGAAGAAAAGTGTATTGGGGCGCCTGGGTAGCTCAGTCGGTTAAGTGTCCAACTTCAGCTCAGGTCATGATCTCATGGTTTGTGAGTTCAAGCCTCATGTGGGGCTCTTTGCTGACACCTCAGAGCCTGGAGCCTGCTTTAGATTCTGTGTCTCCTTCTTTCCCTGTCCCTTCCCTGTTTGTGCTCTGTCTCTCTCTCTCTCAAAAATAAATAAACATTAAAAATTTTTAAAAAAGAATAAAAATGTACTGATCTGTCACTAATCATTGGTAGTAAATGCTACCAAATCACACTGTACTTTGAACCCCTTCCTTCCACTTATCAGCTGTGTGATCTTGGGCAAGTTAGATTTTGTTCCTAGTCAGTCAGTCTTCTCTTTTGTAAAAGGAGATAAGAATAGAATCTACATCACTAGGGTACAATTCATTGTTGTACAGAAATTTCTTTATTTGTTATTGGGTACATAGTAAGTCACAGAATCAATTCCAGAATCCACAGTTTCCTGCTCATGATTCAGGGTCACTGCTACACAAGTAAAAAGTTATGTGATTTACCAATAGTTTTCATTTTTATATTGATGGAATTTTCCTTTGAGATATTCAGAATACTTTATAAAGCTTAGTGGAAACATTTGTAGAAGAGTTCAGTGAAACAGATAGTTAAAACTGTATTATTTTTTTAATTTTTTCTTTTTATTTTAGGAATGAAATAATAGGGTGCCTGGATGGCTCCATCAGTTAATCGGCTCTTGATTTCGGCTCAGGTCACGATCTCACAGTTAGTGAGATTGAGCTCCACGTAGGACTCTGTGATGACAGCATAGAGACAGCTTGGGATTCTCTATCTCCCTTTCTCTCTCTGCCCCTTCCCCACTCTCTCTCTCTCTCTCGCTCTCAAAATAAATAAATAAACTTAAAAAGAAAGAAATGATAAATTAGATAAATGGCTTCTCAGAAATCAATGTATAACCAGCTTTAGACCCAGAAATCAAATCAGAGCCTACATTTCATGAAAATAATATCATAACTATGTGAGTTAGTAAAATTTTAAACTACATTTAGCTTCCACAAGATGAATTCTAGTTTAATGTCAAAGAGTTTTCAATATTCTGAGTGTTGTATATAATACAGTTAATGTGACATTTTGTAAGGCCAACAAAAAGTTGAGTCTTTTCTGATTTATTACAAAATCAAGCAAATATTATTTTAACCTGATGAGTTATAACAAACAAATCTAAAATAAACATTTTTGTAAAGGCCTTCAGATCTGTAAACAAGTTAAAGGACATTCCAAGAAGTTATATATAAGTAGAGGATAGGAAAACATGTTCAATTTCTCTTTTTTTGTGACCAGTTAAAAATATTCACTTATTGTCAATGCTGGTTAGTATATCTTATGATTTTATGCAGGAAAAGAAAAGCAAGTCTCACTTTCTCTCCCCATACAAGAAATTTTCTATTTCTCTCTTTCATAGAGATTCAGCCACAAAAGTTATAAAAAGAAGTTCACTATTAAGGAAGCAATATCTAAAATAATGAGCATTTTTCTAAGAGGGAAGATAGGACAATTAGGAAGCTGAATGCAGGCTGTAGCCAGGCCAAAAAAAAAAAAAAAAAAGAAAGAAAGAAAAAAAGAAAAGAACTTTTGAAAACATTTCTACCCCTGTTCTAATGTTAGTAGTTGAAGCTAAAAATTTCTTCCAGATCTGTGGAAGGAAGAGGGAATTCTTTGGAAGATTTAAGTGGCTGTCAGAGAAGCACAAGAAAAATACATCTCCAATGTGAGCACTGTTTACAGAGTACTTGCCTGGAAGGTAGGTCCAACTGTCATTAGTGAACAGGGCCAGGAAACCCTCATTGACCACAAGGAGGATGGATGGTATTGCAAGTAGCAATTCAGGAGCTCTTAGAGCAACCATCTGGGCCACCCTATTTCTTCCAGAAGTGAGAGGCTATACCAATTTCTAAGGGCTTCTCCATCCTACTAGTAGAGTAGGCCAACGTGTAGTCCTACCATTCTGTGTACAGCTACAAGGTCTGGCATTGCAGTAATGCTCTGCACATTTCTAAAGCAGCAATTTTTTTCACGTGCAGCATAGCATTTTCTTAGGGGGCCAAAGGGTCAATCAGAACCTGACCATAGCCAGGAGAGAAGACATCCTTGTTTTGGGACATTGTAGGAGAGTAGAAGAAAGAGCAGTAAGTATTAGTGGTGCTATTAAATTTTACCACCCATTTTCTAGGCTATTTCCTGAAAAGTATACTCATAAGAAGATTATATACTTCATTTCATATGAACCTCATGATATCACTGTGGAGGAAATAGGATAAGAAATATTATTTCAGTTTTGCTGAGGAGGAAACAACACAAAAAGTTCTATGTCTCAGTGGTCAAGGGACAGGGAGCAGAACTTTTCCAACCATTCTCTCACCAGAACTTTGACCCCTTCACATTAAACTGCATAATTCCCATTTGGGATGTGCATAAGCGATACTCAATGTACACAATTTTAGTCATATTTTCAAGTTACAATTATCCTAAATATGAAAATGATATGCATACAATAATTTTAATGCCTAAATTTAGGGGATTTCAATACAAAGCAACTTTCTTGTCATAACTATATGTATGTGAGAAAATTAAAAATAGATGGAAATCAGAAGATTCCTATGTAATGTTAAAAAAAATAGATTTTCTATCTAATTTCCAAGCATTTTAGACTTTCTAATGCTAAACATATTCACTTCAGAGGTCAGATTTATTACCGCCATTATTTTTTGCTTAAGTTGTATGTTTTGTCCCAAATCTACAAAGAAACAAAATCATTGTCTGTGGGTACCTGTTGCGGTAAGTGTGTTCACTCCACACCTATACTCTTCTGTGATATTTCTTGGTTCCTGTCTTTTTTATTTTTTTCCCAGCATGGGTGATTTTCTTTCCCCCTCCTCTATGTACTGTATGGTTGACTGCCCTCAAGGCAAAACCAAGTCAGCTGAGATTAGTCACTCAGAAAAAAATCAGTGGTTGTCTTGGGCAATAGATTCAGCAAACATTTAAGTGTTTGTTATGTGCCAGTTGCTTTCACTGAGGTTATCACAACAAACTGAGGTAGGTATTATTACCCCTGCAACTCTCAAAGTTTTAAGGACTTGCTCAAGGTCATGGAAGTAGTTATTGCTGAAATTCAAGCCAACCTTTGGACTTTGAATTCATTGCTCCTTTTCCTATGCCACCAGCACATCCTGGCTAAAATCTCAGGGTGTGAATGAACATTTGATAAGCCAACAGGAGCAAAAAGTGTAATAAATGAAGCTCATGCTGCACAATTAGAAATAGGAAGATATAAATCTTGAGTATGATAGTAATTGGCAAATCTAGACTCTTCAACTAGTAATTCATTTAGTGATACATAGATATTGTGCTCACCTATAGCACCAAATGTGACTGGAAAGTATATGTGTACACTTATAATATATATAAAAAACTAACCGAAAATGGATCAGAGATCTAATAGAAGAGCCAAAACTATGAAACTCTTAAAAGAAAACAAATAAAATCTTCATGACATTGGATTCAGCAATAATTTCTTAAATGTTGTACCAAAAGTATAGGCAACAAAGAAAAATATAGGAAAAGCTGACTTCATCAGAATTAAAAATTTGTGGGGCGCCTGGGTGGCTCAGTCAGTTAAACTTCCGACTTCGGCTTAGGTCATGATCTCACAGTTCCTGGGATTGAGCCCTGCACTCAGCTCTGTGCTGACAGCTCAGAGCCTGGAGCCTGCTTCAGATTCTGTGTCTCCCTCTCTCTCTGCCCCTACCCTGCTCTTGCTCTGTCTCTCTCTGTCTTTCAATAATAACGTGAAAATTTTTCTTAAATAAAAAGAATTAAAAATTTTGTATATTGAAGGACTCTATCAACAGTGAAAATGCAACTCACAAAATGGGAGAAAATATTTGCAAATCATATATCTGACAATGGATTTATATCCAGAACATATACATAAAAAGAAACTTCTGTAACTCCATAATAACAACAAAAAGCCCAAACAATCCAATTTAAAAATTGGCAAAGGTCTTGAATACACAACTCTCCAAAGAAGATATATGCAAATGGCCAGTAGCATATGAAAAGATACTCAACATCACTAATCTTTAGGTAAATGCAAATCGAAACCACAATGAGGGACACCTGGGTGGCTCAGCTGGTTAAGCGATTGACTCTTGACCTCACATGGTGGGATAGAGCCCTGCCTCAGCTCCCCACTGGGCTTGGAGTCTGTTTGGGATTCTCTCTCTCTCCCTCTCTCTCTCTCTTTCTCTCTGTCTGTGTCTCTGTCTGTCTTTGTCTCTCAAAAAAACAAAAACAAAAACAAAAACAAAACACAATGTGATATCAATAAACACTCTTTAAGATGATTAGTATAAAACAAACAGAAAATAACTGTTGGCAAGAATGTGGAAACATTAGAACCCTTGTGCTTGCTGATGAGAACGTAAAATGTGTAGTCACTAGGGTAGACAGTATGGTAATGCCTCAAAAAAATTATACATAGAATTACCATATAACCCAGCAATTCCACTTCACGTATATACCCAAAAAGATTGAAGGCAGAAGCTCAAACAAATATTTGTACACCAATGTTTATAGAATCATTATTTGCAAGAGCCAAAAGGTAGAAACAATCCAAATATCCATTGATGAGTGAATGGATAAACAAAATGTGACACATGAATACAATGGAATATTATTTAGCTTTAAAAGAAAAGACATTCCAGTACATGATACAACATGAATGAACTTTGAAAATGTTATGCTAAGTGATATCAACTAAATACAGATAAATACTATATTATTCCACTTACATGAGACACCTAGAATAGTCAAATTTATAGAAACACAAAGTAAAATAGTAGTTTCCATGGAATAAGGAGTTGTTGGTCGATGGGTACAGGACTTCAGTTAGAGATGATAAAAAAAATTTCTGGAATGGAATAGTGTGATGGTTGCATAACAATGTGAATGTAAGTAATGCTGTGACACTGTGCACTTAAAAATGGTTAACATGGTAAATTTTATGTCATGTGTATTTTACCACAATTAAAAAAATAATAATAATATCCCTGCAGTTACATGAGAAAGGTGAATGAGCATTCCTTTAAAAAAAAAAGTAAACATGTAGATTGGGGTCAGAGATTAGAGGAAGGCATGCAACATTACCTTTCTCTGAATATTGACAATTCAGTTTTTCCATTTATTCAACACTAAAAAGCATGTTAAGGTTCTCATCCACTTATTCATTCATAAGGTAAGTCAAGTCATGGTTTCTGTGCTCAAAAAGCTCACAGGATATTTTGCATAAACATTATATCACACACAAACCTGTGGTGCTCAGTCAGTTTTTCATCTCTTATTCATTTAACAGATAATTATTGAATGTTTAGTACATGGCAGGAATCAGTCTGGGCTCTGGGGACACTAAGTTGTATTAAAGTTCCAGTAGTAGTAGAGCTGACATTTCTTTGAGGGGAGACAGGCAATAAACAAGTGAATAAATATGTGATATTGGGTAGTGATCAATTCTGGGGGAAAATAAAGCAGTGTAAGGGGTAGAGAGAGTGACTGGGTCAGTAGTAGCAGAGTGAGGGATATTTTAGAAAGTGGCTAAGGACCCTCCGGCAAAAAAAAAAAAAAAAAAAAAAAAGTGATAAAGTAATGTTGTGGCAGAGAACTGAATGAAAGGAAAAGTAAACAATGCTGCTTTATGCAGGAGAAGCATCCCAGGCAGAGGAAAATTGAATTTCAGAAGCCCTAAGATAATGACATGCTTTGGTGTCCAAGAAAGTATATGTGGGTCAGTATAAATGGTGTAGAGGTTTTTTTAAAGAAATAATCCAAGTTTTAAAGGTAGGGAGATGAGAAAGAATCAACAAAGGTCATTCAGATGCAGTGTTCAATGAGATCAGGACGAACCAAGTGAAGAAATTACCTCAAGATCACTCAGTTAATCTCAAATGCTGCTGATAGTTCCCATAAGCCGACTGAGATAGGACTATTGGGTTATAGCAACATGAGGTCACTGAAGACTGACAAGAACTGTTGTAGTGGGGATGTGGGGGGAAAACCTGATTTAAATGAACTTAAGAAATGTGGAAGAAGAGGAAATAGAGAAAGCACATACAGATAACACATTAGGATTTTGCTCTAAATGATAACAAAGACTGGGGAGAACACTGGACAGAAATGTGGGTTAAGCAAGGTTTTTTTCTAAATGAAAAAAAAAATCATGTTGAAAGCACTAATCCAATAGGACAAATTGATGTGGTGGAGAAAGGAAGCAAGGGCTAAAGTCTTTGAGAAGGTACGATAGAATGTGATTTAGTGTTTAAGTAGAAGTGATGGGTGTAACAGGTGGGCTTATCCACAGCTACAGGAGTGAAGGCAGAATATGTAAACATGGGTACAGTTGGTGTGTAAATGTACCACAAATGTTATACATTTTATTCTGATTTCTTTATTTTCTCATTGAAACAGAAAACAAAGTCAGAAAGACTCCATCTGACAGTGAGGGGGCAGGTGATATGAGATGAGAGACTAAGGTGTGAAATTGTTTCCAGGAGTGTTTTTGAGCCTAAAGCAGTAAGGAAGCAGTATGGTTGAAGACAGCATTAAGGGATTATTTGAGGTTTGTGGTCATGAATTTAAACAGAATATTAAGCATGGCTGTGTTCTTATTCAGCTACATTGCCCAAGTGGCGGTGCAAATAGTTTGGAGTTGAATTTAACAATGTTGGGGTTTTGCCAGAAGAATGTAATGGAAACAAGGACATTGAGAGTGTAAGGAAGGTCATTAGTGCACAACGGATCATTAAATATGAGCTGTGCAGGGAGAGAAATAAGGACACAGTTCAGGGACAAGGGCATAGTAAAAAGGTGGTAGGATTAATGGATAGTAGGTTCCACTTGGATAAAGAATTTTTGGAGTTGGGACACTACAGAGAATAAACTGGAAAGAGAGGAGGCAGTAGTTAGAGACTGAAATGCTAGAAACTGAGATTGTCGAAGAGGTACCATTATTAGGCCTAGACTAGGAATAGGTGATTGAGAGAGTGAGGAGAATAGAAGGGGATCAAGAAACTGAGATTCCAGAATTCTTTGTTGGAATCACTGTGAAATATGATTGTAGTGACAGCCAGATGATAAACTCTTCAAGGACAGGGAGTGAGGTTCTCTGCATTATTTAGAATCAAAGTAACATTGAAGAACTGTGTTAGAAAACATCTCATCTTCCATAGCAAGAGTTTTTAAACTGGGGTCCATGGAAAGTATTGCAGAGTTTGCAGAGTCCTCTGAAATTGTAAGCAATTTCTTCTCTTTGGGTAAATACATGATTTTTCTAAGAAGAGAAACTATGGAAACCATAGTTTCCATCCAGTTCTCAAAATGGTCTAATATCACAAAACATAAAAATTACTACTGAGACATTGAAAAACTATGCATAGTAAAAATAACATAATAATTTGAATATAACCCATTCCTAGAGCTGCCTTTACCATGAGGCATAGAAACTACTGTTTACAGGTTGGACAATTTAGGTTGCTAAGCGATTGTACTCTATTCCCACTCATTCCACACCAGCCATAGTGGCCTCTTAGGTATTCCTTGAATCTCCCCAAATCTTTGCACACTTGTAAGCTGTTGCACTCACTGTTCATCTGTATGAAACATCTTCTCACCATATAGTCATAAAATTAAACCCCTTACTGCTTTAGATTTCCCCTATAATATCTCCTCATCAACTAGGGCCTCGTACTGCCCATCTACGACAGCATCACCGCCCCTCTAGAGGCCACCCTACCTTTTTATTCCAATTCAGTTTTCTTCATACCACTTATATCCACCAGCCATATTTTTCTATTCATTCATTTGCATGTTTATTACTTATTTTAGACAAACTCCAATGCAAGTGCCATGGGAGCAGGAATTTTGCCTGTTTTGCTTAGTAGCAACTGATATTGTATTCCTAGCACTTAAAATGGTGTCTGACATATAGTAATCACTTAATAAATATGAGTTGTTGAAAGAATCTCAAATTATCACCAATTATTTCTTGGGTAACAGCACTGAAGAAATCATTAGAAAGCAAATGTTTGCAGAAAGGCTATTGGCCTATTTCTTTCCCATGTCTTGTTTTATCACCCCTCCCTTTCTCCATCTCTCCCTGCTCTTCCTCTGATCCCTAAATGTTAAGTAGAATCACACTTAGATGTCCCCTATCCACAAGCCCATCTCTTAGCCTTCTTTCCCTGGGGCTGCAGCCTCTTCACAGCAAACTGAGAGGACATTCGTTCTCTGTGTGCCTCCCTCCTTCTTTCTCTTCTCAGAATGTGTTGCAACCTCACTTCTGCAGCTCTAGGAAGACATCCCTCAAAAGGTCAATGACGACTTCATTGCCAAACAAAATGAGGACATGGCTAGTCCTCAAAATATAAAAAGTTAAGTTTGGCCTTGTTGGCCAGTTTCTTAACTCCTGTAACATCACTCTCTCAGTGCTACTCTAACCCCTAACTTATTCCATACTCTTCTTTTCATCCCTCAGTATCCAAGTCAGATGGCCCCTTCCCGTGCCCCACAGGGTCCTGCCTTTGGTAATCTCGCTCAGAACTCTTCCTGGAGGTCCCATTTACTCTCGGAGCTTCCCTGGGTACTGCATATAGCTGGTCTCCAGACTTTGTGTTCTACTCTGCCTTTGAATTCTAGTCACGTTTTTACCTGCTTGCTTAACATTGCTACTAAGACTGTGAATTCTTTGTAGCTTATCTATTTATCTTGTAACCTCACTTCCCTCCTTTACAGATGAGCAAATGGAGGTACAGAGAGGCTTAGTAATTTAGCTGAGATCACACAGTTATGGAGCAGCTAATTAGAAGCATCACAGTTCAGGATTTGACTCTTGGGACTAGGTAAGTTACTTAATGGTTCTGTGCCTTGTTCTCTGGTTTACAAAAGGGGATAAAAAAATTAGTGCCTATATCACAAGTTGGCTGTGAGAATTAAAATGAAATAAAAGTATAAAGTACTTAGAAGAGTATCTGGTACATAGTAAATAATGAGTACACATTAGGTGTTCTTTTTCCTACCTGGCACCTGAATCAGTTCCCTCTGCATTATATGCTATAGTGTAAGGAGCAAGACCTCCAAAGCAGAGAAAGATATAAAGATTGTGAACCTCTACATAGAAAAATCCAAAAGAAAAAGATATAGTAGAACATTAAATGGAAAGAAAAAAAATCTACATGTTAAGAGTTTCACAATTAATTTTACTTAAAGAGTATTTGAAGTATATTTAGTTCATCACATCATAACACTGAACTACATTAAATTTACCATCTAAATGGAAGAGAGTACATGGAATCTTTGACAGACTAATGAATAATCCTGTCATTTTCAAAGTCATAAAATTATTAATTACTTGAAGATTTTGGTAAGTAACCTGTCATGTTATCTCAACTGTAAAAACTAGCCTTTAGAGCCTGGAAATCAGATTTCACGAATGTTTCCACTTTTTAAAACAAGACAACAGGCTCAGAATAGAGTCCCTTATGCTAACCCCCAAACTGGGACTTAATTACAATTTCTGCCTCTCCCAGAAATGGAATCTTAAACCAGTCAATCAGGAATCATCTGATCAACTCATGAGATTGTCTGATAGACCCCCACCATCCCTTAAGAGAAAGTGACTTTGCCACAGCTAATCTGCTTTTTGCTGGTATAACTTCCTTTGGAATTTAAGAGGTAAAGTAGAGCACAAAGTCTGGAGACCAACCACATCCAGCATCCAGGGAAGCCCTGAGAGTAAAGGGACCTTTAGAAAGAATGAAACTACCAAGGGCAAGACCCTATTGGGTAGGACAAAAGGCCTTACAACTTGGGTACTGAGGGATGAAAAGCAGAGTGTGGGGAGAGAGTGATGCCAGAAGAGCCAAGAAACAGAAACAAACAGAAGCTCATCAAAATGAGCTCCTGATTTTCTTTCCCCAAATGTGGTCAATATGTTTTCATTCCTAATCTTAAAGGGCCACTTATTCTAATAATTATCATAGGATAGGGTTTTGTTAAACTGGACTGACTAAATGCATTGTTGCTGCCTTTTGGACAAAAAGTAGGATGATCCATTTCAATATGCTAAAGATACGTATAGCTTTTATTTTCCTCAAAGAAAATAAAGTGTAATAGCCCACTATCATTGGTAATGTCTATGGTAAAATATCAGACACTCACCAAAGCCTTCCTCAACAATTTTGGTCCTCAAAGAGTTATGTGCCATTTGAAGTTCTAGAGCCTTTATGTCTGTATCATATTTGAGTCTTAGTAATAATATCTGTCCTACTGGATCCCCCATTTTATCATGTCCTTCAACAGTACCTACACAAAGTCAGCACAATTTGGACTGATTGAAGTATTCTAACACCATCATTTTAGAAGAAAGATTGCAGATAGGAGATAGTCATTCAAAGAGATGATATCTGGATCTATTTAGTGTATTCTCTTTCTCTCTTGAATGGGACAAGGGTAGAAGTAAGGCTGCTGGAGCCGGAAACACCTGCTCTTGAACTCTGACTCTACCACCCAGTGTTTGATGCAAGGGTATTTGCGCCTCTCAAGGCATCAGTTTCCTCATCTGCAATATAGGGATAGTATAGCTTAGCTCATAAAGAATCAAGGAAATGAGCATGAAAAAGGTTTTCAATTAATGTTAGTTCACTTGAGCTAATATAGGAATTCCTTTCTGGTACAAGTACCTATGCAATCAAAACCACTTGACTCATCACAGAAGTCCCTGTCACCAATCCTACCTTTCTGTTTAGTGCATAGGATTATTAGTAACCAGGAGGCAAGGGTCTGAGGACAGGCAGGTAAGTCATCTGTTTTTCCTTGCATGACTGCACCAATGGCAGTAAACAACATTTCAGTGGTAGCTACACTGCACTGATTATTTTTTAAGTGTATTTATTTTGAGAGAGGGGGGAGGGAGAGAGAGAGTATGTGTGTGTGCACAGGTGCACAAGCAGGGGAGAGAGAGAGAGAGAGAGAGAGAGAGAGAGAGAGAAAGGGAATCCTAAGCAGGTTCTGTGTTGTCAGTGCAGAGCCCAACGTGGAGCCTGATCTCAGGAACCATGAGATCATGACCTGAGCCAAAATCAAGAGTCAGATGCTTAACTGACTGAGTCACCCAGGTGCCCCAGACTGCATTTAATACACTGAAACTCTTCACCTTGTTTTCACTTGATGCTTATTAGTATCCTGCTGAAGAACACAAATTTTAAACTCTTCCTCATGGATTTGTGCCAAAGATTGTTCTCCATACATCTATGAAAGAATAATTTTGTTCTAACCTTAAAGGCATATTTCCTTTTATTTGAAACATTGCGCAAAAGAAACTTTTACAGGGTGTATAAATGAGGCCTTCTTTAGTAAAACTAAAGGAGACACAAGATACAGCCTTTTCCACTTGCCTAATAGATTGTGAAATCTTTCAATGTAATTTGTATTTGCCAAAGATGCATTTGTCTTACCATGCTTCATCTTATATTACCTTTTTATTTCTCAAGTCACCTGAGGAAATATTTGGTATAAACTAGATGTTTGTATCTATAAAATACCCTTGCATCTCCATTTTATAAATGAAAACATGGCAGTAAAAAAATCTAGTCCTTAAAAAACACTTTTAAAAGAGCTATCAAATTCAAACACAATCTAGAGTCATTAAAATTAAATTTAATTTGAATAAGATGTTTTCATTAATAATATGTAATCTTGAATAATCATTAGAATTTAGTTTTTTTGAGAGGTGACTATATCCAATTTTCTGGGTCAAAATGCTCACATAAAAATACCTCCAAGTTCTATAAGCTCTGTTCAGCCTAGGAGAACCTTGTCCATTTCTAAATCTTAAACAATTGGAAATTAGAAGGCAAGGGCTGACCCTCTTTCAGGAAAAAGTAAATATTCTACTTCTATCTATGACAAAGTTTCCCCAAAACAGTTGAATCATAATCCCTTGTAGAACTTTTTAAAAATGTTAACATTCTATGAGATTTTGACTGAGCCGGTCTACTTCATGTGGATTTCATAATACATTTCACAATGCAACTATGCCTATGTTTTATGAAAGAAGGAAAAGTGTTTCATTTTCTAAAGTCCTAAACTTGATTTACTTGAGGAAGAAAGGGTGCTAACCATACATTCCTTATCCTACTTCATTGTAGAAGTATAAACCTGCCACCAAGTGACCCTGATAAAACAAGCTTCTACTTCATAGTTTGGAGAAAGATCACTGAGATTATGCCATAAAATGCAACTTTTATTGAAGAACAATTTATGGGGACTGTTGAATTATAAAAAGGCCAAGGTAAACAGCAATATGAAATATGCGCAGTCTGTAGGATTTATAGAATTGTGAAAAGAAGCTTCAAAATAAGCAAATGGATGCTCTTAAGGTCATTCTTAAAATATGCAACTTGTATTTCCACTTGCTTTCAGGCAAATTACATCAAATTTAAATGTTATTCTTCAGAAAGTCTGTCCAATAAAATGCTCCACCATAATTTCTGCATTGCTAATGTCTGTTTCAACAATGAAGACTAGCTTGCTGTCAAACTTTTAGAGAGGCTCCAAGTGGAATGAATTCTGATGAACAAAATTTCTGAAACCTATGTTGGCCCCCCCATGCCCCCTTTTTCTTTTGACCATAATCTAAGCCAAAAGCACCTTGTTTTATAAAACTCACTTCATAAAATACCTCTTGTGAAACAGAAAACAAATGGAAACTTTGAAATTAGAAACAGAATACAAAAATAGTAAAACAAAGAAAACAAGCAACCCCTTAACTAGATCTAACATCTTTAGACTTTTAAACAGGAAGTTTACCCTGAAAATTGCATGGTTATGTTATATATCATTAAAATAGCCCGACTGTCAGGGACAATAGCTAGCCTTTCTATGGCCCTGATGTTAAAACAGGAGGAACTTAACTAAAATCTAGATAATGAAAATAACTTATTGATGATGAATACTTTCACATATGATTAATTGCAGAAAATTGTTTTCTTGTTTGTTTCTTTACTTCTACCTTAGATATCTTCTGGAATTGCATAAAGATTATATTTCCTTGAAGCAGCAATGACATGGCAGAAAGTAGACTTTTCCTTAAGAAAAAAGACATAAAGGACTCATGTTCTTCAGGAGTTTTTTTGGGTAAGAAACACAGGAGAAAATAATTTTTTAATAAAATTTTTAAAAGACAAATTTCATTTCTATTAACACCCTAAAATCCCATCGTCAAATGCATAAAAGTTACCATAAAAGGTTAACAACGATCCAAGATGAGTTCAGTAACTCACTTTTCAACCAGAGCAGGATCATCCCCTAGCACCTGGCATACAAATTATTACATTTTTAAAATGTAATTATATATTATCTAATGAAACTATATCCCTATTTTATGGAATCTAATTCAAATTTCTAGCTGTAAAAGATATAGAAATATTTGTGGCTGTAACTCTTGCATATGTCTATCTTTTAATGACATCTTTGTAGATGTCCTCATTTCTATTTATCAACGTGCAGTCATGGTGCACCTCTGTGAGAACTCTACAGTCTACCTTCTAGCTCCCCTCCCTGGAGATTCACCACTCCAGAAACTCCATCGTGACCTAGTCAGATAGTTTAATATATGAGTACGAGATGTAGCTTTATCTTAGCCATTATCTAAACATAGCATAGATCCTTACTTATAAAATCTCCTTTGTAATCACTTAATGAGCAACTATTAGGAAGAAAGTTGTTCTTATTTTAGTGTTTGTGTTTGTACGGGACATTTTCTTTGAAGAAACTCCAAATTTGGTATATATTTTTTCTTTTAGTTATATACATTAGCAGAATTTGCTCACATTTGGTGATGGGAATTTGGTGTTTAATGTTAATTTTATAACTGTTCAATAAGCTTTTATGATTTGGCTGACAACATTTCACTTCTTTCTTATTACACCTGGACCAAATTTGGTAGCCAAAGCAGAAACTTTTTTCAAAGATCCAGCAGTAGAAAATATCACTTAAACACCAAGTGGATTTATATTGTTTCAATTTAAAATATATGGTAATCATCATTGAAATGGAACTATATGAAATAACTCAGTATGGAACACTCTTGCATTAGTATAAAATCAATAGACTTTAATGCTTATAACTAGACACTCTAGTGTGTTATACTGAGGAGAAATTAAATAGAAAAATAAGACACTTTCTTTGTTCTTTAAAATCTTATACAGGATAAGGTGAGTATATATTACACATGTGTACATATATGTATATGTTTGTGTATATACACACATGCAAATTGCATATTAAGAGTGAATGCAAGTATATTTTTTAATAATTAGGCTATGTGGCTGACACACTGTTTTCTACACAAATAAACCCCAAATCCTCATTGGTTGATCACCTGGATGTTCCGTGTGAATCAGTTCTTCTACTTAGAGTGTGCATAAATCAATATACAATGTCATTGCCTGCAAGGATAGTCAACTCAGGTATAGTCACAGCTCAAGCAGTTTTATCTTGGTATTTCGGTGGTCGTTTAACAATAAAATGGTAGCTCCAACTCCTACCCATTCATTACAAATAAGAGTTAATGCTTATCCTACTTATTCCCAGGCCAATTTCCAATCCTGACTGATATAAAAATTTTACACAAATTTTAATCTCTCTCAGTTTTAATTTTTAGCCTTGCATCTAATACAATCCAATTGTTATAAAAACCCTGATCTCCTTGGCACCCAGATCGATAATGAACTATCATGTAGCCAATGAACACTTAGTGTTATATTTTCTTTATCTTTCAATAATAGTTTGCAAATATATTTTGATTTTGAATTATCAAGTTGACCTTTAACCTCAGGGACCAGGACGCAAACATTTCGGTTTCTATTTTCTATAGCAGCTATTAGAATTCCCTACATATTAAAGACACTTTATTTTTGAATGCATGATCACATGTTGAGTGAATGGAAAGACTGTAAGGGAAGGAATTCAGAAATGGGCTATGAAACTGCTGGTGAAGCAGTGAGAGCAGGACAGAAAGCTCTCCTGGACATAATATTTTGCTGTGTACAATAAAGAGAATATAAACATTACAATAGAGGGAAAAGTTCTCTGTATAGTTAAAATATTCTCTTTAGTATATTAGTGAATAGAGATATGACTGTGAATATAATAATGGCTGTTCATCACTTCTGCTTTCTATAATGGAGGACTAGGTAATTGAGAATTATCTGTTTCCGAAGAGAATTTTAAACTCCTTTAAAAAAATCAATATAGATTCAATAAGATAGTAAAAAATATATATATAATATCAATATCTGGGAGATGATGGGAATCAGAGATGTGGGCTCATTTTCATCAAATACTACTTTTACTACAGGGGTCAATATGAAAAAAGTATAAGAAGCTGAACTTTACATGTGTAAAGACACAAACTGTAGTTTGAAATTAGGGTCTGTTATGGCTGGGGCCCTGGTAAATCACTATGATTACCTTTACCAACTTTCTGCTGGAATTCTGAAGGGCTTCATTCTAGGAGTAACAATAACTGAATTGTACCCAGCTTTGAGTTATCTAGGTGGCTTAGATAACTGTAAACTATAAACTGATTTAAGACAATTGTTAGAAATTCAGAAGCTTGGCAAATACAATATAAAATACTTTTTTGGAGGAAAAGAAAATAAACCTAAGTCTCAAATTCTTTCCAAATTAAAATTTTCTAATTTGATCCTTAGCTGATAAATCAATCAATACACAAGGAGACAAGACGCCATGAGTGAAAACTAGTATAATAAACAACAAAAACAGAGCTACAGAGACTCCAGATACTGGAATTAGCAAACACACAGTGAAAACAACCAAGTAGATAAATACCAAATTGAAAATAGCATCAAGAAGCTATATTATATGACATAAGATTTTGTAAACTATCAAGTGGAAATTCTACAACTGAAAAAATACAATATTTATAATTAAGAAATCAATAGATTGGCTTAACAGCAGAATGGATGCTATCAAAGAGAGAATGAGTAAATTAGAAGTTAAATCAAAATATTGTCCAGAATGAAGTAGAGAGAGACAAAAAGAGAAAAAAAGAGAGAACACAGTGTGAATATCTAACATATTATGTTTAGAGTACAAGAAGGAGAAAAGGGAGAAAGAGAATGGGGTTAAGGGTCATATTTGGGGAGATTACATCATGAATTAGAGAACTGACGAAGGTCAAAGATGCAGGGAGAATGAAGAATATCATAGTAGTAGATTTATGGATAAACCTAAATAAATAGTAACTATATAAATAGTAATAATATCTTGTATTATTTATAGTATGTAGAATTAAAATATATTTAAAAACAAATTAAAAGGAGAATAAATGGAGTTCAAGAAATCTAATGCCTTGCATTTCTCAGAAGGCTAAAAGTATACAATAATATCAGATTTTAATAAGTCAGGCATAAATGTTATAATTTCTAAAGAGTCACTAAGAAGACTGGAAAGGGAATGTGTATCTTTCAAACTAATACAAGGATTGAAAAAATAAAATGACTAAAAGTACTCTGTTTAAAAGATGAATTAAAGGAAATGTAATAGGTAAAACCAAAAAAAGGTGAATTCTAGGTTGGCTAATTTAAACCAAAAATTATTATTATATTAATAATTATATTAAATTTAAACAGATTGAGTAGACTAAAAATTAAACTTTCTTAAAAGAGAAGCATATAAAATATAAGTAAACAGAAATATTAAAAATAAAACAATAGAGAACTACCATGCAAATATTAACCAAGAAAAAACTGGGTGTCACGATATTAATATCGGACAAAATGAATTTAAAAGCAAAAATTATTGCTAGAGACATGGAGAAACACTACATAAATGTAGAAAATTCAATTCAGAAATACAGCAATTCAAAAAATTGCTCTTAATAGTATAACCTGAATATGTATAAAACAAAGTGACAGAGCTATAAGCAGAAATAGACAAATCTTCAATCATAGTGGGCCCATTTAGTAGAGCTTTCTTAGTAATTGAGAAAAGGTAGAAAATAAAAAGTAAATTCATTGAAGACTTGAACAAATCTGTTAACAAATTTGACCCAATGGATATAGATCCTGCACTAAGCTGCATCCAATACTGTAAATAACAACTATGGAATACACATTATTTTCAAGTTTATGGGAAGCATTTATGAAGTTGACAAAATATTGAGTCAAATCCCCAAAATTTCAAAGCAAATCTCAAAAAATTTCAAAGACTTTAAAACATAGAGGCTGTTCACTATTCAGAATGCAATTCTGATAAACATCAACTAGAAAATCCCCCATATGCTTGGAAATTAAGAACTACATTTGTGATTAATCCATGAATCAAAGAAGATATTATACAAGATATTTTTGAGCTGAAAGATAAATGAAAATACAACATATCAAAACATTAGATGCAGATAAAACAAAATATAGGAAAATGCATAGCATGAAATGTAGATATTAGGATTGAAGGAAGGTTAACAATGAGATAACATCTATTAAAAGAAATTAGAAAAAAAAAACAGCAAAGCAACTATTGTTTTTTTCATATGGCTTGTGGTTTGAAAGTGAAAATTTTTAATAAACATTTTTATATGATCATAGCATGAGAAACAGAATTAGAAAATATATCCTGGTTTATACATTAATATATTTAGTCCCTGTTGTACAAGCATATGGCATTAATTTGGTAGTTTTTTATTGGATGGATACACAACACTGTATTTTAATCAACCACTTATGGCATGTCTATATTTTTTAAATATGAAAGAGTTCTGAAGGTGTTCAGTATAACAACATAAGCAGTAGACCTAACTATATGATCTTTTGAATTTTATCCTTTCAGAAACTGTAGTGCACATGTTTCTTCTAAGATTAAGAAAAAAATGGAAAATTGTCTTTACAATTGCCCCAATCTTTAAAAATTCTTACTCTTGAAAATTTTTGCAGCCTAATTGAGGCTGGGATTTTACATGGATTTATATCTTCAGACTATTGAAGTGTTTTTGTAATATGCTTATCAAAACCATCATGATTAAATTGAGTTTCAGAGTGGGAGAATTAGTATATTACCATTTATGACTTCTCATTTTTAGGAATTAAAATATTAAACATCATCTTCCATGAAAATACCCAAAAACCATATTTAGTATTTCTCCTGAATTATGCTACAACATGTAAGACATAGTAGTCATTTTATTAGTGTTTTTGATGCCATCATTGAAATTTAATGAAAACCATTATTTATACCTTACATCATGCTACAAAAAATATGAATACGAGGAAACTTTCAAATATGTAATAAAATATTTACAAAGAAAAAAGGGACTAAGCTCACAGAAAACAAGAAGATCAGCATACACAAACACATTGCATGCTTAGTTGTATTATTCTTAGCAATGACTGTAAATTGGCTTCAATCTTCCTAGCTATGGCAACTTAATTATACATAATTTAATTGTCTCCAGACTGCACTACCCTGAGTGTATAAATGAAATCACATTTGTATATACGCCAACATTCTATAGCTTTGGCCTCCACTTAAGCTGCTACGTACAGCATTTTGAGCCTCCTTTTGTCATTTCCTCCATCATTAGTGTGTCTGGAAGATGTAAATATATTATCTTCCCAGGTCTGATGAGCCCTGTTGTCTTATTTCCTTCAGGCTACTCATTGCATTTCACTTGCTGTTGTTCTAGGCTCTTGACACTCACCTGGGTGCTTATTCTTCTCATAGTTGGCCTCAATGGCCAAAATGTGGACAGTAATCTTTCCCTAATAAATACCACAACACAACGGAGTTCAGGCCCTAATATTAAATCAACCTCTCCAAAGACCAAAAAATAACTGAGGCAAATTAGTACTTTACAACTAGCTACTTTATAAGGGAAACTGGTCTACAGTGAGATAAGCATCCACTGTGCATACCACTGTACATATAATCACCCAAACAGGCTATTGCTGCCTCTGCTTCTTGAACACCTCCAACTCCAGCCATGGCCTCTGCTTTACAATGATGTCATCATTTTTGCGATTTTCTCTGAACAAAGAAATATTTGGCACCAAAGGTATGATCATACCTTCACCTTTGCAAGACAAAAAAAACCCCTCCATCTCTAAAGTAATAGTGTTTGTAACAGTGTGTTGGGTTTTGTTTTTCTAATTTCTTCTCTCTCTCTCACACACACACACACAATTTAAAAAATCTCAGGACCTCTTTTTTTTTAATTTTTAAAATTTTTTTATTTACTTTTGAAGGACAGAGAGAGAGACAGCATGAGTGGGGGAGGAGCAGAGAGAGAGGGAGACACAGAATTCGAAGCAGGCTCCAGGCTCTCAGCTGTCAGCACAGAGCCTGACATGGGACTCGAACCTACAAACTGTGAGATCATGACCTGAGCTGAAGCTGGACGCTCAACCAACTGAGCCACCCAGGTGCCCCTAAAAATCTCAAGAGCTCTTAAGAAAGCTCATGTTATCCAGAGCTCAGGCTCAAGTTCAAAGTGTCAGTTATTTGCCTTTCCTGACAGAAGCCTCTGCAGAGAAAAACATCTTGTTGCAAACACAGGATTCAGAAATGGGTACCTTATCTTGAAGTAATTACAGAAACAAATTTTACATGTTTTGTATCCCAATTTGGTGATATCTGCCTTTTTCCCTTGGCTTTCTCTTAAGACTGAACTCTCTGCTCTTAGGATCAACCGGGATATCCTTTATATGTAGAACAATCCTTGACAAGGTTTTGGGGTGGGAAGAAGTGACTACTTTCAAAGAGTGATTACAATAGTCCCCCCCCCGCTTTCTCTGAGGGGAATACTTCCAAGACCACTAGTGGGTGCCTGAAACCATGAATAGTAATGAACTGCATATATACTTTTCCCTAGGCATACATACTTATAATAAAGTTTAATTTCTAAAATAGGCACAGTAAGAGATTAACAATCAGAATAAAATAGAATAACTATAACAATATACTGTAATAAAAGTTATATAATTGTGTTCTCTTTCAAAATATCTTACTGTACTGTACTCACTCTTCTTGTGATGATGTGAGATAATAAAGGGTCTACATGATGAGGTGAAGTACAGTGAATGATGTAGGCATTGTGATGTAGCATCAGGCTACTTTTCACCTTCTGACAATACAACAGAAGGAGGATCATTTATTTGCTCCTAGACCATGGTTGACCACAGGTAATTGAAACTGTGGAAAGCAAAAATGCAGGCAAAGTGGGGGACTACTGTATTTAAGCTGATGAGTACTACATTCATATCTTCAGCCTGGACCTCTCTGCTTCAACACCATCTCCACTTGGATATTTAATAGGCATCTCACACTTAATTTGTTCAAAAAATGAACTGCCAATATTTACCTTTCCAGTTCTGATCCTTTCTTAGTTATCCTCAGCTCAGTTAATAGAAATGTCATTCTTCCAGATGCTCAGCCCACATTGCTTCAACTATCTTTGGCTTTATCTTTCATTCATAACTCCATATCAAACCCAGTATTACCACTGTGAACACAACTTCTTGACTATATTATACTGATAAATACTATCTCTTGCTTTCCCTCTTGCCTTCCTATAAGTTTATTCTGAACAAAGCTACCTCTTTGAAAAAGAAGTCAGCACTTGTCATTCCTCTGCCAAAAACCCTCCATGTCTCCCTATCTCACCATGAGTAAAAGCTGACTTCTTTAATATGGCTTACAGGCTGGCTCTCCATGATATTAACCTATTTCCTCCCAGACTTCCTCCTCTCCTGCTTCACCTCCTCTGAATCACACCTCCTCCAGCCACTCTATCACTACTCCTTGGACGCACAGGCATGCTTCTGTTTAGACTCTGAAATGGTTGTTATCTCTGCCTGGAATACTCTTCCTGACATATCTGTGTGGCTTTATTCCTTCATCCATCTTTAAGTCTCAGCTCAAGTCCTTCTCAATAAGATCACACTGACCATGGCTAAAGCCACTACCCATCCCAGCTCTCCCTTTTCTCCTTATCTCCATCTTCTTCGTTATATGTCCATTAAGTACTCCACTTTCTAATGTACTAAGTTAATTTACTTATGCATCATGTTTACTGTTTATCATCTGTTTCCTGTAGGTTAACCCTCTACAAGGACAAGGCTATTTTTCTGCCTTATTCAAGAATCTAGAATAGTGTCTGACAAGCCCATAGCAGAAAATGGAAATAACTCTTAGAGGTATGAATGGGTTATCATCAGGCTTTTAGAGCTATATGTCTCTTAAAAAGGATGACAAGCTAAGTCATCAAGATTTGAATTTTCTCAAAAATAAACATCTTTTATAGTTATTCATTTTAGTTGCTAAAAATCTAAAACACTTAACTTTCTAAAATATGGTGGAACTAAAGCTTCTATGAAAGCGTGGGTATTTTTTCCTATGGATACAAGATCAAAGAGTATAAATTAGGGAATTAAATAGAAAAAGTAGAGAGAACATTATTCAATATGATGTCAGCAATTGTGTTGGAAACTTCATTTCATATTTTATTATGTTTTTTTAAATCAAGTATTGTACTTTTGAAAGGGTAATACATGAAATGGTATAATGCTCTAAAGGTTTAAAGTGGTATCGTAAAAAGTAAGTCTCTCTCCCATCTGTGATACCTGGAAGGCACCCAGTTCCTCTACCTGGAGGGAAAGATTGTGACAATTTCTTCTATAACTTTTTAGAGATGATCTATGCACATACAAATATATGCCTATTGATATTTACACAATGGTAGTCGATCCTGCATAAAAATGAGAAAAACAACTCGGAGTATTTAAATGGCCATTCCGTGATCACTTTGAGAATAAATGGCAGGGCCTTCATTTGAGCTTGTCTATTTGACCTTAAACCCACACCAAGAAAAATCTCAAGTATTTCACCCAAGACCCCTGAGAAAATTGATTTGTCCCTCATAGGAACACATTTTCTTCATTTGGCAGCTAGTTCAGAAGTAAACTATTAAGACACTCTATTATTCTCTGGAAAATTTTCTGAAGCAAAGCCTGAGATAAAGGTTTGTAAAGGCAGTAAGTCTTCATCTCTGTCAGGAAAAAAAGAAAGTAGCAAGATACAGAGTTTGCCTTTCCATTTAGCCTAAATACAAAAGCCATTTGGTTAGAAAATGCTTGCTTTAAATATTGGTAAAGAATTTTAAAATTTATTTTTGTTTAAAACTCCAGATATCCTTTGGTAAATAATCGGCCCTATTTCATGTTAATAAGCCAGGGGGGAGGCAGTATGAAAAGGCACCACTATAAGGAAGGCAGTCTCCCTCCCTTTGACTATTAACCTAATTTAAAATTGTAAACTCAGAAACTAATTCTAAAATCTTTAGAGTCTGTAGTCTAATAGCTAATTTGTGCTTTGCTTCTGCATAACTCATATATTCTGTTTGAATATTAATGTACTTGGATATCCATTTCATTTTGTTAAAATTATTTCTCCCCCATGATCTCCATTAATAACTTATTACTTCCTTTGCTTCTGAGGCAATCATGGATTGAAAACTTTTTTTTTTTTTTTACCTTTGTTAACTGTAGCATGCATTCAGCCCTTGGAAAGTTACTTTTTATCCATCATGTAGTGAAACTCTCCAATACATACCAAGTGCCTAATTTAAGGCAGGTGGCAGGTTATGTACTGTGCAGTAAGATTGAATAGGGCATATTCTGTATTCTCAAAGAGTTCACAATCTGGTGGGAAAGACAGGGATATACATAAGTAATTATAATTCAAAGCCATTAGCAGAGAGATATAAACAAAGCACAATGAGAGCACAAAGGAGGGAATACTGATTTTAACAGAGAGGTTCAGAATTGAAGCAGGGACAAGAAAGCTGAAAATTAAAAAGTTGCTGCAGCTGAGGTCAAAGAAGTTGCTGCCTGTTTTCTCCTGTAGGATTCTGATGGTTTCCAGTCTCACGTTTAGGTCTTTCATCCATTTTTACTTTATTTTTGTGTATGGTGTAAGAAAGTGCTCCAGTTTCATACTTCTGCATGCTGCTGTCTAGTTCTCTTAGATACAGAGAACAAACAGGGTTGATGGAAGTGGGAGGCTGGGGTGTTGCATTAAATGGGTTATGGGCTTTAAGAAGCACACTTGTTGAGATGAGCACTGGCTGTTATATGTAAGTGATGAACCACTGGGTTCTACTCCTGAAGCCAAGACTACACTGTAGGTTAACTAACTTGAGAATAAAAAAAAAAAAAAAAAAGAAAAAGAAAAAGAAAGAAAACTGAAAATTAAAAGATGTTTATTCCAGATGAGGGGGGAAGCATAAATAAAAGGCATACAGTTATGGTAGTACATGGTCATGTTTAAAGGAAGCAACAAGTACTTTTATGGGGAAAAACTGTCATGCTAGCCACAAATAAAGTGATATGTTTTAAACTGCTTACTACTCCTGGAGATTTAAAGACATCACTTAACTCAAAGTACCTTATAGTATGCAGATGTAAAGCCAACTGGTATAGCTGTCATTTCTTTGGGATCTACTACTTAGCCATAAATTCAAATCATTAAGAAAAATGATGTAGCTGTTAAAGACTGGCTTTATATTAATAGCCTTGAAGATGCCAATAAGGGAAAAAGCAGGAAGAGATCATTTCTCCATTCTGTAATGTTGATAGAAAACTTCATGAACTCAGGCAGGCTGTTAGACCCTTCTAGTAAGAAGGGGAAATGATCAGTCAAGAGAAAAGGAGTAGAGAAGAAAGGTGAATGAGGCTAATGAACATGTATAGAATACTTTAGTATTCTGTGGTCACTGGCTTTGGGGTTGTGTATTACCCATATGAACTGCCTCAGACCACCTGACAGTAGGGCCACAGGTTCTATAGAAAAGGTGTCCTCCTGTGTTCTCACATGACTCAGGAAATTTCTCCTCATTCTTCTCACATGGAGGGACTATTTTTCCTCTCTTCAGCACATTTTACTGAGGTATCTAGATCATATCTACCCAAATGACTCTTTGGACTCCACATTATCCTGCCCATTCCGTTCTATTCCATTTTTTTAATCCAAAAAGCAGACCTTAGTTCCCCTTAGTTTTATGTCTGGCCACATCCTCAGTTGTAGCCCTGGGTCTCAGAATCTTACCTTGTGCCAGAGCTTTGGGTTACTACATGCATGGAAGGGTAATTAAACTTTATTCTAAATTCTAGTTCGAAATCGTTCTATACTTTTTCCTACTAAAACAGATTGAACTCAATGATTCTGTCTGTGAATAGAGGAAAGAATTCAAGATAGAAAAGGCTATGCAAAGGAGGTGGGATAGTTTAAATCCTTGTAAAAAGTGTTATTATAACACCAAAATAAGCTAATCTATTCTGATAAATGGTATATTAATAGGCATCTCCAATAAGGAGGTAGGTAGAATGAAATGTCATTGCTATGGTGATTTTAGTCTCAGGAGAATTGAAAATAACCCAAGTGAGTGTACAGACCAGACCTTTGACTGCTAAGTTTATTTAGTCAGAAAGCTCTTTGCTGTGGATGCTAAGAGCAGTATTTCAATATACTAAAGTTCAGATTACAAAATGGAGCTCACTGAGGAAAAGGGTAGCCCCCGTGTGTGAACAATTTAATTTTTTTAAATATCACAAGTAAACATTATAAACATAGAATATGTCTGAAAAAGACACGCTTTCCATTTCTCTTTGCCAAAATCACATACTGGCCTCCAAATGAGCCAGCACAAATCAGTAAAGTAATATGGCCATGAGTCCATGCGATCTTAACTATAACAACAAGGTGAATGGAAAGCTTTTCAGTTATAGGCATTTATGCCTAGATTTCTGTCATGTTTTTGTGTTCTTGGTCAGAGACTACATTGGTAGAATTTTTAGTAGTGTTTATGACATTGAAAGGTACTTGAAATTTCTACAAGCCATCAATCTTCTGGTTAGGAAGATTAAGATTTGTAGGGGCACCTGGGTGGCTCAGTCAGTTAAGCATCCGACTTTCGGTTTGGGCTCAGGTCATGATCTCACCATTTTGTGAGTTCCAGCCCTGTGTTGGGCTCAGTGCTGACAGTGCAGAGTCTCTTGGGATTCCCTTTCTCTCTCCCTCTCTCTCTACCTCTCCCCCACTCACACTGTCTCTGTCTCTCTCAAAATAAATAATAGACTTAAAAAAAATTTTTTAAAGGAAGATTAAGGTTTGTCAAGTTGCCTTCTTTTCCAAAGCCATAGACATCTAAGCATGGTACTTAATCTGAAAATTAAAACTCAAGCACAAACACACAGACACTCAAAAGACAAGATAATTTAAAGTCTCCAGAGGGCAACAGTAGAGGACTATTTTGACATGCTGTGATTTATATAATCAGATGAAAGTAGATTGGACTTGCACAGTTAATTCCCAATCCTAGAACTGCCTCAACTGTCCAAAATACTGAAAGAATGCTCAAACTAATGCTCATGGTTAACACAAAGTATTTCTAAACTGCTTTATGGAGGTATGATAGACATATGAAAAGCTGTACACGTTTACTGCATACACCTTGATGAGTTTGAAGTTAAGTATACTTCCATGAAACCATCACCACCGCTTATGCCATAAACATTTTCTTCACCTCCAAAAGTTTCCTCCTGCCTTCTCTATTTATTATTAGTAATTACTATTATTTTTGTGATAAGAACACTTAATGTAAGATCTGCCCTATCAGCAGATTTTTAAGTATACAATGTAGGCACTATGCTTTACAGATCTCTAGGACTTGTTCATATTACATAACTGAAACTTTAAGAATAAAAAATCTTTTATCTAAACTCAAGTTATAATAAAAATTCCTTTTGATAGTTTTAGTTTACTGGGTTCCATCTTATTTCCAATTTTTAAGTAATCATTATTTAAGCAATATAACTGAGAACTAACTTTGAGCCAGGCACTAATCTAAGGCCTTGGAATATGGGGATGAATTCAGCTCACTTTCACATAGTGTAGTGACATGCAATCAGATATATAATAATATTTTGAGTTGAGAACTATTACAGAGGTATGAACAAAATCCCACAAAATGACTAAGGTGGGGAGTATTAACTCTGGATGGGCATAGAGGACAATGGGAAGTAAAGTCATTCTAGGCAAAGTATATCAGCAGGCATATGAGAGAGATCATGTCACAATCCTAAAACCATACTAGGGTCAAGGTTACAAAGCTAAGGGTGAAGATAGAATTGGTAGAAGACAAGGTAAGGGGAACAGTCTGGGATCAGGTTACAGGCAAATTGTAGGATTATAGAACAGATTAAGTCAACTGGATCTTATTCCAAAGATAATAAGGAGTCAACTGAAGCTTAATAGATATAGATTTAATATTATCAGATTTGATTTTGAGGAAATTAACTTGTGACAGAAAGGAAACTGAACTAACCTAAAAATACTATTAACAGATAAACTGTATAGGAATATGCTAATATGGTAGAGACAGATAGTAAAAAATTCAGTAAATATTTTATCAATGGATATGTATTTTTTATTAATTCCCATCCTTCATGGATTTGAGATTATTTGTCAAATTATGGAAATGCAGAGAATATCAGTTACTTTAAATATTCTACAATTCGTATATTTTATAAGAAATTGCATTAGGCTTATCCTCTCCAATTTCCCAAAGTACAGTTTCCACTCCTATGAGGAAACTATTTGAGGGTATTTAAAAACCACCCTGATGGGGTGCCTGGGTGGCTCAGTCAGCTAAGCTTCTGACTTCACTCAGGACATGATCTCACAGTCCATGAGTTCAAGCCCCACACCAGGCTCTGTGCTGACAGCTCAGAGCCTGGAGCCTGCTTCAGATTCTGTGTCTCCCTCTCTTTCTGTCCCTCTGCCACTCATACACTCTCTCTCTAAAAGGTCAATAAACATTGAAAAAAAATTTAAACCCACCCTGGGACACCTAGGTGGCTCAGGCAGTTAAGCATCTGACTTTGGCTCAGGTCGTGATCTCACAGTTTGTGAGTTCAAGCCCCACATTGAGCTGTCTGCTGTCAGCACAGCACCCACTTTAGATTCTCTGTTCCCCTCTCTCTCTGCCCCTTCCCAGCTCATGCTCTCTCTGTCTCTCTCAAAAATAAATAAAAATTTAAAAAAGAAAACATTAAAAAAAAAACCCACCCTCAAATGATTGCCCCTAAGTCAATACTGACAACTAAGGAATAAAAAGGAAAAAATAAATCAACCAGACTAAATCAACAGGAGTACATTCCTCTTACACACCCACTTGTTGCTTAATTACAAAAACACATTGCTTTAAACTTACCAAGGTTGGTTCTAACTCCTGAACTACACTCCTTAGAACAGCTCTTAAAATACCACTCCTCCCAAGCCAATCCCAATTGCTATCTAGGGGGACTTTTGTAATAATATATTTTGACTCTTGTTTACTCCTTACTTTTTTAAAGTTTGGTCAAAAACAATGGTTTATTCCTCTTCATCTACATAGCTTATAACTCTACCATAAAAAAGAACATAAATTTCTTTGGTTATATTATTTCTTCCACTGAACTGCACATTAACTAAATGAGATTTACCTTACAGTAGCAGTGATTAAAAGAATAGAGGATTCTTCATGCTTTGTCTATTTTATTTCCACTTTTTTATTGAGGTATTACATACATACAGAAAAGTGCACAAATGTTAAGTTACAACTTGATAAACTTTCACAAATGAACACATCATTGGGACCAAGACCAAGAAAGACAAACAGAACATTATCAAGACTTCAGAAGTTCCACTTATGCCTTCTTTCAGTACTTAGCCAACCCCTCCAACAAGGAGTAACTATTATCCTGACTTCTAACACCATAGATTAGTCTTGCCTATATTTGAATTTATATAAATGGAATTATACTGTATGTACTCTTATATACCTGGCTTCTCTCATTCAGCATTATCTTCATGAGATTCATTTATACAGTTTATTGTAGATATAATTGTTTCCACAATTTGGGGTATTTGGGTAGTTTTCAGATTAGGGCTGCTTAGGTAGTACTTCTATGAACATTCTTGTTCATGTCTTTAGATGAATATATGCATGCATTTTCATAAGGTATTTCCCTAGGAGTGGAGTAGTTTGGTTATAAAAAATGCTTATGTTTAGCTTCAGTGTGCCTGGCTATTGTATCTTTATTTAAAGATAAGGAAAAATGGCTTCTCCAAAAATGGCTACATATAGGGCTGGCTACACAATTTTCAGGGCACAGAACAAATCAAAATTACAGGCTTTTTTTAAAAGCAAGAAGTACACTTAGATGTGTATTTTTCCTCTGTTCGGTGACCTTTCTCTTAACTTGGTATTTAATTAGATCCTAAGTAAAGAAAAAATTTTAAATTGAAATTATTAGCATGGATTTTAGTCTTTATATCTATGTTGTACAATGTCAGTATTAAATGCAAATATAAGAGCATTCAATTCATACTGAATTGCATAATTCTTATTTCAGAGAGAGCCTCAAGCAAGCCAGAATAAACACAGGTCAGACTTTGGAAGGTTGGAAGAAGAAAAAGAGAGACCCCAAGATACAGAGCTGGCCAAGGAGACTCTATGGAGCTCAGAATTCCCAGAGTTATGTGCAGATCCTGATAAGCAATCAGGAGACCACCCCATGGATAGGTCAGTTACATGTTGAGATCTGATGAATGACAGGCTCTTCTTTCTACCAGCTACTGAGGCAATACACAAGGCCCCACCTATGCATGGGCTCTGGGGAAACTATAGCAGGTATCTCCCCTTTAAGAGACTACTGTCCAATCTACAGTGAGTAGGAGACCCCCAAGTTTCTTTAAAAATAGGCAGTGTTGCTGCCAGGCCATCGTGGGGCCTAGAAGCAGATACTAATCCACTTAGGCATAGAATTCTGTCATTCTAGGCTTCTCAAACACGGTCAAGAAGAGAGGCACCTACAAACTCTAAGAGAACATTTTCTGTGCACTTCTCAGTCTGTGAGGTGGGCATGGCCAGAGGAGAGCCACAGCAGAGACCAGGGTAGAGGCCCCCAGTACTCAGCTAGGACAGTGCTGACCGCCACCACTACTACCACCAATATCACCTCACCAGCTGCCTCACCCATCGGTCTTTACTCCCTGCCCCATAATATTCTGATCCTTGATTTTCCTTATCCCAAGGAATGGCTCTTGTTGTTGTAACTCTGTTACTTGTATTACTTCATTTTATCTTTATGAATTATGGCAAATTCAAGGTTAGCTTATAGTGAAAGATGGCCATTTTGCTTTTCCTTGTTTCAACAATATTAACAAAAAAGTACACTGACCAATAGAACATATTCTTCTTGTAATAATTTGAAGGAAAAAAAAGCATTTGAAATAGGTAGACTTTGTCTTCTAGGGACTCCAGAAGCAATTTCATTAATCTCTGATACCTTCTAGCACCACTGGAGCACTATAGACGATTTTGCCCTCAGAGTTCACTGCTTCTGCAGTTTAACCCTCTGTTTCTCAAACTCATCATCAAAATTTCCATTCTTTTCAATCTGTAAATGCAGATAAGTGCTTAAATCTTCTAATACATTAATAATGGCCATAGTTAGGGGTAGTTTCTAGATGACTGCTTTCCTCTGACTGTCTCAAAATGATGAAATCTAATTTCCTAGAGAATAACTTTGAAAGCTGTTTGGGTGATTGACCACATTTGGAAGATATTTTTTACGACCTGATTATCAAGTGAGGGAAAATCAATAGCAGTTTAGTGTATAAAAACTAAAGATAACTGTGTATGTGAGATGAAAATATCTGACAAGGTGATTATCAGAGAATAAATCATTTTACATCACAAATTTGGAATGTTTTTCCATGCATGTCACAAACAAGTCATTTCATTCAAAGTGTTTCAAGTGTCAGTGTTGGCACCTTACACTGACATTTTAAGATCAGTCACAGCAGTCTGTTCTAGCTTCTGAAGGTAAAATCAGAGCCAAGACCCTGTCATCCCTGATGTGTTGTGTGCATGTAAACTTACTGAAGGCAATGAATCTGAACCATATTTAGTTAATATTAATAATTTACTTGATGTTGATGTTCTGGGAAATAATCTGGATTAAGAAGGCAACTGGTAAGCACATGGCTTGTCATGTACACATTCAGGGAGCCATATGCAAAAAAAATACAAGAAATATGCACACAAACATACCTAAAATAAGGTTAGGCTTGTCAAAACATTTACAGTGTGATGTGATAGAACCTTCCACGGATCTCTAGCATTCCTGCAAGACTGCAGGACCATGACTGATTTTCACACAGGCCATCTCTCAGTTTGTGGTTGAAGTAAGCAACCCTCACGGTTGAGGGCATGTCTTTGGGACAAAGAGCAGGCTTGCCTACTGCTAGCTATGAAAAGGTAGATTTCCTAAGCTCAGTGTTCCTCAGCTGTGATGCAGTCAATGTGTCCATCTGAGCCCTTGTGGGAGCTGGGAACAAGGCTGATAGATGCACAGGTGGATACTCATAATGCTTGCAGGGCCCTGAGGAATAAAGCTTCTTCCTTCTGACCCAGGAGTCTCATATCTTCTGACAGTATCTCGGAGGCAGTAATAAGCCAATTTATTAGCTTTTAAATAGGGCTAAATTTATTCTAAGACAAAGGGACTTAAATATAAAATACTAAACCAAAATTAAAATGGAATATACAAATAGTCTAACTTCATATTTCATTTCCAAGGGAAATGGAAAGAAGGAAATAAACTAAAGAAGAAATGAAAGAAAGAAAGAAACTATTTTATGGACAGCAAGACAAGAACATTCAACTGACTGCAAAGTAATGCTCATCCCCTAAAAACAATGATTCATCGTGTGGGTGTTCTGCCCAATTGCTAGCTGGACTAAAGGAGTTGCCTACAAGAGTTGACTTGATATATGACAGAAAGCATTTAGTTTAGATAAGATTTTGTAAACAAAAAACAGCTGTTACATTCAGTTAAGCAATGAGTACATTTCAAGTAAAGGAAACCATTAGCCAACCTGCTTCTACAGTGAGAACTTCAAAATCATTTTTCTAAATCAGCATTTTAACCTAGTATATCACAAATATGTGAGGCATACATAAATCAAAATTCAATACTTGAATATTACATTTCAGCTGGGCTGGGCCTGAGAGTTCCGATGAGATAACTATAAAGTTGTGGTAGTTAAATATGAACATCTGGATTGGCAAAAATGTACCCTGACAACTGCTACCCTAATTACATATGGAAAAGTCACATGTATTTTACAGTTGAAAGCAAACACTAATGGTCATGACAGACATGCACACTGAGTTCAATTATACTTCGATTTCACTGATTTTCTAAATATTAATCAGTTAATTAATTATTTAAACTGCTAGCATTCATCAATGGTATCAACTTAATTGCACTTGATAAATCCAGAATTCCTCGGTGTGAAATGGATATATGAAAATCAAATACATGTATGGAATGCAAATGTAGGCTTACTTACTGATTGCTTTATATCTGAATGTATGTGTTCTAATGCTTGCCTTTCTGTACTGAAGTATAACTAAAAAATACAGTTGACTACTTGCTAATACACCTGGTAAAAAAAAATGTAAACCAAATATGGAGAACAAGGGGGATAAGTAGAAGACTTGTGTTGTAACTCACATGAATATTTAGCATGAGCCAATTTTTCTCATATACACAAGAAACATAAAATACAAAATATAAAATTATCAATTTATCCTCATCAACAGTTAGATAATGAATTAATTTCTCAATTTGTTTTGCTTTCATACTACAGAGAAGATAAAATTTAAGTATATATGTATATTTTAAGACTTTAGCCCCAAATAATTGTTACTTTAAAAAATAAATTTTATTCTGATATTTCTTGTTCTTATAAAATAAGTCTAGCTTTGGAAGTAAAATTGTAAAACTAAGAAATATATAAAAAATATTTCAACCATTTCTGAATGACTAGATTTCATGTCTACTACATGTTTTACGTGGTTTTTATTACAAGCGTATATCACTCTCATCTGAATTTTACATGTATCCATTAATACTAAAATCATTGCTATCAAATTCAAATTACCTAAGGCATTTATTTCTTAAAAATAATTTCATGGTAATTTTTATTTTAAAAAGGTTTTACTTAAGGTCGAGTTTGGTAGCAATGCTGTTTCTATGACAACTCATGATTTCAGTATAGTTCCTTCACTGCAGGATTCAAAGTGAACAATTAATTGAAAACACATTTAATGAAATTTTAGGTTTTTTATTTCAAATAACTCTCCCTTTAAAATGGTTTGTTTGTAACATTTTCAAGTTGCTTTGAGTTATAGAGATTTTGAAAAAAACTGAGTTTACCAGCAGTTTTATAACTGTTGTTCATATTTCAGGATAGGAAAGTCCGAGTTGGGTAATATCTAAAGTGTAAGAGTTGCCCAATTTGAAACAGCTCAAGGTGAGTTTGACTGTAACAAGGCTTCTAAACTGCCCTGCTAAGTGTTGATACTAATACACAGTTGAACCATAAAAAAATACGAAGATATTTTACAAAATTGCTGGAATCCCAGAGACAGAAGACTTTAAAGGAGATTACAGAATGCTTTGGTAGAACAATAAGCTACAGATCTAAAAACAAAAACAATAGGTTACATGCCTTGGGGATATATGCTATATTAAATAAATACATTTGTGCATCTATTTGAAAATGAAAAATATTATCTTGAAAAATTTTAATAATACTAATTAATAATCATTAATTTGTTAATACTAAAATAGAAATTTCTCATTGGCTTCTTATGATCTAATCGTTTCCTGATAATTGTTCTTATGAAATGACAGTTCAATGAAGTACTGAGAGAGGAGAGAGAAAAAGCAGAGAGAAAAGTTAAAGAAAGAAAGAAATGAGAAGAGGAAGACCAGAGAGGAGAAGAAACATAGGTCTAAACACTTAGGTACCTGACATCAACACTATCATCCCCAAAATCTGTTTATTGCTTTAAATCATCTTAACATATATAAGGGAAAAGCTTAAAAAACAATACTACATGGGGCGCCTGTGTGGCTCAGTCGGTTAAGCATCCAATTCTTGATTTCGGCTTGGGTCACGATCTCAAGATTCCGTGAGATCAAGCCCCACGGCAGGTTATGCTCTGACAGCAATAAGTCTGCTTGGGATTCTCTCTCTCTCTCTCTCTCTCTCTCTCTCTCTCTCTCTCCCTCTTTCTCTGCACCTGTCTCTCTCTCTCAAAATAAATAAACTTAAAAAAATATTATATAAAGTATCACAAGTTGGCTGGCCTTTCTTTAGAACAGGAAGTCAATCTGCAATATTAAAAGACTAGGCTATATTGAATTATACCGTTGACAAGCTTTGTAGAGTTGCACAAAGTTTGTTTATTTCTTTGGCTATTGGATCATTATGATTCAAATAAGAATATCACTATTTCTGGTATCAACTCACAACAGAAATACTTAACGTTAACAACACCTTGGTGAAAAGACTTATGAAATGTGGATGTTTGTGCAAAATACCTCTTGGTGTTTTCTTAAACTGATATAATTCAAATATAAAAGACAAAAGTACAAAGTAAATTACTCTTAAATTCATATTAAATACCCAATAGCCACTCAAGACTCTTCCTCCAAAGAAAAGCTACAGGATTCTTCAATATGTTTCTGCACCATCTGTGAGCTTTTCAAAACACTTGGCATTTGAAAAGATGATAAATACTTAAGAAGACCACACAGATGACTCTTCTCAATAGAGCCTCATACTAAGGCTTTACTCAAAGTCTAAACAACAATATAATCCCTAAGAGTAAGAATATATTATTACAATGCCCTTTTTTTCCTTAGTTGCTAAATTGCTTTGGATGGAACCTGAAAGAAACCAGCTTTTAACTGCTCTAAGTAATGTAGACTCCAGACATGCCTTTGAATTGCTCCACTATGCAATTCAAAGAGGGCTCTTTTGAGCTAAGCACATGCCTCAAAGAAATAACTTTACTGTTATCAGATCATGAAATATACGGTATTAGATTTCCAAGCAATCTGTCCTGAGGCAGCATTTGGCCCCACTGAGGCCCGAGCTCTAAAATTATAGATTAAGGGAGATGGAAGTGGGCCAAGCAGTGGCACACCTTTGACTGTGATGAGCACCGCTGCCGTTCTTACCTCTGGTAGATGGACATTTGTTGATTGCCTCTCAACCATTTCTTAGTCACCTACCCTGTTCCTCACAGTTGCATGAATTTCCCACTTCTGTGTTTTGGGTGTACAAGATTCCACTCTTTCACATTCAGAGTTATCTTTTCAAGATAGATCCAATGACGTCACCTTTTCTCGTAAATCCTTCAATGGCTTCCTAGTGCTCATATGTTTGTGAGAAGCTATAAGGAGCCTGATCCCAAGCTTCCTTTCCAGACTTATCTCCCTCACTCTGATATTCCCTCCCTTCAGGACACCTAACCAATCACCGCTTCTTAAATCTGTATCTTCAAACCCCCACTATTTTGCTCATGTGCTTTCATCTGCATGCTTTCTAAAATCTTAACATGCTTCCAAGCAACCTCCTATTTGAAGTTTGGTCTGACTCACCTAATCAGAATTAATCTCTCCTCTTTTGTGTCACCCTGCAGTGATGTTTTTCATCCCCTGTCATCTCCATTTCCTAATCACCATGATATTTTTTCATCTAGTATCATCTCTGTGCTTCTTCTAGCACTCTGTTCAGATTTTTTATCATAGTATTCAATGAACTGTATTATAGTGTATCTGCGTCTGTATTTTGTTTTCCTAATACACTGAGTTTCTTGGCAGCAGGGATACATAGTTAACAGCTAACATGTACTGAGGGCTTGCTAAGTGCAAGGCATGATTCTAAGCACTTAACATGCATAAACCCATTTGATCCTTATAACAACCCTAGGAGGTTGGACTATTACCATCCCAGTGTTAAAAATAAGGAAACAACAGCAGAGAGAAGTAATTTCTTCAAGGCTTTGTTTCTTGCTATTGGAAGAAACTGTATTCATACTCAAGTCCTCTAACTCCATAACCCTTGTTCCTAATCAATTCCCTATACTGCTTTTTTCCCTTCTTTTCTTCCTCCCTCCCTTTCTCTCTTTCCTCCCTGTCTCTCTCCTCTTCCTTCCTTCCTTCCTTCCTTCCTTCCTTTTTTCTTGACTTCTCAATGTCTATTGTATTTTCTAACATGTAGCTGTACATGTTTCTTGAGCAAATTAATTAACATTCTTTGAACATGTATGAGTAGGTCTTAGGGAGAGGTAGGCACAACATCTTCCCAGACAAGCTCTTTAAAAGTTTAATAAATCTAAGTTAAATCATACATAAACAATTATGTTTCCTTAGTTTGAAACTGATGACAGCCAGGATCCATTTGAAGCAAAATTTAAGTACACTCCGTCAGAGCACACTAATTCATTTTTTTTAAAAAAGCAAAACAAAATTGAGCATGTTAAAACATTAAAATGTGTAATAAATAATGGCAATAAACCCCTCTATTCTATACTTGCAGGGTTTTATTGGGTGACTTCATAACGTAAAACTGCTTTTAGAGATGACAAATTTACAAGCTTTCAGCTGACACATCCATGATTAATGTAAATGACTTTTTCAGCTTGAAATCAGCATCTACGTTTAAGGATTCAGATGCCTAAGTTTGTATCTACATTAATACATTTTCCTCAGTTTGAAACATCATTTTTACACATCAAAAAGATTGCTGATGTCACTTTAATTAAGTATTTTTTGTTTGTTTGATATCCATGTCAGGATAATAATTGAGTAGTTAAAATCTGTATGGGACTGTATGTCATAGACACACTTCATGCTGCTGAGACTAAAGCTCCCAGAAATCAAGAAAAGTAACAGGGAAAAGGTTACAGAAGGCATTTTCCCATGAGCTTTTATTCCTTGCATTCATAAACCTTCCTGTCTGAGGAAACTCAGATGGTCACGCACACCAAAAATTACCCAGCAAAGAAGGGTAGGCTTATCCTAAGATTGCCAAGCAATGACGTGTTTATTTAGCTTTGTGTCTTGAAGACAGTCCAATGATTTTCTACAGTTCAAGCCCTGAACTCCTAAATTGTATAGAGTCTTCAAAATGGAATCCAAATACCATGAAAGAAGAGCTACAGAAGTTTCAATGTAGCATTCCCCTTCTCACAGGGATTATCATATACAGCCTACACATTTAAAACGCATGACTCTGGGCTCCTTTTCCCTTCCTGATTACATCTACTCCAGACACTGACTTTGACACTGTTTGGGAACATTCAACATAGATACCACT
Organism: Acinonyx jubatus; assembly: GCF_027475565.1. Classification (NCBI taxonomy): domain Eukaryota; kingdom Metazoa; phylum Chordata; class Mammalia; order Carnivora; family Felidae; genus Acinonyx; species Acinonyx jubatus. Next base: position 167,307,804 of record NC_069381.1, read on the forward strand.
TCTGGAGAAGACATGATGAATTACTACAACATGTCCTAGTACAAATGTGTTTGTGATTAATCTTAGATTTCATTATCTGACATGAAAGAATCATATTTTACATGTCTTAAAATATTAAGTTCTTTATCATCAACTTTTAAATTTGTATAACCCCATCCATCATTCACAGTGAGGCAACAGGATCTGGCAGGTGTCCCAGTTTTATCTAACTTGGTTTAGAAGCTAACTACAGTACACTTTGTGAGGCACTGTGGGGGCAGCTGAAAGATCTCACTAGAACACTCTTTCAACTGCAAGACCAAACATAGGAATTGAAGATCCATTATTTTTATTGTTTGCCTCAGTATGAAACAGGTTTTTTTCCCTAACTTAAGGTTGATTTAACCATTAGGCACAGTGGGCACAGTGCCTAGGGCCCATGCTATATTTAGAGATTCATGGAAATTTTCTAATTTTAACTTCCTTTAAAATATGAAGAAAAAGTGAATATAATAGTAATGAATATATCTTAATGAATTCCACTTGGGTTTGTTTTTATTTTCTTTGGTGAAAGGAGCCCAAGAAGGCAAAAGTGCCAATGGCCCAAGAAAGTCATAATGCAGCCCTGATCTTAGTTGATATTTTTGCTGAGTGGATTCTTGACAGGCTTTAAAATATTACTGTGGTTCTCAGAGAAAGAGCCTTAGACTAATAAACAAGTCCTGGGTGCACAAGTTATGAGTTTTGTCAAATGGACAAATCACTTAACCTCTTCTACTCTTGATTTCTTTATCTATAAACATGAGTAATCATATCAGTGCCTTATGTATTTGGCACTCTAGTTATAAGACTTAACTCATTTAATCCTACCACAACTTGGAAAAGGGTTGAGCTAAATGAGACAGACACTATAATCACCATTATACACCTGCCTAAGCTGAGGATCCAAGGGTTGACCTGATTCTCCTAAGTACCCACAATTAGTGAGTGGTACAGCAAAAATATGAATCCAATCTGATTTGAACATCTGTTTTCTTTCAGAGTCACTGTGAGGATCAGTAGACAAAAGAAATGATTTCTAAACACCTAAGCATCATTTAAATGTAAAGTAGTTAATTGCAAATGATGGCATTTGCTTTGCTAACATTTTTTCCCCAAAGCATTTTTTGATTCAAATATGAGAGCTACATGTAGATGAAACTACTTGTCATCTAGGTTTTGTGCAAACTCATGAAATGGTAACATAACCTAGTCTAATATGAGTGCAGGTATGTATAATATATGTTATTTTAGTCATACATATGTATCTATTATGAAGATATTGGTGGTCAATTATTAAATTCAAATTAAATTTTAAATTATTCAAAAGATAGTAGGGGTATTTGTTTAAAAAAAAAAACTTCATTCTGTAGGAAACACAGCCACTTCAGAAGCAAAATGTTGAAAAGCCAGACCACACTTTTCTCCGTGTGGAAATCTTACTAGGGCAAGTCAGGCTCTAACTCAGAGAAGATAAGGGAACTAAAGTTCTCCCACCCTTCATGCTTTGAGAAGGCTTCTGCTTTTCCCCAAGTGACAAACACTCCAGTTGAGGGGCAGAGGGGCTAAGTCATCCTGGGAAAAAGAAACAGTTTCCATTGCTGGTCAGAAGAAATGCCACAGAACAGAACCCTAGAATGTTAGTGGTGGAAAGGACGTGGTTATCTGTTGTCTCCTCATTTTATGAAAATAAAAAACCAAGGTCAGGCCAGAGAGATGATTTGAGCAGATTTGTGGCAGAATCTGTTTGTTAGTCTGGTACTTCTCTCATAATAACATGAGAAGTGTTAGTGGGAGGAACATGTATTTATTCTGCAAATCAAGCCAGAAGACTGAAGAGATGACAGTTTAGAGACTTATCAGTAAATGGAGAAAGCCCCCCACCCCCCCGGCTCCATGCTTTTGTTGGGGCTGAACATGAGCAATCTTACTAAGAATTATTGGGAACATAGTGTAGCACAGCCATCTCCCACTAGGACAGAAATAGGTGATAAAAACATTAAACAATGACAAACAATCACAAGAATGAAAGTTGACCAACTCTGGGATGCACAGAGTTGCAAGGGCTCCCAAAACATGGGATTTTTGGTACTAAAACTGAAACCAGGTCCCAGGAAAACCTGAACAAGATGCCAAAGACATTGTGTTCCTTTAAATTTTCAATTTACATTTCTAATCTTCCTATTATTTTCAGATTTGTCTGTTGAGAATGTGGTTGTTGATATTTAATAAACATACAGATACAAGCACACACATTCCTATAGAGAATGGAGGGAAGAAAACAAGATACAATCCCTACTTCAAAGACATGTTCTAATGATGGAAGAGAGATCGAAAATAAACACAGTAAATAAATGAAGTACACAGTATGTTATAAAATTCTAAGTGTTATTGAACAAAACAGAACGGAGGAAGAGAACTGACCCAGAGCAGCAACTTTTTTTAGGAGGATGGTCAGGGAAGGGCCTCACTAACAAGCTGACATTGGAACATAGACTTGAGGGAGATAAAAGACTGAGCCACGTGGATTACTGGGGAGAAGTGTGTTCCTGGCAAAGGGAACAACACATACAATGACTCTAAGCAGGGAGCAAGCTTTATGTGTTTGAAGAGGAGTGAAGGTCCAGTGTGAGGTGGGAGCAGGGTAATAAGAGATGAAGCCAGAAACGAATATTCAGATTCTCCAAGCCTGTTCAGCTGCATCATGCAAAGCTGAATAGGCAAAGTTGAACGGCTAAAGACATTTAAAATAACATTAACCACAGAATGGTTTTATCAGGAGGAGTTAGAAACTAATGCCTCTAGAGACTAGCAAAGCAGTGGTCCCAGTAAAAGATGTTTACCATGAACTACAGATACAAGGTCTGCTTAGAGCACTGATGAACATGTGCAGTAATTATATGATACTCATAATCTCATGAGTTTTATAGATTGAGGAGTCAGTACTTTTCATGTTTAAAAACAAACATAGATAAATTACTTTGGAAAACAACTATTCTATATCACATGAATAATGCCATTTCACATTTGCTAATAATTTGCTTTGTACACAATAAGAGGCAACAGTGATATTAATTACACGGATATTAATAAAGAAAACTAACCCATTTCACAAATATGTGTGAATTTGATCATTCTTAAATTTCAGAACAGGGAACCACACTTGAGGAAAACATTTCTGATGTAACAAGTAGAGTGACTACAAAGTCGACACATACCTTCCAGAATTAAAATGTAAGCCAAGAGATATTTTGCAGATGTATGTGGTATTAGCCAGCATCTGGTCTGTGACAGTGGTGATATGAAGAGCTGGAAATACTACTGGACTATTCAGAAGTAGGAGGATGTAATCTAATCCTCAGTAGCTCTCCTATGACTTGAGAATCTCCTCCTCCACTCCTTACACCACCCCTGCACAACTGGACTACTGTCACGGACACTGGACTATTAATCAGTCTGCTCTTGCTCCTCTCCATACCTTTTCCAAAGTTACCACTCCAGCTGCAAACATGATCACGCAATCATGCCATCTTCTTACCTAAAATTCTTCAGGCACTTTTCTTCAACTTCAGAATAAATTCCAATCTTCATTTTGTAGCATAAAAGCCATTTATGACCAGATGTGTCAAGGTCTCATTTCCTGATAATTCTCCACATGGAATCTACATCTATCTTCTCTTTTATGCCCCCGAGTAATGTTGTTTCTTCTCTCTACAATTAGTGTGTTTCTCCTCCCCGCATCCCAATTATTTTCTCACTTCCATTACTTCTTGCTCAATATTCAACTCCTTTACGAAGGTTTCCTTTATAGTGTCTCCCCTCCCTACTCTTCCTCTACGTCTCCAAAGCAAACCCTTTAAAAGAGTTATCACACCGGATTTTAACAGATGCTTTACTTCTCTGTCTTCCCCACCAGGCTGAATTACTTGAGCATGGGAGCAGAGGATGATTCATCTTTGTATCACTAGCTCTTAGAACAGTGTCTGGCATCTAAGTGATACTTGTAAGAAAGATAGAAGAATCAATAATTTGATGAATGAGTAAAATAAGGACTATCATTTTGGGCAACTTATTCAAGCCACAGCTTTTAATCTATGAAGATATTTTTATTTTGCTATCATTCACTTTAAACATGAAACCTGATTTTCAGCAAATTTCAACCATTAGCATCTGCATCAGGGATAAGTGCCTACGTTACAGGGTTTGATACAATAAACTCGTATATTATCTGCAATTCCTGTAGCAATTCTCTTTTCAACCCCTAACAATGTGGCAACCATGTATTTTAAAAGTTTCATTTATAATTATGGAATTACTAATAAAACCCAAACATTACATTATAAGGTAAATTTGTACAGCATTGACTTTCAGGTTGTTTTCTTAGTAGCACTGTAGGACCTTTGTCACACAAGATCTCATAAAGGATATACAGAATAGTAAAAGTAGAAACCACAGCCATTCAGGTGGAAGCCGAAATGGGGATACCCAGACTTCCCACTGATTTTTCCCTCTACTTTCCTCCTGTGGGTCTGCATTATGTTCTTGCTGTATTATTTAAGAATATCTAATTCTGCTAAGCAGAAAACAAGAAAAATGTGATGGATGAAACTCACAAAGAGTATTAAGTATAGATGGTGAACGATCCATTGGCTTCCAAGACATAGGTAAAATTCATAAGTGTTAAGCATAATTAGAAAAGAAAAGTATAACTAGAATATAAATTAGTAACTTATAAGATGTAGATATCTATTTCTTACAAATAGAATAAATGAAATATATGATAAAAAAATAAGTGGAATAAATAGGAGTATCACTTACAGTGAAAATAGATACAAAGACCAAATCACAAGAAACAAATCATGCCGCCTCCAGATTGAAAGGTACATCATCACGGAGTCAACCCCCTATTTGTGACATATATCATGGTTACATTTTGATCCCATGTATGTTTCATCCTACATGTGCAGAGAAAAGACAAAGCTATTCATTAGGTCAGTGAAAGTGAGAGCAGCTGACCAGGTTCTGCCTCTAAATACCTCTGGTAGAACAGAATGTACTGACTCCAGGTATCTTCCTTCCCTAAGCCTCTTTGTTCAATGTAAGTTATAACCACATCTTCAATAACAAAGGCCAATGTAGCAGAGAGAGAAAGAGAGGCAGGACATGTAAATGCTGTGCAACACAGGACTCCAGTAGGATGTTCCTTCCCCTCCTCTTAACCTATCACAAGTACATTCACCCATCTCCAACTCTTTCCTCTTGCTTCTTTCTGTGTGTTTTCATTGGGTTCTATACACTGTGTTAAGTCTACTACCTTAGTTTGGGTCTGTGAGTCTTTCTGTCCCTTGGCTCTTGAAAATGTCTGTCAGTTAATATGCTTGGAGGCTACCATTGCCTCAATGTAATTTCCCACATGACAGGGATCCCTGAGACTGTTATCTGTTTGGAAAACATGATTATAATGCAATCTTACAATCAATTAATATTAGTCCACTTTTGTAAGCCTTTCATTAATCTTAACTGTTATCAATCATGGTTGAATTTAACATGGCTTTTACAGCATTCCCAGACTATATTAGAACACTTTGTTTTTAAAAAACGTATTCTGAATTCTTTTCTAGGAATCTTATCCCTTAACGGAAGTGCTAGTATATAGCGACATTTCATTACAGTTTGGTATCAAAATACATCCAACTTTCCTTTCAGCTTTCAGTGCTATCCCTCTGACTTACATGCTCTGACATTCTATTAAGGTTATATCCAATAAGGAGTTATCCTAACTTTTACTCTTCCTGATGAAAAACTTTTAAGATTTTAAACTTTTTTTTAAATTTATTTTTGAGAGATAACAAGAGAGGCAGAGCATGAGCAGGGGAGGAGCAGAGAGAGAGGGAGACATAGAATCTGAAGCAGACTCCAGGCTCTGAAATGTCAGCACAGAGCCCAACATGGGGCTCGAAACCACAGACCATGACATCATGACCTGGGCCAAAGTTGGATGCTTAACCAACTGAGCCACCCAGGTGCGCTTGAAACTTTTAAGATTTTAAAATAAAACAATTTTCAGGTTTCTTTCCAAATATATAATAGACTAAAAACATAAAATAGACTCCTAGAGTATTGATACACATTATATTAGGTTGAACTATATGAAACTGACATTTTTGTATATCTAAAACAGCCAGATATTGGTACTTTTATAATTCAAAGTAATAGATCTACTGATCTAACCATTATCTAGCTTAGACCCCTTAAAACACTTAATAATTTCAAGCATCTGATTGAGAACTTCTAATGTTTCTATTGGCTTGTAAGTAAACTTCTCTCGTTTTGGACAATTTTAACCTATGGAAAGTTGAGTAAAAATTTGTATCGCTATAACTTCAGTTAATGAGTACAGCAGTTACATTCTCTATCATGCAAGCCAGAACACTTTAGAAATAGGACACTCTGAACAAGTGTAACCTGAAACAATACCAGGCACATAAACCAGTACAACCATCCTATGTATGAGCCACGATGAATATATACGAGTCCCCCTTTACAAGCTATCCTTTAAAATAGCTGGTGATTTCTACTCTTGCTGTTTGCTCCTATTTTCATGCAATCAAACATGACTCCATCTCTGAATCGTTACTCTGCTGGCATGACTTTGAACCCTATAAATTTAACTTAGCTTAAATATATTAAGTATATTAAATATGTACTACAAAGGTAGGAGAATCAAATTCAACTGAATTCTAAGCTAAAGTTTCTCAATCACAAAATGGACAATTTAGAGAACTAATAGACATCCTTAAGTTAATTTTTGGTTGTAAATCACGGGTTCCTCATTTGCTCCATCTTTTTTTCCTCCTCTTCACCCTACCTTCTTCTCCTTATTTCCCTCTTTCTCTTACCAATATCTTGGGCCTGCAATGACAAAATTAATATTATTTAGACTCGCCTTTGTTTCTCAATATTAAAAATGCAGTGACCTGTTTTAGAATCCTTTTGATTGAATATAAATACAAGTATCCACTTGCTAGCATCTTGTGTAGAAATCTATTTTTTATCGTCCTATGTGTAACTGAAATCAAACTAAGAAATAGAAACAGTGGGGGAGCCTAGGTGGCTCAGTGGGTTGAGTATCCAACTTCAGCTCAAGTCATGATCTCGCGGCTGACAAGTTCGAGCCCCGCCTTGGGCTCTGTGCTGACAGCTCAGAGCCTGGAGCCTGCTTCAGATTCTGTGTGTGTCTCTCTCTCTGCCCACCCCCCACTCATTCTCTGTCTCTCTCTGTCTCAAAAATAAAATAAACATTAAAAAAAATTTTTTTAAAAAGAAGTAGAAAGAGTGCATGAAACTTATTGCAGGGCTTTGCACCCAGTAGATACTCAATAAATCAGTGGTTCTCACCTCTGCTATTTACCATATTCTTTCTCAGTGTGTAGCCAAATGTTGAAAGATGATCAAGTGGCTATAGTGTGCCAGAATTTGCCTCCTATGTACTAAGAGATGTTCACCTAGAAATAAACAGTTATATTGAGTGACACTCTGTTGAAAGGTGATGATGTGAGTTCTTTGAAATTACTATTACTTTGACAGGAATAGATACAGTAAGAAGTTCCTCTACCAGAATTAGTTTTAAAAAGTTAATGATTTTTCTGTGTTTAGTGTTATTAATCCCTTCAAGTGTGGCTCCAAAACTTCTAGTGTTAAAGAGTTTGCCTCAAATATGAAAAGTTTGAAATGCATTGTAATAAATGTTTATTTGAAGAATGCTGATGGACCAATACAAGTTAAAAAATGAGAAAAAATAGAAGGAAGGGTATGTTTCCTATGTTCCTTTATGGATGAGGTGACTTTTCTGTTAGTGCTGAATCTAAAATCATATTGATTTATTGCCCATGCTTGCCTGTTGCCTCTCAAAATTTATCATATAACCCTAAAAATCTTAAACTAACTACCTCTATATATAATAATTTTATCTCCTTTCCCACATTATTTAATAATCTATTGTTCTTAAATTTCATAAATGAATTAAATTTTAACAGAATTTTTAAAGTACTATGGTGGCAAATCTGGGCACTATGAAATTGGAAGTTTGTTTCACAATAAAAGACACTTTAGGTATGAGAAGCCAATCTATTTATGTAAAACCTTATTTGGGGACATTATCTTTCTCTTTAATGGAACACCATTTCCTCAGACTCCATGGGTTACTATGGTATCCTGCCTATATTTGCTTCTGCTAATGTTCCTGAGTCCATTAATGTTCAGTTGTGAAATTGTTTTGACTGGTAGACTTGGCAGTCATGGCCAATGTGAGATGAAGAAAGCAGCTCCCTGAGCAATCAGAGTGGTAAGAAATAAATAGAGAAAAGCATCACTGTCACAAGCTCATGTTAAATCATCTCAGCCGTATTACTTCACAAGATAACCATAAACCTGACAAAATGCCACAAACAATAAAAGCAAGTTTCAAGTACTTGTTGAGTATTTTTCTTCAAATTATCATTGATCACTATGGAAAAAAAAAAGAGCTGTTTCTTTTGGTTAAAGATACTTAATGATCTATAAAATTTTCAATGTAGAAACCATAAATAATCCTCTTTCATTGATACCTTTGATTTGGAAAACACATGGAAAAGATGAAAAAAGGTATATGCCATCCGAGTGTAAATATAGGGCTCTTTAAGATAAGAGCCATCATTATTAATCCTTTTAACTACTTCCTTTCTTATGACTAAAATCAGATATAAAATAATTTGCTCCTTTTTCCACAAGGGTATGATATACATATTACATGATGTAATCAGAAAATTTTCTCATCATGGTTTCTGTAATCCTTTTATCTCCCTGTATTTCTAACTCAAATATGTGTTAAAATTTTAGAATCTGTATTAAGCGTTGGCAAGAAACTTTAATAAATTTTAAATTCTCATAGTGAGACACTGTTTTCCCAAGAAAGTCAATGAGGTGGAACCAAAGAACATTCCTGAATCCTGGGTACTTAACTTCTTGATAAAAGAGTCCTGACAAATTAATCTGGCAAAGCCAATTCAGGTGTGAAACTACATGTGGTGGCGATAAGCAGCATTTATGGGCTAGCAAAGTTTTAAAACTCCAATTATTCTTTAATACCTTAAAAATTAATTGACAAAATAAAATTATACTTTGCCATGCCCAAATGCCATAATACATAATAGAAAAGTTATGTCTGATTTTTTCATAATTCAGTCTTACATCTGAAACTAAACTTGTAAATATGTCTCACCTTTTTCTATTTCTTCCTCATCTTTTTTCCTGTTTTTTTTTTTTTTACTTTATATTTTGGAAAATTTAAAACACATGCAAAAGTAGAGCAGTCAGTATAATGAGCTCCCATGCACCCACCACTCTGCTTTAACAATTATTAAGAATTTGCCAATCTTTCTCATCTTCACCTCACTTATATTTACAAGAATATTTTAAAGCAAATCTCACAAAATCAATTCACTTGTTTTGGGTATGTATATTAGCAAGTAACACTTTTTTTTCTATAACACTTATAAATACTACTATTGTCATCTTACAATATTCCTAAAGGTCCCTTAATATCACCAAATATCTAGTTCATGTTCAAGTTTTATAATGTGCTCATACATTTTTTTTTCAGTTTCTCATTTAAATCTAGAACAGCCCATGCCACCATGCCCACCCCCACGAGGACCAGGAGTCATCGTATTTGGTTCCTGTATCTGTTAAGTCTCAGTTCCCACTCCCCACTCCTTTTTATTCATGTCATTTATTTGTTGAAGAAATCATGTCGTTTATCCTTTAAAATTCCCACATTTCAGATTTGGCTGATTTTCTCCCTCTTATCCTTCTTATTACCTCTTTTTTTTTTTTTTTTTAAATACAGAAGACAATACTGGGGTTGGCAAAGATTCAATGGACACATCTGTTGTTACATGATAAGATAAAATAGAAGCGTAGGACTGGAACTCAGATTCTCTGCTGTTAAATGTACAGCCTCACTCAGCATGGGGAAGAAGAAAAATGAGAAGTTTGGAGATTGAAAACCTGGACTGGGTGCCCAGTTCTATTCACCAGTTGAGTGACTTTAGGCACGTTACCTAAACTCTCTGAGCCACATTTTCCACATCTGAAAAGTGAAGGTGATAAATTCCTTCCTTGCCCATAAAATGCTTATTAAATGCCAGGCGTTTTTACATTCTTATTTCAAGTTACATTTTTTTTTGTCTATTTGGAAAACACCAGGTTGGTTTTGAGCAAAAATAGTGCCAATTTTGGTTCCATTACAGGCCTGATGGTAAGGAGTTTGAGATGAATGAGGTATTGTTTAATACTCACTAAATCTTTTTTGAATGTCAAATCAAGCACTTAGTTCTCTTCCATCTTTCTAGTCCAGATTTGATCCATCCTAAAAAGCCTGAATTGTAGGATGTTTAGGTTTGTATCTAACTCTACATTCTGTCTCTACCCTAATGTACATCCAAAAAGTCATTTAAACAGTGTGCATAACTTAGTGAAACTATTTTCTCTTTTCACAACCCAGAACAGCATGTACATCATTATTAAGACAGTCTTTTTGATGCATTGTTTTTATGTAATAGATTCTTATCACACATTTAATAATTGCTTCTTTTTGCAAAAACCCATTTACATTTTAAGGACATAAAATTAAGTTCAGTTTCTTTAAAAGAATTGTTTAATTGATCAAAATGTAGCTACAGTAAAAATATATGTAAAGTGATCCCTTTCCAGTTTAATAAAGCATTTATTGGAAAAAGGGAGGGATGCCTTGAAGTAGTTGTGTCTTTACCAAGATTAACTACAGTGGATTCCAGGTCTCCAGAATGTTATAAAAATGAAGGATGCAGAACATTCAATGGAGGACCAGTAAGCAGTGATAAATCCTGCAGCATGGTCAAGGAAAATGAGAAGAACAGGAGGCTCAGAAACCAATCTTTGACTATCAGTAAACACCTTAAGACTTTGGAGCAGTTCCACTGATATGGTGAGAACCAAAGCTAAAATTGCAGTGGCATAAAGAATGAATTAGAAACAATGAATTTAAATTAAGCTTCATTGGCAAATGAAAGACTAGAGATGGGTTCATTGCTTGAAATTAAGATGAGTATAAAGGAAGTCTTGGAAAGAAAGTCCATCTTTTCCTTTCAGATAAGAGGAGTAAAGAGTGACTGATTAATTAGATAAACTTAGAATTGGAGATGGGTGAAATTAATAGGCTCCGTGCCTGATGGACTCTAGTTTCTTGAAAATGTAATAAAGAACAGTTTGTTGAGTGCAGGGTTGAGTTTTTTGAGGAAAATTATAAAGATTTCCAGGAGTTGGTGAGTGAATGTGCATGAGACTGATTAGGAATCAAGAAGGGTTGTGACGAAATTTTCTTTAAGGATGAGTGGCAACAGTGTCAGGCAGTCTTTCTTGAGCACCACTAGCACCAGGGAAAAGCACGGAGTAAGCTGATGATCAAGCTGAGAGACAAGGCAAGATCCAAAGAATGGGACAAGACAGCAGTTACTGGTGAGACTGCTATTAAAAAGATTTAAGAGGAGCTCCAATCAAAGTAGGAAGAGAAAGCCAAGAGTGAACAACAATCTAAGAGGAAGGACTATGATGAGCTAAGAGGCTATGGAAAGATGGGGAAAAGACCGTGGTCAGAAAGGGCACTTTCAAAATTCAAGATCTCAGAGAAGGACCACAGGACTGTGCTGCTGAAATAGTGATCCCATTGGGTTAGAAGAGGTTAACAGTTTGTTAAATGGATTATCATTGAGGATACTAAATTTATGATCTTTCAGGAGACTTCAGGGACCTTCCAACAAAGACCAAGAAAAGTAGAAAGAGAATAAAGACTGCAAAGAGAGGCCCTATAATGCTTCCCATGAAATAGAGAGGAAGAGAGGGAGGATGACTCAAACAAGATGAATTTACATGCCCAAGAAATACAGGAGGAAAACTTCCCAGGGGTATAGGCTAGGCAAAACGTCTTTCCCTATCCAAAGTAGCAGCTGGGCGGAATCACAATTTGTCACCTGACTCTAAAATCATTCAAAAACATTAGAGAAGCAGTTCCCCAAAAAAAGATTATGGAAAAAGTGGTTATAAAACGTGCATTATAAACATTTTTTAAATATAGATTTCTTCCATATTAAATTATTCTTTTAATACCTACAGGCATCAGTTCCTATTTAAGGTCAAGATCCTGCCAAATTTTGTTTTGTTAAGAGAAGAAAACCAGAAAAAACTTCTCCAAGCAATATTTTATTTGAAATGTTATTTTTAAATATGGCCATCAGGTCTCCTGAGATGAAAGCTTACTCTGACAAAAGTTTGTCATTAACAGAACTGAGGGAGCTGAACAAAGGGAGAGGATTGCACAAAGACAAAGATATCAACAGCTGCAAATAAAAACATGAGCAAACTCTCCCCACTTTATCTCAGCAGACATTGAAATGTTTGAAATAGTGATGACAAAGAATTAATGGACATCTGGCTGGCTCAGTTGGTTAGGCATCCGACTTCAGCTCAGGTCATGATCTCACGGTTTATGAGTTTGAGCCCCACGCCGGGCTCTGTGCTGACAGCTCAGCTTCTGTCTGCTTCAGATTCTGTCTCCCTCTCTCTCTGCCCCTCCCCCACTCGCACTCTGTGTCTCTCGCAAAAATAAATAAACATTAAAAAAATTTCTTTTGAATAATTGAATGGGTAACATTGTTATAAACCAGTATCACAGAAATTCCTTAAGCATAAAGGAGATACAGCTTTCTGAATTAGTGAGGAATCCGGGTTCAGGCAAGACAGAGGTAAGAGACACACACTCCACCTCAGGGTCTGCCTCTGAAAGTTAGAAGGTGCAATGTCCAAGAGGGTGCAATGCCACAACCTCAGATCCAAATTCACAAGCTGTTCATCCTGAAGAACTAATCTTTGTGGTAGGTCAGAGAACAGAGAAATTCAAGAATGTGCTGAATGCTTGAGTGAAGTAGACCAGACCAGTGGTTATCACCTGGGGGACATACCCATAAGAAGAAAATGCTCAAACACCAACCTAAAGCATAAGAAAAGACTCCATTTCCTGGACAGTAGAGAAACTGGACATGGCAGCCCAGAAGCAGAGATTTCCTAAGGAAAAGGATTGAGGGTAGGAATAGTGTACAGGGAAGGGATGTATTCATTACTAATGAAAGGAGAGTAAGAAAAAAGCCTAAGTCCTGTGGACTAGGACACCATGTAATGCCAAGGAGGAATTGTTGAGGCTTGGCAACTTCATGCCCTCACAGGACACCAGGTCTCACCTGTGGTAGTTAGTGAAGAAGACAAGAAGGAAAAAGGCATCATGGGAGCCAGGCTGATTTACTTGTACCATGCATTCTGAATTTGAGTGTTCAGTATCAAATACCACATTGTAGCAGTAATGGAATGGGAACAATTACTATCCAACCTGCCTTGTTTTGGGACTTAGGGCAGCCTACTCTGATATGGATACTGTTGAGAGAGCAATTTCCAATCTTAACAAAGTGGTGGAAGGCAAAGTCAAATGACAAGAGGTTGGTAAAGGAGGGAGGGAAGAAGAGAGCAACTGTGTAAATTACTTTTTGCACAATCTACTAGTAAAACCACCCTCCCTGTTTAAGAACTTGAACAAACATCATCAGGTTATAATTTCCGGGCATGATGAAGTTATAAACACAAATTCCAAGGGCAGTTCTAAAACTGTGGTAGAACTTGGTTTTAAGGTGGTCTCCTAGATGAACCAGAACAAGAAGGCTCTTTCAAAGATTTTCCTTAAAGTGAAATGCCAAATTTCTCATAGAAAGAGTCACAGACCCTTGCAATATATGATAGCATTCCATCTGAGAAACATAGAAGTGAGGAACGAAGAAAGGTTAAGAGTGGTACCTGGTGGGTAGTAAAATTGAAAACTGGGTATTTTTTTTCCACACGTGAGCTTCTTTGAAGGCAGTGAAGAAGGAATTAAGAGAGAGACAGAGTTTATAAATGTATGGAATATTTGGGGGAGAAATATGATTTAAAAAGCAAGAGAAAATACTAGTAGCACAGGAAAAGAAAGTAGACTTTAACCAAATGACTGCATCGAGTTACCAAATCATGTGCTACAGCTTAAAGGTACTACATAGATATGTAGTAACTAGAAAAAGACAGAAACTGATAAATATTAATGGACCATCCACCTTAATCATCCAATCACTCAATCAATAAATATTTATTAAGCATTTGGGAAATGGTGGAGGAGAAATATTAGCCAGAGTACAAGTGTGTTCAAAAATTTAAAGTTTAGTTAGGTAGACAAATCCACATAAAAGACTAATAAGTAATTCATTGTAGTATATACTTAGTATTGTTTTTCTTATGTGATGTTTAAAAATTTCTATGTGCATTTATTCATGTATCAAATTAAAATAAATAACTCTTAAAGATCAATATGACAGGCTCTGTAATGAATATCATCAGGAATACCTGGATATCCATATAGGAAAAAATAACCTTTATCCTCTACCTCACATCATACACAAAAGTTAATTTCAGGATGAATCAAAGACCTATACATAAATTATAAAATTATAAAGTTTATAGAAGAAAATGGAAAAGTATCTTTATGACATCAGTGTAGGCAAAAATTTCTTGGGACACCAAAAGTACTAACCATTAGGAACAAAATTGGTAAACTTAATTTCATCAAAATTCAACTGTTATTCTTCAAAAGAGACCATTAAAAATTCCATTAAATAAACAAAAATTCAAGTCACAAGCTAGACAAAAATATTCATCCCCAGACATATATCTATAAAATACTTATAAGCAGAATATGTGAAGAGCTCCTACAAATGCATGAGACCAAAAACTCAATAAAAATGGACAAATACTGGATAATGTTTCACAAAGAAGAAATACAAATGGTCAATAAGCATGTGAAAAGATATTCAATGTAATTATAGTCATCAAGGATATATAAATTAAATCTAATGAGTTAACACTTTGAACCTATTAGAACAGGAAAAAATCTTCCTATCAAATGTTGATGAGAAAGTAAAGTGAGTAGAACTTTCCTACATCACTGATGAAAGTAAAATTTTATTACTACTTTGGAAATCAATTTGCCAGTATTTCATAAAGTTAAATATGTAACCTCTTTATGACCCAGCCATTCCACTCTTTGGTATTTACCCAAGAGAAAGGAAAACATGTGTCCACAAAAAGATTTGTACAAGAATGTTCACAGTACCTTTATTCATAATGTCCCCAAATGGAAATAACCCACATGTCCACAACAGAAAACCTGATGAACAAATTGTGGTATTTGTTAAAACTGATAAAACTTAGAAATAATTTTTAAAAATAATCAAGTACTGATACACAAAACAATATGGATGAACCTCAAAAGTATTACATTGAGCTGAAATAGCCAGATACAAAAGAGTACATAACGAATGATTCCACTTACATGAAGGGAAAATGAAGATCAGATAATAGAAATTAGAACAGAGGTGATGAAGTGCTTCAAAATCGATTTAACTTTTTGGAGAGAGAAAAATATCCAATACTTTAACTGGAGTTATGGTTACATGTATCTACAACTGTTAAGTTCCACTGAAATAAATTCTTATAATCTGTTTTGCCATATATAAATTATGCCTCAATTAATAAAAAGAACTAAAATTGGACCAATGATTTTTAAGAGTGTCTTCCTATTCTAATATTTTTTCAAGACTCCAATAATTTTCCAAGTATTAACTTTGATAAAAAGAACTATTGAAAAAAATAACTATTGAAGGAACTCTATATATTATACTTACAGCTATTTGCCTGTTATATTTTAAAAGTTTGACATTACAGAGGTCTCTAAAGAGTTTCTAATTGCAACTAATGAACTGTTCAAATAAAATGCTACCATATGTAGCTGAGATGTCATTCAGTGTATTATTCAGAGGCTGTCAATCTTCAAATCTTCCCACTTTATCTTCTTCAGAATTACATTACTATGAAAATTCTGCTTTTTTGTTGTTACATCTCTTTACTATAAAATCTTTTTCTTATCCCATATTTTCATATTTTTAAAGGTCATTGCTACTTTAGCATAGCTTTATCTTTATTAAAACTGGGTAGTCTCTAATCTGAACATAGCATTTGCTACATGTTCTTCAAAGGGTTAACTGGGTGGCTCAGTCAGTTAAACATCTGACTCTTGATCTTGGCTCAGGTCATGATGTCATGGTTCATGAGATTGAGCCCCACATTGGGCTCAACACTGGCAGCACAGAGCCTGCTTTGGATTCTCTCTCTCTGTCTCTGTCTCTGTCTCTCTCCCTCCCTCAAAATAAATGATCATTTAAAAAATTATTTTGATGAATATTAAGCTATACAAATAAGAAGGAAGAAATTTTTTTGTTTAAATCCTATTTATAATTACTTTCAAAATGTAAATAAACTCCATTTTTAGTAGCATAAAGAACGATTTTTGAAACCTACTTAATCTTTGAGATAAATCTCATATGCTACATCAACACCAGTTTTTCCTAATTATCTTCCACTTAGCAATCTAAATTTAATATGGTAAATCTCAACCCTTTCCAAAAAAAGTCCATTCTAAAACTATTTATATCTATGCTTTATGGCAAATGACTTCACAAGATGGAATAATGACATAATTACAATTTCTAAAATGGATCTAATGAAACAGTTACAAATGTCTCAGAATGTTAAAAGCCAGATATTAATGCAATTCCTTCTCATCCTCTCCTCCATCTTGGCACAAATTACAAATGTTAGTTTTTTTTTCCAAGTGAAACTATGTGAATATAAAGCTACTGAGAGAGATCATGAGAGCTCATGGCCCTTGCTGACATGAGCTCTACAGATCCTTTCCTTCAAGCTCAGAAACTACACAATCCCAGCTGTTCAAATGTCTGACAGAAATAAGGCCTTGGAAGAGTTCCATCTGGCTGAACTTTAATAGCACAAACAGGAATAAAGCAATGCTCACAGGCAAGGATTTTGTAAAAGTAAATAATTCTGCAAATGGAGGAAATAAAAATGCATCATTCTGTAAAGGTTAAGTGGAAAGAAATGTACAGTAACATAATATAAAATAAGGATTTAAGCATAAAGTGTTAACAGGGCTATTTTTATTTCAAGACAAAAAGGGTCATGCATTATTTATGAAATATCTTTTCTTTCTAAAAGTGGATATTTGTCAGGATCATCTTACTTGGTCAAAAGTACTAGGTGTAGATTCTGTCAGGATAAAGATATTTTCTCATCTATTCAACCATGATGATCCAGAGACTTGAATGAGCACCTTACTTTGCAGCATCATCTCATAACCAAGGCTGGAGATTCTGGATCACCACCATTATTCATGCTCTCCTTGGTCCCTTCCCTAACACAAATTCATCTTAGAAGACTCAGCTCCTCTTTAAACTTTCCAAGTTTTCTGTCTCCTGTCCAGGTAGAATAAACCATTCCCTCTGCCCATTCTGTCACTGTGATACATCTCCTTGTTCATTTTTAGACCAATGGCATGCATGCTAGGTTTTATACCAAATTTAAAAGTCATGTTAAACAGGATCATTTAAAGGGTCATTTTGGTTGAAATTTATATTTTTAAGTAAACATTTTTTTTCTTACCTATTTTTAATAATAATTTATAGATTTTTTGTAATTGGGTATATTATTTATTTTTTAATTTTTTTTATTTTTTAATGTCTATTTATTTTTGAGAGAGACACAGAGTGCAAGTGGTGGAAGGGCAGAGAGAGAGAGGGAGACACAGAATCTGAAGCAGGTCCAGGCTCTGAGCTGTCAGCACAGAGCCCGATGCGGGGCTCAAAACCCCAAACTGTGGGATCATGACCTGAGCTGAAGTCAGATGCTTAACCAGCTGAGCCACCCAGGGCCCCAACTATTTCTTCATCTTTGGGATAATTGTAAGTCATTGATGGCAACTTATAAAATTCAACTCATAAGGTAATAAAAACTATGGTCATTGCATAAGGCAAGGATAATACCACTGAATAAACCTCAGTAGGCCCATGACTAGTTATTTCAAGGGCACTGAAGATCACCTGAGAATGCACCAGTACCCTAGAAGTGAGAGGTCAGACATGGAGCATGCTGCTGTAAGACTGGGAAAGAATGCCATCAATTCATACTCAACATTACTAGCCAGGAGTCATGGTTGTATTTGAATCAAAACAGTAATTGAATGGAGAAGTAGTAATAAACTCAGAGCATTTAAGGATATGAAGGTGGTCATGAAAGGTGTGTAATTACTTTGATGTGAATGTGATAGATTTTCTTCATTAATTATGTGTGGTTTTGTGGGGGGAGGTTGTTTTGTTTTGTTACATTTCTCAGAAGAAATAGAACTAATGGAGTTCTGATAGATTTTTGACACTCACAAGGTTGTTTTCATCTAGGGTGTTGGGAGAAAAGGGGATTTTCTTCAACTCCCACTACTATCATGCCCTTTCCAGCCTAGACACAAAACTTCTGAATTTGTTACTAGGACATCTTATCAGGTCAAAATGTGATTTTGTATGGTTGCCAGAGAGATTAGTGAAGAGTCCCTTTATGTGGTTCATGGGATAGTGGCAAATGCCTTCTTAAACGGCCTTAATTGAATGTGTCAGCATAACGGCATGTGTTATACATAAAATAGGGATTGCTTATAAGACCTGTATTAACTTAGTTCAATTTTGCTAACAAAGAATAACCATTATATATCTTTAATTTTATTTTATTCTTGCTTAATGATTGTTTTTGGAATACATGTTTTTTTTCACTAGTACCTACTCATTATTCATTTCTTTAAGAAATATTGTTTACACTATTTCCACCATTCATAATATTATGAATAAGTTTTAACAATAATCAAATACATAACAGTGGTAGACAGAATTCTAAGAATAATCTCCAATGATCTTTATTCTTTTGTAACCTCCTGTCCTTTGAGTATAAGCAGAACCTGTGAATATGATGACAAATCCCTGTTGTGATTAGGATTATCTCTGCTGTATTATTACAGGTAAAAGTTAACCTTAAAATAGGGAGATAATCCAGGTGTCCAAAGATCATCATACAACTCCTTTATAAGTAGAGAGGTTTCTTTGGAGGGTTGCATATAAAAAAAGCAGAAGAAAAAGTCAGGGAGATTCAAAGCAAGAGAAAGATTTGAAGGTTTGAAAATGGAGGAACCATGTGAGAGGATCAAGAACAGCCCGTAGAAGCCAAAACGTGGCTCCTGGCTAACAGCCATTGAGGAAACGGGAACTGTAGTCTCATTGCAAATAACAAAATTCTGCCAACTTTAAGAATGAACTTGGAAGCATATTCTTTCCCAGAGCCTCTAAATGAGAGGCTGGTCGACACCTTGATTTCGCTCTTGTGATATTCTGAGCATAAAAGCCAGCCTAGTGTGCTGGAATTTCTGACCTACAGAACTCTGAACTAATGAACGGGTGCTGTTTTGAGCCATTGTTTGTGATAATTTGTTACTCAGCAAAACAAAACTAATATAGCATCTAAAACCATGGAATACACAAGCTTAGTTTACTATATAGAAAAAAGAGCAAAATCTTAGGGACATTTTCTTTTTGCACAAAGTATTTCAAAAACATTTTATTATTCATTTAACATTTAATTTTTCTGTTCTGGAACTTGTATCATTATTCCTAGAAGAATTAAATGGACATTTCCTAAATTATGAGACATAACATCTTGCGTATGTTAATAACTAAAAGTCTGAAAGTTAATGTATTGTAAAAATATTTCTGAAAAAATTTTTAAATAAAAGATTATGTTTGATAAATTAAAAGTTTCCACAGCTTAATTACTGCAACTCGCGATCAAGATAATCATTAACTACTCCTCACCACCAGCATGATAAAATCCAGAATCCACATCTGGACCCCTCATTCTGGTCCCAAATTTTCTCTCCACCTCATTTATAATTAATCTCCTCAAATCCTTCCCATACTCTGAAAATCTCTTTGGTTTTCTCATTGTAGTTTTTCTCACAGTCTTTCTAATATTCCATTCATTGATACCTGTACTCCCTTTTCTTCCTATCCTATTTCCACTCATCTTTCTTTTTGCCCCGCTTTATTAAGAAATAATTTACAAACATAATTATATATCCTTAAGGAATAGAACACTATGACTTGATATACATATATATATTGCACAATAATTACCAAGATCTAGATAATTAACACAATTATATCTCACAAGCTAACATGCTGTGTGTGTGTGATGAGAATGCTTAAGACGTACTCTCAGCAACTTTCAAGTATACAATACCATATTATTAACTAATACAACCATATTGTACATTAGATCCTCAGAAGTCATTCTTCTAAGACCTGTTTATACACTTTGGTCTACATCTCCATGAATATATAGCCACTCATCCATCTAAGAACATTTAATTTAGATTGTTTCCATATCTTGGCTATTATGAATAATGCTGCAATGAACATGGGAGTGCAACTATCTCTTCAAGATATTGATTTCATTTCCTTCAGGTCATCCAAGAGGAGGATTGCTGGATCATATGGTTGTTCTATTGCTAGTATTTTGAGGAACCACATTGCTATTTTCCATAATGGCTATACCAATTTATACTCCCATCAACAATGAGGATATAAAGGTTCCCTTTTCTCCACATCCTTTCTGATATTTGTTGTCTCTTGTCTTTTTAATACCAAACATCCTAACAGGTATGAGGTGATGTCTCATTGTGGTTTTGATTTGCATTTCCCTGATAATTGGTGATGTTAAGCACCTTTTCACGTACCTAGTGGTCATTTTTATGGAACCACAAAAGACCCTGGATGGCCAAAGCACTCTTGGGAAAAAAGAATAAACCTGGAGGCATCACAGTTTCTGATTTCAGACTATTTATAAAGTTGTAGTAATCAAAATATACAGTAGGGGCATAAAAACAGGTACATAAACCAGTGGAACAGAATAAAGGGCCCAGAAATAAATCCAGAATATACAGTCAACTGATCTTTGACAAGAGTGCCAAGAATGTACAATAGGAAAAGAACAGTCTTTTCAACAAATGGTATTGGGAAATCTCAATATCTACATACAGAAGAATTAAATTGGATCCTTACACTAAACACAAAATCAATTCAAAATGGGTTAAAGGCTTAAATGTAAGACCTAATATTGTAAAACTCCTGGAAAAAAATATAGGGGAAAAACTCTTCGACATCTCGGCAATGACACACAAAGATGGATATGACACACAAAGTAGAGGCAACAGAAGGAAAAAATAAACAATTGGGAGTACATCAAACTAAAAACCTTCTTCAGAGCAAAGAAAATGATCTACAAAATGAAAAGACAACATAAGAAATGGTAGAAAATATTTGCAAACCACGTATCTATAGGACTAATATCCAAAAGAATTAATAACCAGAATATATATAGAACTCAAAAGCAAAAAAGCAAGTAATCCTATTTAAAAATGGTCGAAAGACCTGAATAAAAATTTTTTCCACCCATATTTCAAGACACAAAGACTTTCCTGATATTTTTCTCAAGATCTCTTCCTTTTTTGATTCCTAAATACTTCTTGTCTGTGCCAGTTATCTTTTCATCATATTTATTTCTGTCACCTCAAATGCCATCTGAAACTATTATTTAACT
The DNA here is from genome assembly GCF_027475565.1 of Acinonyx jubatus. Taxonomy (NCBI): domain Eukaryota; kingdom Metazoa; phylum Chordata; class Mammalia; order Carnivora; family Felidae; genus Acinonyx; species Acinonyx jubatus. Next base: position 167,329,515 of record NC_069381.1, read on the forward strand.
CATATTATCTCTCTGTATGGACCTGAGATTCATTGAGGGGAGAGATCAAGTATATCATAAAAACAAGAAATGATTACTATATGACAGTTTATTTGAATTTTTTACATATATATATATATATATATATATATATATATATATTAATTCTTTATTTATTCCTTTGAGAGAGACAGAGTGTGAGCAGGGGAGGAGCAGAGAGAGAGGGATATACAGAATCCAAAGCAGGCTCCAGGCTCTGAGCCATCAGCACAGAGCCCAACACAGGGCTTGAACTCACAAACTGTGAGACCATGTCTTGAGCCAAAGATGGACGCTTAACCAACTGAGCCACCCAGGCACCACTGAATTTTTTACAAATATAAAGAAACTTTAAAAATAATCAGAACTTATGTCTAATAAAACACAAAGGAGAAGTAAATGAAATCACGTTTTAGCCATGACTGGATAAAAATAAATAAATAAATACACTGAGTGTTCTCCAAAAGTTGATAGTCATTTAAAGAGTCTTTGTTTCTTTATAGCATAATTTATGTGAACAACTTAAAAAAAATTTTTTTTAATGTTTATTTATTTTTGAGACAGAGACAGAGCATGAACAGGGGAGGGTCAGAGAGAGAAGGAAGCACAGAATCTGAAACAGGCTCCAGGTTCTGAGCTGTCAGCACAGAGCCCAACGCGGGGCTCGAACTCACGGAGTGTGAGATATGACCTGAGCCGAAGTTGGCCGCTTAACCAACTGAGCCACCTAGGCGCCCCTGTGAACAGCTTTTAAAATGTTCTTCAAGAACAAGCAAACATCTCAATTATTTCACTGCAATGAATCTATATCATCAGTGTTATTTTTATACCGCTAAAAGGAAACAAAAATTGCCATTTAAACTATAACAAAATGTTTTTTATAATATTCTTGCATGACCATGGTGGCCTCACCAGCTTCTCATCACTTTGGCATTTATTTTATCAGTCCAGGTGATTTTGACAATTGCTCTTACCTCTAGTTGTATTGCCTGGGGAAATGAGAAGTAATGTTTGTTTATATATCTAAGGAATAGCATAGCACAGCTTTACCTACTTGTGAATATCCCCCATTGGGGCTCTCTATGCATTTTATTACTGCTTTGCAGGAAAACAGATAGTTAAGATCACTTATTCCATAAAAATGCTTGCTCCAATGTCAAATATAGTTCCCGCTGCTTTGTTCCTGTACCTTTTCATGTGCAAAATTACTTTTCATTTTAATGTCATCTCCAGTATGATATTTTTAAGGACATTTTGAGGAGCAGCAAACTACATGTGTAGTAAGAATAATGCACCTAACACAACTGAGGTGATGATGTGATGAACAGAAATGGGAAAATTTATAAATGGTCTGGCAATTATGTCAAACAAAATTGCTGGGTGTGTAGGTCAAAAATTATTCGTACCGTAATTTCACATTGTTTAACCTAGTATCATGATTGCCATCTCCCCAAAAGGCATTGTAAGACATCATTTAAAAATACAAACTGTATGTTAAATAACTTGAATTTAAATTTTAAGAAAATTTTAAGAAAAACACATTTTATTGAAATTTGTATTGGAACTTGTACCATGATCATTCCGTCTTGGAAGACTATAAAGTTTTTGAGAGTGAAACAAACAAACAGACAAGACACACACACAACCTGATTTCAGGGACATTGCAGTATGGAGGGAAATGCATGAATCAGAAAAAAATGTATTTTTCAATAAACTCTTTCTTAGAAAAAAAATGTTATATATAATTTTAAGAATTATTAGTGTTAGTGTCAGACATAAGGAGGAAATTTCCAGGATAAGAAATCAGATTAGTATCTTGCCATTTGCAATTACATAAATAGAACAGAGAGCTAAGTAGAATAAGTCAGTCAGAGAAAGGCAAATATTGTATGATTACAATCATATACGGATTTTAAGAAACAAAACAAATGCGCAAAGGGGAAAAAGAGAAAGAGAAAGAGAGAGAGAGAGAGAGAGGTAAACCAAGAAACAAAGTCTGAACTATAGAGGGCAAACTGATGGCTACCAGAGGGGAGGTGGATGGGGATGGGTGAAATGGGTGATGGGAATTAGAGTATATATATCATGATGAAAAAAATTAAATTAAAAAAAAAAGAAAGAAACTAGATTAGGAAAGCTGTTTCATGAACTATTTCAAAAATCAATGGGAAAAATATCCTCCACCCATGGTAGCAACACTGAAGTGTCTTTTGTTCTTTTTTTCTTTTTTAATCACTTTGTATGATACAATGTCTATTATTGGAGTCACATGTACAACAAGTCTTATCTCTTCTATTGGATAGTAAATTCTTTAAGGTAAGGAATGAGTTTTAGGTCATCTTTGTATCTCCCTCCCCAGTCAACATGGTGCCTTGAATAGAGAAGGTGATCGATACCTACTTGATGAATGGATGCTAGGGAAATGTCAAAGGAGCATGATAAAGTCTCTGTGCTTACAATATTTTTGGAGATAAAAGCAACTTGCATAGAACAAAAAATGTTATATTCTAAGTATAGTAAGATTTCAAAAAATAAAAAGCATTATTTCCAAAGAGGTTTACATTAAAAACATGGGATTTCGGGGCACCTGGGTGGCTTGGTCGGTTGGGTTTCCGACTTCGGCTCAGGTCATGATCTCACGATCCGTGGGTTCCTGCCCTGCATCGGGCTCTGTGCTGACAGCTCAGAGCCTGGAGCCTCCTTCGGATTCTGTGTCTCCCTCTCTTTCTGCCCCTGCCCGCTTGCACTCTGTGTCTCAAAACTAAATAAACATTAAAAACATTAAAAAAAAAAAAATGGGATTTCAACTGAGCTCCAAAAGGATGCGTGTGGTTTAAATAGATGAGGCAAAAATGAAAAACAATATTTGACATTGAAAAAATAAGAAAGACAGAGGGAATTTAAAACAAAACAAATAAATAAAACTTGAATTGGATGAAGTCAGTGAGGAAATTCCTATTCTACTCTTGTAAAACAGTTTATATTTAAAATGTGCCGTTTTGAATTATGACCACTTAAAAGGAAGAAAGATATTTAATATTCACTGTTATTACTGCAAATGGAGATATCCATGAATTATAATGTAGACTGCCAGCTTTAACTATGCAACTCTGATCTCTTTTGCCACTTAACTCCTATTGACATTAAAACACAGAGTTCAACATTGCGATAAGATGTGAATGTAGCACTACCAAACAGGCTTCAAATTTATACTTTTTTTAATACTACAAAGGCCCCATGTTAAATCATTAACATCATCTTTGCTACCTACTGCTTCATTAAAAGCCCTTTTACAAGTATGTAGGTCAAGTGCTTTTGCAGAGTTGAATTAAGATTCTTGACAAAAATAATATATTGCTTTATTTTCAGCATCCTGGATTGAACTGTACACTGAGATGATGACAGTAATTTGTGATCACTATCCACAGAGCCTCCAGGGATGCCTGAATAGATGTGGGTCACAAGTAACTACTTATGTCTAAGGCCTGTTTTATTACTCTTAGTGTAAAGGAATATATTTCTATCCCAAATAGTGCTAGTTTTTCATTACTACTTTATTATAGTTCATTCATACAACTATTTTGTATCCTATATATATTTTTTACTTATAGAATTCTTGACCCCTTTTTTTCTAAAGTTTGGATTTCAACTTAAAGTCGTATTAACTATGTATTTGTAGGTAAATTACTAAACTGTCCTGAGCTTTAGTTAACCTATTTATAAAACAGGGCAAATAATACTTACCCATCCTATTGACTCACTGACTTATTCTCTTGACTATCAGTGATTAAGTGGTCTCAAATTGGAAAATAACCCTAAAGTCTTCAATATTTTGGCATAGTTTTCTCTTGGAAAAAATTTGGTTGTTCAGTCTAGTCCATAATTGGTAGAATTTGAATCTCAATATTTTGTTAAATATTGTTTTTTTTTCTTCACTGACTTTTACAGTTTCTAAAAACTCACATTCAATTAAGTGTGCTTTTTTGGTGTGAAATTCTATGAACTTTGGCTCATGCATAGATTTGTGTATCATTACTCACCATCACACTCAGGATACAGAAGAGTTCCACCAGCCAAAAGTATTCCCTTTACAGTGCCCTTTTGAGTCAAACCATCTCCCAGCTCCGAATCACCAGAAACTACCGATACGCTCTCGATTTTATAAATTTTTAATAATTAAATTAGTACATGCTTATTCTAAATATATATTTATATATTTAACTCTTTACATATATTCATATTAGTATATATTCACATTATATATCTATATGTGTGTGTGCACATTAGTATATACATGTAAAAGCTAGTATATTCCCCTTCCTCTTACCAATCTCATCGATTTAAACTAATCAACATTAATATTATGGTATATATCATTCTACAGTAATATCATTCTCAATGCTCAGTTTATAAAAGCACTACATATATTTAAACTTTTTTAATCCTTTTTTTTTTTAGTGAAACCATTCTAATGTAGGTTTTATGGCTAAGTTTTTCAATATTAATAAATTTGGGGAATACTTTCAAATTAATGTAGAAATCTATTTCATTCTTTTTAATAGCTGCTGAAAGTCCCATAGTTATATTATATGATCCATAATAATTACTAATAATTGATTTTTGTCTTTAACTCTTTCTCATGTCATTTAACATTTGTATCACGCTACTTGTGCTTTTCACATGACTAAATGAAGATTCTGTCTTTGCCATATAGCAGAGACTGAGCAAAATAAATTAATTTTTTTCTTTTTTCTTTCCCAAGCATTGTCTCAAATTAACCACCTCTCTGACGTGGTGACAATAGATTTGCGCATTTTAGAATATACTTCTATGGGGCGACTGGGTGGCTCAGTCAGTTAAGCATCTGACTTCAGCTAAGGTCATGATCTCACAGTTCATGAGTTTGAGCCCCGTGGCTCTGTACTGACAGCTCAGAACCTGGAGCCTTCTTCAGATTCTATGTCTCCCTCTCTTTCTCTCTGCCCCTCCCCCGCTCATGCTTTTTTCTCTCTCTCTCTCTCTCTCACTCTCTCAAAAATAAATTAAAAAAAAATTTTTTTAATTTAGAATATGCTTCTACAAAGTGAGAAACACTTGCTCCATTTATATTATAATAATTTCTACACAAACCCTTTAGGAATAATGCTCCAAGATGATGTGCCTTTGTTTATGTTAGCAGAAACAGCTTTCAGCACACAAATATCTTCGTTATCTCCCTCCTCTTTACAGCATTTCTCACAGGAGTCTCCTTAGATACTGTCGCCCTAATTAGCCTTCCAGATGACTCACACATCAACCCTGAGGAGAGTTTTCCAGTTAAGCCACTTAAGGGACTAAGCATATTCAAAGAATCATTCTCTTATGGCAAGAGGAGAAAGTGAATTCATATTTTGAGTGTAATAAAGTGGAGGGAAGAACAGGTTAGGGAGACGTTTAGGAAACTAAGGCCAAAACAGCAAGCAAGAGAAAGACCACTTGATGGGGTGGGCACTGTCTTAGATGACCTGCCCTAAATGTGTCACAAAGTTCTTTTTCTTTCTTTTCTCTGTTTTTTTTTTCATTTTTCATTTTTTCTGCCAAAAATGTCAGAGCACCTGTGACCTTCCAGCCTAGGTCAAAACATTAATAGCTTCTACCAGAGGGGAGTTTTTATTTTTCCATTAGCGTTCACTTTTTGCTATGAGTCCTTACTCTATGAACCATAAATGTACATTCAAAAAATGTATAAAAGATAAACTCAAGATGGGTTAAAGACCCATCTTATTTAGTTTGAGACATGCAACCATAAAAATCTTAGAAGATAGCACAGGCGGTAATGTCTCTGACATTGGACTGTAGCAACATTTTTTCTAGATATGTCTCTTGAGGCCCGGGAAATAAAAGAAAAAATAAATTATTGGGACCACATCAAAATAAAGTTTCTGAACAGTGAGGGAAATAATCAATAAAACTAAAAAGCAAACTACTGAATGGGAAAAGATATTTGTGCATGACATCTGTGATAAAGGGTTAGTATCCAAAATAAAGAGCTTAAACATCTCAACACCCAAAAAACAAATAATCCAATTAAAAACAGGCAGAAGATATGAACAGATATTTCTCCAAAGAAGGCATCCACTTGGCCAACAGACAGGTGAAAAGATGCTCAACATCATTCATTATCAGGGAAATGCAAATCAAAATGACAACGAGATACCAACTCACACATGTCAGAATGGCTAAAATTAACAACACAGGAAACAACAGATGTTGGTTAGGATACGGCAAAAGGGGAACACTCTTACACTGCTGGTGGAAATGAAAACTGGTGCAGCCTCTGTGTAAAATAGAATGGAGTTTCCTCAAAAAGTTAAAAATATAACTACACTATGATTTAGTAATCGCACTACTGGGTATCTGCCCCCAAAATATGAAAACACAAATTCAAAGAGATGCATGCACCCTTATGTTTATAGCAGCATTATTTAAGTAATCCAAGTGTCCATCAAAAGATGAATAGATAGGGGTGCCTGGGTGGCTCAGTCAGTTAAACGTCCGACTTCGGCTCAGGTCATGATCTCGCGGTCCGTGGGTTCGAGCCCCACGTCGGGCTCTGTGCTGACAGCTCAGAGCCTGGAGCCTGCTTCGGGTTCTGTTTCTCCCCCTCTCTCTCTGCCCCTACCCCACTCACACTCTAACTCTGTCTCTCTCAAAAATAAATGAACATTAAAATTTTTTTAAATCCATATTCTACAAGAATACAAGTATGCTTTGAAAATGTCCTTGGTAAATAGAAAATAATCCAAAAGGAAGTTTCATGCTGCAGACAGACTAGAAGTTCACCCAAGCCCCAAATCTGACAGCTCCACCTTTTTCTCTTCTTGGATAACTTCTGTCTAATGACCCAAGAGAAAAGCAGAAGGGACATTACTGTGAGAAATGTATGAAATTCTTTATAGTTACATATTCAAGAGAGCTGACTCTATATCAAAATCCTTCTATACTAAAAAGGAGAAGAAAATTCCAACTTTTTCTCTCATCTAACAATGAACAATTCATTTTATAGTCAACTTTTCAAGTTCCCCATATCCAGAAAAAACCCAAATATAGGATGGAATGCATCACTTTTGGATTGTTCTTGGTCAGTTTGACTAAAAATCACTAGCCTCTTGAGAGGGTTTTAATTAAATTAAGTATTAATTAATCAATCAATAAAATTATAATTAGTCAAGTCATATCAGACAAAAACGTTAGTGCCTTTACTTTTTGTTCTGTCATCTGGCAATTTCAGACCAGGAACATGGACATGGTGGATGAGGGAGACCAGAGGCAGATCACAAATAAGGAGACTCAAGATGAGGTGCTGAATGAGAGGTCACAGTTAGATATTCATGGAAGGTATTGGGAAGACAGAATTAGAGCATTGAAAGGTGAGAATCCCACAGGCGGCAAATACTAGTCCAGCAGACGGGATTCAAAAAAGTGTATGAGAAAGAAAGAGGGAGTGAGATGGCAAAATCAAGCCTAACAGCTGTCAGAAACTTCATCAAAGAGGCAAGCCGACAAAAACTAGGACCAGAACATTTGGAAATCATGGTAGTATCATCCTTAGGAAAGCTTTTAAAAGGATGTGAACTGCTTCAAAATCATTTCAGCACAGTAATGACAGGTAAAAATAGATGAAATCCGGTAAGTGTCATCTATGCATAAGTTCTAATTAACTTTTCCAAGCTAAAATGCCAAGTGAACGGTTAAAGATAAATATAAAATCTAACACTTCACTATTTAAGTGTGGACCAGGAAGAACAGCAGCAACATCACTTGAGAGCTTCTTGGCAGTGCGGTGTCTTCACCCCAGACCTACTGGTTCAGAATCTGCATTTTAACAGCGTGTCCAGGTGCATTGCATGAAAATGACAAATTGAGAAATGCTATAATACAGTCCAGTTAAACTAATCTTTAACTTCAGCCAGAATAGCCAGCTCACCATTGCTGAAAAATCCAATGTGCTAAAGTCTATTCTCTAGGCATGCCCCCATACTATTCCTGCCACTAAGAAACCCAATTCCCTTTCTCTCCACCTACCTGACTCCTATCCTCCTGCATGGTGCAAATATTTTCCACCTCTTTCATGGAAACTTCCCTGACTCTTCCATTCAGTCATTGATACCTCAGTAAAGTCACAGTATTCTTGCAGTATCATTTCTTGGCAAAGAGTCATCTACTAATCTGTGATGCTTCTCACCTTGATATCTTGTATTATTATTTGCAGATTTAGTTGGGTTTTAGGCTAACTTTAAGAGACAACATACTCATGCTGCTTCAGAATGGCTTTTTCACATAGTGTCTGGATTCTATGTAATTCATTCATAAGACTAATATAACTAAAGCCTTAGTAAAGCCTGTAAATCTGTGTCTGCAAATGCAATTAAGGTGTTCGTATTTTGTAAAAAATATGAAATTGTGCACAGTCCAGAGCCAGACAGCTTAGCTACTACATGAAGAATAATCAATACAAAAAATCTGTTTCAATTTATAAATTTAAGTGTTTTTTAATGTTCTGTGTATAATCGATTCATAGCTAGAAACAGGTAAAAACTGAAACACTCGGTGTCCATCCATTCTGGTCTTAAGGCTCATCTAATTATCTTAATCTAGTATCTATTGTATCTTTAGAAAAATTAAAGATTTATTATTCCTGGTATTATGAAAGCCTGGCCACATAGTCTTTTACTACCATAAACCAACACCACTTTCATGATAAATTGAAGCTGGCAAAGAGATATTAGAATATACTACAAAACAAGGCTATATACTATTAACCTTTAAATTCTTTTAGATTCTATTTGAGTCACCCTCACCAAAAGAAATCAATTAAGAGTAATATAATTAAGGGATTGAATAGGTTCTGAACATCTAATATGTATTCTAAGTCTAAACTATAATAAATCTGATTATATACCACAATTTCAAATATCATTCAGTTACTCAACTACTCATTCTTATTTTTAGACAGAAGATTACAATACCATTTGCACTTTGCATTTCATGACTATTTCTCCACAGGCAGAAACTTGACATTAGCATTTTATAATGAAATCTAATTTAAGGCATTTAAATTTAGGGGATAAAAATTGATGACTGCTATTCAATTCAAATCCAGAAAATGTAATTACTATAATTAACAGAGTATCTAAATTACATGATTGAATTTGAAAAGAAAGTGAGAAAAATGAAGAAAAAAAAAGATCTGGCAATTAGATTATTCTTTACTGGTTAATCCTAGAAGACACTCTCCCTCATACATTGTGTTTACTTTTAGAAAGGTGAATTTCTGGACCAGAAACTTCTGGACCAGCACTAGGAAGTCACTCTGTGATTTTGCTTTTTACTAAAATAGGAAAATAAAAACTTGAACTGTAACAGATTCTTTGAAGCTACAGGTATGTCTCCATTCCAATGCACAATGATTCTTAAATGGTCTATCTAATCTGTTTGGGTTACAGCATCGCATGTGTAGGTAGGAATAGCATTCTCCTGTTGTTGATCTGTTTTGGCTTCTGAATATCAACATATGTTCACTTTATCTCATCTCCCATAGATACTTTATAGTAATACTCTGCCCTATGCTCATCACTACCACCGCTTTTGGATAAATTGCTCACCCCTCAGGTAGTTGTTGGTAAATTACTAAATTAGGTACCCATAGTTGGAGAAAAAAGATAGAAAAGTGCATATTTGCTTTTGATTTGACTTTTCTCCTCTGTGACTCTACAAGTCAGAGTATGGTGATCTTGAATTCCCTTCCCAGTACTGCACTGGAGCCCAACCCTCACCAGCTCTGAAGAGCTCATCATGCTCATTTCTTTCCAACTCCAAGTCCATGATGGAAATGTTTAGACAAGGGAAATTGGTCAATTCTACAAATCACAGCTTTTTAATTTCTTTTCATAGAGGTAGTTTACCAGCACACCACTACTTCTAGCTCTGTTTAAGAAAATAAACAAAGTACCATCGGTAGCAAGCAGTGGAGAAGTTTGAATTTCATTCATCACATAATAAAGGGGTATTATAGGAAGTTTAGGTTAGTGGGCAGGGACAGACGAGTAAAGAGAAAATGAATTTAGTCCTACGATGTTTATTAATGGAAATAACCGAAAACTGGTTGCCAAGATCTAGTTTGGGACATAAGACACTACTGATTGCTGCTTTACTGGCCAACCCATCCCTGTCCCCAAAATTATAGATATATAACAATACTGGAAAAAGGGTATCACAAAATTGTGCTTACTAAAAAATAATATAAATTACTAACCACTTTTGGAATTACTAACACAATAACAATAAAACCACTCCCTTTACTGATTATTTGTTCAATAGGAATTTTGAAAAGGCAAATATGGTAATCCAGGCTTAGTTTCAAAATAAAGTCCAAATTCCTAGTTAACTTTTATCACTTGTAGATAACAACTTCTCAATCCAATGCTTTTTATCTATGGACACCATTTTCACCACAAATTTGTATAATAAAGTAGAAAGTGCTCTAGACAGAATGCAGAGGTTGGACTTTACCACTTCCTCACCATGTAACCCCATGACTCCACACTTACCTAACCATCTCATTTGCAATTATGTGTAGGAATAATAATAAATGCTGCCCCCTTCCTCAAGATTTGTGTCAGATTATATTGTTTTAAATTTAAAACAATAGAAGAATGTGTAAAAATATCCCAGGTAGTTACGTTTATTATTTCCGTAGTAGCCCAAACTAAAAATGTGAGATGGGATTATTGTTTTTACCATACAAGCAGGCAATAAAGAGAGTCTACTATGGATCAACAATATCCAAATGACAACAGACTGAATCACACAAAACTGGTGTACGCTTTGTCACAGTCAATGCACATCACAGACATGCTGGGCAATGACATCATCGTGACTGAGAAAAGAGTTTTAAAAGTGTATAAATATAAATGTATGTATACGTGTGTGAGTATACATATACTTATAGTATATAAGTATATACTATATATACTTATACATATACTTATATTTATATGTATATTTCCCCCCCCACTGGTACAGCCCTTCCCTAGGATAAAATGATGAGCTACATGAAATTAAACATGTAAATGAATTGTTACTCTTCTACTTCTCCAATATGATTTATATAAAGAGAACAAGAAGACATAGCTGATAGTGAAAGGGAGCCTGACCCTGCTTGATGCCACTAGGGCCACTGAAATTTGGCGTTTCATGAGCCTAAGTCCTAGATAGGATTTTGTCAAGTGGTCCTGATGTAAACTTGGCTTGTAGGAAACCATGAATATGTCTCTCAGAGATCTGATTCCTTTCCCCCAGTTTTTTATTCCATTTTCACCATTTTCTGGCTTTCACTTATTTTTGTCAAAAGCTACAGGTACCAAATCTCTATATCCTAAAATTAAAAAAAAATTAATGTTTATTTAATTTTGAAAGACAGAGTGTGGGAGGGGATGAGCAGAGAGAGAGAGAGGGAGACACAGAATCCAAAGTAGGCTCCAGGCTCCAAGCTGTCAGCACAGAGCCCGACACGGGGCTTGAACTCACGGACTGTGAGATCATGACGTGAGCTGAAGTTGGACGCTTAACCGACCGAGCTACTCAGGTGCCCCTGTGTCCTAAAATTTGTTAAAGAAAAATAAAACATTAGCCTAGAAACATTTACTCCTCAAATGGAAAGGTTTATGGACCCATATGAGGTCAAAGTAATTTTATCAAAAAAATGTAAGCTTCTATATGATCATGATAGCATTTATCAAATGTTCAGACGATGTTGAGCACTGTTACATACTTTCTATATCTTATCTCATTGTGCTCTCACTTCAGCCCTATATGGTACTACTATTATCACTCCCGTATTATATGAAAAAAAAAAACAAAAAGTCAAGCCGGGCCCGAAATTTCAAAATCTTTTACAGAGTAATTTTAGGGGATTTTTTTAGGGGATTAAAATATTCTGAAGTTTACTGCACTATTTAGTAGTTTTCATCTTTCAGCCAAAACCTAAAGGAGTAGTTTTGATTAGCAGTCAAATTATTTTTAGGTTCTTAGATTCACAGTAAAAATGTAGATTTCCAGTAATGCTAGCAGACCAAACATGGCTTATTTTAAGCAGTTGTTTATTATTCATTTATCATGTGTCTTTTCATTCAATAAGTATGTATTATCAACTGCTATGCTCAGAACTCTGTTGGAGACCAAGAAATAAAAAGCTATTTCCCACCATCCTCCAAGAAGAATTTTTAAAATAACCCTTAATTTTAGCCAGGGTCATACCTAGCATGTTGGATACCCAGAGTGGATCATTTTTTAATACTTTCCTTATATATAAAAAAAGTATTCTCAGATACAATCCTGAAATGAGACAAATAATAATGGCTAGAAAATAAATATAGACAGTAAACATTTTCTCTAGCTAAATTTGTGCTGGTATGCCAGTATAAAAATATAATTAATAAAATAAATATTAAAGATATGTCAGAAAGTTGAGAAAGGGAGCACCTGGGTGTCTTAGTTGGTTAAGCATCCCACTTCGACTCAGGTCATGATCTCATGGTTCATGGGTTCGAACCCCGCATCAGTCTCTGCCCTGACAGCTCAGAGCCAGGAGCCTGCTTCGGATTCTGTGTCTCCCACTCTCTCTCTATGCCTCTTCCCCACTTGTGCTCTCTTTCTCTCTCAAAAATAAATAAGTAAACATTAAAAAAAAGAAACTTGAAAAAAGAGCAGATTAATTTTTAATTTAAGTATTTTGCTTATAAAAAAGAAAAAAGTATATCTACACAGTGTTCTGTTGAAGTAATCAATAATATTGCATTCTCTGTTTTGAGCCTTAATGTCTGCATACATTCAACAATGTTGTCAAAATTTATCTTCTTCACATATTCATTGTCAGATTTGTTCATCTATCTCCACTCAGAGTAATTCAAAGGGCACTTTGAAAATGTTTCCTTCACATGAAGCAACAGATATAAAAATACATAGAAAAAAATATCAAAGATAACTTTGGCAAGGTTTATGGAATTATATTTCACAATGAAGTTCTATTCATGTCATTGTTTCTTTGGGTTAATTCTAAAAGCTTTCAAATGCAACTACAGTTGAAAAATTGCCACTAAAATGTCTTCACTAGAAAAGTCAGGAAACATTTGTATTATACCTGGTAAACTTTTCCAAAGTTTAAAATTGTTCAAAATCATTTGTGTCTGATTTGAGTGAAGTTTTTGTTTTCTTCAATATACTTTAAACAGCATATGTGAAATAAACGATATCACAATGACCAAAAAAGAGAACTTAGTTCTTTGGCCGATTGCTCCCTCTTGAACCAAACATTAAGTATTGTGTCTGCATGTGCCAGGAGACTATTGGATAACTGGAGATTCCCCCAAAGGATCTCCCTTGTAGAACACAGCGTTTATCAAATAATAAGTAATATATATGTATCTATAATACATATGTATACACTTATGCATACTATAAATACTATACATATATAAGATATGTATGTAGATATATAATAATACGAGTGTATATATATAAACACATATAATATTGTGTATATACAACAATAGAAGTTAAGTCAGCATAGGACACTTGAGGAGTATTTTATCACTGATACTGTTTAATTGCTGTATTAGTTGCTGGCGCATGGTGGTAGTAAAAAGCAGACTGACTTTTAATTGGTTATTACTGCTTTTTAATTCTCTATAGAAAATGTTAGCTTATAGTGCCTGCACCCAAGGAGAACCACCCCACTGCCCCAAATTTGGCATTACCACTGGTTTTAGCCAATGGAATTTAGCCAATCAATTTACATAAAAATAACTATTTTTAAAAAATATTTATCAATAAAAAAACAGTAGCAACCCAAATCCTCCCCCCATCTTATATTTTCCCATTTCTTACTCCCAGCTATTTGAAACAATACATTGTACTTAAACTTTGCATGGGTTTTATAGTTTGGCAGATGTGTATTTGAATCTTGGCTCTGTTACTTACTAGCTATGTGACCTTAAACAAGTTAGCTAACCCTGCTGAACTTCACTTTTAATTTCTCAACTCTGAAAAATACTCACTAGCATGGCATATCTTATGTGCATAACAAATGAAAAGGCACTTTCGTGTATTACATGCTCATTAAATTTAACTACTATGACTATCCCTTAGCTTTGGCCCTGGATCTGCCATGTGCTTCAGACCCCTAAATATTTCAGATTCCTTGGGCAGTAATTACCTATGATAAGGTATGGACTAAATAGAAGGTTCGTTTTTTTTTCCTAAAATACATTTAAATTAACATGTATTATCTTTCCTTCTACCAACCTAGTTTCTTATAAACTGCTTATATAAATGACCTACACTCACTGTCTCCTCTTTATTACTACACAGCCTCCTGCTTTCTTCCATTCTTCTAAAGGTCTCACTTAAATGTTATCAAGATCATCAACACCAGGGCCTTTGCTCATTCTCACAGAAACTATTCACAAAATTCAGGAGTTGTGAAATTCACTAGAGGCAAATTCACTTATCTCACAGAGAGAAACTGAAGCTCAGAACAAAGAAGCAGTTTGTCTCAGCAGCTAGAGAATGAGCAGAGACACAAGTCTGGCTCCAGAGAAGGCCCATTTGCTCCATTTTTGTTAGTGTCAGTTGCTGCTCTCCAACTCTGTGTTGACTAACTCCATTCTTCCCTAACTCTCCTCTCTCCTCCTAAAACTGACCATTTCTCTTGTTTCTTTCTTTAGCCTTCTCCCTTACCTTTGTACCCTCTCTTTCTCAAAATCTAATCTTTTTCTCCTTCTTCAACTAGCATCTTTCTTAAAGAATCTCCTAAATCTGGCCCCAAGTTCACTCTTAGATCATGAATAATCTGTTAGAAACCTCCTCCTGGATGGAGTAATGACTTCAAGTGATTAATCTCAAATATTGGGTTCAACCTTAATTAGATAACCAGTAAGATAAACCCAGAGCCTCTTAGAAAAAATGTCCTGACATTATTCATTCATGGGGACAAATACTTAACTAGCACCTTTTAATTGGGTGACACTGTGCTTGCACTGGATATGCAAACACATGCAAACATGTGCAAACACAATCCCAGTTTTGTAGACCCAGAACACGCATTCCAGGGTGGGAAGTCCAAGGTGGAGTCAGGGCTCAGACCCCATGAAACCCCATCCACTCTGCCCAGCTCACATGGTACTGTCTGCCTGCCAGGACCACAGGGTATGAAAAAGGCTTCAATTACATCATCATTCTGAGATAGCTGGAGGAGCTAAAGTTCATGGCTTTTATACCAGAGGCAACGAGGTGACTGCCAAAGCCAGTATGAACTACAATCCCATCGTGTCCCAAGTTGGCTGAGATGCTGGCCTTGGCTATGTTATCCAGAAGCAGGAAATAGAGACTGATGACAGGTGCTCACAAGGAAGAGATCCTGAGTGACCATGCAGCAGACTTCAAGCAGGCATGTTGGGACACCGAGAATAGAGGCCAAGCCTGGGGGGCAGGTGCCAACCTCGAATTTTCCAGGATCCCCCAGGGCAGAACCTGAGACTTGCCAGTACTAACCTTTGACTGCCTGGCTCTGGTCCAGAGAAGGGTCTCTGGAGTTTGTGTCTGTGTCTCTATTTCTTCCATTCCAGTAGAAGAGACAGACATGAAGCAAATCATAAATGTAAATGTATAACCACAAACCATGATAAATATTTCAAATGGAAGTTACAGGTGCTATGAAATTACCATGTTCTCATTTGCTGATAGGTCTATGGAAGATCTTCCTTTATCTTTCCATTCATGACAACAGAACTAATGGGAAGATCGCTGGGCATACCATAGGGACAGGGGAAGTCAAAATCTCTTTATATTGATGATCCTCCAGAGTTCATGATCTCATTTAACTACAGTGGTCAGAATTATTAAAATTATATGTGTCATATGGCCTACCAGTAAAAATATTAATATAAATTAAATATGGTATCTCTTCAATTTTTTTAATGTTCATTTATTTTTGAGAGACAGAGACAGAGACAGGAGAGCAGAGAGAGAGAGGGAGACACAAAATCTGAAGCAGGCTCCAAGCTGCCAACACAGAGCCCAATGCGGGGCTTGAACTCACAAGCCGTGAGATCATGACCTGAGCCAAAGTCAGATGCTCAACCCACTGAGCCACCCAGGTGCCCCAGTATCTCTTCATGATAGAGACTTTTGAATCAGATTATTAAATAGCCAAATCACAATCAATAATAAGAACAATAATTTTCATCATAAAGAGTTCAAAACAACGAATAAATTTTTCTGCCTTCTTTCATTTTCAGAGTAGAAATTCCATAAGGTATCTCCTAATGAATGGTTTCTAAATTTATACTTTATAAATTTGTGAAAAAAATTAAAATTTTATGATGAACAGTTCAACTAATTTACTATTTTAAAATGCAACTACAGTTTGAAACTATGAATAAACCTTTATTAGAGTACAACTTACTTTAAAGAAAACCCATATCTTCATATTAACTATTTCCAACTATAACAATAATGATTAGCAATATAAATATGAATGTAGGAATATCTCTCTAATGGACATATAAGAATTGTAATGCAATTAATACATGGCTATATAATAGAATAATATAGCTGGGCTCATGTGGCCTGTGTCATTCTGTGCAAAGCATTTCCATTTATGAAATGCTACTTCATGAGGATAATAATATCACTTTCATTAACAACATAAAACAAAACTTGCAAGATATGTAGTAAACACAGAGAATTTAAAAATCATATGTATACTCATCAACTATTAATTGTCCTCTACCTTTATTTATTTACTTGACAATCTTCAATAAGTTCATATTAAGAAGGGAAGATAGAACATGCACTAAATAATAAATTATCATATTAATTTCTGGCAAATATGTTCAGGAATACAGAGCTGCATAAAACACAAATAAACAACAACAAAACCAAAACCAAACCAAAACAAAACAAAAAACAAAACAAAGAAAAAACACCCTACTACCACTAAAGCCCAAGAGAAGAGAAGCTTCTTTTCACTGAAAGAATCAGGGAACAGTTCATTGTTCTATTGAAGACAATAGTAGTATTTGAATTTGGTTTTGAAGCATGAACAAGAACAGAGAAGTTTAGATGGGACATGTAGGGAAAGGACTGAAGCAGAAGCAGAATGGACACAGGCTCAGGGAGGGAAACGTGAGACAGGTCCAAGAGGACAATGAATCATCCAGAATGAGTGTAACGTAGGATCTGTGGAAGGAGGAAGGAGGTGAGGTAAATGGAGAGCAGGTATAAAGTGCTTCAAATGCCAGAAGAATCAATATTTCACTTAGCTGAAAATGAAGGGTCACTGCAAATTTTGGAAGAAGGGAGTTACATAACCATGACAAAGCTCTAAGGGATAATCTAATGACTCTAGAAACAAGGAACTGTGAAAGGAGGGCTGGAGATTAGAAGATTAATCTGAAAAATATAAAATTTTAGATAAGAGGGGAAAAGGCCTTGAAGTGAAAAGGCACAAAGAGGAGAGAAGCATAATTTTCAAAAAGCAGGATAGGATAAATTTGATATTCATTTTGTTTGGAAGACAGTAAGTTCAAGAGGCTTCAAAAATAATAGATTTCAAGTTGAAATGACAAAAAGAGTAGAAGTGCAGGGACACATTTGATGCTTTCCCTACTAGCTATCAACAAAGAGCCTCAAAGCAAACAGGCTAGGCTGTTTGTCTAAGCAATATTTCTCAAGCAACAGTTTACTGGAGACTTTGATATGTTTATAAATATTCAACACAAAGAGGTTTTCCACTGTCAATTCAGGACACACTAAATATCTTATCTTCCTCTTAAATATTTACATTTAACATAAACATAATAAAGTTCTGGGAAATTGTGTACTAGTGTGTGTATGTGTGTGTGTGTGTGAGTAACACTATTAAATCTCATGGGACACTAGCACTGCAAGGGACAAAGTTTAGAGAGACAAGCATACATATTCTTCTGAACTTACTATTATAGAGGAAGTATGTGTTATAATAAATCTCTTTGGTATGGATTAATATCAGGTATCATGAAGTCATTCCAGTAGACCTAAGAGATGGAAAGAGATGTAAATTGTCACTCAGGATAGAGTTGAGATCTGCAAATATAAATTTAGAAGTCACATAACAGAGAAGATACTTGAGATTATGAAAAGAGGTGATTTTGCAAGGGACTGGAAAAGTTAAAGAGAGGACATGGAAGCTGCAGACAGTGTACATTTTAGACTCCATTAGATGGATAAATGAGGCTAAATTGGCAACTGGACTAATAACAGAGAGGGAAACAATATGTTGTTAGAAGGATAAAGCAGAGCAGTATCCAGATTATACATATTGATCAAAATTATGTAACTTTAGCACCTCAACTTCCATATAAGTTTGTATAAAAGCTGGTATACAGAATTAATAAGTACTTTTGTATAAAATTTAGGTCAATTGTCATTTGATAACAGCTGTTTGGCTCTTCAGAATGCAGTCAGAAAGTGTTTTCCATTTTTTCAATAAGGAAATATCAAGAAATAATGGATCTCCTCTAGAAATGGAATGTATTTTAAATAAATTGTCTTTGACACTCTGTACCACAAATACCTTTATTAAAATATTTAGTAAAGATTTCTTAAATATTTGATTCTTGGGCACCTGGGTGGCTCAGTCAGTTGAGCTTCCAACTTTGGCTCAGGTCATGATTTCATGGTTGATGAGTTCGAGCCCCGTGTTGGGTTCTGTGCTGACAGCTCAGAGACTGAAGCCTGCTTCAGATTCTGTGTGTGTTTCTCTCTACCCCTCCCCCACTCATGCTTTTTCTCTCTCTCTCTCTCTCTCTCTCTCTCTCTCTCTCTCTCTCAAAAATAAATAAACATTTTAAAAAACTTAAAAAAAATTTTTTTTAATATTTGATTCTTGAGAGAGACTAAAGAGTCTTAAGGGCATTATACTGTATTTCCCTCTAGAAAATAGATTCTTAGTATGATATTTCAAAAAAAATTACAATAAAGTAAAATATTTTAAAATAATAAAATATGGAAGTTTTATGGCACTCTTGAGTGATCTGAAGTACATTAAAATGAAATACCATCTCAGGACACCTGGGTGGCTCAGTCGGTTGAGCGTCCGACTTCAGCTCAGGTCATGATCTTACAGTTTGTGAGTTCAAGCCCCGCATAGGGCTCTGTGCTGACAGCTCAGATCCTGGAGACTGCTTCGAATTCTGTGTCTCCCTCTCCCTCTGGTCTTCCCCCACTCATGCTCTGTTTCTCTCTCTTTCAAAAATAAATAAAAATTTAAAAAAAAATTTTTTTTAAAAATAAATAAAGTGGAATACCATCTGAACAGTAATATTCAAGCATTTTGAGTATTAGGAAATTTACAGAAAGCAAAGCCTAAAAATAAAGATAGGATGACTACTGTGAAATTATATTTTATTCATGTCTATTAATGAAATCATAACAAAGTCATAATGAAATCTAGTTCTAGTCTTGCACAACCTAAAAGTCACACCCTTCAACACCTAAAAGGGTCTTTCTACTGTCTAAGAAAATGCTGTTTATATTATGGTAGCAACAAATCTCTTCTGTATAGAAACACTTTCAGAACAAGTGCCTGAACTTTATCTTTCTTTTCCCTCCTCTTTTCTTTACTGCTTCTGGAGACAGTATTTTATGTCCTAAAATTCCTAATAAGTGCCTCATATATGACATGTCAAATCTATGTTGGTGTTTGTATGGTCATCACAGTATGACCCAGAGAACACTTGATAATGTATGCTTGCTCATTGTTTTTGTTTGTTTGTTTGGTTGGTTGTGTTGTTGTTGTTTGTTTTGTTTTTGTTTTTGTTTTTTTGCTCGACCTCTGGAAGAGAAAATTTTCATGAATATAATGACTCTGAAATAATTCTGAGTAGCTCAAAATAACTTTTAGGGTGATTCAAATCATCTCTTTGGTTAGTGAGAATGGATTATACCTCAAGGAAGGATAGTATGGCCAACCTGGCATACACATTAAGATGTCCTAACACTATCTTTTATAAAGATGCAATCTGTAATGGCGAGCCACACTCAATCTGTTCGTTCTTTTTTTTTTTAATTTTTTTAATGTTTATTTATTCTTGAGACAGAGAGAGACAGAGCAGGAACGGGGGAGGGTCAGAGAGAGAGGGAGACACAGAATCTGAAGCAGGCTCCAGGCTCTGAGCTGTCAGCACAGAGCCCGACGCGAGGCTCGAACTCACGGACCGTGAGATCATGACCTGAGCCGAAGTCGGACGTTTAACCGACTGAGCCACCCAGGCGCCCCAATCTGTATGTTCTTAATATCAGTACTCTTCAATGTTTCTCACTCTGGCTGGTTTTGACCCCTTGAGCTTTAAAAACATCTATGAAATGGAGATCTATATAGTTTTCTTTCTACTTCATAAGAATATTGTGTGAACATCTAGTATAAAAGATATAAAAAAAATGTTTTCCAAAACTCTTTTTATGGGATTCTACATAAGCATAAGCCATCATTATTCAAAATGGTATTATTTGCAGATTTTGAATCATCTGCTTTCACTAAGTGTGAATTTAAAAGCAATGCTTTAAAAAGAAATCTCTTTGGGATGAAATGAAGAAAAAGGCACCAGAGCTAGGTAAAATGCTGCCAAACTTGTGTGTACATGATACCTGGGTGTGATAATCCACAGATAACTCCCATCTGTTATTTCTTAATTTACCCTCAGCTGTTTCAATAACATGATATTGTTCATCATTTCTCAATCTTTTCAAAATATTTCTTCTTCCTTTTTTTAAACTCACACCATTGCAGTTATGTAATGGAACATTAACTATTCTCTCAACTAGGCAACTTTATTTGCCGAGTTTCTCTAAGAGTAGATGAAAAATATTAACTATAGATAAGTTTCTTAGAGTCAGACTATCTTCCAGATAACAAAAATAAAATAAGTAAAGGACGAAAAAAAACTAAAGTAAAGTGAATCTCAGAAAAATAAAGGAGACATATTTGGGGAAAATTTAGAGAAACTGAAATGTGTACCTTGGAACACTAATTTCTGTAGATATTAATAAGCATTATATAGAAATAGAATAAATTGGGGGAAATATTGGGCCAAGCAAACTTCAGTTTTACTGCAAAAAAATATCTAATATGACTTGTAAATTTCTAACAGGAGAATGAGTATGACAGGCAGTATTTCCCAAACTTATTTTATGCTTCTGTTTGGAGTATCTCAGGGGAATGGTCTTCCTTGAGCTCAGGAGTTTAGGAGTTCAATTCATCAGATTTGTCAGTTTTAACAAAAAACCAGATGGGTGACAGCACATATTCACAAAATGACTGCAGTATGGTCCTTGACTCACTAGTGCTAACCACTTGAAGCCACACATCCTCAACTCTTTGCTAGCTAATCAGGAGTTCTCCTTATGCCCCAAATTCTCCCAAACACTTCATGAACTTTTGTAATCTCCTGGCTTTGCTCAAGCTATACCACCTTATTAATATCCTTCTCTTCTTCCACTTTCCTGTCAAAATCATACAAACCTTCAATGTTTATAATCAAATGTTTCTCCCTCTCTGTCTCAGTACTTCATATGTGCTTCTCCTTGGGACAGCAGTTCTCAAACTTGGCTGTACATTCAAGGTATCTAAAGAATGATAAAAAACACTGATCCCTGGGTCTCACCCACTGATTTTGATATAATAAGTCTGAGATACAACCTGGGCATTGGGATTTTTTTTTTAATTCCCCAGTGATTGTAAGATACAGGCAATGCTGAAAACCATTGGTTTGGAGTTCATGGTAGTTTGTCTCTGCACTTTATAAACCTATGTAGATTCTAAAAAAGGGTTTAAGTTTTTTAAAGGAGAAATATAACCCCCTTCATGTTCATAGGTCTCCTGTACCCATAAACATTTTTTAATGAAAACCAGAAGTTCTAATTTGGCTTATATTTTCAATAATGATGCTAAAATTATCAAAACATTGTCCAAACTACTCTGTTCCTCCATTCCTATTCAGGTAAATTGTATCATTAAGGAAAGGGGCTCCCATATCTAGCTATGAATCAACACAAATGGGAGAGCATGTGGAAACACATATATCAAAGCTTTCTAGTCCCAGACCTACTAAAGCAGAATATCTGAGTTAAGGTTTCAGAAGCTTGTTCTGTTTTTTTTTTGTAAGCTGCAATTCTAATGTCAATAACAAACAGATCCGTTTTGTGAATCACTGATTTAAAAAGGAATTATGTAATTTGGCTTTTATGAAAGCATTTACTCATTATAGTGGTATTTGGAAGGGTTCAGTAATAGAAAATAATATCATGATTTTATAGTACAAAGAATAAATAATTTTTAAGAGACAATAATCATAAGTTCCTAGAGAATATGCATTATGGATGAGAATATGCATTATGAATACCAAATATGTTCCAAATGCAAAAGGAAGCATTATTTTATTTTAGTATTTACAAGCCCTCCATTCCAGGTCATGGTTTTCATGGAATTGAAATTGATTGCCCAAAATTATATAATTAATTATATTCAGTTTGTATTAAAATAACTAATTGTCTCAAGCCTGTTAGCATGACACTTGGTAAAAATTAATTCTCCAAAAGAAACTGAGAAAATATGGGCCATCATCATGGGCATAATAGCTCATGTTTTAAGCAATTAGTGAAACTTTCCTAATGTTTAACTTTTTAAAACTTTTTTTAACCAGGAATTTCAGGCACACTATAACTCTGATGTCAGGTGAAAAATATTTGACCCATCAACCACATGAGAGTCAATAGAACTTCACTGTTTTATTATATATATATATATATATATATATATATATATATATATATATATATATATATATTTCTATCCTCAGATAACTTCAACAGCATGAAATAAAAATTCAAATTATATGCTGTCTTTTCAACTGTCTGAATGAAGATGGACTATGGATGGAATAAAGGAAAGAAGAATCAGAAAAAACACAAGAATTTTCAGAGAGCATTAATTGCATTAATTGACTCAATTATATATGCTTCTTTTTACTAATATTCTCCCACACCAGCTCTGGGTTTGGCCCTGTGACTTTTTGACTTTTACAATGGGACAGAACAACTGACTCAATTCAGACTCAATCAGAGCCTTGAAAAAATGTTTGTGAGTTTCTGTTTCCTCCATAGTTTCCTGTTGTTACTACAAAAAAAATATCCAGGCTAGTCTGCTAGAAAGATATGTGAGATACATGAAGGAAATTCAAGTCATGTAACCCAAGGTCCTCCTCGGTCAGCCAGTTCACAGCCAACCTATGATCTGGCTACAGATGCAGAAGAAAGCCCATTGAGATCACAGAACCACTCAGCTGATCTATAGACTCATGTCATTTTAAGCCCCTATGCTTTAGGAAGATTTATAAATAGAAATCACTGATACAAATGTCTTCAGCATTTGAAAGACTGTCCTGTGAAAGAGTTTGGATCTTTCTTGGTCCAGTTCTACTAAGAGAGAAAAAAAGTTTATATTGACCAAAAGACAGATTCCCATTTAAGAAAGTACTTTTTAACAAGTTATGGTTGTTCAAAGGTGGAATGGGCTACAGGCACTGAATTTGCTGATTCCGGAATAATTCAAGTTGGGGCTAACACGAACGCATTTTATTCATTCAACAAGTTTGTTTCTTCATTTTTTCCTTGAATGCTACAAAATTATATACAGATTCTACAATCTGTATATTATAGTGCCTTGTAGAGTATATTGGTTTTCTCATTCTCAATTAGTATTACAAACAAGAAACAAGCTACCCATCCTTATAGCAATCCTCTTGGATATGGCTGCCAGAATTTTCAGCCAAGACTTACTGGCCATCATTCACCCTGAAAATGGAGCAATCCCCATTATGTAGACCTAACTAAACAAATTATTAATTCTATCATTCATTAATTTCAAGGGTCACCAGTTAGCAATCTGTAGCTGGCTTTTGTTTAGACTCACTGTTTTTAAAAATGTGAAACTAAATGTTTTCATTTCCTATCTACCATAGTTCCCAACACCTCCTATTTCATACATTCACAATACTGACTTAGTCTCTTTTTGAAGCCTATGCAAGTGCTTATTTGTCACACACATTCCACCAAAATTTATGGGAAATACAGAGATGAATTCAATATTAATTACAGCCTCAGAAATCTTACAGGTTTTTTTTTAGGAGGGTTGACCTCCTTACTCAAGTAATTATAATAGGGATGAAGCGATATGTGCAGTAAAAGAAATCCAGATAAAATGACATGAGATCTCTGAGTTAGAAAAAATTAGGTGCAGCTGAACTGAGCAGCATATGCATAATTAGTGGGCACAGAAATTTGCAAGAGTCTCTTTTTTCTCTTTCATGTTGATCCACAAAAATATCATCACTGGAATAGCTATAACCATTTGGAATCTTCATTAGAGGAGATATCTAACAAACAGGTGGTCCCAGATTGTCACATTTCTCTACTTTCATCCAAATTTTGATTGAATTATATAACTTAAAAATGACTTTGACCTAGTAGGATTTTCCTTTCCTTCCTCAATTAGGATCAAAAATTGCCACATTTGTACATTAAAGATACTGACATGCTGTTTTTCATTACTTGGTCTCCAAACAATTTGTTCCAAGCTCTTTGATCCTTGAAAATGTCAAATTAAATATTAATATTTTTAAAGCTGAAGTGGTGATTTTCATAATAAAAGCCCTTGACTTTCAATACCTGTAAACAACAGGTTAATAAATACATAGTATTTTAATACCTGTCTTAACAAACAACTCTCCTAAAAATAATATCTTATGATGCTAAAGGCTGGAGTGACTACAAATGGTTACCAACTTATCTCAGAATTAGTGTTTCTCCATAACAAAAAAATATGGCTTTAATGGAGCAGTTTGGGGATGTTATGAAGATGACAAATCTCAAAGTTTTATCATCTGCTTCTTCAAATGCACTGTGACTTGCTGCATTCACTTCCAGCATTTCTGGTTCAGGAAATGTTGGATTTTCCTCAAGCAGAGCTCATGGCCAAGTGACCTTAATCAAATACATAAATAAACGGAAGCTTTCCCATGAGAACTAACTATCACAATTATGTCATGTCCAGTCACAGAACTGAAGAGACTGGGTTTATAAATACTGCAGACCTCTTTAACTTATTCAATTTTGATAATCCTATAGGTCACCTTAATCTTATTACTATGATTTTTCATTGCTTTTAACCTAAACACTATATGTAATAGACTGATTATTCCAAATATAAAATTTTCCAAAACCATTAAATTATCTAGTATATCATTTAACCTGCATAACCTTTATTTTCTTATTCCAAGCATTACAAATCTTTGAAAAGCTATTTCTAAATCATGAACACAATGTCTAAGATAAACACAACTATCACCAAACTTCCCTAGGTTAAGGGAACACAAACAAAATTTGTGTAGTTCCTGAGAGAGAGAAACTTTGTTGTGTTTTAATCTATTCTCTGTTCCTGGATCCATACCCAAATTATAAATTGTGGATTTACTACTTCTTTAAGGAATTGCTCTGAAGATTATATACCTGTAAACTTTATTAAAAATACACTAGGGGCACCTGGATGGCTCAGTTGGTTAAGTGTCCAACTTTGGTTCAGGTCGTGATCTCACAGTTAGTGGGTTCAAGCCTCCCGTTGGGCTCTGTGCTGACAGCTCTGAGCCTTGAGCCTGCTTCGGATTCTGTGTCTTCCTCTCTCTCTCTACCCCTCCCCTGCTTGCACTCTGTCTCTCTCTCTCTCTCAAAAATAAATAAACATTAAAATAAATAAATAAATAAATAAATACACTAAAATTTTAATAAACAGCAGCTCTTAATATTAACATTAATAGCTACTGCTATTGCCGCTGCTGCTGTTGCTGGTGATGGTAAGTTTATTGGAGGTAGCTTAAATTTGTGTTGATTATGGAGGAAGTAATACCAGCAGGAGTAAATTACTTATTGCCTGACTTTAAAATGTATAACAAATTATGGTTTATCTACTGGTGATGACCACTTAAAAATTAGAGTTATTGTTATCACAACCGAAAAAAAAGAAAAGGCAGAGTTATGTCTGATAACTTGCATGATAAACATTACCGTATGTCTTACACTCATATTTGTTTGTTGTTTTGCTTTATCTTTGTAGTCAGTCCATTTTAAAGATCAACTTGTGTCTGTTCCTTGCCTTATAAGTCATGCAATGACCTTTAACCAGCAGCAATAACATCCTGATGTAAACAATAAAAAACTAATTTTTAATAAGCATGTCTATTATAAAATATAACTGTTCTTCTATTAACTAATGTTGTGCCTGATAGTGTCATAAATGGTAAATTCACTTCACTATGTCTATTTTCCAGAACTATTTTTCCTTTCATAGCAAGGGGAGAATAACTTAAACATAATTATTTTTTTCTATCAATTAACTGTCACATAAAAATCATCACTTATTTAAAAGAAAAGCCATTAAACTAAATTTCCAACATGTAACTATGTAACCATGAGGGTAAATTCATCTTTTTCTCTTTTTTTAATAAACAAATTCATAATCACCTTTATTTTAGAGCCAAAAAATGTTAAAACATTTTCATAAATACAGAATTTTATTATATTTTGGATTTGATTTACATAGAACTTCTTCCTTTGAGGAAATTCATTCCATAAAAAAGGTATTTAACATATTATACTACTTCATCAGCTCGTACTTAGTTTTATCCTATGTAATTATTTTTCACTCTGATGACTTGTACTAAATATATTCTTGTCTAAAGTATGTGTTTCCAGTGAGAGGAAGGTGTTAAAAAGAGGATTAAATTACAGAATATTATAAATACTTAAATATTAATGAGAAAAAATCCCAATGTCCAACAATGTATGACAATTACTTTAAATTTTAGAGTGCTTTGATATTTTATATCTGTTCAGGTTTTTTGTTGTTCCCAAAACACCGAGGGGAATGGGTTCACAATGTCTGAATAACTTAATACTATCCAAACATTTTACCTAGAAAACTACCGTAAATCTGCAGTCAGTCAGGTATTCTGCCATGTCAACATGTAAAATCTGAAATGCAGTGTATCCCTTGCATATTAGCAACTTCTGGTTTTGCGGTAACACTGATGTTCGTGCACTGAACTTAAACATGGAAATAGAGGTGCTTCGGTGGCTCAGTTGGTTAAGCATCTGACTCTCGATTTCAGCTCAGGTCATGACCTCAGGGGGTGAGATGGAGCCTGGCCTCTGGCTCCATGCTGGGTGTGGAGCCTGTTTGAGATCCTCTCTCCCTCTCTTCTGCCCCTCCCCCACTCATGTGCGCACCCGCACACATTCTTTCTCAAAAAAAGTGGAAGCATAAAAATGATTATACTCCAAAAGGTGTAGCATTTTAAATATGTAACAGATATTTTATTCTATTCCTCTATAAAGCATAGATCACAACCTTGAAATTAGAAATCAGATATATCAATAGGTCCTAACCATCCCCATTAGGTCCACAAAGAACATTAGGATCTGTCTTTCTTTTCCTGGCCTTTCTTATTTCATCTTTCTGCTTTCTCCATCTCTATGTGAAGAGAATATGCCTGCCAAAAGCACACTCAGAATTCCTCTGCTAACAGATACTTGTAAAAATAAGAATTTTGAAAAGGCATAAAGAGAAGAAACAGCATGTTCTAAATGCTGTGAAGATCTCAACACAATTTTCATTAGTCTCAGGCCCTGGCAGAAATCTGACTTGCACTTTAATGTCTCAGATACTGTATGCATAGACCAGTTCTCAAATCTAGGGCTGATGAACAATTATTTGCATATTTTGTTTGTGGCATTTTGGTGCTACTTCTAATGGAAAGTCACCACAAAAATAGCATCCATTTTGAACACTGAAGCGGTTCAATAGGTTGTTAGTTTCAAAGAATACTAAATAAGTCTTAACATGTAAGAAAAGTTTCAATTCAATTTATTTGTTTAATTCATTTTTTGCCTACCTACTTTAAGAAAAAATTTGAAGCAATAAATGGAAAAAAATACACATATAATAGAATTTGATAAAATAAAATATCAAATCGAGTAGGAGATGATAATAACAAAAACCCAGACTTAGACTTCATGGTAATGGATTCATATAAGAAATGTTCTCACTGATGCAATTTTATTAGGAGAAACAGATTTTTCTTGATATAAACGTTAAATGTTTATTTATCCCATGAGAATATAGAAAGTTCACTAAGCAATACGAATATGCAATAAGGTGGAAGAATCTTCAGCAACTGTTTTGCTGGAGTTATATAAAGGTAATTGATTTGAAATATATTAGAAATTGACTAATCTATTTATATAAAGAAATAAATTATTATTACCAGAGATAAAACTCAGTGGTAACACAGAAAAAGAGGTTTTTTAAAGTCTAATACAATGTTTCTTTCTCTGTGGGATGCCTTTAATGTCAAGTGTTTATTCACATCTTGGATTTTAAGGTTCTGTATAATTTTATTTGCTAAGTACTGAGGAACAAACTTTGTGATGCATATTTAAAAGACATTAATATACATTCTGTGATAGTATTTCCTTCCTGGAAAATTATAAAATCTAAAGAATTTCTCTTGAGGAAAGGAAGAATCATTACTTTTCTCTACAGTTTCTGAGCTACAGGAAAGTCTACAGGCAGAACCACAAAGTGTGTTTGAGATGCACCATTTATATATTCTCCGGGCTGAGTGGTCAGTCTCACTGATCCCAAGTTCCACATGATATGCATAAAAGAGATCCCATAAACCCACCTTGGCCATAAAATAAACTTTTCCTTTGTTCCTTGCCTCACAGACCTGGTGTGAAAATATATATCTAAAATTTCCACAAAAGACTTTTAAAACATAGATTTGCTAACTTAACTAGGTGAGACGATTCAGCAGAATCACCATTGCAGGAGACACATTCTTAGAGGCAAAATCTAAATAATATGTAAGATTTCTCCCAGTCTCCCCAGTAACATATCCAGCCATGGAATTTCAACACCTATCATCTGCTCTGACACCTCTCAACTAACTTTTTTACATTTGGATGACTTTTCCTGTCTGAAATTTAGGGAGATTATGTTAATTAAAAATTCATGTTCATTCAGTCTCAAAAATTAAATTAAAAAATAAAATATTGCTATTCTCTATCAATTCACTAAGGTGTCAGAATTAGTCATCATTGAAAGCTGTCCTATTATAATTTTTCAGGACATTGTCACCTCCTTTTTGGCACCCATCATCTGCCTGTGCCATAGTTACCTAGGTGTATGCTAGATGACATGTCATGTGAAGGCAGTTACAATTTGTGTTTTGTTATCATGTCTGACCTTCCCAGTGCAGTCAGCCAGATCTAGACACTTATAATCAATCAGAGAAGGTCAGGTGAATTGAATTAAGGCTGTGGATTCTGGGGTGCCTGGGTGGCTTAGTGAGTTAAGCGTCTGACTTCAGCTCAGATCATGATCTCACAGTTCCTGGGTTTAAGCCCACACTGTTAGTGTGGAGCCTACTTGGGATTCTCTCTCTCTCCCTCTTTCTCTGCCTTTCCCCCACTCGCACTGTCTCTCTTTCTCAAAACAAACAAGCAAACAAAAAAGCTGTGGGTTCAACTGAAGAAGAAAGTAGTCTGTATATAAAATTTTGAATGGTGTCAATATGTCAGATATTTCCCCAAAAAATCCCAGACTGATCTCCTTTAATAACTAAAATTCTAAATGAAGTGTTTATAAAGTAAAAATATTATTTTCACAAAATTTCTGTTAAACTTTAACACATATAAAAGAGTCTAGCACATATAAAAGGTAAGCACTAATTTGCTTACCAAGTGGATTGAGAACCAGTATGCAAATTCCTTAGGAAGTAGGGTACAAAGAAGTACATATTGAGAAGGAAAGGTCTAGTACATGGATCTGACCAAAAAAGCAGACTTGAGAAAGATGTCTCAATGTGAGAGGTGGACGGTTCAGTAATAGCCCAAGGAGACAAGGGACCTGAGAAACGAGGCCAACAAGGAAAATGAAGTGGGGCATGGGATAAAGACATCAAATGCCAAAAACAATCTTAAACCACTTCCTAACTTGCTCAAAAGTACAACTCGCTATCAGAAAGCCAATGCTGTGTTTTACTGAAGAATATCCCACAAATTTCTCTGGGGAATTATATCTAGTCATTTGAATGCTTTATTAAGGTCTCTCCACCTCCCGTTTCCCTCATGACAATCATATCCTGACAAAAGCAAAGCCAGCTGTCAGTGTGCCCATTGACCAATCAATTCCGGCCTGACATCTGGCCTTACCCTGTTTTCAGTCAGCAACCATTTCTGCACTTATTGAAACAGTTGACTGAGTGAAAGGAGGTCCTCTCTGGCAGCTATGTTTTCTCTTCTAAGTCACCAGGATCATGAAGCAATCATTTGAATTTAGCAAATTGTATTCTAATTATTCGGGTAAAGAATCTCAACATCTTTATATGAAAAAGAACGGAAGCACAGATGAGTTGCCATTCTCCTGTGAGTGGCACCTAAGCACAGAATTCAGCACGAGGGGATATGGGTTCGCCATAACCAGTGGTGAAGTACCACCTGCTTCAATCGCAACAGCTTCCTGATGGGGTAACATAATAAAGATACTGGCTAAGTGGATTTGACTTTATCCAACATAATCTTGCCTTCCTGAATTTCTGCAGGTGCCTTCTTTTAATGGTGCCTCAGTAGAGTTGAGTTTGGAATTATCCATACTACTGTCAGATCTTTTGAAGTCACACATGCACTTGGGAGAAAATAGATATTAATTACATAACACTGAGAGATTTTTTTTCAGAAAACATGGCAGGTGGATTCAAATTCTGAGGGTCAGTTTGGATTTTTGGTGACTTATTGCCATCAGTGCATACAATGTACAAATGTATATTTGTGTAGACATAGATTATATTAAATCCACACATACATATTCAAATATCATTTATCTTCAAGAGAAGGCTGTAAAAGAGATTTGAGCTAGCATTTTTTAAGCTTTACAAAAGGATACTGTTGCTACTAATAATACTATAATAATGCTTTAATAAATGCATAAAATATGTGCCTTAAGGTCCACTCTTACGCATTATGTGACAATCACAGAATGCCAGGAATTCCATCCATAAACTTCTATTATCCTGTAATTAATTCTAGATCAACAACCGGTGACTGTAACTTGACTTTAACATTTAGTTTTACTAACATGTAGTATCTCTGCTCTGGTTAGGATATTATTTTGGAGGAAGTACAACATTGATAAATAATTAACTTCTTTTTTAAAATCTTCTGTCTTAAGAGGCAGAAACTGTGTTGAATTTCTATCTTCTTTAATTTTTTTAAATTCCTAATTCTGAATTCTAAAGTACATAATAAATAACTAAAGAATCTAGGGTTAAGAAGTCAGTGAAGAAATTGCTGCTCTCTAGAGAGTGAGTCTCCCCCCAAAATAAAACCTTAGCTCAATCTGTTACACTGTATCTACATATTTTCTGCCCACAAATTTCACCACAGTATAAAATTTTTCCTGTTGCCCTATTGTTTCCTAAACTGCAGAAAGACACTCCTGAACTAGGTGTAAAATGTACACTTTAGTATAGTAGCCATCAAGTTCAAATTTGTCTTCCCACGTTACTGCAAAAAGGTATAGCATTTGCTGCACTAAAACACTATCTCTGAGTGCAATTAGTTGAAATAACCAAGCACAGTATTTCCAACTTAGAGGACTGTGCAACCATTAGAAATAGCAAGGGATTGCATAATGTTGTAGAAGTTTTTCCAGTGCTATGTCATTCATGCGCTTGAATAGCTAATATGTTTTTTAAATAAATTTTGAGGAGTTGATAACAGTTTGTGCACAGAGTTTCAGAAAATAGAAAATAAAAGGACTCCTTGGGTATGCATGAAGTTAAACGTTAGACACACTGTACTGCTTTGCTGTAACTTAGTGCCAGAATTCCCAAGTTAAGGATGAAGAAGAGAAATTATTTTTCCTGACAACCCTGGAGCCAACTGGGGTGTAGCATTACTTACCTAAAGATGGGTCTTTGGAGATGTTTCTTCCTGATTGTGACATGGTCATCCATTTAAAGGTAAAAGTTTAACTTCTTCCTGGAAACCACTCCAGAAATCCAGGGAGGCAATGTAGAAGTCTATTCTGCTGCAAGGAGCCCAGAAGGAAAAAGTAGTTTCCTCTTTCTCTTTTTGGGTGCTGGGAGAAAACTTCCCTGCTCTCTGCCAGCTGAGCAGTGTGTCCATAGAGGCCACATAAGACAGGCACGTTGGGGCACTCCCCCACAGAGCAGGGTGTGCAAAAACCACCGACAGTCACGTTGATACAGGCAGAAGAAGCACACAGGACCCTCGGGAACAGAAGGAAACAAACAGACAACTTCCTACTCTAGTGCCACCCAGGTAGGAGCGCCCTGAGTTAGTGCAGCCAAAAGAGCAGTCCTTCCACATGCTGGTCAAGCTCTGGAAAGCTAAGTCCCTCCCTGTCTTTAAAACTGCCTGATCTGAGGCTCAACTTTTTTCTTCAAAATAAAAGTTGTACAGCTGGTTCAGCAGTCCCATGTGAGTACCCTCTGGAAGTTTGTTCTGTTAAAATAAGACCTGTATACAAATTAATGAAAGAAGATGGGCTCAGACTGTGTGACTGGCTCTGCTTCCAACGATTATAATTATTTTACAATATTGCTTTTATTCACACTTTGAAGTGTGGAGACCGCTCGTGATTTTTGGCACTCATAGCTCAATAACCTACACTTGGCTGAAGTCAAAGTTACAATTTCAACTGATAGAAGCCCATGTGAAGCTGGCCAGAGCTACGAGAGTTAGAAAAACAAAAATTGCTCAATTCTATCTGTGACAATGTGCCCAGATGTCTGTACCCAGAGTAGCTTTCCAACTAAGTGGGGACACTGAAAAAAACATATGAAAACACATGCACACAAATACACACACACTTTTTTAAGGCCCCTAAACTCCCTGGGAACCTAAGGTGGTTTTTGTTTTGTTTTGTTTTTACTATGTGATCAAATTTGAATTTTAAAAATAAAAAGAAAGAAATGTAGGTATTAGAAGTTGTAAACGGCCGAAAATAAATGACATTAAAAATTGTTTTACTTGGAAGCCTTAGACTCACACTGCAGGAACTCCTGTTCTAGTCACAGATAAGATGAACCCTCACATTTTAATATAGTGTATTTTGGAGACATTTCTATATCTGAATTACTAACAAAATTCCTACTCAATCAATAGTGTCATGAGATTCCAGGCCAGAAGTTTGGTATGTAATAAAATAAACCATGATTAAAATGTTTTTAAAAAGCACATGTAATAAAACGCAGGGGAAACTGAGAAACACTCGTGCCTCTAGTTGAATCATCAAATAAGGGTCAAATGACACAAAGGAGTTTATGACCTATATGGTCGCAATCTGAAGTTCTTAGCACTTTCTAAATACCTTCAGCGGGAGCAAGAGGTATTTTTTTGTTTCGTTTTGTTTCTGTTCTCTCAAAGGAAAGACAAAGAAGAAGAGAGTTACAAAGAAAGAAATCACTGATTACATGGAGCACAGTTCTAACGCATACTTTTTTTTTTCATCTTTCTGATGATGTCAATCTGAGACAGAATTGAACTAAAAATAATAAATGGGTTCTGGTCCTAGTTCTATCATGAAAATGCGAGCCATTGTTGGAAAAATTCTTGACCTATCTGAGCCCAAGTTTTTGTACTTATGAAGTTGCAATATTAATTGAATTCTATGTTCCTTTCCAGCTTTAATGGTGGTATCATGCTATCTATAAATATGATTAGTTTGCATCTTGCGAAGGATCTAGCAAAGAAGTTATGATGCCTAGTACTCCAAAAATACATGCTTATATGTAAAGTTATAAGTAAAGAAGTCCTAAATAAAAAGATAATTTTATATTGTATGTATCTCTGTAGATATTACATATTTACTTAAAGACATCTAAATCAATGTTCCCTTCACCATCAATAAGCATCCAATCATAAATTCCCATGTGTGTGATACTGCAGTTAAAGCTGGAGACCATCTATATGCAAACTAATATGCAGACCTTTGGAATAAATGCATTATTATAACCATGTGCCTTGGCTTTCTTTGTATAGGAAGGCACATAAGAAATAACATGCTACGCAGGTCTTCTGGAAGGATTTTTGTATTTATGGGTAGCAGACAATTTCTGTACTCATGGTTTATTTATAATACTATTAATTTAGCATAAATACTCCTGAGGGCCAACCCAAGAGAATAGTAAGCTCATCAACTTTTAAAATTAATTTTCATTTTGTCTACTTTTGAATTAGAAAGGTGAAATGATTTTTTCATTTACATGATGAAGGAACTCACCACAAATACTAGGAAACAGCCAGCCAAGGGACAGCTCAAAGGACAAGCCAAGTATGAAATCTAACTTGAGGCTCAAAGGTTTAATTATCAACTGCAGAATCTGACTGTTGTTAAATTAATTATAGGAAAATAATATTTTTGCTCCACATTAAGTTTATATTCTTTTTGCTCTTTAGCTATTAAGGTAGAAAGCTCAGCTTCCCATTTATATCAAGTGCCATTATTTAAACCCAATATAAAAACCTAAAGAGCCATGAGAAAATATTGGTAAGTTAAATATTCACCAGACACAAAGAAAAATATGTATTTCTTAAATATTTTTGTAAACTTTCTATCAAAGAGCATTTAAATTTAACACTGGGGGAAAAGTTTGCTTTATTAACTTATTCAACTCTAATGTAGTATTCAATAAGATAAAAGGACTCCACTGTTGTTGCTCAAATTACAAATTATATTCCTTAAATGAACACAATTATACTGTTATATTTAAATAATAAAATACTAAAATTTATTATTATCAATAACCAGGTCAACTCTCCTATAAAATAAACCAAATACAACTTATTATGAATATTTTTTCCCTGGGGGTAAGGATCAGAAATGTTGTTTATATTTTTCCTGTTATGGTAAACTCTCTTTCAGTGTGACCTTGCCTAACACTTTCACCCACACCTCCTGCTCACTCTGTCTCTCTCACACACACAATTTGCCCCACTCAGCACCGTTACAGACGGTCATAACAGGTGTTTAATAAATATTCCTTAAGTTAATTTGTTAAATGTTCTGCTGAAACACACCAATGTATCCAACATAAGCCATGGTGTGTGACAAAAAACAGATTAGCTCCATGACTTTCCCAAACAAGTGAATATGAAATGTGTCATGGTATTTTGTGTTAAGCATCTTGGAAAATAAGTAAAATTTACGTTCCCTTATTTTTTTTAATGTTTATTTATTTATTTATTTTTTGAGAGACAGAGCATGTGAGCAGGGGAGGGGCAGAGAGAGAAAAAGAATCCCAAGCAGGCTCTGCCCTGTCAGCACAGTTATTTTTTTTTCATTGTACTTGTCTGTTCTATAGTAATAGCCTGTTCTATAGCTCTGTTTGTTATATGTAAGTGCCAAAAAGCATGCAATGATAGAAAAATTATGTAATACTAATGGCTGCCCAAGAACTGGAATATGAATGTATCTACAGGTTATCACTTTACCATATAAGTCTAATCAAATATCAACCTGAAACAAAGTGTACTTTTTTCTTACAGAGTTTCGTTAAATGCAATGTTGTAAGTTATATAGTTAAGTGAGTTTTAAATTAAGTGGAGAAGTGAGAAAGAAATGCAAGACAGAAAGGATCAAATGGCATTTTAGATTTTATCACTATATACATGTAATATCACTTAAATAAAAAAAAATGATTCTTTCACTCTTGCCTCTCTGCTTTCCCTCCAGGTGAGCACTAGCCCTGTGTGTGATCGGAATGTCTCCTATACCTAATCTTTAGTTCAGTAGTTCTCAGTCCTATTTATTTTTGACACATCATACATGAAAGATGATATGTGAATATGATACTCTATCAGAAAAGTACTTAAATTTTGATGAAAACAAAAAAAGGAAAATGCAGGCACTGCCATAATTTTCCTTCGACATATAAATATGGAATCAGTAAAGTGAAACACCACTTGGTCAACTGTACCATGAGATAATAGAAGGGAAACTATTTTCAATGTGCCAACCATAACTCTACCCCTTTAGAACTGGGCAAAAAACTTTTGTGTGCAAGTGCACAAGACTGGTATCATTTAGAGATAACCCTAAGTTTAATGTATCCTTTTAAGGTAAGTCATTTGCAACCTTCAGCATTTTACTCATATTTTGTAATAAATTTCCTGCTACAAGTTTTTACAACTGATTACAAAGCTAGTTCATAGGTGGTAGAGTTGGAATTTGAACTCAGATGTCTCCTTCTTGAGCCCAAGCTTACCCCTGGTTTGTAGGTTGTCACTTGGTGGGGACTCTGCCACTCAGGTTGCTTGGATTTTTTCTGGGCTATCTTTCATATTCTTTCTGGGCTATATTTCATATTCTATTGAGAAAGAGAAGGAGGAACCGGCCACTCTAATGAGTGTCTATTCTCCTAATCCTCTACCCTACTGAAATATCATTGCATTGCCCAGGTGTTCCCAATACTTGCAAAAGCAAGCCCTAGAGAGGGCTCAATGAATATGTTCTCCTAAAATTCAAATGGAAGCACTGTTCTATTACAAAGAGCCCTGGACTAATGTCAAGGAACATATATTTTCACCCCAGGTCTAGCAGTGATTTTTCTCAACTCCCTGTATATCTGTTTCCTTAGCCATCAAACTACGAAGTTGGGCCTTATGATTTCAAAGATCCTTTCCAGTTCTAAATCTTTGTGACTCTATGATTGACCCTGTGATAACATGTCGAGTTATTTAAACTTGGTGTCCAAACAAGAATAAGCTCTATAGTGATTTTTAGCTTTTCTTACCCCCAATGAGACAATGCATATCACCAGAATACTTTTTCATCCCCATAGTTTAAAAATATAACACACTACTGTGTTATAACCCCCATAGGTTTAAAAATATAACACACTACTGGGGCACCTGGGTGCCTCAGTAGGTTAAGCGTCAGACTTTGGCTCAGGTCATGATCTCGTGGTCCCTGAGTTCGAGCTCTGTGTCAGCTGACAGCTGACAGCTTGAAGCCTGAAGTCTACTTAGGATTCTGTGTCTCCCTCTCTCTGTCCCTCCCCTGCTTGCATTCTGTTTCTCTCTCTCTCTCAAAAATAAATAAACATTAAAAAAAATTTTAAGCACTTTAAAAAATATAACACACTACTATTCAAATGTGAAAATAAATTGTAGTGTCTCTAGTTGTTCTAATTAAGCTGTTTCCTTTTTTTCTACAGCTTCACTTTGGAACCACTGTCACTGGAATGTAAAGTACGGGAAGAAAGGGATTAGTGTCTGTTGTAGTCCTTGTGCAGGAAATATAAGAGACATTCAGTGGTTATTTGTTGAATGAATGGAACATGAACCAAGTGCCTATTAATGCTATCTCATCATCCTCTTGTACATTCTTTTTCTAAAAACCCAGTAATATCTGCTAAATGTTCAGTCTTTCATATTTTCTCCAACCCACTGTTTTCCTTCAAGGAGGCCTTATAGGGAGGTGTGTTTCTACGACTGTAGCATCAGAAAAAGGTGGCCTCAAACGCAAACCTGCAATCCCCTGTTCTCCTTTGTTTTCTCTGGTCTTCGTGACAATGTCCCTTGTCTGTCTGGTCACTTGGTTCTCTGAAAATATCTACTGTTGGAATCTATGTCTATTTTTTTCGGGTGGTGCAATCTGGGAACTATGGTCTTCCCCTTCTGACTGAACCCAATCTCAGCCTTCACTGGTGGTGCAGGATCCTCAAGTGTCAATTACATCCTTCAGCTGGATCTCTGTGGAGGTTGTTAACCTTTTGTTTCCTGTGTGGGATTCCCTGACTCCTCACTATGGGCATGGCAGGCTCATGGCAGATAAACTGCTCCTATCTCAGCAGGACTTCTTGAGCCCTCCATCCCAGAACAGGCACTAAGGGATTGGACACACCATACCACCACTTTTATTCTGTTGTAGCTAAACACACAAAGTCACTGGGAAAATTCTCCGCTATAAGCTTTCACTCAGCTTTCATGGTCCGCACTCTGGGATTTCAGCTCAGAAGTAAGAGATCAAAATATTTTGTCTGATCATTTGCTTAAAACACCTTCTATCCAGGTCCCTTTTTCTACATTTCACCAGGGCAGAAGATACATGCTTTCCCTATCTCAAGTGGCAGAAGATCTCTTCTCTTATCTCCTAGGTGTCCTCTGTCCACAGTTTATAATAAACTCAATATTCAAATCTACAATCCTGAATCATGTATGTTAGGTAGAGCTACCAGAACTTGGAAAACCCTCTTGGTGTGAACAAAGCCTGGCTTTCAGGACTATTATCTTATGGTGGCTCAAAAGTTCCATTTAGGTACAGTCATACTTTAATTGTGCCTCCCTTTTTTGAGCTTTGTAAGTATCGCATTTTTTTGTAATTGAAGGTTTGTGGCAAATTAAGCAAGTCTATTAGCACCATTTTCCCAATAGCATTTGCTCATTTCACGTCTCTGTGTCACATTTTTGTAATTCTCACAAATATTTCAAACTTTTTCATTATTATTATATTTGTTATGGTGATCTGTAATCTTCAATGTTACTATTGTAACTGTTTGGGGGCACCACAAGCCATGCCCATTTGAGATGGCAAGCTTAATCAATAAATGCTGTGTGTGTTCTGACTGCTCCACTGACTGGCCATTCCCCTTACTCTGTCCTTCTCCTTGGGCCTCCTTATTCACAGAGAACTAGAATTAGAAGTGGAGCCTGAAGATGTGACTGAATTGCTGCAATTTCATGATCAAACTGGAATGGATGAGGAGTTGCTTCTTATGGATGAGCAAAGAAAGCAGTTTCTTGAGAAAGAATCTACTCCCGATGAAAATGCTGTGAACGTTGTTCAAATGGCAACAAAGGATTTTAAATATTATGTAAACTTAGATGATAAAGCAGTGGCAGAGTTTGAGAAGATTGACTCCAGTTTTGAAAGAAGTTCTACTGTGGGTAAAATGCTGTCAAATAGCATAGCTTGTTACAGAGCATTTGTGAAAGGAAGAGTCAGTCGATGTAGCAAACTTCATAGTCCTATTTTAAGAAATTACCACAGCCACCTCATACTTTCACAACTACCACCATGTAATCAATCAGTCAGAAACCATCAATACCAAGGCAAGACCCTCCATCAGCAAAAGGATTATTACTCTGTTAAAAAGAAAACCACAGGCCCAAGATGGAGTCACTTATTCCAGGCCAAGTCACCAAACCAGGGTTTAATACCTAACCTGATTACAGCTTCAATCTCTCCCAGAAATGTAGTCTTAACAGGTTAGTCAGAAATTTTCTGTTCATCATCCATAAGGTAATCTGTCCTGTGGGCCTTCTCCATCTCTCAAAGGAAGATGAGGTAATCTGCAAGATAAGAGCCCTGTTCTTCCCCCTAAGGAAAAGTGACTTTACCTGAAACAATCCTTTCTTTTCTTTTGCTAATAACTTCTTTGCTGCATCCTCCTTCCTACAAAACCCTTCCTTTTTGTACAGCTCCTCAGAGTTGCTCTCTGCTTGCTTGATGGGATACTGCCCTATTCACAAATCTCTTAATAAAGCCAATTAGAGCTTCAAATTTACTCAATTAAATTTTGTTGCTTACCAATTTGCTGAAAGCTCAGATGATGGTCAGCATTTTTTAGCAATAATGTATTTTTTAATAAAGGTATGTGCATTGTTTATTTAGACATAATAATAATAGATAATAATAATTATAGACATAATATAATAGATATAGATATATCTATATATATAATAATAGATAATAATAATTAGACATAATAATTTATTTAGACACTTAATAGACTATAGAATAGTGTAAATGTATTATGCACTGGGAAAACAAAAAATTCATTTGACTTTCTTTTATCCAATATTCACTTTATCGCAGTATTCTAGAACAGAACTTGAAATATCTGCAAGATATGCCTATATTAAAGTCTGGCTTCTTACTTGTTTTTACTTTCATCTGTGATAAAAATAAATCCCACTACCTACACTGCATAGTGCCTCTGGCTGACTGGGAGAAGATAAAATCATTATTTATTAAATGGAAGAGAGACAGCACATTATTCCCATTATTTTATACAGCTTTCTTATTTATTTCAATGGGTGCATAGTGAGTAAATTATACCACAATCTTATCATTGTTCTCACCTATCTGTCCCCTATCTCATTTGCTCTTTACTTCATTTCTCATTGGCCACACTGGCATTTTGTTCCTTGAACACTCCACATTCTTTTCAGCCTCTTTTGCACATACTGTTTCCTTGTCTAAAATGCTATTCCTTCTGCTCATTCTTCAGATTTCAGCTGCAGTTTCACCTCAGAGAGGTGACTTCTCTGACAACCCCATCTGAATTCATAATGCCTACAATACTTTGCTCCCCTATTAGTATCATAATCTATGTGTCATAACATGTGCAATTATTTATTTGCAAATTCATCTGTGTAATGATGAAGAAACCGATTCTTCGGGATGTAGTAGCTGAGGAAAAAATCAGAACATGTAACTAACTGTTCCTGACTACCTTAAACATAAATCTAGTCAAGTTATACAAAAATATATTTTTTCTTATATGCATGTCTGTAAAGGGAAGCAAAATACACCATTCCAAAATATACCTCTCTGGCATATGGATTATCTTAAGCAGGTTATTTTTAAGAAACAGAAGATCCTGGTGAAGCTCAGAAAACTGAGTAGAAGTTACCCTTTTGTAAGAAATATTTACATTTATAAGGGAAATCCCCATCTGTAAGGTTGTCTCCCTGGCTATACTAGAAAAACGAGGATGCCTAAATCTTTAGAAACTGGGGCACCTAAGTAGCTCAGTCAGTTAAGGGTCTGACTCTTGATTTTGGCTCAGGTCATGATCTCATGGTTTGTGAGTTCAAGTGTCACCCACATCAGGCTCTGCACTAACAGTGTGGAGCCTGCTTGGGATTCTCTATCTCTCTCCCTCTCTCTCTGTCTCCCTCCCCCCCCCCCCCCGCCCCTCCGCTGCTCACACACAGGCTCTCTCTCTCTCAAAATAAATAAATAAACATTAAAAAATAAAATAAAACAAATCTCTAGAACCTATTATCAATGGAGAAAGCCTTGACTTAACTCTGCATAACAGTCTTATTTTTGTTTACTGGGCTCTTCCTAGAAGCCTCCTATAACTGACTTCCCACCCCCATAATCTGTCTTTAGCTGAAAATGATACTTAAGTTGATGGCTTTGGCCATTTGGGAGTTACTCAGTTTTTCTGGGTCTCTCCCATGTACCCATGTTACTACACTTTTGTTTACTTTTCTCCTGTCAATCTCTCTTATATCAATTTAATAATTAGACCATCAAAGAATCTACAAAAGAAGAAGAGAAAACTTTTCCTCTTATACAACTGTAAGAACCTAAAAATAGACTCTTACTGATCTCCTGCAATGCTTCAAAACATTTTCTAATACTTACATATGTTTCATCTTGAAATATTTGTTATTATACTTCTTTAAATGAGGAACTCTAAGTGAGAATAAATGCATTGAATATTAAAATTCACAATGCAGCTGATAATCACTTTGGAAATGGTTCTCAGTTTGACCAAAAATGTTTTCTGCCTTGTAGACAAAAAGCAGATTTTACCCTATTAATAGTTTTAAACTAGATACTTCTGACTTGTGAGTCAGAATTAAAGTTTATTAGCCATTTACTCCATAATAAAATCCATCAAAATTGTTAATTTCTTAAATGAATTCATAAGGAAGACCAGGTTTATGGCTTCAAGTGACAAGGAAAAACTGTTCCCCAGTTTGTGCCTTCAGCCAGGTATCAGAGCTTCGCCTTTCTGCTTCACAAAGTAGGAGAAATTCCTCTTTGTCATTTAAGTGTGGAAGCAGGTCAGTTAAAGTTTGATTGGCTCCAATTAGCACTCCCACAGGTTCTGACAGCTTAGTTCTGGCAGTAGGACAATTTATTTTGAATAAGCGTGACATTCTGTGAAAACATCAACAACAACAACAAAGGAAATCATTTAAAGCAGATTCTCATAGCAAACACCCACCCACAGCTCACTGTGTAATCAAGCAACATATAAATTCCATGTAAAAGGAAATGACTATTATACAGTGGGTAGTTAAATAAACATTACAAAAAGGGACCTCCTTAATATAAAATTCCCTTTGAGTCAGAGGACTAAGAAAGAGTTGGTAGAACAGGGGCTTAATGATGAATGGATATTCAGTAAGCAGGCGAAGACCAAGGGCAAGTAAAGTGTTTCATCATCCCTAAGCACCAAGCAACAACAGTTGTTCAGAGGGCACACTGTGGCCGAAGCAGTGTGCAGCCGTTTCTGCCATATTAGCCTGCAGAACTGGAGAGGCTCACACCATCACCTAAGAGGGGTTGTAATGAAGAAAATAACTGATGTGATATAATAGTTCAAAAGCACGTGATTCAGAGGCTTCCATTACCCCTGAACATGCCAAAAGTGTTCTTCTCTGCAATTTTTAGTCAGTGGAAAGTTGTCCAAAGGTAGTTGCATGCTGAGACTTGTTCAGTTTCTCTGCAGCTCTGAAACCTGTCACTAAATCATTAACTTAGCTTCAGTACTGAGTCATCATTACCAGCTTTCCTCCATATTTTAAGTTTGGTTTCAACATGACTCTAAACTCAGTCAGTAGGTTTTTTTTTTTCATCTGTCTTAAATTTCCAGTAATGCCTA
The DNA here is from genome assembly GCF_027475565.1 of Acinonyx jubatus. NCBI lineage: Eukaryota > Metazoa > Chordata > Mammalia > Carnivora > Felidae > Acinonyx > Acinonyx jubatus. The sequence continues at coordinate 167,372,441 of NC_069381.1, forward strand.
TGAATAAATGTGCAGAACTACAACCAAGAATGAATTGAATCAGTGTCCGTAAATGGAAAATTCCTAAATGCTAACCTATTGACTCTCCAAGCTTTTAGAATTAGACAGCAATAGAGATAATCCTGACTCACATGGACTTTGAATAGAAGCAGTCACTCAGTTTGCCAAGGCTTTAATAGTACATGTGGTAGGTTCTGTGAAAATAACTCAAATGTATAGAAATAGGTCATTACCCCTACTACCTTTGTAAAACAAAAATGAGTTAGCACAGAGAATAAATACAGACCACATATATTTGTGCCTTTATATCCATTCGTTCCTCAAAAACCTCATTCCATCTTCAGCTTTTTGCTCCACTTCTACTTATGTTCCCCCACGTTATATCCATTGGAATGACCCATCCTAGCAAATCTTATCTCTCGAATTACTATCTTATTTCTCATATCAATATATTATTCCTATCAACTGTTCTGTGACATGCAATAGTTGCCATAATTTATTAGTACATTCATTTAAATTCTAAATTCTAATTCCATTCAGGGTTTAAACTGGTCAGTGAACATTTTCCCAAGCCCAACTAGACATGTTATCAAAGCCCAATACCTGAGAGAATATTACAAATCAAGTCTATTTTAGAAATTCTGCATCTTTTAAAAAAAATTATGAATCTTCATCTTGCTCTATGGTCTCCCAAAATGGCAATCTTCTCTCATCTGCTCATTTCTCCATCTGGACCAATGCAAAGCATGGGTACAAGAGAGTTGACACGTGTTTATTGGTCATTTACTATGTGTTAGGCACAATACTTTTCTACCCACTATTTCAGTTATGCTGCATAACACACCTAAAAGATAGATTCTCTTATCTTCAAGTCACACTCAAGGAAACTAGAGTTGAGAAAAGTTGTATAATTTGACAAATGTTGTACCTCTTGTATGTTACAGTAATGGGATTTGAATCCAGTTCTATTTGATGCCAAAATCTTTGTTCTTAACAAATACTGCCTCTCCATGATCATATTCTTAATTTTAATAGTAACCTTAAATAAAAAGGTATCTGGATGACCATACCTTAAAATATAATTTTTTAATCATTTTAATGAGACTGAATCCTAGCAACAATTCAGACTTGATTTCAGAGACACATTACTTTGGTTTGAGTTATTCTCACAATATAAGCCTTAAACATGCATGGATCAGTGAACCAAAAAAAGCAGAAGACAAATATGGAATCTTTAAAGTTTAAATTGTACCATTTGTTTGATGTATAATCTTCACTGAAAAAAAGTAAACAAAACATTTAGTCAAAATATCACTGAGAAACCCCAGGAAAAAAAAGCAAGTCAGAGTAAATACATAAATGAGTTGTGGTTCTATCCTCAACATATGGAATGGATCTCCAATAATGAGGTTAATGTAATGAAAGTTTCTCCTTAAAATCATGCTCTCAGCAATTGATATCATTAAAAAATTCACTCATTAATTCTCTACCCTCTCTCAAAAACATTATTAGGTAATTCATCTTCACACACAAAAAACCTGGATGGACTCCATTTTTAGACTTGTAAAGCTCAGAGTTGCCTATGAGATTACCTAGACCCTACATTCCACTACAAGGATAATATTGATAACTGCTGCCATTTATTGGACACATATTACATACCAGTCACTGCTGAGTGTTCTGCAAATCCTATTATATAGAATTCTCCTGAGGAAAACCTGGGATGGGAATTAGTATCCCTCTTTTAGAGAGTCCAGGACTGCTTTCCTCCCTAGCTCATGCATTTGTCTACTAACACCTCCCTTGACTGGGGCCATCTAATATGATTTGCTTTGATTCCCTTTCTCTGCTCCTCACAGCCATTCTGCATTTTTATCCTCATTCTTTTCTTCTGCTCCTGTTGTATTAACAATTTTCTTTTCCAATAATGAGCTTCAAGTATACTACTGATTCTAACTTTCTTAAATTTGTGGAAATTCTGTACTTATCTTTCTCAATTGTTCTGCAAATATAGAATATTGCTGCTGTTTTGAATGTACACATTGTTTCAGTATAGAAGTTCATGGACATCAATTTTTTGACCTTGAGTTAGTGAGTTATTTGTTATAAACAGAATTGTAGGCTTCTGGAATCTGAAAGGACCTTCAAGGTTAAGCTAGTCACTCTCCCAACCATTGCAGAATTTCTCTTGCTTTTCCTGTCAGAGGGGCTTACTCACAAGTGCCCCTGAGGTATATGAAGTGAATATGTCATTCCCTTGATCTCCATCCCCAAGAACTTCTTATAACATGAGAATTGCATCTTGTTGAATGCTATTTATATTTAAAGATAGAGGCTTTTCTTATACTAACTTCTTTATCTTGTATATAATCAAAGAAACAACATGGTTCCAACAATGGAGGGAAAAATGGCTGTGTTGGGCTTACCATTTGATTTCCAATGCAGCAACTACCAATGCATATTGAAAGAGTAAATTTTTGTTTTAGGTCAATTTTTGCTTTAAACTCTACATTTAAATATAACACGGCTTAATTTCATGGGCCAATATGACAAAGGTTGTACCTGATGTTAGGAGAACAATATTGCTTAAACACAGGCATTGCCTCCAAGGAACTCAAGTTTAAAAGGAAAAAAAATAATAATGTACTTTTAAAGGTAATTTCAAAACAATTTAATAAGTGGATTCATAAAATAAATAAAAGGGACAAAGGAAGCTCAGAAGGGAGAGAAAGGAAAAGTCATAGAGGAAATTACTGTTTCAGCAAGGGTTAGCCAGTGAATAGAAATTTGCCAGGGCAGAATTGTTTACTAGAAAGATAAAGTGGAGAGGGGCACCTGGGTGACTCAGTTGGTTATGTGTCTGACTTTGCCTCAGGTCATGATCTCAGGATTCATGAGTTCAAGCCCTGAGTAGGGCTCTGTGCTGACAGCTCAGAGCCTGGAGCCTGTTTCCGATTCTGTGTCTCCCTCTCTCTCTTCCCCTCCTCCGCTTGTGCTCTGTGTCTCTCTCTCAAAAATAAATAAACATTAAAAAAAAGATAAATGGAGAAAGCCAAGTAAAAGGAAAGTGGAAAAATAACACAGAAGCGTGAAATACCATAATATTTAGAAACTGGTACTGATCCTGGTGTGAGTGAGGATAAAACTACAAGGGGGAGTGACAAGAGATTAAAGTTGGAAAATTAAACAGAGGCCAAATCATTTGTGCCATATTGGGAGCTTAGATTACATCCGATAGGCAACGAGTAGTTACTGATTGGCTATAGTCAGAGAAATGGCACCTTCAGTTTTGCAGTTTTAGATCTCATTGAGCAAACTGTGGAAAATATTTTTTAAAAGAATAAATCTGAATGCAGGGATATCAGTAAATAATCTCTTAGATCCTTGGTGAGAGATGATAGTGGTTTAAAGTAAGACAAAGGCATTAATTGGAAAAGAGAGAGTCTAATTACAATATTACAGGATAAAAAGCATAGGGCTTAGTGAATAATTGGGTATACTGAATGAGGAAAAAAAGAATGGTAAGGCAGTACTTTCATTTCTAGTTTGTTATTTGGGGGGATGGTGTAGGAAGACTCAGATCATAAAAAGAATAATGATGAAATGCAAAGAAAGAAGTATGATCAAAGCTTATTGGTGAGGCACAGTGAGTATGCAATACCAAGGGATGGCCCAAGTGAAGATATTTCATAAGCAATTAGATATTTAAATTATGGGAGAGAAGAAAGGAGACAGTTATAGGCATAAATGTGTATGGGTGGGAGGTGGAGGTATTGCTACACAAATATAAAACTATCAGTGTGGCATGTATTGCTCAGAGAGAACATGTACGTTAGAGGACTAAAGGCCCAAGAATAAAAACCCTGGCAACTGAAGACATGGACAGGGAAGAGTATCCAGGTGATGATGTCAGAAAGACTGGAAAAGTCAGGAGGGAAAGTTTTTCCTACAATAGAAGAAAAGGGTTACTGGTACCAAAGGTACAGAGCAATTAAAAAGAGAAAGTACAGAAATATTTCCATCACAGTTGACAACATGGAAGCCACCAGAGGCTTTAATGAAAGCAATATCTGTGCTGAAACAATCATATGTTCAGTAAGACAAAAGTTCTGAAATCAAGAAAATCATGAAAGTTGGGGGATTTTTCTAACTAGATATCTCAAACTCACTTCATTTAATGCTGCCTATGGAAAGAAGATATGGGCTAACTTTACAAATATTTGGTGTCACAAAAAAAGAAATATGACCATCTGTTTATATGACAATAGTTTGCTTCAAGAAAGTGTTTTCAGGTTTCTTTTTTTCTACTTTAATTCCTTGATTTAAAATTTACAAGGAATGTTTTCTTTTGAGAGGACGTGTAGTAACTCAACAAGAGATATGAATCCAATAAAAGATCAGAACAAAGTTGTCCTATGGCTTTTTAAGCTTGGCATTCCCTTGGATAACCTTTTTGAGTGTGTGTGGTTATTTTATAGAAAGAAAAGATTGACACTGCTGGACCTTCGTATATTATTTAAGCAGCCACAGTATGTCTCCTACGTCCCTTCACCCTTCAGCATTCACTTCCAGGATCCCAATGCTCCTATAATGATTTCTGGATATTCAAGTCTTGAACTACAGCAACCATCTAGAATCAATGTCTGTGTATTTGCTTCTCATCTTGATTTCTATAAAAACTTAACTGTGTTCTGTGTTTCATTCCTTCAAACATGAGCCAGATAACCTGACAAAGAAACCATACTGCCAGTGAATTAGCAGATGATAAAAACCTGCTTTTACCTTCCAGAACATGATTATCAAGAACTCTAACGTTAAGTAATTATGATAGATTGATTGGATGCTATTCATTTATAGACGCCTTTTAAATCATACCACATAGTCAGCTATCTATTCTTCCTAATTTTTTGCAGGCATATATTCCCATTCAATCCTAGTAAATGCCTATTTGTGTCTTCATTCATGCAAAAAAAAATGATAAATGCTTACATATTTTCTGTATCATTTTACTTTTTTTAATGTTTATTTTTCAGAGAGACAGAGTGCAAGTGGGAGAGGGGCAGAGAGAGAGAGAGAGGGAGACAGAATCCAAAGCAGTCTCCAGGCTTTGAGTTATCAGCACAGAGCCTGACGCAGGGTTCGAATTCACGGACCACGACCAGGAGATCATGACCTGAGCCAGTCAACACTTAACTGACTGAGCCACCCAGGTACCCCTCTATGTATCATTTTTAAAAAGATAGCTCAAACAAAAATAGTGCTCTTTGGGGAAATGAATTAACAGTATCTAAAATTTAAGGCTTACTTTCAATATGATATAATTTGATTTTTCCAAATTACTCAAATTACCTATTACCCCAACACTATTTCTTAAAAATATCCTTTATTTTCTTCTTTAGTTTAAAATGGCATTTTTACCATACATACATTTAATTTCCATTTTTACTTGGCTTGGTCTCTCTTCTATTCTGTTGATTTTTCTGCACAAATACCACTCTGGTTTAATTATTGTAGCTTTTAGTATGCTAAAACATTGAGTGTTTAGACAGCCTTCACTCAATTTTTTCTCCTCCCAATAATTTTTTTTCAACACTAATGTATGTTTGTTCTTTTGCAAAAAATTCATTCTTCTACACAATCATTTTGTCAAATGTAGAAAATTCCTAGTCTTGAGTGAAGGATTATTAGGGATAGCAAGAACCAGATTTCTCATGATTGGAGAAGGGAAGTCCACATATGGAAAAGGGTAAGACTAGATTATATCCTGAGGTGTTGCACAGGAGTTTGAAGTACTAATATAAACTATAGATTATGTATATACTATATATAATTCTATGTCCATTGAGAAGGCTGAGAAAGAATGAACACCAATAGCAATTACAGCAAACACTCAAAGTTTGGTTTCTATATACCACTCAGTAGTAAAAGAAACCAGGATTCCTTATAAAATAGGCTGAATCTAGAATTTGAGGAGGGAAAGTATAAGATCAACTTATACTCTTATACTAGAAAGTAAGGAAACATTCAAACAATGATGGGGATGTACCAAAAAACCCAGCCTTAAGAGTCTCCATTGGTCAAATGTGGGACAATTTGAACACCAAACAAAATAATGATGGTAACATATTGCTACCCATTGAATAAAATAAGAATTCCTGAATCATTATTGATATAAATAATTGATTAAATAAGTTGGGAAGAAAGCTCCTCCTTAAAGTAAAATAACATCTAATAAATACCAAAGGAATGATGGAGCTATAAAATCAATGAATATTAAAACAGTGGGTGAAAGTATAATGAAAAAGAAACAGGATATTGATAGGGATTGCACTGAATATAGATGACTTTAGATAGTATGGACATTTAAAAAAAATTAAATCTTCCAATCTTTAAACATAGGATATTTTTCTATTTATTTGTATCATATTTAATTTCTTTCATCAGTGGTTTTTAGTTTTAAGAAGCCCTGTGACACTTTTCAAAGAAATAGAAAAAACAATCCTAAAATTCATGCTGAGCTACAAAAGACCTCCAATAGCCAAAGCAATCTTGAGAAAGAACAAAGCTGGAGATATCACACTTCCTGATTACAAAATATCATCAAAGTTACAGTAGTTAAAACAGTATTGTACTGGCAAGACAGACATGAAGATCAATGGAACAAAATAGAAAGTCCAAAAATAAGTCCACACATATTCAGTCAATTGTTCTTTGACAGGGGTGCCAAGGATACACAATGGGAAAAGGATAGTCTTCAACAAATGGTTTTGGGAAAACTGAATATCTATATACAAAAAAATCAAATTGGATCCTTACCTTACACTATATAGAAAAATCAATTCAAAATGGATTAAAGATTTAACTGGCTGTAAAAGACCTAAAACTGTAAAACTGCTAGAAGAAAATATAGGGAAAAAACTCTTTGACGCTGTTCTTGACAATGATTGATTAGATATGCACCAAAAGTAGTGGCAGCAAAAGAAAAACAACTGGTACTACATCAAACTAAAAAGCTTCTTCACCACAAAGGAAACAGCCAACAAAATGAAAAGGTAATGAGACAAAATATTTGCAAACTTTGTATCTGATAAGGGGTAAATCTCCAAAATATGTAAAGAATTCTTGGGGCAACTGGGTGGCTCAGTCGGTTGAGCATCCAGTTCTTAACTTTGGCTCAGGTCATGATCCCAGGATCCTATGACTGAGCCTCATGTCAGACTCCACACTGAGCATGGAGCCTGCTTAAGATTTTCTTTCTCTCCACTCTGCCTCTCTCCCCCCATCATGATCTCTCTCTCTCTCTAAAATAAATTTTTTTTGAAAAATTAAAAAAAAAACAACTAAAAAGAAGTTAAAAAGTTAAGAAGAAAACTCTTCCATATATAACAACATGGATGAACCTAGAGGACGTTATGCTAAATGAAATGTCAGTCACAGGACAAATTACATGAGGTAATTACATGAGGTATCTAAAATAGTCAAGTTCATAGAATCAGAGAATATAATGGTGGTTGTCAGGGACTGGAGGGAAAGAGTAATGGGGCGTTGTTTTCAGTGAGTATAAAGTTTCAGTTATGCAAGATGAATAAGTTTTAGTTTTGCAAAACGAATGCTGCACAATATCATACCTATAGTTAATAATACTGTATTATATACTTAAAAATGTTGTTCAGAGAATAGATCTTATGTTAATATTTTTATCACATACACACACACAAAAAGGGGCTTGAGGAAATTTGTGAAGGTAATAGATATGCTTATTACCTTGATTGTGATGATGGTTTCATGGGTGCATACATCCAAATTCATTAAAATTTTATACATTAAATAAGTGCAGTTTTTGCATATAAAACACACCTCCATAAAGTATTTTTTAAAAAGAAAGGATATTCATATAATCTCAAAGAATCTTTCGACAAATTGCTTATTAATTTAAAAATAAAAGCTAAGACAGCATCATCTTTTCTTGATAAAAAAAAAAAAAACTGAAGAAAGTAGGTATAGAAGGAACATACCCTGGGGCACCTGGGTGGCTCAGTCAGTTAAGTGACCGGCTTCAGCTCAGGTCATGATCTCACAGTGTGTGAGCTCTAGACCCACGTCGGGCTCTGTGGTGACAGCTCCAAGCCTGGAGCCTGCTTCGGAGTCTGTCTCCCTCTCTCTCTCTCTGTCCTTCCCTGCTCACTCTCTCTCTCTCAAAAATAAACATGAAAAAAATTTAAAGGGGTGCCTGGGTGGCTCAGTCGGTTGAGTGATCGACTTTAGCCCAGGTCATGATGTCACAGTTCGTGGGTTCCAGCCCTGCATCAGGCTCTGTGCTGACAGCTCAGAGCCTGGAGCCTGCTTCAGATTCTGTGTCTCCCTCTCTCTCTGCCCCTCCCCTGCTCATGCTCTGTCTGTCTCTGTCTCTCAACAATAAATAAATGTTAAAAAAAAATATTTAAAAAAATTTTAGAAAAAAAGAAGGAACATACCTCAACATGACAAAGACCATATACAAAAAATCCACAGCTAACATCATCCTCAATAAGGAAAAACTGAGAGCTTTCCCCCTAAGGTTAGGAACATGACAGGGATGTCCACTCTCATGACTGTTGTTAAACATAGTACTGGAAGTCCTAGCTTCAGCAATCAGACAACACAAAGAAATAAAAGGCACACAAATTGGCAAGGAACAAGTCAAATTTCATCTCTTCTCATATGACATGATACTCTACATGGAAAACCCGAAAGACTCCACCAAAAACCTTCTAGAACTGATACGTGAATGCAGAAAAGTCGCAGGATTATAAAATCAATGTACAGAAATCGGTTGCATTTCTATATACCAATAATGAAGCAGCAGAAAGAGAAAGCAAGGAATCTATCCCATTTACCTAACCAAAGAAGTGAAAAATTTATGCACTGAAAACTATAGAAAGCTTATGAAAGAAATTGAAGAAGACACAAAGAAATGGAAAAGCATTCCATGCTCACGGACTGGGAGAACAAATGTTAAAATATCAATAACATCCAAAGCAATCTACACATTCAATGCAATCCCTATCAAAATAACACCAGCGTTCTTCTCAGAGCTACAGCAAATCCTAAGATGTGTATGGAACCAGAAAAGACTTCAAATAGTCAAAGTAATGTTGAAAAAAAGAACCAATGCTGGAGGCATCACAATTTCAAGCTTCAAGCTATATTACAAAGCTGTGGTCATTAAAACAGTATGGTACAGCACAAAAACAGACACATAGACCATTGGAATAGAATAAAGAACCCAGAAATGGACTCACAAATGTATGACCAACTAATCTTCGACTAAGCAGAAAAGAATATCCAATGAAAAAAGTCTCTTCAGCAAATGGTGTTGGGGAAAACTGGACAGAGACGTGCAGAAGAATGAACCTGGACCACTTTTTTACACCATACACAAAAATAAACTCAAAATGCATGAAAGACCTAAATGTAAGACAAGAAACCATCAAAATCCTACAGAAAAAAACAGGCAACAATTTCTCTGACCTCGGCCACAGAAACTTCTTACTAGATATGTCTCCAGAAGCAAGGGAAACAGAAGCAGAAATTAACTATTGGTACCTCATCAAGATAAAAAGCTTCTGCACAGCAAAGGAAACAACAAAATTGAAAGGCCTAATAGGATGGGAGAAGATATTTGCAAATGACATACTGGATAAAGGGTTAGTATCCAAAATCTATAAAGAACTTATCAAACTCAAAACCCCAAAAAATAAATAATCCAGAGAAGACATGGGCAAAAGACATGAATAGGCACTTCCAAAGAAGATATCCAGATGGCTAACAGACACATGAAAAGATGCTCAATATCTCTCATCATCAGGGAAATAAAAATCAAAACCACATTGAGATACCACCTCACACCTGTCAAAATTAATAAAATTAAGAACTCAGGAAACAACAGATGTTTGTGAGGATGCACAGAAAGGGGAACACTTTCGCACTGCCGGTGGGAATGCAAACTGGTGCAGCCACTGTGGAGAACAGTATGGAGGTTTCTCAAAAAATTAAAAATAGAGCTACCCTACAATCCAGCAATTGCATTACCAGGTATGTAACCAAAGGATACAAAACTGTTGATGCACTGGGGACACATGCACCCCAATGTATATAGTAGCACCATCAACAATAGCCAAATTATGGAAAGAGCTCAAGTGTCCATTGATTGATGAATGGGTAAAGATGATATGGTATATATCGTCTATATTGTGTATATATGTGTGTACACACACACACACACACACACACACACACACACAAGGGAATATTACTCAGTGATCAAAAAGAATGAAATCTTGCCATTTGCAACAACGTGGATGGAACTAGACTGTTAATGCTAAATGAAATAAGTCAGTCAGAGAAAGACAGATATCATATGATTTCACTAACACGTGGAATTTAAAACACAAAATGATGAACATAGGAGAAGGGAAGGAAAAATAAGATAAAAAGAGAGAGAGAGGAAAACTGTAAGAGACTTAAATACAGAGAATAAACTGAGGGGTGCTGGAAGGGTACTGGGTGGGGGGGATGGGCTAAATGTGTGATGGGCATTAAGGAGGGCACTTGTTGGGATGAGCACTGGGTGTTATAAGTGATGAATCACTAAATTCTACTCTTGAAACTATTATTACACTATATGTTAACTAACTTGGATTTAAATAAAATTCAAATTCAAATTCAAAAAAGATAAAAAGCTAAGAACTCTACTGTTACTTCATCCATATTAGGACAAACCAGGAGCATATTTCTCCTGATACAACACCACTCATGTCATATTTATGTATGAATCTACCCATGAGGAAATATCAAATATAACCAAACTGAAGGAAGGTCTACAAAATAATTGGCCTGTGCTCTAAACCTCACAAGGTCAAAAAACACAAGACTGAAGAACTGTTTCAGATTAAAAGACTAAGGAGAGGTGTGCCTGGGTGGCTCAGGCAGTTAAGTCCCTAACTTGATTTTGGCTCAGGCTATGATCTCATGGTTGTGAGATCAAGCTCCACATCAGACTCTGCTAGATGTGGAACCACTGCTTAAGATTTTCTCTCTCCCTCCCCCGCCAGCACGCTCCCTCTCTCTCTCAAAAAAAAAAAAAAAAAGGACAAAGGAGACATGACAACTACAGATAATACAGATAATATGTCATTTTAGATTTGACCCTGGACTAGGCATAACATAGCTATAAGAGATATTATTAGAACAAGGACAAACTTTGAATATGAACTGAGGATTAGATAGTATTTTATCACTTAAATTTCTCAATTTTAATAATAGTACTGTAGATGTGCAAATGATTGATTAAAAAAGTGTGTGTATTATACAATACACATTTAACTTTATTGTACTTACATAATAAAAATTAACATTTATATGCATAATCATGTATATATATGTATATATAGAAAGAGTGAGAGAGAAAATAATAAATGGAGCAAAATATAAATAATTGTTCCTTTAGTTCCTTGCACTATTACTACCACTTTAAAATTATATAAAATATATTTTTAAAAAAGCTTTTTACTACTTTAACTTTTAAATTGTATTGAAATCTTAGGCATTGAAAAGTCAATGCATAATTGACTTTTAACTGCACTATATAATTCATCAGTACCTTCAAATTTTATATCTTACAATAAATTTTACAATAAAATTTGCTACACTAAAACTTCATGGTGGGGTGCCTGAGTGGCTCAGTCTGTTGAGCATCTGACTTCAGCTCAGGTCATGATCTCACGGTTCGTGAGTTTGAGCCCCGCCTCCGGCTCTGGGCTGAGAGCTCAGACCCTGGAGCCCGCTTAAGATTCTGTGTCTCCCTCTGTCTGCCCTTCTGCTTGCACTCTGTCTCTTGTATGGTCTCAAAAATAAATAAACATTAAAAAAAAATTTTAATAAAAACAAATTTCATGCTACCATTTTTCAGAATCAAGGTTAAAAACTTTAGGAGAAAAATATCTGTGTGTTATGTTCACAGTGACTAAAGACAAAATAATCAGTAATAAATAGAGTAAGTAATCTATAACCCTGAATGAGTTTTAAGCCCAACCAAAATGTTTTTTTTTCTTTTCAGAGAGGCTTCTCTCAGCTATTCAAATAGAAAAAAATCTTCAACTCTTAACTCACATACCACTGTTTCTCTAACTTTCCTGGGACAAATAAAACATATTTTGGATAAAAATTATTTATATACACATTATCTCTGACAACAGTTAAAATAAAACTAATTAGGGGCACCTGGGTGGCTCAGTCAATTAAGCCTCCAACTTTGGCTCAGGTCATGATATTGTTTGTGAGTTCGAGCCCCGCGTCAGGATCTGTGCCTGACAACTCAGAGCCTGGAGTCTGCTTCAGATTGTGTCTTCCTCTCTCCCTGCCCCTCCCCCACAATCTCTTTCTCTCTCTCTCTCCCTCTCTCAAGAATAAATAAAAACATTAAAAAATATTTTTAAAACCTCATTAAAAGTAGAATCCTCATTTGCTTAAAATCTTTCAGTGGTTCCCAGATGCCCTCAAGATGGTTAAACTCTTCAATATTATATTATAAAAATCGTATATAATATTATATTAAGTTTCATAAATCATATATATTATGTATTCTAGCTATATCTGTCAAAATTCCCCCACTCACTCTTTGATGAAATGGATGTACATTCCAGGCTTCAGCTATACTGGATTATTTTCAGTTCACTTAGATCATTATGTTCTTTCTCCAGAAATTTACAGTTTCTAAGTTCCTCTGCCTAGAATATACTTCCTTCAAATTCTTCCCTTAGCTATGTCCTGCTTACTGTTCAGTCCTCTGTATAGACATGTCTTGCTTCTGGAAGCCTTCTCTGGAAACCAAGTCTGAGATAGATGTCTCTTACCTAGCTGTTGAACACCCTTATTTCCACTGCTAAGGCATCTATAGCATAATTGCAATAATTCTTTTACTTCTTTTGGTCTACCATTAACTGTAACTCTTTGTGTTATTTTGTGTTGACAAAATAACTCATTTTTGTATTCCACATTACCACGTATTAAGTAAGTTGGCAATGATTAAACGCATATCTATATTGGACTTTTGCAAAATGCTACCTATGAATTTTGAGTTTGGGGAGAAAGCTATCTCCTCCTGTACACTGAGAGCCTACAATCACTGATAATTCAATTGAAATAAGCATACCTATCACCAGGATATTGGCTTCTATCTAGCATTCTCTACTAAAAGAAATTTATCTAACCTGTCATCTATCCATGCATGTATACGTAATTAAACAAATAATATTTTCTTCAGAATGTCTTCAGTACTTATTTAACACTACTAGTCTCCTTTTCGAATAAAACAAGGACAAAAAGAGTGGAAAAGATAACTAACCTTTCAGGGTTTCATATGCTAAAACAGTCCTGAGATAACAAGTTAAAGTTGGCATACTTTGGAGCTGGGTCAAAAAATTGTTTTTATTGGCTGTGGAAAATGGAATTTTAGACTATATTGGGCCATACTATAATTGAGTTTGGAAATGCATAATGTGATGGTTAAGCATTCAGTGAGATTAAATGACTATGGAAAGTGATTGTATTTTTTTTTTCAGCACTTAGGTCTAATGCAGACAAATAACAATGGAGTTTAAGACCATTTACTGAAGATCTAGAAGATCTAGAAGATCTAGATATTTGCAAAGGACAATGAGGAAATATAAAAAAACTTATTTCTAAATATAAATATTAAGATCTCAACAGGGTTCATAGAATGGGCTAAAGTCAGCTTTTTATTGGTATAAGAGCAACAGTAAAACAAATCACTTAGAGTAAATAGTTTATGCCTTGAGCTATCTCCTCAAAACAAACATTCCATTTCCCATCTGACATAGAATCAAATGACATTGTTTTCCTTCTAAACAGGATTATTTTTTCTAGGATCGTGAATGTTGGTGATTCCCTTCAGGAGAGTTGAAACCTATAAATATTGTTTTAGGAAGCTGATCTGGGAGTTTAAAGGAAAATATTTTATGCCAATAAGACTCAATTAGCTTCACTGTGAAAGCTATACAAAAGATGAAAATATATAGCGCAAGAATATATTTCAACCATCTAGGCAATATTAAGAGCCTAAATATTGCATAGCTTTTAGTACCATTACTTAGATCAGTTTCTGCCTACAGCAATAACAATTTAAACATTTCCTGTTTCATTCCTGCCCAGTATTGTTGTTTTTTCCATTATTGCAACTAAAAAATACTTGGGCTGTTTTAAAGATTAGTCTGTTGGCATAAAACTTCACATTCCTTTTAAGAGTATTTTCTTTAACCCTCAGTCATAACTTAGTATTTTAAAATTCAATATGGTCAAGGGCCTTTAGCATCAAAACAAAATTTCATGGAACCTTATTAGGCAATTAGTCATGACAGAAATGATAGCATGCTGGGATATGCCTATTCAATATTTATCACTACTTAAAATGCTAATATGCGAGATAAAAGTAGAAGTATGTTTTTCAATTCATTTCAATATAAATGGCAGTTTTGTCATCATGTTTACATCATCTCAGCTTTTATTATTACATAAGTATTTAAAATATGATAGCTAGAATAAATTCATTAAAAAGTAAAATAGTTAGCAATGGTTTCTCAGAGATATTTTACCTTAACATGCTATGAAGTAAAAGGCATGTATAGTTACCAACCCTGCTTGGAAGGGGAACTGGACCATCCAAGCTCGGCTAAACAGCATACCAGTGGAGTGAAAACTCACAAGATTCAGTTCACAGGGGACAAAGATAAATTTATCTTAGCCGTCGATCACTCAAAGGCATGCTGTTTAGCACAAATAAAATCAGGTCAGAGGGTGGAGGGAAATGTTATTGCCACTAAACATTTATTAAATTAAGTACAGTCTCCTGTTTGGGTCAGGTGACAACATACCTCAACTGTGACTCTGTCACAGTTAATAATTCTCTGTCTGAAATGTCAGATTTAAGAACTGACAACAGACGTCCATTTGCTGCAATGTAGGGAGTAAGTATCAGATTGACTATTCCTTTTGCAAATGGAAAAGTAAGGAGAACAAGAGAATTTTTAAATTTACTAATTTTATTGTTTGGTTATTAAATGACCTACATACGACATGAAAATGTTTAGTTCAAATAGTTAAATAATATTTCCATGGGTCCTTCATCATACCTTCTTTGATACAAAGAGCATGAAATCTCTGAAATGGCCTAATCTGGTTACAATCCCAGCTCCTCTTCTAACAAAGTGCAAGATCTTTGGAAAGTTTAAAATACTTAAGCTTCAATTTCCTCATCTACAAAAAAGGGCTAATAGTTACGAGCAATTCATGAGATCTTGTTTTTTAAAGGAGGTTTTATATATATATATATATATATATATATATATATATATACACACACACATATATATATACACATATATATACACATATATATGAGGTTTTATATATATATATATATATATACACACACACATACATATATATTACTGCCTGATACATGGGAAGTCTGCATAAAATGTTTTTAATTTTAAACTGTACATTAATCTTTAGAATTATAATTGATTAGGTTCAGAAGGACAACCTTTGGAAAAGTGCTTACCTTGAGGATTTTCACTGTATCACAATTCCTAAATGCTGAACTGAATGAATCACGATTTTTGCATGTGTGATGCCCCGCCTGTCTCAAGATGATATAAAGTTCTCAAATCTACTGTTCTTTTGGGTATTCACTTTTTCCCCCACACAAGGAATAAAAATTAATAAATTTTATATACCTTTTCTCCTCTTAATCTGCTTGTTGTGAGTTTATTTCAGAGACTCAGCTCTGCAATCTAGTAAGGTAGACGTGTCTTTCTGCCACTACAGCACATATACACACACGTTTTGTTCCTATTTTACATCTCACGTTTTATTATAAGGTACCTCTTCTTATATATTTAGTATTCCTAATTACCAAATATTCCTAAATAATGTTGCGCTTATTTTGATTTCCTAATATCTCATGTCATCTGTGAGTAATAATTTCCAAATAGTTCAAAGAGAGACATAGCCATCTAAGGAGACTATATCAGAACCAGCTAGGACCTTTTACACACTGCAGACATACACCTGCATCTCCCCACACACTTCTTCCCGTTCCCATCAAATTCCAACCATTTTCAAAAACCCTCCCTAGCTCCAGTTCAGTTCACAAAAAGCCCTCTTTGCTGATGAAAGTGTATACCACAAATGGAGAGGAAGAGAAGATACATACTGAAGACCATCACCAAATAAAGGTCCTCATACTTCCCAAAGGGTAATAATTTGGGCAGACTTGAAAACTAAAGGATCAGTGCTATGAGATGCCCAAACCTACCTTGTAAGGTTCAGCTCAAAAGCCATCTGTTCAGTGATGTTTTTCCTGGTGCCCCATACTCTCTCTGAAAAACCACAGACCTTACCTATACTTTCTTACAGCATGACTCACTTTCTATATGTATTGTTGTTGTTGTTGTGTTGTTATTTAAGTTTATTTTATTTAGAGCTCACATGGCAAAGGCAGAGAGAGAGGAAGAAAAAGAGAATCCCAAGCAGGGTCTGCACTGAAAGTGGAGCCTGATGTGGGGCTGGAACCCACAAACTGTGATATTATGACCTGGGCCGAAATCAAGAGTCATACGTTTAACCGACTGAGCCACCCAGGCACCCCATATGTATTGTAATTGTTATGGTCATGGTATCTTCCCTACAAGGCTTTTATGGATTGTAGATAATTAGTGGTTGATGAATGGATGTATGAATAAATGAATGAATATCAACTATCAACCTTCGAATTATGTCTAAACTGCTTAGACAACCTTGTGCTTCAGATCTTCGTCAATATTCTGTTGTAAAGATGTTTGCTAATGTGCAATGACTTTGGACAATTTTGACATTATGTTGCTAGAACCCAAGCTTGTCTTGGAGCTCTCAATTTGTTTCCTTGACTATGAAGCTCTTGTTCCATGGCCCTGGGTATCATGGCTGTTTTCCAAGATCCCAGGCATACCATATGACCTGAAGTTGCATTTTAGCATTTTAGCACTACAGTGTGAGCTCAGTAAATCTTCCCATTATGCAAATCTTTGGCTTTCCTAACATTTCAAGCTCCTAACTCTCATGCTTGGCACATTGGGTGTGCCCAGTAACTTTTGATTTTCTTCCTTTCTTTCTTATTTTAAACCATTTGAACCATGTTGGAACATATGTTTCAAATAAAAATTTAAAAACTTACATGACTTCCTTAATTCTATCATTTAGATTGTTTTTATTTCTCATACTGGAAGCAGTTAAAAACAGAGAATTTAGAGTTAACTTCAAATTACTTTTCAACTTCGGAGTTTCCCTTCTTGAAGTATGATTTACAGGTACCCTAAACTCCATAATTGTTAAGCACATGTGACTTTTTAAGATCCAGCAACAATTATGGACTACTCTGCTGTGAAAATTGTAAGGAATCTCAGATATTTAGAACGGAGAGAAAAAACTTCAAAGGCATTCCAAAACAGCTCTCTGTTCTTTTCACATAACATCCAAAAAAGCTATCACCCACTGCTAATGACTGTTCATGCCAGCCAATTTTCATCTACCAGCAAATGTATTCACTTACAGTCCCTTTCAGCATAGTCCTAGTTAGTCTAATTTAGTGTGGTTTAACGGCTAAAGTTGAAATGACTTTTTTACTTAGAGGCTGTTTGCACTACAGAATTGTCATCATCTACTGATTCCATTCCATGGCAGGTACAAACATGAATTATGGGGGTAGTGTGGAAAGTTACTCTAGAGATCATCTAGGTCAGATGCTGTATTTTCCTCTGGGGAAACAGAGGCCACAAAATGGAATAAAGCAGTGTCCTTTTCCTCTAATCCACGAATCTGAAGTTAATGTATTTTTAAATATACTTTAAAATTTAAAATAAATAACCATCAGAAATTGATAGATTGTACTATCTACAAGAACATACAAAACACACACACACACACACACACACACACACACACACACCAGAAATTCTTCAATATCTTCTTAGGATACTAGCATTGTCAGACCTTATAATAAGCCTGTGAATAAAAGGTATCACTCAGTGACCATATACTCAAATGTGGAAGTGTCCCTGCCAAATATGTAGACTGATCCAGGGAAAATATACCACCCCCACAAAAAAGCATATGAAAAGATCATCAACTTAGCATTCACACACACACACACACACACACACACACAGTGAATGAAAACTGCATTCAATGAAAAATGCATTCAAAACCATTAATAATGAAGAGAATGGAAAGAAAAAACACCTCTTTCCCCAGGCACCTGGGTAGCTCAGTAGGTTGAGTGTTGGACTTTTAATTTCGTCTCAGGTTAGGATCTCACTGTTTGCTTCATGAGTTTGAGTCCCACGTTGGGCTTGTTGCTGCCATCCCAGAACATGCTTGGGATTCTCTCTCTTTCCCTCTCTCTCTGCCCCTCCTCTGCTTACATGCTCACTCTCTCGCGCTCTCAAAATAAATAAATAAACTTTAAAAAAAACACCTCCTTTCCTTCATTACCTCTACCCCTTCAGCAGAAGGGGGTCTCTAAGTTTTAAATATTGCCAACAGCAATTCAAGTTGGAAAAAAAAAAGTGTACCTGTCCCATTTTTATCCCATTCAGGTTTGTTTTCCACATTCACTTAGGGGCACTCAACACTCACTCTTTGAAATTTTCATCTTTACTCTATTACTAAGCAGAATCATAAAGCACAAATATTCATAAAATCTATTGTGAAAAAGACCTGGGTTTGAATACTGGTTTTGCCATTTATAAGCAACTTGATCTTGGATAATTTTCTTATCTCTATGCTTCAGTTTCCATATGTATAAAATAGACTTGAGAATAATAACTCCTTTATAGGATTGCCCTAATAAATGGAATCACAGTAGATATCGACAACTCTATAGTATATGTAGCATTTACATTTTTAAAAAATGTTTACACTTAAAGCCATTAAATCACACTAAAGTAAACCAATATAGACAATCCATGTCAGCCATTTATAATACTAACTCCCAAATGAAACATGTTAACTAAAGTTATTTTTACCTCATAGGGTTGTTATCAAGATTGGCTAAGATAAAATAAATATGTAAATTTTTGAGCACAGTACCTGGCATATAGTAGGACCTCAATAAATACTGGCTTTTCACTATCATCCTTGTTACTATCATTGGCATTTCCTTTAATTACTGCTATTGCCAATTGCCTTCTCTTTTTCTCTCATGCATCAAAAGAAATAAAAGCATCCTCAAGCAAACATCATATCTTCAAAAGACCACGGAAATTTAGTAACCAGAGAAAATGATGAAATGGACAAAGGAAAAAACATGGAAAAAATGGGGACATAAAGTGCCATATCGAGGCAGAAAGTTTTCAGTTGGAGAAACAAACTAGGAAATCTAGTTTGTGGATATCTAGTGGATTTCAGGACTGGCCAGTTTATGACTTCACCTCAGTTTGTGTGCCTCTGTTAACCTAGGGGCCAAAGATAGAGCATTTACCCACACAAGTGAATTTATTGGGTCATGGCAGGAAACAATATACCAATGACATCAAGCTAGCTCTCAAAAAATTATTTTAATAAAATAAACGTTACTAGGGAAATGAAAATCCCCGGCAGTTTAATTAAATCAAGAACTGGTTAGATCAATTCAGGCTCATTCCTTTTAATGCTATTGTTTTGTTCTTCAAATTTCCAAGGAGCCATGCTCTGGAAATTATAATTTATTCATCAGAGAGATTTACATTAATATTACATATGTGAACTGATAGCTTTTCATTATATATAAAAAAGTACAAAACACACAAAAAATTGCTTACATTTGTAAAAAGTTATGTATCTTAACTATAAAAGAGGGAAACATATCTGCAGCTGGCACTGTTTCATGTACCAGTTTCTGGAAATAATAGAGAATGTAAAAAATATACGAATTACCATATGCGAGTGCTTTTTCTCTGACAAATTTAATTTACAGATAACTTATGCCTGTATTCTGTAAATCCCATTGAAGCTAATAAAAGTTGGGTCCCTAATCACATTTAAGTGACCTTATATGTTATAAAATGTTATAAAAATATGTACTTGAAAGATGTTTTTCTCTCTATAAAAAATATTTTAAGCATATAGAAATACATTAGCATATGTACAGAAATATATATACATGCAAGGGCATAAATACACACTCACCCCAAATATATTTTGGTTATTAACTGGCATGATCAGAGAATAACGTACCTTACTCAATTGTTTAAGTAACTGAGGCTTTATTCTTTAAACCTTTTAAAAATGTTTAACCATTTTTTTACTAAAATCATTCTGAAATGTATTGTGTACTCCTGACCTTACAAAAGGAATTGCCAATCAGAGGGGATTTTGCTCTTCTTTCAAGCAATGAGCAGGGACCGAGGCCATGTGTCAGTGTGAACTCAGCGTACAGTCTATCCTCTGGTTGCTTAAACTCTTGATGGTACGAAGAACATGGAAAGAGATCAAAGATAACCTAAGAATGCTCAGAGTTGTGCAGTGCTGCTGTCACCACTGAAGCTCAAAGCTGCCTTTCTTTTTTTACCACATGCAGAATATTTACTCTCTCCTGACCTCTCATTGCTTTATCTTCCTTACTACTTCTCTATACTGCTTTCCTTCCATTATTTCTCCTTTCTCTCATTCACCACTCAGTGCCAACTGTGGGCTAGAACCTCTGCTGGGCACTAATTACATAGCAATAAGACAGACACATTCAGCTCTTACAAAGATTAAATTCCTGCCTCTTTTGCATATGTTCTTGGGGCTTTTTCTTAATGATTCTCTAGTTTGACTTCTAGCAACTGTGATTCTAACAATGTAATCACTTCTATCTGAGAATGTATTTATGATTTGTGTTGGGCAAAGTAAAATTTAGTCTCCATTAGGCTCAAGCCAAAATTCTCACACATTTCTCTATTGATAAAGGAAAAATTCAACTATAAAGCACCAATATTATCAAACAAACACAACCTAGGAATACATGATTTTGAGATACTTATTTTTTAAAAAACAGTATTTATAGCAAATAGCTAGCATGAAAACTTTAGGAGGATGCTGTCGATCATCTTGAGATAATGTGGAATAATACTGATACAATGGGAAAAAAGCCAGACAAGATCATAAATCAAGTGTGAAAAGTCCTCCTTATATCAAAGACTTTGGACCTAATCCCCAGTCAGAGACAAGCTTCCTAAGAAAGGCTTTCAACAGTTAAAAATAAGAATATTTTTATTCACTTGTGTAGTCAACCAAATTTTACTAGTGCCTACCTTGAATATTATACAACAGGTGTAAGATAAGAACTGTTAAGAGTAAAGAAGCAGTATAAAAGAATAGAGTGATGGGGTGGTATTTTATATCTGGTACTAATTTAATCTTCACAATGGCACTTTGAAGCAAATAAAGAGAGTTCATTTGAGTCTTATACTAAAATGAGAAAACTAAGGTTCAGAGAGAATAACAGGAAGTAGCAGATCCAGGACTAAGTCTTAGAATTCCCAACTCAGTTTTGTACTCATTTTATTACTCCATCCAACTCTGATCTGGAGAAATTATGCCTGTTTGAAGAGCTTTTCCTAACAAAGCAAAATGTGGAGGAAGCCAGAACTGAAGTATAGGCAACCACTTTTTTAAAACACTAGAAAGAAAAAACAGTATCATAAATTTACACTAATTAAAATGATGCTAAGTGTTCTCACTGCACAAACAACTGTGCCAGCCCATTTTTCTATTTATTAATAATGTTAATGGTGGTCTCAGACAGTATTTTCACTGTCCTAAAATCCTCTATTCTCTGCCTATTCATCCCTCCTTCCCTCTCTCTCAACCCCTAGCAACCACTAATCTTTTTACTATTTCCATAGTTTTGCCTTTTCTAGATTGTCATATAGTTGGAATCATACAGTATATAGCCTTTCAGATGGCTTTCTTTCATTTAGTAAAATGCCTATAAGATTTCTCCATGTCTCTTCGTGACTTGATAGTTCATATCTTTTTAGGGATGAATAATATTCCACTGTCTAGATGTACCACAGTTTATCCACACAAGGATTGTTCCACAATATAATATTTATGAACTTTAAATCAGTAATTAAATACATTTTTCCTGTAACTAATTTTCTGCATCTTAGTAATATTATGACCCAAAGTCTAAGAATCTCAATATCTAAAAATATTCATTAAAAAACAAATAATTATGAAACTAACCTATTTCTCATCCCCATGAATCCTATAGCACTCACAGCACACACACACACACACACACACACACACACACACACACACTACTATGCACATTTTATCCCATGTCCATTAACCTCTAGATATAAGAAGCAAATCCACTCTAATTTAATTGTGTTATATGAAAGAAGAGAATATTTATGCTGTATTGTATTCAACGAGAAAAAAAGCCACCTGCTGGCATTTTGATAGCCTCAAATAACACTGGTTACCATAAGAAAAGGGTTGTAGAAGACATACTTTTATTTTCTTTCTGGCAAGGAAAAGCAGGAACAATTCGAGAATCTTCCCACTCACATACTGCTCTATATAAGGAAGAAAAAGTACACTACACAAAGCAAAAATTTTGCTTTGTTACTATTAAAGAATATGTAAGAGATAATGGCCTAGTCCCTACAGAGTTCAAATAATATGTAAAATACGAACAATCTATTAACAATTCATAGTTAATTTTCAAAATCACAGACAAGTACAAGCTGAAGAAAAGCATAAGCATGAAATCATACTCGAGATTCACTCAGGACTGCCAAGGAGCACTTCAGAGAGCCCATGGTAACTGAGCTATCTCCTGGCAAGGAAACCTCTGGCAAGGACACCAAGTCAGTGATGATGGGGAAAGAACGGCTTGTATGCCAGCCCAACCTCTCACTATATCTGTTTGATACATGAGTAGGAGTTCAGAGTCATGGTGATGGCTGGGCTGGCTCCACTAAAGCTCTCTTCTCCATCCTGATCTGTCCACCTGCACCACACCACACAAATAATCCAGAACTTCCAAGATTTTTTATGTTTTCTCTAGGCTGCTGGGATCACAGAAACTGGAAGAATTTCCCACTTCTGTGAACTTTGAGTAGTCATTCCAAAACTAAAGTTATAAAACTAAATTTTATATTTGATTTTACAGAGAAAGGCTCTCATGTTAGAAAGGCACTGTCAGAGGAGAACTTACAAAAAAAACTTTAAAAAAACTTCTTTTTAAAGAGATTTAAAAGAAAAAAATAGAAGATGAACCTCTATCTGGAGCAACTTATGAACAGTTCTACCTATGACTGAAGATTGTATTTATTAGAAAACTTACAGGGGTTTCTTTGAACAGAGAAAATCTATGAAATTCTGGAGAGAGACACTGTTGAGAGTGGGGAGAGAGTTGTAACAAGTCGTTTAGTTATTGTGAAGCCACTTGAGTTTGTAAATCCATTAAATACTTCTGGATGCTTTGCGAGGGTACTCAAATTCCTTTTCAATCAAATAGTAAAGATACTTATAAAAGTGAGCACTCTTATTTTCCACTGCTATGACTTCCTTCTAGTCATAGTCAGTTATTAAAGAAACAACAAATTTCTACTCAGTTCAAATGATGCACTATGTTCAGAACAACAAGGTAGGATATGGAGCAAAAGGAGCCAATTATTTTTAAAGCCAAATGTCAGAAAAGTTTAGTGATAAAGAAACACCATATTCAGAATCATTCTTCACATTCAGAGTATAACAAGTTTTCACTTGTAAAAATGATACTTAAAAGGAAAATGATGTAAAGACCAAACCTTATTATTACCTCCAAAAATATCAAGGTCTTCTCCACTTCTCTACTTTGTTATTGTCTTTTGAGTCTGTCATACAAGTAGAGGAAGTGTCAAGAACTGAAATGGCAAACTGGATATGAAGGAAAAGCTATTTCCTTTCATATCCTAGCCTTTTATAAAAGGTTAATTTATTTTGTGGGAGCTATAAAAAGCTAAGTCCATTCTCCTGTACCCAATTTTGTGAACCATGTAAATGCTAGCTCTTCAACACCCCAAGCAATATCTCTCAGTAGGGCCTTTTTTGGCCACCCTATGTAAAGCAGACCCACCAGCTTATTTCCTATTCCACAGGAATTCCCTATTCCATTCTTTATTTCCTTCAAGTCACTTACCATTTTATGGAATTATTCTGGTTACTTATTTGCTATCTTTTTAATACCTGTCTTCACCAGCCAGAAAGCCAGCACCATTTTACATGGACCCTTCTTCCTTCTTCACCTGTGTACTCCTTCTGCCAAGCACAACCACAGATACATGGCGAGCACTCAGAAAATGTGTTGACTGAATGTTTAACGGAAGAGTGAGACTGTAAGACTACTAAACAAAAGTAGTAGGTGTGTATACTTTTTCTACCTCTTATTTTTATTTCATTTTTCTTAGAGAATTATCTTGGGTTGCTAAATTTGGCGTGAGCTAATTTTCTTTGTTTATTTGGATAAATTTAAGAGAATGATAAAGAATAAATGGTGATAGCAAGAGGATGGGATAATGCCTTTGGTCCATAAAGATTTCACGAATAATAATTTAACAGGAATTTGGCTTCATCAAATATTTCAAATTTAGCCTAAAGTTTATTCATAAATCATAGTAGAGTGACTAGTTTTTCATTTAGCTAAAAATACTGCAAAATGCATATATCTAAGAATGCTTGCACCTTTCCTTTCCAAATATACATGATACAGAATTGGAATTTGAGTAACCAAAGTATATTTTGATTAAAAAATTTAAAGCAGTGTCTCAAAAACTCTTAATTGCTTATATGATACATCAAGAAGCTGTGTTAATATGTAACAAATCACAGGAATTACAAGTTTTTTTTAGGTTGAAAAATAGATCCTTTTCAGTTTAGAAAACATTTCCTTCATTCTTTTGTCAGTATAATGTTTGGAAACAGCATCACTTGAATTACTTAATGAACATTAACCTTAAAACCTGTTTTAAGTAATTAAAAAAATAATTTTTATCCTCATTAAACACAAATACATATATTCTGGCTTCATGTTTACTGATTGGTGTTATCCAACAGACAAACACAAAAGCTATTCCTAACTATTTCCCAAATAAAGATTATTACATCCTTTCTAAAAAATAAATTTGTAGAATCAAAATTTTTTTAAATGACCTTAATAAAATTTTGCCATATGCATTTTTGGTAGTGAGATCACATTTATTCACTAAATGAACGGTTCACTTTTGTGTCTCCAGTGTCTAGAACAATGCCTAGAAAAAGTAGATGTTAAAAATAATATGCATAAATAAATTAAAGTAACATAAATATCTAATGTACTAAACATAATATGATAAGGTTTATGGTTATCTAGAGTAAAAATTTTAAGGTGTTGCACAAACCTAATTTCTTTTGTATCCTGCCGATTCTTTCTTCCCATGGTCTTAAAATGTGTTGTCACTGTTTAATTCATAGTATCTTTAAATCAGTATCTTTCTGTTTGTCCCACAACCTCTGACTTGACTTATCTCCTCAGGGATACCTCAACCTCTTAGTTTTTATACCTGTCACAATTTCATCTTCCTCCCTTCTATTTAAAGAAATCAGTTTTATCTTCTTTAGACCGCATTTTCTTCTCAACAGTTATCTTCCTAGGAACGTAAAAAGCTCCCCATTTCTTTGCAGATAAAATGCAAATCCTTCAGATTAAGATAGAAAAATTCTAGGTTAGAGTTCTTATTCCCATTCTCTCCTAAGTAAAGTGTTTGGCATTGATGAATTCATGCCATTTCTGTGGACCTCAGTTCTCATAGAGTACTGAGACAAATTAAGGAGCAGGTCAGTACTACAACAATGAAAGCACAGAAGTGGAAATCTACCAGGTGTGTTGGCAAAATAATCAGTGAACCATCTTGATTGATGTGAGAAGTGAGGATGAAAATATAACAAAATGGGAAGTTGGAAACTTGGAAAAATGACAAAGAAAAAGACTTAAAATACTAGACAGAGAGTTATATACTTTGTTTTATCAAATAGTAGGAAGTCACTGAATATTTTTGATGAAGAGTTAAGTGTTATTAATATTCATCACTCAAGTTTCAGGAAGGGACTCTTGAATAAAGCGTCCAAAAAGTACACACAATTAGATCATGGCACAGGAGGCAAAATGTTTGGTTAGAGTTGTAAATCAACTCAGTTTATGAGCTGTAAATCAATCAATTAATTTTTAAATTTAGTTTTGGTATATAAATAAATTTATGTACTGTGATTTATTTATTATTTATTTACAGTTGTAAGTCTAACTTCTTTTTTTTGGCATACATGTGATCGAGTTTATTGTAGAGAAAGGTAAAAGAAAATGGAGTTGGAGAGGAAAAAAAAAAAGTGGAGAGTCAACTGGATAAAGGCCCTGGGCTTTCTATGCACAGGTTTCAGTAGCCCTGCCATGGATCCACCAAATTCTTTAGAATCAAGAAACTGATCTTGCCATTCATTTCCATGTTGTATGTCTTCCAGAAGGTTATATAGCTTTTCCTCTGTCATAAATCCCAGTACTATTATTCCTCCTAACTAGTTCCTTCTTTCCGCTCATGGGAATCCTTATTCTTGAATTATAATGAACAGAAAGAAATACCCATACCACCAGTAAGGCATAGATATGGTTTTGGTGAATAGAACCTCAAAAAACTGACTCGGTGCTGGCCAAAAAGGACCAAAGAAGAAGAGTTCTCAGGGTTTGTCTACTGAGCTATTAGGCTTACCAGGGTAAAAGGGCTGCTAGAGATTAAACTGTGTACACACCTCATATCTTGGGAGGGAGAGGTGAAGAAAAAGAAAGGGAGAAAGGAAAAGTGGAGGATGGAGGGAGGATAGAAAGAAAATTACCAGTATCAAGAAAGAAACAGAGGATGTCACTACAGATTCTACAAACATTAAAAGGTTAATTGGGGGATGGCAGAATAATAGCGGTGATATTATGAACAACTTTGTGCCTGTAAATTTGCAACCTAAGTGAAAAAGGGAAAAAACTAAAAAAAAATTAATTGCATAGCCTATATTAATCAAATAAATTGAATTTGTAAATCAAAACCACCCTCAAAAGATAACCCTGGATCCAGAGGACTTTAATGGTGAATTCTATCAAACATTAAAGGACAAAATAGTAACTACCATCCAAAAACTATTTCAGAGAAAAAACTTATCAGTTTATTAAGCCAAAATTACCTTGATTCCAAAACCCGGCAAAGATAATACAAGAAAAGAGAACAGTAAGCTGATATCTCTCATGAATATAGATAAAAAATCCCTTTTAAATATTATCAAATCAAATTGAGCATTATGTAAAAAAGATAATATACAGTAACCAAGAGGTGTTTATACCAGGAATGAAAGGTCGATTTAATATCCGAAAATCAATCAACATAATTCCTCACATTAATTTAATAAAGGGAGAAAAGCATATAATTATTTTAGTAGGTACAGTGAAAGCATTTGACAAAATTGACCACCATTTCATGATTAAAAACTCCCAGAAAACTGGAAATAAAAAGGAATGTTGTTAACCCAATTAAGAGCTTCTATGAGAAACACCAGCTAACATCAAACTCAGTAATAAGAGGCTCAATGCATCCTAGATAAGATCAGGAAAAAGGATCTGTGCTCTCACTATTTTACTTAACATTGTACTTTAAGCCCAAAGCAATGCAATAAGGTAAGAAAAACAATAAAAAGTATACAGAACAGACAAGAAGTAAAAATATTTTTCTTATAAATAACATGATAGTGTATGTAGAAAATCCCAAGGAATCCATAAGAAGGCTATGAAAACTAACAAGTGAATTCGGTAGGGTTGCAATAACTGAGGTCATTATTAAAAAATCAAGTGTTTTCAATCTTTTAGGAATAAAAAATGTGAAATGAAATTTAGAAAAAACTGCATTCACAAAAGCACAAAAAATATGGGAAAAATTTTTAATGAAAAGAGTTGTAAGATTTTACACTGAAAATTACAAAACACTGCTGAAAGAAATTAAACTAGACCTAAATAAATGGAGAGATACACCATTCCTCTCAAGACTGTTAAGATGTCAGTCCTCTCCAAATTGATCTCTAGATTCAATGCAGTCCTAATCATAAACGTAACTGGGACTTTTAAAGCAAATTAACTATATATACTTAACACTTATATCAAAATTTGAAGAGCTAGAATAGCTAAGGCAATCTTGAAAAAAAGAAAATAAAATTGTAGTACTTATACGACTTGCATTCAAATTTTAATATAAAGCTACAGTAATCAAGACTGTGAGGTATTGGCATAAGGACAGACGTATAGATCAGTGGAACAGAATAGAAACTCTAGAAACAAACTCATAATTCAATTGACTTTGGCAAAGTTGCCAAGATAATTTAAAAGGAAAATGATAGTCACTTTAATTTAATAGGAAAATGATAGTCCTTTCAGGAAAAGGTGATGGAAAAAACTGACTGACTACATGAGGATTAAATGAATATTAACCATTACTTCACATCACACACAAAAAAATCAGCTTGGGATTATTGTTCCTAAATATAGGAGCTAAAACTATTAAAATTCTATTTAAAAAATAAGAGAAAATTTTTGATATTGGGTAAGCCTCAAAGCACAAACTGTAAAAGAAAATAATTGGTAGAATAGATTTCATTAAGATCAAAAGTTTCTGCTCTTTAAAAGTCAGTTCTGAATTTAAAACTTCAGGAAAAATAAGAAAATCAAAATTAGACAAAATATTTAAACAGGCACTACACAAAATAAAACATATGAATGGCTAACATAAAAAGATTCTGAATGATCACTAGTCATTAGGAAAGTGCAAATTAAAGCCACAATGATTCTACTACATACCCACCAGAATGGTTAAAATTAAAAAGATCGAAAATGACAAGTGTAGCAAAAATATGAAGCAAGTGGAACTCTCATACCTTGATGCTGGAAATAAAAAATCATACAGCCACTTTGGAAAGCTGTACGTCAGTAGCTTATAAAGTTGAACAAATAATTAACCAAGTGACCTAGTAATTTCACTACTAAGAAGTAATGAATGAAGACATGTGTCCACACAAAACCTATATGTAAATGTCATAGAAGCATTATTCATAATAGCTAAAATGTGGAAACAATCTAAATGATCAGAAAAGTTTATTATATCCATTTCATGATATACTACACACCAATGAAAAAGAATCAAATATGAATACACATAACAACATGTTTGAATTTAAAAAACACTTGCTAAGTAAAAGAAGTCAAACCAGGAGACTATGTACTGCATAATTCCACTTATGTAAGGGTCTAGAAAATACAAAACTCTAAAGACAGAAAGCAGATCTGATTTTGCCTGGGCGGTCTGCTGGCCCTGTTCAAGTATAACAAGACACAAGAAAAACAAGGAAATTTTTTAAGGTGAGAGAATTATCATACATCTTGATGTCATTTCATAATTGAAGACAGTTACAAAAATTTAACAAACTACACACTTAAAATTGATGAATTTTATCATCAGGAAAAAAAAAGATAGAGAGAGAAGGAGAGAAAAAATCTATACTAAGGCTAACATCACAATACTGTGTCATAGGTCCTAATCATGGCCTCTCTTCTCCATAAGGAAGTGCCATTTATACATATTCGAAATAAAAACGCAGGTACCTCCCTCTGTTCTCTACACAAGTTAAACAGGTCACCCAAGACCCTTCCCTGACCTCACCCACTTACACCTTTTTTTCCCAAAGATTCTGAATCTGTGGAGTGTGTCGTGGTAATCAATTTCTCAATATGAAATTTTCAATGTTCAGTTTAACTCAATTCTCCAAAATATTAATTGAACAGTTACTCTCTGTTGGGGGTTATTATAGGAATAGCTATTTAACAATTAACAAGAAGATAGTCCTTCCTCCTAGGGACCTAAGAGTTTAGCAAGAGAGAAAAATTAGAAATTTCAATAGAGACATGATAAGTGTGGCGATCTCGGTAAATACACGGTGCTGTAAAAGTCACAATGGAGGTGCTCTAACCCAGTCTTGCAGTCCAGAAAGCCTTCAGACAGTGGAGTCATGTTAAGTGAGACCTTAAGGATGAGTAGTTGACTTGGTGAAGGGAGCATGGCTGCAAGAGACAGTACACACTGTCCACAGAGCTGCAAGTAGGAAATATAAATGGATATATTCACACCCTGAAGAGAGTCTCTACTGTCTTAGAAAGCACTTAAAATAAAAAGTTTTGCACATGGAACATTAAGCTCAATCCAGGGGGAGATGGCATTTGACTTCACATTTTTACAGAGATACTATGACTATTTTGATATAGCGATTTGTTTTTCATGAATTACTTTGTCTGATTTCTAAGTGATTTTTGTTCTTGAGTGCTGCATGTAGGTGGAATAACATTTCAGTTAAAATTATATACACTTATCTAAAAAACAGAAGGTAGGCAAATGACAATCTTCACAATTTAGTGAACTAAATTTTCTAAGTGGTTCCATGGAAATCAACTTGCTTTACAGACCAGTACATTTAGATTCAGAGCAAAAATATTCTCTTAAATCACCAGCTATAACACATAGTCACATGGTTTAGAAAAATTTATAAAAATTATAATGGAGAAATACGTGTCAATAATTATTCATTGAGTAAAGGAGATGACATGCCACAAGACAGGAAGATGAAAAAAACATGAGCAAGAAACTTATGCGTAAAGAAATGACCTCATCTAGTACCACCACCATTAGAAGTCCCCAGAACTCTTATAATACACACTACAATTATTGGCTGTTATCATAGGAAGCCCAATTGAAATAAAACCAAACAAAGCATTCCCTTTAATCTGAATCGTGACTTTTCAAATCTGAGCTAAAATGAGACTAGCCTTCGAGTGTAGGATGGAAAGTTAAGGTGAAAGTCTCCAAAGTGTTTTTTCTCCAAGATATGCCAACCCAATTCTTCATACATATTAAGATGTTATGTACTGCTCACTACTAGGTTGAACTGTACTCTGAGAAAAGAATTTTTTAGGTTGGCATTTGGTTCTTTTTTAAGAACACTTTTTTTGTTGAAATTTTTTTTTCAACAGGAAAGAAATTATCACACTTCAGTGTTCCAGCTCTTTAGTGAATATCAATAAGAAAGTCAATGGCTCAGCAATGTGATTGCAAAAGGAGTTTCATGAGACACTCTTCTTCTCAAACTTTCTTATCTTAAAATCTATTTAGGAACTAAGAAAGACTTCTTTAATATAAAAACCTACCATTAGTGTTCCGATGTATAAGCTTCCTCAATACAAGCAATTGATCAATGGTACCTATTTTTGTAAAGTGAATAATAAGCATATAGATATATATTTACTTGGGTCTAGGTACTTTACTATCACGAAAATTTTATTCTTTCACTTTGGTTAGGATAGGCTCTTTTCTGAATGGGTGGAAATCTCTTTGTAAACATTTTTATCAAAGAAAAGGACCAATAGGAATGCTCCACATAATGTACACAGCAAGGCAACCTATTCAGTTCTCTAAACAACAAGGGAGTAAATTTGCTGAAGGAGCCAAATACTGCCCTAGATGTGGTTGAGCACAAACCCTAGGGTCTAAGAAAATGCACTAGAATTGAATTTTAATTCCATTCATAAATAGCCATGTGATCTTAAGCAAGTTACTCAACTCTCTGAATCTTGGCCTTTTTATTTGTAAAATGTACATCCCTCTTTTTCAAGGATCTTGTGAAAATTCCACGAGATTATTTTGAAGCACAAAGTAGTTTCTTAATTAGGTTAATTCTCTTGGTGACATAGAAAGGACATATAAAGTTACTGTTTTTCTTCAGTAAGATAGAAAAAGGAAATTATAGAAGATGAAAAAAATTGTATATATATATATATATATATATATATATATATATATATATATATGGCATAATAAGATTCCTTGGTTTGTTCTTTATTTTAAAAAATGAAAGAGGAGGACCAGGAACTCTCAATTACCTAAAGTGATGCTATCACATCTTATTTACATAAAGACAACATGAAGTACCAAGAGAAAAATGAAAGACAGTGATGTAGACAACTGGGTTCAGGCATATAGAAATAAAGACTCTCTCATAAACTGGAACATAAATACCTGCATAATTTCTCCCATGTCCAACTGGAAATGGACAATCTCTGAGGGAGGAGTCAGTAAATGTCAAGATGAGACCCCAGAAAAAATACCAAGATTGGTGTCGTTTTGGAGAGCAGCAACAAATGCAAATGGAGGCCTTCAGGTGACAGAACATTAATTAGCACCACTGATCAAAGCAAGACAGGGAAGGAGAAGTGAGCTAACACTAAATGAGTCTCCATCCTTCTTCGGCCCCACCCCACTCTCAAATAGATCTGATGTTTTATAAAGAGTATTTCACTGAGAACAAATATATAAACTGAGATGGGATTTGTAATCCAAGCAACTCCAAAGGGCGGGAAATTGGGGTCAGACTACATTGTTTTATCATTTCCATTATTACTTTGATATTTTGTACAACTAACACTTCCTAGGAAAGCTACAGTTACATTTCTTGTCACTAAACTTATTTTACAACCTTTAGAAAAAAAAATACTGGCTATTCACTCTTACTTCCATCCTTATACAAGTACCATAAAATGCTTTTCAAACACACTAGATCTTTTCCTCAACTCTCTTGCCTTTAATGAAGTTGAGGTACAATTCCATTTTATTTAACTTACTAAAAGTGTTTTACGAGCTTCCTCAGGCTATATATTTAGAAAAGAGTATTATGAATGGAGGCAGGGCTTTTTTTTTTAAATCCTTAAATGTTTGCTTCCTAAAATGCTATATAATAATATTTCTGTTAATTCAATTTTACCCTTCAGATAATACAGTAAAAATATTAAAGAGGTAGGATGCTCTGCCTCCTGGTGCATTTAAGGTTGCAGGAGAAAAGAACAATTTTTTATTTTGTTATCCAAATAACACAGTAAAAGTTAAATTTCATCCATGAGATCAAAAGAAACATCATACTAATACTGAAAGGGCTACTCTAATATTGTGGAAAATTTTCTTTTAAGGGAATAATATTGGACAATAAATATGTATGCTCTATAGCCACAGATTGATCAACTATTAATTAGCATGAATTATAATTTTTACAATTAGCGTTACCCATTTAAGGCTGAATTCATAAGGCACACATTATTTTGATTAATATGCAGCACACTGATATGCTGACTGGGGCATTTTATTTAATTGGGTTTCAAAATTAACCCCGATTTAATAAAATTAATTCAGAATATTGAAAAATAGCAAAGGTGAAACTAAACATGAGAATTGAGTGGCTTATATTTTTCTAATTTTCACTCATCTATTTATTTTAAAAGAGACTTGGAAGGGACTTGGGCCAGTTTACTCCCCCTCCTCCAAAAAAAAGAAGATATAAAACCAGGATATTTTAACATGAAAATGAAAATGTTAATAATAAAAGTGATCAAGAAACAATAATTACATAGAGAAGTTTCAATTCTTAATATGGCTAAAGCTTTGTGAACAAAACATAACTCTCAGCTCCTAGCTGAAGTAAAGAGGGAAATATTATGCATTATACACAACTCATTTCATCTCATGAAAGGAGATATATATTTAAATTCTGTTAGGAATTTGTCACATGGGTTATTATATAAGGACAGCAAACAACAAAATAAACAGCATAATAATTCAAAAGCATTCATCTATTTCCATCACTTTAAAAGAACACCAATAAAAAGCCAACCATAGGATGTTGAGGCTCTGTAGTAATAATTCCACTGTAACAGAATTCAAAATAATCCATATGTGTAGCTTTCTGATGATCTAACACATGCTGAGGATTGAGGATAAAAAATGTAGGGTGGTTAGAATTTCTCTGATTATAATTTTTATTATGTCAAATAGTATTTATTGATTATAATAGCTGTCATTAATTGACTACTGGGCACCAGTGACTGTGCCAGCTGTTTTAAATATGTGACAATTTAATTCTCCTAAAATCCATTTTCCTCCAGACAGCTGAAGAAAATGAGACTCAGAGGGGCCAATGTACTTTGAGTCACAGTAAATAGTGAAATTGAGATAAGAAACCCCAATGTTCTTCACTTCGAAGACAATGCTTTCAACCCCCATATCAACCTGTCTCCCCATTTGGTAATTGCTATGTTCTAGAAGATAGTGTACAGGGCTGAAAATTAACTGACACGTGTTAAAACTGTACGAGAATTTTCACATATATAGTTTCATTTCACAAAATTACTCCTAGAAGTAAAGAGCACTATTATAGTAATTTCCATTTTACAGATAAGATTGTAAAGCCCAAGACTGCATATTTAGTACAAATTGAGTGAAGACTTATTAAAGATTTGGAAATCTAAATCCTTTCCATGCTTTTGACAGAAGCTATATGGCATAGTTCAAAATCCAGTCACAAAAAGATCATTCAAGCGATGTATGTGTCCTCTGTGGACAACTGGAGGGTCGCCCTTCTCTAGGTACCAGGTGCACAGGAGGAAAAGGCGAGGTTTTGTTGCAGAAAATATAAAGCATGACTCATATTTTTGCCATGACAATGGACAGCTTCTCTTCAACATGGAGGACAACTAAAGAGTGTCTGCAGGCAGGGTTGAAATTAATCTCAAAAAGAAGCTATTCAAACCAATGTAAGTTGAAGCACAAAAATGACCCATTACTAAACATTTTTTTTTACTAGAAGTATGAAAATAAACAAACAACTTTAAAGAGAAATCTCTTTGTTGGTCTGTGCTTGCTACAATTCACAAAATAACAAGGGAATTTTATAAATTCTGGACAATTTTACTCAATTTATTTATGTAACACATCCATTGGTTATTACTATGAATCAAGCACTGGGTTGGTTACTCCTGTTATACACACACACAAAAAAAACAAGTTCTTTCTAATTATGACAGACTGGCAGTGGATGCCAGAGCACTGTGCGGTTGATGTGCAGCCTCAATGGGAAAGGTTGATATTACAGAGTAACAATGTCTGATATGGGACAAGAAGAAGAAAGTTTATGTGCATGCCAGATGTATGCAACTCCCATTTCAGGGGCATTCCTATGTGTTTTGCTATTTCCCTAAGTCATTTATCTCTGCAAATTGTTTTTGGTCCAAACCAAGTTACAATGGGAAAATCACAACACAGGTCCAAATATGATACCTGGATTATGTCTGGATATTATTACTAGTCCATTTGTCCCACTGCTTGGAAAATTTTGTACAACTCCTTAGCCTTTTCTTAGTTTGGCAAAGTCAGCTGTTTTCTATATAGCTACTCATGTCTTGGTTCCCATTTGGAAGCTAATATAGTGAACACTTCACATCTCTCCTCATACAAGAAACAAAAGGGTCATGAATTTACCTTACCACTTTTCAAAAGCTACTGGCCCATGGTCTGGCTTTTGCTAACTTGACTACCAGAATATTTTCTTGTTCAAACTAAAATTACAATGTCACAGTGTCTGATAAATGACTCCTTTCCTATTGTATTGTTTTATAACAGAGACTATCTACTATCTTACGCTAAAACACAGTGGATTTGATTGATGATGCTCACTTTAGCTTGAAGTTACTGAATCCACACATGTATATTACTTCCTACGGATCCCAGTTAGTTAGAAATGAGGATAAAGAATGGAGGCCTTAAATATTTCAAACTCAAAAAGATGTCAATGTTAATTCTATTAAGGGATAATCCTTTCAGATCATGTTTATAGGATAGTCTACATAGGAAGTGTTAGAATTTTCTTAGACAAACTCAAAGCATGAAGAGAGAACTTCACTTTTATAAAAATCAGCCATTGTAGGCAATCTTAAGGATTCATGAAAGCAATATTCCTGTCTTTACATTTACTCCCACTTGAATGTTCACGCAAAAGATAGTTATGTTGACAGCTTACCACGCTAGCAATCATAACAATTCTTAGATAAATTTGGGCTTTACAAGTTATATTGAAATGTGAAAGCTCTAATTCAACCCCTAATTGACAGAATCATTAGTGTCAAGTTCCCAGATGTAATTTTACCCTTTTCTTCATAAAAAGGAACAACAGGGAAAGAATAAAGGAAGGAAGGCAGACAGACAGACTTAGGACATATAACTTATTTAGATTTAGCTTCAAAGCATGAAAATGTGTTAATGTGCAGACTGACAGAACACTAAAAGACTGAAAAGAGTACAAACAAAAGATAAATATACATTGCATTTCAGTTTTTATTATACACTCCATTTATTTAATAAATATTCATTAAATACATAATAAAGTATAAATCATATGTGTGAGAAATATTAATTATAATATTTATCATATCTTGTATCACTATTTCTTGTTTGTATTTATTTCACTACCAGAGGTCCTTGTAATAAGCTTTTATCACAAAAGTTATTTGATTCCTTTATGTACCTAGAGAAGAAATGCAATGTAACCTTCTACAGAAAATTAAGTGTTGACTAAATACAAATTCCACTATTCTGTTTCATACAGAGAACAGAACTTCAAAAATCATAGTATAAATTATTGTTCCCTTTCAGTTACAAGGAACTGTTGCATTTAAACATTCAGCACCATTGTGTTCAAGAACAATTAACTACAAAACAATAAAAGACCTTTACCAGGTTGATCATCAATAGCATTTCCATGTATGACAGCTAAGGCAAAAAAAAAAAAGTCTACGAAAAAAACTAATAATTTTCCAACAAAGAGAATCCAATATCATTTTCTGCCCCAGCGACAAAAATCTACTACCATGAGTGTGGTCAAGCAGTACTCATTCTATTTAACACATAGGACAGAATGGTGCTAGGTGCTGGAAGCTGCACATGGCGATTAAAGTCCACAGCCAAGAGCAAAAGCAAAAGACCTGTCAGAGAGAGCCACCTCCTTGTAGGACTTCCTGGAAAAGACCCTGTTAGCAGAACCAGAAATACACACACACACACACACACACACACACACACACACACACACGTCTCCTAATACAAAAAGATGGTTGATGGAAAGAAGGAGGTTACTTTTCAGTGAAGGTTGTATTCATGAAGGGGACATTCCTTTCTTTCCTTCTCTGCTACAGCCATCACCTGTACTTTGTAGTAACCTGGGGACACTGCCTGTCCTGCCCTTTCCCCAGGTTCAGCACCAGAGCATCTGAGGCCAGGAAGGAAGGTGGATGAGCAGTTGCCTAAATACAGAAAGTAACTCCTTCTAACTTTTGCACTTGGGATTGAGGGAGGAATGAAAAGAGTTTTTAAAATGGATATAAGGCTGATAATTTTAAATATACAGGACCACATCTTTAAAAATATACATATATTAATTTAATCACCAAAGTGATTGAGAAGTTTTGAAATGAGGCTGATATATTGTGAGGGGGCCAAGACCCTGTGTGAAAAAGAGACGTATAATAATATAATCAGAGACAATCATAGAAACAAAATTTGTTTAGACATCAAGAAACACATGACCCTTTATTATTAAAATTATAATAATAAATATTAAAATTATGGCCTCTCGTATGTTTATACATACATATACATCTATCTATCTAGACTTCTTCCACTAGACTATAAGCTCCATAACAACCAAAATTTGTGTGTTTACTGCTTTACATGGCTTTCTGTGTGTTACTGTATATATTCCCAACATATAGTGCAGTATCTGGCATGTAGTAGGTACTCAGGAAATATCTATTGAATTAAACTGATAAATAAATATAACCACTATTTATCAAACATTCAGCAATTGTCAAAGCAGTGTATTAAGGCTTGGCATTTGCTGCTTTATTTATCACTTATAAAAACCCCTGTTATCATTAGGCCCACTTAATAGATAAGGAAACTAAGCCCAGGGATAAACTATCTTTTTTTGGCCACCCAGCCCCACGAAGAGGTAGCATGATTCACACCCAGGTTCACCTGATTTTAAAGTCAATGTTCTGACTCACCAAACGTATGCCTCCTATCAGTGGTATGAGACTTTTTCTTTCTGATTCACCCCCAATGAATAGAGCACACACTGGGGCCATGGTGCTACCTGTTCTTCAGGGGCAAGATCTAAAAGAATAGAGAAGGGCTGGAACTAATAGGTAATAGAGGAGTGCTTTTCTGTGTCTTCTCCCACATACTCACATCTCCTGCATTACAGGAGTCCCCTCAGTCATTAGCTATTCCCACAATATGTGGTGCTTGCTTTGAGTCAGGCCCCTCCTTCACAAGGATGAAAAGTTTCATACCATAATTC
Organism: Acinonyx jubatus; assembly: GCF_027475565.1. Classification (NCBI taxonomy): domain Eukaryota; kingdom Metazoa; phylum Chordata; class Mammalia; order Carnivora; family Felidae; genus Acinonyx; species Acinonyx jubatus. Next base: position 167,410,835 of record NC_069381.1, read on the forward strand.
CTCTGGGTTTGTCCACGATGATCAAATCAGCTCCTACCATTTTGAGTTAGTGGAAATTCTTTCCCTTTTTTTATAGTTAGAATGAAATATTTTCAGCACTTAGGAGGTGTTTTCATTTCCTGTTTGCTTATTCAGCATTTAGGAGATTTCTTTTTTTATCTGGGTCATTTGAGATTTGAAAGTCAAATATTAGGGCTATCAAAACAAAATAGACTCGATCAGGATGCCAGTGAGTTCGTCACAAATGGAGGTATGCAAGCAGAAGTGGGATGACAGAGATTCTCAACTAGCCATTTCTATCTCAGCTACAGAACTGGACATGTAGGACATCTTTCTCTCCTAAGGCTCCCCAAAATCTAGGAAATAACCTGTCTTGCTTACCTTCCTTACCTATTCACCAGAAAGTGGAATTTATACACAGTCACAACATTTTCTTACTAACACTCGACACATTTAACTTCAACTTCTAATCTGACAAAACTGACAAACTAAGCGCAGCAATAAAATAAAGTCACTCTACTAATAACTGTAAAAAATTAAAAGTATAGATTTAAAAGACAAATCTTAGACTTTATAAAATTTATGTAACTTTGAGGTCATCATCTGGTCTTTAGACTATTGTCAGACCAAACAATATACTGAAGAGAGCTTTTATTCCAAAGAGCTTTATCTCAATGTTACCAATCTAATCTAAATGTTAGAAAACTAAAGAGTATAGAGGGGTTTTTTAATGTTTATTTACTTATTTTTGAGAGAGTGGAGAGGGGCAGAGAGAGAGGGACAGAGAATCCCAAGCAGGTTCCTTGCTGTCAGCACAGAGGCTGATGTGGGGCTCAATGTGGGGCTTGAATTCATGAACTGTGAGATCATGACCTGAGCCAAAATCAAGAGTCAGATGCTTAACTGACTGAGCCCCTAAATAGAGGCTACCCTTAAATAGAGGTTTTTTTAAGTTACCATTTTCATTTGTTGGAAAAAAGAAAGCCCATATGTTTCATCAAAATATTTCATCAAGTCCAAAATGTCAGGAACTCTGGCTATGGAAAAGTAAAAAAATTAAAAATATTCTTTGCATGGTGTAGCTACTATGGAAAAGAGTATGGAAGTTCCTCAAAAAGTTAAAAATAAAACCAAACTATGATCCAGCAATCACACCACTGGGTACTTACCTCAAAATTTAAAAAAAATCCTAATTCAAACATATTCTGAACATATTGTGAACATGCACTCCTATGTTTATAGCAGCATTTTTACAATAGTCAAGATATGGAAGCAGCCCAGTGTCCATCAATTGATGAATATATACACACACATGCATGCATACACACACACACACACACACACACACACACACACACACAATGGAATATTACTCAGCCATAAAAAGAAATGAAATCTTGCCATTTGTAACAAGAGGGATGGAGCTAGAGAGTATAATGCTAAGTGAAATAAGTCAGTCAGGGGAAGACAAATACCATATGACTTCACTCATATGTGGAATTTATTAAACAAAACCAATGAGCAAAAAGGGGGGAAAAAGAGAGAGAGAGAGAGAGAATCATAACAAGAAATAGACTTCTAACTATAGAGAACAAATTGATAGTTACAAGAGGGGAGGTAGATGTGGGGACGGGTTAAATAGGTATGGGGATTAAAGAATGCACTTGTGATGAGGACGGGGTGATGCATGGAATTGTTAAATCACCATATTGCACACCTGAACTGAATATAACACTGTATATTATCTACCTGGAATTAAAATAAAAACTTAAAAAAAATTCTTCATTAAGAAACAGTGATACAACCAGACAAAAATTGTCAAAAACACCCATTCAGGGCTCCAGACATCAACCAAAGGCAAATTACAAATTGAAAAGCATGTATTAACTAAAAACTACTGAACATCTGACCTGGAGCTACCTCCAACCACCACCAGCTAAGTCAATATGGTAATTTTACCATAGTGAGATTGGTCTTAAAAACCAGAAACTCCATTGCTAGAGGTGGCTGACTTGATTTGGAGCAGAATATGGAGAGAAGAAGGCCTACGACACAGAGAAAACAAGAAAGAAAATGACAGATGTAAATCCAGTTATATCAATAGTTCTATTAAATGTATTTGATTAAACATTCCAATCAAAAGCTAGAGATTGTCAGACTGAACAAAAAGGCAAAATCCAACAATAAGTTGTCTATAAGAGACATACGTTATATACAGAGATAAAAGTAATTTGAAAATAAAAGGATGGGAACATATAAGCCATGCAATCATAAGACAGCCGAAGTGGCCATATTAATATCATACAAAATGAACTTTGAGACAATAAATGTAACTAGACAAAGAGGAACAATCACAATGATAAAAGGGTCAATAAATCTGGAAGATAATAACTATTATAAATGTATACCTAACAAAGGCCCCACATATCTGAAGCAAAAAATGACCGAATTAAAAGGTGAAATTAAAAACTGAAAATTAAACAATCGTAGTTGTAGATCGCAATATTGCATTTCAATGATTGATAAACTGGACAGAAAATATACAGATATACAGAAGACTTGAAAAATAATCAGTTAGACCTGACATTTAGGGAACACTGCACCCAACAACAACAGAATACACAATCCTTTCAAGTGCATAGATAATATTCCCCAGAATTGACCACTTGCTAGCCCATAATTCTTAATAAACTTAAAATTATTGGAATCATGCAAGTATGGTCTCCCACCAACCACAACTATATTAAATTAGAAATCAGCAACAAAAAGAAATTTGAAAGATCCACAAATACAGAAAACAAATACTCTAAATAAGTCATGGATAGATGTAAATACACTAGAAATTAGGACATATTTTGAACTTAATAAAAATGAAAACGCAACACATCATAGTGTATGAGATGCATTGTTTAAAAGTAAATGTATAGTTTTCAATTTGCATATTGGAAAAAAAGAAAGATTTTAAATAAATGCTCCAAACTTCTACTTTAACAGCCTAGGAAAGAAAAAGGAAACTAAATCCTAAGCAAGCAAAGGAAAGATTCAGAAATCAGTGATCTAGATAACATTAAACAATAGAGAACATCAATGAAACCAAAAGTCCACTCTTTAAAAATATTAACAAAATCATTATTCCTATAGCTAGATGAACCAGGAAGAGAGAAGACACAAAGTCTTCTCTCAGGAATAAAAGTATGAACATCACTGTCAAGACTTCAGAATTTAAAGGACTATAGAAGAATATTTTGAATAACTCTATGCCAAAAAATTAGACAACATAGATGAAATGGACAAATTCACAGAAAGATATTAGTAACAATAACTGACTAATCAAGAAATAGAAAATCTAAATAGATCTATAACAAGTAAAGAAATTACATGAGTAATTAAAAATTTTCCATTACAAAGGAACAGGCCCAGATGGCTTCCCTGGTAAATTCTATAATTTTTTGGTAAAAAAATAAAATAATGCCAATACTAAATCTACATAAACTCTTTCACCAAATACAGGCCAGAGGAATACTTCCCAACTCACTTAATAAAGTCAAACTCAGTCAAAGCATCAAAAGAAAAGAAAATTACAAAACAACATCCTTCATGAACATTTATTTTAAAAAAAACCTTAACAAAATAGCAGCAAACCAAACCTAACAATATATAAAGGATTATACCTAATATCTAAATTAGACTTATTCTAGGAATGCAAGATTGGTTTAAAATATGGAAATTAATTAATACAATACACCATATTAATAGAATAAAAGACAAAAGCATATCCTTGTCCCAGAACAATTTTTCAGAAAATCTAATACATATTCATGATTCAAAAAAAAAATTCAACAAATAAGGAATAAAAAGGAACTTAATTAACTTAAGGACGTCTAAGAGAAACCGTGAATGCTCTCTACCTAAGATAGAACTAAGCAAGGACCTCTGCACATCATTCCTATTCATCATCATACTGATATCTAAGTGTAAGCATACAAATCAGAAAGAAAGAAGTAAAACTGCCTTATTGACAGGCTACATGATCTTGTATATATGAAATTCTAAAGAATATATAAGAAAAAACCTGCCAGAGGTCAATAAATAAGTTTAGCAAGTTTGGGAGATATATGATCAATTGTATTTCCTTTTTTAAGTTTTATTTATTTTTTATTATAGCTTTCCATTTCTAATTGCTCTACCTTTTATATTATAAATTCTCTTTCCTAATTTCATTGATATGTAATCAACATACAGTACTGTGTAAGATTAATGTGTACAGCATGACTTACATGTATTGTGAAATGATTACACCATAAGTTTACTTAATGTCCAACTGTATTTCTTTATAATAGCAACGAACTACTATATAAAACGAATTCCATTCAGGGGTGCCTGGGTGGCTCAGTCGGTTAAGTGTCTAACTTTGGCTCAGTTCATGTTCTCACAGTTCGTGAGTTAGAGCCTGCATAGGACTCTGTGCTGACTGCTCAGAGCCTGGAACCTGCTTCAGATTCTGTGTCTCTCTCTGTCCCTCCCTCGCTCATGCTCTGGCTCACTCTCTCAAAAATAAATAAGCATTAAAAAATATTTAAAAAAAAACAAAAACAAATTCCATTCAAAATATCACAAAGAACAAAACAGTCAGGAATAAATGTAATTTTAAAAATGTAAGACTTATACAATGATAATTATAAAAACTACTGAGAAAAATTAAAGAAGATAAAAATTAATGGACTTTTGGGGTGCCTGGGTGGCTCAGTTGGTTAAGCATCCAACTTCGGCTCAGGTCATGATCTCAGAACGTGAGTTCAAGCCCCGCGTCGTCGGGCTCTGTGCTGGCAGCTCAGAACCTGGAGCCTGCTTCAGATTCTGTGTCTCCCTCTCTCTCTGCTCCTCCCATGCTTGCACTCTGTCTCTCTCTCAAAAATAAATAAAGATTAAAGAAAAAATTAATGGACTTACCGTGATCATGGCCTGATGACTTGGTATTGTTAACATGGCAATTCCTTAGGATAGATCTATAGATTCAATAATATCCCTATCAAAATCCCACCAGGCTTTTTTTGGCCACAGTGTAAACTTGGTTCTAAAACTGATATAGAACTACAAAGAATATTAGAATAGTCAAAATAATACTTTAAAAAAGATCAACGTTGGAAGATTTACACTACATGATTTCAAACTTACTCTAATGCCACAGTAATGAAGATAACTGAAACTGGTATAAACTGGCATATAGATAAAGAGAACAAAATTGAAAGGCCAGAAATAAATCTTTACATTTTTATCAATTTATTTTTAATAAAGGTATCAGTGGGAAATAGATGGGCTTTTCAAATGTTACCAGGTAGGTCACTTGGTTATCTGTATGCCAAAACATGAACTTAAACCCTCACACAGAAACTTCTTTAAACAGGATGATAGACCTAAATGTAGAGATTAAAACTATAAAAGCTTCTCTAAATGTAAAGATTAAAACTGTAAAAGCTTTAGTAGAATATGAGAAAATCCTGTGACCTTAGATTAGTCAAAGATTTCTTATATATGACACTAAAAGCACAATCCATAAGAAAAAAAATGATAAATTGGACTTCCATAAAATTAGAAACTTGCTCTTCAGAAGACACTATTACTATTAAGAAAATGAAAGACAGCAATAGAAGAGAAAAAATATATTTGTAGGTCATATATCAGATAAAGGACTTGTAACCAGAGTACATAAAGAACTCTTAAAATTTAAAATAAGAAGTTAAACAAACCATTTTAAAAATAGACACAGGACTTGAATAGAAATTCTATCAAAGAAGCTATTCAAATGACTAATAAGCACATGAAAAGATGTTCACCATCATCAGTCATTAGAGAAATGCAAATTAAAACCACAATGAGATACAATTACACTCCCACCAGACTGATTCTAATCAAAAAGACTGCCTTATCAGGTACTAGTAAAAATGTGGAGAAGCTGTAACTCTTATTCACTGCTAGTGGGAATGCAAAATCATACAGCCACTTTGGAAGTTTAGCAGTTTATTAAAGGATTAAACATGAATTTACCATTGGATCTAACAGTTGCATCTAACATGTGCTTTCAATTATTTTCCAGCATTATTTGTGATAGCCAAACCTGTCTATCAGCTGGTGAATGGAAAACAAAATGTGGCATATCCATAAAATCAAATGATATTCAGCAATAAAAAGGAATGACCTTTGATATCCACTACAAAAATATTAAAGACTACATATTGCATGATTCTATTTCTATGACATCTCAGAAAACAAACCAACCTTTCTCTGGGACTGGGAGTGGGTGGGAATGGGGAATGACTCCAATTGAACCATGGAAAATTTTTGAAGCAATGGAAATGTTTTGGAACTGGATCATGGTGAGGGCTGCATAACCCTATAAATTTGCTAAAAAATCATTGAACTGTATACTTAAAATGGATGAGTTTTATGATATGTAAATTATACCTAAATAAGACTATTCAAAGATGTCAATAGTAAACTAAAAACTTTAATTTGAAGCTGGCTTCCTAAGAAAGTTTATAATGAAAAGGTTCTGTATCAGAAAGGCTCATGAATAATATGTTCAAAGGGGTTTCCCTATATTAATGTCAGAAAAAAATATCAAACAATTATTTAATTCATATGTCAAGATCTGAATGCACTATTTGTATCTGTCATTTGTAATAAGTAAATCTTATCAGAGCAGCTTACACAATTGAACCAAAAAAAAAAAGAGTATAAGTTAAATAGAACACACATAATTTGGGGTTTAAGTAATGCATATAGTTTCACAGTTATTACCAACCCTTATTGTTTTCCTGCAAATTACTAAAAATTAGTTACATCACATTTATTAACTTTAATAAATCAGAAAGTTATAACTAAGATGCAATTCACCATTCACAATCTGTCAATATCAAAATATGATGAGCCGTATAGTTCAGTTATAATGACTACAGCATTGGAGTACATCTCAATCTTTTCCTATGTCAAAATTTAATTTACCAAAATTTACTCCCCAACACAGTGGATTCTTCACAACTGCGTCTTTTTGAATATCCAAACACAAGGAAAAAGCAAGTAACTGATCACAAATAAGCCACAGAATGATATCTAAGAGGCAATGCATGAAAAGGAAATTATATAATAGAACTCCAAATATCCACCTTATTTGGGAGATCAGGTATTCCAAAAAGTATTGTTTTTTGTTTGTTTTGTTTCCATTTAAATACTCTGCTGTGCTAACTCATATGATTTATACATTAACTTTACAACATTAATAAAATATCAATAAATCCATGTCTACTATATTATGCCAAATCAAGTCTTTGAAAATTATCAATACATAAGATGTAAAAATGAAAGGTACAAAATATGTCATCAAAAGCATGTTTTTCTCGCTAACTTAGTGAAAATTTAAAATAATATGCAATGCTTGTAAGTATGCAATGAAAGCGATCCCAGAAATTATGTAATACACAATTTGATATGACTCAACAACTTGAATGCATAAATGCTATTCATTCATCCATTCAACAAAAAAATGGTGGATGTCAACTAGGTTGTAGGTATGATCCAGGCCCTGAAGAAAGAGCGTGATCAAACTAAAAATAAAAGTGCCTGCTTTCATGAATTTTGTATTCTAATAGGGGTAGACAATCAAGCAGATAAAAAATATGCTTAATGGTAAGTGTTGTAAGTAAAACTAAAACACAGTAAAAGGTTACAGAGTGATAATAAGGGTACTGTTGTAAGAAAGCCTGTCTGAGAAGGTGACATTTGAGTAAGGCCCTAAGGGAAGTGAGAGAGTATACCATGTGTGTCTGGGGCAAGAGTGTACCAGTTAGAACAAAGTGCAGATACAAAGGACCTACGTCTGAACGTACTTCAAGTTTACGAGATGCAAGAAAACCAGCGTAGATGGAGCTGGATGAGAAAAGAGAAGAAGAGCAGGACATGAAGTTAAAGGTAGAGGAGGAGGCTAATCATAAAGGATAAAGATTTTTTATTTCACTCTGAGATAAAGAGCCAGTGAAAGTTCTTAAACAGAGAAGTGACATGACCTGGCTTCCCTTTCTTTTCTTTTTTTTTTCCAGATTTTTTTTAAGTAATTTCTTTACCCTGTGTGGGCACGAACCCACAACCCAGAGATCAAGAGTTGCATATTCTACTGACTGAGCCCATCAGGTGCTCCCTGTCTTCCCTATCTAAAGGAAGACTCCAACACTGTGTGAAGAATGGCAGAAGTGCCTAAGTGGAAGCAAGGAGAGAGCAGGCATGGCTGGTGGGAATATTCCTGGGGTAAGATGACAGTGGCTTGGACTAGGGAGGTTGCACTTTAGATATATTTTGAGGTAGATTCTATGGCACTGCCTCATGAATCAGATGTGGCCGTGAGCAAAAAAAAAAGGTCACAGATGACTCTAAAGCTTCCAGCCTGAGAAAATGACGGAACAGACTTACCACTGACTTAGATCAGAAAGTCTATAAGAAGAGACAGTTTTATAGACAGATAAAAGTGGGGAACCAAATTTAGTTTGGGGAATGTTATGTTTCAACAACAAGAGATGTAAGATAGAATGTGGATTTTGAAGTCTGGTGAAGTAAAGTGTGGGGACATAAATTGGCACTAATTTGTAATAGAATATTACACCATGACATTGGATGCTATCAATGGAATGAGAACACAGAGAAGACAACTAATCTGAGAACTGAGTCCCAGGGTACTCCAAAATTCAAATGTTGGAAAATAAGAAGAAATCAGCAAAGAAAACTGAGAAGCAGTCAACAGTAGACAAAGCATCAAGAGAGTATTCTTCTGGGAGCAGTAAAGAAAGTGTTTCAAAGAGTAACGTTAAACCAAGTGGTAATGTATGCTAATGGACCAAAAGATCTGAAGGCTGAGAAGTGAAGAGTTGATCAGGTGAGATGGAGGCCATTGATGATTTTTAACAAGAGCGGTTTTGGCAAAAAGAGATATAAAAAATTATTATTGGATCCAAGAACAAATAGAAAGAGAGCAAGTAGAAACAATATGTATAGACAACTCTTTTGAGGACTTTTACTGCAAGGGAAAATTTGACTTAAATGGAGGATGACAATAAGTTAAAAGGTTTTTATTTGGGGGGTGCCTGGGTGGCTCAGTTGGTTAAGCGTCTGACTTCAGCTCAGGTCATGATTTCGCGGTCTGTGAGTTCGAGCCCCGTGTCAGGCTCTCTGCTGACAGCTCAGAGCCTGGCACCTGCTTCAGATTCTGTGTCTCCCTTTCTCTCTGTCCCTTTCCTGCTCACGCTTGCGCTCTCTCTCTCTCTCTCTCTCTCTCTCTCTCTCTCTCTCTCTCTCAAAAATAAATAAACATTAAAAATTTTTTTAAGTTTTTGTTTTTTTAACTTGGAAATATGATACACTTATACGCTGGTCAGAATTATATAGTAGAAAGGAAGAAAATGCAAGCTACAGCAGGCATAACTATAGGAGTGATGTCCTTGAGTGGCACACTTTAGTAGCCTTAGGAGCACTGACCATTCATTCATTGTAACAGAAGGGAAGGCAGAGTATAGGTGTGGAGAAATCTGTGGGGTTGTAGACATGGATGGGAAGGGCCTTTGTTAGCGCTCCCTTTACTCAATAAAGGGGAAAGGAAGCATCTGAGGCTTGAGGAGACAGGAGAAGCCCTAGAATAGTCATTCATGGTTATAGGGAATGTGGTAGGTTTGTGGACAACAGTTAGGGTACACCTGGGGTTCCTAGTCATGCATTTAAAATAACGGCAATCAGCATAGCCGTGCGGTTTTCTCCAGACACATTCAGCTGCATGAGTGCAGGCATGAAATGATCTGAGAGTACGCTTTAACCAGGAGTAGGATTTTTCTGAAAGTGTGTACATGAGAGGAACAAGGGAGTTAATAAGCATACAAACACGGGGTATAATAACAGACCATTGTATCTAAAGCTTGTTGGGGGGAGAACAAGCTTGTTGTTCCCTGAGCGGAACAAAGAGAAATGAGAGAGACAGTGAAAAGGGATAATAAATTGGAGGTCACAGTAGGGTGGAAAATGTCCTAGAGGTGAGGTGCTAAAAGGAGTGGGCTTGAAAATTTTTAAAGAAAGGTGACTGGAGAGTTGGTCACTTGAAATTTAGATTTTACCCAGCAAACCTACTTCTGGAAATCTATCTGAAGGAAAAATATAGAATATGGGAAAGATGTTTCTTAGTGTTTTCCACATAACAAGCATACATTAGAAAGACATAATTGTCCAGCAATAGAAACAGTAAGCTAAGCTCCATGTTACCATGTAAAACATAATATATAAAGAAAATATAACAGCATTAAATAAAATGTAATAAAACAAGCAAGGCAGTCAGACATCAAGTTGTATGCACACAATGATTATGGGTGTGGGCATATATACGCATATACATATTTATATGTTTATGTATATAAATATGTAACATACATTCAAATATATAAATGTATGTAATTATCTATGTGATTATTTGTGCCATTGTCTAACTCTCTTGTTAGCTTTTAACTGTTCCACTTCCTAAGGTTTACAGCTATTCTTTTTATCCATCTAAAAAGCAAACCTCAAGCTCTACACATGGTAGAAATTCAGTACATTTTATTGAATGAATTTGTGAGTGACTTTGTGAGTGAAGAATGGATAGACAATGAATGGATAAACGAAGATCTGTATGTACTTTTTACTCTCATATCTAAACCTCTCACACATTTCTAATTGCACAATTCTATCAAACTTCCTGGAATTCTGAGTTTAAACTGTCTGACCTACTAATGTAAATGGTTTAAGGTTACAAAATCATCACATAAATGAGAAACTTTGTATGTATGATCTTAAAATTGACCATGGATCAAGAGAAAAATATTCACCATGTGAATTAGTTTCACTTAGGGAGAATTAATTTTCCTATCCTTTTGTGAGCTACAAACTTATTTATTGTTATACTTCCAAACAATGCTAAATGAATTTTATTTTTGATCTGGTGCAACATGTTTTTAAATAAAGTCTGATTCTCAAAGAGATTCTGTGACAAGAGATATCCACATGCCAAAAAGTCATTAGTGCTGCCTTTGTTACTCACAAACTTAACTGTGTGGGGAATTACACAAACAATTTCCAGGCTCAGAATGAGTGTCACACAGTGCAATGCCCGTGTGTTCTATTACAGTGACAGAAACTGGGCAGGGGACCAGCAGCCTTTTCAACCACACTTATTTTATTGTGTAAAACATCTACTCTGTGCTAACCTCATTCTAATCACTGCAGCAGCTACAAGATCCCCAAACAACAGAACACTCCGGGAACTCAGAGAACAAAACCCTTAACAATTAGCCAAAGCATTCTTTGCCATATATTACAAAAATTCTCCCTTAACTTACACAAACTTTCAATCAGCAAGAGGACTTTCTGGACTGTCTTTTGCAATGCATTTTATACCAGTATTTGAACAAATTCCAAATACCAGATGATGGTGCTTCAGTAGTTACGTAATCAGAGAATGATAATGTTCCTTAATTTGGTGATTTTGCTGAATCCTTGAGAAATGTACATTTTAAAAAATCAATTGCAGCGGGCTTCAGAGGAACATACAAAATCATTTACTGAGTCATCAACACATCATGTATTATCATTTGAATAAAGTTTAATGGTCTTTACGGGACTATCTCCTAAGCTAAGGTAACTTTTACCACCTACATGTCTAAAAGCATTAGCACCATCGATTTTGTTAACTCATCTATATGTGTAGTAAGAGGCTTACAAGGTCACTTGGATTCTACAATGAAAAAATGAAAAGACAAAACAGAATGCAGACTATTTATAGAGAAAGTTTTACATCTCTTTTTACTTAGTATTTACTAATCATGCTTTCTCCACCCCATGCTCAGCCATACTTCCCCATCCCCAAAGAACGTTCCCTATCCCAGGGCCTGCAAATGGAGAACACGCAGTTCTGGCACACAGACATGTGTCTTGCAAACACGTGTTTAAGAAGTATACTACAATCAGGAAGAGTCTTTTTTCCCCCTCATTGTTCTTCCACACCCACCCTCTGGATTTCTTTGTTTCTACTATGGGATGAAATCCAAGTCCCACAGATTTTCTGGTCTCTTTCAGTCACAAGTTGATTTTCATTTGAGAAGTCAAAATGCCAACATCCAATGTAACAATTAGTACTCCATATTCTTTCAAAGTGAAGCATTTTCCAGCCACACCCTCCTAGCCCGAAGCTCAGAATTGCTTTAGGTTAGAGTTTCCTTTTTTCCCAACTCTGTAATTTATGAGGACAGAGAGGAAAGGGAATTAGGGGGAAGGGCACAGTTTTACCCAGCAGATATAACTGCTTTCCTGTGTTGGTTCCTTCTAGATGCTGACTTTTTCACTAGTGAGATCCACCTACACACAGGATTTTTAGAGATCTTCTCTCTCTGGTCCTCTGACTACAATTCTTAAGGCAGATCATGCTGGTCTTCTACCTTACCACTAAGGACTTCCTCCCTCATCCCTAGCGGGATTGGTCCACTCTGCACAAGCTCTCTCTGTTAGGGTTGCTCTACACTTCCAGGCAATCATCTTAGGCAGCATCTCCTTTGAACTGACCCAGGCTGCCTTCTTTCCAAAGGTCTACTTGGCCTACAGGAGAACAGATTCCTCCTTGCCTTGATGTTGGTGGCAAAGCCCAGTGGACACTCCTCTTCGCTGACAAAGATAGCACCAGCCACAGTCTCTCACCTTTACACTTTTCCTTGGACGTGATGAGAATGCCAGCACACAGACACCTCTCCCTCCAAATAAGTCCTGAAGTCCTCCCTTTAACTATCTCATTCAATATAGATGATGGTTTTTTCTAATGCTAGAGATTTCATTTTTGCACTGTTTTCCTGTATGGGTAGTCCAGAATGTAGTACATGACTTTGGCTAGCACCTTTTGCATTGTCCTTGGCCTTCACAGGTGGAACAGGGTGTACCTTGGTCTCAACAGTGGTTTTAAAGCTTGGTTTATTTGCTAACATTTAAAAATACAATGTTATTTTATTTTAAATAAATAAAATCAGCACATGACCACTATTTGCTGATACTCCAACAAAGAAAAAGAAGATGAGCTAAGAGGCTGCTGTCCCAAGGGGAAACAAGTATACCCTGAGCTGCTTCAGTCCCCACCCAATAGACCTCCCTCATTTATGGCCTCTGTTGGAATTTGAGTTTGAGACACCTTTCCTACCCCTCTCCCCATCCAAATTCTAGTCTTCATCAAGGTTCATCCCAAACCTCAAAAAGCATCTTAGTATAAAAGGAAAACCACAATATTTAAATCCCACTCTACAGTCCAATGTCAGCATAACCTGTGGAGTTATCTAGCTGCCTTGAGTGTCTATTACTATTCTCTAAAATGAATATGGCAATATTAACTCATAAGATTTGTATGGAGATTTAGTGAGATAACAAATACAGAGTTCTTGACAAACAACAGATGTTAGTATTTTTCTCACTCATAAAGAAAAATACATATACTCCATATTTTATTGTGTACCATCAATTAATAGGAGTTAGCTTTATCTACCCAGTTAAAGGAAAGACTGTCTTTTATTTCTGTATCCCACAAGTAGTCTAGTATAATGTTAAGTATGTAATATAGTTTCATATGCTCTGTGCATTAAGAATCAAAATATTATCCTATATATTTAGATGCCATCAAATACTATTGAGAACAAAAGCCTTGAAAGAACATGTCAACTATACCATTAGTGTATTTTATTTTATTTTATTTTTAACGTTTATTTTTTTTTAACGTTTATTTATTTTTGAGACAGAGAGAGACAGAGCATGAACGGGGGAGGGGCAGAGAGAGAGGGAGACACAGAATCGCAAGCAGGCTCCAGGCTCTGAGCCATCAGTCCAGAGCCCGACGCAGGGTTCTAACTCACGGACCGCCACATTGTGACCTGAGCTGAAGTCGGATGCCCAAACGACCGAGCCACCCAGGCGCCCCCATTAGTGTATTTTAGATAATCATTCTATTTAGAAAAAAATTTTTATGTGATTTTTATATTTTTTAAGATTTAAATATTAATATTTTATTATATTCTTTTGTGCTATTTTTTAAATTTTAGAATGAGGGTGAGCGAGCAGGGGAGAGGGGCAGAGAGAGAAGAAGAGAGAGAGAATCCCAAGCAGGGTCCATGCTCAGTGCACAGCCTAACACAGGGCTCAGTCCCACAACCCGAGACAAAATCAAGAGTTGGACACTCAACCAACTAAGCCACCCAGGCGCTCCAATTATTTTATATTTTTAAAATGAAAGGAAACAGTAGAAAGAAAAATGCTGAAAGTCACAAAAACTGAGATCCAGCTGTAATTCTGTCACAAACCAGCTGTATTACCACAGTAGATGCTTCAGATTGAGCCATTCTATTGGGAGATATTTGAAAGCTAAAATCTATACCCAGGCCATTTTAGCTAAGGTTCTAGATATGAATTAGGTAATGCCTATGAGAAGCAGTCTCAAAGCATTTGGAATATTTGGAAGGCAAAGTTAGGAGGAACCATGTTCCTACTACTGATTTTGGCTCACAAACAAGGCCACGAGATAATTATATTGGCTGGATTCACCTTTGCATATCCAGCCACTGGCTCTATGGATGTCTAGAGGCAGTAGGGTAGTCACTAATGATGGCAGCCCAGATTGTTTCTGCCTTTGAATCACAGCTGTGGCATTGAGCCTTTAACTTGCCAGTTTCACGGTGGCCCCTAACTTCCAGCTCCTACAAACATTCCTGATTTTATACACATCTATTGAATCTATATTGAATCCTTTTGTGTTTCTTCTTTTTAACTTTATTTATTTTCAGAGAGAGAGAGAGAGAGAGAGAGAGCACAAGCAGGGAAGGGGCAGAAATGGAGGGAAGGAAAGAGAGAATCTCAAGCAGGCTCCACACTGCCAGTGTGGAGCCCAATGCAGGGCCCAAAATCATGAACTATGAGATCATGACCTGAGCGGAATTGGATACTTAACAGACTGACCCACCCAGGAGCCCCTTTTTTCTGTTTTAAATAGAAGCTTGGTTCCTGTCTTCTTCATTGAACTCTGTAATATAATCACTTTAAGAAGATCATCTCTTTTTGTTTCCTTATATGATAGATGGGAGTTAGCACATGGTATTACCTCTCAGGGTTTTCAAGAAAATTAAAGTACAAAATAAAATTTGAATTAATTTTTTAAGTATTGGAAAACTCAAGTGCATCACTTTTTAACTATGGCTAACTGAACATGTATTTATCATTGTTGTCTCCTAAAACTCTTCTAACATGACAGTAAGGACATAAAAATGTTGTAAATCCCCCAGAAGGACAAACAGCATTGGAAAAAAGATAACAAGACATAAGAGAATAAACTCATAGTTTAGAAGTTTGAAATGGAGGAGTGGAAATCTTAGAGTACCAGCTAGAAACAGAAATTTCAACTTTTAACCATGAAAAGACACAAGAATTGGAGGCATTCGGCATTGCATAACTCAGAGAACCAAAGTGGGACTCAAAGTAGGGTTTTATTTGAAAGCCAAAGGAAACAGAAGGTAGATCTTCATTTTCTCCCTCAGTACCTAGCAACTACTGCTCCCACATCATTATGGAAGACTAGATATTTATTTTCTGGTGAAATTAAGCCACAGAGGTGAGAATGTGAGTTGCTATATTTAAAAAAAGTAAACTAAGTAAAAAAGAAAAAAACTAAATGCAAACTATATAATAAATGGTATGACCCCATCTCCTTTCTTCCCTCAGTTCTAAAATGAAGGCAACCAGATTTTCATATCCTAGACCAGAGATTAAATTATTTTCCAATAGAAAATAAATGGTTCCAGGGAAAAGACCTGTAGATACTGGCATTTTGTACCTAATTAAATGCCTAAGTACCTCCCACTCTATTATGAAGCCCACAAGTCAACAAACACTATCTATTAACACTGAGCATCAATCAGCTTTTAGTGTCTGTCTTTTAAAATTGAGCAGACAGCCTCTTTGAGGAAAGTCTTTAACAGGAAAGACAAACTGAAACAAACACACAGAAAACCGTAACTCAGTAGAAACAGCCTATTCAAGTAGAAGAAAAATTGTTAATCAACAAAAATGAACTTCAGAGCTATAAAAAGTGTTGCATGCATATGAAAAGAACAGAGTGCTACAAATAAGAATCAAAATAAGGGGGCACCTGGGTGGCTCAGTTGATTAAGTGTCTGACTCTTGATTCTTGCTCAGGTCATGATCTCAGAATAGTGAGATCAAGCCCCACATTAGGCCCCATCCTGAGTGTGGAGCCTGCTTAAGATTCTCTCTCTCTCTCTCTCTCTCTCTCTCTCTTTCTCTCTCTCCCTCTTCCCCTCCCCTGTGTGTATACACACTCTCTCTTAAAAAAAAAAAAAAGAATCAAAATAAGAATGAGGTCAGATGGAGGGATTGGTAGATATTCAAGTTTTTTAAAATTATTTTTAAAGCAAAAGTGGATGAGAGGAGAGGAAATATAAGAAAATTTGAGGCTTAATCCAGAAGGAGCAACATAAAAATCCCAGAAACAATAAATGAAGAAAATGAAAGGAAGAAAATTATCAAATTAAAAATGGAGAAACTTTCCAAAAACTGAAGGGCATGGCTGCATTTCTAGATTGAAAGGAAAAACCAATGCCCCGGTACAAAATTTTCACACCAATGTTATTATCATGAAGTTTCAGAAGAAAAAGGAATAAACAGAAATTCCTGATTCATGAGGTTTGGAGAGAACATCACATGAAAAGATCAGGGCTAAATGGCACCAACCCTCTTGATAGCAGTACTAAAGCTAAAAGACAATGAAGCAATATTTTTAAAATTATGAGAAAAAGTAATTGTTAACATATGATTTCAGAGTCAATCAAGTCAATTCTATATCAAAACAGAATAAATACATTTTCATATATGATTGTACTGTAAATGAATATATTTCTCAAGTGTTCTATTTCAGAAAGTTATTAGAGAAGATCATTCCTTAAATGAGTGTAAACCAAAAAAGCACGGGATCCAGGAAACAAGAGACCCATTCATTAGGGTATTGAAGGAATTTCCCAGAATGAAGACAAAGGGCAATCCCAGGGTCATCTGTGCCTTAGGCTTGGAGAACCCCAGATGGAGCTGAGGACAAAGGCTGGAAGGACAGTGTCTCCAAGGAAAAGAGCAGGACAGAAAAAGCACATGATGTGCTTGGAAATGTGGGAAATATATTGAAGGGTATTTTATAATTCTTTTTCTGAATTTGGAAAGAATTAGTGATAGGTATGCAGTAATTAAGGCCAACAAAGAATTAAAATGAGATATTTACTAACTCCAGGAAAAACAAGGGGGCTGTACTCTACAGTAAATATATTGATATTCCATTTCTTGGCTCAGAAGTGAAGGCAATTCAGTCATTAGATGATAAATACCAAATATTGGTTCACTGGAAAGGTAACAGAACTACTTTGGGAGAATGGGGGAGGGTAACTCAAGAGGGCCATCATTAGAGCTTGGTCTAAGTGCTAAATTTTCAGCCACTGTTATATGAACGCAGTAGATATGCTTAAAATCAATAAATCAAGAACCAACTACACTGAGTTATCATCTTGAAATATAGACAATTTATAGGAAGAAAGAATTAAAAGATAAAGTTGATGTCTCAGGAAGCAGACCTAGGTAGTGCCAAGAATTGGGGGAAAATAAACTATTGTCATTGTCACATGGTACTATTTTATTAGTGTAATAAAAATGAGAATTAACTTTTGAAAGTAAAATTGTTATAGAATGTATAGGATTAGTACCAAGGAAGCCAAATTTATATTTCTTTAAAGACCCAGTCAAAGCACATGACTGGCAATTTCAGTCATTCAGGTACATCTTTGATGCCCTATTAATAGGAATCATGTAGTCTCAGATCATATTCAAGCCAATTTTCAAAGAGAGGGAAATCAAGAGAAATCTCTAGGAGCTAAGAAAGAAATTCAATTTACCAACAATAAAATGCATAGTATTACCTAGGGAATATCCCACCAAGGATCCAAGGATGCAAAGATTATTTGGGCGAAAGCAAGGCCTAGTAGCAAACTTCAAATAAGATCAACCCTGCAATGCTAAATAGGAAATTCAACAAACATTTCAGAAGAGTAATTGTTAAATATCCACATAATCCATGTATAATTATCCCAAATTAGTTTGTTGCACAAAAACAGAAGGTTCAATTTCCTGGAAAAAAAAAAACTAGATGTAAAATGTATCTACAAGTGACCTTTACATTAAAGTTTTATAATCCATTAATACTAAGACCCACAAATTCTGTGTATAATGACACTGTGACAAAAATCAAAGGAAACCATGACTTTCACTTCTCTTTCTGCCTGATCAGCACAGTATTGTATGTGGTACTGAATGGCAGTTGCACTTACACCAAAGTGCGTGTCTAAGTATCATCATTTTGTGTGACTGAAGCTTCACTCTTGGTATTATAGTCATCAAAGAAAGGGATAATTGCTTGCTTAGTGTGTGCAGACTTGCAAAATGGTTTGGATCTCAAGAAGGAACTTAAAGTCTGAATTATTTAGGTCAACTAAAGCTACTATTAATGCAAACAGAGCAAAAACCCTTATGTAGTAAAACAATCTCCATATCCTTGGGATTAAAACCATATTTCACAATAGTCCTTCATTGCATACTTGGCCTATTGCTACTGCTGCACACATTGAAATGTGTCGTAAATACTACAAATGGTAAAATTTCAGTCACTGAAGAAAAGTGAAGGAAAAGCCGTTATGTGTTCTCATGACACTTGTAAGGTTCAAGTGTAAAAGAGGATTGAATTTCCTTAACCAAACACAGTCTCATTATTTTCCGAAGCCAATTTTTACTGTTGTATGGCAATATTTAAAAGGCTGTTGTCAAGGAAAAGCATCCTAAAATTAGAACTGCCAGCTTTGTTTTCTTTGCAGGAATGGCCACACTCCTAATGGCCTCTTCTGTTTTGAAGAGAAAGCCTAATAATGAAAGGTAAAAGATTTCATAGGGGGCTTCTATAAACAGGAGAAGAATAAAACTTACCAGATATCATTTTCACAAACTGTATTTCTTGTATAAGCTTGTCTATACATAATATGTGTCTATTTTATCATTCTGGGTCTTTGAGAAGAACAAAAGTTCACTGACCCTGGTATGTCATTCTAGAAGTTCATTATCTATCTCCTTCTCTACCTCCAATCTGTTGACCTTATCCACTTTGTCACTGTCCATCATTCCCCCATATTCTCATCTCTCCCCTCACCTTAAACCTTAAAGAGGCCCTCAGCCCTGCTATCCCCTTCTTTATCCATGGCACTGGTATTTCCTGGCAGAATATGAACTCTGTAAACCCAGTTCTGCATCTGCTCTGCGCCTACATGGAAGCGGCTGAACTGAATGTAGCAGGAAAAAAGCACCCAGGGATGCAAACCGATCTCACTTTAAATATGTGATCAAGATGGATACTCAGCACTGCCCACGAGTTCCACTGCATTTCCTTAGTCACACTCCTTGCTGAGCTGACTGTTTCACACCTTCTCCTCAAATCTCCACTCCCTCTCTCCCCTCCTCCTCTCTACAAATAGTCTCTTATTTCACTGAGAAAATAAAAGTAACCAGAGGGATCATCACCAAGTTTTCACCTGCCTACTTGCAAATGTTCCCAAACATTCTGCTTCCCTCCTGTTACCATGGATGAGCCATCCATGCTCCTAGGTCTGGTCTCTGCACTCAAGCAGTCCTTACCTCTCACCTATTCAAGGGGATGGAGATCTTCCTCTCTCTCTCTCTTTCTCTGTGTTGACTTTTTCATTCCCTACAGTATCACTCCTGTCATCATTTCTCATCAGGATTCTCCAATAATATCCCCCACAGTAACAAACTCCTTTAGTCTCAAAGGATAAAGGAGCCATTGCTTTATCTCTAGGGTCTCCTTTATAGAAAATTATTTAAAGAGTTAGCTGTATATACTGCTCCTACTTCTTCACCCTCAGTCCTCTCTCTACCCACTTCTATAAGGATTTTTGTTCTTTCATTGGAACAATGAATGGAATGTTTTTGTTTCATTGGGAGTATTTTTCCAAGATTGCCAAAGACCCCCACAATGCAAAAACCAATGGTCAATGCACAATCCAATGCACATGATGGCTTAGCAACATTGGACACTTGACATTTGCCATTCTTGTAAAGTAGTCATCTTAGGCTTCCAGGATGCCACAGCACACTGGCCACTCCTCCTTCTCTTTCCCTGACTTATCTTCCCAAGCTCTAAATGTTGGGGTACCTGAGGGTTCAGCCCTGAGTCTCATCTCATTTATACCCTTTTTAACTCCCTACATCTCATCTAGTTCCATGATTTTAAATATATTTGCATATTGATGACTCACAAATTTATATCTTCTGCCTTGAACTCTCATCTGTCCAGCTATCTATATGTTTGTAAGGCCACTTGAATGTCTAATAGGCTTCTCAAAATTCATAGATCCAAAAGAGCTTTTTATTTTCACCACCATCTTCCCCATTTCAGGAAATGATAAAGGTTAATATTCCCTTACCCACAGCTGTGAAACCTGAAAGTTCTCAACACCAAACATTTTCATTTGGCAGTAAAACCTGACCTGACTTGAACTCATTTGGAAGCAAAACCTGACTTGAACTAGTAGAGGCCATTTATTGTCTTTATTTAAGTGAATACTTGTACATTTTGTTACAGAAATATCCATTGGGAGCTACCGTAGACCCCTCTGGGAATAATTAGTAAATTTTGGGATAGGTACCTTATTACCTTTCTAAAATCTGAGTTAAGAATTTGGTAACATTTAAACCCAAGGGTTTCAAATAAGGGACTGTAAACCCATTTGTTCAGGATCTCTCTGTCTCTGTCTCTGTCTCTCTCTCACTCTCTTACACACACATGCACTCACACACTAAAACAAGGCATTAAGCCTCATTTTTTTCATTCCGCACACTCCCACATCCAATTCATGAATTCTATCAGCTTTAATTTTAAGTATGTCCTAAATCTGAATACTTATCATCTCCATAAGTACGAATGTTGCCATGGACAACTGCCTTAGCCTCCTAATACATCCTCCTAATTCTAATCTTATCCTTCCCTGTTCCCCACCTTGTCAGTGTTAGCTTCCACAAAATGACCAGAGAAGCCTTCTCTTTTTTTTTTAAATTTAAGGTATATAACCTGTTGATTTGATACATTTATAAAATACAGTTATAATTATAAACTTAAATTTATGTATAAATAATTACCACTATAGCATTAGCTACCACCTCCATCTCTCCACATAGTTACCATTTCATTTTTGTAGTGAGAACATTTAAGATCTGCTCTGTTAGCAAAATTCAAGAAATGATACAGTATTATTAGCTGTACATTAGATCCCCAAACTTGTTAACCTTGTAACTGGAAGCTTGTATCCTTTGACCAAAATCTCCACATTTCACCCACCCTGCAACCCCTGGTAAGCACCATTCTACTCTCTGTTTAGAGAAGTCTTGTCCAAACATAGGTCAGATCCTCCACCATGCTGCTCCAAAGCTCTAAAGACTTCCTACCAGGCTGAAAATAAAACCCTAATGTCTTATCATGACCTGTTAGGTCTTAGATGATCTGCCTTTCGCCTTTATCTCCTTTCTCAAGTCTTTCACTCTCTCCTTCACTCACTGTGCTCCAGCCCTCCTGGTCTTGTTTTCCTCAAACATATCACATGCACCCTGCCTGACGGGCTGTGTGCTCTTGCTTCCCTGTGTCTGGCATGCTATTGCTTTGGGCCTTGGTGCAGCTCAGTCCTCACTTCATTAAATCCCTCTCTACCAGTTGCTATTGCGGAAAGCCCTTCCTCGACAGCTCTTCTAAAACAGCAAATTCTGAACCTCCCAGACACTTTGTCACCTTACCCTGTTTGCTTTTATTAAAATTACATTGCATGTTTATTTGTTTGCTTGTTTATTATCCACCCTACCATCCAAAGGTAACTCCATGAAGGGAGAGATCAAGGGAGGGATCATGACTCTATTATTTATCATTGTATCCATGGTGCCTAGAATAATGCTGGAGCTCCCTATGTACCCAGTGATGAACGTTCATTGAATGAACAAATAAAGTAAGTTGTATTAATAAGTCCACTGAATTGGGTTAATCAAATGATGTTAGTCCTACTTTCCAAAGTATCTCAATATTTTTACAAGTGTCAGTATAATCCTGATGAGCTTAAGCTGCAACTTTATTTCTGATGACTCCCATTCTTAAGATAGTTCTCTTCAGTGGCTAAGACTTGATTTACACTGTGTAAATTAGTGTTTACTTTTTTACTCACAAGACATATACTTAACAAAATGATCTGAATTTATTGAGGACTTTTTTTATTTCCTTATTTCTGAACTAAACACTTCCTCTTTCTAGGGAATCTAAGTTTGCCTGGAAATAGGTTTCCACTTCCAAAGTGCTCTCAAGTGATTCCATCATATTTCTTGTTTTCCAAGTGCTATAGCTATCAGTAAATTAACCAAGTTGTCTAAAATAAGAAGTAAACATGAACTATTTCAGCATAGAATAAGAAATCAAAGAAATACAATAAAAGTAGACATGAAATACTTTTTAGCATTGCATATGGTCATTTTTTATCTAGAAAAATAAAACAGTTTCTGGTAAGAAATAAGAAAATTTGGGGACACCTGGGTGGCTCAGTGGGTTGAGTGTCCAACTTCAGCTCAGGTTATGATCTCATGGTTTGCCAGTTCAAGCCCCACATCAGGCTGGCTGCTGTCAGTGCAGAGCCCGCTTGGGATCCTCTGTCCCCTTCTGTCTCTTCCCCTCTCCCCATTCACATGTTCTCTGTCTCTCAAAAAAAATTTTTTTAAAAAAAGAAAATTTGTTATAATGCCTTCTGTAAAATTGAGCGAAAGTATATACAATAAAGTCATTTGGGGACTAATGCCAAGAAATCTTTTAAACTGGATATTAATATTTTGGTTGTGAATTTCATTTTGGAACATTCAGTCAATAAGCATTATGTTATCTCTCCTTAACCCACGACTCCACTGTGGATAGATGGGTAGTCTTTACAGAGGCATCTTTTGATACATATTTTATAAATATTTATCCCTTATTGAAATATGATTCACCACTATTCATCTATGATGAAGTCAAAGAACAAAAATATTAAACAACAGTTTGAAAATGATGACTTGAGTTCAAACTTCATCACACACCTTGACTTTGTGTCTGGTAAAAATAAAACTCAAGATCTGTTAAAATTGCACAATCACATCATGAAATGTCAAAACTACTTTTCTTTGCAAGTTTCTCTGTGAGGCTCTGTACAAACAGAGGATTAGTTAGTCTTCAACTCAGTAGTGGACAAATAGCTGGAAGCTAATATGAAGTATTTGGCCTGATGGCCTCTAAGTTCAGTCAGCTTATATCCTTCTGTCTGACTCACTACGGTTTGGAAACTTCAGCAGGCAATTAATTCTCCCAGGATAAACGGGTCTTCACTCACCCAGAATTCCCTGGGCTTCAAGGTCACATGAGGCCAGAACATTCACTCATGACTACAAGATATTCTCAACATAATCCTAGTTATTCAACCACATAATGAAAGAGAAATTTGAGTTTTACTAGTATGAGTGGTATAGAACTTAGGAAATTAAATTCTTGCTGCAGTCATTCAATTATTCAGTCAATGTTTGAATCTCTTCTGCCTCCTACCCATCATATAGTTACCCAGAGTCAAATTTAATCTCATATTTGGGAGAGAAATGGGCAAAAACAAGCATACTGTCTTACACATAGTTGAGCCACAGAAGAAATTTACAATAACAGCTACCATTTGTAGATGTTTATTATATGCCAGACACAGGGTCTGTGCACTTTGCATTATTTTTACCCCTCACAACAATCCTCTGAGATTATAAATTCCTTTTTATAAGGTTTCTCTTTGCTGTTTTTGTTTTTATCTGTGATGTAGTCACATCCCCAGTATTTTCTACTGGTCAGGTTCTGATACCTCATTCTCTTCCTTTCTCCAGAAACAGTTTAAATACCCTCCAAAAAAGTTTCTTGATCTTCCAGACTGAATTAATGTTGCTGCTGAACTACAGCTTTACTAGCTACATCATTCAAATGTCAAGTTGTTGCATATTGCCTATTGTTGTTTTTTTTTATATTGAAACATTTTTCAGTTCTTACTTCTTGCAATATACTATGCTGGGCACTGAGGATACAATAATAAGCAGATGCATTCCACGTTTTTCCTCTTGTTACCTCGAGAAGAGGAAGAGAAGGATTACCTAAAATGCAGAACAATTAATGGACAGTAACAATAATACATGAAATGCAAATAGAGTATCTAGAAGGGTCACCTAATCTAGTCTCAGATAATCATGAATATCGTTTCTCTGACTTTAATGATATTCTGATCGGGCTCCAACTTTCCCACCTGGTCTTTGAGAAATTCAGCTTCAATATGCTTACAGTCTCATAGATACTTCTTTTCACCAGCCTGTAATTCCTTTTTCATTCAATTTAAATTCAAAATCTTCTCTCCACAAACCCCTTTGTCATGTTTTTTAAGAGAAGATTTTGCCAGGCACTGTTCTCTTCACCAATAAGACTTTTGGCTTACGAAAGTTAAAGACTTCTGTTTTACAGAATTTAAAGCTGTTACTCCATCTTTAAACCAAAGGAGTCAACTAAATTTTTATTTTAATTCACAGAAAAATTGATAAACATTGGTAATAGATGAACTAATGGTATATGTCAGTTTTGAATAGACAACTACTTTATATAAACCATTAATTGTGAAGACAAAGCAATATAGAGCTCCAAAAATAAATGTCAAGGTTATTTCTTCAGTATTTTCAAGACAATTGCTTAAGGAAGAACAAGGGAAGGAAAACAAAAATTTTATCAGATTGTTTTCTTATCAACTCTATATGGTAAGAAAGGATATGTCATAAAAGAAAAGTTGAATAAAAAATGAAAATTTATACAGAATTTCAAATTAAGTTCTTAAAAAAATTATAACATATCATGTTATTATATTTGGTTATGCATTGTCTGCCCACAAAATAGAGGTAACAAAATAAACAACCATTTCACATATGTGACTTTCTCAGATGAACACCCTAAAAATTAGCTACGCTTATCCAATGTAGCTAAGTGATACATATCCCAAATTAGCTCTTGGCTGCTACATTATTCATATACTACTTACCTGGTTTCCACAATTTATACCCCCTACTGCTTTGGTTCCATCTCTCTCTCTCTCTCTCTCTCTCTCTCTCTCTCTTTTTTTTCTATCACTTACTCCTTTGACCCAATCAAAAATTAACAAATGTTTCAGAGCTTATGAATGTAAAAACTGAGGTCACGTTTTTCTTACCCTCCCCTATGTAGGTAAAGATAACTTATACTGGAGTGATTCACATAGTAGAAGAAATATGTAGGTAAGGAGGAACAAGATGGAAAATCACTTTCTCCTTTTTCATTGTGGTTGCAAAGAAGAGGCCTAGAAGAGTAGAAACTGGGCCTTCCCATGCCCTGCATGACCTGTTGTCAGGGCAACAGGATGTGTGGGGAGCCCTGGCCTTCCCAGTGCCTGTTGCCAGGGTAACAGGATATGAACCATCTTTCTTTATGCAACCAGGCAGTTTCCTTGCCTTATTCTACGATTCTACGTTTCTCTTCTATTTGATAGGAAATTACATTTGTTCACAGAAACCTAAGAGGAACACAACTTCAGCACAGAGGTCATTGACAAATCATGTATTGGAAGAAATATTGTAAGTAGGGACATGCAATTGATATTGTTGTTGGTGGAAATAAGTGGAAGAGAGTTTTATTGAACTGATTTTCTGAAAATAGAGACTTCAATTTTTATTTTCATAATCTTTTCATTGGATCAGAGAAGTAAATGATAGGAGATGATGAGATGGAAAAAAGTAGAGTAGTAGTGGGGAAAAAAAACTGTGAAAACCAGAGAAGAATTATCTGAAACATTTAGAAGCCAAGAGCTTAATTTTGAGTGTATATCAGTTGGCAGTTTTTGTGCAACAAACCATCTTGCAGCTAGTGGCCAAAAACAATAAACATTTATTATTTCCTTATGACTTTGAGTAAGTTAGACAGTCCCAGATGACTTCACTCACATGTCTGGTAGTTAATGGTTTGGTTGCTTTAAGAGGGGACTCAACTGTAATGGTTTATATCTGCTTCACATGCTCATCCTTCAGTAAGCTCGACCAGGCTGGTATAAGAGTTCCAAAGAATGGCAAAGAGAGTATACTCCAATGCATAAGCCCTTTCCAAATCTTTACTTGTGTCACATTTGCTAAGATCCCACTGGCCAAAGCAAGTTGCATGGCCAAGCTCAGAGTCAGTATGGGAGGGATGATCCAAGAGTGGTTATTGGAAGTCACAAACTGGGCCATATTGCAACTGTGAACAAAAGCATGGAAGAATTTCTGGGAAATAGAGAGCTCTTTGGAAAATTTGAGATATTAAGGCAGCGATTCGCTAGAAGATGAAATATTAAGAGAGTCACATTTATAAAGACACTTTTTTAGTTAGTACCAGTTAGGTGTACTAGAGATTTTGAGAGCTCTAAAGGTTAGAAAGGAGGTCCTTAACTCCTCTAATAACCGTCTCCAAATGCAGTCTAAAAAGAATGAGAAAAATGTTGTGTGCCTTTACATAGTTTATGTTCTCTGTGGGGAATGAAACAGAATAAACTCCATTTAGATGATTTTTCTAAAATAAACAAAAAGAGAAAAGATTCAGCTCACTTTACTTCAGGAAAGAACTTTATTATATGCATGAAATCCTTTATAACAAGAAGAAGCAGCATAGCAAGAATTAAATACCTAGGTTTATTTTTTGAGAGAGACAGAACACACAAGCACGCATGCATAAGCAGGGGAGGGTTGGAGGTGGAGAGAGAGAGAGAGAGAGAGAGAGAGAACGAGAGAGAGAGAGAGAGAGAGAGAGAGAGAGAATCTCAAGTAGGTTCCACACACAACACAGAACCCAACACCAGGCTTGATCTCATGACACTGAGATCATGACCTGAGCTGAAATCAAGAGTCGGATGCTTAACTGACTGAACCACCCAGGAACTCTATAAAATACCTATAACCTATTTTAATCAACAAAACCCCTGGCTTTATTCTTATCTATAAATGAAAATCTTCAGAGACAGACACCCAGATATCTCTACTATGTAGACGTAGAGTCGTTTGTTTTTCTCTGTTGTTTGGGATATCAAAGGCCAAATAAATTAAAATAATTTTATAAGTGTCCAAGCTCTGAAGGGAAAAGATGATTTAGGAAAAGTCAAATTCCTTTGAAGATACTAGCTAGGATCATTGTTAAAATAAGCTGATTAAAGAGGTAATGGTTGTACATGCCTAAGAGAAGGAGAGAAATAGAACCAGGGAGTTTCTGACATCTAAAGCATATGCCAAGTGATAACTCCCCTTGGAGTATGCAAAACTAGGCAAACAGATGGCAGGATTGTGGAAAAATCAAAACAAGAGAATAGTTTTTAATTCCTGAAATGTCAGGTTTTATAGTGAGTCTGAGTGTTAATGGAATTATCTAAGTCAGTGTTGTTTGGAAGAGGTATGGGCTTAGGAATCTGGCCTTCCCCTTACTACCCAGGACACATTGATCAAGTCATTTAATGTCTTTTGAGGCTCAGTTTTCTCATTAGAAAAACTGGGAATAATTGTGCTGAACCACACAGATCAAAAGAAAACTCTTTTAGAAATTATAAAGCAAAAAAATTATAAAATATGATTAATACTATGATTCAATTATGAGTTTGAGCTAACTAAGGAATATGATTAATGCCCAAGTTGTTCAGTATTTTCTTATCCTGCCCCAAAGGCAGTTTATTTTGAACCAAGTCTTAGAAAGTTCACCTTTTTTAATGAATATAGTATTTTTGTCAAATTGGCTTACACACAACACCCAGTGCTCATCCCAACAAGTGCCCTCCTCAATGTCCATCACCCATTTTTCCTCTCGCCCACCCCACCCCACCCCCCCCCTCAGTTTGTTCTCTGTATTTAAGAGTCTCTTGTGGTTTGCCTCCCTCCCTCTCTGTATGTATCTGTTTTTTCCACCTTCCCTTCCCCCATGGTCTTCTGTTCAGTTTCTCAAGATCCACATATGCGTGAAAACATATGATATCTGTCCTTCTCTGACTGACTTATTTCCCTCAGCATAATACCTTCCAGTTCCATCCACATTGCTGCAAACGGCAGGATTTCATTCTTTCTCATTGCCAAGTAGTATTCCATTGAATATATAAACCACATCTTCTTTATTCATTCATTAGTTGATGGACATTTAGGCTCTTTCCATAATTTGGCAATTGTTGAAAGTACTTATAAACATCGGGGTACACGTGCCACTATGCATCTAATACAAAATCTATTTTGATTTTCTTCTAAATCATCAAGCACTGACTCATGTACAAAACTGCAAGAATCCTTTGATCTTCCACTCTTATGCAGAGTTTAATTATGGCTGACCTCTGTTTTCTTGAACACTATGAACACTGTATGAACACTTTCTTGAACATTATGAACACTTGAAGCCTATGAACACTGTACTTAGGACTTTACTATTTTTTCATGCCTTAATATAAGCATATCTCAGTAGCTATAAATAAAAAAAAATTACCTAGAAGAAATGATCTGCGTTGAGCATTTTCTCGGCCTATTTGGTAAAAATTTATGGTTTTAATTATTTTATAAAATGTAGAATAAAATACAATATCTTTAAACAACTCAGGAAACTGTAGTTTAAAGAAGAAACCAAAAAAGTCATAATGTTTCATTTATATGCCTCTCATGACCTATTATCACTTTTATGTGCTTCTTTGACAATAAATAATCATGCCTAATACTTGCTCAGACCAGATATTTGGAATACTGTGATTCTCATGAACCTTTAACATTATCATCCGTTTAATGATGTTAGTGAATAGTCCCTTTCCTATCCAAAAGGCTTATAGCACAGACCTTTTGGATGGGAATCAGACTTGATCAAATATTTACATTTGATTAGCTGACTGAAATATATTAGAATAAGGGACAAAATCTAATACTATAATGGTAATTTTGTATTTTCTAAAATGAATCAGCAAAAGGAAGGACTATGGGACATGACAGTAATTACTTGGAAGTCAAATCCATTGAGAACCAGACTGGGATAACAAAAGACCTAAAGAATGATTTTCAAGCCAGAGTGACTCAGGAAATCAGATTGGCCCTGGTTTATACATGATTATAGAGCCCTAAAATCAATTCTAAGTCCACCACATGACACTGAATAAAGGGTGCTGAATCCATCAAGGCAATTCTATAGGTGAAACTCTAAGGCCAGCCCACTTCTCTTCATCAGCTCTCTCTCCTTACATACCCATCACTCCTTCCCCAAGGAAATGTAAATCCTTGAGTATAAAAGCCTGGGAATCTTGGCAAGAGCACCTCCACTGAACTAATAGAAGGTCTTCCTTTTCTCATCTAACAACCTGACTCTCTCCACAGATTCTGACGAGAAAATTACTTTAAAAAAAATAGAATTCTGCTTTTGCATATAATATTAGTAATAATAATGATAACAGCTAGAATTCTTGAATTCTGGACACTGTTCTAAGAGGTTCATAAGATTCATTCATTTAATCTTTTTAATATCTAGGAGATACATAATGATATCATTCCCACTTTACAGATACAAAACCTAAGGCATCAAAAAATCAATCAACTTAGAGAAGATCATATAGCTGTTAAATAGCAGAGTTTATATACACATAAGAATGGTTAAGATTATGGAAATATTAATAACTACAGTGTTTTGAGAAGGTTACTGTGTGCCAGGTATTGTGCTATTTCTTTTTTTTAAAAAAATTTTTAACGTTTATTCATTTTTGAGAGAGAGAACTAAGCGTGAGCTGGGGAGGAGCGAAGAGATGGGGAGACAGAATCCAAATCAGGCTCCAGGCTCTGAGCTATCAGCACAGAGCCCGACGTGGGGCTTGAATTCATTGACCGCGAGATGATGACTTGAGCCGAGCCGAAGTCGGATTCTTAACCAACTGAGCCACCCAGGTGCCCCTATATTTCTGCTTTTTAATATTTATTTTGAGAGAGAGAGAGCCCATGCATGCATGTGTGCAAGCAGGAGGAAGGGCAGAGAGAGAAGGAGAGAGAAAATTCCAAGCGGGCTCCTTGCTGTCAGCTCAGATCTCCATACAGAGCTCAATCTCACGAACGGTGAGACCACGACCTGAGCCAAAATCAAAAGTCAGGCGTGGGGCGCCTGGGTGGCTCAGTTGGTTAAGCGTCCAATTTCAGCTCAGGTCATGATATCATGGTTTGTGAGTTGGAGCCCTGCGTCAGGCTCTGTGCTGACAGGTCAGAACCTGGAGCCTGCTTCAGATTCTGTGTCTCTCTATCTCTGGGCCCCTCCCCTGCTCATGCTCTGTGTCTGTCTCTCAATAATAAATAAATGTTAAAAAAATTTTTTTTTAAGTCAGATGCTCAACCCCTGTGCTATATTTCTTATACACATTATTTTATTTAATTTGCACTACCTTGATTTGGGCACTATGCAGATACCCTGATCCAAATGCTTCCCTTTCAAGTGGAAAAACCTTCACCTGAAAAAGCCTTTCAGGCCTCCCTTTGCCACTTTTCACATTCTTTCACAAAGGAGGAAGAGCACTTAGTTGGTGAATTGTGAATAAAGAATTAGACCTGGGGGTGCAAGCTATCCTTTTCAGAGAGTGAGGAAGTGATATTCTGCTTATACAAATCACAGTCTCATCTGTGAAAGCACATTTAGGAGGGCAGACTTTTCCCCTGCTGAGGAGAGGTGTCATTCATTAACCCCGCCCCCACCCCAAGATCTCATGAGGTTTTGTCTATGTCTCAGCTGAAAAGGCACCTTCTAAGATAGATCATTCCTAACCAAAATACTTTCCCAAGTAACTCTTGATCACATCACTTTGTGCATTTTCTTAAGGTCACTTCTTACTCTATATTTACTTATTTTTTTATAATTCACCTTTTTGATGTTTGTTTCCTCTACTAAACTGTAGGCTCATCTACCTAAACTAGTGCCTGACACAGTACACAACCAGTGAGTGAACGAATCAAATAATTGGATTTTACAAATAAAGAAAGTATAGAAAAGTTAATACATTTTCCATGATCACACAGCTAAAGGACAGATGGTATTAGAAAATACCTGACTGATTCCACAGTTCAGTTTTTAATCTCTAAGGTATTTTACCTCAATGATATCTATTCTATAAATATAACATAATATTATATAAGGACTGAGACTTACAATAAGATTATATTTACACACCAGAATAGGTTTTTTTGAGGTGGTTTTCTTTATTTTTATAACTAAAGGACACACTTTTAAGCTGATTTTTCTGATTAAACCATCAAAACTATCATATACTCAACAATGTGAGAAAAGAAATTAAGATTTATCAACAATTTCCAAAAAAGAGCATAAACATTCTTCTTTGACATTTGAAACGAATCTACTATAAGCTCTCAATATCAGAGCTTTGTCAGAAAATTGGTGGTCTAGGCATATAAACCAGGTTTAGATGGAAGACAGGGAGTTATTTAATGGCTAAAGATAAAGAGCATCTACTCCAGTTCTCCATAGACTGGCCAAGACTGGCTTCACCCTAAGCATCCTGTCTGTGTGAGAAAGTGTGTGTTGGGGGGTAGTGGTAGGGGAGAGGGTAAGAATATAAAAATGGTCATGTTGATTCAGCACTCTGTTACTCTATTACAGAAGGAATGTATTAGTTTCTTACTGCTGCTGCATCATATTTAGCACAAACTTAGTAGCTTGAAACAACACAAACGTATTATCTCCAGTTCTGTAGGTCAGAAATTTGAGGCAAGTTTCACTGGGCTAAAATCACAGTTTTGGCAAAGCTGCATTCTTTTTGGAGGCTTAGAGAAGAATCCGTTTCTTACTTTTGCAAGCCTCTAGAGGTTGCCCACATACCTTGCCTCCTAGTCTGCTTCCTCCATCTTCATCATTGACCAAGACAAGTTGAGTCTTCCTCACATCAGAGCATTCTGACCTCTTCTTCTCCCTCCCTCTTCCACTTTTAAGAACCGTTGTGATTACATTTGGCCCAGCTGGATAATGCAGTCTCATCCCCATATTTTAAGGTCAGCTGACTAGCAACCTTAATTCCATCTGCTGCCTTACTTCCCCTTTGACAGATTCACAGATTCTAGGGATTAGGACGTGGACATGTCTAGGGGGCAGTTCTTCTGTCTACCACAAAACCCATGGACTAAGTTTTCAGAAGCACGACTCTGCATCCTTTTCTGTGATCTTTCTTGGTAACTATTCTGAGGATGTCTTCTTTTGTGCTTTGAAAGTAAGATGAATAAAAGCTTTACAGGTAGATGAATCTGTATTTAAATGCAAGCTTCACCAGACACTAGCTATTTAACCAACTTAGGATAATTACTTTTTGAAATCATTGGAAAAGTAAGTAAGCATACAGATGTTATATTTGGAAAGTTCTGACAACTAGTAGATGATAAGCAAATATTACTTTCTCCCGTCTTCTCCATCCCTATTCTATCTGTGAATCTATCTCTACTCCTCCAACCTGACCTTAGGCCCTATTTTGGCAACCTGACTGATCCTCCAACTTTGAAGTCAGAACCACTGTAAGATTCCAAATTTTATTCATTCATTGATTCATTGAAAAGCATTTATTGCATGATCTACCACATGCCAGGTATTGTGCTAGGTGCTGGTGATCCAAAAGCAAACACAATGAACATAATTCGTGCCCTCAGGAACTTGTGGTCCAGTAGTGAAGGTAGATTTTGTTATGAAAAGGGAAGTCCAGGTTCTTTTAAGAGCCAAATATAGGAAACTGACCTAGTGTGAAGGATCAAGAAGGATTTCCTTTGCAAGTGAAATTTAAGACAAGATCTTTGAGCATTTCTTAATAGTGTTCCTTAGTAGCATTGTGAGTAGGATAATTCTTCCTGAAAAAGGAATTTCCCAAGCTCTGGAGGACATTTATCATGCCTGAACCCTGCTGCCCACTGAATACAGAAACATCCTCAGGCACTGCAATAACCAGAAGCATCCCCACACATCTCTAAAAACATCACAGGGAACAAAAGCAGCTCTGGCTGAGAGAGGAGAAAGGAGTGGCTCCCTTGGGAAGAGAGAACAAAATGAGTAAACGCAGATGGGTGGTACGCAGTGTTTCTTTGGGACAACCTTGAAGCTGATTGGGAGGTGGCCACAGAAGGAGAGGTATGAAAAGAGGTTCCAAATGTGGAGCAGGTACAGGGTGAAGGATGCTGAACTTTCAAGGGAAGGTACTAGAAGGCAGGATAGTAAAAGGATCAGATCTGCTAATCTATAATGCTGCTTTATCCTAAAGTATAATTCCAGTTTGGGAATATGGTGCTAATAGCTCCTGTCATTTTACCTGTTTTGCCAATTTTCATTCTAAATATGTATTTCTGCTACATCTTCTTGGTGATAAGGGTTTGGGCAAGTGCATCTGAGAGCCGTTCAACACACCGCCCTCTTTAATTACAGTTACTTTAAATTAGCTATAGGGTTATTACACATTTCCTCCTTTCTCCTGCACTTTCTTCTCTATATTTTATGCTTCCATTACTGATGATTGTGTTTACCACCCATCAGAGGAAAAAAGAAAAAAGAGCATCTTAGGTCTTTCAACTGTTGCATTCACAATCCCACATCTTAATATCTGGACACTTGTCAAGATACGGAGGTAAGCATCTATATGTGCAAAATTAATTCTCAAATATTAAGTTAGTTTAGTGGCACCTGGGTGGCTCATTAGGTTCAGCGTCTGCCCTCAGCCCAGGCCATGATCTCTGGTTCACAAATTAGAGCCCTGCATTGGGCTCTGTGCTGACAGCTCAGAGCCTGGAGCCTGCTTCGGATTCTATGTCTCCCTCTCTCTCTGCCCCTCCCCTGCTCATGCTTTGTCTCTCTCTGTCCTCAAAAATAAATGAAAACATTTTTAAAAATAAAAAATAAGTAAAAAAAATATTAAGTTCATTTCTAACTGTAAAATTCTCATAAGTTCTAGTCCTACATTTATAAAAGCTGAAAGGATTGGCAATAATTACTATGAAGTAATGAGTCTTAGATTTTTGTCAATAGTTTGTAGTTTTAAGTAGCTTAAACATTCCTCCCTTCTGTTGAACAACTGGAAAAGGTAACACTCTGAATAAGTTTTTGTTATAATGTCATGTGCACTGGAATTTCTAGTTGATCACAGTTTTCTGGAAAGGCTGTCGCCCCTTGCATTAAACTCTTAGAACAGTGGCATTGACTGGAAAGAGCAGTACCAATGTCTTAAAATGTTTTTTCTGGGGCGTCTGAGTGGCTCAGTTTGTTAGGTGTCTGACTTTTTTTCAGCTCAGGTTATGATGTTGAAGTTTGTGGGTTTGAGCCCCGCATCAGGTTCCATGCTCGCATGGAAAATTTTTTAAATATGATTTTTTTTCTTTTAAATCCACAGCTGTGGAGCAATTGTACATTAAAAATAACAATAAAAGAGTACCATGACACAGAGAACAGAATTCTTTCTAAAATTGGAGGGGAAACTGCATAAATGAAAACACATACAAAATCTTCAAATCAGTGTTCCTCATGGGAATCAATAAACTTAACAGTCTTTGCAAAGACTAGTGTTAGAAAAATGTCCTTAGTCTGTAGGAATTAGTACATGGTCCCAGAGTCACAGAAAACTTCTGAACCAGAAATTTCATTAGGTATTGAGATGGCAGAAGAAATAGGAAATGTTTTCCAGGTCCTAAATAACCGATAACGTATGGACAGGTATATGACTCTTTGTAAGTGTTGTTTATGAAGGGCATAATGCCATAGCCATTCGCTAATATTTCCAACATCATGGATGGTGAGTCATAGTGTAGAATCTGAACTGTCATATTGACAGACAAGTTGGTGGATTGAAAATGGATTGAAGAAAGCTAAAGAAAAAAGCCATAACTATAAAATAAAATTAATAAAATAAAGCATGCAAGTCTACATCAGAAATGGGAAGAGGAAAGGGTTTCACCTTTGTTTCCACAAAGAAACAAGAGACTTCTTGGCATATCACCAAATATGGTGTCTCAATTAAATATTATATGAAGGAGATTTAAAAGGGACTCAATGAAAAAAATCAACAAAGAGGTAGAGAATAATTGATATTTTAATTTAGTTTAATGATGTTTCACATGTGCTACAAAATTTAAAAATTATTTCTATCAACTCAAAAAAAGTGTTACAAAATCTTATGTTATATGATATTGCTTATAAAATATTTTCTATAAATATCTACCTACAGTAGTTCATGTTTCCAAATTTAAAGTATACTTGAATAAACTTTATTTTACTAACCTTTGTCTCTATTTTTATTTAACCTCAAAAGTGTACATATTATAAACCTACTTAAAAACAGAATGTCCTGTTGAAATAAATCAATGTATCTTTGAAGTTAGATACAGTAAAAGTAGAAAAATCATTTTCCAAATATCTAAAAGTCCTCATTGAGCTTTTGAACAAACTAAAAAATTATTGCAAAATTGTTTGATAGCTTTCATGAATAACATAATTTTAATTGCCAACACTTAAAAAGTGAAATTCTAGAAGTAGAGATTGTAAGAAGCTAAAAATCCTGTTTGAATCAATATTACATTTTAAATAAGCAAGACAATTCCAGCAATGGAATGAGGAGACCCTCATATCACTGCTATGAATGCAGACTACACAAGAGACCATAATTAAACAATTTGGTTGCCATTAGTCATGCAGATTTTAGATTTAGAGCTTCTTGTTTTGAAAATTCTAAACCTAGAATACTGAAAATGTCTTAAGTCAAAGTACAAGTTAAAGTAATAGTACCAAAATGCAAATTCCTTCTTTATTTGATGCAAAGCCAATCAGTCATTTCAATCAGTTTGGTAATAATAATTATTTTTTAAAAAACTAGTTTCAGTAATTTTTCCCCTAAATGATCCTTCAGTGACTCTATGGAGGCAAAATACCAAATTTACTTAGTACATGCATGTATTATTATATCTTACATCAATGTTGAATATCAAATCATGAAGCTCTACTGCTGAATGACTCTACTCTACTGAAATAAAATGAGATTGATCTTTGAGATCACTTGATAAAGTGAAAGTCAGATAACTGCTCTAAAATGTCAGGTAAACACAAAGTCACTTTTCAGTTTTTTTTAAGACATATGCACAAATTCACTACCATACATCTTCATACATTTAAGTAACTACAGAAAAATAAAACAAATACAAACAAAACAAACAAACAAGCAAAAACATCCTGTCCTGCTAAAGGGAAGAAAATCTAAACTAGGTTGTAATATGATCTATAATTTTTCCGGTACAGATGTTCATCTACTAATTAGGTTAGGACAAATCATCTGATGACTACCAATGTTTAATTTTCATCTATGCTAATTAATTTTGTAAGCTGTTACTTGCTTTTATAGGATTATTTGTTTCCTTAGAGAACCACCTCCCCAAAAAACTGTAATTCTGGTCTTCAATGGATCTTGAAAACATATTTCTCTAATTCATTCAAATGATGTAAGATGGCTTCCTTTTTAAAAGTTCTCTGTTAAATGTTGTTTGCATTATTAGTG
The DNA here is from genome assembly GCF_027475565.1 of Acinonyx jubatus. NCBI lineage: Eukaryota > Metazoa > Chordata > Mammalia > Carnivora > Felidae > Acinonyx > Acinonyx jubatus. Next base: position 167,447,656 of record NC_069381.1, read on the forward strand.
AGCTCTATACTAGTGCACTGTAATGTCATATGTTACTTCAACTGTAAGAAAATATACAGAAAATACTACTTAAATATACAAACATCATTAAATACATTCAAGTGGAGGAAAGTAGAAGGAATTTTTCCTCTAAACAAAGTTTAACATAATTTTTCTTTCAAAAAAATCATAGATATAAAAACAAACACATTAAATTTACTCAGATGTTGCACTTTATACAACAGTATGTAAATGCAGCATTAGAAATATGAATCCTAGAAAATCTCTATTTTGCATGGTATAGGATTCCTTCAGCTATGATTATAAACAAGAAAATATATTTTCATTTCAGAACTACAAATATGCTGAGCAATTACACTGGCCTGTATATATTCATAATGCAAATTTTTATCCAAATGTTAAACCTGATTTTTAAATTATAATTAAAATAAAGCATGTATACATAGGGTGCTGGAACAGATGAATAGAAATTAGTAGCATAGACAGAAAAAAACTTAAATCTTGTTTAAATAGCAAGGTGAATAGCAATGCAATTAAAGTTTGACCCAGGTACTTACATTTCATGTTTGACATAAGCACATCTCTTAGCCCAAGTTAGTAAGGTCTATTTTATACCATGAGCTACTGTGTGTTCTCAGAAGAAGTGAATTGGTTAATTTAAAGCCAAAACTCTCCAATAAGTTTGGTATGCTACTAGTGTTTTTACCACATTTTTTCTTAAGCAAACATTATTAATTAAGACAAAGAAGAAGCACAGTGGAATATAAGTATTTATTATCACATTAATCCTGCCCTTGTGTTTTCAAAATCTAATCACAGAGAAATAAGTATCAGTAGTAATCTTTTTTATTTTACTGAAGGAAATTTTATTTCTGCAAGTATCCTGGCAAGCAGCTTTTCTAGTTACTTTTCTGCATATCTAAACCACATATCTAAAGAATATATACAGAATGTATAAAAGAAACCATGTGTTGTAACAGTCAAGTGAATTCTCAGGGAGTTACCTTACTTTATATTACACATACAGGTGCAAAAAAGACTATTCATCCTTCAGGCAAGTTGTTAGCTGACACTCACACATTTTATTTTTTAAGAGAAAATCTTTCTAAAGGAAACACTAGTCCACAAAGTCAGATATTACGAACAATTAGTCATATTAATAGTCAAGTTTTGGGTGGGGTGGTGGGAATAAAAACACAGAACCAAGCAAAGAGCTTACTCACATTCCTTTCAGGCGTTGCCACATTTTTTCAGTGTGTTCTCCTATCAGATACTTAAGAGGGGTGTTTTCCAATTCTTCAATTTCTGTAGCAGTAGACCCCATGATGATATTCCTAGGGCAATATAGTTACAGTCAGTTTCAGCAGCTAGAACAAGCATTCCTCAGACCACTACAAATCTCAAACAGTTATACAGTAGCATCTCTCATCTATCAAAATACTGCAGATTTACAAAGCTGAGGGCAGCCTCTGCCAGAATTGCTACTGACTTTGACAGGCATATCCACTGCTCACATCACCCAACCTCCCAAGCAGACAGCAGTATAAACAGATCCTCTGACCTCACAGGAGCAATCCGCACATGTGAGCCTGCTACTGTACTACTGACCGACTGAGTGCTCCAGCTCTCCCCAAAAGCAGCTCATCTGTTACCGTTCGGTGCACTGAAGCACATCAGAATTCCTACAGTTTACGAGATCTATTATGCACAAGAGAAACGTGAATGACTTTAGCGCACCAGAAGAAGCTGAATTCCTCTCTACCAATAGAAAGAGGGCAGGATGTAATAAGAAAGCAGATGGTAGGAACCAGTGTCAGCAGCACCACACTGAGAAAAAAGTGCCTGTTTTAAATGCCAAGTTTTTTGTCTCTTCATTGATCTGGAACCAACAGTTAAAGATATATCATGCCCTAACAACAAACGCAATAAAAATTAATGGCAACAATGAGAAAATAACACATAGAGCCATGCAGAAGACAGACCACGGAGCTCCACAGGTTGTTATTGAAAGACTATGTACATCAATGATGCTGTAATCATGCTTATTCACCTTCTCCTAGCAACTCCACACAGTAGGTAACTGCCAATTTAACCAGTAGAAAACACAGCAGCTGCACACAGCCTGCTCCGTGAATCCTTTGGGGGTTACAAAATAAATAAAACGAAACTAGTGTGGAAGAGTGTGTGTGTGTGTGTGTGTGTGCGCGCGCGCGTGTGTGCTGAAGTAAAGGGAATGTGTGAAGGTGGGGGGGAAGAAGAAAGGGAGAGAGGGAGAGAAATGGATGCTATGCCGCTTGTGCATTTTAGAAGAAAAATGAGAGAAAGTGAACATAAAAGGAATCAGAACTGAGTCATCTGCCAAGCTCCCAACACATGGTGAGCTTTCTTTGAAACCAGCACAGACCCTGAGTATGAGCTCCATAACAGCTATTGCTATCCGCAAGCTGCTAAGAAAAATACACTTAAAAGCAGTATCTCTTCTTGCTTGTTTAGAAAGCCAGATGTAGTTTTATTCTTCCCTACAAGATACCTTGCTGTTACGGATATTCATATGTAGTAGACACGTGATAACATCTCGTATTTATTGAGTACTTACTGTATGTCCGATCCTGTTCCTAGTACCTAACAGTTTACCATTTTAAAATTTTTACAAAAACCCCATGAATGGTAGGTAATATTCCCATTTAACAGTTTAGGAAATGGAGAAACAGAGATATTTCCCAGATTTAAAGCCAGCCCTTTAAAATGGGCACTATCTGTGATTTTACTAACAAGGCCTTCCAATATAAAGTTACTATGTGTGTCTAAACACTGAGCGCATCTGGTGGTCAAAATCATAGTATCTGTAAAAAGCATCTTTGTAAATTGTTACAGAAAGTGTCTTCTGGGGCGCCCAGGCGGCTCAGTCACTAAGCATCTGACTTCGGTTCAGGTCATGATCTCACTGTTCTTGAGTTTGAGGCTCCCCCTCAGGCCAACATGAGCCCAGCTGCCGGTGAGCTCGTGCCCCACTTTGGTGAGTCCTGCTTTCCTGCTTCTCTCTCTCTTTCTCACTCTCTTCCCCTCCTTGGATTCTCTCTGTCTCTGCCCCTAGCTCCCCCTCTGCCACTCTCTCTCTGTCTCTCAAAAAAAAAAAAAAAAAAAAAGTGTCTTCTGATTTACAAATTAGAAGAGGTGAGATTTCTGCGCTATTTGGGCAGAGTCGTATAGGCCTCCTTTCTGGGTTCCCATAATAACTTCACTGAAAACTTTCACAGCGTCCAGAGCCCTTGATGTCCTGCAAATAAAGGAGCAGGATGCCCTCAAATTCCTTTCATCAGGAACCCATTTGGGTGGCACAAACCTTGACTTCCAAACGAAACCATCATCTACAAAAGGAAAAGTAACAGCATTACCTCATAAATCTCAAGAGGACCTGGGAGAAGCTTCTGCTGGCGGCTCGCGTTGAAAACCTGGCTGCCCTCAGTATCATACCCTCCAGGAGCACTGGCCAGCCAGCTCTGGTGAAGTCTGCGGCTGTCCCTGGAGCCACTCCTGTCGGTGGCCACCTCGCCTCGGAACCTTCTCTAACCAGACGGAGGCAGCCTCCAGGGCGCGGGAAGCCAGACTTCCGCCGTTATTGATCCCAGGGCTGACCCCCAGCCTCTGGAGAGGTGTCTTATCTTAACCCACCTCTGCCAGGTCTGCGCCGCGTGGCCACTGCCACCCCAGAGCAGCCACGAGGGAGCTGGCTCCGTGGGTGTGACGCGGGTGGCGCCAGGGAGGAAGTTCTGTGCGCCCACGGCCCCATCTCCCTGAGCCGCCCCGCCACGGAGGGTCACGCCTGGTCTCCACCGGCACTGAGATCCCACAGAGACTGAAAGGGAAGAGCAGGACGCTGCTGTGAACCAGGAGGAACCTCGGATGGACGGGCCGCTCCAGCTCCCAAGCGGCCGCCTCTCGGCACGTGCTGGCGGACCCACGCGAAGTGCGGGCGCCCTCCGAGCCTGCTGGGGGCTCCCTCCTGAAGCCGGAGCGGGAGCCCGCCCCCAGGACCCGCTGCAGCCCCGGGGACCCCGCGCCGGGTGGGCAGGGACCACCACGGGGTCGCAGGCGCTTCTACACACTCGTGGACAGAACGTGGCAACAAGGTCAGCAGAAAATGAAGTTTTCAAAAAAGAAAAGGTTAAATCAACCGAGGCTTCAGTTTTCCTTTTTCCAACGAGTTGTTTCCTGAACTCCAGATGAATGTAATGTCTTTAGCTAGCTTTACATTGTTGCAACCTCACCCCTGTGGGCATTTTCCAGAATTGTCAGAAATGAGCTAGTTATTGTTCTGAAAGTACTGATTTTGCCTTCCCTGTGCCTTAATTTATAATCCTAGATACATTCACTTAATAAATTCTTAGCTGATTTTTCCTTAATGAGATAGTCAACATCTGAACTGTGCTCTCAGAGATGAATCACAGTGAAAAAGTCTCTATAAAATGCAAGCACTCCACCACTACTATTTTATGAGCCAAACACCCTAGTCCTTAAGGTTATAACCCCTTTCAGGGCACAAATGTTTTTCTAATTATGGAAAGAAATTTCAAGCCTTCACATTGGCTAGTTTACCAATAGTATTGCAATGTAAAAATTGAGGATTATTCTGCTTAAGTGTTGGTGAATTTTGTCATTGAAACTTACTTGCCCTTTCTTTCACTATCTCACTTCTGTCACATATTGATACGTATGAACTCTTAGTGTACTGATGACACCCTTAATACACAAAATGCTTAATTGTTGCATTAAGCATTTCATAAAATAAAACTAAAATTTGAACAATGAGCTATTCCGAAAAGCTTATTATTTAAATCCTTGACCAATATAATTTTCAGCCTTAAGCAGCATCAAAAAATTATTTCTGTTGATGTAGAGAATTCAAAGCATTTTCCTTTTCTAGTTTATAACTAATGTCTACATGATGTATTAATAGAATAAAAATAGGGGCGCCTGGGTGGCTCAGTCTATTGAGCATCCGACTTTGGCTCAGGTCATGACCTTATATCAGGGTTCATGGGTTCTAGCCCTGCATCAGGCTTTGTGCTGAAGGTTCGGAGTCTGAAGCCTGCTTCAGATTCTGTGTCTCCCTCTCTCTCTGCCTCTCCCCCCTCTTGTACTCAATCTGTCTCTCAAATATAAATAAACTTTAAAAAAATATTTTAAATAGAATAAAAATAAAATAAATCACATTGAAGAAAATAGAACTGAGGGAATAGCATTCAACTTTTCTCTTTCCTAATTAATCTGTTTAGAAAAATTTAAGATGTTGCATTCATAAAATTAAACCAAAAAAATTCTGACATAAGACAGAGAAATAAGATAACAAGAAAGTACGCTGAGAAATTAAAATATGCTTGCCAAAACAAAACGTTCAATATGAGCTCTGGGGAGAAGTTGAGAAAATAATACTAAATTAGGGTGAAAATTGATCCAATTTGTTTCTTCTCTCTCATATGTTCCATCTCTTTTGCTTTAACTCTATATTCAGGTAAATTATCTTTATTATAATAAGTAGTTCCTTCATTCCTATTACCTAATATTTTATTGGAATGTTGATAAACATTTATAGAATGATTTTTCAGTATCTATGGATGCCAAGATATATTGCAGCATAGAACAGGATCCAGACTACCTGAATTTGAATCCCTGTTCTTTCACTTAAAGAATTATGTGATCTTTTGCAAGTTACTATTATGTGTCTGTTCCCTCATGTATAAAGGAACATAATAAGATTATCTTTCTCATAATGCTGATGTAAGGACTAAATGAGTTAATATACACAAAGAACTTAAAACAGTATCAGAAGCATAGTAACTGCTCTATTAAATTGTTAGAATTAAAAAATAATGTTTTAATTGTTAGCATTTATTATTATTGATACTATCACATGACTTTCCTCCTTCAGATTGAAGTGTAATTATTTCAGTAGGTTTGCTGACCATGAGCTATTTTCCAAATAATTTGTCATAGAGCATTATTGTTTTTATGCATTGCTAGTCTTCATTTTATTTAGAAACTTTACATCCTAATTCATGAGTGAAATGTTTGAAATATTTGTAGCACTAACTTTATTGATTTTCATATTAAGGTTATACTAGCACCATGTAATAAATTGGAGGGAAACAGTTTTAAACTTACAAGTTCGCACCCAGCAAATGACAAAGATAAATGATGACATATTCAGGAGCACCAAATTGGAAATCATACTACTCAAATAATCTTCTAAAATAATTGCCTGAGTCAGTATACTTGAGAAACAAAAAGTAATTAGTGACTAAAATCAGAGACTTGTACCTAACTAGCCATAGAAATTGAAAACAAAGTCCCAGGTTTACTTCTGTGAAGAAGGGCTAAGAAGAAATTAATTCAAATTAGAACAAGAAACAGGGGATCCAAAAAAGATGGCTTCAAGGAAAAAAAAGGATTAAATTTTAAAACAACCTTAACAAACTAAAAAGATTATGTCATTGATTAAATGAAAGCACACTACTTCTAAATTGATAACTAAAGGGGCACCTGGGTGGCTCAGTCTGTTGAGCGTCCGACTTCGGCTCAGGCCACGATCTCACGGTTTGTGAGTTGGAGCCCCACATCAGGCTCTGTGCTGACAGCTCAGAGCCTGGAGTCTGCTTTGGATTCTGTGCCTCCCTCTTTTCTGCCCCTCCCCCCTTCTCAAAAATAAACATTTAAAAAAATTTTTTAAATAAATAAATTGATAAGTAAAACCCCAGAAAATATGCAAAGTTTTAACAATATGGCACACTAGATATTCCAAAAATTTCCAGGTCAAAAAGCATTTCAAATATTGGAAAAATTGTAGTAAATATGCTTTTTAATGCACAGATAGGCCTCTAAAAAATGAAGGTGTCAAAATGAAGATGCACATAATGGAGCTTCAAAATACATGAAAGCAAAAATAATACAAATCTCAGGAGAAATAAATACATTTGTAATTACAGTCATATAGTCATATATTTTATACATCTCACTCTAAAAATCGACAAAACAAGTAGAGAAACCCAGTAAGTATATAAGAGAACTGAACCTCACTGTCAGTAGACTTGACCTGATTGACATTTATAGTACACTCCACTGAACAACAGCAAAATACACATTACTTTAAAGCACACACATTGAATATTTACCAAAAGAAATCACATGCTGGGTGATAAAACAAATCTCAATAAATTTACAAAGATCAAATAATACAATGTATATTCTCTGACCCCAGTGGAATTAAATGAGAAATCAGTAACAGAAATATCTTTGAAAAACCCCTAATACTTGAAAACTAAATTATACACTTTTAATTAACCCATGGGCCAAATAAGAAATTGAAAAGGAAATTAGAGTGTATTTTCAACTGAATAAAGATGAAAATACAACATATCAAAATCTGTGAGAAATAGCTAAAGCAGTACCTGGGATGGGGGGATTTATAGCACTATATAGCTGTATTAAAAATGAACAGGGGTGCCTGGGTGGCTCAGTTGGTTGGGTGTCTGACTTCAGCTCAGGTCTTGACCTCACAGTCTGTAGGTTCGAGCCCCGCATCAGGCTCTGTGCTGACAGCTCAGAGCCTGGAGCCTTCTTCAAATTCTGTTTCCTTCTCTCTCTGCCCCTCCCCCATTCATGCTCTGTCTCTCTCTCAAAAATTAATAAACATTTTAAAAGATTTTAAAAAGAAATGACCAAAGATCTTGTATCAATGACATTAGGATCCACATTAAGAATCTTAAGAGGATAAGCAAAATAAGTAAAAATAAAGAAATAAATATCAGAGCAGAAATCAATGAAATAAAACTCAGAAAGACAAAAGAGATAATCAACAAACTAAAAAGTTGGCTCTTTGAAAAGATCAATAAAATCGATATGCCTTATTTTATTAACAGATACAAAAAGATGTCAAGAACTGTAAAGATTCTGAGATTTTGCCATTCATACAGACTATCAGATCAGCCTACCAGCCTATCCTTGGGTCAGGAACAAAAAGTTGTATTTCTTCCTCACACCAAAAGCAGTAGCCACACTACTGGCATTTTTGTACAGGTTCTCTGAGCTCTGATTCCCACAACACCAGATGCTTTTGATAATTGTGACACTTTTCTTTGAGTAGATTGGTTTAGAAAGTACAGATTTTAATTTCCTAGGTATCTACCCAAGAGAAATAAAAAGCGTGAGTCCACAGAAAGATCTGTACACAAATGTCTGTAGCAGAATTATTTATTATGGCCAAAAAGTGGAAACAATTCAAATGTCCATCAACTTATAAATGACTAACAAAATGTGGTAAATCAAAACAATGGAGCCCTAGCTAGAGTAAAGAGGAATGAAACACTGATACCTGCTACAACATACATAAATCTTAAATCTGTTTTCCTATGTGAACGAAACCAGAAAAGGCAAATCTGTAGAGTCAGAAAGTAGATTAGTGGTTACTTGGAGCTGGGGGTAGGAAAGGGATTGACTGTAAATGGACAAGAGGTATTTTATCAAAGTGATGAAAATGTTCTAGAACTGGATTATGATGAAAACTGCACCACTCAGTAAGTTTTCTAAAACTCCTGAAATTGTATACTTAAAAGGGATGGATTATATGGTGTACGAATTATACCTCAATAAAGTTGTTTAAAAAGCAAAGAAATAAAGAATTATATTTCTTTCATAGTGGGTCCTCAAACATGTAGTATGTTCTACATCAAAAATATTTACATAGTCATAATATTATCAAATATTTATCAGTTTTTAGAATTTAACCACTAGGCAAAATATGAGTCTTTTTTATTTTAGTTACAAATAAAGTATAAATGTTCTGAACTTTAATAAGTAATCACATACCTGCCAGATCTTGGGAGAAAAACAGGGGGATGAGAAGTGTAAGGAAGTTTATAATCACTGACATTCTCAGTTTATATTGTCGAGAATTCAGTGGAAATGTTTGAAGTTGGCTGATCAAGATATAAAAGTTTAAGTATTAAACATCTTACAGAAGTGTAACATGTTACAATCGTTACCAAAAGAATCCCCAAATAATTTAACTTAAAAAAATTAGGAAGAGAGAGACAGTTCTTGGTCTTTCCGACCGTGGAGACATCAGGTAATGTTTGATGTTGATAGGTCAAGATATCGAGGTTTGAGCTCCACAGCTATAAATTGATCACCAGAGGAAATAAAACTGAAAATAATTCAAAGTGGCTAGTAATGAAGAGAAGGACTTCCAGTAATAATAGGAAATTCAATAGGAGATTTGATAGTAATATGTACCTTTCTCTCCTATTTGATTTTTTCTACTGTTTACATATTATGTAATAAAAACTAAGGGAGATGTTAAAATATATTTTTAATATCCTCTTGTAGCCACAAACTTAAGTTTAAAAATTAACTTACTCTTTCACACCAGCTTTTCCTCCAAATTTTCATGTTTCTGTAGGTTGGCACTTTTATTTTTATTTCACTTTTTTAATTTGCATTTTTCTTTATTGTTTCAAATTTTCTACAATAATTGTATGTATTTTTTAAATTCAGGAGGTTTTTTTTAAGCTCTTCGCTCCTTCTTGTCCTCCATGTCCCACTCCCAGTCTCCAAGTATTTTCAGTTCTGTTCCTTGTAGTAACTCAATATCAGCCCCTTCTTGTCCCCTCTACCACAGCCTGGTCCGGATCACCTTTCCCCACCAGTTATTAGCACCCTGCGAAGCAATTCATCTTAACTGCCACTCTAATCACATGGTCCCATGAACTTTCTCAGGTTGTCCACTGCCTGCCAAATAGACATAAAACTCTTTCTTTTCAGGCTTTTTGTTTTATTTTAAAATGATTTAAAAATAAATACTTTTATTTATATAGTTGAGACCTTCTGAATATGCATTTTATGGTTTTGCTTACTTAATACAATATGAGGAGCAGCATTTTGCCCATTTCCTGAGTACTAAAATACATATAATTATTATGGAGAACTTGACAAAATACTGGAAAATGCAAAGTAAAAAGTGAAAGTTCCGTGATAGGAAACAACCACTAAAAATCAGAGTATGATATAGAGGTTTATAAAACTGCATACTCCTTTATCCTTTTAAAATTTTACTATGGACATTTTCCCATTCTCCTAACTTTTCTTCAAAATTGCTTAACTAACTACTGCATAGTGTACTATCATTTGATTGTACCATTATTTATCCATCCCTAATTTGTTCCCAACTTTCCTTTATTACAAATAATCCTCTAATAAATATATTTTTGCACATTAGAAATAGTCTGCATCTCTATTTCTTAAGAGCAAATCTGTATAGGAAAAACATTGGGTCAAGGATTATAACTCTAGTATAATTTCCTTAATGTTTACTCCTATTTGTTCTCTTTCTGCAATACATGAATTTCCAATCTCAGGGCACACTAGCGAATCGTGTATATTATATATTTTTCTTTAAAATTATTTACCAATATAATAAACAAAAAAGTTAATTTAAATTTGTTACTGAGATTTCTTGTATTAATTTGGCAGGGGAGGCTTTGTACTACTTAATAAATTACTTGTTCCACCTTTTGTTCATTTTTCTGTAATAGGGTTTATAACTATTATTGGTTTATAAATGTTCTTTAAATATTTATATTAACCTTTGGCCTATCATGAATAATGCAAATATTTCATTACCTTTTTGTTGTCATTTAGACCTAACTTTTTAAAAATGTTTTTTAATGTTTATTTATTTTTGAGAGAGACAGACAGAGTGTGAGGGAGGAAGGGGCAGAGAGAGGGTGAAACACAGAATCCAAAGCAGTCTCCAGAGCCTGATGCGGGCCCTGAATTCACAAACCATGAGATCATGACCTGAGCCGAGTCAGATGCTTATCTGACTGAGCCACTCAGGTGCCCCAGACCTAATATTTTTTTCAAGATTTTTTTTTCAAGTAATGTCTGCATCACGAGCTCCACCAAGCCAGCCAGGTGCCCCTCGACCTAACTTCATATGTGGTCAATCTGTCCATCTCTTCTCTGTGGTTCTGCTATTGCTCTTTTGTCTTGGAGGTTTTTTTCCCCATGTCAATATCCAAATACTTACTGAGTCTGATTTTATTCTAATTGATATAGTTTCATTTTGTTTATTTAGTGCTCTAAATTATATGGAATTTATTTGTGTTTAGGTGAAAAGTACACATGTACTATATTTTTCAAAGCTTTCACCCACAGCTCAGAATCATTTATTGACATGTTTCTTCTGCCCTCATTGATTTGTATTGTGGCCTTTATCAAATAGTATATTTTTATATATCCTAGTATTTGTCCCTGAAGCATCTGTGCTATCTTATTGCTCCATCTGTCCATTATGTAAGTCCCACAGTTTTACTAATAATATTTTGATGCATTTTAAATTATATTTAATAGCTATTATTTTTTTTCCATGCATACATTGTCTGTCAATCTTACACTAATATTTCAATTATTGCAACCATTTATAGACAGAGAAAGTGAGCTCAAAGAGATTAAGCCCACCAGCTAGTACATGACAGAGTCAGGATTTAAACCTAGATTTGTATAATTCCAAAGCCTTAAACTCTTAAATAATTATCCTCCTCCTCCTCCACCTTCCCCTCCTCCTTCCCCAACCTTTCCCTCCTTCTCCTCCTCATTCTCCTCCTCCTCCCTTCCTCCTCCATTGACTAGAGGGAAACTAGTCTTATTTTTAAAGCAATCCAGTTTAAAAACAAGTTATAGAGTCAAGAAAGAACATGAGATCTTTCAATAGAGAGTCAGACATAATGGAGACAGACCTTGGTCAAGAACTTGCACCTCGGATCTTTTCTATTTTAGAAATGAGGTTGTCAGAGATTCTGATGAGTTCATTTTCTTTAGTCTTCCGCTCAGTGGTCTTCTCTAGCAACTGGATGCACATCTGCTCCTTCCTCAAGCTCACATGGAAGGCCAAGGCCAAGGCCTGGGCTTTGCTCCAGATCTGCATGATCTCCTCGTTTGGTAGCTTGAGTTTCTTTTCTATGTGGGCCTTCAGTGCTTGGTATCTCTGGTCTTTCCTTTCAATCCTCATACACTTCTCGGATTCTTCATTCATGCGGTATCCTTCAATGACCTCCTTGTGTTTTTCAAACCACTTGAAGAGGACAGAGAAAGATTTTTCCATGTAGTCCAAGTCTACAGTAGGTTGGTCTTTTTCTTTCAGAACCCTCTGAATTTGGGCTCTGGCAAGTTACTTCTATTTCTAAGCCTCCTCCAGCACCTGGTCCAGGATCCCCTCAAACCCGTTGGAGATCTTCCTCATTTCCAGGTTCTTTGCGTACAGCTCCTCATACCTGTTCTTCACCTTCAGCTTTTGTATCCTTACACTGCCAGGTCCATGTCTTTCTGGTTGTGCTGCAGTACATCCACGATGGGCACCACGGTTACCACGAACTTCCTGGCCCGAGGACACAGGGACTTACTGGAGCTCCGAAGGAATCAAGTTCTACCAGCTTGGCCTCGGGTGGGCTTCAGGAGGAAGGTATGTGTGCATGTGCGCACTCCTGCTTTCAGGGGCCACAGGCAAGGGCCTCCTCCTGCGTAAAACTCGAGTACAAGGACTATTTCCTCAAGGCCGACTCTTTAAACGAGGAAGTCCCAAACTGCTTCAGATGATCAACCTCTGCTCAGGTGCTTAGAACGTCAACAGGGTCTCTGAAGCACTCCTCATTCGTGTCCAAGGCAGGCTCTGGCTCCTGCTTTGGAGCGAGGACACTGGGTCAGCAGAGGAGGCAGTGGGCTCACCACCCAACTGTTAGTGGGAACCCACGCACCTGAGGAGTTCACAGTTCCCTCCACATTCCCACCAGTGTCACCAGAAGTTGTCAATTGCTGAGTCTGAAAGCAGGGTTGCTGGGAGGGGACTTCCTCACCACAGAGCTGGGGCGCAGTGACTTGCTCCAGGGTCACTCTGGGCTCTGAGCCTCCCCACCACCCACAGATGGGTTACACTTTGGGTTGCCTAGGTTGTAGGATCCTCGGGGAGGGGGGGGGACAGGACTGTCGTGTGCCTCCCTGGGGGCATTTTCCTGCCTCGCCTCTGGACTCCTCAAGGAAAAGTTGAGGCCAGGTCTCTCTGTCTCCCAGCTTTCTTGGTCGGGGTGCCCTTTTCCTGACAACATCGTCAGAGAAGTTAAATTCCGGGCCATTGGCCTCTACTTCTGAGGACCTAAGGATGTGGCGCCTCAGAAAGGTGCAACTTGGGGAAGGGAGCAGGTGGCAGGTCAGGGCCAGCCCAAGGTCTGTGAGGGGCCATTCTCCTACTGTGGCCTCTGAGGATGCTCCCTGTCTTGGGAGACCATCCCAGGAGGCCTTCTAGGATTTCAGAAGTGAATGTAATGCTTTTATCTAAGAAGTAAGAACCAGACATTCTTCCTGGAGGTGCCCTTCTGGTTTTCAAGCCTTCCTGGGATCTGTGGGGAGAGCTTGAGGAATCAAGGCAAGCCAAGGAAGCCAAGCCGGCCCACTGAAAACACGTCTCTACAAAGCTGGTTTCAGCCACTGTTTCTGGAGAATTCGGTTGGTCATTTTGGTGTCCACTTCTTTAGTGAACTATTGGTTCTCTTTCTGGATCCAGATTTGGGGGGAGTTTTCTAACCCAATGGTGTCCTCCAGAGTAAAACGAGTCTCAAGTTTGTTGTTCATGCTGGGACTTAAAATACTGTGCCTTGGTGGATCCCACAAAGGTGACAGAAAAGTCACCTTCACAGCTTTAGCCCCGTTCTTGGGTGACATATTTTCTTTCTGTGACAGCCGAAGAACAGATGAACTTCTGGTAAGTCCTAGTGGTGAAAACAGAAGTCACAGTTTTCTGTACTTTTGTCACCAGTGACAACTTTGTCACTTAGAATTTGCAGACCCATTCTGTTGGCTTGCCAAGATGTCACAAGAGCTGGTTTGGGCCATGCTCCTTAAATTCTTCACCGCATTGTCTCTCAATTTAGTCCCTCTTTCATATCTTATCACTGATCCTAAGTGTTTTATATTTTGCTGGTAGGTATTATGCTTCCTTATTTTACCATTGGGTCTTCTAAACATTGCTATTTGTACAAAATTGATTGATATTTTTATAATCTATCCAAATAATTTGTTGACATTTATATTAGTTCTAATTTTTTAGTTAATTATCTTGGAGTTTTAGTTAAGTATTCCTGTCAGCTATGAAAAAATCATTTATTTTTTTTTAATTTTTTTTTCAACATTTATTTATTTTTGGGACAGAGAGAGACACAGCATGAACGGGGGAGGGGCAGAGAGAGAGGGAGACACAGAATCGGAAACAGGCTCCAGGCTCTGAGCCATCAGCCCAGAGCCCGACGTGGGGCTCGAACCCACAGACCGCGAGATCGTGACCTGGCTGAAGTCGGACGCTTAACCGACTGCGCCACCCAGGCGCCCCGAAAAGTTATTTTTTGCCCTGAATTTTGCAGCATCTTTTTAAATGCTTGTACATTAACCGCTGATATATAATTAATTTCTCAACTCTTCTTTGTGAGCATTTAGGTTGTTTTCAAATCACATGAAAAATCACCTATTTTTCCCGCTGGTGAAATGATTCTTATGTCCTTGAGGCTTGTTATTAAGAGGACAATTTTAAGGCCAATTCCCATGTTTCTGTCACAAACCACTACATTTAGTGTTACAGAGAATGAGTTTCAAATTAATGTTTCTTGGATGCAGTAAAGATCCAAGCAATAATTTCCTTCTGTATGTCAACAATCCACCTTAAAAGAAGCAGAAATTTAGGTCCATTGAAAAAGGTAAAGTGAGAAGTCAAAAACAGAGAGTAAGGGTCCCTGTACCATACAGTTCATCTTCATTGATATCATTATGAGCTAAATGACTGCATTTGTGTTGTTGTGACTAGAAGATTAACATGCTATTTGCAAAGTTATAATCTGTGCACAAGTGGCCTAAACTTGCCACTCCTCATCTGTTGCAATTTATACCACTGAGAACTTAGTAAATATAATGTCATGAAAAAAGTCATAATTTTTCCAACATATCATAGAATTTTTTTTCTTTTTCTATTTAGGCACACACTGTGAAAACCAAATCCCTTTTAAGATAATTGTAGTATGCTGGGTGTTGTATGGAAACCAATTTGACAATAAACTTCATATATTGAAAAAAAATAAAATAAAATAAATTCACTAATTGCCATAAAAATATAATTGTAGTATGTTCTATTGTCTTATTACATTTCTGGGAAAATTTATAGAATATTATAAAATTTTCTTCCATCTCTAAAACGCTGGTTTTTATAATACTTGTGTTGCTTCATAGATAATTGATTCGGGAGATGTTTATTCATTCAACAATGGAAAATGTTGAGTGCCTACTCTATGCTAATCATTGATTCAGATAGTAAAGATTGATCAGCAGCAAAGACAGACCAGAGTCCTGCCTTTATAGGATTTATATTCTAGTGAGGGAGACAGGCATTAATCAGACTGGAAACTGCTTTGGAGGAAGAATAAAGCAATGTGACAAATTTGATTTTCCAAACATTGGAGAATGTGTATACTTATATACATATATAGTCTACATATGTTTATATATATACCATCCCACATGTTCTTATAATGTTATATCAACACTTCTCTTCAAGAGGCAAAGCCTATACCCCCACTTTCTCCCTTGAAGCTGGGTAAACCTTTGTAACTGCCCCAACCCCAGTAAAATGCAGCAGAAATAACATCCCCTGCCTTTCCAAGACAATCAAAATAGTGATATGGCTTCTGTCTGGCTCTTTCTCTCTTAAGACATTTGCCTTTGGATCCTTGAACCACATGGAAGAATTCTTACTACCCTGAAGCCAGCATGCTGAGAGACCCTATAGAGAAAGAGAAAGGTGATTGAGGAGCCCCAGCTGTTCTAGTCCCCAGCTCTTGGAGTCTTCTCAGACTGGGTACCAGACATATGAATGGAGGCTGAAATGACTCCTATCCCAGCCAAATGTCTAACAGCAGCTTCATAAAGGACCCTAAGCCAGAAATGCCCAGCTGAACCACTCTTTAATTCCTAACCCACAGAAACAATGAGAGATAATAAATTATTCTTGTTGTTTTAAGCAACTAAGTTTGGTTTAAAACAAACAAACAAATGAACAAACAAAAAAAGACAAGTGAGTTGGGGAGGGGCAGAGAGAGAAGGAGAGAGAGAATCCCAAGCAGGCCACATGCTGCCAGTGCAGAGCCTGACACGGGGCACAATCTCATGAACCATGAGATCATGACCTGAGCCAAAATCAAGAGTCAGACACTTAACCAACTGAGCCACTAAGGCACCCCATTAGGTAACTAAGTTTTGGTGTATTTTTTATGCAGCCATAGCAACTGGGAAAAACAAAGTAAAGGAAAAGAAGGGAATAGGAGGAGATGAGATGTTACAATGATATTCAGGGAAGGATTCTCTAAGATTGGAACATTTGAGCAGAGAATGAATATGAAATGAATGAAAAAAATTGGAGAAGCTATGCACATATCTACAAAGAGAGAATTTGGAACAACAAATAACTGCACCCTGAGGCTGGAGATGCTTGGCATCATACTGGCCAGTCAGCAAGGATGTGAGTTGCTGGTGGGAAGAAAACTAGAAGACATATGGATGGATAGATGGCAGGAGTCATATCTGTGCAGAATCTACCTCAGCCCCTGAAAAGTTTGGGGATTTTATTCTACATGTATTGAGAAATTCTTAGATGATTTTGAATGAGAGTCATGGGCTCTGATTTATGTATTCAAAGCACCTTTCTGGATTACTTTTTCCCCTGATGTTCTCTCTCACTGATTTTGCTCCTGCCACACTGACTTTTTTTCTATTCCTTAAGCTTACAGAGGTCTTTCCTGGTCAGGACCTTTGAGATTCTTATCCCCTCCTCCATCACCTTCTCTTCATATCTTCAATGTGTGCAGCTGCCAGGATCCTTGATATGCCCACCCAACCCAAAATACCAGTCTAATTCAAGTGACACTTCCAATCATGTCATCCTATTCTTATCTGTATATGGTGTGTTGCTCCTTCTCAAATGCAAGCCCCATGAAAACAGGGGACCATGTCTCTCTTGCTTATCGATACATCCACAGTATCTAGAATAGTGCTTGGAATAAAATAAATGCTCCTCCAATGTTTGTTAAATAAATGCGTGAACAACCATATCTTCCATAGATATTGTGAAGAATAAGAGATACAATGTGTGAAAAGATATTGGCATGCAGTTTGTTCTTCACGAATGGTTAATTTGGGGAATTTTCAATTTTATTTTTTTCTTCCCCAATATTGTTTTACTTCTTTTCCAACTAAACTCCATCTATATTCCTATTTGCTTCATGCAATATAAGCAAATAGCTTCAGATATTTGGCTCCTTCCAGGTGTTTTGCTTTTAATTCAAAATTAATACAATAGTTATCCAGAAAAGAGAAAAATTTCAATAAATGTGAATCGAGATTTTGCAATCTAAATATTCTCTGAGAGTATTTTAGATCTAATAGTCCTCTACTATGGTGTATAATGTTTGTTAAAGTTGGTTGAATCAGGGGCGCCTGGGTGGCTCAGTCGGTTAAGTGGCCAACTTCGGCTCAGGTCATGATCTGGCGGTCCGTGAGTTCGAGCCCCGCATCGGGCTCCATGCTCACAGCTCAGAGCCTGGAGCCTGTTTCAGATTCTGTGTCTCCCTCTCTCTGACCCTCCCCCGTTCATGCTCTGTCTCAAAAATAAATAAACGTTAAAAAAAAATTTTAAAGTTGGTTGAATCAAATTTATGTGGGATTGGATTTTATAAAACTACTTTTAAGTGGTAAAAAGTAATTCAGTAAAATCAAACATTATATAAGCTAAGATTTAAGACTGTAATAGCAATAAGTTATGGCTAGACCTAACATTCATGTTTCCACTCATCTCTGTTTCAGTCCTATACATAAGATAATGTTGAAATCAATCTACAGTAGTAGGAATGGCCAGAGTATCCACACCATTTTTATAGGATCTCATTAGCAAGATCACTGAACAAAGGTAAGTCCCACCAAAGTGGTCTGTTTTACTCCTGGTAAATTACTGAGTTGTCTGGATCAAAAATACATCTCACAACAGATTAGAAGCATAAGAGCCTCCAGAACTATCACAAATATTTGAGAGTTTTCAAGATTTTCTCTGTCCTCCTACAAACTGCTAAGCCAAACAGTAGGCTTGCATTACTTTTAAGTCCCCAGAACAAACAGCGACCTTAGGAAGGCACTCTAAGAATTTCATACCAAAGTTCTGAGAGTTTCTATCCCAAAAGGAACATTTTTTAGCATAATTTTGATAGCTTTCAAAGCAATAAAATAAAAAAAAGTAATTTTTCCATCTTAACTTAAAAAACTATCTATGAGAATATGTGATTCATTATTTGTTACCTAGAAAAAGCCCTAATTCTTTTTTCATACATCATTGCTCATGCTAATAGTCTTCATTTTGCTACTAAAAGTAACCCACTATTGAACACATTATAGGCTAAGTAGTACCACGTTTATCATATAGTGTAGCATCGATAGCCTAACTATAGTTTCAATACAATGGACATTTAGTGACAATGAAATGTAATTTTAATAAACACATGTGAAAACACCTATCAAATGATTTGCTGTTTTCATCATCAGTTTTATGTAGATGTAGAAAACAAGGTCCCTCAGCTATGTTCAAGAGGTCATTTCCCTGCCTCCAAATATGTCACCTCACATTCTAGAGAATCTCTAAAATTATATTGAGAAGAAAACTTTTTACTGTAGCATTACTTTAAAATACTAACATGCAAATAACTCTTGGAGAAGTAAGACATTGACCTAAAGTTCCACAAAAATATAAATTACTGACATCAAATCATTTCTTAAAAAGCCGGCGAGTCACAAGAGGGCACAAGAGCTTTAGTACATGAAGGAAATGAGGAATTCAGAAAAGGAAGGTTATTTTGCAAAGGAATAATTTCTCTTACTTCAAAACCTTGCCAAATTATCAGATTGGCCACACCGATGGATAATAAATAATTATTTTTAAAAAGAGTCTCTATATTTTTAAAATTTTAAAAAGTATATTTAGGGGGAGGGGCCAAGATGGCGGAACAGTATGGAAGGGTTTTTTTGTGTCTGTCATCCCTGAAATGCAGCCAGATCAACACTAAACCCTCTTGCACGCGTAGAAAACTGATTTGAGGATTAACACAACAATCTGCACAACCTGAACCAGAGAACTCAGCAGGTATGTGGCGCAGAGAAGTGAGAGAGAAGCCACAGAAGCCAGGAAGCTGTTACTGCTTGCAGAGGACAGAAACGGGGGTGGGGGTGGGAGAGTATGGGAAAAAGCACCCCCACCAAAGGCAGCTGGAAAGAAAGTGGAAAAGTGGAAACAGCAGCAGAGACTGAATAAAAAAGGGAGAAAGGGGAAAGGAGAGGTTTTAAATTCCACTAAGACTCTATAAACAGCGGGAGGGCAGAGTCTGAAACTCCGCAGCTCAATACCTGGTGATGCTCTGGTGGGAAGGGCGAATCCCCAGGAGCACAGAGCAAGGTCTGAGGGATCCGCATGCCACACAGGGGGTGGCAGTTCCCCTCCTGGAAAGACATCTGGTAGAGGCTGTGTGGCCTCCCCACGGGCAAAGGTGCCAGCAGACCTCGGAGAACAGCCACGTTCGCTGGTGTTGTAACAGGAAGTTAAGGGTGAAGCCTGGTGCCAGATGTGTATTGTGATTTACCATAATCCCTGAAACACTGCTGCTACGAGATAGTGTGAACATTTTCTGGGGCGGGCTGGCACCCAGCTGCAGTCTCTGAGCATCGGCAGCAGCACAGTCTCGTGAACATTCCTGGGGGCGGGCTGGCACCCAGTCATTGCTCAGCGAGACGCTTCCCCAGAAGGTCTGATGGGTCAAAGCCTCAGTCCCTCATAAATGAGGGGTTGGGAAACAGCCGCATCTGAGATGTAACTCAGGAGGGAAGTGGCGCCTGGCAGCCTGTCGGCTTGGTCACAGACAGTGTAGAACTGGGGAGTGGTTGGAAGCCGGAGACAGAGGAGGGGTACTTGATTGCCAGTCACAGAGAACGCAGAGTTCTGAAACTAGACTGGGTAGCTGGGTAATGCCATTTTCATCCCTCCTGCTTATGCGCATACACGCTTACATGTGCCACAGCAATCCACCCGAGTAAGCTAAGCAGCGCCATCAAATGGAGAACGGAGCCTTTACACTAAGCCCCATCCAACTGGGCCAACAGCACTCTTGCAAACACAAGTCTCTCTGCCTGCTGAGGTTTACGGACTATTAAGTGCTTCATAGCTTGACTTCTATGGAAACCAGATGTAATTTCAATCATACTTCATTCTGTTCATTGGTCCTTTTATTCAATTTTTTTCTTTTCTTATTCTTGAATACAGAAAGAAAAAAATTATTTTATTTTCCATTTTTATTAACAATTTTTCTTTAATTTTTTCTACTATATTTTTAACTTATTTGTAAAGTTTTTATATTCTACTTTCATCATTTCATTTTATTCTATTTTATTATATTCATTTTTCCAAATTTTCAAACGTTTTCTTTTTTCCTTTTTTCCCTTCTTTTCTTTTCCTTTTTTCTCTTTTCTTATCTTTCTCTTTTTTCTCTAATCTTTAAGATTCTTTCAACAACCAGACCAAAACACACCTAGGATCTAGCATCTTTTATTTGATTTTGTTGTGTTATTTTTAATTTTTTAACTTTAAGGGTTTTTTCCTTTATTAATTCCTTTCCTTCCTTCAAAATGACAAAATGAAGGAATTCACCCCAAAAGAAAGAACAGAAAGAAATGACAGCCAGGGATTTAATCAACACAGATACAAGCAAGATGTCTGAACCAGAATTTAGAATCACAATAATAAGAATATTAGCTGGGGTTGAAAATAGATTAGATTCCCTTTCTGTGGAGATAAAAGAAGTAAAAACTAGTCAGAGTGAAATAAAAAAATGCTATAAATGAGCTGCAATCTCAAATGGATGCCTCAGCAGAAAGGCAGAGCAGCAAATAATAAAGAAGACAGTAATAAAGAGGACAAACTTATGGAGAATAATGAAGCAGAAAAAAAGAGGGAGACTAAGGCAAAAGAGCATGATTTAAGAATTAGAGAAATCAGTGACTCATTAAAAAGGAATAACATCAGAATCATAGGGGTCCCAGAAAATGAGTAGAGAGAAAAGGGGGAGCAAATCTATGTGAGCAAATCATAGGGGGAAACTTTCCTAACCTGGGGAAAGACACAGACATCAAAATCCAGGAAGCACAGAGGACTCCCATTAGATTCAACAAAAATCAACCATCAACAAGGCATATCATAGTCAAATTTGCAAAATACTCAGGCAAGGAAAGAATCATGAAAGCAGGAAGGGGAAAAAAAGTTCTTAACCTATAAGGGAAGATAGATCAGGTTCACAGCAGACCTATCCACAGAAATTTGACAGGCCAGAAAGGAGTGGCAGCATATAGTCAACGTGCTGAATGGGAAAAATATGCAGCCAAGAATTCTTTATCCAGCAAGGCTGTCATTGAAAATAGAAGGAGAGATAAAAAGTTTCCCAGACAAACAAAAATTAAAGGTGTTCGTGACCACTAAACCAGCCCTGTAAGAAATTTTAAGGGGGACTCTCTGAGGGGAGAAAAGATGAAAAAAAATACTCAAAAATACCAAAAGCAATAAAGACTAGAAAGGACCAGAGAACACTACCAGAATCTCCAACTCTATAGGCGACATAATGGCAATAAATTCATATCTTTAAGTATCCATTGTAAACATCGATGGTCTAAAGACTGCAGTCGAAAGACATAGGGTAACAGAATGGATAAGGAAATAAGATCTAGCTATATGCTGTTTACAAGAGACCCATTTTAGACTTAAAGACACCTTCAGATTGAAAATGGGGGAATGGAGAATCATCTATAATGCTAATGGTCACCAAAAGAAAGCTAGAATAGCCATACTTATATCAGATGATCTAGATTTTAAGATAAAGACTGTAACAATGAAGAAAGACATTATATTATAATTAAGGGGTCTATCCACCAAGAAGACATAACAATTTTTTTTAATTTTTTTTAACGTTTATTTACTTTTGAGACAGAGAGAGACAGAGCATGAACGGGGGAGGGTCAGAGAGAGGGAGACACAGAATCTGAAACAGGCTCCAGGCTCTGAGCTGTCAGCACAGAGCCCGACGCGGGTCTCGAACTCACGGACTGCGAGATCATGACCTGAGCCGAAGTCGGCCGCTTAACCGACTGAGCCACCCAGGCGCCCCAGAAGACATAACAATTGCAAACACTTATGCTCCAAATGTGGAGCACCCAAATATATAAATCAATTAATCACAAACATAATGAAACTCATTGATAATAACACCATAATAGGAGGGAACTTCAACACCCCACTTATGACAGTGGACAGATCATCTAAACAGAAAATCTACAAGGAAACAGTGGTGAATGACACAATGGACTGGACAGTCATAACAGATATATTGAAAACATTTCATCCTAAAGCAGCAGAATACACATTCTTCTCAAGTGCACGTGGAACATTTTCCAGAATGTTCGAGGGTCACAAATCAGCCCTCAACAAGGACAAAAAGATCGAGATCATACCACACATATTTTCAGACCACAATGCTATAAAACTCAAATTCAACCATAAGAAAAAATTTGGAAAGATAACAAATACTTGGAAACTAAAGAACATCCTACCAAAGAATGAATGGGTTAACCAAGAAAGTAAAGAGGAAATTAAAAAGTACATGGAAACCAATGAAAACGATAACACCACAGCCCAAAACCTCTGGAATGCAGCAAAGGCGATCATAAGAGGGGAGCATATAGCAATCCAAGCTTTCCTAAAGAAGGAAGAAAGTTCGCAGATACACAACCTAGCTTTACACCTCAAAGAGCTGGAAAAAGAACAGCAAATAAAACCCCAAACCAACAGAAGACAGGAAATAATAAAGATTAGAGCAGAAATCAATGCTATCAAAACTGAAAAAAACAAAAAACAAAAACAAAAACAAAACAAAACAAAATAGAACAGATAATGAACCAGGAGCTGGTTCTTTGAAAGAATTAACAAAATTGATAACCCCTAGTCAGTTTGATCAAAAAGAAAAAAGAAAGGACCCAAATAAATGAAATCAAGAATGAAAGAGGAGAGATCACAACCAACACTGCAGAAATACAAACAATAAGAGAATATTATGAGCAATTATACGCCAGTAAAGTGGGCAATCTGGAAGAAATGGAAAAATTCCTAGAAACATATAAACTTCCAAAACTGAAACAGGAAGAAATAGAAAATTTGAACAGACCCATAACCACTAAAGAAATCAAATTAGTAATAAAAAATCTCCCAAGAAACAAGAGTCCAGGGCCAGATAGCTGTCCAGGGGAATTCTACCAAACATTTAAAGAAGAGTTAACACCTATTCTCTTGAAGCTGTTCCAAAAAATAGAAATGGAAGGAAAACTTCCAAACTCTTTCTATGAAGCCATCATTACCTTGATTCCAAAACCAGACAAAGACTCCACTAAAAAGGAGAACTGTAGACCAATTTCTCTGATGAACATGGATGCAAAAATCCTGAACAAGACACTAGCCAACCAGATCCAACAATACATTAAAAGAATTATTCACCATGACTAAGTGGGATTTATACCTGAGATGCAGGGCTGGTTCAATATCCACAAAACTATCAATGTGATACATGACATCAATAAAAGAAAGGAGGGGTGCCTGGGTGGCTCAGTCGGTTAAGCCTCCGACTTCAGCTCAGGTCACGATCTCGCAGTCTGTGAGTTCGAGCCCCGCGTCAGGCTCTGGGCTGATGGCTCAGAGCCTGGAGCCTGCTTCTGATTCTGTGTCTCCCTCTCTCTCTGCCCCTCCCCCGTTCATGCTCTGTCTCTCTCTGTCCCAAAAATAAAATAAACGTTAAAAAATAATAATAATAAAAATTAAAAAAAATAAATAAATAAAAGAAAGGACAAGAACCACATGATCCTCTCAATAGATGCAGAGAAAGCATTTGACAAAATACAGCATCCTTTCTTGATAAAAACCCTCAAGAAAGTAAGTATAGAAGGATCATACTTCAGGATCATAAAAGCCATATATGAAAGACCCACTTAGAAAATTTAGAGCCTTCCCCCTAAGGTCAGGAACACAACAGGGATGTCCATTCTTGCCACTGTTATTCAACATAGTGTTGGAAGTCTTAAGACAACACAAAGGAATAAAATCGACCAGGAGGGAGTCAAACTCTCACTCTTTGCAGATGACATATACTCTATATCGAAAACCCAGAAGATTCCACACAAAAAAACTGCTATAACTGATCCATGAATTCAGCAAAGTCGCAGGATATAAAATCAATACACAGAAATTGGTTGCATTCCATACACCAATAATGAAGCAACAGAAAGAGAAATCAAGCAATCAATCCCATTTACAATTGCACCAAAAGCCATAAAATACCCAGGAATAAACATAACCAGAGGTGAGAAATCTATGCACTAAAAACTATAGAAAGCTTATGAAAGAAATTGAAGATGACACAAAAGAAGGAAAAATATTCCATGCTCCTGGATTGGAAGAAAAAACATTGTTAAAATATCAATACTACCCAAAGCAAACTACGTTTTCAATGCAATACCTATCAAAATAACACCAGCGTTCTTCACAGAGCTAGAACTAACAATCCTAAAATTTGTGTGGAACCAGGAAAGACCCCAAATAGCCAAAGCAATCTTGAAAAAGAAAACCAAAGCTGGAGGCCTCACAATCCCATACTTCAAGACATATTACAAAGCTGTAATCATCGAGACAGTATCAACAGACACTCAGATCAATGGAACAGAATAGAGAACCCAGAAATGGACCCACAAACATATGGCCAACTAATTTTTGACAAAGCAGGAAAGAATATCCAGTGGAATAAAAACAATCTCTTCAGCAAGTGGTGCTGGGAAAATTGGACAGTGACATGCAGAAGAATGAACCTGGACCACTTTCTTACACCATACACATAAATAAACTCAAAATGGATGAAAGACCTAAATGTAAGACAGGAAGCCATCAAAATCCTTGAGGAGAAAGCAGGCAAAAACCTCTTTGACCTTGGCCACAGCAACTTCTTACTTGACATGTCTCCAGAGGCAAGGGAAACAAAAGCAAAAATGAACTATTGGGATGTTATCCTGCAGCGCAAAGGAAACAATCAGCAAAAATAAAAGGCAACTGACGGAATGGGAGAAGATATTTGCAAATGACATATCAGATAAAGGGTTAGAATCCAAAATCTATAAAGAACTTATCAAACTCAACATCCAAAAAAGAAATAATCCAGTGAAGAAATGGGCAAAAGACATGAATAGACACTTTTCCAAAGATATCCAGATGGCTAACAGACATCTGAAAAAGTGCTCAACATCACTCATCATCAGGGAAACACAGATCAAACCACAATGAGATACCACCTCACACCTGTCAGAATGGCTAACATTAACAACTCAGGCAACAATGGATGTTGATGAGGATGTGAAGAAAGAGGATCTCTTTTGCACTGTTGGTAGGAATGCAAACTGGTGCAGCCACTCTGAAAAACAGTATGGAGGTTCCTCAAAAAATTAAAAATAGAGGGGCACCTGGGTGGCTCAGTCGGTTGAGCGTCTGGCTTCGGCTCAGGTCATGATCTCACAGTTTGTGAGTTCAAGCCCTGCGTCGGGCTCTGTGCTGACAGCTCAGAGCCTGGAGCCTGTTTCAGATTCTGTGTCTCCCTCTCTCTCTCTCTGTTCTTCCCCCACTCATGCTCTGTCTCTCTCTCTGTCTCTCTCAAAAATAAATAAACATAAAAAAATATTAAAAATAGAACTACCTTATGATCCAGCAATTGCACTACTAGGCATTTATCCAAGGGATAGAGGTGTGCTGTTTCAAAGGGGCACATGTACCCCAATGTTTATAGCAGCACTATCGACAATAGCCAAAGTATGGAAAGAGCCCAATGTCCTTCGACAGATGAGTGGATAAGGAAGATGTGGCATACGTATACAATGGAGTACTACTTGGCAATCAAAAAGAATGAAATCTTGCCATTTGTAACTACATGGATGGAACTGGAGGGTATCATGCTAAGTGAAATTAGTCAGTCAGAGAAAGACAAATATCATATGACTTACTCATATGAGGAATTTAAGATACAGAAAAGATGAACACAAGGGAAGGGAAGCAAAAATAATATAAAAACAGGGAGGAGGCAAAACATAAAAGACTAAATATAGAGAGCAAACAGAGTGTTGCTGGAGGAGTTATGAGGGGAGGGATGGGCTAAGTGGGTAAGGGGAATTAAGGAATCTACTCCTGAAATCATTGTTGCACCATATGCTAACTAACTTGGATGTAAATTAAACAATAAATAATTTTTTAAGTATATTTAAAAATTAAAGGTAATATTCTTCATATTCAAAAATAATGAAATGTGATCTTGCACAGTTTTACATTTTTTCACAAGTACACAGATTTTGTCAAAGTATAAGATTCTTCATCCACTTAAGTAATTTCGATACATACAATGAATGTGCACATATATTTATGTTGGTCTTAATTCACATTAACAAAAAATATGAGTACATACTTGCAGTACTATGAATATGTTAATATATATGCACAGGACATGTTTCCTCCCATAATCTCCATAAAATACTGAATATTCATCATCTTATTACATATTTATGCTTAGTCCGTGCAAAAAAACTCAACTGTTTTCCTTATTACCATTACCCAAAACCCCTGATATAATATTAGCAATCATCTACTTGATAAAAAGAAGGAAGGGAGACAGGAAACAAAGAAAGAAAGCCAATTGACTATAATCCTGGAAATCACAGAAAGAAGATGTATTTCTAAGAAGATAAACACAGTTCAAAATATATATAACTTCCAATCTAGACCTACTGAAAGCCATTGCTAACCTCACATGATTTAAATGGACAAATTAGTTTCATAGAGACTATAAGAATTTGGCAGACCTTGGTGGTAGAGTAGAACGAGTGCTAGATTTCTTTTCACAGTGACTGGTGATCCTTGCTAGTGATCTAAACACTAACTCTGTATTTCAGTTTCTTCATCTGAACATAAGAAGACAAAAGCGGTAAACATAAGCCTGGATCTATTTTCAGCCTCATGACTTGCCACTTCAGTGAGCTTGGGGAAACTACTTAATATTTCTAGATTTCTCAGCTATAAATTATCACTAATCATAGAACTTACTTCATTCACTAGGTTGTCATGAAGTTTCAGAGAGATAATACATGTAACTTAGTCAGCAGGGTCCTTGGAAGATAAATGGGAACTATCATTGTACTATGGAAGGAGGATAAGAAAAGCTATCCTACCAACCTAGACTGCTCTTGTGCGGTTTAACATCTACTTGAACGTTGAATGTTTATAAAAAGCTATT
Source organism: Acinonyx jubatus (assembly GCF_027475565.1). NCBI lineage: Eukaryota > Metazoa > Chordata > Mammalia > Carnivora > Felidae > Acinonyx > Acinonyx jubatus. Next base: position 167,475,183 of record NC_069381.1, read on the forward strand.
ACACATCTAAGTGCTTTTTAAAACCGTTCCAGGCTCACCATTAGATCTACATTTGTACATATTTAATTAATTTAACTGATAATGGAGTATTAATGCAATGAACATAGAAGAAAATTTCAGTATTTTGTTAATTAGTCATGAATATTTATAGGCAAATCTGCTTCTGATTTAATTACCTTCACATGTTAGAAAAGAAAATATTAATTGAGTTTTAGAATCCCAAATTAACAATTGGAAATGAAGCTCGACATGACTAGAGCAGGAAATGGTTGGCTTAAGGCTATGCCTGGATATCAAAATTCCTTTTCTAACTAATAAACCTATCAATTACAAGTCCAAAACACAAAAAATTAAAGTCAGTTTGAGAGTTTTGTGTCAGGAACTTAGAAACATTTGCTGAAAATATCTTAACTCAGTTTAATAATTTTATGCAATTATAAAACATATTGCCTTTATTAGATTATTTTAAAATCAGACATGCCTTTTAAAATTAGTTTACCATTTTATAACATCTAAACCTATGTAATTTCAGCAAAAGTGTGTAGCTTAAAAACCCAACCTTAAATATTTCAAAATATGTTAACATATATTCTGTAATTTTTTTAAACTATGCTTGATTTAATAAAAAAATAGATTCTTTTTTCTCTTTTATTTGACAGATGTATGTATGTGTGTAAACACTAAACAAAATGCCAAAGTTTCTGAACCAAGTAGATTTACCAAGTAAATTAGGGGTAAAAAAAATGATTGGAAATGTATGAAAATATCTAATATTTTGTATGAATTAAACTTTTTGTGAGGTCAGTGTAAATGCTACGTATATTATGTAATGTTTGCCATGTACTCTCAAGTGGAATCATAGTAGCCTGTGCTTCCACATATTTCTTTACTAAATATTTGCTGAGGGCCATGCTAGTTAGTTGCTGGATGGAATGAATTTATAGTCCAAATAATAACCCTGACAAAACTTTGGTGTCAGAAAAGAAAGACTAAATATAGTTGATTTATTGTTTGCCAGTTTTTTCAAATTTTGCAACTTGTTTGCTTATAGTGATGACCTCATTAAAAGACTAAGATAATATATACATTGTTACTATCTGTTAACTGCAATATTTGATTTGTCAGAGTTTTATTCTATCATATTGCTCAAACAGAATGAACTAAGTTACATATAATTCTATCATATTCTAAGTATTGTCTTGATTATTTTGTTATGTGACTTTTTAGTATATAAGATTTTTATGAGTCTCATTTTTATCCTATATAGCATATTCTGTCATTCTATTGGGCAATAAAACACTAATACCTATTTTGGGAATAGAAATCTCTTGGTTCCATGGCATATCTTTAGAATTTCCACACCATGGATTTACGTCAATGGATGATAAATCTTTGGTTCTTGAAGATGTCTAACTAGTGTATAAAAGCCAATTGTCGAGATAATAGTTTGGATGTTTTTCAATTTTCACATTTGTTTTGAATTCTCTGCCAAAGTCATATATTTATCTTTTAGGGGAAATCATGTTAATGAAAATAAGCATATGTCTCCAGATTTAAAAGCCAGAACTTACAGGGCAATGATAAAGGACATCAGAGGGTGAGTAGATTTGTGAGAATTATCACCGATGTGCATTGCTTCCATATCTCTTTTTTCCTTTAGCCTTTGTGGGAATCTGGTTTTGTGAGTGTGCTCTGAGGGAGTCTGTTCAAGGCAGCCACTCTATTTCCCTTAAGTTAAAAATTGCAGGAGGCAGTGGGCATTAGGGAGGATAGCCATCAGAAGACAGGGTAGCCCTCTTACCTTGACAAGAATATTGTGACCACTCAATCACAATTATGAATATTGAAGACCACTCAATCATATTAAACTGCATACAAAATATTGAGAGTATAAGTAGTGCAGATATTAAAATATTGGTAAGATTATAGAAAATAAAGTCTAGTTCCCTTCAATTTATTTACATTTTCCAAAAATTGTCCAGAAAATTAAATAGAACTTACAGATTGGTATGACTAATTCCAGTGGCACACTAATCTAACTGTAAGATTAGTTTCTAATATATCAGTAAACATTGTAGTGAGCCACTACAACTTGTTCTTATAGCTGAATCTCACCATATAAATCAGATTACAAGATTCCAAAGGTCAGGGACTTTCTTTGGGGTATTCATCCTCAGGATTTAAAATTAAGACTTACACTTTTATACATCAAGAGACAAAAAGAAGAGGGAATGCCTTCATTGTGGATGATGGAGTGGCTGGGGTGGGGGGTGGGAGGGTGGGGGATATTTGTTATATTTTGTTTTGTTTTCTTTTTTACACAACATGAAAATTTTACTTGAATCAAAGACACGTAGGAGTGCCTGGGTGGCTCAGTCAGTTAAGCGTCAGACTTTGGCTCAGGTCATGATCTTGCGGTTCCTGGATTCCAACCCCACATCAGCACAGAGCCTGCTTTGGATCCTCTATCCCCTGCTCTGTCTGCCCCTTCCCCACGTGTTTTCTCTCTCTCTCTCTCTCTCTCTCTCTGACATAAAAAATAAACACTAAAAAAACAAAGACATGTAATTTGTAATTTTTAATTAGTAATTTTTAAAAAGAGTAAGCATCTTTCAGTGATAGTTTATGTTTTCATTAAAAAAGTAGATGTCTCACTTTATCTTTCAGGGTCAGTCTATATTAAAGTCAAAACACTCCTAAAAAATTCAATGAATTACAGTATGGGATTTATGACTTTTCTGAAATCTTCTTAATAGAGTTTATTTTTAATAGGATGTAGACTAAAATGATATAGCAATTTAGCAGAGCATTATGAAGCACCATATGTGCTTCTAAACTGAGAAGATGATACACACGGGTCCTGCCAACTACTCCTCTCTGTCTTTCCTTTCCCACCTGCCAGTCTCCCGGCACATCCTGGATTCTGTCATGATATTGAATGCCTTTGATATAAATTACTTAAGTGGGGGTCTCTGTGACTCTCAATGAACATCTTTTAATCATGAAAAGCAGAAAATGAAAAGATCCCTAACTTTATTAAAAATCAGCGACCTGTTTCAACTTACAAGACTATCAGTGTATAAACTTTTCCAGATGGGGATAAGAGGTGGTAAACAGTTATCTGACCACAATTAGAGACTGGAGCTAGGTGATGAACAGAGCAAAATGCTCAGAGCAGCAGCTAGACTAACCCTGACATGTACAAGAGAGAGGAAGGGGGCGGGGGGGGGGGGTGTGAATTGAAGCACAACACCGTTGTCTCCTCTGTTTATGGGAAAGTTTTAAGCATATTCTCTTCTATAAGAAAATAAATGCTTCCTTTTTCTGTTTATGCTTCCTTCTGCTGTCTCCATTCATCCTTCAGTCTAGATGCACTTAAGTCATAAGAAAAAAGTTAAAAATAATCACAAAAATATGAGATTGGGGACATACCACCAACTCAAAGGTTTAAACATCTATGACACCTGTTCTGGTGGCAAGAAATCAAAATCAACCTAAGGGAAAATAATGCAGTGGGGGAAGGAATTGTTTCATATGATCTTCCTATTCACCTTCCCAATCCCTCCTCCTTCCTCTTACATAAAGGGAAAAAATATCCATTAAAATTCAAAATACATAGTACCATCTCAGCATTTTAATTCATAATTGCAGTTACTAGCCTTGCTTTTCTGCCTGTACTATCTGAGCCCTCTTGATTCTCTCCACATTTTGCCTCTCTGATGACCCCCACCCCCTCTTCTCTTCTTTCTGGTTCTTCTTTGTTTCTCTTCTTTTCCTGTGATGAGAAAAGACAAAGAGGTATAAAAGGTATGATAAAGATAGAGAGGAATAAGTGATGCAGTGGCCATGTTTAATTTTATTATTTACTATTTGTGTAATATTTGTTTTTTTTCCCAGAACTTACATATCTTACAATTAGATGTTTGCATCCTTTGGCAAACATCTCATTTCCCTCACCCCACAGCCCCTGTCAACCACTGCTCTAGACTCTGTTTCTGGGAGTTTATACCATATTTGCCTTTCTCTGTCTGACTTATCTCAGTTAGCATAATTCCTTCAAGGTCCATTTGTGTAGTTGCAAATGGTAGGATTTTCTTCCTTTTATGGCTGAATAATATTCCATTGAGTGTGTGTGTGTGTGTGTGTGTGTGTGTGTGTGTGTGTACAATTCTTACTTTGGGAGAATAGATACATAGTAATTCTAATAGTATTACCTGGGGAAATACATAGCTATGGAGTATGAAAAAACATGGCATGTCTAATAACTTAGCTCAAAAGGGGCATGTTTGAAGAGTAAAAAGAAGCAATCTCCCAGTGAGATGGGTACTTAATTATTACAAAAATAATAAACATTATATCAGTCACAATAGTCAAGGCACAAATGTGGCTATTATGAATAATATAATATAATTCACAATATAATATTGAAATATCTAGAACAGTTTCTATTTTCCTGACTGAACCCTGAGGGATACAAACAGTATAGTAGGAAGAGCCCTACAAATGAAATCAGAAGATCTGATTTCATATCCTAAGTATGACTAATTAGCTGGAAATTTGGGTCAAGTTATTCAACCTCAGGTTCATAAAATTGCTTTGTGGCTCAAATACCATACTTACAGTGAAAACTCTCTAACTCTCCTCCAGTAATAGACTTGCCAGGTTCATAAGAGCCCTCCATTCCTTCAGAAAACATACTAACACCCATGGCACGGTGAAAGCTCACAGCTGGGACTCCTTCTCTACACTCTCATGTACGTTCTTGCCCTACACTCTGATGTACGTTCTTGCCAGGAGACAGATGTACTTCTCTCCCTACACTCTGATGTACGTTCTTGCCAGGAGGCAGTTGTATTTATTCCAAGACCTGTTTATGCCAGTTCTTTGTGTAATTACATAATGTAATTAGTTAGCAAAGGCCAAACTGGTTTGGTGACTTTTACCATAGAAAGATACGAGAGAAGACCTAGAAGCAAATAAGGAGTGATATTTTGCAGCACTGCAGAATTGATGGAGAACAACCATTCCTCCTTCCATCTTCCTGTGCCAAAGAAAATCAATGGTGGTGGGTCCCCTGGCTCCCTCCTTCCAACAAGAAGGGAGAATCCAAACTGTCTCCTCTTGCTACTAAAGCAAGAACTAGTAATCATCTCTTATCTGAAAGTGACGGAGCACCTGATAAGCAAAATACCTGATACAGCTAGGGTATAGAGAAGGGGCAGGAAAAATCTTTTTCATCTCCCTCCTTGTGTAACCAATACCACAGGGATGAGTGTGGAGAAGAAAGAAGCGTTAATAACCAAAATGAAATGGTTTTTAACTATGCATGACAAACTACCATGTATTTTAACTGATATGTTATTAAAGAAGCCCACTACCCTGCGGGAAAGATGGGTAGCTTCAAAGAACTGCTACTGAAGGAGTAGTAGAAGTTATTGAAAATTGTATTCATTTCATGTTTTTACCCTCAAACTAAAATTTCACCAATACGGTTACTTTCAAATCATTTTTATGATTCCGTCTTTACCAGATAACTAACTTCAACAAACTATAGCCTCCTCTGTAGATGAACTCACATTGTAAAACAAAAACAAAACAAAAACAAAAAGCAAATTGAAAGTACACTGTCAGGGATTATTAGGAGTAAATACATGTAAAATAGGATGTAACAACAACAACAACAAAAGGCCTCATAGACAGCCCTGGTCAATAACTGCATTTGCAACATACAGAGGCCTTTGTACTTTCTGAGTGCTGGGTTTCCAACCCACTGTAGAGCTCCCATTCTACATCTCTAGCCTATCCTTTCTAATCTATCACCTATTTGCTGTTCATATCTGCCTAGTAGGATTTCATCTCCTAAAATGAATCTCTCTTCCTGAAAAGAGGAGAAGAGCAAAGTCACAGGAAACCAACTGAGGTTGATATGATTTAACCCTAGATCTTATGCCTTCCTGCCTTTGGTGATGAGCATAGAACGTCTGCTTAATGAAAGGACTCCAGGCAAGAACTAATTAAGAACTAATTTATTGCACATAAATTGTTTTTTTATCAATCGGGCCTACTTAACCAACAGTACCCAATAAGTGCTAATTAAAATGCATAACCCAGGGGCACCTGGGTGGCTCAGTTAAGCCTCCAGTTTAGGTTTAGGTCATGATCTCTCGGTTCCTGGGTTTGAGCCTCTGCACTCAGCTCTGTGCTGACAGCTCAGAGCCTGGAGCCTGCTTCACTGTGTCTCCCTCTCTCTCTGCTCCTCCCCACTCGTGCGCGCTCTCTCTCTCTCTCTCAAAAATAAATAAACATTAAAAAAATGTAAATGCATAATCCATACAGACACTTGGCATACTCTTCAGATTACATGGGAAGTGTACATAGAGAAACATCCTAGGGAAAAAAAAAAAGCCTACGTTCATCTGAATGTAAGCAGATTAAGCTATTGCCTGTGTTACATGCTTTGGCAGCTACTGGAAGGCCCACTCTGACCCAAAAATCCCTCAGAAGTGTCCTGTCACAGAACCAGAAATTTCTAGGATTTAAAAAAAAAGGCATTTAAATGATGCTTACTTAAATTAAAAAGCTAAAGCATTCATTAGTTATTCTTCAACACCTTCACACAACATAGTTGATCAACTAATGAGTTCTAGTTCTCTGAAAGGATGAGTAAATAGGACAAGCAAGTTTTGAAGAAGAGGAATCTTCAAGAAAGCTAAATAACAAGGCTTATGGCAGCAATGGCTGAGAGTCAGGGATGTAGGAACTGAGAGAGAAGCGTAGCAGTGGGAATGTCTTGTCCCGAAACAGTCACCACAATTCCTCCTAGGATCAGGCTTCTGTACCAATTCATTCCTATGGCAAGTTTACATAAAATAAACATCCCCTTACCTAACTTTGTGTTTTTCCCAATTAATTTCCCTGAAATCTGGAAGGAGAATTTGCTTTTATTCTCAACTTAAGTCCATTGATGTGATACTTGCTCAGACACCAGAAGAGAAGTAGTGGACAGAAGACAAGAGCAGAGCCCCAAGCAACCCATGTCCAGATTTAACTCTCAGTAACAGGAAGCAGCTGGCATTGCCTTCTTTCCCAAGACCTCCCGAATAGTTCTTTGCTTTTTAACTTTTGTTTTTAAACTACCTGAGCCAAAACAACGGCAAGCTTGATTTTTAAAATAGGATCAGTGACAAACGCTGAAATGCCAAGTGGAAACACACAGGATACAGCTAAGCAAAATGCAAGAAGGAATTTGGAAGGCAGATTAATGGAATGTGGGCCCAAATCTGTGCCTGCCAACTGCTCTCAATAAACTGCTCGGGTCAAAGATACACTTGGGAGTTTATTCAAACGCACATACAGACCAAGGAGGCAGATGCTGCTTGTCTTTGGATTTTTAGGGAGTTTTTTTTCTTTTAATAAGGGTGCTAGAATATTTTCCCCAAAGTAAGGATTTCCACCTTCCTGTGTGGAGGATGTTCTTTCTCCCAGTGAGTAAACTTCCATCTGGGTTAGGTTAGACCTCTTTGGTACTTTTCTTGATCGTGCAACACTAGTATATATTTCCCCACTTGGAACCAGATTCCATTTGTGGTTCTGGGTTCCCTCAGGTCACACTAAGGTCAAACAGCAACTCTACAGTGGAAAAACTGACCAGTTCATATTCTCTAACTGTTTGCAGACCACTCCTGGAAGAATGTTCCATGTGGATAACCAACTAAACATTTCCTAAATCACAATTTACAAGACTAACAGGAAGCAGAGATGTGTGTAAGATTTTAAACCCAGCTTATACAGTTTATAATACAGAGTGAAGATACCTGTAGACTAGAATACATTATAAAAGAAATTAGTAGGGGTGCCTGGGTGGCTCAGTCTGCTGAGTGTCTGACTTCAGCTTAGGTCATGATCTGACGGTCCGTGAGTTCAAGCCCCGCATCAGGCTCTGTGCTGACAGCTCAGAGCCTGGAGCCTGCTTCCGATTCTGTGTCTCCCTCTCTCGTTCATGCTCTCTCTCTGTCTCAAAAATAAATAAACGTTAAAAAAATTACCGTTTAAAAAAAGAAATTAATATTCATAAGCTACTTTGAAGTTCTCAAATATAGTACACTTTGGATTATAGAAAGGTTGAATCTTTAAATCATCCAGATTTCAGAATACTTTAAAAAAGCTATTCTTGTGGGAAAAGTACTTCAAAAAGTGTTAGAAGTATATTTGAATAGTCTTTTCAAGAAAAATCTTGAAAAAAAACATAACAAACACAAACACAGTCAATTCCTATTGAAGTTTTTCATAGGATAATCTTCTACTTCAGCTTGCAAGCCAGAACTGTTTTGTTGTTGTTGTTGTTTTTCAACGTTTTTTTATTTATTTTTGGGACAGAGAGAGACAGAGCATGAACGGGGGAGGGGCAGAGAGAGAGGGAGACACAGAATCGGAAACAGGCTCCAGGCTCCGAGCCATCAGCTCAGAGCCTGACGCGGGGCTCGAACTCACGGACTGTGAGATCGTGACCTGGCTGAAGTCGGACGCTTAACCGACTGCGCCACCCAGGCGCCCCGTTGTTGTTGTTTTTAATGTTTGTTTATGTTTGAGAGAGAGAGAGACAGAGTGTGAACGGGAGAGAAGCAGAGAAAGAGGGAAACACAGAATCCAAAGCAAGCTCCAGGTTCTGAGCTGTCAGCAAAGAGCCCAATGTGGGACTCAAACTCACAGACTGTGAGATCATGACCTAAGCTGAAGTGGGATGCTTAACCAACTAAGCCACCCAGGTGCCCCCAGAACTTTTCTATTCGTTCAGATAGTGCCTCTTTAAATTACAAATAATACTAATAATCCAAAAAGACACAAAACTAATTAATTCCGAGAGAACACAGGACATTGAAAAGTCATATGTTACACATAAATCAGGAATTAATGGTAATATAATTACAATACCATGTTACAGTGGTAATATAATCACAGCATGGTATTGTATTATACACAGAATGTATAGCATATGGCAGAAGAAAAGAGTGAATTAGAAAATCAAAATATGATTTGCAGATCTCTGGTATATGTCTCTAAATGTGATCAAATTGTCTACTTGAAAAGAAAAACAAATGCCCTTTTTATCCTCGATTATATTATTGCTACAAATTACTCACTGTAGGTAATGGCAAAACTGAAGATCTGTTCCACTTTAAAAAGGCATATAATACAGAAAGAAAGGCAGCAGTAGTGTTCCTAACATATAGCATTTTCCTTCCTTCACCAAGTTATTAGGGTTCTTTCAATGAGATAATGTTTCTTGATGTATTCATATGTATGTTCTTGTTACTTATGTACAGGATCATTAAGTAATTTGTTTTGTCTGTGTTACACAATTTCATTTGTGCAAATAGTAACATTTGGTTAAGGAAAATTGATATACACATGAAATCAAGCAGTAAGTCTGATAATTATGAATTTAGGCATTACCTTTATACCTTAGCTTTTCTAGGGAAATTTTTTATTTGTACATTTATAATCATTCAGAGTCATCAGATATTTTTATCCATCTCTGAAGAAAAGTAAACATTTTAATAAATGTTAGGTAAATCTTGAGGATTCCTAGGGGAAAAAAGCAACGTATTTCTGACCTCAAATATCCAAGATAATCGTAAGTATCAAAATAAAGGCTTTAACTCTGTCTAGCCTACTATAGAACTCTTACTATAAAGAAATGTGAGGGGTGCCTGGGTGGCTCAGTCAGTTGGGCGTCCCACTTCCACTCAGGTCATGATCTCACAGTTCATGGGTTTGTGCCCCGCGTCTGGCTCTGTGCTGACAGCTCAGAGCCTGGAGCCTGCTTCGGATTCTGTGTCTCCCTCTCTCTCTTCCCCTGCCCCTCTCAATCTCTGTCTCTGTCTCTCTCAAAAATAAATAAACATTAAAAAAATGTTTTTAAGAAAGAAAGAAATGTGAGAATGGTAAATAACCAGTTCAGTTTGTTCTCAGTCCAGCAAAAATTTCCTGAATTCTAAACAAAGGTTTCAAACATCATGAAATAAATTAATTTTTGATCTTATTCTGGAATAGATCAATTCACAGAGTATTCATTAGCCTTTCTAATCTGTTGTTATAGCTAGAAGAGGACCCTATCTCCAGAGAAATCGTGCTCTTAGCAGCTACTTATTTGGCATAGATCATAAGAATTCAGGGAAATTCAAGCCAAGCCATATTCTCTATTAGCCTTTAATCTACTACTAGTTCTGAAATACTAGTTAAGCAGGTACTAGTGATTTTGACATTTTTATTTCCATCATATTAAAGGGAAAAAAAGGAAAAATGCATGCGTTAACGAGCAATTACCATGCTCCAGACATAATTCAAGGTGCTTGGGTTACACCTTTTTATGATTTAGGATAGGCTAACTGCTATAACAATTTCCAAGATTTAACACAATATAATTCTACTTCTGTGTCAGGTAAGAGATCAATGAGTATGTTTGGTAGGCAACCATCAGAAGGTGATTCAGGAACCCAGGTTGTCTCTGTCTTGTAGCTCCATTATCCTATAGAGAGCATCAGTCAATGGTTGGAACTTCTGTGTCCATACAGCAGAGGGGGGAATAAAGAGAACATGGAGGCCAGGCCTCAATGGTACATGTCACTTCATGCACATGCCGCTGGCCAGAAAGAAGTCACAAAGATATACCACACAGCAAGGGTAGCAAGGAAATATAGTATACCTGTGTGCCCAGGGAAGATTGAAACAGATTTAAAAAATAACTAGTCAATATCTCCTATAATCAGTAAATTAAAAAAAAAAATAAAACTCTGATCCTTAGACATTTGCATTCAATCTAAGGGAAACAAATAATTAAAAACAAACATAATAAACTATAAAATATATAGTCTGTTATAAGATGATAAATAACACACTTGCAGCTGGAGATGGTGGGAAAGGAGAGAGAAATTGCAGAGCAGGGTAAGAGGAAGAAGAGTCTTTTAACAATGACTGTAGGTAGATGAGGTAGGGAGGATGATAGATCATTGTAGACAAGAAGATCTAAGAAATTGGAGGCCAATTATTGAAGGCTTCATCTTTACCGAGAATAGCACAATGTTAGAGAAAGTGATAGTGACCCAGGAACTAAAATCATAGAGAAATGGGAGTTGAGGGTGTCCCCCGTTAGTTGATAACAGCAATAGGAGAAGCAGTGGGAAACTGGGCATGGAATTCAGAGTTTTAGAGAGGATAGAAAATGAATTATCTGAAAGCAGCAGTGAGGGACAAAGAGAATCTCTGCCCCCATCTTCGGGTCTAGTTGTGTAAAAGCTATAGAATAAAAAGTAGCCACCACCTGAGAAGTCTGCAGGGAAGGAATGACCTCATGGGAGAGGCCAGTTTCCTCTAAAGCTAGAGCATAAAGGAACTATTCAAGAGGTCAAGGATGTCAGGATTTTGTTGAAGATGGAGTGGCCAGGAAAACTGGAGCTTTCTGTGATGACTGATATGAACAGGAAATGGCATATCAAGATGAGTCTCAGGGAGACCAGTGAAGAAGGGATATTGATATTTAGATGAGATACAGGGACCTGAAGCAAGGCATCTCTCAAAGAAGTTGCACCAAATTCTTTGACTAAATTTAACCTACAATTTGAAGAGAACATTTGTTTTGGAACCAAATTTTCTAAACTATTTCATATTCCTTTTTAGTGTTTTAAATTAAAACTGATTTTAAATCCATCTTTGATGAAACTCTAGTCACGATTCTCCTTCTAAAGTCTAAAGGTACATAAAAATACATTTCTTACTGATATAAACATAGAATCACAGATTCTCAGGGTTTGAAAGTTTTAATTCACTTGGTTCAACCATCCAGCTGATTTTGGAAGCCTTTCTTGCATATTCTTGCCAAGCCATCTTCTGAACTAGGCTTGAACATCTCCATGGATGATGTATCTAGTGAGGTAGTTAAAAGCGTGGGCTCGAGAATTAAGCAGACCTAGATTTGAATTCCTATTCCATCACTTCCACTCATGTGAACTTTGGCAAGTTAACTTTTTTCTCAGAGCTTCAGAATCTTCATCTGTAAAATGGAGATAATTACTACTTATCTCAGAGTTATACAAATGAAAAAACACATGGACAGCACTCAACACAATGCCCAACACATAGTAAGCACTTAAAAAATGTTAATAATACTATCATTATTTTTATTCATGCCATTATTATTATTATTATTTTCCAAGGCATCATCTTTTAATGTTGGATAGCTGCCTTAGAATTTTCTTCTTTCTTCCACTTTGTAGAAAAATCTGGTTTCAGAATATAATTTGGCAAAATAAAGTCAGTGTTCCATTAGACATAATTCATCATAAAATTTGAAAGAAATTCCTTGCGAAAAGTGTACATAATCTCATAGATAATCCTGTTAGGATTTCAAGATATCTTTTCAAAAACATAAACAGAGAAGCACTTGGAGTATTATATCTTTAAAGTCTTGTCAGTGCTATCTGGTTCATAATACTCACGTAAAGCGAGGAGAGAGGAGCAAACATAATCTGTTACCTGACATCACAACTGGGCAGTGACTCATATGGCAAATTTAATTTCAGTAGCACTCATGGTAATCACTTCCCTGACTTCAGAGCCTTCAGTTGACGTAAGGTACTCCAGACAATAAACAGAACCTTACCAAAAGAAGGTTTCTGTGAAGCTTCTCTTAAATTCACAGAAAACAAATTTCCATGCTACCTGAATTCATGACATCATTCAAACATATTGTCAGTGAATGTTTTTGTCAAGATGTTTGGAGTGTTTGATAATAGAAGTAAGATAATAGAATCAAAATCTCAAGAACTACAATAAAATAAATTATTTCTAATTCATGACACTTGCCATAACAAGTAAATTCTGATATATGTAAATGAACTTTTTCATGCAAATTATCCAATTCTTTAAAATCGTGTCTTCTACATTATAGTGTGGTAGCAAAAACAATCTTAAAAACCACTTAACCCTTTCTTCACCATTTAAGAACACGTATTGAGAATGAATATACTTTGCACCGAGAAAAACTTTGAAAGATATATTCTCAGAAAATGTTTGATATGTCATTATTAGTTAGCAGGAATCTTTTTAAGTTAATATTCTTTGAGTATAGCCTTGTTTTGACTTAAAAATAAGGCAATCTACAACTGGAAGACAAAAGCATTGATAAGTTGAAGAGGGGGAAAAAATAAAAAGAAAACTTATTGGAAAGAAATTAACAATAAAAATAAGAGGATTGATATACATTAGCTCTAAAATCCTTTCCAACTATAAAGTTGTTATTCCTTTAAATGAAAGAAATCAGAACTAACTGCATAAAAGCATTTGAGATGGTAGCTGCAAGTATGAAGTGAGAGGAACCTTTGGAAATAAATATCTATTTAAACCATTTAAAGTTTCCCACCAAAGACCACAGCCAAAAGAAAGCATGGCAATGTTCTAGGCTGAGGTCTGAAAGATAATTTGGCTGTTGGGTGCTGAGAGTAAAAGAGCCTCAAGCCGCCAGGATATTGTGAGTTGCAAGAAGTTCAATTGATTTGTAGATTTTTCTACATGGTGTTAACTAAATTTATTCTCAGACAATGCACAAGTTGCTTTAAAATGATCCTGTAAATTGGGGCACCTGGGTGCTTCAGTCAGTTAAGCATCTGACTCTTGGTTTCGGCTCCGGTCATGATCTCATGGTTTGTGAGTTCTAGCCCTGCATTGGGCTCTGTGCTAACAGTGTGGAGCCTGCTTGGGATTCTCTCTCCCTCTCTCTCTCTCTCTCTCTCTCTCTCTCTCTCTCTCTGCCCTTCCCCCACTCACTCTGTCTCTCTCTCTCTCTCAAAAATAAATAAACGTTAAAGTAGTCCCATAAAGAAATTAAAGATTAAAGACAGCACAATAATAATGTAAGCACAAGCAAATAACAAGAAATAGAGGAACCTGACACTTCTCCCACCAGGAAGTGCTCTTCAGTCATCACAGCTAGGAAGACAATGACAATCTAATTAGGCCTTTGAAATTTTAAGATTATAAAGACTATTTATAAAATGGATTTACATTAACTTTCATTTATAATGAATGCATTGCCCTAATTTTATTTCTTAAAATATTATCTAATGATTTTAGGAAGTCATCATAATTAGCAAGCTGACATTTAAAATTTTTGCTTATATCATCTTTATCTCAACCTTTTTCAATTTCTATTTCTCTATTCATCTTGTAATATACATAACTGACTAGGTACTTAACAGAGTAGGCCTTGTATTTAAAATGTTAAAGACTATTAGTAACATGCGTATGTTAATGAATAGTGGTGCAGGAAATATATATTTTCACTGAGCTGCGCATTAGAATTAGTATTCACTCAAAGCCAAATATCACCATCATTGAAAGAATATCTGGTACATAAGAATAAACAAAATTTTGTGGTGCCTGTGTGGTTCAGTCGGTTAAGTGTCTGACTTCGACTCAGGTGATGATTTCACGTCTCCTGAGTTTGAGCCACCTGTGGGCTGACAGCCCAGAGCCTGGAGCCTGCTTCAGATTCTGCCTCTGTCTCTCTCTGCCCCTCCACTGTTATCACTCTCTCTCTCTCAAAAATAAATAAACATTTATAAAAATTTTCAATAAAAACAAATAAACAAAATTCTGTAAATATATTATCTGATTATTAAAAATTCTAGTCATTGCCTAAGTTTTTGTATTAGTGCCTGAGAATAACAATTTCTCAGCACTGTCGTCTCTACATTGTTGTGCAATCACAGACATAAATTCTTACGTTAACTGGCCCACTTAATAAAGTGTCTAAATTCTTCTATGCATTGAAGAATATAATTCTAGAAACAGTTTTCTGGCAGCATATTTCCTAGTGAGAATGTTATACTAACATCCATAGCTTAAGCTAATCTTAAAAAACCCTCATTATCAAGTACTGAAAATGACTGGCAGTTTGTAGAAATCACTTCAACAAGATTCCTATTGAAATGCTTAACTGCCATGGCCACAAAACGTTAGGAGCTTTTCTTTTTAAATTGGTGTTATAAAATCTGTTGCTTTGAAGTTTGATTAGTGAGTACAAAATGTGCTTTGGATACCTTATTTTTCTGTAACACTCTTCTCTTCATTATATTTTTATGTTCTTTTTTATGTTTGAGTTGAAAATCATTGATCATAGATGTTCATATCATTTTGTAGGAATTTTCTTCCTTGTAAATTTCAAAGCGACAAGGTGGTCATTTTCTGTTACCCCATTCTCACCAGATGTGAAGGATTTTCAAAGAAGTATGAAACAATTTGACAACTATTTTTTTTATTAAACAAGTACACATAATGAATCTACAAATAGTAGAACTATGATATAGTCTAATATCTATTATTATTTTATGATTTTGATTTTATTAATAATTTTTGCCTCAAAAAGAATATATTGGTCTTTTCAAACTTGTCTACCTAATATGCTTATTTGATGTTTATATGGACTGCTACTCTGTTTTTCTTTTTTTTCCTGTTTGTTTTGTTTTGTTTTGTTTTAGTTAGCATATAGTGTAATAATGATTTCAAGAATAGAATTTAGTGCTTACCAATTCTTAATAATATAAAATAACAGAAAGCTTTTATAATCATCATTAATTATTATGCTTCTAGCATAAGAAATAATACTGCAGTCATAATTATCCTGAATCCATGTAAAACCAGGACTGTTATAAGTGAAAAGTAGAAGATTATGTCCATCTTTTCCTGTCAATAAATATATAATCAATTAAAATGTTATAACACTGACAAAACGAAAAAGAGTAAAAGTGAAACAGTCGATTGTTCCTTCATGTGTATGACAAGGATGATTTATAAAAGCCATGCTAAAAACAAAGGATTTCCAAAAATGATAAATGTGCTTTTCATTTCTCAATAAATCACAATGTACAGTATTTATTTTTTTTAAATGTTTTAATGCTTATTCATTTTTTGAGAAACAGAGAGAGACAGAGCACGAGCAGGAGAGGGGTGGAGAGAGAATGAGACACAGAATCCAAAGCAGGCTTCAGGCTCTGAACTGACAGCACAGAGCCCAACATGGGGCTCGAACTCACAAACTGTGAGATCATGACCTGAGCCAAAGTCGGACGTTTAACCGACTGAGCCACCCAGGTGCCCCCACAATGTATAGTATTTAAACTGTTAGTGCTCAAACTATGTATCTTCCACAAAGGAAAAGGTACTCTTCCTTCTAAATCTGTTTGGAAAAGAAATTTCTGCAGATCAGAAATTGAGCTTGAGTCAAGGTCAATATTTCTTCAACCTCAGTGACTCTAAAAGGCTCCTGAAGAGAGTTTTCTCTCCTCCTTGCTCGAGCACCACATTCTGAATGATTTTTGCTGACAGCAAAGTCTAAGCCTAAATCCAGAGGGAAAACAAAATAGTGATTTTAAAAGTCTAACTGTTCCCAAACTTTGATATTTACCCCAATCAAGGTAAGCTTTCAAATCATGTCTGGTCTCCTTATTTCTACCTAAATGATCAGCTTTTTACCAAAACATTATAATATTAGCATTAAAATCTCAATAAGCTGAATAAGTGAAGATCTGAGATAAAGAACCTAGTATAAAATTTCTAAAGTGAGGAAAAGTTTTTAACTTTCAAAAGACAGAAATAAAGTCTGTGGATCTAGAATCTAGAGAATAGGGGAGATCGTGATATAAAATGAAATCAAAGATAGGCCAGGCTAGACCTTTCAGAAGTCTGTAAGCCATATTAGGAGTTTGGATTTTATTCTAGGTGAAATTAGAAGCTATTGGAGGGCTATTGGAAGAGATGTAATCTTATTTATAGTTTTAAAAATGTCACTCTGACTACAAAACATCCATCAGCTCAGTTAAAATTACAAAACTGACAGTAAATGTTGGCAAAGATATGAAGCAACTAGAGTTCTTAGACGTTGCTGGTGAGAATGTAAAGTGAATATGAGCACTTTAGAAAAATATTTTGTAATGTCTTCTAAGTTGAACATATATATACTCCATGGCCCAGCAAGCCACTCCTAGGTGTATTTCCAATAGAAATGCATACATATGTTCAACAGCAACAACAACAAAAACATGTTATAGAATGATCGTTATAGCATTATTCAAATAGCCCCAAACTGGAAACTACCTAAATTCCCATCAACAGTATAATGGATCAAGTGTAGAATATTCATACAACAAAACCCTATACAGCAATTAGAATGAGTATTCTACAACTACGCAAAACAATACGAATCAGTCTCACAGATACCATTTAACAACAGCCAGACATAGTAGAATACATACTGAGTAATTCCATTTAAATGTTGTAAGAACAGGTAAATCTAATCTATATTAAAAAAATTTTTTTAATGTTTATTTATTTTTGAGAGAGAGAGATAGAGACAGAGCGTGAGCAGGGGAGGGGCAGAGAGAGAGAGAGAGACAGAATCCGAAGCAGGCTCTAGTCTCTGAGCTGTCAGCACAGAGCCCAACGCGTGGTTCAAACTCACGAACAGTGAGATCGTGACCTGAGCTGAAGCCGGACACTTAACCCACTGAGCCACCCAGGCACCCCTCTAATCTCTATTTTTAAAGGACAGAATAGTGTTTACTCTTGTTGCTGGTAGGGAGTGGCCAGTGACTGGAAGGTAGCATCTTGGGAGAGAGAAGTAGTAAACACATTAGCATTGAGATGACAGTGTGGTGGGAAAGAAGAATGATGAAGAAATGATAAGACATTCTTGTATTGTCTAGTGATAGATACATAAAAGGCACAGATTCAAAGACTCCTTCTTCATAGCCATCTGCCTTAGCAGAATCTGCCTTCTATATGTCTGGTTTAACCACTCCTGGGGATGAGAAATTCACATCCCCATAAAGAAGACTGTTCTCTTGTTGAAAATATCTAATGGTTCAAATGTTATTTATAATAGCCAAAATATGATTTGTTATTCTAATTATTCTCTCTGAAACATGGGACAATCCATTTGAATTTAGTGAACACTCTTTAATGGGTTGAATATGTTAGCTGAAGACAGCTAACATATTTTCCCCTTAGTCTTCCTTTCTCCTGGAAGGAAGAACTCCATCCCAGCAATTCCAACCACTGAACAAATTTGCAGAAGGTCCTAGATGCTGTCCTATCCCAACTGCCACTCTCAGAAAAGCTCTCATTGGCAAATGTTACCAAAAGAGGAAGAGAGAAGGAGGAAGTTGGGTCAGCCCTGCAGATGCAGGGTACATAAAAAAGTAGAATTCTGAGTTCAGGTTGCTTCTGAGCTCAATGATTTGAGTGACCTGCAACAGAATTATAAGGATGGTTCAAGGCAGCTTCCAGATCTTCCGTTGACATTCTTACCTCAAACTTTAAAAACACTGGCTTGTTTACAGACAAGCCATTTATTCTTACCCAGCCACAAACTTTCCTTCATATTCCACTCCTACATTTTCCCTTCATTGAGCCATAAAAAATCTTCGTCAGAATCTCTTGTTAAAATTTCTCCTGTTTTAAATTTTTTTAGTGTTTGTTTATTTTTGAGAAAGAGAGAGAAAGAGACAGAACACATGCAGGGCAGGAGCAAAGAGAGAGGAGACACAGAATCTGAAGCAGACTCCAGGCTCTGAGCTGTCAGCACAGAGCCCGATGAGGGGCTCGAACTCACAAACAGTGAGATCGTGACCTGAGCTGAAGTCGGATGCCCAGCCAACTGAACCACCCAGGTGCCCCAAATTTCTCCTGTTTTAAATCAATTCATTTCCCATAGTGATCTGTCTGCCTCAACTTTGTCCCTACATCTTCTAATAAGGGAATTTTTGAAGTTATATTTCATGTTAAACTGAGAAACTTCTTATTCATCATATTTTTAAACACAAGTTTAAAAAGAAAAGAAGGAAAGGGCGTCTGAGTGGCTCATTTAGTTAAGTATCCAACTCTTGATTTCAGCTCAGGTAATGATCTCATGGTCGTGAGATGGAGCCTTACACTGGGCTCTGCACTGGGTGTGGAGCCTGCTTAAGATTCTCCCTCTCCCTCTTTGTCTCCCTCTGCCCCTACCCTGCTTGCGCTCTCTCTTTCTCTCTCAAAAAATAAATAATATCTTAAAAATAAAAGAAGGATGCATGATAGGAAATAATAGAGGGAAAAAGGACAAGAAAGATTTTAGTTTATTTTGCATTCTAAATATATATTGTTTTGTATAATAATATATGCTATGTATTGTATATATATTATATGCTACGTATAAATGCTATGATTAGGAGATAAGAGGTGAATTGTGGGTATTAAATTTTAAATATTTCTTTCCAATTACCCAAGGTATGATTTCTAGCATGGAACTGGATAAAGCATCAGTGTTAGGTCTTTCCCTTGATAATATGTCTCGAAAGTTCTATTGTCAAAAACCGACCTAGCCATTTTGAAGCCAAAATATAACACAAAGACAGAATTTGGGATAAAGAGGAACAGTAGCTTTATTGCTTTACCCGGCAAAGGAGGC
Organism: Acinonyx jubatus; assembly: GCF_027475565.1. Classification (NCBI taxonomy): domain Eukaryota; kingdom Metazoa; phylum Chordata; class Mammalia; order Carnivora; family Felidae; genus Acinonyx; species Acinonyx jubatus. The sequence continues at coordinate 167,494,681 of NC_069381.1, forward strand.
TGCAGCAAGGTATGTCCTTCAGAAACTGTAAGCCCGCCCGGAGGAAGAGGCTGGGAGGTGGGGGGGGGGGGGGGGGAGGGGAGGGGGAGGGATTATAGGGAAATAGGGGATCTAGCCAGTTTTGACAGAAATTGAGTACAGTGCTGTCAGCCATCTTAATCGTGTCTTTAGGGTTTTACCGGGTTCCTGAAACAAAAGGCTAAAAAGGGCAGAGGGGAGGTTTGTGGAAGAAAGGAAAATGGTTACTTTAGAATCAAGCTTCCCTGAAGCATTAGTGCAGCCATTTTGATTTTTGTTCAACTTTATGATTTTAAACAGTTTCAGTTCTGAAGTTTTTGTCTGAGCAGAAATTTCTATAGATCTAGGAAGCTGGTATTAGTGATTTATAGTAAATGTGCCAGATCTTTACTGCCTTTCTTAACAGTCTAAGACCATCTATCAGTTATGACTTTGCTTTTCATATTCTCTAAATAGCTACACTGCTATGCAAATACATTTTATAAACTTGACCTTTGCATAAAAAATTCAAACAATCAAATTTTTAATTTATTTCTGTGAGCACCTAGATTTGGCTCAGCATTTATGCTTGCTTTGCAATGTACAAGTAATCCATAGTAACCTTATAAATTTTGTTTCTTACATAGTCATAATTTGGAATGAATAATCTTAAGTGTTAAAAGCGCTAGAAGAATCTAGCCTTGTTAATTAATTAATAATTAGTTATTCTCTTTTAAATGCAGAAATATTCTTTTCTGCCATAACCAAATTTAGCTACATGATATTCTGAATCACTCCCACTGATGCCATTTCATAACAATTTGCTACAACATTACCATGAGAAGTCAAGAATTAGGAAGTTAGTAAGAAAATTACCTGGTTACCACAAAAGGTTTTGATTCAATTGGAATCATCCAACCAGATGACTAAGAAATTTCATTTTCTTGGCAGCCAATACATATTTGTGCTTGATATCTCTGACAGCTGGTGACCTTATACTCTAAGGTAATTTTCCAGAAGGGGAAGGAATTTTACAGCAGGAGTACTATCCATTTACTTCTGTGGTGTCTACATAAAAAATCTGGAATGTGATACACTTGCCCCTCAAACCAAGGGTCAAATAGTTGTAAAAAATAAAATCTTTATTCATTTAAATGTGAAACACCACCAAATTGGGAGATTACAAAAGCATGTATCTTCTCATCTTCCCCACATTTCACAGTAAATAAAATGGTTTTAGTAGGATTTCTAAAGCAAATACAGTGATTCTTTCTTTAATTTGCACAGGTTTGAAGCATGCAAAGACCAGAAAAAGTGTTTTAAGAGACTAATGGTAAATCTCAGCTTGCAAAAGTAGAAAAGGAAAACATAATAGTTATCTAGATGTAGTTTACATTCTTGGTTTAAAAGAAAATCTAACTTTTCTTATAATGAGTTTTCAGTACCTTATATATAACAAATTATTGTAATGCTTATGTTTTATAAACAACTTTTGTACAGCAGTATGATATAATTACCTTGAGTTAGATTTTCAATTTAAGATTTAATACTGTTGGCCTATTTTTATTCTGTCATTAAACAATGAGTTATTAAACTTAAGTTATATTTATAAACTCAAGAAATAAAATGTTTTGGGGGGTGCCTAGGTGGCCCAGTCAGTTAAGCATCAGACTCTTGATTTCACCTCCGGCCATGATCTCACAGTTCATGAGTTGGAGCCCCATGTCGGACTCCACACTGATACTACAAAGCTTGCTTGGGATTCTCTCCCCCTCTCTCTCTGCCCCTCACCCACTCGCATGCATGCACATGCACACGCTCTCCCTCTTCTCTAAATAAATAAATAAACTTTAAAAATAAAGAAGGAAAATGTTTTTTATTGAACTAATATTTCTGATTTCTTTAGCTGATACTGAAACTGAACATATTTAGAACTATTTAGAATAAGTTCTAGATGTGTCTTCTGTGTGCTCATAAAGTGTTTTTTTTATAGTAACAGTAAACACAGATTAGGCATATATTTCTATATTTGTCACTGGTATAAAACATAATTTCACTCAGAAAATTATGAAAACTCAGAAAATTATTTCACTTCATAAAAGTTTAACTGAATAAAACAGCTTAGAAAATTTTGCTTGAAAGTTTACAATCAAATTTATTTCATTCAGTAATAAAATGAAACCTGCATTTGGTTGCTGGACATTTAGCTCTGACCCTCAGTTTTTCATTATGCTCTATATTGGGCCTCTCTACTTGGGCCAAATGGTTTTATCCCAGCGGAACTTCTTTTAGATATGAGTCAGGGCAACCTGGAAAATAGCCCTTTAAACTCACCAGGCTTCAGTCTCTCACCTAAAAGAATCTAGAGATTGTCAGTCTAAGGCTATCTGGCAGCTGCAGGAAAGCATCAGGAACCCAGGCTACTTTCGGCTCCCTGTTCCACTATTCCTGTGTGTAGTCTTTATCCTCAGGGTCTATGATCCTCACCTGAGTCACGGTCCTCTGGCCTTCCAGGTGGTAGGAAAGGCATACTCCCTCTCTTTGAGACTTTCCAAAACTCCTACACAGTGACACAGCACTTCTTGCATTTCACTGCCAACAACTTATTACTTAAATGAGCCTAGTTTCAGAGTGGAGAAGAGAAGATAGTTTGTGTCTGCTTGCATGGTTGCTCTGGTATAAAATTAAGGTTCAACAATTGAGATGGAGTAGGAGAATGGATGATGGAGCAGGCAGCTAACAATCTCCTCCCATGTTTATATGCCCATTGTCATTTGAATAAATTGGATTTCCATTTCTATATCTTGGTTCCGGAAACTGTCCTTTCCTAAAAATTCTAATTCCCTTTGCATACTACTCTTTTTGAAGTTTTAGCCTTTCTTCAATGGCCAACTTAGTTTCTATTGATTCTTGTTTCCTCCAACTGCCCCAGACCTCATTCAAAAGTCAGATAATATTTTATTTTAAGTCTATACCACCTATTTGGAACTCACAGTGTGTTCAGTCTCATTATTAATTAATCCTTAATTATTAATTAATGAGAAATACTCATTTCTGTGTATGTGCCTGTATGTGCTGTATTCCCAACCATGTCTAAGCTTCATGAGATCAGAGACTATGCCCATTATTTCTTGGCACCTCTGGATCTTAGAAGACACAGATTATATATGTGTTATTCCATGAGAGATTTGAGGTAGCACAAAACATTCAAAAGGGTTATAAAATGTCAATAAAACTCTGGAGCACAGAAAGTATAAACTGAAATGGGAAGCCACACATAAAGAGGAAAGAAGTACAAAGTATAAAATAGGAAAATACAGATTGTAAGAATATATTTTTAAATTTCTAAATATTGAGCTACATGTTTGACTCTAAGATAACGGATTTGAGATACATATGCTATTCCTGGTAACCTAAGTGAAAAAGGAGATATGGCCAATTGTAAATTACTGTTGAAAGAGGGAAGAATTTTCAGTAGAAGCAAATCTATTTCCTACCACTAAATGCTTTACAGTGCAGTACTAAGAAATATATTAGAGAATGTCCCTAGTAGCATTTGCATGTCAAATACGGTGATGGACTTATGAGGCTGTTTCTTACAGCACCCATCAATAAAGGGCATGATACCAAACACAATAGTGAATGTCATTTTATAGAGGGTCAAGATTCAGTAGTCATTTTCTTATTGTTTTCAAATAGGGTAAGAAAAAAATAATAATCAGAGCAATAACATAATTGGAGCAATGCATATACTTCGAACAGTCATTAATACCTAATATTCTTTTAACCTGACTTCTGAGTTAGGCTAGATGGTGGAGAGTTTAAGGGTGTAGATAGCTATGTATTTGACACGTGACATCATATAGGGAGATGGCACAAGATAAAGCACACAGGCTCTGCCACTTATTTACTGTAGAATACCGGGTAAGTTACTTAAGTTATCTTTGCTTTGATTCATCTATAAAATGAGAATAATAATAGTACCTATTTCGTTGACTTTATGTGACCATTACAGCAGTAATACTAATAAGGTTCTTAGAACCTTACTTACTTAGAAACTTACTGCTATAAAACTGGTTGCTCATTCATTTTACATAGATAGTAATGTTGAAATACATAAAAATTGAGATTGTGGACTGGGGTTTTTATTTCAATAGAAGCCCACAGATCATTCAATTCTTCCTGATTATGAAGAGAATGGCAAGAGCTATTAACATTGATGAAACTTTTACTTTGTAATTCACAATTTTAGAATCATGTTTTTCATATGTTTTCTTTTAAAATTTGGGTCACTGAGGTCTTATCAAGTGGGAGAGAATGGAAAATGCAAATGCAAATATTTTCAATATAATTCAACAGATCAAATCAAAGAAGAGATAGTGTGACAAGACAAAAGCTTAAGAAAATGGCAAATAGTCATCTACGAACTTTGAGATCTTGGAGACTCATTTAACCTCTTATTATTTCTATTTCTTTATCTAAAGTGAATGTGGAATTGTGAAGGCAAATGTCATGAGTTATAAGAAGGATAATCTCTCTCTATGTCACTGTTAAAATGAAGATCCTGGTAAAATACAAGAACTGCTTGTTAGTGAATCAAAGGTAATATACAGTGATACTTTCCTGTTATGTTACAGTGAAAGAATGTGCTAAATGCTGAGTTATACAACAAATTTATATTTAAAAACAATAATATTTAAAATGTATATAAAATAATCATACGACTTCACTCATGTGAGGACTTTAAGACACAGAACAGATGAACATAAGGGAAGGGAAGCAAAAATAATATAAAAACAGGGAGGAGGACAAAACATAAGAGACTCTTATATGTGAAGAACAGACAGAGGGTTACTGGAGGGGCTGTGGGAGGGGGGATGGGCTAAATGGATAAAGAGCATTAAGGAATCTACTCCTGAAATCATTGTTGCACTATGTGCTAACTTGGATGTAAATTTAAAAATAAATTAATTAAAAAAGTAAATTATATAAGGTTAGTTCATTTTAAAAAATGAAAAAATATATATAATATATGTTTAAATATATAATATATTTTTAAATACTATCAGCATAAAAATTACTTTAAATTTCAGTAAAATTGAAGTCTGAGAGTAACAACAAACCCTGAACAATTTTCAGGTCTCTAATGCAATAGCAACTTATTGGGAAGGGAATCAGGATCCATTATGCCAGCAGAATTCTAAATATACCACCTAGCAACAACTCAACCCTATCTCATTATCCAGAAAAGGTCCTTTTTAAAATTGACCTTTTTCTGTGTTCACTTCCTAAGAAAAGCTAATTGTCATCTTTGTAAGACCTCATGATAGTCCACAGATCATCATTTCTCTTATATGTAAGGTATCATCTGGCTCCTATTGGAAAGATAATTTCAGAATGTTTCATAAGCTTCTAAAAAGCAGAGACCGTGGTTTTTATCTCTCTATAGATTTAGGAACTGATGCTGTGCCTGACATTCGACAACTATTCAGTAATTCTTTATTATTGAGAGAGTGGAAGTCAGCAAGATGTCTTTCCAGGAGTATATTTTATGAGATGGAGGAAATGGGAAGAGTGAGTGTTCCCTAAAGAGGAGTGGTGGAGAGATTCATACAATAATGTCTCCTTTTCTCTCAGCCAAGGAGAATGCTTCAGGAAGGTAACTGAAAGTATCTGGTAAGGGAGAAAGGCAAGAGTAGAAAGTTGTTTAAACAGCCAGCCTTCTCTTCAGAATTGAGAGTTACCTTAAGACGTAAGGCAAGATATCAGTCCTGCACCTACTAAGAAATTGTTTGTTTCATTATAAAACCTATTGCTAAACATTTATATAGTCTATATGGTGTTTTAGAAGTGAATAACAAACAAATCTCATATGCCACCACTGGAGGAGATAACTACATCCAATCTTCACTCTGAAAAGTGATAATTAAAAAAAAGAATTAAGTATCTAACTTGCCTTTTTGGAGGAAGCCTAATTCATCACCATTTTTAAATTCCCAATGAAATACTAATTTATTCAAATATCAAATAATGTTAAAACCACTTGGGGTAAGGATGGTAGGGAGCAGGCTTTGCCCCACATGTTATTCCATAGTTTGCTTGGGAATTATGTAATATCTTTTACAGCACAGACATTTGACTGTGCTTTCTGAGCAAACTCTTGGAAGGACAACCTGCCTTATGTGCCTTTTGGGAACTAATATAAAGTCAACACTGATGAAATATTCCTGCCAAAAACATTTCATCTTATATACTTAAAATTTACTAATAGGATAGATTTTTTTAAATTTATATCTAAATTAGTTAGCATATACTGCAACAATGATTTCAGGAATAGATTCCTTAATTCCCCTTACCCATTTAGCCCATCCTTTCTCCCACAGTAACCCTCTGTTTGTTCTCCATATTTAAGAGTCTCTTATGTTTTGTCCCCCTCCCTGTTTTTATATTATTTTTGCTTCCCTTCCCTTATGTTCATCCAGTCTGTCTCTTAAAGTCCTCATATGAGTGAAGTCATATGACATTTGTCTTTCTCTGACTGACTAATTTCACTTAGCATAATACCCTCTAGTTCCATCCACATGGTTGCAAATGGCAAGCTTTCATTCTTTTTGATTGCCGAGTAATACTCCATTGTATATATATACCACATCTTTATCCATTCATCCATCAATAGACATTTGGGCTCTTTCCAAACTTCAGCTATTGTTGATAGTGCTGCCATAAACATTGGGGTGCATGTGCCCCTTCAAAACAGCATACCTGTATCCCTTGGATAAATGCCTAGTAGTGCAATTGCTGGGTCATAGGTAATTCTATTTTCAGTTTTTTGAGGAACCTCCATACTTGTTTCCAGAGTGGCTGCACCAGCTTGCATTCCCTACAACAATGCAAAAGAGATCCTCTTTCTCCACATCCTCGCCAACATCTGTTGTTGCCTGAGTTGTTAAGGTTAGCCATTCTGACAGGTATAATGTGGTATTTCATTGTGGTTTTGATTTATATTTCCCTGATGATAAGTGATGTTGAGCATTTTTTCCTGTGTCAGTTGGCCATCTGGATGTCTTCCTTGGAGAAGTATCTATTCATGTCTTTTGCCCATTTCTTCACTGGATTATTTGTTTTTTTGGGTGTTGAGTTTGATCAGTTCTTTATAGATTTTAGAGACTAACCCTTTATCTGATATCTCATTTGCAAATATCTTCTCCCATTCCATCGATTGCCTTTTACTTTTGCTGATTGTTTCCTTCACTATGCAGAAGCTTTTTATTTTGATGAGGTCCCAGTAGTTCATTTTTGCTTTTGTTTCCCTTGCCTCCAGAGATGTGTTGAGTAAGAAGTTGCTGTGGGCAAGATCAAAGAGGTTTTTGCCTGATTTCTCCTCGAGGATTTTGATGGCTTCGTGTCTTACATTGAGTTTTGTAAGAGTTTTACATCCATTTTGAGTTTATTTATGTGTATGGTGTAAGAAAGTGGTCCAGGTTCATTCTTCTGCATGTCACTGTCCAGTTTTCCCAGCACCACTTGCTGAAGAGACTGTCTTTATTCCATTGGATATTCTTTCCTGCTTTGTCAAAGATTAGTTGGCCATATGTTTGTGGGTCCATTTCTGGGTTCTCTATTCTGTTCCATTGATCTGAGTGTCTGTTTTTGTGCCAACTAACAGGATAGATCTTAAATTAAACTTTTTCATCACTCTCTCTCTCTCTTTCTCTCTCTCTCTCTCTCACACACACACACACACATGCAAAGTAACTATATAGAAGTGATTCATGTTATTTACCTTGGTTATTATAATGATCTTTCCACAGTGTATACATGTATCAAAACATGAAATCCTACACTTTAAATATAATTTTATATGTCAAAGGTATCTCGATAAAGTTATTTTTAAAAATCTCATCTGAATTGCATCAAGGCTTTAAACCTAACATCTATCTTTACAGAAATAGAGGACATAGAAGAACAAACTGAATTGTACCATAAGGAAATCTTTTTTTCTTTCAAATCCAGAATGTATGCTATTCCTCAAAACAGTGTTTTCTCTTAAAAAGCCAGTGTCATGGGGTGAAACAAACATGGGAGATTGTGAGTAAACTAGAATAGATTCTAAGGAGACATAACAACCAAATGTAATTCAAGAACATTAAATAGATCCTGCTTTGAAAAAAATCACCTATTAAAGACATTTTGGAGACAGCTTGAGATATTTGTCTATGAATAAATAATATATGACAGTAGGGAATAGTTATTCATTTTCTTAGTTATTATAATGGTATTGTAATTATGTAGAAGTTTGTTCTGATTTTTAATCCATGCTAGAATACTTAGTAAGTGGGATAATTTCTGCAATTTATTTTAAATGCTTTTTATTTTTTATTTTACTTTTTTGGAGAGAGAGAAAGACAGAGAGAAAGAGAGAGGCAGGCAGGGGAGGGGCAGAGGGAGAGGGAGAGAGAATCCTAAGCAGGCTCCACACTCAGTGTGGATCCCGATGTGGGGCTCGATTTCATGATCATGAGATCATGACCTCAGCCAAAATCAAGAGTCAGATGCTTAACTGACTGAGCCACCCAGGCACCCCTGCAATTTATTTTAAATGGTTCAGTAAAAATATATTTTATATAATATATAAATTCTAACAATACATAAATCAAATAGATTAAAAAACATGTATGCAAATATACATGCACAGTGCTATTACAGTGAGTGAAAGATATATATACATCTATAATATATGTACTGAAGTGCTTAAGAACACTTCTTACAAGATGATTCAAAAGGCTTCTTGTAAGAAAGGTTTATCACAGTATTATTTAAGTGAGTGGAACACATTCCCATTTTGTAATACTTATACAATGTGTTTACACACACACACACACACACACACACACACACACACACACATATATTACATGTATCAAATATGGCAAAGTGTTAACTTTGTTGAATCTTGGCTAAACGCATACAGGTGTCTAGTGAGCTATTTCACCTTTTCTGTATATTTGAAAGCTTATGTACATAAAAGGATTTTTATAAATTAACGATAAAACAAGCCAGAGAAAAGTAGTAACCCAGTGAAATTAAACACCATCACTGTTGTTATTCATAACTCTTTGTTGATCACCTACTAGAACTAGAAACCACACTAGTTGCTATTCATACATTATTCATTTTTTAAAAATTGTGGTAAAATACTTTTTAAGAAGCATTTTCTTAATTATGGTAAAATACACATGACATAAAATTTACTATCTTAACCATTTTTATGCATACAATTCAATGGCATTTAGAACATTCACATTTTTGTGCAACCATTACCACCATCCATCTACAGAATTCTTTTCATTTTGCACAACTGAAACTCTATACCCATTAAACAATAACTTCTCATTTTCCCCTCCTCCCAGCCCCTGACAACCACCATTCTAATTTTGGTCTCTATGAATTTGACTACTCTAGGTACCTCATACAGTGTTTGCTTTTTTGTGACCAACTTATTTCACTTAGCAAAATATCTTCAAAATTCATCCATGTCAAAATTTCCTTCCTTTTTAAGGCTGAATAACATTCCATTGCATATGTGTGTGTGTGTGTGTAGTATATATAGTGTATAACGTATCGAATTTTATTTATCCATTCATGCATTGATGGACACTTATATTATTTTCACCTTTTGGCTATTATGAATAACACTACTATGAACATGGGTATACAAATTATCCCTTTAAGATCCTGCTTTCACCTCTTTTGGATATATACCCAGAGTGTAATTGCTGAATTACATGGTACTTCTAGTTCACATTTTTTAAGGAACTACGATACTTTTTTCATAGCAGATGCACCATTTTACATTTCCACAAACAGTACAGAGGGTTCCAATTTTTCCATATTCTTACCAACATCTCTTATTTTCTGAGTTTTTTTTCATACTATCCATCTTAATGAGTATGAGATGGTATCAGTAGTTTTGTGGTTTTGATTCACATTTCTGTGGTGATTTGTGATGCTGAGCACCTTTCATTGTCTATTGGCAATTTGTACGTCTTCTTTGAAGAAATGCTTATTCAGGTACTTTGCTCATTTTTAATTGAGTTATTTGTTTTATTGTTGTTGAGTTGTCAGAGTTCTTTATATATTCTAGATATTAACCCTGTATTGGGTGTATGATTTGCAAACATTTTATCCAATCCATGGGTTGCTTTTTCACCTTATTGACTGTGCCATTTAATGCACAGAAGTTTTTAATTTTGGTAAAGTGTAATTTATCTATTTTCTCCACTTTTGCAACCTGATTTGTTTTTCATATCACTCTGAGAGATTGATATTACAGCCACATTTTATACATGAATAAATTAAAGCTTGGGAGAAACAGTTAACGTGGACAGTTCCACCAACTACTACAAGGTGAGGCTGAGTTTCAAATTCAGTTCTGTGTGGCATCTTTCTACTAAGCTATTCTGTAGTACTGGCTTCAATATTTATACTGTTACAAAATTAAGAATTAATTAGAATAAACTTTCTGTGCCATCCTGAATGTGCAGATTTGTCAGTTCTACAAACATGGAGTTTGATTGAATTAAGAGAAATTCTTCCCCAGATGGCAGAGCTTGGACAGCCAAATGTCTCATATATTATCTTCTTTGACATATGAAGTACTTAGAAAAGGATAGTCACACAAGACTTATGACAGATTGTCATTTTTTGGAATGAAAAAGACAAGAGTTGAAGGGGTCAGATATTACTAAAGGAATTGTCTGAATGTGATAGCAGGTCCATTGTGTGAGATATTCTCAAAAATTACACTCAACAATCTATAGAATTGCTAAAGAGAGTTGGATGTATACCTTCAAAGTAGATAAGAGTGAGGAATAATTTAGTTAAAATAAAAAGTATCTTTGCATAGAGACCATAAAGGAAGTTTTTTCCCTGTTTTCTGAACCATGAGCCTTAGTCTAGAAGGAGCCCAAGGCCATAAACTAACCCAAATCGTGTGTCCCACACAACAAAGCATAACCTGGATCTATTATCTTCTAAACTCCTTTCTATTTTTTGGAAGGGAAGAGGAAGCAAGTTTAAGGATCCTCCTTAATACCCTACATATCTGTCAAGCTTACCATCTGAGTTTCTTAAGAATTTTGTTCTGATTATAGGAGATAATGAAAACATTGCAATGAAGACTTAAAAGCTTCCAATATATCAGAAAGGCAATATTGTCTAATTTCAAAAAGAAACATCTACATTTAAAGGTTTAAATGACTAAGGTTTGGGCAATGAAATCTGGCAACATCGATTTTAAAATATACAGGTACTTTGACCAGAATACTCACTTTTCATAAGCTTATTGTTTAACAGCCAAGAGGCCAGGGTGATTGGCAACAACCCTAATGCTCATCAATAGGGGAATGCTTGAATCGGTGCATTTAGACAATGGGAAATTATACTGCTAGTTTAAAAATAAATTAGATCTTTATGTATGAAATTGAAGAAATGAAATTTCTGTTCAATGAAAATAGCAAGTTATAGAAATGTATATATTTTGACCTTACTGTGAGCTCAGAAAGGAAGGGTAAACAGTGGAATGTTAACATGGATTACTTTAGGACTGGAGGAAGAGTTGAAGGAGATATGATCCATGTTTTTAGATCTCATATTGCCATCTTGTTGCAGCAACTAAGTACTACTTTGTAACTTTGCATATAGTAAAGAAAAGAATGTAAAATTCTGCTCTGGCCTCAAAAATACAATTCCTAAAATCAAATTCTAAGCAATGGAGTTATTCCACTTTCTTTTTCCTAAAAGGCATTTTGTTTTCTAATCACATATAAGGGGAAAAAAATGTTTTTACTTTGAGTGATATAAATAACCCAAAAACAGTTTTGCAAGATCGTGAACATTTAATTCTAACTTGGTTGAGTATGAGAGGGAAACAGTGAGCCTAACATATCCTAAAATAAATATCCTACCATGGATTTAAGAAATGCTTTTTGTTGGCCATTTGTGTTGGAAGGCAGAGATGCTTAATGGAGCATCAACTCTGCAGTCAGACTGCCTATATTCAAATCCTATCTGCCACTCACTTGCTGTGCAGGCACATAATGAATCTTCAGTAAGTGAGTTAGGCACTCTCCTGTAGGATTCAGTCCCTGCTCTCCAATAGCCCATAGTGAAGCAGGGAGACAAACTTCTAAAAATTAACAAGTGAATAAGCTACTGAAGATTCCTTCTGCAAAGGATCACAAATATTTTTAATTGTCCCTCAAGTGACATGGTCTGTGGGAGCTTGGAGATCAGCCAAGGACTATCAGTGTATATAGTCACTTACAATGTCATTGTTGGCATAAGTCTGAAAGGAGAGCAAATCTGAGAAGAGAAAGATGACTTTTTTCTCTCATACCTGGAAATAAGCATATGGTATATTCAGAAAGTTGAAATGAGAGACTTCCTGGGAAGATAACAGAGTAGGAGGATCCTAAGCTCACCTCGTCTCACAGATAAAACAACTAGATAACACCCATAGCAGTGTAAATAACCCAGAACATGACCCAAAGACAGGCAGAACTGACTCTCCACAGCTAAATGTAGAGAAGAGCCACATCAAAGAGGGCAGGAAGGGTAAAGACATGGTGTAGAACAAAACTGACCCACAGAATTGTCCATAGTTAGGAAGAACGTGGTTGGTGCAGAGCAGGGAGAGGAGTAGGCCCCCAAACCAAGCATGAGGAAGATGAATCCACATAATATTTGGCTTTTAAAACCAGAAAGGCTTAACTCCACTAGTTCTTATAATCAGTGGGACTTAACACTTGAAACTTCAAAAATCAGCAGACTCAGCTCTGAGAGAGCCAGAAGGGTGAGAGAAAATTAAGTCCCTGCCCTTAAAGAGACAGCACAACAAAGAGCCCCACTGAGATACAGTATAGAGTCACCAGTATGAAAAATACCGGTACACCGGAAGGGGACTTATTTACTAATTTCAGTGCATGTGCTGTAGGGGCAAGCTTCTTTGGGAAATTTCTCCAAGAACAAAAGAGCTGGTGAGTGTCATTTTCCATCCCTGCTCCCCAACCTAGATACGTGTACCCCTGCAGAAACCAACACAGTACCAGCACTCTCTACCTAGCTTGCTAACAGTGTGCCCACCCTCATATTTTTCTATGGTCCTGCCCCCTCCAACCCAGCAGATCTACCCAGAGTTTTCTCAGGCAGCTCTTGGCCCCCTCCTGCAGCAGACCAGGGTGGACATTGGTGGCACCACATACCTCACCCCCATGTTCTCCTGTGGACCTGGCCCCACCTTTGATATCCCTTGGCTGAAATTCATCCAAAACAGTGCCATAAACCTGGCAGTGTGCAAGCAGCCCCAAGAGGCTAGCAGTGCTCCAAAGTGACTCCTGCCCCAGGAAAAGAGGAAGATAACCACACATACCCATCTGATTGCAGCCCTAACAATGGGCCAGGGCAGATATCTGCTCTGACTGCAGGCCTTACCCACCAATGAAAACTTCTCAGGGGACAACACAGGGAAATTGCCTTGTAGTTAGTGCTACTATCTATGGCAATGCCTGGTCTGACCCAACTCAAGCCCAAGGCAGCACCAGACTGGCCCACTCACAACACAAGAACCAAAACCTGCCCACAACAAACAAAAAGAGCCATTGCAGACAACCACATTGAAGGGAAAAGCATCTGAGCCACAAAAGTAGAGCACATACGACACACATAGAAAACATTAATGAAGCACCAGGTTTTGGTGAATAGGGAACATTGCACTGCAGGGCACTACAGGACCTCTTCTTCATAAGGCCAGTACTTTTAAGAGCAAGAGACATAGCTGACTTTCCTAACACATAGAAACAGACACAGCAAGTTAGAGAAAATGAGGAGACAGAGGAATATGTCCCAAATGAAATAACAAGACAAAAATCACAGCAAAAAAGCTAAATGAAATAGATGAGCTATAGGCCTGGGACAGAATTTAAAGTAATGGTCATAAAGATACTCACTGGACTTGAGAAAAAAAGTGGAAGATCTCAGTGAGACCCTCAACAAAGAATTAACATAAAAAAAATTAAACAGAGATGAAGAACTCAATAACTGAGATTAATAATATACCAGAGGAAATAAATAGTAGACTAGAGGAAGTAGAATAATGGATTAGCAAACTGGGAGATAAAATAATGGAAAGTAATCAAGCTGAATAGGAAAGAGAAAAAAATAACAATTAATGAAAATAGATTAAAAGAATTCAGCAACACCATCAAACATAATAACATTTGCATTATAGGGATCCCAGAAGCACAAGAAAGAAAAATGGGCAGAACATTTATTTAAAAAAAATAATAGCTGAAAATTTCCTGAATCTGGGGAAGGAAATAGAAATTCAGATCCAGAAGGCACAGAGAGCACCCAACAAAATCAACCCAAGGAGGTCCACACCAAGACTCATAGAATTAAAATGACAAAAAGTAATGATAAAGATAGAACTTAGAAAGCAGCAAGAGAAAATAGCTCCATACAAGAGAAACCCAGTAAAGCTATTAGATGATTATTTTAGCAGAAACCAAAAGGGACTGGTATGATATATTCAAAGTGCTGAAAGAAAAAAAAAACCTGCAAGCAAGAATCTTCTTTCCAGCAATGCTATCATTCAGAGTAAATGGGGAGATAAAAAGTTTCCCAGACAAACAAAAGTTACCAAAATTCATGACCATTAAACCAGCCTTACAAGAAATGTTAAAAGGGACTCTTTGTAATATCAACAATAGCCAAATTATGGAAAGTGCATAAATGTCCATCAACTGATAAATGGACCACATCTTCTTTATCCATTGTATGTATAAATATATATATATATATATATATATATATATATATGTGTGTGTGTGTGTGTGTGTGTGTGTGTATGTGTGTATATATATATATAATATTCCATTGTGTGTGTGTATACACACACACACACACACTGCAATATTACTTGGCGATCAAAAAGAATGAAAGCTTGCTATTTGCAAAAACATGGATGGAACTAGAGTGTATTCTGCTAAGCAAAATAAGTCAGTCAGAGAAAGACAAATATATGATTTCACTTAAATGTGGAATTTAAGAAACAAAACACATGAACATAGGGGAAGAGAAGGAAAAAGAAGGTAAAAAGAGAGAGGGCAGCAAACCCTAAGACACTCTTAAATACAGAGAACAAACTGAGAGTTGTTGGAGGGGTGTTAGGTAGGGAGATGGGCTAAATGGATGATGGCATTAGGAGGACACTTGGGATGAGCACTGGGCATTATATGTAAGTGATGAATCACTAAATCTTATTTCTGAAATCATTATCACACTATATGCTAACTAACTTGGATTTAAATAAAGTTTTAAAAAAATAAATAAAAGACAAGTAGCAAAAAAAAAGGGGGGGTGGGGGTGAGGCAGGGACTCTGAGTGGAAAGGACAGACCGTAAGTGGGAGTAAGAAAAGTAAGAAGCACAAAAGCAGTAAAATTAAGTATATCTATTAAAAATCAGTCAAGGGATTCACAAAATAAAAATATGTAAAGTATTGGGAAGAGAGGAGTAAAGAATGGATACAAACTTTAGCTGTCACAAACTTAATATAGACTGATACATGCACAAGATGTTATATATGAACCAATGATGATCACAAATGAAAAAACCAGTAGTAGAGATGCAAAAAATAAACAAAAGGAATCCAAGTATATTGCTAATGAAAGCCAGCAAACTGCAAGAGAGCAAGAGAAGGAAGAAACAGAGAAGAACTCAAACTCAACAAGACAAATAACAAAATGGCAATAAGTATGTGCCTATCAATAATTACTTTGAATGTAAATGGACTAAATGCTTCAATAAAAAACGTAGGATGACAGAATGGATTAAAAAGCAAGATCCATTTATATACTGCCTACAGAAGACTCATTTCAGACCTAAAGACACATGCAGATTCAAAGTGAAGGGATGGAAAAACATGTATCATGCAAATAGAAGTGAAAAGAAAGCCGGGATAGATCAATACTTATATTGGATAAAATAGACTTTAAAACAAGAGGCAAAGGATGACACTATATAATCATAAAGGGAACAATCCAACAAGAAGATATAGTAACTGTATATATTTATGCACTTAACCCGGAAACACCCAAATGCATAAAGCATGTATGAAGACATAACAGAAGTAATCAATAGTAATACAATAATAGTAGGGGACTTGAACACTTTGTTTACATCAATGGAAACATCATCCAAAAAGAATGGAAAGATCATCCAAAAAGAATGACACACTGGGTCACATGTATGTAACACATAGACTCAGAACATTCAAAGCAGCAGAATACACATTCTTTCCCAGGGCATATGGAACATTCTCCAGAATAGATTGTATGTTAGCCACAAAACAAGTTTAAACAAATTAAAAAAGATTGAACTCATACCATAGATCTTTTCTGATCACAACGTTATGAAACTAGAAATCAAACACAAGAAAAAATATGGAAAGAGCATAAATACTTTGGAGGTTAAATAACATGCTACTAAGCAGTGAATAGGTCAGCCAAGAAATCAAAGAGGAAATAAAAAATACATGGAGACAAATGAAAATGAAAACATAATAGTCCAAAATCTTTGGGATCTTGTTCTAAGAGGGAAGCTTATAGCAATATAGGTCTATTTCAAGAACCAAGAAAAAAATCTCAAATAAACAACCTAACCTTATACATAAAGGAGCTATAGAGGAACAAATAAAACCCAAAACCAGTAGAAGGAAGGAAATAAGAACGACTAGAACAGAAACAAGTGAAATAGAAACTAAAAAAAACATTGGACAGATCAATGAAATCAGAAGCTAATTATTTGAAAAGATCAACAACATTAATAAACCTCTAGCCAGACTCATAATACACACACACACACACACACACACACACACACACACACACACATACACAGGAGGGGAGAGGACTCAAAATCAGAAATGAAAGAGGAGAAAGAGTAACTAACAATACAGAAATACAAAGGATTATAAGAGAATATTATAAATAATTATATGCCAACAAATTGGACAACTTAGAAGAAATGAATAAATTCCTAGAAACATAACCTCCCAAAATTGAATCAGGAAGACAGAAAATTTGAGGAGATTAATTACCAACAATAAAATTGAATCAGTAATCAAAAACTCCCAACAAGAAAAAGTCCAGGACCAGACAGCTTCACAGGCATTCAACAAACATTTACAGAGTTAATACCTATTCTTCTCAAATGATAGAAGAGGAAAAAAACTTCCAAATTCATTCTATGAGACCAGCATTACCCTGATACAAAAACCAGATAAAGACACCTCAAAAAAAGAGAACTACAGGCCAATGTTCCTGATGAAAATAGATGCAAAAAATCCTCAACAAAATATTAGCAAACCAAATCCAACAATACATTAAAAAAAATCATTCACAATCTAGTGGAAGATATTAATTGGATGCAAGAGTGGTTCACATCTGCAAATCAATCAACATGATACATCACATCAACAAGAGAAAGGTTAAAAATATGTGATCATTTCAATAGATGCAGAAAAAGTTTTTGACAAAGTACAACATCCATTCATGATTTAAAAAAAAACCCTCAATAAAATAGGTTTAGTGGGAATATACCTGAACATAATAAAGGCTATATATGAAAACCTACAGCTCACATCATACTCAATGGTGAAAAACTGAGAGCTTTTCCCCTAAGGTTAGGAACAAGACAAGGATGTCCACTCTCACCACTTTTATTCAACATGGTACTGGAAGTTCTAGCCAGAGCAATCAGACAAGAAAATTTAATTAATTAATTAATTAATAAGCATCCACATTGGTAAGGTAGAAGTAAAATTTTCACTATTTTCAGATGGCATGATATTAAATATAGAAAACCTCAAGACTCCACCGAAAACTACTAGAACTTATAAATGAATTCGTAGGGTCCCAGGATACAAAATCAATATACAGAAATCTGTTGCATTTTTATGCACTAATAATGAAGTAGTAGAAAGAGAAATTAAGAAAACAATCCCACCCATAATTGCATTAAAAATAATAAAATACCTAGGGGCTCCTGGGTGCTCAGCCAGTTGAGCATCCAACTTCGGCTCAGGTCATGATCTCATAGTTTGTGAGTTCGAGCCCCGTGTCAGGCTCTGTGCTGACCACTCAGCTTGGAGCCTGCTTCAGATTCCATGTCTCCCTCTCTCTCTGCCCCTCCCCCACTTGCGCCCTATCTCTCTCTCTCTCTTTCTCTTTCAAAATTAAATTAAAACATTAAAAAACTAAAAATAAAGATAATTTAAAATAATAAAATACCTAGTAATAAACTTACCCAAGGAGGTGAAAGACCCATCCTCTGAAAACTATGAAAGTATGATGAAAGAAATTGAAGATGATACAAACAAATGGAAAGACACTCCATGCTCATGGATTGGAAGAACAAATATTGTTGAAATGTCCACACTACTCAAAGCAATCTACAGATTTAATGCAATCTCTATCAAAATACCAATAGCATTTTTCACAGAACTAGAACAAATCATCCTAAATTTTGTGTGGAACCACAAAAGCTAAATAGCTAAAGCAAACATGAAAAAGAACAAAATGGAAGTATCACAATCCTGGCTTTCAAGATATACTATAAAGGGGCACCTGGGTGGCTAGTTGGTTAAGTGTCTGACTGGCTCAGGTTATGATCTTATAGTTCACGGGGTTCAAGCCCCACAATAGGCTCTGTGCTGACACCTCAGAGCCTGGAGCCTGATTCAGATTCTGTGTCTCCCTCTCTTGCTGCCCTTCCCACCGCTCATGCTTTGTCTTAATCTCTCTCATAAATAAATAAATATTTTTTTAAAAATTTAAGATATACTACAAAGCTGAAATAATCAGCTGGTATGATACCAGCACAAAAATAGACATGTAGATCAATAGAAGAGAATAGAGAGCCCAGAAATTAAACCCATGATTATATGATCAATTAATCATCAACAGAGCAGGAAAGACTATGCAATGGGAAAAAAAGTCTCCTCAACAAATGGTGTTGGGAAAACTGGACAGCTGCATACAAAACAATGTAACTGGAACACTTTCTTATACCATACACAAAATAAACTCAAAATGGATTAAGGACCTAAATGTAAGGCCTGAAACCATAACAATCTGAGAACAGAGCACAGGCAGTAATTTCTGTGACATTAGCCATAGGAATATTTTTCTAGATATGTCTCCCAAGACAAAGGAAACAAAAGCAAAATTAAACTATTGAGACTACATCAAAATAAAAAGTTTCTGCACAGCAAAGGAAACAAAAAACTAAAAGACAACCTACTGAATGGGAAAAGATATTTTCAAATGACATGTCAGATAAAGGGTTAGTATCCAAAATATATAAAGAACTTATATAATTCAACACCCAAAAAATAAATAATCCAATTTACAAAATGGCAAAAAACATGAGCAGATATTTCTCCAAAGATGACTTCCAGATGGCCAACAGACACATGAAAAGATGCTCAAAATCACTCCTCATCAGGGAAATGCAAATCAAAACCACCATGAGATACCACCTGACATCTATCAGAATGGCTAACATCAAAAGCACAAGTGTTGTTGAGGATTTGGAGAAAAATGAACCCTCATGCTCTGTTGGTAAGAAAGCAAACTGGTGCAGCCACTGTGGAAAACAGTAGGGAAGTTCCCAAAAAATTAAAAATAGAATTATCATGATTCAGTTATTGCACTACTGGGTACTTACTGAAAGAATATGAAAACACTAATTTTAAAGGATATATGCACCCATACGTTTATAGCAGCATTATTTACAGTAACCAAGTATGGAAGCAATCCAAATGTCCATTGATAGATGAATGGATAAAGAAGTGGTATATATTCAAAGGAATATTACTCAGCTATAAAACAATGAAATTTTGCCATTTACAGCAACATGGGTTGCTAAGAGGGTATAAAGCTAAGTGAAATGTCAGTCAGAGAAAGACAAATATGACATGATTTCACTCATATGTGGAATTTAAAAAAAAAATGAAGAAAGAAAGAGTCAAACCAAAAAAACAGACTCTTAACTATAGAGAACAAACTGGTGGTAACTGGGGGGTGAGTGGAAAAGATAGAGGATTAAGAGTACACTTCTCAGGATGAGCCCTGAGTAATATATAGAATTGTTGAATTACTATATCGTATACCTGAAACCAATATAACACTGTAATATTAACTCTACTGGAATTAAGATAAAATTTTTTTAAGTTGGAGTTTTTAATTACTTTCATATAAATTTTTATAGCAAACCAAGATAAACTAGAATGATTTGAATTTTAAAAAGATGACTTTGGGCATTCATTCCATGAGAAAAGCAAGTAGTAAGAAAATGTCTGTCTGGTAAAAACCTTTTTATTCCTACTGATGCCATCAGCACTTTATTTCATTAATGGCTCACCATAAGCACTACGATTTTATTAAATGCAGATAAATATCCAGACCCTATTTGTAATCCACTTAGGCTAATGACATTTGCAAAACAAACTGTAACTACTCCCTTAATTGCTAACAATAAATAAACATATTAACCATTTGAAATTCCTAAATTTACCTCTTCCATGACAATTCACCATATTCCAAAGAATCCCTTACAGGTTGAATTGTATGACCCAAGCAGGTATGTTGACAGCCTAACCTCCGATACCTCAAAATATGGCCTTATTTAGAAATAGAGTCATAGCACATGTAATTGATTGAGTTAAAATGAGGTCATATTTGAGTATGATCAACCCTTAATCCAATATGTCTGGTGTCTTTGCACCAGAGACACAGATACAGGAAGAACACCATGTGATGACAGAGGCAAAGACTGGAGTTATGCAGCTGCTACAAGCCAAGGAACACCAGAGATTCCCAGCTGACCACCAGAAGCTAGGAAGAGGCAGGAAAGGATTATCCTATAGACTTTAGAGGGAGAATGGCTCTGATGATACCTTAATTTTGGACTTCCAGCCTCCAGAACTGTTGCATGATGAACTGCTGGTGTTTAACACCCCAGTTTGTTACTTGTTACAGCAAATCTAGGAAACAGATACATATTGCACCTTCATTACAGATGTAATCCTTCACCAGGCCAGCTGTGGTGAATTGCAGTGTATCTAAAACGCTTAGGATACTCTAATTTTAAACTTGATATAAAATCTTTTTTTTATAAATGACATAAAAATATTAATGAACTCTTTCCTATTACCAAGTCAAAATAAGATCCGTCATTCATAGGCTATTGAATTCTAGCCTCAAGAGCCATATTAGTTTTCTAGGGCTGCCATGATAAAATATCACAGAGTGTTTGGATGGCTTAAACAGCAGAATTTATTTTCTCACAGTTCTGGGGACAAGAAATCTGAGATCAAGGTGTTGATGGGGATGGTTTCTTCTGAGGTTTGGTTGGTTCCTCCTTGGCTTGTAGATGGCCATCTTCTCCCGGTGTCTTCATAGGGTCTTCCCTGTTTTAAACCTAAAGAGAGGAACACAACAACCTTTTAACTTCAGTAGAGGGATAAGACGTGGATATGGGGGTGATAGGCATTGTATTTCAGCCCTAACTCTCATATAAATCCCATTTAGTCCTTAATATCTGGTGAAAATCACCTTGAAAGTAATGGTATTTTCCAAGAAATCTTATCAAGCTGCATATCCTGATGAAAACCAGATTCACATCAACATGGCCCATAGGACATCCCATTTTAAAATTAATGGTGTGTTATGTTTATGAAATGTATTTTAGGAGTCTCTTCCCTCTTTGGTTACTTTTCATTCTTCAATGTTCATATTCTTAGTGGTTTTCCATTAAAATTTGCCTTTAGAACTTGGGCATATTCATGAGTCAAATCACAGAATTAACTTAGAAACTATGTAAGTTTGAGCATTTTTTATGCCCTAATTCAAAAAGCAATTCAGAATTCCAAATTAACTGACAGTATACAACTTTCTTTTTTTTTTTTTTCAACGTTTATTTATTTTTTTTGGGACAGAGAGAGACAGAGCATGAACGGGGGAGGGGCAGAGAGAGAGGGAGACACAGAAACGGAAACAGGCTCCAGGCTCTGAGCCATCAGCCCAGAGCCTGACGCGGGGCTCGAACTCACGGACCGCGAGATCGTGACCTGGCTGAAGTCGGACGCTCAACCGACTGCGCCACCCAGGCGCCCCAAATACAACTTTCTTTAAGGCAACATCAATCCATTTTCTTTATCTTACAACTTTTGATTTCCACCCACATGACTTTGTTTTTCTCATGATGAAATAGATAATAACACAAGGTTAACAAGGAGGGCAACATCTGTGCTGATTATTCAGAGTAGCACAATATTTCTCATCTTTGTACATTTGTTGGAAGCAGAAATAATTTTCCTCTTCGTTTCCATAGATACAGTACATCTGATTATTAATCAGAATGATAGACCATAAATTATGAAGCCAGTTGAATATCATCTGTCCTTATTTAATATTCCAGACATTTTCTTATTTACTAATTGGTTCCATTTTTTTATGCCATATATGATTTTAAAAGCTGGTTTGATATACATTTAGATTCATTTCAGATGTACATATAAAAACAGTGGTCTTAAGATGCTTGGCAATAGATAAAATATGATCAAAGAAAGATGTAATACAGATTATATGAAATAATGTATCTCTTGTTTTAGGGAGACAGGTCAGAAAGACAATGTTTTCTCTAACCCTGTATTAGAATTGCTTCAGGTTCTGTCTCCACCATATTTCTCCTATAAATTATGGGCTATTTATTTCCAGTTTTCCTCCTCAGCATATAACCTAGAATGTTCAAAGACAATATATTTTTTAAAACTTCACAATTGAGTGATAAATATTTTATGGACAGTAGAAAGTTAAAGCAACACAAAAGAGCAGTAACTCGAAGGAATAAGAAGATAATAGTAGGGGCTCCTGGGTGGCTCAGTTGGTCAAGTATCCAACTCTTGATCTCAGCTCAGGTCATAATCTCTCGGTTCATGAGAGTGAGCCCTGCGTTGGGCTCTGTGATGACAGCGAGTGGAACCTGCTTGGGATTCTTTCTCTCCCTCTTTCTCTCTCTGCCCTTCCTCTGCTCTCTTTCTATCATTATCATCATCCTCATCATCATCATCATAGTAAATATATTGGACAGCACATCTAAGCTTGAACCTTTTAAACTCCTCTATTCAGGCACCACAAGAAGCACCATTAACACAGGAAGATTGACTCCCATTGCTCTCATTGACCTTGATTGTGAACCAATTGTACCACACTTTGAACTGCTTCCAAACATCCCAGTTATTTACATTTACTACCCATTTTTTTCTACTACTTTCCCCTGAGGACACTTGTGTTATAATAAGCACAGTCTTATTTATAGCAGAGTTCCTCAGTCTTGACACTATTTACACTTTGGACCACATAACACTTCGCTATGGGGCACTGAACCTGTGCACTGTACGATTTTTAGCAGCATCTCTGGCCTCTACCCACTAGATGCCATAGCACTACCTCTCCCAAATCTTGTTAATCAAAATGTGTCTAGACATTACCAAATATTCACTGGTAGGCAAGGTCAATCAATCACCCACATTTGAAAAACACTGGTTTACAATGACATTTGTTAATTTATGCATTGATCCCTTCAAATAAATGTCTATTCAGATGCATGCTTTGTGTCAAGTACTGGACTACAACAATAAGAAAGATGTAGTGTTTGCCCTTCCTATCCTGAAGTCTAGTTATAAGTGTGAATAAGGAAATTGTCAATTACAACTTAATATATAAAATATTATCACAGAGGTAAGAACAAAGTACTACTGTAGCATAATGAAAAGGTACTTATAAGGTAAGTACTTCTAACCAAGTATGGGAGGGGGGAGGGAGTCCAGCTTTTCACAGAGGAGGAGACACTTAACCTGACACCAAAAAGATGAGTGGGAATTAGTTCAGTGAAAAATTAAAAAAGGACAGAGTGTTCCAGACAAAGAGAACAATTGAGTGAAAGCCTGTAGGTGAGAAAGCAGATCAACATTACTGAGGCACTAAGAACTGTAAGCAAGGACCAAGTCACATGAGGTGATATGTTTCATATTAAGGAGTTTTGACCTTTTTCTAATGATAGTGGTGAGCTATGATCTTGCTTTTCATGACAGTCACTCTGGTTGGCTAACTTTCGTAACTTCAGATAAATGTCCTTCCAATGTAAGTCAGTCTTGAGTACCTGTATGCCAGCCCAAAACATCCCCAAATTCTGTACTCTTTTAACAGCAACAAAACACAAAACATCAATCTTCCTTCCTAGTCTATCATTTAAAAATGTAAAATTATCTCTGTAATTAAAACTGAAGCTATCCTAAATTTTTCACTATTACACAAATAACTCTAAATTATAAAGATATTCCATGTGGTTGTTACCAAAGTATGAAGTTTTCTGTGTTCTAATTAAACTAGAGCTCAAAAAAAGGAAAAGTTCTTTGAGAAAATAACAAAAGTGCATAGTTAGCTTGCCATTTACACACAAAACTAAGAAAAAAGCAAATCAATGGCATATCAAGTTTGGACAAAGCCTGCTGACTTCCCCTTCTCCAAGCCTTGAGGTGTTATATCTTATTAGATTTCTCTAGAATTCAATTGGAAACTTCTGAATTATAAAGACTTTTTAAAATAAAGTGTCTAATATATATATTACATAAGCAATAGATTTGGTTCTTTGTGTGAATTAAAAACATTAGGGGCATCATGGGGCTCCTGGGTGGCTCAGTCAGTTAAGCGTTCGACTGGCTCAGGTCATGATCTCTTCAGTCAGGGTTCGAACCACACCCATGTCAGGCTATGTGCTGACAGCTCAGAGCACTTGTTTCAGATTCTGTGTCTCCCTCTCTCTCTGCCCCTTCCCTGTTCTCCCTCTCTCTCTCTATCTCTCTCTCTTTCAAAAATAAATAGACATTTAAAAAATAAAACATTAATAAAAACATTAGGGGCACTTGGGTGGCTTATTTGGTTGAGTATCTGACTCTTGGCTGCAGCTCAGATCATGATCTCATGGTTCATGGGACTGAACTCCACATTGGGCTCTACACTGAGAGCACAGGGCCTGATTGGGATTCTCTCTCCCTCTCTCTCTCTGCTGCTCCCCTGCTGGTGCATGCTCTCTCCCTCTCTCAAAATATGAAAATAAACATTTTTTAAAATAATAACTTTAAAACATTAAATAGGCAGGTGATGTTTGTTCAATATACCACAGAACTAAAGAAGACATTTAGCATGAGAAAACAACTTGATGTGACTTTGAGTAATATCTGAGTCACATACAAGAAAGTCAAATGAATGCTCAACATATTGGGAGAATTTCTTTTTTAACCAAGCAGTGACTGTATTTTAACAGAATGTGTTTTTGATAGAATCAATTTGGAGTTTGAAGGATGAAAAATGGTAGGGTTGCTTTGCTGTTTAGTATTCTTACTCAAAGCAAAGCTTTGTAGGATATATCTGTTAGCAAGTAAATACATTTGAATTCATTTCCTCCTCATCATCTGTTCACTACAGCATGAAACAGAGGAAAGAAAGCTCTGGGGAAAATACAACAAGAATGAGCTTTCCCTCCAGTTCTGTAAGGAGCCACCTTTACATCTAGAAAAGTGGGCCAGCGACCTCTACCTTTGAACCTTAGCACACACTTCAAAGCAATTCTTGTTGATTGATTTTTCTCTCACAGGTAAAAGAAATTCCTGGAGTTTTAATTTCCCATAAATTCTTTCTCTTGCATTTTTAATTCTAAATGTTTACAAAGCCTTCAAGTGCTGGAAACCTGACCTTCCCTAAAACTCCTACTTCTGTCTAAGTTTTCTTTTAAAAATTAAATTTAAATTTCACAGCAGGGCCCTTAAAATCAGCATATTATCTGCCATCTAGGTTTAGAAAGGAGCTCATCCTTTGTATGTGGCTATATCTAAATGTCCAGTTAAGATAATAAAACCTACGAGGGGAAGATTGGAACTTAATTCTCTGTTCCTAATTATTTAAATTTTCAATGGTATTCAATAAAAGTTAAGTTAAAGTTTAAAATTGTAAAGTTAAATTATCTTTTGCCACAATTAGATTGTTATCGTTTCTTTAATTTAGCAACATTAGATCTGATTTTTAAAAAGAGAAAAATGAAGAAGAAAGGATATAAGAGTAAGAGAAGAAAAAAAGAAAGGAAGAATGGAAGGGAGGGAGGAAGAGAAGGAAGGAAGGAGACATGAAGAAGGGAGAGAAAAGGGGGAGTAATACAGTTTATGTCGTAATTCATAGGTGCTACAGTGTGACAGTCTCCACTGAGATTTAGAGTCAATGAATAATGCATGAATGAGGAGATTACTGGCCAAAAAGACAAAATTTAATCTGAGCAAATATAATAATATCCTTAAAGAAAGCAAGTTTCCATCATGAATTAGTGGAGGTTATGGAAAATCAGAAGTGTTCTGTAATGAAAGTCTTAAAAATGAAAATTGAAATAGCAAAAACTGGGGGTGCCCCACCAAGCTTCATCCAAGGAAGGAAACATCCTAACCAATTACACTTGGAGTACTCAATCCCATGAAAAATGCTCTCCCTTTAAGGGAGATGGATATATCAGACTAAAGAAATTTGTATCTAAATCTCACTGCTCTGATTCTGTTTCCAAATGAATGTGCCTATAGGTCAATACTCTGATCATGCCAATACTTCTGAATATTGTTGCATTAATAATTATATGCTATATATCAACCTCATGAATCCATTTAATGGCAATTCATCACATCAGTGGTTAGCACATCCACTGTCAGAGTTAACTATACAAGATTTAGGATTACATACTTATCAACATAATAAATGCCATCTGTGAGTCTCCTTGGCCAATTATCAGCCTGTCTTTCTTAAGTGGACACCTTGACTATTATATTAGCTATTTGCTCTCTCCATTTGAAATTTCTACAACTAAACACTCACCCATTTCTTCTGAATATTAAATCATCTGTTCAAACCATAAATACAAATAATATGTGTTCTTTCTGAATGTAGAAATAAGTGTATATAAGTATCAATGTATTCATTCATCCTTTATTTTTTTTATATGAAATTTATTGTCAAACTGGTTTCCATACAACACCCAGTGCTCCTCCCAACAGGTACCCTCCTCAATGCCCATCACCCACTTTCCCCTCCCTCTCACCCCCCATCAACCCTCAATTTATTCTCAGTTTCCAAGATCTCCTATGGTGTGGCTGCCTCCCTCTCTTTTTTTTTTCCTTCCCCTCCTCCATGTTCTTCTGTTAAGTTTCTCAGGATCCACATCAGAGTGAAAATATATGACATCTGTCTTTCTCTGTATGACTTATTTCACTTAGCATAACACTCTCTAGTTCCATCCACGTTGCTACAAAAGGCCATATTTCATTCTTTCTCATTGCCAAGTAGTATTCCATCGTATATATAAACCACAATTTCTTTATCCGTTCATCAGTTTCGTTCGTCCTTTAAACATAGCTACCTTTTTGTGCTAGGTTCTTTGGTAAGTCCTGGGAATGTGCCATTCCCACTTTGAAATAGTTCACAACCTAGCAGGAGAGACAGAAATGTGCATAAATGTGATGTGGTATGAAAACACTACAATGGTAGTTTGTAGAGGTGAAATTGAAACAAGTGGAGACCCAAGAGACTTTACCAAATATTCTGTTACATTTTCTATCTCATGTACCAATGAATTGCAGATCTTGTACTTGTAAATTTTCTGACTTATGAGTAATTAGCCCAGATATTTCATAGGCAAAGATTTTCACTAAAATTTAGGGAAATCTTTGTTCTGGGGGTAAAATTTATGTTTGAAAAACTGACAATAGCATGTGTTCCCCCCCCCCCCGCATTCTCACATATATTTGCATCCACCAATTTGTTTTGGAAATGACTTGCCTACTAGCGAAAGAACTCATCCGTGTTCACAACAGGAACTCAGACATACTTCTAATATAATCCTCAGGAAAGCAAGCACTATGTCTGTTTTGTTTACCATTGCGTCTCTAGGAACTATAACAATGCCTGGTGCATATAAGATGCTCAGTGTAACGTACTGAATGTATGCACAAATATTTAAGCATGTAAAAAGCATCACAAGATCCTGTAGTAGCCAGTGCCACAGAAGATTGAAGCTGTCCCTTGCCCTTTGGGAACTAATCTAAGTAAAATTAGTTATGCTCAACAATTAGGCTATTTTCATCAATATAAATAGTAGGTAAAAACTATATAGGTCTTTGCTCTGAAGATCTCTCAATCCATCAAGTGTTTTATTACAGCGAGAGTAAGTCTCAGACTGAATTCTGCAACACATCCAAACATACATTAGCAAGTAGGCACAAAAATAGTTAAGTTCTAGTTCTCTGACCTCATAGGAACTCCAACTAGCACCTCCCATGAAAGGTTTACTGGAAGGAATTGCAGCAATATTTTAGTAGCAGATGTCAACTAAATTTCTAGTTAGAAGCAGAAGACAGACTCCTCAGTTAATGGCTACACATAGAAATAAATAGAATCCTAGACCTAGGGCACCACTCTGAAGAGTGTGGGCTACAGTTTCTAACATTGACATTACCAATATTTTGGGCCAATAATTCTTTGTTGGGGAGGGGGACAGGGCTAAGGGGTGGGAGACTTCTGCGCATTGTAGCATTTTCAGCAACATCCCTAGCATCTACCCACTAGATATCAGTAGCAACCCCTTTCCCAGTTGAAAAATCATAAATGTTGACATTGTCAAATTGCAAAGTCACTCCCTAATGGAGAACCCCTGGTCTAGGCTGCTTGGTTCACTGGATACTCTGTTTCTTTTTATGCAATGTTTCTAACCAACCCATGTATCTTGAACATTCTCATTTCACCAGTGAGAACTCATTTCAACATTCCGTGTGTTATAATAAGGACACCTACTAGTACTGATCAAGATCTAGATAGTGAGAGTCCTGGTAGCAGGTGCCTCCGGAGAATGTTCTCCTGATTGGATTCTTTCAAATGCTAACTAACTGCTTGAGTGTGTGCCTGATTAGAGTATTTCAAATGCTAACTAACCATGCCTTTGACTTCAAATAAAATTAACACTTGGTATCTAATTTAGACCCCAGATTGGTAGTATTTACAGGCACTTTGCAAAGGCAACCACTGGAAAACATAAAGACTGAACTCTCAGGGAAAAAGTAATAAAACTGAGAGCAATAGTGCAAACATATTGAACAACACAAATACACATGCTGTAATTCTGTTGGGAGAACAGCTAAGATGTGGCATGCTTTACATCTTCTAGCCCTGAGTCCTGCCCAATTAAAATGATTTTGTTGATGCACAAACATATTCATTATAGCAGGTTTTCAGTTCAAAGAATGAAGTATGGGTAAAATTTTTGCAAGAATATAGAGTAAATGGATAATGAGATTTGGATAGTGGGTGATGTCTGTATATAGGATGCCTTTCTTTACACCTGAGGGCTGATCAGTATCTTCCCATTATCAGGTTCAATGAGTCAAAATTGAGAGGCATTATAGTTTTATATTATTTCAGTTCTGGTTTCTGTTATAAGTAGGGCCTGAGTAAAACGATGATTATGCTGACAAAAGTCAGCTAGTCTTTTGTGTACAAAATACAGGCAAAAATAGAATAGGCCAAGCCAAGTGAATCCAATTAAATAATCACAGCCCAATGGAGGTGTTTTTGATAAAGTATGCCCCTTGCCAGGGCAGCAGAGATTTTATGCCTGACCCATTGAGAAAGAGAATGAGGGAATCAGAAAATGAGTCAGAGAAGGTAAAGAGGGCAATTGATACATTTGTCAAGGCACACACACCTTTCATACACACTGTTATCCATCTCTGGACAATGTGCCTATACCTGCTGATCCACCCAGGGAAGAACTAAAAGCATTAACAATCTAGGTAACCCAGAGGTCCTATCTCTGAGAATGCAATAGTCTCTGAACACAGAGGAAAGCACCCACCCAGTAAGAGATCTAGTTGAACATCTTAAGAGAAAGAGGAGTAAATTCTACCCAATAGTTAGACTTATCTACACAAGACATTATATCTACCTTCACTGACTTACATGGCTGGAGTGGGGGAGACAGAGATGATAAACACACCCTCTATAAATTGGTTAGGAAAGGGGAAAACCTATTCCTCTCATCTCATGTTTTTCTGAGTCCTTTAAATCCCTCATTACTCCACCTCCCCATAAGAAGAAAATTGATGTACCTAATTAGTGCATCTGGGAAAATAAATGAGTTTGCTTGACTTAGTATGTTTGGGTTTTCTCTTTTGGACCTTCCTGCCAATAGAGAGAAAACACTCTAGGCTGCTCTCAACCCTATGGGAAACCCATAGTGCTAAGTTACCATTGTTTAGATGTGTCACTTCCTGAATGGCTAAGGCAGGAGTGATGTGTTAAGAAACTCATTACAGCAGTACATCTACACTACAGTCTTCAGTCCAGTTTTCACCTGTTATGAAGCTGAGATCTTCATTTCTCTCTGTTCTCTTATCTATGTCTCTGTTAGTTCTGTACTCAGCAAGATAATAAAATAATAAATATTTGCCAAATCACCAACAGAATAAAACACAAGAAACTTTGAGAAATAGGAACAGGGACTAGCGTATGAAGACCAACATAACACTTAAATATTGGGATTTCTGGCATGATCATTGTAGGTGGCTCTAAAGTTTGACAGTTTAGAAAGACTTAAGTGGGATTCTGACGTTATGGTTTCCCAGCAGCTTATTGTAGCTTTACCCACAGATCAAAGGCTAAACTCTTATGTTCACGAGGCTGTCAACAGGCTAGAAGTCTCCATAGACACACACACACACATACATGTACCCACATGTACACACATGTACCCACACAGCATAATGGTTTTAAACTGGCTCTAACTTATTAATTATATAATCCATGACTATGAGACCTTATTATATAGGAAATATGCCATCTTCTTCAGTTGATATATATAAATAACTCAAGAAAATTATTGGAAATACAACAGCTATGTAGGCAACTTAAAATAACTGTTCCTGGAACAATCTGTCTCTAGAAATCATATTTGCTCAGAGAAAGAAGAGATTGAATTAGCTGTAAAAATATGCTTAGACAGAAGCATGATAATGAAAGAATAATGAAGGAAGGCAAGAAGCAAGCAAAAGATTGAGCTAGAAGAAAAGGATGAGATTTTGGAAATCATATTGAATGTATATAAATGGGAAAAGTAGAGGGACCCCAGTCTAGCTCTCTTAAAGAGGGGATGTTGAAAAGAAGAAGATGCTTAGTTATTACCTTTTCAGAAAGCATGACTGGGATTCAACAATCTGACAAAGGAAAAGACCTAATTCTTCAAAAAGCAGACTGGCCCCCAAAGGAAATCCAGATTCAAAAACACACAGTATTTTCTTTTAAAGCTTCAGAGAAATAGAACCTATAATAAAAATAATTACAAACTTATTTCTGTGGTAGCATAATAATGTCCATCCTCCAAGATATCCACACCTTACTCCCCAGAACCTGTGAATATGTTATGCCACATGGCAAAGGGGGCTTTTTAATATTATGAACCTTAAAATAGGGAGATTATCCTGGAATATCCAGATTGGCCTAACCCTTAAAATTAGAACAGGAAGGCAAAAGAGTCTGTCAGAAGGATGTGGCAGGAAAAGACAAAACAGAGAGTCATGGCAGCATGAGAAGGGTTCAAGGCAGCACCGCTGGTTCTGAAATATAGGGGGTTTTGTGCAAGGACTGGAGGGAGTACTCCAGGAGATGAGGGCAGCTTTCAGCTGGCAACTAGAAGGAAATAGAGACCTTAGTGCTACAACCACTTGGAATTGAATTCTGCCAACTACGCAAATAAGCCCGGGAGCAGATTCTCCCCCCGGGAGCCTCCAGAAGGGAACGCAGACCTGCTGACACTTTGATTTCAGCCTTGTGGACTTGAAGCAAAGGAGCTTGAAACCAGGCCCCTCTTGGACCAGACCTTTGGCCTACAGACTGCAAGAGAATAAACTTGGGTTGTTTTAAGCTGTAAAGTTGCTTGCAATTTATTACAGCAACACTAGAAAAACAATATAACATTCCTTAGAGATTGAGACAGAAATAAAAAGAGATAATTTAGTGATTTGACAAAGAAGATCAGTGAAAAACACTTGAAACATTAGGTAGGAACACAGGTATTTACTGTGCTTTGAGAAACATTCTGTAAATATGGATTTAAGAGTCTTTGCAGGAGGCACAGATAATAAATTAAGGCATAACTAAAAGGCAGCCAAGCAGGATTTCCATTTCCAATCAAGATGGAATAACAGGGATATAGCTTACCCTCCTGCCTGAAACATCCAAAAAATTGGCAAAATATCTGAAATATTGGTCTTCAAGACACAGAATGTTAGACGAAGGGTCAGTTTAGGGATGGCAAGAGTTGAGAAACAAATAAGGTATACCCTATGTTGCACCAGCTTACTGCCTTGAGAGGGTTTCCAAGCTGCAGCATAGGAGGGAGATCTAAGAAGAACCAAGTTGACTCCCTGATTTGAGAAGACAGAACTGAGAGTCCTGGGTGAACCAGGCAGCTAGGATTTGAAGGACAGAGCTCCATAGGGGAAAGAACTGTGCAGAGAGAGAACTCCAGAAAACAGCAGAAGGTCCCGGTCAAGCATTTGCCTGAGTACCAACCAACCAGGAATGTAAGGAGACTACCTGGGGCCAAGAAAATAACTACCAAGAAGATTAGTTGTTCCTGTGCTTAGAATTCACACAGGACCAGAGATATTGCTGGCTCCCACCAGCCAAAGTGGAAGATTCATGTTTCACAGGACATGGAGTAGAGTATACAAAAAGGTCTTCCCTCAGGGTTGGAGAATGATCAGCCCTCGATTGAGAACGGCTAACATATCTTAAAAATAAGATTTGAAAGAATCAAACTGTTTTCTAGTAACTTTACTGCATACCAAAACAAAGCCCAAAAATGTTTGTAGGAACACAAAAATATCCAGCACCTTGCCACTCCCTCCATCAAAAGATTGACAGTCAGTTTCCATTCCCTGAGCTTGATGAACTCTTTGTGAGTCCTCTTTAAATACAATATAGTGGAAATGATGCTGCATAACACCCAAGGCTAGATCATAATAGATAGTGGGCTTCTACCTGGATCTCTCCCTTTTGGAATGCTACTCTTGAAACCCAACTACCATGTTGTAAGGAAGCCTAGGCCCACATGAAACGATGATGTGTAGTTGTTTGGACAATCAGCCATCATCAACTGCAAGACATATGAATGAGCAAGTAGGTCTTCAATGATTCCAACTCCTTTGCCTTTGAGCTGTCACAGATGACACTAAATAGAGTAAAGATGAGCCGACCCAACCAAGCTCCGACAAAATTGCAGATCCGTGAGCAAAATGAATGCGATTGATGTTTTTAGCCACTTAGTTTTGGTGTGGTTTTCTATGCAACAATAGATAAATGGAACATTCCTTTTTTGAACTCAGTTTCAGAAACAAGTTTGTTACATTCACACTTTTACATAATCAAATATAAGTTTCATCAATTAAATAGTAATTATATAATATGTAAATCTCTGATGATCAATTAGTTGGGAAATATAAGATATCCTCTTCTTTTAGTACTTTCACTAAATTAGTGTAAATTAGTAATTAGTAAATTAGTGATAGTCATTTGGGTCAATATCCCCAGGTAAGCTCTTTCAAAATATATGTTCAGATATATAGTTTGTAATTTTAAGAATTTTTTTCTTAAACTTTATATGTTGATATTTATTCTTTCTTTGTTTGGTTTTTCTTCTTTAAAAAAATCCTTATGTTAGATTTTCTTTGTCTATCTTCAGTATCTATCACTTTCTCTCAAATCTTTTATTTTAAATTTCTTTTTGATTTTTGAAATTTTTCTTTCTTTGCCTTATATTTCTTTTAAAGCATTATTTGTTGTGTTTCTTCAGTCTTGTATTCTTTCAATTTAATTTTCATTTCTGAAGTGATTTTTCTTCTGCTTCCAATTCTTTCTTACATTGTCACTTTGTTAGAATTTCTCATTCTTATTTGTATTATTTTTCATAACTTGTATCATTTTCTTTAATGTTTGTTTATTTATTTATTTTGAGAGAGAGTGCATACACGCAAACAGGGGAGGGGCAGAGAGAGTGGAAGAGAGAGAATCCGAAGCAGGCTTTGTACTGTCAGAGCAGAGCAGGACACAGGGCTCTGTCTCTGGAACCATAATATCATGATCTGAGCTGAAATCAAGAGGCAGTTGCTTAATAGACTGAGCAACCCAGGCGCCCCTTATAACAACTTTTTGAGATTTAATCTCAATAATTTCTGGGTATTTTATGTAAAATTGGTTCTCATGAATTTTTAGAATTCAGTTATTTTTTTTCATTTTAGGGCTTCCTGATCCACTGTTGTTTGTATAGTGTTAAATAATAAGCAGCTTGCTGAGATTTCCTGCCTCTGTCTCCTCCCCCAGTCTTATCTAAACACTGTCCTTTGGTCCTATGATTGTCTCTCTGTTGGCCAGTTTTTAATCCACTCTAAATAGTTTCTCCTTGGTGTGGGATCCTGTCTTGAAAGGAAATCTTAGCTGGTCAACTTTAAGAGTCCAAAGGCCCTAGACTTCTTTAGTGCTTTCAGGCCTTACTGAAAGCACTCTTCACAGTGGGCAAAACCCACTCCCAGTGTCAGCTGCTGCTCTCAGATTGGCTCCACTATATTTTCTAGTGAACATTAGTGCGTTATTTTAGGATCTCCTGTCCCAGGTCCTTCAGACTCTCCATTGTTTTCCTCTGCTTTCTCCTGAATATAAGCCAGTATCTTTTGTATTTTTCCTCTTGGTAGTTTGAACCTACTTGTACTTTTGGAATTCAAGAGAATATCATGCCACCTAATTTTATTATAAATATTGCCCATGAATATTTTTGGTTTTGCTATCTAGTTGCTGTGTTAACTTCTATGTGGGGATTTGGGGAGATCCAAAAATCATCTCTATCTTCCCATCAAATGATTTTTCAACAACATAATTTATGATGACCTGTCATCAGAGTTCAAAAGGAAATATTATTTAAGATTTCAAGTTAACACTACATGCCTAATGCCAAATATTCCATGTATCAAATATATTGATTGCAATAGATCAAGACAAGTTAACTTTATTTCCTAATACTAAATTTTTGAATGTGAAAATTGTATCAAAAGAAAAGTGACTTCTCATTCTAATTGCCAAATATTAATTCATATGATAATGGTTAAATATATTATCAAGAAAGACTCATTTGTCATGATCATTTTCATTACTTTATTAAAATAGAGTTGCCCCAAAATCAAGAAAATATTTGTTGTACAAAAACAAAAAAAGGGGGGCGCCTGGGTGGCTCAGTCGGTTAAGCGGCTGACTTCGGCTCAGGTCATGATCTTGCGGTCCGTGAGTTTGAGCCCCACGTCAGGCTCTGTGCTGACAGCTCAGAGCCTGGAGCCTGTTTCAGATTCTGTGTCTTCCTCTCTCTGACCCTCCCCCGTTCATGCTCTCTCTCTGTCTCAAAAATAAATAAACGTTAAAAAAAATTTTTTTTAAAAAAACAAAAACAAAAAAAGGAAACAAAAAGCTGGAAAAGAAACACTTTTCTTGACTAAGTAATATGCTTAAAGAAAGCAATGCATTGTCTCAAAATGCTTCCTAAAAAAACAAAGAAGTTCTGAAACAAACATGCTTCATTAAATTAATTTCCTTTTAGGATAATTCATGGAGATATTTGCCATAAAGTGTATTTTTTTTTAATTTAAGTTTGAGTTACATAACATACAGTGTAGGCTTGGCTTTAGGAGTAAAACCTAGTGATTCATCTCTTACATATGACACCCAGCACTCATTTTGAAAAGTGCCGTCCTTAATGCCCATCACCCATTTAACCCTTCCCGCTACACACAGCCCCCTCCAGCAACTGTCAGTTTGTTCTCTGTGTTTGAGTCTCTTATGGTTTGCCTCCCTCTCTGTTTTTACCTTATTTTTCCTTCCCTTCCCCTATGTTCATCTGTTGAGTTTCTCAAATTCCACATATGAGTGAAATCATAGAATATCTGTCTTTCTCTGACTTATTTCGCTTAGCAGAATACCCTCCAGTTCTATCCACATTTTTGCAAATGGCAAGATTTCATTCTTTTTCATCACCGAGTAGTATTCAAAGTATATTTAAAATGCAATCTGGGGTGCCTGGGCGGTTCATTCAGTTAAGTGTCCAACTTCGGCTCAGGTCATGATCTAGTGGTTCACCAGTTGAGCCCCACGTTGGGCTCTGTGCTGACAGCTCAAAACCTAGAGTCTGCTTCAGATTCTGTGTCTCCTTCTCTCTCTCTCTGTTCCTCCCCCACTCATGCTCTCTCTCTCTCTCAAAAATAAATAAAAACACTTACTTTTTTTAAAAAAATGCAAAATTACAGTCCCATACATATGCAGAAACTTTGCCAGTTAAGGAGAATTAGCTTGATGTTCTATTTTTAAAAAATTTATTTATTTTGGAAGAGAGAGAGTGTTCGAGCATGAGCAGGGGAGAGGCAGAGAGAGAGAGGGAGAGAGAGAGAGAGAGAAAGAGAATCCCAAGCAGGCTCCATGCTGTCAGTGCAGAGCCAGAGGCAGGGCTTGAATTCACAAACCATGAGATCATGACCTGAGTAAATCCAGAGTCAGACACTTAACCAACTGAGTCACCCATGTGCCCCGATTGATGTTTGACTTCTAATTAACCCTTGCTTCAACCTTTGATTTCTTTATTTTAAGCTTAGATATGCAGGGACTTGCATAAAATTATTTGAAAAAAAGATGGAAAAAAACCCATAGGTGTTTGATGTTTGTTCACCAGTTTCAATGTCACAGAGAATGCTAAAGCACCTTAGGAATCCTGGGGTGATGGATGCCAAAAGCAGATGAATGTCTCCAAGTACATGCAGACCATGATGGTCAGTAAATCCCTGTCCCTTTTGGGTCATTTGCAGAATAAGAAATGAAATAGAAAATGGATAAATACATTCTCCGAGTTTTTTATTCTAGAAAGCAAATCTTCCTAGATATTAATATCAGCACATATAAATTAAACTTTCAGACCTTTCAATTATACTATTCTTGGATATAAAGACTATGTTTACTTTATATAAGGCAAACCACATATGTACACACATTCACAGACAGTAGTTTTTAACAATAATAATAATGCTGACACTTGAAACTAAAAATGTGACTCAAAAAAAAAATACACAGATTTTACAAGTCAAATAAAGTGAGTGAGAACATTATCTACAGGTGTTGTTATAAACATAGGTGTTATTGACTCAGAAATATCATAATGGTTACTGTCCTTGAGGTCTCTGCCCCTATAAACAGGTTAACTCTGACTTCCCTACCACCTGCTGGTGGAACTTGGGATCAAACCTGGGATTTAAACTGGACAAGTATGCCCTTGAATCCAGTTATGGATAAAGTTCCTTTCATTACTAAAAGATTAGAAGGCAGATATTATGTCTCAGGAAGGTGAACAGAAGAGCATGATAGCCAGACCAGAAAAAATGGGAGGGATTGGCAGAGATCAAATTGAATTCCCATTGTTCCACTGTTTTATCAATTATGTACTCAAGGAATTTGGGCTCCAAGATGGCATGATGTGATTCCACTTAACACAGGACAGAATAATCCCTCCTGATGAGTCAGACTCGTGGGAGAGAATCAGTGTTGGGTTTGAAAACTCCTTTAGAGTTTCTGCCAAGCAGCATCTTCTACTAAAAAGATATATAATTATATAGAATGACTAATTCATTTCTGCAGATCTCTTAGATGTTATGTTGGATGAGGTTATATATTTACCTAACATGGCCTGTGTCCTTTGGGACAGGGACTGCATTGTCTTCATCCTTTCATATCTGTTGTCTAATACAATACCTGGGATACGTTAAGTATCCAATAACTGTTGTCTGAAAGCTGAATAAACACATGAGTCTTTACTCAGGAAAGCTAGTGCATCTGCAAATTTGAGCATTCCCTGTGTGCTTTCAGGTGTTTGAGAAACTTCAAAAGAAACTGCCTTAAAAGTGCCTGAGAATTGCTTTTTCTACCCAATACTATCCTTCTCCCATTCCTTTTGCTGCTTATTTTTACCTGTTTATTAAAAATTAAACTTATCAAAACATCTTTGAATCTATAAATATAGTGTAACCATAGATTCTTCTCAGCTTACAAACAAAAATGTCTGTGAAAATAATGTGGGGTCACTCTTACCAAAGTTTATGCTATGATTTATTTCTAAAGTGAGCTTGTATTTCTAAAACAACTTAGCCTCAAATTCATTTTTCACTTCCATTCAATATTTGTGTACATTAAATCTGACCCAAATAACGTATTCATTCCTAGGTTACCAAATTATGCAGAGAATACCATCAGCTTATAACTCTCTAAACCTCATCTCTAGATAGAGTTTAAGTATGGCACGTTCCCCAAAGTATTTCTTGGTAAAGATTTAAGCAATTGTTGAGTATCTGTACTGTCTCCTTTCTAGCCCTCATAACAACTCCTACACAGTGACTATTGAGTAGTACTCCTTTGTGTTAGCAGCTGGCTTCCTTTCAATATATTTTAAGAACCGTCCTACTTGCAAACTAAAGCGCCATTAAGGTATTCCTCAAATTCTTTTTGACTAATCTAAGATTTGGTTTCTACATGGCATGACTTTTCTTAGTCCTACATAAACCAGATATTAAATGGACTTCAAACAGATTTCCAAAAATAATTTCTAAAAAAAAAAGTTGTTTTTTTTAAATAGGATCACTTCATGTATAAATATACCTTATTAAACATTTAGTTTCCTTAAACATTTAGTCTTCTTACCTACAATGTATAACTACAGAATTTTTAAAAGTTGTCTTTAAGTAAGGTGATGTTCAATATATTTAATAACTCATCTAGCACAGGTATTGACCAATCTGAATGGATCTGGTGGCCATAGCACTGAACCTGGGCCCTGGAGGCCTCCTTAATGTGCCAGATGTTACCTTGTTAAGGGTTGAATCATGGGAGGCAGGGATAAGTTTCAGGGGAACATCTGGGTTAGATGGAATGGTAGTAGGAGGTACTAGGGTATTTATGGCAATGTCTGTTTATCAACAGGTAGAGTGATATTTCGATAATTTAACAACTATACATGGTTAATAGTACATATAGGTTTAAAGTAAACCTGTTTTAAGTCTTTTTTGTTATTTTTTTCTAATAGAAATGAAAATGGAAGATAAAGACAGCTGAAATAATAACTGTATCTCTTTGACGAAGTCCCATCTTGTAGTATTCTGTGATTCCACGTAATCAGGTTAAGTGAGGTCTGAAGTTTCTGAAATTTTTTTCTTAAGAAAAAAAGAAAACACCTGTCTTATGCAAATTTTACAAAAACATACATTTATATGAACACATTCCTAGAGGTCCTTCTAGAGGCCTAAATCTTCAACTTCATTATCATCACTAAATCCACCTCTATGTATTATTCAGAGGAAGTTGTGTAATTGACTCTTCAAATGATTCTCCTGTGCACAATATAAATTATGAACCTGGAAAATTGAGATATCTATTAAAATCCAGAATTAATATCATATATGACATTAACTATGTTTTCATATATGTGAACAGGAAAATCAAATAGGTCAAAGATGAAAATTAAGTAATATATAGTTTTCTATCCTAATCAATTCTTTCCAAAACTGGGTCAAAGATTTTTCTCATGCCTTAGAATGGAGAAAGCTCCAACACCAGGAAGGCTATCTTTTTCTCCCCTAGAAGTCTGTGTCTGGAATTCTTTCCTTATAAAAATTGCCATGCACTTATACTTTGAGCACCAAACTAAAATTCAGATTTGTCTGGCCATCAGGTGGGTGCTTCCATATGATTTGTTTGTTAGGATCCAAAGGAAGACCACTATTTTGAAGGCACCTGAAATAGAGACTGGGAGAATGTGGAGAGGAGCACAATGTTGGTCTCCTGTCAATGACCATACACCATAGATTCTCAACCCTCACAACACAGTGGAATCACCTAATGCTGGGCCTACCCTAGGTGGATTAAATCAGAACCTCCCAGGGTGGGGTGTCAGCTTTTTTAAATGGATGATTCTAATGCACAGCCAAAGTTGAGAACCATTACTGAAAAAACCTCTAGCACAAGCAAATGAAATCAAAAGCTGAAAAAAGCAAACAAACAAAAAAACTGTTTCATAAAGGAGTATCTAAAATAGAACACGCATAAAGGGTGTTGCTTAAGTCTCCAAGATAAAAGTCTAATTGAGTAGGCTGTGTTCTCTCCCACTTTGGGATTTGGCAGCTATGGAAGTTCAAAGAAAGTGAACACTGGGCATGGTCATGGAGATACCTGCAGGTACAGCACTGACGGTCCCCTCAGGCAAAGGGAAGAGAAGCTCACTGAAGGACAGAATAAAACCACGATAGACAATATACCAGTGACTGCACATGACACACTTTTCTGAGACACATATGAGGCACCACCCCACCACATTCAACTAAGGTTGACGTATTAAACTGGTGAAAACTTGCAAGTTCTTATAGGTAAGGGGAGAGCAAGGGACAGTGAAATTGAGCTATTAGTAATAGACAGATGATCCCATCTATTACCAGAGTCTGGTGATGATTTTTAACAATTGATTTGCCTTTTAAGTATTTTTATTTTTTTAACATAATGTTCACTATGTGCCAGGTCACTAAATTTAAAAAGAAATAAGGGTATCAAAGTTAAGAACTATAAGTAACTATGAGACTATTGTATAATATGAGCTGTTCACATCAATAATAAACTAGATGATGGATGGATGGATGGAAGATAAAATGCCAGAATTTATCTTGTCTGGCAAAGACAAAGAGAGTAAGGCAAATGCCAAGGTCTCAAGGAAAGCTGAAAAGTAACCAGAAAGCATATTTTAAAAGTTAATAATAATAGAGGCAAATGAGGGGTGGAGGATAAGAATTTTTCATACAAGGAATCTAAATACAGGATCCGGGATTTGGTGTCCCTCTTAGACTTAAGGAATATTCTGTAGATGTAGTTGAATATCAAAACCTTGGGATTTCTGAAAAATTTAAATACATGAAGATAATGAAATTGTATACTATCTATCTTGGAAAATCCAGTGTATGTGGTTGCCATGCCTTCCTAAGGGGAAATGCATTTGGACACACATGAAGGAGCTATCATGGTTCGATGGATAGCCTGAAGGAAACTCTGAGAAACCAGTGCTGTTAGACTGTAGCAGAGGAAGAGAGGGACTAATAGGCCCACACACAGCATGAGAACTGAAGGGTCCTGGGAAGGTCCAGAGAGATTCAAGGGAAGGGAAGTAAGGAGAAAAACAATGCAGGCAGGAGAAGAGGGAACTCTTTCAGAAGAGGGAACCCTGCTGTACATGTAAATAGTACTCTAGGTTTTAGCTTTATTTTGAGTAATGTACAAATATCCTTTACAGTATAAACATCTCCTGACATTGTAAGTCCTCAAGGAAAAAGACTCAACCTTCAAAATCTTTCCCTACAATATCCACACATGATGTCTGTTAAAAAATCCTCTCACAAAATAAAGGCCAAATATTCTCTTTTGTGCTTTTTTCTTTTGTTGTTTGGCAGTTTGGAGACTTCTTCAAAGACATTAAAACATGAAAGTCTCTTTTCACCAAATTTCTTTGTTCTCCCGTGAAACTTTCTGTTCTTTAAAAAAAAAAAAATCCTAGGGGCGCCTGGGTGGCGCAGTCGGTTAAGCGTCCGACTTCAGCCAGGTCACGATCTCAAGGTCCGTGAGTTCGAGCCCCGCGTCGGGCTCTGGGCTGATGGCTCAGAGCCTGGAGCCTGTTTCCGATTCTGTGTCTCCCTCTCTCTCTGCCCCTCCCCCGTTCATGCTCTGTCTCTCTCTGTCCCAAAAATAAATAAAAACGTTGAAAAAAAATTAAAAAAAAATCCTAGATGCCCTTGTTTCAGAATTTTAAAGAAATGTTAAATTTAAGTAACTAAGTCAGCATGGTGGATCACCCATCCAAAATTATTACAATCTGTTTCTCAATTTATCAGTCTCCCTAGAGACCATTAAGTCCTATGCACAACCACAATAGTTTCATTTTAAATGCTCAGAAGCATAGCCTGGAAATTAAGATGGGAGCTTAATTTATTTCTTCTCCATTCAACTCTTATTCTTTTTTCCAGTGCTTTGTAAACGGATTTATTTTTAATTACAGTTATTCTAAGAAAAGAATTTTAAAGAAAAAGAACACGGATCTTTGCCATTCACCTTGCTTTCACACTTCCGTTTCTCATTGTCCATGTCCTATATTGTCTGTCAAGTTCTGCCTTTAAAGTGTGGTGGGGCGGGAGCCAGGAGGGAAGTTCCACCCTATCCAAACTTTTGGTGACTGCTTCCTCCTCTAAACTCCTATGGCACAGATTATGTTAAACATTCACTTTGTACTTAATATGTGTATTACACTTACTATTACCGCATAACAATAACAAAAGAATTACCCCAAAATTTAGTGGGTTAAAACAACCACTTTATGATGCTCTAGGACTAAGAAAGTCAAGAATTCAGATACCACACAGTGGGAATGGCTTTATCTCTGTTCCACGACATCCACACTTAAGCAGGGAGTTAATGCCTAGAGGCTACAATCATCTGGAGATGATTTCACTCACATGCCTGGTGGTTGATACTGGCTCTAGGCTGCTACCTCAGTGAGACTTAAACAGGGGTTGTCAACCAAAGGACCTACTTCAGCCTCTCCATGTGGCCTGGGCTTTCTTACAGCATGATGGCCTCAGGGTAGTGGTGGTCTTCTGTCTGGAGGCTCAGTGCTTCAACAGTGAGCAAGGCAAAAGCTGCAATGCTTTTCATGACCCAGCCACCTCTGTAGTGATGCAGCAGCATTTCCTCTGCCTTCTGTTGGCTACAAGCAAATTCCTCAATCTAACTAGATTCAAGGGAAGGGACATACACTCCACGTCTTATGGGATGTCAAACAATTTGTGAATATATGTTTTTAAACTGCTACAATGCATTTCCTTATGTCATTACTTTTTATGTATATGTCTTGGCTCTTCAGCTTCATATTGTCCTAAGCTGATAGAATTGCCAGAAATAGCAAATAAAAATATGGAACTCCCCAATAAATGTGACTTTCAGATTAATATTTTTTTAGCATAGATAGGTATCTCCAATCCAGTATATAGGACATACGCATACTAAAAAATTATTTGTTGTTTATCTGAAATTCAAATTAAAGTGGATACTCCTTTGTTTTAGCAGATAATCCTACTCAAGCACATACCTCTGTGCCATAGGTATCAGAGAGATTCAGTTATACCTGTTATCGACCCAAATATTGTATCTGATTATATTACTGAATAACTACATATACCAGATCACTAAACTCTACTCCCTATACAGGAATCATAAAGTGAAATCACCTATTCTACACCCAGATCTTCAGGTTGCTACCTCACCGTGATAAGGAAGACCCTTAGAGCCTGATCTGGGCACAATCTTACTTTGCTTCCAGAAACAAAATAAGTTATTAAGTAAAATTTTTCAGATTTTAAAGTTGCCATTAGATTTGAAAACTCCACAGCAAAGGTTTCTTAAGTTTTTAAAAGAAAATTGGCCATTTTTATACAGCTTGTTTTTAAAAAATAACAATTAACACTACTTCAAAATGTTTATG
Source organism: Acinonyx jubatus (assembly GCF_027475565.1). Lineage (NCBI taxonomy): Eukaryota > Metazoa > Chordata > Mammalia > Carnivora > Felidae > Acinonyx > Acinonyx jubatus. Next base: position 167,538,525 of record NC_069381.1, read on the forward strand.
CTTTCTTCCGTCGTCATTGAACAGTTGTCTCTCTTCTGTTTTGGAATTTACGTTATCTGAAAGATTCTTGCCAAATGTGCTATGAAATTTTCAACAATAGAGGGCACTTAGTGGGACTCCAACACTATTATAAGTTTATAAATCCTAAGCCTTATTTATATACTGATTAGATAAAAGTACTATAACTATTTTGTGAGAATTCACATTTTCATCTTTATATTTGTTTAGCTATGAGAAAAAGATTTAAGCTGTCTACTGAAATATCATGTAGAGAGCTATTTTATTTATAAACATATGTCATCAGTAAGTTTTTTAACAAAAATTAGGTTCTTTGGAGGTCGGGATTTAGATGACACAAGATCACTCTATTGTGCACCTGAAACTAATATAACATTGTATGTTAACTATACTGGAATTAAAATAAAATAAAATAAAATAATTAAAATAGATGACATAGGAAGAGTTTAAAAGAGATAAAGTGCTTTGCATAAAATAAACAAGAAATGGGCAAGATTGAGTTACTGAGACAGGGTAGAAAGAGAAAAGTTCAGAGGAAAAGAAGCCCAGCAATGTAATGGGATATACGTGCTCTATAAGAATAGATGACCAAAAAAAAAAAAAAAAAAAGATATAGAAGTTAGACAATGTTTCATAGATTATTTAGAAATTGGCTTAATAATTCTCCTTCCTATTTCCTTGCCCTTGACTATTTCCCTTCCACACTGATTCTGGGCTTGGCCACGTGACTCGCTATGGCAAAACTGACATAAGCAGAGATTTGGAAAGTGCCTATTTATTAAAGGTTTATCTCTTGCTATTCTTCAGAACTCGGTTGCTGCTACCATGTTAAAATCCAAGGCTAGTCTTCTGGATGATAATAGACGCATGGCCCAGTCAACCCAAATACCCTAGCCAACAGCCAACATCAAATGAGAAATGCCATTCTAGACCACCCAGCCCACAGATGGCTGTAGAACTACATGGTCAACCCACAGACTCATAAAATGAGTTGTTACCTTAAACATAAAATGGAACAACCATAAAATGATTGGTACCTTACCTTAAAGTTTTGAGGTGATTTGTCATGGAGCAAAATCTAACAGATCTAAATATTATCTGAGTTTAAATGGTATGCTGCCCTGTAATGTAAACTTTCCTTTGTTCTAAATATGCAATAAAAATTTTCTAGAGAATCAGGCCATGTTGGTGACAATTAGGAAGCAGAATAAAATTGGACAATGGTGGTAATTTAGAGGCAGAACAATTGGATGACATGGTATGGGAAAAGAATTAATATAGGCAGAAGATAAATAGTACAATAGACAAAGAGGATAACATAACATCTAGAACTCAAGCCAGTAGTAACTGGCATTCATGAAACTGAAGCTTTAAAAAATGACACTGGATTGGAAGTTGGAGCCAATTTTATGAAGAGATTGATTAAAAATAATAATAAAAATACAAGATAACCCAGTAGACCTATTGAGCATCTAAGAGGCTGACATGGGTTATATGTTAAAAATAATAATAATAACAATAATAATAATAATAATAATAATAAAGATATAATGGGGAGGCTAAAATATACTCACTTTGTCTACTCATCTTTGAAATTAATTTGAAAGGCAACATAGGACATCTGGATGACTCAGTCAGTTAAATGACCCACTCTTGATTTCAGCTCAGGTCATTAACTCCACCTCCGGGTGGGTTCAAACCCCACCTCTGGCTCTGTGCTGGCAGTGTGGAACCTGCTTGGAACTCTCTCTATATCCTCTCTGTCTCTGCCCCAGCCCCTGAATAATAAAGAATTTACTTATTAAATAAATTAACTTAAAAAAAATTTTTTAAAGGTAACTTGGTCAGGACTAAAGATTAACCATATCCATGGCTGTACTTGAAGTGCACAATGTTTTTTCTTGCTTCTAGAAGTTCCTTTATCTTTCCTATCAGTAAGTAGTTGTTTAAGAATTTACCATTGAATTTGCTCATATTCACTCCATGAAAATGGTATTAACTATGACCACCCTGGTGACCAGAAGAGGGTGGAATAGGAGGGGTGAGTTGAAGTTTGTTAATACTTGTAGAATGCAGGTAAAGTCCTCAGATAAAATGCAGACCATGAGAGTAGCAAAATAGAAAGTTTGTATTAAACAAGTCATTGAAGGTCTATTTTGTTCAACAAGATATGGCCTTCAGTTAAATTCATTTTTAAAGACAGAACTCAGGTTAACAGGAAACATTATCCAAAAATGTAAATTCTATACCAAGAAAGAAGCACATCACTCATATGAGGACTTTAAAAGACAAAACAGATGAACATATGGGAAGGGAAACAAAAATAATATAAAAACAGGGAGGGGGACAAAACAGAAGAGGTTCATAAATATGAAAGAAAAAACAGGGTTGCTGGAGGGGGTGTGGGAAGAGGGATGGCCTAAATGGGTAAGAGGCATTAAGGAATCTCCTGAAATCATTGTTTCACTATATGCTAACTAATTGGGATTTAAATTTAAAAAAATAAAAAATTAAATTAAAAAAAAAGAAAAAAGCAAAAAAATCAATAAATAAAATAAAAATAAAGCAGCAGAATATTAATAATATTTAAAATTGCAACAATTTAAGCCTCTATAATTTCATAGAGTGATATCTACATTCTCATTTCATTTTGAAATATTTCAAACCACTAATATTTCATTAAGTTAAAAGTAAACCACCTTTTTAAATGTTTATTTTTTGAAAGAGAGGAAGAGAGAGAGTAGGGAGGAGGGGCAGAGAGAGAGAGAGCGAATCCCAAGCAGGCTCTATGCTGTCAACACAGAGCCCAATTCGGGTCTCATTCTCACAAACCATGAGTCATGACCTGCACCAAAATCAAGAGTCAGACATTTAACCAACTGAGCCACCCAAGCACCCCAAAAGTAAACCACTTTTATAGATATATTCTAAAATAAATTACATACTATTTCTAAGAATATAGTTTCCATAAATATATACAGTTTCCACTTTTCCTAAAGAATGGCCAGAACTATACATAAAGTGCCTATAAATTGCAAAGAATTTGCAAGAATACTACATAATAAGAATTTAAAAATAATATTTGAAAAGAATTCTAATGAGATATAAGCAAATTTTATATCTTAATTTTTTTTGGAATACTTTTTAGTTAATTTGTGGTGTCAATGCATTAAAATATATATCCCACTTACATGTAACAGTGTTTGGATAACTAGTCCCATTATCTCAAAGTGTTATCAGCTTTTTGAGCCATTACTAAGCTAGCAATCACAAATTTAAGATATTACACAAGAAATTTCAAGGGGAAATTTGTTAATTCTTGAAAATCTCCCAGAATACTAACTGAATGATCTTTATTTTAAACATGCTGTCAATCATTATAATTATCAGAGAAGATAAAATTATATTCAGGAAAAAGAAAAATAGCATTTCCTATGAAGAACCATTTAAAATGATAAAAGTAATCATTTGCTAAGCCCAAGAACATGGAGAACACAGGGGGACATTAAGGAAAAAAAATCAATGACAGAAGTTGTAGGTTTTCAAAACCAAGCTTTTTTTAACTTTCTGTTTTCAGAGCAGTTTTAGGGTCATAGCAAAATTGAGGGGAAAATATAGAAATTTCCCATGTTCCACTTGTCTCCACATATGTATAGCCTTCCTTATTACCAATAATCCCTACCAGAATGGTATATTTGTTACATTTGATGGATCTACACTGAATGTCATTATCACCCAGAGCCCATAGTTTACATCAGGATTCATTCATGGTGTTGTACATTCTATAGATTTGAATATTCTATGGGTTTAGAAAAATGTATAACAACATGCATCCAACATAGTGTATCATACTGAGTATTTTCACTGCCCTAGAAATCCTCTGAGTTCCACCTGTATATCCTTCCCACTTCCTTAACACCTAGCAACCACTGACCTTTTTATTGTCTCCATAGTTTCGCATTTTCCAGAATTTCATATACCTGCAATCATATAGTGTGCAGCTTTTTCAGACTAGTTTCTTGCACTTACTAATATGCATGTAAGTGTCCTTCATGTCTTTTCATGGCTTGATGGTTCAATTGTTTGGAGCACTGAATAAAATTCCATTATCTGTATGTATCATGGTTTATTTATCCACTCACTTACTAAAGGACATCTTGTTTGATTCCAAGTTTTAAACATTATGAATAAAGTTGCTATAAACATCCATGTACAGCTTCTGTGTGAATATAATTTTTCAACTCCCTTGGGTAAATACCAAGGAGTGTGATTGCTGGATCATATGGTAAACGTATGTTTAATTTTGTAAGATACCACCAAACTGTCTTCCAAAGTGGCTGTACCATTTCTGCATCTCACCAGCAATATATGAAAGTTCCTGTTTTTCCACATCCTCACCAGAACTTATTGTTGTCACTGTTCTAGATTTTGGACATTCTAATATGTGTCTAATGGCATCTCATTGTTGTTTTAATTTGCATTTTCCTAATACTCTTGATGAGTATATTTTCATGGCTTATTTCCATCTGTATATATTCTTTAATACAGTGTCTGTTAAGTTCTTTGGCCTATCTTTAAGTATGATTGTTTTCTTATTGTTGAGTTTTAAATGTTCTTCATATATTTTGACTAATAGTCTTTTATCAGATATGTCTTTGGCAAATATTTCCATGTAGTCTGTAGCTTATCTCCTCATTCTCTTGATATTGTCTTTTGCAGAGAAGAAATTTTTAATTTTAATGAAGTCTAGCCTATTATCTCTTTCACGAATTGTGTCTTTGGTATTGTATCTAAAATGCATGATTATTCCCACCAACCACATTACAGGGTTACTCTTTCTCCACGTCCTCAACAACATCTATTGTTTCTTGTGTGTTGTTGAGTTTAGCCCTTCTGACAGGCATGAGGGATACGTCATTGTAATTTTGATCTGTATTTTCCTGGTGATCGGTGATGTTGAGCATCTTTTCATGTGTCTGTTGACCACCTGCATGTTTTATTTAGAAAAATGTGTATTCATGTCTTCTTCCTAGTTTTAATTTGATTAATCATTTTGGGGGTGCTCCAGTATATAAGTTATTTATATATTTTCAATACTAACCCTTTATCAGATATGTCATTTGCAAATATATTCTCCAATTCTGTATGTTGCTTTTTAGTTTTGTTGATTATTTCCTTCACTGTGCAGAAGCTTTTTATTCTGATGAAGTCCCAATAGTTTATTTTTGCTTTTGTTTTCCTTGTCTCTGGAGACATAACTAGAAAGAAGTTGATATGGCCAATGTCAAAGAGGTTACTGCCTGTGTGCTCCTCTGGTATATTTATGGTTTCAAGTCTCATATTTAGGTCCTTAATCCATTTTGAGTTTATTTTTGTGTATAGTGTAAGAGAGTGGCCCAGTTTGATTCTTTTGTAGGTGCAGCCAATCTGGAAAACAGTATGAAGTTTCCTCAAAAAGTTAAAAATAGAACTACTCTACAATTCAGCAATTGCACTACTAGATATTTACCCAAAGAATACAAAAACACTAATTCAAATGGATACATGCACCCCAATGTTTATAGCAGCATTACCTACAATAGCTGAATTATGGAAACAGCCCAAGTGTCCACTGATTGATTAATGGATAAAGAAGATGTGATGTGTGTGTGTATGTATGTATATGTATGTTTTATGTGTATATATATGTATATGTATGTGTATGTACATATATATATATATATCATAGAATATGTGTAATAGGATATTACTTAGCCATAAAAAATGAAATCTTGTCATTTGCAATAACATGGATGGAGCTAGAAAGTATAATACCAAGTGAAATAAGTCAGTCAGAGATAAACAAATACCATATGATTTAACTCATATTTGGAATTTAAGAAACAAAACAAAAGAGCAAAGGGAAAAGAGAAAGGGAGAGGCAAACCAAGAAACAGACTCGAAACTATAAAGAACAGACTGATAGTTACCAGAGGAAAGGTGGTTAGGGACATAGATTAAATAGGTGATGGGGATTAAGGAGGACACTTGTGATGACCACCAGGTATTGTATGGAAGTGTTGAATCACTGTATTGTACATCTGAAACTATTATTACACTGTATGTTAACTAATTAATTTAAATAAAAAATAAATAAAAAACATGAATTTACCCAAGATCATCTGTTTTCTCCTATGTTATCCTATAGGAATGTTATAATTTTGCATTTTACATTAAGGCCTATGATACATTTTGAGTTAATTTTGTGATAAGTGTGAAGTCTGTGTCTAACTCATCTTTTGGCATGTGGCTGTCCAGTTGTCCCAGTACCATTTGTTTAAGAGACTGTTTTTGCTCCATCATATGGCTTTTGCTCCTTTGCCAAAAATCAGTTGACTATATTTATGGGAATCTATTTCTAGGCTCTGTATTCTGTTTTATTCATCTATTTGTCTATTCTTTCACCAATACCACTTTGTCTTCATTACTGCGTATTTTAGTAAGTCTTGAAGTCAGGTAGCATCAGCATCTTACTTTTATTTCTCTTTTAATATTATGTTGGCTATTCTGAGTCTATAGCCCCTTCATATAAACTTTATAATTAGTATGTTAATATCCACAAAATAACTGATGGAATTATTATTAGAATTGCATTGAATCTATAAACCAAGTTGGGAAGAACTAATGTCTTGACAATATGAGTCTTCCTATGTATGAACACGGAATATTTTCCACTTATTTAGTTCTTCTTTGACGTGCATTAGCAAGGACTTCCAATACAATGCTGAAAAAGAGTCATAGGAGGGGATATCTTTGCCTTGTGCTTGATCTTTTTGGGAGAGCTCTGAGTTATAATGCCCATATTACATAATGATGGATTACATGTCATTATTCTTTTTTCCAAAGCCGTAGAATATATAACACCAAGAGTAAATTCTAGTGTAAATTATGGACTCTGGGTGATTATGATGATTCAGTGCACATTCATCCTTCATAAAAAATGTACCAATCTGGTGAGTGATGGTGATAATGGAGGAGACCATGCATGTGTTAGGGCAAGGAATATATGGGAAATCTCTGTATCTTCCCTTCAATGTGGCTGTGAACTTAAAACTACTCTTAAAAAAATTGTCCTAATTTTATAAAAAATGTAAGACAAGACCAACAGCTCAAAATTTAATATTATTATATAAAACTAAATTATAAAAAACTCATAAGACTAAAAAAAAGCAAAAAGATAAATTGAAAAGTGAAAGTAAATGAAGTATCTTACAAACAAGAAGATAGAAGGCAAAGACACACTCTTAATTAAAAATATAAGCTATTAATGCATAAAGACTAAGTATAAAAAAATAAAAGTTGTTCCAAAGCGCATGAGAGATAAGGAAAGCAAATGTAAGCTTAGTGCAGACGATGTCAAGAATTTCTGTTTTGATTACTTACTTGCCATCTGAAGATACAAATCTCTTTGAAAAGATTCCCAAGTGAAGTCGTTAGATGAAGAACAAAAGCTGAAGTTATGAGAGCCTTTAGGGATGACCTTTGTCATTTCTGTCCTTCCTTCCCACAATTCTCCCTCCTGGGCACTCCTCAAGCAGTAAATGTGGGCTCTACCTTTATTATGCCCAGGTTCCTTCATGTCTCCCACAACCTCCAGTTCCCTGACCTCCATAACTGAAATGCACAATTAACTGATTCAGCCCACTGCCAATTCCATATACTGCCATTCTGAGATGCTGTATAACATAGAATTACTTAGCACCTAAGCCACTCAGAATTCCAAACTATTTACCACCTACAGTGTGGGTGTGGGGAAGAGAGCTAAGAATGGGCAGAAACTAGGAAAACTAAGCCTTAAAACAGCACTAGATGAAAGTGACTTCAAAGAGAAGAAACACCTTCCCCCTCAAAAAATGTGTCTCAAATATATATGCCAAAAGGTAGATTTGACGTAAAGTAATTCCACGGCATGGTATTTCTCTTTGATTATGCTTTTCATCAGTCTAGTCTTCTCAACCAGTATCAACAGTCAGCAAATTTAAATCTCAATTCATTTTCTATTTTGTTTGAAACAAAAACAAACATGGTTTGTTTTCTGGATTCCAGAACCATAAAGCTAGTAGACTCTGAAAATTACATAAGCTTATTCCTCTGCCTTAAACTATAGCCTAAAAAGCCCCAGAAAAATCTACCCTATGATTAAAGATTTCCAAATATGGTGACTCTGCAGTTTCCCTTAGTAATTACTTTTAAATTCAACAATTTACACCATCAAGAAATATATATTTTGGAAAAGAATGAGGAAAAAAAATCAGGTCTATTTAAAAACCAAAAGAATTGGAAAGTACAAAAATAACCAAATGTTAGGAATTATAATATTTGAAACTGATGATTGACTTCAAGTAACAAGTTAAATATAAATGAAAGATGATGTTTGCCAAACGACTACTTTACTCAAAACAAGAATAGCCAGGCCCATGCCGCTCGCAAAATATCAACCTCAACACTGAACTCTGCACCAAACCAACAGCTCCACATTCTCTAGTCACTCTTAATGAGATGAAAAAGAGTCAACTCAAATCCACTTTGTTTCACAAAAGACTCCAGCCCAAAAGAACTATGCACAGTATTTTAATATTCAGAACAAGCTGTAAATTAATGTCAAAATAATCTCATTTATAGAAATTCTGTATTCTTAATGTATGTGGTTAATATTTAACAATTTAGTCCTTGTGAATTGTGTTATCAGGTTGCTTAGACAGAAACCAATTTCATAGGTATTCAGGATGGGAAAATATCAGAAAGAAGGAATGTTATGGATTGAAATAGCTTTTTATAGGCTACTGTTCAGAAATAGTGAACAAACACTAATATTTAACTCGCATAAATCCCACGTATTTATGCTTCCATATGCAAATGCAACAATGGGAATTTATTTATATTTTGAGCACCTGTAACCAAGACTGTATCTGGAACCTGCATGTCTTTAGTCAGATCATATCCAAGTATGGAAACAGGAAAAATAAAGCCATATAATATAAAGATTTCCAAATATTTTTGTTCAGTTTGTTTATAAATTAGTTATAAGGCAAGAGTCAAAGGCTCTCATTATACTATTTTTCTTTTCATTGATGACCCTGCAAATATTTAAAGAAACAAAAAAGTAAACATGTTATATTTTCTGTCCCTACTTGTTAAGATGTCAATTAATTTGAACAAAAGGAAAGTAGGTCCAATCTAAAATATTTGCATAAAAATTAAATGAATACAAACCGTATTATTTTACAAAATTTTCTTCTAGCAAAATTATGTATCCAACAGGAGAGAATGGGAAAAATCATTTGTGGGATCAGTTTTCATCCATAAACTGCCAATATTTTTCATTTCTGAAGTTTCATGATCTTTTTATGAGTTTCATGATCATGAGCTTTTACTCTCACAGCAAATCTGCAAGACAAAAACTATTTTGAAATGCAAATTTTGTGGTTACAAATTTTTACAAGAGAATTCAAGTTTACTTTTTTAATGTTTATCTATTCATTTTGAGAGAAAAAGAGAGAGAGAACAAGCAGGGGAGGGGCAGAGAGAGAGGAAGAGAAAGAATCATAAACAGGCTCAGCACTGTCAGCACAGAGCCAGACACAGGGCTTGAACCCACACTTAACCAACTGAGCCACCCAGGTGTTGCCATGAAAATTCAAGTTTAAAAATACACAGTAAATTTGAGGCGCCTGAATGGTTCGTGCTGTTGGGCATCCAACTTCAGTTCAGGTCATGATCTCACAATTCATGAGTTCAAGCCCCATGTCGGGCTCTGTGCTGACAGCTCATAACCTGGAACTGCTTCAGATTCTGTGTCTCCCTCTTTCTGCCCCTCCCCAACTCACACTCTACCTCTCCCTGTCTCTTAAAAATGAATAAACGTTAAAAAATTTTTTTTTAATTTCATAGTAAATTTAATATCCTGGTTTAAATAATCCTGGTTTAAATGAAATGTAAGAGATTCAAACATTTCTGCCTCTGTGATTGGAGATAAATCACATGCATGAAACAATTTTTGATAGTTGTTTTAATATGTTTTTAAAATTATATTGTTGAGGAATAATTTTCAATGATTCATTCATTTCTTCTACACGTGACTTCAAATGACATTAGTAAAATTTAAATTTACTTGGTTTTTAAATAGGATTCCATTGAATGCCATCCTGATAAACCCTTAGTCAATAAGATCAAATATCTTCAGTTATTAAGGTATTTTGAATGTATAAACATACTATGGTTTCAAGTTCTAATTTCAACACTTACTAGATATTTAATTTTGAGAAATTACTTAATCCTGAGGTTCCCAAACTGGTGTTATGATAGAATTCCCACAGCACCATAGGATAGTTTACATTTTTGAGGGATTCACGATGGTACTTGACATCTTTTCAATACAGTGCAAACTACTAACTCAAGCTAGTTTACGGTCTCAACATCGGACAATGCCACATTTCTCTGAATGATGACATATCTTCGCAAATTTTAAACAATTGGTGCAATAAAAAGCAAGTATCATTTGAAAGTCAATGTAGAACAGAAAATGAAAGCAGTAGTGTGTAATCTGTGCAAAGTTTGCACAGTTGTGCAGATTCCAACAGGCACACACATCCTACTAGTAATTGTGGGTATTTAAAAATGAAGCATAAATATTAATTTTGGTTTTAATTTGTGTATTTTTATTTTCAAGTGGGTACTAAATTGTTAGAACCTAAGTTGGGACCGACAACTTAATAAAGCAACCTTTTAGGTGTGTCTTTTGGCAGAATGGTACCATGAAAAATTACTAGAACACAAAGGATATAGTGAACTGAAAAAATTTAGGAACCTCTGACTTAATCCCTTGGAGGTACATTTTCTGTGTGTGCAAAATGAATATAAAACCAATTTCACAGAGCTGCTGTGAAAGAGTGCATAATGCATGTAAAAGTATTAACCATAGAAACTATAAATTTTAATTCTTTGATTTCCTGAATGATTGATTGAACATTTCATTTTTGCAACATTATGTGAAAGCTTTATGAAAGTACCACTTTATTATATATCTAAAATAATCTAGAGTATCTATTCAGTTATACCTGGAGAGACGGTATTCTGATCTTAGACCATAGCAGCAAACTGTTTTACAAACTAGTAAGCATAAAGTACAGTCTGCCCTGTAGAATTTTAGTATTGAGGGGATATTTAAAATAGATAATTCCTATATGACATGTATAGAAAGTCTTGGTTAACCAGAATCTTTGATTAACTAGAATACTCTATTTTCCTGAAAGTTCATTTGGAATTGAGTTCATTTTCATGCCACGTTCACTGCTTCCTGTAACTATGTAGCTATGACAGATGATTTGAGGATATGTGAAATTATTAAATAAATTTCTTTTCCATTTCCATGAGAATAAGGTCCAGTGAAAGACTCCTGAATAAAAGCCAATAGATTGAGATTCTACTCCCATTTCAGTGAGTAACTTCAAATCACTTGACATCCCTAGGTGTCAATTTTGTTTCCTCTAAAATGACAAGATCAGTTCTTGTCATGCTCCAAGATTAGTAAGGGATGAAAACAAAATAGAAGCTGGTTTTTATATCTTATATCTTTTGGGGAAGATATGTTATTAGGAAGATAAAACTTACAATCTAATTGGGAAGATAAAACTATAACACTTGGGAAAGTTCAAAAGCAATACAAAACCTTACATTGTCATATGCTAAGTAAGCAATTTCCCTGTTAATAGATTAAATATATTTATCCCAATATATCAGTTTTATTAATAGCATTATTAATGTTAAAGCCATGAACAAATTATTTAACTTTAATAAGTCCTAGTTTCTCAGCTATCAAATGAAAATTATAATGACATCTATTTCACTGTTATAATGGCTGTTATAAAAATTAAATGAGCTAATTTATATGTCATGTGTTAAACTAAATAATTTGGCACTGTGGCCATAATAAGGTTTCAACCATTTAATCCTAGGACGACTTATGTGTGTACCTACTATTATTTCCAGTTTATCAATGAGGTAGCTGGGGCTCAAAAGATTAGCTAACCTGCCCCAGAAGGTGAAAGGCAGCAGCTGGAATATTAGGTAAATTCATCCAGATTGCACAGCCGAAAGACAGGTTACCTCTGATGATAGATGTCCACTCTTAGGATAAGGTACAACTTAGCAGAAGTAGAGTAAGGCCTCATGAAAACTGGCATGTCTGTCTTGATACCTCAGCAACTCCGGTAGAAAATCATTCTCTTGACTCAGCTTCTTTGTTTATGCTTCTTCTCCTGAGGCTGCATCTTTGTGCACATCCACTGCCAGAGTTAGGATAAAGAGCATCATGCTCCTGAGAGCACCTTTACTAGGCAGAATTCTCCCAGGTCTTCCATGCAGTGGTTCCCATAAATTAGAATCACCCAGGGGGGACTTTAAAAACACAAATCCTGGATCTGGTCCAGACAAATTAAATCAGGATCTCTTGGGTCAGGGGTTTAGACTTAAACATGAGCAATATTAAGTGCCCCTAAGTAAGCCCAATGTGCAGCCAGGGCTGATATCCACCAGACCTCAGTGAATTTCTGAATCAGAAGCTGACCCCTGGTCCAATGAGGAATGCCTTACATAAGACTTCCTCTAAAGGAAATATGACTGGAACTTCAGAGTTTTCTGGTGTGTAATAAAGTATTAACCTTGCCCAAAGAGAGATGGGCCTTTGCCTGAGATCATGCCCTTGGAATGTCTTGCCAGATAATAATGTTGTTTGTTTGTTTGTTTGTTTGTTTGTTTTCTTGGGAACAATGGGCCATGTCAGATAGTCTGTGCTAACAATGTCAATTATGGTTGAGGAACCTTAAGTCACAGAGTGTCAGCTTGACCACTGGAGGGGCTAGAGACTGAGATCAGCCATGTGGGTAGTCAAACATATCTACATGACCAATAAAAACTCTGGACACCAAGGCTCAAGTAAACTTCCCTGGTTGGCAGTACTCTGTGAATGCTGTTGCACATTGTTGTTGGGAAAAGTTAGTGTTGTCCTCAAAATTCTACTAGGAAGGGATATGTGGTAGCTTGTGCCTGGAACATTCCTGGATCCTGCCCTCTGCACCACTTCCTTTGTTTCATTTTAATCTCTAACCTTTCTGTAATAAGCTATCACCTCAGCGAGTTATGTGAGTCCTTCTAGTGAGTTACTGAACCTGAGGATGGTTTGGGGGACCCTCGAAGTTGCAGTTGAGATCAGAAATGAGGGTGGTCTTGGGGACTTCCTGTACTTTGTGTGTGGCCTATCCAGTTCACTGGGCTCAGATGGTCTCTGTGGAGACACCAACAATCCACACTGAATAACTCTGCTTGAGTGCAGCCCCAGCACTCTGTCATATCTTTATGCCTTTGCATCAGCTTTTCCCTTTCTGGGAATGCCTTTACTCATTTCCATCACCAATTCACTCTTCCTCATTTGTTATAAATTGTCTCAAGTGTCACTTGCTTCCAGAAACCTCCACAACCCACCTGGATTATATCTTAGCCCTTCCTGTTCTCATAGGACCTCATACTCACATCTAACATATACTTATGGTATTAGAACACTCATGTCTGAAGGTTGGTATTTTTGTTTTCTTCCAAATTCGTATATCTTTGAGAGGACTTTGACGAAGCCCCAATTTTAGCATCAGAGGAACTTCAAGATTTCATATCCATCTTACTCTCTTTCTCATCCCTGCTTTGCTCCCTACTCAATGTCTTAAGGTCATGGGCATTGTGTTATTACATTTGAGTTTTTTATTTGTGAGAAATTGCTGGAAATATTTAAAAATATATAAGACTCAGAGAAGGAATTAGAAAAGAAAAAAATGAAAAAAGACTGGAAAATAATTTACTGGTTCCAAGGGAAAGTAGAGGCAGTGAAAGGGTTTGATGAATAAGGCAAACAATACAATGATAGTCAAAAAGTGGTGGAGCCAAAGAATTTACAGTAATTTACAGAATTTATCATCATAAAAATGATAATTGTTTACAAAAAATGAGAAGATGCAGATGGGAATTTAATAAATATAGAAAGAATGGAAAGTTTTTTCTGCATATTGTCAATAGGTTTACTGCTTTAAAAGATGGTATGCATTACATTTGTTTTATGTATTTTCAGTATACATGGCTATTTCCAGGAACGTGAGTCAGTAACAAGATTCAACTAAAAAATTATCTATTTACAGACTGCGAGTTTCAGGAGGCAGGGACTTTTATCTCTATGTCCCTGGCACAAAGCACAGGCCTGGATTGTGTTAGTTAAATAAATGAGTGCCCTACAAAGAGAAGATAAACCTTGGAGAAAGACAACTCCTGTTTTGACACCATGTTAGAATTATGGGTGCCATTGAAATTGGCCATAACAAGAAGGAGGAATTATCCAGTGCGATGACTCCCATATTCCAGGCCTTAGTCCAGCACCAGTCAGTTACTAAGTTGTCATTGATTTCTCTGTTAAAGAAAAGAAAAATACTACAATAAGTTTAACCTGAAGGTAAATTAATTCCACATTCTTAACTTCTTCCATTATGTTTTCTCTATTCCCCTTACAAAAACATTCATTTGCCCAATATAATAAAAATGGGTAGTAATTGGTTTGCTTTATTAACATACTCACTTGGCCAAATAGAAAAATAACACTATGATAATTCTCAAAAGTTGAGAATTTTACAAAAGTTGAGAATATTACTGATCATGATGTTCAAAAGTGTTATAAATGCCTCAGAAAATGAGAGTGAGCAAGCTCTGAGAAGACACTGTGTGACCCAAACAAGCAGAGAAATGTGCAGTCAGTTATGTTCCCCAGTGACCAGAAGAGCAGAGTCATGTGAGCAAACCACAGCAACAGAGGGAAATGCTGCAGACCTTGTCAGAGCCACACACAGAGTGGCTACATGACCCCACCGTGAAAAAAAAAAAATCTGCAGAGAGGTTTTTGAAATTGGGAAATATTCTTTGTGAAACATTGATATTCTAAGATTTTTACATCACTGTAACTAACCTGTAAATGAAAAATATTTCTGTTCCTTTTATCAAATTTTCCTTCTGATACATTAGAGTCATAATACATACAAATTCAGGAGAATTTCATGCCACTGGACTTTCAGAGAAGATTTGCTGGGCTTTTTAGTGGGAATTAAGCCAAGTGCAGGATCCCATAAAATATAATTTTTTAATGTATTTATTTTTTCAATAGTAATATTAATTAAATGAGTCTATTTGAGTATATGGGAATGCATATTTATATTCGTATGATTTTTAATTATTTTATTTTTAATGATTTTTAAAATAGCTTTTGGTCTTCATTTATTGTTTTAAACATCTAATTCAAATCCATTTTTTCCCACAATTTTTTTATTTTGATCATAGCACCTATAAATTTATTAAGATGTATATGGGAAATTATTCTTCCAAGAATATTGTAACATTGTGGAGGTATCTTCTGTTGTTATCCCCCATCCAAACTGAGTCAGGCTGAACCAGAATAAATAGTTAGACCAAAGATTTAAAAATGATTAAATAAATTTTACAAAGCTCTTAAAAAAAGAAATAGAGGCTATAAAACTATGTAATTAAAGCCTTTTACAGTTACAAGATTTTTTAATGCCATTAAAAGAATGTAAATGGTAATAAATACTCATCTTTTTCAGATTCCTAAAGAATATAGTTCCACAGACTTATATACAAAAGTATAATTGTCTTTATTTTCCTGAAACCCAATTTCTATTTTGAATATCTGTCTCATCAGGATGATAAACCTTAATCTTAGCTAATTTGACATCCCAATTTTTATTTTTCTAGAGCTCTAAATCCTGGGTGTTTACGTACTGCCACAGGATTGGGTAGAACACATCTGGTCCTCAATTGAGAGGGTATGTAGACATTCACTAGGATGTCCAGCATCCCATCCAATCATCAGCCCACATGGGACACTTAGGACATCCTCATTCTTGCCAGGGTTTAGGTTCAGAAGTTCTCTCCACTGCCTCTATATTAATCTTAGTGTGTTTGTATTTCAGGGCTGCTGTAGCAAAAATACAATAGACTGAGGGTTGCTTATAAACCACAGAAATTTATTTCTCAAAGTTCTGGAAGCTGAAAGACTGAGATCAGAGCACCAGCATGGTCAAGTTCTGGTGAGGGCCCCCTTCCAGAAGGAAGGTAGGTTGCTGATTTTTCACTGGATCCTGATAAGGTGGAAGGGACTTCACATGGTGAGTTACCTCTGAGGGCTCTTTTATAAAGGCACTAGCCCCATTCATGAGGGCTCTACCCTTATGATCTAATTAGTGCTCAAAGGCCCCACCTCCAAATGCCATCATAATGGGCATTAAAATCAACATATGAATTGGGGGGAGGGGAATATAAACACTCAAGTCCATAGTACTTAGGGACCCAGGAATCATCTCCACCAGGCTCTCTCTGTTCTTTCTATCCAAATACATCAAGCAGTCATTTCCTCTCTGAAGCTTTGCCAAATCCCAAGCCTTTAAGTCTGAAAATTGAAGATTTTATCTCCGAAGCAGGGGTATACATCTCTTTCTCTGTGACCAAAAATCACCAGCTCCTTCAAGTCTGGGGTAATCTTCAGCTATCTCCACTTGAAACTTCCACCCTTAATCTTGTTTTGAGAGTAGAAGAATCTTTTCTTTTTTTATCAGATGTTTTTGCTTCAAAGAGCACCTAATAAAATCTCCAGTGTGGCTGTGCCTTTGGAAACACAAAAGCCAGAGACTCTAATCTTAATTTTTAGTTTCCAACCTAACAAACACACTCTCCTAAGGGGAAATGTCAGTAAGAAACATCAATTTTTTAAAATTATATTGTTATTTTCTAAACCCATCAACTATTTTCAACCATTTAAGATGGATTTTCTTTCAATCTTTATCATTTTACAGATAATCCATTGTTTCTCCTTCCCTCTGAGTGTGTTGTGGTGTTTTAGATTTCCAACAGGCATTTTAAAAGTTTGATTTTTGTGTGAATACAGCAAAATGTTGTTTTTTCCAACATTTATAAGATTCTGGAGATTTCACAGTATTTAATTTCTACATAATTAAGCTCAGGATGGTAGACAAGAAAAGTATAGCAGCACATCCTGAAGAAAAATGAGGTTTGTGATTTAGTCTGAAATTCACAGGATGTGAATTACAGTTCATGCATATTCTTTTGTTTGCTAATTTATAATTCATTTACGTAATAATGGAAATAGCCTCAGGAGAGAATTGTACGTTTTCAAGACTTTGGAGGATAAGATTTGAAAATTTAATTAATGGTTCAATTTATTAACTATTAAATACTATAGAATGGTTAACCCATCTCCAGATACATAAATGTTCTTAAACAAGAATTGAAAGGTGGGTATGTTTTAAATACTTTTAGTTTCAAAGAGAACTGATTGGGTGCGGGGGTGGGGGGGGGAAGGAGAATATTTAGTATGAGATAGAACTACTATTTAAAATTAGAAAGCAAGTGATTATTTTGAAAGTTTGTTCTACTCCTATTGGTTCTCAATTCTAGCTGTATATTGGAAACACCTTGGAGAATTTTTTTTAAATGCCTATGTTTTAGATCCATCTATAGAGATTTTGATTCAACTTATCTGGAATGAGGCATTTTTTTCAAAACCACTCAAGGTTATTTAAAATGTGCAGCCAGGTTTGAGCACCGCAATTCTATATCATTAGGTCAGAGAGCAGCTAAACACGAGAAGGAAAATTATACAGTGCTAGTTTCCCAAAAGAATAAAATTAAACTCTCCTGAACCTAGTTCTTACAAGACTAACAGTATTCCACAATGTAAGGAAAAACAAATATTCTTTATATAGGGCCTACACAGCAATGACAGGAATGAATATATATTATTTTTAGAAATCAGTTCATCCATTTTCCATGCCCTGATGAGTAAAGTCATTAGCCTGGGCTGGGTCTTAAAAGGCTGAGCTAGATTTGATAGAAGCCAAAGCTAGCCCAGAAATTAAAAACTCTGGAAGACTAGATGTCAAAATAGGTCCAAAATGAGAAGAAAACTGGGACTAGAAACAACAGGGGACAGACAAATCCAAGGACATACTCAGAAATGGAGTCCCAAACACCAATCGTCAGTGGAAGGAAGCATTTTAGTAACAACAGAGAGTCCACGGGTGTGGAGCACAGTTAGAACAACCACCACCAGAAAAAGGATTTGGCTTAATTTTTAAGAAATGATACTTGACAAAGTCATTATTATTATAATGAGGTATTGTACTTGAATCCACAATGAACTGTGATTTGCAGATAGTAGACTGCAGCTCTGGAATTATCTATGTGCACTAATTGACATCCGTAGAAAGTTCTGGGGTCTGGGAAGAAGAAGAAGAAGGAAAAGATAAGAATATGTAGGCTTGTGCATGCACTGAACTAGGAATCTAGTGAGAGGAAGAAATGAAAATAGAGGTGAAAGCACAGTGAGTATCTTCCTGCCTAGCCCAGTGGACTGGCATAGACATTATGTGGAGAGAAACATCTGGGAGCAGAAAGACCTAGTGTACTTCTCTAGGAAAGCCTATGTGGAAGTCAGGCACAAGAAATCTCAAGGAATCTTGTTTCAGGGCTAGGAGACAGACACAAAATAAAATTAAAGCAAGAAGCATTTTACATGCTCTTCCCCAGACTAGGGTTAAGCCCTGGGGCTCAGGGTTGTCACCAGCAACCTGACTTACAGGGCATAGAAGAGATATTAGCAAGGAACCACAGGGGCGCCTGAATACCTATGAGGTATCTTCAGAAGATAAGTAAATATACATGGAGAACTTTGGGAGTTAAGAGCAGGTCTTGCATGAGCAGGGTAACTTAAAAAGCCCTCTTTATGTGGATTTTAATACCAAATAACTTCATTTATGCCCACAGGCTTCAGCCTGGGTTATTTGAATTACATGGTTACTTAATGAAACATTGTTTCATACACTTTCTATAAAGTCGTCTCACTTTATAGAAACCCAGTAGATGATGACGCAAGTTTTACTCTCGTTTTATATTGAAATTCAAAAAAGATAAATACCTGGTCAGTATCACCCATCATGAAATTTAACTTTGTTTCCTGATTTAAAATAATAATAACAATAACAATAATAATAGTAATAATAAACCCTGATACTTGCCACTGGGCATGCTCAAGGCACAAGTGGGGCCTCTGCTCATGACTACAGCTCTTCATTGAAAAAGTCTGTGTTCCAAAGAAGAAACAGAAACGACAGACTTTGTTACACAATAATGAGATGCTCACATACTAATGCATTTGAAAACATTTGTCGGTAACACTACATGCTAAGAGGAATTTGTTGGTATCATGGATGCCAGTGAACACTATTTTCATTAGTACTTTTAAAAAATGATGAAATCTTTCTTTTATAGCCAGCCCTCATACCAATTCCTAATTAAAACTGAGAGAATAATATGAAATCATGCTCCTGGCAACTATGTGTAAGATAATTTTTATGCTGTCTTGACCCAGTTTAAAGGCCCTGCCTAGAGGCTGCTGCTGATTGAGTCCATATGCCCAGCCTCTTCCCTTATCAGAGTCCCATACTCTGGGCCACCACACACCAGCCCTGATTGCATCAGGGCAAACATCTAGGGGCAGCCTCCATGTTCCAGAACCTGCAAGTTATTCAAATTGCCAATCCACAGGGAGCCCACAAAACCTAGCTAAACTCACCAATCTTACCATATATAAGCTGCCTCCTATAGTTCTAGCTTGTTGTTACCCTGTCCCTGGATACAACTCCCTATGTGTCCCTGAGTTACAACTTTCTGTTATTTAGAACAGTAAGTAACAAAGAACTATACCTTTCATCTGTCTCATCGACCCCAGTGTCAGTGTGTTGTTCTGCCATAAAAATATAAACTAAAATACCTTTAAATCTGTTATAGACTGAATGTTTCCCAAAAATTCATATGCTGAAGCACTAACCCTCAATGTGATGGTATTAGGAGATGGGGCCTCTGGGAGGTAATTAGTTTCAAATGAGGTCATGAGGATGGATCCTCCATGATGGTATTAGTGCCCTTATGAGAAGAGGAAGAGACATCAGAGTTTCCTCTCTCCACCATGTAAGGATACAGCAAGAAGGCAGCTGTCAGCAGGCCAGGAAGATGATCCTCACCAGAACCCAATCTTCCTGGTACTGATCTCAGATGTCTAGCCTCCAGAACTGTGAGAAATAAACTTCTGTTGTTTAACCCATCAAGTCTATGGTATTTTGTTATAGCAACTAGAGCTAAGAAAAAAATCTTACAAATACCATGGAATGAAGGCAAGATGAGGTAGCTCTTTGGGAGTACAATATGTTCTGGTGCTCTGACTTTATACAAGTATGGAAATTGGAGAATTAGGTAGTTAGCTTGACTCTCTTTGACTATTTCTTCCAAATATCTGTTACCTCCTCTGGACTTTTAACAGATGAGATTGAGTTTGAGGCACCTGCCTAAATGCAGGAACATCACCATGAAAAGAGATCTCTCTGTTTTAGTGAGCAGAATACAAGTGGCCCCAATTTACACTAGGTTTGGAAAATAACTCTTGGCTGGCTGGGTGGTTGGATACAGGGCCATGTCACCAATTCTAGGAGAGTCTAAGTCTTCTAGCTTTCATGTGAGAACACTTAGTAACGTTAAAACATGAAAATGAGAGATCAGTTTACATTGCTTTTAACTTGTTAATACCACACAATATCAAAACCCCAAGATATATTTTTGAAGGGCCTGGGGATAGAAAGTCAAGCCATCGTGTACTTCTAGCTCAAAAGAAAAGAAACCCAAACAGTTATGTTTACTAATAAAGACATCCTTCCTCACGCACAGCAAAGTATGCCATATCGTTGGCATCCATTGTGACTTATGTTTGGAAAAAAAACAAAAGAGAAGACAGGGAGTTAGGAAGACTTACAAAGATAAAAGTCAAACAATGACCAAGATCAGAGACAAAGAGAGAACGTTGTGTCCTACAATTGTAGATGATAACACTAACAAAGCATTAATGGCTGGCTGATTCAGGTCACCTGTTCCTCACCATTGCCTTTGAAATCTGTAGGGTAACCGCATGTGGAAGGTATGTAAGGTGACTGAAAATTAGACTAACTTGAAGCTATATTTGATATGTTCTCACTGATTTCTGAAGCAAAAAGCAAACTTCAACAGCAGATAGCTTCAGGTCACTATGAAACAGGAAAGGTAAATAAATTCCTGGCATTCTACTTAAAGCTTTTTATTGATGAAAACTAGAATAGCACCATGAAATTCAATTTCAGAAGAAGGTAAGAAAAAGGCTTTGAGATCTACAACATATTGAATGGAAGCAAGGACACTTGAATTTTTTTTAAGCCTAAGAATATAAACTTTTTAAACTTAGCAATTTAGGCTGTTTCTTTGGAAAGTTCTAATCATTTCAAAGACCTAGTAAGTATATTAAACTAATTTTAAAGCTTGTAATATTAATCCTTATACTGGTATGGAAAAATCCTAGTAACAGAGGTCATTCTGGAGAATGCTATAGATATCACACACAAATTTAGCAGCAACCTGTAGGTCTCATAAGAAAAATGTTTTCTAGTATATGGGAGACTTGGAACAAAGAAATGGCCAAAGAAAAGAGCAAATTGCCTTCATTTTAAACCATATAACCTCTTTCAAACAAGTCAAGTCACTTTCAGTGCACTTGAAATGAGATAGTTCATTTAAATTGCTTTTCAAGTTTGATTAGCATTCATTTTATCTAAGGAAAAACATTGTTCATACACAATATTATAATTACATCTACTTGCCATACTTAGCTAAAAGAATTTCCAGACATCTGCAGCTGATAATTAAAAATTAATTCAAATTTTTCCTATACTATTTTCACCTTAGCAGTGCTTCTTTCCACAAAAAAAAAAGAAAAGAAAAATATACCTTTAGAGAGTTGTTGGCATTAGTTGACCTAGAAATGAAATCCTAGTGCCCTAGAACTATTGAATGACTCCAGAGGAATTTGCACTACTACAAAGTATCTTATTTATTCTTGCTTGGCCTCAATCTGATTATTGTTATTTTTAATTTACATTTTAAGAAAGAAGGATGTGAGGCAAGCAGTGGCTCTCAGCAAGCAGTGTCTGAGAGGAAGCAGTGTCTGAGAGGACCCATTGGGGTCTAAGGGCCTCCAGCAAGAAGCTAAAGAGAGTTTGTCCAAGAAGAAAATGCCCCCAAGTAATTTTTTATGAAATCTGAGATGAATATATTTTCATATCTTTTAAGTTAGCGTATGTCTCATAATTAATGATGCTAGAAAAGCCTAGTTTAAATAGCATCCTATTTTCTTTCATTGTGGCACAGAAAATAATGAGCCTTTGACAACTGAGGGCATGCTAGAATGGATGAAATATGGAGGAAAACAACAGGGCATGTTCTTCATGAAAAACCCCAAGAAGTGACATGGTACCATATAGCCTATTAATGGTCTGTGAAGAACCCAAGGGAATGAATAATACAAATGATCTGAGACATGGTAGTCATTTTCTTTTTTAAAAAATATCTTTATTTTAAAAAATTATTTAATGCACATGTACAATTTTATATAGTATGATTATATTTCTGTTTTCATAGTATATTTCTGTAATCATAGTATGATTACATTTCTGTTATGTTTCTGTTTTCTATTCATTTTTGGTCTTTTTGAAATATTATTTCTTTTCATTGTTTGCTTATGTCTCTGTAATGGACACACTCTAATTTTGAACCCCTCCAGTGATCTGTATCCTTGTAGTAATTCCCTGCCCTCGGGTGTTGGCAGGACCTTTCTCCTAACCAATAGAATATGGCAAAGGTGATGGGATGGGATATCACATTTCTGATTACATCCCTTTTTATAAGACTCTATCTTAACTGATTTAGCAACAGGAGTTTCTCCTCCTGGCCTTGAAGAAGCAACCAGCCATGTTGTGAACTGACTAGAGAAAGAAACACATGACAAGGAATTGCAGGTGGGCTCTAAGACATTAGGGTGGCCTCAAGCCACCAGCCAGTAAGAAAACAAGGCCCTCAGCCATACAGTCACAAGAAAATGAATGCCACCAGGGTGGCTGGGTGACTCAGTTGGTTTCCTTCTGCCTTTGGCTCAGGTCATGATCTCACAGTTTGTGGGTTCAAGTCCCACGTAGGCTCTGTGCTGACAGCTCAGAGTCTGGAGCCCGCTTCAGATTCTGTGTCTCTCTCTCTCTCTCTGCCTTTCCCCCACTCACACTCTGTCTCTCTCTCTCTCTCTGTCTCTCTCTCTCTCTGTCTCTCTCTCTCTCTCTCTCTCTCTCTCTCTCTCTGTGTGTGTGTGTGTGTGTGTCTCAACAATAAATGAACATTAAAAAAAATTTTTTTAAAGAAAGAAAATGAATGCCACCAACTGTCATGTGAGCTTGGAAAAGCATCACAAGCTTCAGAAGAGAATTCTGTCCTCGCAACACCTTTACTGCAGCCTTGCTAGATGCTGAGCAGAGGATTCAGCTGAGCACATTTTTATCCTGACCCATAAAAAATATGAGAAAATAGGTGTATGTTGTTTTAAACTTCTACATTTGTGTTAACTTGTTATACAATGATAGACAATTAATACATTACCCTTCTCTTTTTTCTTTCTCCTGTCTACCCACAGCATCACTATCACCGTCACCACCTGGGTAACCCAGGTGACAAGGACTCTTAGATTACAAAATTATAAATATTTACAAAATACACATATATTTAGAGTGCGGGGAATCTCACTTATATTTCAAAACTTGGATCTTATGCAACATCATCTGCATCCTGATCCATTTCTCAGTCACCAGTACTGCATAGAAATCTTTCTGAGTTTCCAAGTATGGTTCTATACAGTCTTTAATGGATACAAAAGAGTCCGTGGTATAAATGTGCTATGATGGGCATTCATTTTGTTTCCAATTCTTTGCCACTATGAATAATGTTACAACCAATACTCTGTATACAATCTTCATGAGTGCTATTATTTCTACTGGCTAGATTCCTAGGAGAGAGACTGCTCCATCAAAGTCAACTATGCATTTGTTTCTTTTAATAGTACCACATTGCTTTCCAAAAAGGATGCAATAATTTACATTTTTGTTAGTAAAATCTGAAAATATACTCACTTCTCCATCCCTGGGCAGAAAGTGGTATTTTCCTTCTTTTTAATTTTGGCCAGTCTGAGAGATACACAGGTGTAAACTTAATTTACTTTTGCCTGCCTGTAAGGATTCTGAATCCTTTTTATTAGATCTTCTATGATTTGCCTGGTGCTAACCTTTGTATATTCTTTTCTTGGATTATTTCCTTGTTCATGTGTAAGAACTCTTTATGCATTATAGATATTAGCCTTCTGTCTGTGTTCTGCATACAAATATATTTTCGAAATATATTGTTTTTTCTATTCACTTAAAAAATTTTTTTAACATTTATTCATTTTTAAGAGACAGAGAGACAGAGTGTGAGTGGGGGAGGAGCAGAGAGGGAGGAAGACACAGAATCTGAAGCAGGCTCCAGGATCTGAGCTGTCCGGACAGAGCTGATGTGAGGCTCGAACTCACGAACCACAAGATCGTGACCTGAGCTGAAGTTGGATGCTTAACTGACTGAGCCACCCAGGTGCCCCTCTATTCACTTTTTTTTAATGTTTATTTATTTATTTTGAGAGAGAGAGAAAGAGAGAGTGTGAGCGGGGGAGGGGCAGAGAGAGAGAGGGACAGAAAAAAATCCCAAGCAGGCTCTGTTCTGTCAGTGCAGTGGGGGCTCAGATCTCACAAACCGTGAGATCACAACTCAGCCAAAATCAAGAGTCAGATGCTCAACCAACTGAGCCACCCAGGCGCCCCTCTACTTACTTTTTAAAAAATAAAACTCTTTCCCCTCAGTTTATACCCATGTTCTTCTGGATTTTTTTTGTAGGTGTTCATTATTGTGTTTTTGTTAAATTTAATTTTTAATCCACCCAAAATTCATCTATATGGCGTGAGGTACTGGTGCAATCATATTTACTTCCTGATGGATAGCCAGTTGGGCTAGCACCATATGGCACAAAAACCATCATTTTCCCAATGAGCTAAAATACCACCTTGGCCATATGTTAAATTCTCATCCTCACCAGGAACTATTTTCAGACTTTTGATTCTTTTCCACCGGTCTGTTCTGATGCCAATGCCATATTGATTTAAATACAGTAAGTTACAGCATGTTCTCTTCTAGTAAGGCAGAAGCCTTACTTTCTAGTCCTCTTCTCAAAAATACCTTACCTTAAGTATTTATTCCTTCAAAAAAATTTTTGAAGACTTCATCATATTGAAAAAGTTAGTTTGTTGGGAGTTCTAATTAAAACAGGAATTTCACTTTTATATTAACATTTAGAAGATTCACACTTAATTGTTATTAGTCCTTTGCACCCAAAAATGTATTCCAGCCCCTTATTCACATCTCGCATTATATTCTTTGAAACAAATCTGTAGTGTTCTTTGTATGTTAATTTTTTTTAATGTTTACTTATTTTTGAGAGAGAAAGACAGAGAATGAGTGGGGGAGGAGCAGAGAGAGAGGGAGACCCAGAATCTGAAACAGGCTCCAGGCTCTGAGCTGTCAGCAGAGAGCCAGCCGGATGCAGGGCTCAAACCCACGAACTGAGAGATCATGACTTGAGCCAAAGTCAGAACTCAACCTACTGAGCCACCCAGGCACCACCAGATCTGTAGTTTTCCACATAAGGATGAGTCCAGCACAAGTTCTCTCCTTGAGACTCTCACTGGATCCAGGGACTCACTGTAACACAGACATAAGCCCAGCAAATTTTCTCCTTTTCTCCTTTCCCCCTCCATTTCCTTTTCTTTTTGATGTTTACTCATTTAATGAGAATTTGGGTCCCTACAATAGCAAAACACCTAAACATGATTAGGTATTACATATTTGGGGATTTGCTTTAACAGAAGTCAGCTTAGTAAAAGCAAATTTTGCATAAAGGCAACTAAAAACTTTTGCACAATCCGCTTTTCTTCCACTCTGGCAAGGTTTCCACATAGAAATATTTCTCTTCAGTTTTATCAGGTATCATGTTAGGAAATTGTCAAAATTTGTAATATTTGTTGTTCTTACAAATATAAGTTGAACTCAAGAGTGCAGAAGAAATGGCAATAATATTTGCTTTTGTAATTCCCGTAAGTAGGAAGTGTTACCAGTCAAATCAATGGAATCAGATACATTGATAATAAATTATAGTGGGTGCTTTCTTTTTCCTTTTTTTATGCTAATTGTAAACAACTTTCAGAGTGTTTTATTCATTGCCAGACTGAAGTACGTAAGATGTGAGAGAGAGTTGGTTTGGGTTGTGAGGAGATAAATGGAAAAGGAAGAAAGTTTTCAGGATAATAACATGTAAATGCATGAACGTGAGTACACACACACACACACACACACACACACAAAATCAGGTATATTTTTTTCTAGACAAATATTTCATCAGATTTGAAGTCAAGCAAAAACACAATAGGTTTTCTTTAACTGTACCACCACTGAAAATAAGGTTTTAAATTGCCAGTATATTTTAACCAGACCACTTTTATCCTAGAAACCAAATATACAAAATCTGAGATTTTTACTATCAACTTTGCAAGATTTCTCATTCACCTGAGTGAATGAAACGAGAAGTGCAAGCTTAAAGCTTCCATTTTAGGGGCGCCTGGGTGGCTCAGTCGGTTAAGTGACCAACTTCAGCTCAGGTCATGATGTGGTTTGTGAGTTTGAGCCCTGCATCAGGCTTTGTGCTGACAGCTCAGAGCCTAGAGCCCGCTTCAGATTCTGTCTCCCTCTCTTTCTGACCCTCCCCTGCTCACCTCTGTCTCTCTGTCTCTGTCTCTCTCTCTCATAAATAAACATTAAAAACAAATTTAAAAGCTTCCATTTTACATATTCAACAATACATAATTATATTTCCCTTTTATTTGTAATTATGTCTCTGCTGCTCTAGTTGCCTTTTTTCTGCCTCTAGTGATAGGATAGCTCTGTTAGACCACAAGGAGTAAGTCTTTTACCTTGAAAATTATGCTTGCTTTCTTTCATAACTCCTTTGCCCAACTGGGTTCTAAACTGATGGTAAGCAATTTCCTATTTTTGCAAAGTTAAGAAATAATGTTTCAAGTATCTCTATAACTGAAAACAAATGGAATACAACAAACAATTATTTATAGCAATTCAAATTTCATTTTTAAAGATTATTACACACAGGTTTACATAGGTCCCCTCAATTTTAAGTAGGAGAATCAATTTCATGATGTAGGACAGTCTCAAATTATGACCGCTATACGGTGACAATGCTGCTTTGTTTCTCTCTGAATTTACTTCATTAAATAAAAGGCATGTGTTTTTTTTTTTGAAACTGAAGAAAACATAAAATGATTTTATGACATCACAGTAAAATCAAACCATGTGACTTGGTAGCATTCAGGTTCTACTCTATCCATTTAGGTCTTACACACTTACTTTCCAATCATGCTACATTACAAATAAAGATGAATGTCATGGTGGCTCCATTAGCTACAACCAAAACAAATTAAAATTTAAATGGCATGATGAATAGACTTACTCAAATATAGTGAAGACTGAAATGTCTTGATAACAGGTAGGCTTGAAATGGGTTGATATTACAATATGAATAAGATTTTAGTTACTCAGGTCAACAATATGCCATAGATTGCATGGACGGTTTTTAAAATAATAGCTTTATCCAGGCTCCTGGGTGGCTCAGTCTGTTAAGCATCTGACTTTGGATCAGATCATGATCTCACAGTTTGTGAGTTCGAGTCCCACTTCAGGTGAGCTCACACCCCACTTTGTGTGAACACGAGCCCCACTTTGGGTGAGCCCCGCTTCTTTCTCTCCCATCATGGGACTCTCTCTCTCATCTCTCTGTCTTTGCCCCTCGCTCACTTGCAATCAATCAATCAATCAATCAATAAAAGCTTTATCCATGCAGTCAAAGAGATCTTCCTCATCTAATACTGGATTAAGAAAGTCCACTCTGTCCCACCCTGCTCCAGCCCAGTATTTGTGCTTTTCTTCCTGTTTCTTATACACATTATCTTCCAGGACCCCCATAAGTGCCAGTCATTTTTACAAAGCCTAAAAACTCATTCACTGTAAAATAAAAATGTCTGGTGTTATGTCTAGTACTTTGTATTTGGAATATTCTTAATATTGACATGAAAGTCTTTGTCCCTTATTAAAAGAAGCCATGGAGAAAAGGTAGCAGTGTGGGGGGGGGGGGTGTTAACTTGTGACGAGAGACATGGACTTCTTCCAGAGGGAATA
Organism: Acinonyx jubatus; assembly: GCF_027475565.1. Taxonomy (NCBI): domain Eukaryota; kingdom Metazoa; phylum Chordata; class Mammalia; order Carnivora; family Felidae; genus Acinonyx; species Acinonyx jubatus. The sequence continues at coordinate 167,566,920 of NC_069381.1, forward strand.
GGAAGAACATGACTTTTAGATCCACATTTTTCTCACCTTGCCCCTGTTCCTATGCCATTCTGCCCTTATATCAGATATTCTCTTAAATCTTTCTAATCAGTTTGCCTGCATCTTAAAAAAACACAGATCCCAAAAATACACTTTTACCTATCTCAAAAATTTAGGTCCACATGAAAGGATTAAAAAGACAGCCATTCAGGGGCGCCTGGGTGGCTCAGTTGGTTGAGCGTCCAACTTCAGCTCAGATCATGATCTCGTGGTTTGTGAGTTTGAGCCCCGCATCGGGGCTCTCTCTCTCTGCCCCTTCCCTGCTCATGCTCTGTCTCTGTCTTTCAATAATAAATAAACGTTAAAAAAAATTTAAAAAAAAGACAGCCATTCAACTTCAAGTTTAGTAGAAATCTTCTTATCTGACATATCAGCTAGTGAGTTAAAGTGTAAAGAGGTGAATCATCAAAAAGTATTATATACATACTTTAAACATTTTACTTGAATTTAAAATATACAAACATATATTCATTTTCCAGTTTTTTCATGTAGAGCCCAAAATTTTTGTGAGTATAAATTTACTACCTGGGGCCAATGAGTTTTGCACGATGTCCTGTGTAAACCACACTCCTAATGCAGTCTAGGATTTTCAATTTTCATTTTTTAATATGAAGAGAAATCTCAGAAATGTGGCCCTTCAGAGTAATTTGAATAGGAAATCATTTTATATTGTATAATTCTTTTCTAATGTTTTTACTGATATCTCACTAATACTTAACCTGATAAGATTTTTAAGTGATCTTTTTAATTGAGTCTTTCCAAAGCATTCAGGTTAGTTATCATAGAGACATCAGTTTCTTTTCAGTCTGTCAGCCTATGGAATATTTAATTAAAATGATCTTCTTGTGATTACCAAAAAAAGCTGACAGAAATAAAGTGTGGGGACAAGCTCCCTGACTTAAGGTAGGTAAATATTAGCCTGTCCCAGGAGGAGCAGAAATGACAGAGCAATCCTCAGCTATCCACATTCAGTTTGCTCTGGACATGGCTGGGTTTTGCAGAGGGAATGCAGAGTACCAGTTTAACTGGCAAGGTAGATAAATGGAAGATGAATTGAGGTACAGAGCCTCTACTCAAATACAATATGACCTCATGGACCAACATAACTCCAATAAAGCTTGAGCCAGACATAGGAAAATCCAGTTATCCCAGAGAGTTCTCTCAAGAGACTTTCTCTGCAGAAGACATCAAACACAGAGGATGTACCATGACCATTTCCAATGTGTTTACAATACTAAGATAATAAGTATTGGAGGAAATGAAAATAACTCCAGGAACAGGGTAGACTAAAGAGCACAAACAACTGAAACAAATCAAGCAGTAGCAGAAAAAGAAGAAGTAGCAGCTTTGCTGAAAGAAGTTTTTAACTGTCATTTTTGCAGCATGAAACTGATCCTATTACCATTTTCTGTTACACTAAGGATTGCAGGTGTCACTATTATAATGCAAAATCCTCATCTCACATGGGTAGTGTTTTGTGGTATTCAGAGGAGGAAAAAAACAACTTTCTAATGTGAGGACTAAAGGAAAATAAAAGTCTACAAAATACTTGATAAAATAAGAATGAATTGTTTTAACAGCAGTGGCATATCAGAGTGATCAAAATTCGTGTAGCATATATAGATGATGATTCATCTTTAGTAGACCCTTAATTACTACATTCATCTTAATGATTTGAACCTGTTCCAGAAATATTTAAACCAGGTGCAAAATAAAAGGTAGCATAAAACGTCGCTCCATGTGAAAATAAACTGCAGTTACCATTATTATAAGTAAGACCATGCGACTTAAAGGATATCAATAGCATAGTCTGAATTCTAAAATTTAGAAGAATAAATCAGATATCTTTCATTATGAAAACATGCTCTCATAATCTGATTGTGAGGAGGAGAGAATGGGATAAATAGCTACATTTTGAATTGGGGAAAAAGGGTTTCTTATTTCATCAATAGTAAAATCCTTTATTTTTTCTTTTTAAAATTTTTTATCTTATACACCATGACCAAGTGGAATTTATCCCAGGTATGCAAGGCACATTCAACATTCAAATATCAATTAATGTAGTCATCATCAAGAATAAAAATCATATAATCATATTAATAAATGTACAAAAAGCATTTGACAAAATCCAACACCCATTCATGATTAAAACACACACACATGCACACACACACAGACACACACACCTCAGCAAACTAGGAATATAGTGGGAATTACAGTGGAACTTCCTTAACTTGATAAAGAACATCTACAGAAAACCTTCAGCTAACGTCATATGTAATTATGACAAACTAAAAATCTTCCCCCTCAGATCAGAAACAAGCCAAGGATGACTCCTCCTACCACTTCTGCTCAAGATTGTACTGGAAGTCCTAGGTAATGCAATAAGACAAGAAAAGGAAGTAAAATATATACAGATTGGGAAGCAAGAAATAAAACTATCTTTGTTCACAGATGACATAGTTGTTTATGTAGAAAATCCCAAAGAATCAAAAAAAATCACTTCTGGAATCAATAAACAATTATAGAAAAATTACAGGATATTAGATTAATATCCAAGAGCGGCATTATTACCAAAGACTTTCTCATTGATATAATTGAAATTAAAAGCCACCTTAAAAGGGTCTCAGTGTTATTTAGTACCATGTATGTATTTCTCTTCCCAAACCACATATCGTACCAACAAAACCAACTAAACACACCCTTTTTATACCGACCTTTCATTGAAAATTCACAGCACATGTATTTCTAGACAATTTAAATATTTCCTCTTGGATTCTTAGCTCCAGCTGAGACGTTGTGCCTTCCAACTCCATTCTTAGTACTTCCCATGGCTTGGCAAAAAAAGGCTCCTTTCAGCATAGATGCGAAAGAGCTAAGAAAGAATGGTTTAGGACAGGGATATGGTGGAAGGTTAAGATGGCAGAATGAAGTTTTCACAAGACGCAACTTTGGCCTTTGCTTTTGTTTTCTACCTTAGTGAAAAATTTGACATTTCTGCCTGATTTCAGGTTGAATAAAACCATGTTGTGGATCAAAAAAAAAAGAATTTTATATTAAAGTTTCTTTTAATTCAGACTTTTAGATATATAATAGATAATTCACATGGTCAAAAATTACAAAGTTTAAAACAATGTACAGTAAAGATTCCTTCCAAGATTATCTCCATCTGCCCAGTTCCCAATTGTTTCCTTCCCAGTAACAACTGTTTTATATAATGAGTGTATACACACACACACACACACACACACACACACACACACATTTTGTCAATTTACACAAATGGTTGCATATTATACCTTCCTATACCTTACTTTTTCATTTAACACTGTATCTTTAAAAACTTTCTAAGTCAGTACATAGAGCACTTTCTTCTTTGTTTGTTTTTAACAAGTGAAAAATATTTAATTGTATTAATGTGTCATAATTTATTTAACCAATATACTCTGTAAATTGGCACATCTATCATTTCGCACGTTAAGAATTTATCTATGAGAAATAAAGCTACTGGTTTAAAAAAGTGAAATGTACATTTGTAATTTTGACAAATATTGTCAATTGCCCTTTATATGCAGTCACTTGTATTTATACCACTCTGAGCAATGAATAGGAGGGCTTGTTTCCCATTACTGATAGATTACATTATAAAACTCAAAATTTTGCCAATATGACAAAAGAAATCGCTCCAGTGTAGCCTTTGTATGCATGTCTCTAATATTCAGTGAGGTTGCTACCTTTTTATATATTTTTAAATTATTTGTATTTTGTTAATTCTGAGCTATCTGTTCATATTTTTTGCCTTCTTATATTTTGGGTTATCAGTCTTTTGTTGAGCCCTAGTATCTTTCCATATAATGGTGAGATTAACTGTTTGTTTGTGATGTGGGTTACAGAATTTTTCCAAGTTTGCAATTTGTCTTTTGACTTACCATGTGGTGTTTTGTCATGAAGATTTTTTTCTTTTTATATTTCCAAATTTGCTAATCTTTTTTAATTGAAGTTCCTGGATTTTGATTCCTATGTAGAAAAGCCTTCCCATTGAAAAGTGGATTTTCATCTAGAATTTAAGGGCTTCTTTTTTTTTATATGTAAATTCTTAATGCATTTGGAATTTATCATAGTATATAATTTACAATGTGCATCCAATTTTATTTTTTCCAAAAAACTACCCATTGTCCTAAGACCATTTGTTAACCAATCCACTTTTACCCTCCTGTTTTGAGATAGCCCTTTGTAATATACTAGATTGTTGTCTCATTTATTTGTAGCTGCTATTTATTGATATACATATTCTTTGTTGAATATTGAGACATGAAGTGTCTTATACCAGGAAATCCATCCCCTACAAGTATTGCTCCTTTTTCGAGAGTTTTTGTCAATATTCCCATTTGTATATTTTTTCTATAAAAACATTATAATCAGTTTTCCTAGTATATAAACACTTGGTATTCTTTTGGGTCACTTTACATTTGTACCATGAATAATTGAAGGAATTTACATTGGACTATTTTATAATTTCATGAAGAATTGATAACTTCATGATTTTTTAATTTTCCTGTCAAAACCTTGCTATGTCTTCCCATTATATCATTTCTTTTATGTCTTTCGGTAGCATTCTAAAGTTTTCTAAATATAGGTTTTATATTTCTTGATGTGTTGATTCCTAGGTATTAAAATAATACCTGGAGTCATTTGTTCTATTATTTCATAGTTGTCTCTTGTATAATAAAAACTGTTGAGGGGAGCCTGGGTGGCTCAGCCGTTGAGCGTCCGACTTCAGCTTGGGGTCATGATCTCACAGTTTGTGGGATGGAGCCCCGTGTCGGGCTCTGTGCTGACAGCTCAGAGTCTGGAACCTGCTTCAGATTCTGTGTCTCCCTCTCTCTCTGACCCTCCCCCGTTCATGCTCTGTCTCTCTGTCAAAAATAAATACACATTAAAAAAGATTTTTTTTAAACTGTTGATTTCTCTATATTAATTCTACATCCCACTACTTTACTGAATGTTCTTATGTGATAGGTTTTCAATTGATATTTTTTTATGCAATCATATTATCTTGAAATAGTGTTTTTATTTATTTCCTAGTAGTTACATGGAGAATAGATAGGAAAATATTCTTTGAATTCTTTCATGTTCAAAACAGTTTATTCTAGCCTTTAATCTTAAAGAACATTTGGCTTTGGCTGCTTAGAAAATTACTGGATCACACATTATTTGAGGATCTTGTAAGATTTGTTCCACTACCTTCTAAAGTTGAATTTACCTGAGAAATCTGAGGTCAGTGTGATTTTTCATATATAGATATAGATATAGATATAGAGATATAGAGATATAGAGATATGACTAGATGTCCAAGAGATTCGTTCTTTATCCATGAAGTTTCATATTTTCATGAAGTGATATTTCAATATTGACCATTCTGGGCTAGTTTCCCTGGGCACATGGTGTTTCCCTTCATTATTTAGATTCAAATCTTTTATTTCATTATTTTATTCAAATCTTTCATTTAAAGCCCTAAAGAGCAAAGATAGAGATCAAGATAATAATTTTCTTGAATTCTATCTTTATTTTAGGGATTCTAATTATGCAATGTTACATTTTTATTGCCTCACTTCAATATTTACCATCTTTCTCTAATCTGAATCTATAGATCACTTTGTGTATGGATCTTTTTAAACAATATTTTAATAATATTTTAACAATAGTAATTTTAAAAATATTAATTTTTCCAATCTATTAATGTAGAACATCTTCCCATTTATTTGTGCCTTTTTTAATTTTCCCATCAATTTCTTAAAGTTTTTAGGGTTTAGATCTTTTGCTCTTGGTTGCATTTATTCCTAAGTAGTTTATTCTTTTTGATGCTATTGTAAATGGGATTGTTTTCTTTATTTTGTTTTCACATAGTTCATTATTAGAGTGTAGAGACACAATTGATTTTCATTTGTCGGTTTTGTATTCTGACATTTTACAGAATTCATTTGTTGTAATACTTAGAGACAATTAGTCATTAGAGTTTTCTATAGATAGTATCATGCCATCTACAAATACAGACAATATTACTTCTTTTACCATTTAGATGCTTTCTATTTGTTTTTTATTTCCCTTTTGATTTCTTCTCTGTCCCATTGATTGTTTAGGTGTTATTGTTCAATTTCCACATATGTGTGAATGTCTCCAGTTTTCCTTCTGTAATTGACTTCTAGTTTCATATCAATGTGGTAAGAAAAAATACATGATGTGATCTCAGACTTCTTATATTTGCTAAGTTTTGTTTTGTTATTTAACATATTATCTATCCTGGAGGATGTTCCATGTGCACTTAAGAAAAATGTGTATTCTGTTCCCATTACATAGGATGTATGTGTCTTAGGTCCATTTGGTCTAAAGTATATAGTTCAAGTTCAAGTTGACTTTGTCTCTGGATCATCTATCCATTGTTGTAGGTAGAGTATTAAAGTCCCTATTATAATTGTATTGTTGTCTATTTCTCCCTTCATATGTTAGTATTTGCTTAATACAGCTAGGTGCATGCTGGGTGCATATATATTTACAATTGTTATATCTTCTTAATAAACGGGCCCCTGTATCATTATACAATGTCCTCCTTTTTCTCTCCTTATAATTTTTTACTGTAAAGTATGTTTTATTTGATGTAAATATAGCTAACCCTGTTCACTTCTGCTTTCAATTTGCATGGAATCTCTTTTTCTATCTCTTCATTTTGAGCCCATGTGTGCTTTTAAAGTTGAAGTGAATCTCTTGGAGGAAGCATATAATTGGGCCTTTTTTTTTTTTTATCTGTTTACTCACTTTAAGCCTTTTGATTAAAGAATTTAATCCATTTACATTTAAAGTAATTATTGATAGATCAGCACTTATTAATGCCATCTTATTTTTTTTTTCTGGCTATTTCTAGTTCCTTTGCTGTTTTCTTCCTCTCTTGCTGTTTTCCTTGTGGTTTAATGATATTCCATAGTGGTATACTTTGATTCCAGTTATTTGGGCTTATTCATCCTAGACTTTAAAAGTTAGTCACTATGATGAATAAGGAGAAGATATGAACTTATAACTCACAATTTATTATAGTTTTATATCCTGAGAACACCATTAGACTTCTTTCACGACCTCATATAATGACTTAATTCTTCAACTCTGACTAGAGACCTCTGCAAAGTTTTTCTGAGGTAAGAAAACAATTTTATTGTTTTCAAGTAACACTTTTATTGCTACTCTTCTTTGACAGATATGATAATCATCTGGAAGTTTTAGTACTTCAGTATAGCTGCTGTTCGGGTTACATGAGACACTATATGTCTTCACATTTTAAGCAATCTTCAATTGTCAAATGATGTATCCAGGAAAGAATATCTTTCCTAATTTACTATGACATACTTCCTAAGATATCTGAAATCCTTATTTGAAGACACTGTAGAAACTACTTCTTTCCTAAGCAGTTATATGTACTCTAATTAATTAAAGACAAAGACCTATATGAGAAAACTTTTCCTATTAATAGGCTTTATGGGGCAAACTTATCTGTTATTTCTAAAGCAATAGCAAACACTTCAACAAGGCCTACATGTGATAAGGAATCCTATGGTATTAAACTATTTTTAGACAAAACATATTTCTTTTATTTTTGCTTGGCTAAATTATAAATTATATAACATTATGAGAAATATATGTAGCTTAACACTGTGGAACTATACAAAGCCAGAGCACTTTTCAAGATCAAGTGACAGAAAAACACAAGTGTGAAGGCCAAAAAGTGCATCTCTTGCTGAATCCAGTAGTTAAAATGATATCATTAGGACTCATTAGGACTCTGTTTTCTTGTCTGCTTTGCTTCAAATCAGACAGGATTTGTCTGTGTGGCAGCAAAATGCCTGCAAGTATTCCAGAAACCTGGAGGAATCTGAATCATCCAGTGTGAGTTTGTGCCTATCCCCATGGCAACCACTGTGGTCAGATAAAAGCAGCGCTCTGATTGGTCAGGCCTGGACGGTAAACTAAGGGGGGTTGGGAAAGTTTGGCCTGGCCAGGCCTAGCCAATCATTATGAAATAGGAGAAGGGGTGGCTTCCTAAATGTGCTGAAGACGTTTATCTATACGTTTTTTTTTTCACTTAATCTGTTGCCAAGGTATCAAGCCCAGTGGAATGAGTTTTTAGAAGTTCTGAAAGTTTCTTTGCAGCCCTTCATATTCAAATGTTGGAACCCTGAGTTATTTTGAGGAAACATCATCTGAATTCAATACCTGGAATTGGGTCTTCCAGTGGCACTTTAGACTTCATAGTGGCATCCATTACTCTCTCTAATCGGCTCAAGCAAAGCTTTCCACTTCTATAGGCAGAAACAAATGATACCAATTGACAAACTTTAAACCAAGTCTCAGGGACAAGCACATGCTCAAGCATGGAAGATCAGAAAGTTTCAAGAGGGCAGATCCTGAGATTTCTTTCTGTCCACACCCTCCTCTTGGAGAATGTACCCTTTCCCTGCAGTCCTGCAGGCCAGACAGTCTTTGTTCTTTGCCGTAGCTGTAAGCAGGCTACTGCTGGGTCCTGGCTTTCCAAGAGTCCAAGCCCTCCTCCACCCCGGCTATTTGTTGCTGCTCTCCAGCTCCATCTTAAGATTTCACATGTAATTGCAGTTATAGCACATTATGCCCACATTGAGGTAGGTATAATTCTCAATTTATAGAGATTAGAAACTGTTGCTCAGGGGCATCTGCATGGTTTAGTCAGTTAAGCATCTACTCTTGATCTCAGATCAGGTCTTGATCTCAGGGTTGTGAGGTCAAACCCCTCATTGGACTCCACAATGGGCATGAAGCCTACATAAAAAAAATAAAATAAAATAATAAAAAAACTGTTGTTCAGTGATATTAATTAACTAGTTGCCCAGACTGACACAAGAAAGTATTGAGCCAGGTCTTCTGCCTAAGTGTTGTGCTTTTTCCCCTCTATCAGCTTCCAGGTTCTCTCTGGGTTTATGCCTGGCCCTAGATATTGCTCTCAGTCCTCCCTTGTCTCTTCTGAGCTTACCATCTCATCTCAGATTCTTCCTCAACCCACATACATTGCATAACTTTCTTCCCAATATTTTTGCTCTAAAGCAAATAGTAGTAGTTTGGTAGTGAAGTTTTTTTGGTAGGTTATTTTTTTCAGTAATTAATGTCGAAGTAGAAAAGAGGATTAATGAGAGAGAGAGACATACCTATCATCAGAACCATCACAATTCTCCTTCTCGTCCTCACAGGGGGAAAGAAAAGGTTTGAAAATGGCAGACCCAAAACAATGGCTACAGTTCAAAGAGATACTACAGTGAAAGGAAATAAGAGACCATTTGTCAGATATTTAAATAAGAGAGTTGAGGGGCACCTGGGTGGCTCAGTCGGTTAAGCGGCCGACTTCGGCTCAGGTCATGATCTCGCAGTCCATGAGTTCGAGCCCCGCGCCGGGCTCTGTGCTGACAGCCTGGAACCTGTTTCAGATTCTGTGTCTCCCTCTCTCTGACCCTCCCCCGTTCATGCTCTGTCTCAAAAATAAACGTTAAAAAAAATTTATTTAAAAAAAAATAATAAATAAATAAATAAGAGAGTTGATATGAAGAGTACTTGCTTTGGCACATCTGAGAAAGTATAAGAAAATACAGTACGGCAATTTATTTGCAATATATTTAAGCTACTTATGTTGATTGCTTATTAAATCAGACTGGGAATTCAGCCAACTCCTGTTGACTTATACTTCCGGAAATTCCTTCTTTAGCTTATATTGGATGATAAATAAATGCTGATGACTGATATGTTACAATTTTCCCTTTCATTGACTCCTCAGAAACCACAGTTTGCCTAGAGTAAGTCAATGCTCTTCAAAAGCCTAATGGTCATATTTAATTTATGTTAAGTCAAAATACCTTCTCTCTAACCAGTGATTACACAAAAAAATCTTGTAACAAGCTTCTGTACCTGAGGACTCACTAACAACCAAATAACCATACATAAATGTGGGCTTTTCCTCCTAATTCCTGAAGGTTAGAGTGATAAGGAAATATGTATATCTTTATACATATATCCTTATATATATATCCTTATATAAATTTATCTCCTTGAATATCTCCTAATATGTTGTCACCTTAAATATAGATAGATAAAGATATATAGATACATAGATATAAAATCATCTGTGAAACCCAAAGTTGTTATTAGATCCAAACCCTGGAGTTTGGGGTGGTGATTTCCAGAACTAATGGATCAAAAGCTAATTGAGTAATGGATTGTAGGAAAGCCTAAGTCACAATTAAATAAATAACAAGTTGGTCTCTGTAAAGTTGCATGTGGGAGTGCCTGGGTAGCTCAGTCGGTTGAGCATCTGACTCTTGATTTTGACTCAGGTCATGATCCTGGGGTCCTGGGATTGAGCCCCATGCTGGGCTCCAGGCTGAGCATGGAGCCTGCTTGAGATTCTGTCTCTCCCACTGCCCCTCTCCCTTGCTTGTACTCTCTGTCTCTCGAAAGAAAGAAAGAAAGAAAGAAAGAAAGAAAGAAAGAAAGAAAGAAAGAAAGAAAGAAAGAAAGAAAGAAATTTTTTTCAATATATAAAATTTATTGTCAAATTGGTTTCCATACATCACCCAGTGCTCATCCCAAAAGGTGCCCTCCTCAATACCCATCACCCACCCTCCCCGCCCTCCCACCCCCCATCAACCCTCAGTTTGTTCTCAGTTTTTAACAGTCTCTTATGCTTTGGCTCTCTCCCAATCTAAACTCTTTTTTTTTTTCCTTCCCCTCCCCCATGGGTTTCTGTTAAGTTTCTCAGGATCCACATAAGAGTGAAACCATATGGTATCTGTCTTTCTCTGTATGGCTTATTTCACTTAGCATCACACTCTCCAGTTTCATCCATGTTGCTACACAAGGTCATATTTCATTCTTTCTCATTGCCATGTAGTACTCCATTGTGTATATAAACCACAATTTCTTTATCCATTCATCCGTTGATGGACATTTAGGCTCTTTCCATAATATGGCTATTGTTGAGAGTGCTGCTATAAACATTGGGGTACAAGTGCCCCTATGCATCAGTACTCCTGTATCCCTTGGGTAAATTCCTAGCAGTGCTATTGCTGGGTCATAGGGTAGGTCTATTTTTAATTTTCTGAGGAACCTCCACACTGTTTTCCAGAGTGGCTGCACCAGTTTGCATTCCCACCAACAGTGCAAGAGGGTTCCCATTTCTCCACATCCTCTCTAGCATCTAGGTCTCCTGATTTGTTCATTTTGGCCACTCTGACTGGCATGAGGTGATATCTGAGTGTGGTTTTGATTTGTATTTCCCTGATGAGGAACGACATTGAGCATCTTTCCATGTGCCTGTTGGCCATCCAGATGTCTTCTTTATAAAAGTGTCTATTCATGTTTTCTGCCCATTTCTTCACTGGGTTATTTGTTTTTCGGGTGTGGAGTTTGGTGAGCTCTTTATAGATTTTGGATACTAGCCCTTTGTCTGATATGTCATTTGCAAATATCTTTTCCCATTCCGTTGGTTGTCTATTAGTTTTGTTGGTTGTTTCCTTTGATGTGCAGAAGCTTTTTATCTTCATAAGGTCCCAGTAGTTCATTTTTGCTTTTAATTCCCTTGCCTTTGGGGATGTGTCAAGTAAGAAATTTCTGCAGCTGAGGTCAGAGAGGTCTTTTCCTGCTTTCTCCTCTAGGGTTTTGATGGTTTCCTGTCTCACATTCAGGTCCTTTATCCATTTTGAGTTTATTTTTGTGAATGGTGTGAGAAAGTGGTCTAGTTTCAACCTTCTGCATATTGCTGTCCAGTTCTCCCAGCACCATTTGTTAAAGATACTGTCTTTTTTCCATTGGATGTTCTTTCTCTTTCCTGCTTTGTCAAAGATGAGTTGGCCATACATTTGTGCGTCTGGTTCTGGGGTTTCTATTCTATTCCATTGGTCTATGTGTCTGTTTTTGTGCCAACACCATGCTGTCTTGATGATTACAGCTTTGTAGTAGAGGCTAAAGTCTGGGATTGTGATGCCTCCTGCTTTGGTCTTCTTATTCAAAATGACTTTGGCTATTCGGGGCTTTTTGTGGTTCCATATGAATTTTAGAATTGCTTGTTCTAGTTTCGAGAAGAATGCTGGTGTAATTTTGATTGGGATTTCATTGAATGTGTAGATAGCTTTGGGTAGTATTGACATTTTGACAATATTTATTCTTCTAATCCACGAGCACGGAATGTTTTTCCATTTCTTTATATCTTCTTCAATTTCCTTCATAAGCTTTCTATAGTTTTCAGCATACAGATCTTTTACATCTTTGGTTAGATTTATCCCTAGGTATTTTATGCTTCTTGGTGCAATTGTGAATGGGATCAGTTTCTTTATTTGTCTTTCTGTTGCTTCATTGTTAGTGTATAAGAATGCAACTGATTTCCGTACATTGATTTTGTATCCTGCAACTTTGCTAAATTCATGTATCAGTTCTAGCAGACTTTTGGTGGAGTCTATCGGATTTTCCATGTATAATATCATGTCATCTGCAAAAAGCGAAAGCTTGACTTCATCTTTGCCAATTTTGATGCCTTTGATTTCTTTTTGTTGTCTGATTGCTGATGCTAGAACTTCCAGCACTATGTTAAACAACAGCGGTGAGAGTGGACATCCCTGTCATGTTCCTGATCTCAGGGAAAAAGCTCTCAGTTTTTCCCCATTGAGGATGATGTTAGCTGTGGGCTTTTCATAAATGGCTTTTATGATGTTTAAGTATGTTCCTTCTATCCCGACTTTCTCGAGCGTTTTTATTAAGAAAGGATGCTGAATTTTGTCAAATGCCTTTTCTGCATCAATTGACAGAATCATATGGTTCTTATCTTTTCTTTTATTAATGTGATGTATCACGTTGATTGATTTGCAAATGTTGAACCAGCCCTGCATCCCAGGAATGAATCCCACTTGATCATGGTAAATAATTCTTTTTACATGCTGTTGAATTCTATTTGCTAGTATCTTATTGAGAATTTTTGCATCCATATTCATCAGGGATATTGGCCTGTAGTTCTCTTTTTTTACTGGGTCTCTGTCTGGTTTAGGAATCAGGTAGTACTGGTGTCATAGAATGAGTCTGGAAGTTTTCCTTCCCCTTCTATTTCTTGGAATAGCTTGAGAAGGATAGGTATTATCTCTGCTTTAAACGTCTGGTAGAACTCCCCTGGGAAGCCATCTGGTCTTGGACTCTTATTTGTTGGGAGATTTTTGATAACCGATTCAATTTCTTCGCTGGTTATGGGTCTGTTCAAGCTTTCTATTTCCTCCTGATTGAGTTTTGGAAGGGTGTCAGTGTTTAGGAATTTGTCCATTTCTTCCAGGTTGTCCAGTTTGTTAGCATATAATTTTTCATAGTATTCTCTGATAATTGCTTGTATCTCTGAGGGATTGGTTGTAATAATTCCATTTTCATTCATGATTTTATCTATTTGGGTCATCTCCATTTTCTTTTTGAGAAGCCTGGCTAGGGGTTTATCAATTTTGTTTATTTTTTCAAAAAACCAACTCTTGGTTTCATTGATCTGCTCTACAGTTTTTTTAGATTCTATATTGTTTATTTCTGCTCTGATCTTTATTATTTCTCTTCTTCTGCTGGGTTTAGGCTGCCTTTGTTGTTCTGCTTCTATTTCCTTTAGGTGTGCTGTTAGATTTTGTATTTGGGATTTTTCTTGTTTCTTGAGATAGGCCTGGATTGCAATGTATTTTCCTCTCAGGACTGCCTTCGCTGCATCCCAAAGCGGTTGGATCATTGTATTTTCATTTTTGTTTGTTTCCATATATTTTTTAATTTCTTCTCTAATTGCCTGGTTGACCCACTCATTCTTTAGTAGGGTGTTCTTTAACCTCCATGCTTTTGGAGGTTTTCCAGACTTTTCCTGTGGTTGATTTCAAGCTTCATAGCATTGTGGTCTGAAGGTATGCATGGTATGATTTCAATTCTTGTATACTTATGAAGGGCTGTTTTGTGACCCAGTATGTGATCTATCTTGGAGAATGTTCCATGTGCACTCGAGAAGAAAGTATATTCTGTTGCTTTGGGATGCAGAGTTCTAAATATATCTGTCAAGTCCATCTGATCCAATGTCTCATTCAGGGCCCTTGTTTCTTTATTGACTGTGTGTCTAGATGATCTATCCATTTCTGTAGGTGGAGTGTTAAAGTCCCCTGCAATTACCACATTCTTATCAATAAGGTTGCTTATGTTTATGAGTAATTGTTTTATATATTTGGGGGCTCCGGTATTGGGCGCATAGACATTTATAATTGTTAGCTCTTCCTGATGGATAGACCCTGTGATTATTATATAATGCCCTTCTTCATCTCTTGTTACAGCCTTTAATTTAAAGTCTAGTTTGTCTGATATAAGTATGGCTACTCCAGCTTTCTTTTGACTTCCAGTGGTATAATAAATAGTTCTCCATCCCCTCACTCTCAATCTGAAGGTGTCCTCAGGTCTAAAATGAGTCTCTCATAGACATAAAATAGATGGGTCTTGTTTTTTCATCCATTCTGATACCCTATGTCTTTTGGTTGGCGCATTTAGTCCATTTACGTTCAGTGTTATTATAGAAAGATATGGGTTTAGAGTCATTGTGACGTCCGTAGGTTTAATGCTTGTAGCGATGTCTCTGGTACTTTGTCTCACAGGATCCCCCTTAAGATCTCTTATAGGGCTGGTTTAGTGGTGACAAATTCCTTCAGTTTTTGTTTGGGAAGACCTTTATCTCTCCTTCTATTCTAAATGACAGACTTGCTGGATAAAGGATTCTCGGCTGCATATTTTTTCTGATTAGCACACTGAAAATCTCGTGCCAATCCTTTCTGGCCTGCCAAGTTTCAAAAGAGAGATCAGTCACGAGTCTTATAGGTCTCCCTTTATATGTGAGGGCACGTTTACCCCTTGCTGCTTTCACAATTTTCTCTTTATCCTTGTATTTTGCCAGTTTCACTATGATATGTCGTGCAGAAGATTGATTCAAGTTACGTCTGAAGGGAGTTCTCTGTGCCTCTTGGATTTCAATGCCTTTTTCCTTCCCCAGTTCAGGGAAGTTCGCAGCTATTATTTCTTCAAGTACCCCTTCAGCACCTTTCCCTCTCTCTTCCTCCTCTGGGATACCAATTATGTGTATATTATTTCTTTTTAGTGTATCACTTAGTTCTCTAATTTTCCCCTCATACTCCTGGATTTTTTTATCTCTCTTTTTCTCAGCTTCCTTTTTTTCCATAACTTTATCTTCTAGTTCACCTATTCTCTCCTCTGCCTCTTCAATCCGAGCCGTGGTTGTCTCCATTTTATTTTGCAGCTCATTGATAACATTTTTTAGCTCCTCTGGCTGTTCCTTAGTCCCTTGATCTCTGTAGCAAGAGATTCTCTGCTGTCCTCTATACTGTTTTCAAGCCCAGCGATTAATTTTATGACTATTATTCTAAATTCACTTTCTGTTATATTGTTTAAATCGTTTTTGGTCAGTTCATTAGCTGTCGTTATTTCCGGGACTTTTTTTTGAGGGGAATTCTTCCGTTTTGTCATTTTGGATCGTCCCTGGTGTGGTGAGGACCTGCAGGGCGCTTCCCCTGTGCTGTGGTGTATAACTTGCGTTGGTGGGCGGGGCCACAGTCAGACCTGATGTCTGCCCCCAGCCCACCGCTGGGGCCACAGTCAGACTGGTGTGTACCTTCTCTTCCCCTCTCCTAGGGGCGGGATTCACTGTGGGGTGGTGTGGCCCGTCTGGGCTACTTGCACGCTGCCAGGCTTGTGGTGCTGGGGATCTGGCGTATTAGCTGGGGTGGGTAGGCAAGGTGCACAGGGGTGGGAGGGGCAGGCTTAGCTCACTTTTCCTTCAGAGATCTGCTTCGGGAGGGGCCCTGCGGCATCAGGAGGGAGTCAGACCCACTGGAGGGATGGATCCACAGAAGCACAGTGTTGGGTGTTTGCGAGGTGCAAGCAAGTTCCCTGGCAGGAACTGGTTCCCTTTGGGATTTTGGCTGGGGGATGGGCGAGGGAGATGGCGCTGGCCAGCGCCTTTGTTCCCCGCCAAACTGAGCTCTGTCATTCTGGGGCTCAGCAACTCTCCCTCCTGTTGTCCTCCAGCCTTCCCACTTTCCGAGCAAAGCTGTTAACTTATGACCTCCCTGATGCTAAGTCCTGCTTGCTGTCTGAACACACTCCATCCGGCCCCTCAGCTTTTGCCAGCCCACTCGGAGTCTCTGCTTGGCCGGTGGGCCACCCCTCCACCCCGGCTCCCTCCCGCCAGTCCGTGCAGCGCGCACTGCCTCTCCGCCCTTCCTACCCTCTTCCGTGGGCCTGTCGTCTGCGCTTGGCTCCGGAGACTCCGTTCTGCTAGTCTTCTGGCGATTTTCTGGGTTATTTAGGCAGGTGTAGGTGGAATCTAAGTGATCTGTAGGATGCAGTGAGCTCAGCGTCCTCCTACGCCGCCATCTTCCCAGAAGCCCCTATCTAAATTATTTATAAGAAATTCATAATACCACTGGCTGACAACAGGCCATATGACGTACAAACAGGACACAGTTCAGAGGAAAGGAAATAGGCTCCACACTAACGAGTAAGTAAGCTACTTTTAAACTCATTTAGCCTATTTCCTCATTTGTAACATAAGGATGACAGCATTATTTACTACAATGGGATGTTGTGAGGGTTTAACAATGTCATTTTTGCTGGAATTATTATGTCTGTGATCTTCAGCATGATAATCTCTCCGTGCCTCATTTTCACATCTCTGAGTGGGAAGGATATAACCTGCTTCAGGGAATTGTGCTGATGATTAACTATGACAAAAGAGGTGGCATAAGTGGCAAAGTGACTAGTACATGGTTTCCTTTTCTTTCCCAATCCTATCTAAGATATAAGCAAGGCCAGTGAAATTCCTCAAAATGTTTGAATATAAATGGATTCTAAAATAAGAAAAAAATCATATGAACACATATATTTGAAATATAAATAATAGTATTAAATTATTTCAATTTTCAAACGCATAGTAATTTGAAATAGCATAAATAATTTCCTACATCCTCAGGCATGCCCACATCTGCCACATTTTTTCAAATACTTTCTGTTATGGATTGTTGTTTTAATGTGAATGTTCCTTTTGCCTTATGAAATATTATTTCTTTGGGGTATTCTTTCTAATAAAATTGTCACTTATCTTAAAATCATCACTGCCAATTTATTTCTTTTCATATTTTCCATATCTGTATAAAACCATACAAACATGGTTGGCATTTCTTATTCAAAACACATCAATAAGGCCAGGGTACACTTATCTTTTTTCTGTCAAACTAAAGTCAACTGTTGTGCTATTTGGAATATTAATGGAGAGCCTCTCAGATATTCAAATAATAGTGCAACAATGTTTATCAAAATCATTATGCCCAGAGGGAAAAAGGGCAAAAACCATGGATATTTAAAGTAAATGAAACATGAAATTTTTTTCAGATTACCCTATTTAAGTCTTCAATTCATAATGAAAATTAAAAAAATAATATGTGGCCAGTGCTGAACGAACTATGCTAAATCCAAGTACAATGTATTCAGAATTGGTAATGTGATGTTTCAAGTATTATCTCTCTCCTAACAAGGTAAATTGTTGTTCATCTTAATGTCACCCAGAAGTAAAGCATTTGCCTAAAATGAATTTTCTCTCTTTTTAAATATGCCACATTAGTGATTCATATCTTCTCTATTTGGGGAATATAATGTCATGTTTCAGTTGAAAATAACTTCTGATAGGCTATGTGAGGATATAAAAATAGATAAATGAAAGAGGATAGGGCTAAAAAAAAAAAAGAAAAGAAAAAACGTCAGCCTACTCCTCTGTGTAATTAGTTTGATAAGAATATAGGTCAAATTGGTCATGAATAATTACAGTAATATTTAAACAAAGCCACCCGAAAAAGTATAATTCTCATATCAGTGAAACAGGAGTTAACTCAATTAAAAGTTGTGATATAGCTGAAGAAACTATGTGTTTGTCAGAAAAAAAGGTTGATCTGCTACAAAATCATAGGGCAGTCTTTCCCAAACATCGGCAGTGCCTATCCAGACTGCATCCAGGAAAAAATAGTAAATTTAGCCACCAGTTTTTCTGGTAATAAAATTCATTTCTATGCAGTTTTACTTGGAGTGAAATCAGATTCTGGCCATGTTGATAGGATTCCACTTTTTAACACAGGTGTAATGGCAAAGTAATAAATTGGCACTCTGGTTTTAAACATTAGTTTTAAGAGTTTGTGCTTTACTTAAATTGAACCCAATTCTGGAACTGACTGAATTAGGATTTTAAACCTATCCAGCTGAGGGCCACAGCAAATGCTCCAACGTACCTCCACTCCAGGAGGAGAGACAGTAGCTATACGATTTCATTCTTGGCCTTGTGATTTTCCATGTGCTCTGTTAGAGTTATGTGAGAACATGACAGTGTAGAATCATCAATGGGTAGCTTCTCAGTTTTCAAAATGAGTATTTACTTCCAATCTCTTCCAGTGGCAGATGTTACATTAGATGGCATTCCTTTCCAGAACATCTTATTTCTTGACACAAATAACAATTCCATACTTTTTCATTTTTCTTGTGGGATATTTATATGTGTGCTTTGTTTTTATAGTGTGCCAAGGGCCTCCTAGAATTTAGTTTAAGAGTCATTGAGATAATCTGGCAACTTCTGCAGAATACAATAAGTTTATTTAGGAAAAGAAATGTCACCTCCTTCTGAGAAGGTAGTAAAAGAATTCAAGATCCAACATCATCTGGTTCCAAAACTCTATAATTATTGGGTGGCCTTTAGAAATACTATGGGGTAAAATCATCTTGGGTGGGTACAATTTCAGAATCATTTTCTCCAATTCTATTCAGGACAAGAAGCATCTGTAGATCAAATGGCTTTCCAAACCCAAATTACACAGTGGGCCGATAAGCTATCACAATGAAATTCTGTTGTTGACAGGAGGAGCTCAGCAGTGGAGGAGGGAAAAAGGAAAGAAAGATGCTCCAATTCATCTACAGAGAAAAAGATGTAGAAAAGGAAGTGAGCATAACAGGTTAATGTCACACCATTCTAAGAGACTGTGCTCTAGAAAATTGATTTTGAAATTTGCTTGAAGATAAGAACTGTCTACAACCCTTTTTGAAAAGCTCTCAGATCTCATCCCAGACCTACTAAACCACAGTGTGCTCAGAGATTAAACCTGGTAACCTGGCAATCTGTGCCTGTTACAAGGTCTGAGGGGATTCTTCTCTGGTAAGTTTGTGATACACTGTTTGAAAAGAGAATGTCAAGTTGCTAGCTAAGAAGATGCTTCTACATGCTTATTGTGATATTCTGAGCCTTGGGAATAGTGAGTCTCATTCCTAATAAAATAATAATCCACTTGTCAGAGTCAGAATAGAAGTTCAAATTAAAAAGAGCAGAACAAAAATAGTAAGGCTTCACAATGTAGGGCAAGAGCTTAAGCAGACTCAATAATAACAAGGAATTCAGGGAAGGCAGTAAAGCATATTACCAGTTGCAATTACTTTAAACAAACTAACAAAAAGTGCTTTGATGTCTGTAGTATGAAGTCATGGGTGCAAATCTTGACTTTTTCACCCACATTTTTATCATCTATACAAAATGAGTGATGGTATCCAATTTATAAATGCTTATTATCAAAGCTGATATGACAAGTAAGTTAAACAATGTGTTTGAAAGTGCTACATGAATGGATTATGACTACCAGGTGAAGAGTATGAGGGCAACTGTTTGTGTCAGGAGAACTCAACAAGGTGTGGAAAATTACAGTGAGAATATATAGAACGTGGCTAACTGGCAGCAGAAAACATAACCCCCTCTAGTGGCCCAATAGTTCATCTGCAACGGCCATCTCCAGACCTAGAAGGTAAAACAGGATTCAAGTTACTTGGAGAGGAATCCAGTGAGTAACTGGAAAGTTATCAAAATACAATTCAGATATATGGAAGAAAACTCAGTACCCACTTCCAGGAAATGGGGTACATGATGGGAGCTTTATATAACACAAGTTATTAGCACTGAAAGCAAAATCAGTCAGAGCTATTCCTAAGGCTTCAATTCCTCTTGGTCAAGTCTGGCAAAGTTGAGCCTACAAATTGAAATCAAATCCCAGCTGTGAAGAATGGGAAGTTCAGGAAACTAAAGAGGTTTTTAGATAAGGGCCAATAAACCAAATAAATGAGACAATGCTTATTGAACCACAAAACGGTGTTCAAGACAGACATCTGCTGCCCACAAAAGATTCTGGGTGTATCCAGAGGTTTTAAATGCACATAGCTTTTTATGCACCAGGAAGGTGAAGTATAACAATGGGGGGGGGGGGGGGAATGTGAGTGTTGTTAGAATTTAAAATACAATATTCTAAATTAATAATCTAATATAAAATTAGAATTTAAATGCAGCCCAATACAGATTTTTTAAGACCTACTGACAAACAAAAATGGTCTCTCAGCTAAATTAAACAACCAAGTGACCAGATTCTGACTATCACCTAGCCCATGAAAGGCCCAGAGAAGAGGACACAGATACAGATAGTGTGATATCTTCATTAATATTAAAAGTTTTCTTATTCTTTGGATTCAGACTTGAGAAACATTCAGTTAACACCGACTGTATTCCAGGCACTGGATGAGGCCTTCCCATGTATTATATACATTATATTTAATGTGAATGTAATTAGGGGGAAATCAAAGTATTATGATGATCCTACTCCCAGAAAACATCTCAAAATTCTGACTAAAGCGTTTTAATAGTAATAGTAATAATAATAATGTTATTGCTAACAATAATAACCAAGTAAAGAAATTAAGTAAAACATAATTAAGCAATGCAGAGGAAACAATTAGACCTATAAGTATTAGAACACTTAACCTTGGAAATGTACATATATTCTCTGGAGAACTTAATTACCATCCAGGCATTAAAGAACATAAACTATCCCAAGTGAAAACGTGTAACACAAAACACAAAAGTACCATTAATCCATACTGATTTCACAATCTTGCATAAGTACTCTAACCTTCTTGTAAGTGTTCACGATGAATTGTAAATATCTGCATTCATCTCTGCATTTGAAAGAATTTCACCACCCCTTGAAAAACAATAGGAATAGAGTGCCCTCTAGAGTCTCACATGTATTTAACGCCAAATTGAGGGGAAATCTCATTTTAATCATTTCTGGCCATGCTTATTAAAATTTAGAAATGTGGCAGATTTGTCTGTTGCTGCTACAAAAATGCACACATCTTAAAAATTCAAATTCAGAATAATTCCTTTTTCCCCAAGAGAAATTTCTTTGAACGTTAGCTATCTATGCAGAACCAAAAAAAATTACTAAAGATTTTTTTTACATTTTTATTTTACTTTCTTTTTATGGGCTACATGAAAAAAATACATTTGAAACATATCTAATACCCAAAGGGCTATTTTAATCTTTTATGTATACATGTTATTTGCTTATAATGATGCATTTATTTCAGTCTATAATTTCCCAAAAGGAGAAACAATGTTTGTTAATCTAACATCTGAAGCTTCTACATTAAACTGAGACCATTCATGAGGGTGACTAACAAATACTTTTACAAGTAGAAAATCAACAAACAGTGTTAAAATAGAGGCATAACTAGATATGTATTGCCATGTTTAAGATACATAGATCAGGCCAAAGCTGTAACTATCAGGCTGTATATAAAGATTGATATATATTATATATAAACCTAATTTATATATAATATGTGAACCCTGAAGTTGCAAACCTTGAACCAAAAACTAAAATTCAAGGTCTAGAAAGACAAACAGTTGTTTCCTGCAGTTTAATAAAAGATAGGCTTTGCTTTAACATCCAGCTATCATCTCTTTATCAATAACGTCAAGGATCCAATTTCCTTATCTCTAGAATGGGTATAATTTTGCAGCTGAGCTGTATATATCCAATGTGAAAACTCATAGAAGGGCTTTATAAGCTATAAAAAAGTGTGTGTGTTTGTGTGTGTGTGTGTGTGTGTGTGTGTGTGTGGTAATATTTATTATATATATATATATATATATATATATATATATATATATATATATAAAATTGAGAAGGTTAAGTTTGGCTAAATGAGGTCATCCTTAAATAAAAACATTAAGCATTCTGGTATTACCCCTGGCCACTCTTCAAGCTTGTCTGCCAGTCTTCCTCTTTGCACATACAAATATTTTACATATTCTTTGGGACTTTTCCCCATGACCTTTCTCTTTTCACTTAAAATTCTTCCCAGGGCATCTCTTTCCCTCCAATGTCTTCAAGTACGTCCCCCAGTCTGGAAACACTTTAACTTACTTTTATAGATTTACTTTCTAACGTCTAGAATTATATTCCAGCCTCCTTCATCCACAGCATTAGAGAAGCCCTGAGACTAAAATCAAAGACATACAACATGTTTGAAACAAGATGCTGTAGGTGCAAAATGAGTCCAAACATACTTAGAACTGTCCTCCCCAGTCACAGCTGTACTCAGAGAAATGACCAAGAGGATGTGAGGGCACCAGAGGCACCTTGAGAGGGTCCACCCCTGGTCCTACTCAGATCCACCTGTGCCCTACATTAAATGAAATCTGTCACTGAGAGTTCAAGGTGTTGGCCTCTTCAAAAAGCTTAATACACAAGGGCTAGAGGCACAAACTACAGATGCTGCAACTTATACCCAAACCAAAATTCACATTCATCATCTCACTTATCTATCATTCTTTATATATATTCTTCTCTCTTCTGTCTGCCAAGTTGCTCCATCCCTCCCCCTTGCCTAGTGGAGTGACACAGAGTGGAGTGTCACAGCTCTTCAGCCTGAGAGTCTGAACTTTTATTTGCCTTGTTCTTACCATGCTATCATCACTGCAGTGGCTGGTTCATTATTATTACCAGACATGGAAATACCTGCTTCATATCCTCAGTTCCACTGTTTAGTAGCACTCCTATCTCTTCATGAACTTGAGGTTCATTTCCTCATGAATATAATTCTTTTCTTACCTGCTGGTCCACTGCCATGAGAGGCCCATAATAAAACAGGAGTTACTTTTCACTCTTTTGAAGTAGTCACAACTTCAGGCTCAAGGGACACACTGCATTACTGAGTGAAAGTATTTCCTCATCTAGCAGAGCTGAAATATCAAGTAGGGGACGTGCAAATTCAACAAGTAGACATCAAGATGGTGAGAAAGACCAGTTTATTTCCATGTCTTGGTTCTTGGATCTGTGTATTTTAGCCATGAGAAAACCTTATTATATATAAGCCAGTGATTCAAGGCAGTCTTGAAGGGCATTGGCTAAACCATTCCATAATTCTAATTATCCTATTGTTTTTAGGTGATGGGGTATGTGATAGAACCAGAGGATCTGTTGCCTGCGCACCTAGTTTTACACCTCTTTCTCTATGAAATGAGTCCTTTGATCAGAGGGGATGTTATATGGTATTGATTTTGTAAATCACACATTGAGTGAGTGCTTCTGGTATTGCAGAAGCACTGTTAGCAGGTATGGAAACCCATATCTAGAGAAGATCTCAATTCATGTAAGGAAGAATCACTGTCATCTTCAGAGTGGAAAGGTATTGGTATAATCAACTTACCATCAAGTAACTGGTTGACCTCTGAGGAATAATAACGTATCAGGAGCTAATCACTGAAATCTGCTTCTAGTAGGTCCAGCATTCAGTAGCAGCAGTAGCTAGATCAGCCATAGTGAGGACTCCATGCTATTGAACCCATATACAGTCTCCATCTCTTCCACCAATGCTCCTCTGTCTATGAGCTCATTGTGCAAATATTGAGGTGACTCAAGGTGGAAGCTGACCAATATCCACCAGAAGGGTCATTCTGTCCACCTAATTGTTCGGTCTTTCTTGTGTGTTGAATGTGTTCCAGTGGATAGTATCATCATATAGGAAGAGACACACACCCTGGTATGTCCAGCTCATGCCTCTAACTCAGACCTTTTGTTCCTAATCTAATCTTGTCCATTTTAGTTTTCTGACTAAGCTTGTCCATTCTAGTTTCTGACCTTCTTGGAAGGTATATCTTTACCTCAGGCCACTTGTCGTTCATACAAAATAAACAACCATGTATAATGCTCACATCTCTGCTCACTAGGAATATCCCCTCCTTCCCAACTGTTCTTTAGGGCCACCTCTGAGCAGCATTAGAGTGAGGCAGCAACTCACATTTGGTTCCACATATGGAGTCAACCTATCTGTGAACTAGTCCTTATATGTGAGATGAGGGAGTTACAATTCTGTTGGTACAACAAAGATAAGTAAAACAGAATTGGGATCACCTGTTAAAATAATTTATTTTCCTTGTGATCTGCTTGCGTCTGATCCCAAAAGAACCACTTCTGTTTATTTTAGTCCATTTGGATTTTGTAACAAAAATACCATAAACTGCATGGCTTATAAGCACCAGACCTTTATTTCCCATAATTCTAGTGGCTGGCAAGTCCAAGATCATGGTGCCAGCAGATCTGGTATCTGGTGAGAATCTGTTTTCTCATAGATAGCTGTCTTTTTGACTATGACTTCACATGGTACAGGGTACAATTTGGGCCACTTTTGCAAGGGCACCAATTCCATTCATGAAAGCTCTGCCCTCATCACCTAATCACCTCCTAAAGACCCCACCTCCTAATACTATCACCATCTATGTTCTAACGTTCAGAACATAGAGCCATTTAATAATGAATTGTCACCATGCTTATCCAAACTTTTTGTCAGTGATCTACCCAGGTCATGGTGAGCAGCTAGCTAATGGGCCGGTATTCAGTCTCTGCCAGCATTGCACCAGCAGTGCAACTGGTAATTTTCTTCTGCAGAAGACATAGTCTTGCTCTAAAACCCTAGATGCTGCAACTTTCTGGTTGGGGCTTCCAGAGACTCCAGATGGAGTCCTTATCTGGTTTTTACATAATTGGATCCACCTGAAATATAGGGCAGCTTACACTATAGCCTAGACCTTCTACATAGCCATCTTTTTCCATGGGCCCAATTTGAAACTGGCAACCATCAAAGTCATCCCATAAATGAGTCAAAGCAGTATCTTTGACTGCAATGTATGCTGCCTTCAAAATCTGAAGAGGCCCACTTAGTACTCTGCCTGTTTTCGTAGTTGGACTAGGTATAAAATACAATAACTTGCCCTTTACCATGGAAAGAATGTCCTGGAATGTCTAAGGTCATTGAACCTCTGAAATCATTTACAATAAAGAAGTCCCCTGAAACTTAGAGGTTTTACCACCATCTGACATGAATGGGCAACTAGGGTAATTTCTTCTTCTCACACATCAGATCCAGTTAACAAGATGGCATCCATATAGTGGACCAGGGTAATGATCTGTTAAATGTTAAGATAATCAAAGTCCCTGCAGACTTTATTTTTATAGAGAGAAATAGCATTAATAATGTCCTGAGACAAGATAGTAAATGTGTACCACTGTCCATCTAACATAAAGGTAAATTGACCTTGAAAGACTCTTGATTCACAAGGATTGAAAAGAATTCATTTGCTAGATCAATACCAAGTACCACAGGCTATATTGATTTGTTCCAGTGGAGATAAAATACTTGGCACACCTGTGATTGGACCCACTATTTGGTTAAGTCCGTGGTAGTCTACTGTCTTCTGTCAAAATCCACATAGTTGTTATATGAGTCAAAGAGATGAATTGAAAGGAAATATGTTGGAAATAAACCTGTGTCCTTTAGGCCTTTGAGGGCGACACTAACCTCTAGTTTCTCCTGGTTTTCAGTTTTACTTATGATTCTTTTCCTTGGTGCCAGGAGTTTGACTTACTATGTGACAGATATAGGCCAGGACTCCATTTAGCACCTGCTCTCCCAAAGTTCCACCTTACCCAAGGCTCATGATAATGCTTCTGCTCCCCTGTCATAAGTACCAGCTCAAATTATTTACCCAAAACCCCTTCAAAGGTCTTTACCCAATGTATCACTATCTGATAGGTGGATACAAATCCTTCTGGGTAAGGATTGAAGAAAATATTATTGTGTATACTGGAAGTAGCCTTTCGATGTCCTTTCTCAAAAGAACTGAGGCTTCCCTCAATCAATAGGCTCTGCATCTGTGAACTGTCTCAGATCACTCTGGCTCAGATATGGAATCTATTTTCCTTTGTTCCCGTTAATATCAGTCTTCATAACTTATTTTTATATACTGAAGTTAACAAGCTACACGCTGATGGACTTTCCATCTGTCTTCTTCCAGGAGAAGCATGATGAATGAACCCTTGGCACAGACCCCAGTAGGCCAAGGCTTCCTAGTTGCCATGCTGGCCTTGTCACCCATTACAATAATTATGTCCAAATACAACCATTTGGCCTCACATATTCTGGAATCCTATCATTCTCCTGTTCTCTTGACAACCACAGATAACAATCTCCAACTGTGAGCTGTAGCCTTGAGAGGACAGCTATTATAGAACTTCTCAAAGTTGCCAATATCTCCATCAATACTGCATTCCTTATTGCTTTAGTGAATGAAGTGTTATCAGGGCTCTTCCAGGTAAGACAAGCAGGGATTGTTTCTCTAGTCTCACATAGTAAATTCATTCTAACATGCCCACCTCCTGAGCTTCTAATGCTGTTCCTCAATGTTCTGTCAAAGAAGTTCTGGCTTGTCCTCCTAGCTTCAAAGAGCCATGTCGGCAGGATATTACAATGGGCTCCTGGTGTCCTCTCTAGCACAATAATGTTGAGTCATGGGCATATAGACATTGAGTCTATAAACTCTCCACTTTCCAGCCTTGTTTTCTGCACAAGCCCTAGGCCAATGCCCTTAAGATGTACTCCCACACATATTCCAAAGTTCCAGCTGGTACACCATTTCCATCTCCTACATTTCTTTGGAAAGTAAGCGATCCTCTTCCCCCCTCCCAAGCCCCCATGCCCAGGCTTTCTCTCTCAAGCTATGCTGCTTTGACTCTTGTTTCTGCTTTTTAGGCAATGAGAGAAGGAAAGAATATGTCTTAAGGAAGTCAAGCACCATTTGCAAGGCATTTGGCCCTGTTGAGGTCTCTCATGCAGGGTCTTTCATCCCCAGGCAAGAAGAGGTTGCTCTTCCCTAGCATGTAGGTCAAGGAACAATGAGCCCAGGGGAATTAATAGTTCACATTTCTCAGGGTGCCCGGGTGGTTCAGATGGTTAAATGTCTGACTCTTGATTTTAGCTTAAGTCATGGGCTTTGTCCTGACAGTGCAGACCCTGCTTGGGATTCTCTCTGTCTCTCTGTCTCTGTCTCTGTCTCTGTCTCTCTCTCAAAATAAATAAGTAAACATTTTTTGAAAAAAACAAGTTCAAACTTGTCTAGCACATCCACCCAATTTCCTTATCCCATTTCTCAAGTTTCCACTATAAGGGCCCTGATGATAACTTAGGGCACCTGTCAAGGCTACTTTCTCCATCTCCTTTGCATTTTGACCATTCTCACATTTCAGTTCCTGTCCCAGTCCAGGCTCTGGCTGCAAGAGATAAGAGACACTTTAAACCCTGCCTTCTGGCTTTCACTGAATCCTGAGTTGATAACTGGCTGATCTGAGCTTAAGGTTCTTCTTCAAGGCTTCCAGAGCAGGCCAACTAGTATACAGTCCTTATTTCCCTCACATCATTCCATTAGTAGAGCTACAAATTGTGTCACATTAGCTACTGCATATCCATCCACCACAAGTAGGATTCTTAGCCATCATGACACCACATCACCCCAGGAGTTATCATTCTACTTACCACCAACACATTACTTTTCTTCTAAACAAACAAACAGCCTCTGAGACACATTAAGCACAAAGCTAGGAATGGTATATACTTAGCAAAGCAACATTCAATACAATCAAAACCTCTGAAAATCTATTTTCATATAATTCAAATAATTTCAAATAATTTGATTTTCTCTTTCTTTTGTCACGCAAGCCAGCTGTGGTTTACCTATAATGCACATTCTATGATAATTTCACTTTGAAGCTATTTTAATGGAACTGAACTGGGAAAACACAATAGAATCATTATTTATTCATTCTGGGTACAGCCTTTATCAGAGTTATAAATCTTCAGCAAATGTGAGTCAGGCTCTTCTCTTCTCTGTGCCCTAGGCTTAGATTTTAACATCTGTGAAAAATGAAAATGAACCTTAAAAATGTCCTTTTACTTAGCTTGCAATGGGTAGCTCCACCAAAAACATAAAACACCTATTAGTAGAACCCAGTGATTCATCACTTACATACAACACCCAGTCCTCATCCCAACAAGTACCCTCCTTAATGCCCATCACCCATTTCCCCACCCCCATCAACCCTCAGTTTGTTCTCTGTATTTAAGAGTGTCTTATGGTTTTTATCTTACTTTTCCTTTCCTTCCCCTATGATCATCTGTTAAGTTTTTCAAATTCTACATATGGGTGAAATCATGTAATGTCTGTCTTTCTCTGACTGACTTATTTCACTTAGATAATACCCTCCAGTTCCATCCACATTGTTGCAAATTACCGTGTTACTTTTAATATTTTTTCTTTATTACCATATTTTGCCAGTTTAATTAAAATATGCCTTGTGGTGGATCTGCTTTTGTTGAATTTGATGGGAGTTCTCTATGTCTTCTGGATCTAGCTAGATATTCCCCAGATTATGGAAGCTGTTAGCTATTATTTCATCAAATAAATTTTCTGCCCCCTTTTCTCTCTTCTTCTTCTTCTAGGACTCCTATTATATGAATATTGTTACATTTCATGGAGTCACTGAGTTCCCTAAGTCTATTCTAACTATGCATAATTCTTTTTTTTCTCTTTTGTTCACCTTGATTACTTCCTATTACTCTGTCTTCTAGGTCACTAATTTGTTCCTCTGCTGCTTCCAGCCTTCTGTTCATTCCATCAAGTTTTTCTCATTTCATTTATAGAGCCTTTTATCTCTGCTATGTTATTCCTTATCTCTGTGTTAAGGGCCTCATTCATGTCTTCCATTCTTTTCTCAAGTCCAGGTAGTATCCTTACAATCATCACTTTAAATTCTTTATCAGGCATGTTGCTTGTATCCGTTTTACTTAGATCTCGGGCCACGGCCATGTCCTATTCTTCCATTTGCGATAAAATTCTCTGTCTGCTTATTTTGTCTAAGCCTCTGTTCCTGCTTCTGTGTGTTAGGAAAGTCAGCTACGTCTCCCGTTCTTGACGGTAATGGAGGAGAGGTCCTGTAGTGCCCTGCTGTGTAGTGTTCCCTGTGTCCTGTGGCCTGGCACTACCAGAGCATCTTCAATGTGTGCTCTGTGTTCTATTGTGTCCTTATCCTTCAGGTAAGTCATCTTCAGATGTGCGCTCCCCTTTGTGCCCTTCTCTCGCCCTTCTCTGCAACCAAGACTCCCTCCCTACCACAGCAACCACAATCTGTTTTTCTTCCAAACTGCATCTCTGCACTTCCTACCTTCTTCAATATGTCTTCTTCTTTACCTCTAGTTGTGGCATTTGTTCTGTCAGTCTTCTGGTCAATTTCTGGGTATTTAGAATGATTTGTTATCTAGTTATATTTGCTGGACAAGACAAGCCTAGGATCCTCCTACTCTGCCACCATATTTCAACTTCAGCAAACAATATTCTTAAGCTGGTAGATCTTCTATGATATCAAGAAAAAAAAAGAAAATACTCTAACATATTTATATTTTAATTGGCATAATATGTTAATCCTCCTGGAATGTTTATATTTTAAAAAGAAATATTAATTATGGGAAATAGTGAACTTTCAGGCACCAATAGGAGATGTAATTTTTGTTTCTAATGCTCCTATAATCAGACCATGTGAAGCAACCCCAGATGGATAAAACCATTCCTAAGTTTAGCTGTCCCTTTATAAATGGGTGATCATCAATAAGAGTGTGGTATAATGGCTTCTATATCAGAGACCATTAGCTGTGTGACTTTGGAAAGTTATTTAAGACTTCTGAGTCTGAGTCTTTACATCTGTAAAATGAAGATACTATCTACCTTGCAATGCTGTTATGAGAAGAACAGTATTGAGGTAATGTGTGTTTTGCATGCAAGTAGTTGTTAAAACAACCAAAATTTATTCTCTCACACTTCTGGAAGCTAGAAGTGCTTCCCTCCTAGATTCTGTTAATACCAGCAAACTTTGCCATTCCTCAGCTTGCCACTGCATTACTCCAGTCTCTGCTTCTACCGTCACATGGTATTCTTCCCATGTGTGTCTGTATTTCCACATGGCCTTCTGGTAAGGACACAGCTCACTGAATTTAGAGCCTACGCTAAGGCAATATAGCCACATCTTAACTTGATGATATCTGCAAAGACCTTATTTCCAAATAATGCCACGTGCACATGTATCATAGGTTAGGACTTCTTCAACATATCTTTTGGAGGTACACAATTCAACTCACAACACCTCTTGATTCTGTAATGACATCACTTTCTTCTATACCGTAACTGAGAGATTAGTCAAGAGAAGATAATTGAAGGAATGGATTCTAGTAACAAGCTTAGCAAGAAAACAGTAGAAGCAGCTCAATAAGTGAGAAAATGTTTGTCATGTTGTGCTGAATCCAGCAAGTATGCACAAACAGCAGCACATTCTCTCCATCATTCAATTTTGTATCAGTTTAAGGACAGTATCTTTTCAGAAATTGCATAACCATAAGTTTTCTCCCTTACACCACTAATGTGTTTAATTGCCATTTTCCACTCATTTTTAAATTCTGCTCTACTTTTAAACATTAGCAAATCCTTTTTTCCCGTTTTGAAGAAATATTAACCAGAGAATCCCTGCAAGCCACCAAATTACTGACAGGGACTGGAATATGGGGTCAGGAGAAAAACTCACTTCTCACCACACATTCTTTTGATCTATTTGAATTTATCACGTATCTATGTTACATGAAGAATCATTTAATTTAAACAGTCTCCAGTCCACGATTTTGTACCATCTTTCATCATGTTTGTAAGCTTCATCTACTTAACAAAAGCCACTTGCGTTGTAGAATTTCCTCATAAATCTCCAAACCTCATGAATATTTCCATTCTGGATATTATTATCTTTCTTTTGTTAGAAAATTTGCCACCAGACAATGAAATGTGGATGATAAGGTATAGTGTACGAAGGGCTGTGAAATCCTTGAATAAATCTAACAGGCATGTTTTCCATTTGTTCCCTCTTTTAAAGAAGAAGATATACAGCCTCATAAAAATACAAGGAGAATATGAAGCAGACAAAAAACATATGCCAAATTATAAATGATAGAGCATAATATGAAATAAAACCAATTCAAAAGGAATTACAAATAAATCATAGGAAACCAGTTCAGAGTTGTACAAAATAAGACTATACACAAGAATACCCCTCACTTCTCTGTCTTTATTATTTAATGCAAATGTAAGAAATACATTTACAAACTCTTTCTACTCATGTGGCAATGAAGCAGATAAATGAAAAAGGTTTATACTTGAAGTCAGAAATCGTGGGTTCAATTCCCTGTTCTACTCAACCCTACATGTGCAATTTGGGAAATGACCGATGTTGGCCTCACTTTCCTCCCCTACAACAGAGCTGATAGGCATAATAACATAAAATGTGGTATGACACCTTGTAAACTATAAAATGCTACAAATATGTAGGCACTCCTAATAAAGTGCACGTCTCCCAAAAGTAAAACAAAATGCCATGAAAATGGTCTTTCTGTCATTTTAGAATTCTCTAATGCTCTCATAATTTTTTAAACATTCTATATTCAAACTGGAAGAAAATATAATTATATCACAGCCTATTACTGACTAACAGCTACACAATATTAAAATTCTGCATAAATCATCACCAGAAATATTGTAACTATATGTGTATGCACATGTGTGTGTGTCCTTGTGCCTTTGAATGTAGCTGAAACAGCAGCTTAAAACCAGTGAAACCCAGAAGCTCTTGAATTAAAGTCTATCAATTATCCAACTACCAAGTGTCACATGAAAAAAATGTCCCCAGGCTTACCTAAGAAATAAGGCTAAAACCAAACTATCAATTTAAGGCATATGGCAGTTTAAGGCATGTGCAAACATTTGGAAAAGAGAAAGATTTGTTGAGACCTTCATACAACAACAATGCCATGAAATAAGAAAGAAAATGTTTATCTGAGAGAATGGAAGAAGGAAAGTGACCTTCTATATATGAGTGTATAATAGCTGTGGCAGTCAGAATCCTAAAATGATCCCCATTGACCCTCAACCTTGTATAATCCTCTCCCCTTGAGTATGGACAGACCCAGTGAATATGATGAGGTATCACTCCAGTGATTATGTTATATTACCTGGCAAAAGAATTTTACAGATGTCATTAAGGTCCCAAATCAGTTGACTTTGAGTAAATCAGAAGGAAGATTACCTTGGGTGGCTCTGACCCAAGGGTGGGCCCTTAAAAACAAGAATTTTCTCTGATTGGCTTACTAGAAAGAAAGCAAACAGCCATGTTGTGAACTGACTACAGTGTTGGCTTTTAGTTGCTTAGAGTGGTCTCCAGCTAACAACTAGGAAGAACACAAGGACCTCATTCCCAAAGCTGCAAGGAACTCCCGCTTTGGTCTTCTTCTTCAAAATTACTTTGGCTCTTCAGGGCCTTTTGTGGTTCCATACAAATTTTTGGATTGCTTGTCCTAGCTTCGAGAAGAATGTTGGTGCAATTGTGATTGGGATTGCATTGAATGTGTAGATAGCTTTGGGTAGTATTGACATTTTAACAATATTTATTCTTCCAATCAGTGAGCACGGAATGTTTTTCCATTTCTTTATATCTTCTTCAATTTCCTTCATAAGCTTTCTATAGTTTTCAGCATACAGATCTTTTACATCTTTGGTTAGGTTTATTCCTAGGTATTTTATTCTTCTTGGTGCAATTATGAATGGGATCAGTTTCTTTATTTGTCTTTCTGTTGCTTCATTGTTAGTGTATAAGAATGCAACTGATTTCTGTACATTGATTTTGTATCCTACAACTGCTGAATGCATGTATCAGTTCAAGTAGACTTCTGGTGGAGTCTATTGGATTTTCCATGTATAATATCATGTCATCTGCAAAAAGCAAAAGCTTGACTTCATCTTTGCCAATTTTGATGGCTTTGATTTCCTTTTGTTGTCTGATTGCTGATGCTAGAACTTCCAACACTATGTTAAACAACAATGGTGAGAGTGGACATCCCTGTCATGTTCCTGATCTCAGGGAAAAAGCTCTCAGTTTTTCCCCATTGAGGATGATGTTAGCTGTGGGCTTTTCATAAATGGCTTTTATGATGTTTAAGTATGTTCCTTCTATCCCGACTTTCTCGAGCGTTTTTATTAAGAAAGGATGCTGAATTTTGTCAAATGCCTTTTCTGCATCAATTGACAGAATCATATGGTTCTTATCTTTTCTTTTATTAATGTGATGTATCACGTTGATTGATTTGCAAATGTTGAACCAGCCCTGCATCCCAGGAATGAATCCCACTTGATCATGGTGAAGAATTCTTTTTATATGCTGTTGAATTCAATTTGCTAGTATCTTATTGAGAATTTTTGCATCCATATTCATCAGGGATATTGGTCTGTAGTTCTCGTTTTTTGCTGGGTCTCTGTCTGGTTTAGGAATCAAAGTAATGCTGGCTTCATAGAATGAGTCTGGAAGTTTTCCTTCCCTTTTT
Source organism: Acinonyx jubatus (assembly GCF_027475565.1). Lineage (NCBI taxonomy): Eukaryota > Metazoa > Chordata > Mammalia > Carnivora > Felidae > Acinonyx > Acinonyx jubatus. The sequence goes on from NC_069381.1 coordinate 167,600,739, forward strand.
ATTTTTTGGAACAGCTTGAGGATAGGTATTATCTCTGCTTTAAATGTCTGGTAGAATTCCCCAGGGAAGCCATCTGGTCCTGGACTCTTATTTGTTGGGAGATTTTTGATGACTGATTCAATTTCTTCTCTGGTTATGGGTCTGTTCAAGTTTTCTATTTCTTCCTGTTTGAGTTTTGGAAGTGTGTGGCCTGAATGAGACGGGAAACCATCAAAACCCTAGAGGAGAAAGCAGGAAAAAAACCTCTCTGACCTCAGCCGCAGCAATTTCTTACTTGATACATCCCCAAAGGCAAGGGAATTAAAAGCAAAAATGAACTATTGGGACCTCATCAAGATAAAAACTTCTGCACTGCAAAGGAAACAACCAACAAAACTAAAAGGCAACCAACAGAATGGGAAAAGATATTTGCAAAAGACATATCAGACAAAGGGCTTGTATCCAAAATCTATAAAGAACTCACCAAACTCCACACCCAAAAAACAATCCAGTGAAGAAATGGGCAGAAAACATGAATAGACACTTCTCTAAAGAAGACATCCAGGGGCGCCTGGGTGGCTCAGTCGGTTAAGCGTCCGACTTCGGCTCAGGTCATGATCTCACTGTCCGTGAGTTCGAACCCCGCGTCAGGCTCTGTGCTGACAGCTCAGAGCCTGGAGCCTGTTTCAGATTCTGTGTCTCCCTCTCTCTGACCCTCCCCCGTTCATGCTTTGTCTCTCTCTGTCTCAAAAATAAATAAACGTTAAAAAAAATATTTAAAAGAAGACATCCAGATGGCCAACAGGCATATGAAAAGATGCTCAACGTCGTTCCTCATCAGGGAAATACAAATCAAAACCACACTCAGATACCACCTCACGCCAATCGGAGTGGCTAAAATGAACAAATCAGGAGACTATAGACGTTGGTGAGGATGTGGAGAAATGGGAACACTCTTGCACTGTTGGTGGGAATCCAAACTGGTGCAGCCGCTCTGGAAAACAGTGTGGAGTTTCCTCACAAAATTAAAAATAGATCTACGCTATGACTCAGCAATAGCACTGCTAGGAATTTACCCAAGGGATACAGGAGTGCTGATGCATAGGGGCACTTGTACCGCAATGTTTATAGCAGCGCTTTCAATGATAGCCAAATTATGGAAAGAGCCTAAATGTCCATCAACTGATGAATGGATAAGAAATTGTGGTTTATATACACAATGGAATACTACATGGCAATGAGAAAGAATGAAATATGGCCCTTTGTAGCAATGTGGATGGAACTGGAGAGTGTGATGCTAAGTGAAATAAGCCATACAGAGAAAGACAGATATCATATGTTTTCACTCCTATGTGGATCCTGAGAAACTTAACAGAAACCCATGGGGGAGGGGAAGGAAAAAAAAAAGGTTAGAGAGGGAGGGAGCCAAAACATAAGAGACTCTTAAAAACTGAGAACAAACTAACAAACTGAGATGGGGGGTGGGAGGGCGGGGAGGGTGGGTGAGGGGTATTGAGGAGGGCACCTGTGGGGATGAGCACAACCAATTTGACAATAAATTTCATATTTTAAAAAAAAGAGCAATAAGACAATGATCATTAATAGCAAATTATAAAAGCAACAGCCATTGAAGCAATTTGCTAGTAAAAGACCTTAGCAATGGTCACCAGATTTATAGTGTGCTAATAAGATTAGAAAAGACAAAGAAAGAAAATGAAGAACTGCCTGGATACCTGAATTCATATTTTTTTTAATAGGAAAGAAAGCAGACTAAAAATAGAGTCAACAAAATCATTGGAGATTGGGCAGCACGTCATCTTGGACAGCATCTTACCATTTTACCAAGATGAAACATATTCTGATTACTTGTCAGACCCAATGGAGTAAGTCATCTTCTTATAAAAATCAAATATATCAATGCTGGGAATGCGAGCTGGTGCAGCCACTCTGGAAAACAGTATGGAGGTTCCTCAAAAACTAAAAGTAGAACTACCCTACGACCCAGCAATTGCACTACTAGGCATTTATCCACGGGATACTAGTGTGCTGTTTCGAGGGACACATGCACCCCATGTTTCTAGAAGCACTATCAACAATAGCAAAAATATAGACAGAGCCCAAATGTCTATGGATGGATGAATGGATAAAGAAGATGTGGTATATATATACAATGGAGTATTGCTCGGCAATCAAAAAGAATGAAATCTTGCCATTTGCAACTATGTGGATGGAACTGGAGGGTATTATGCTAAGTGAAATTAGTCACAGAAAGACAAAAATCATATGACTTCACTCATCTGAAGACTTTAAGAGACAAAACAGATGAACATAAGGGAAGGGAAACAAAAATAATATAAAAACAGAGAGGGGGACAAAACAGATATGGAGAACATAAATACACCGACATAACATAAATATAGAGACCTAACATAAATATGGAGAACAAACTGAGGGTTACTGGAGGGGTTGTGGGAGGGGGGATGGCTAAATGGGTAAGGTCATTAAGGAATCTACTCCTATTGTTGCACTATATGCTAACCAATTTGGATGTAAATTTTAAAAAATAAAAAATAAAATTAAAAAATAATAATAATAATAAAGCTGCAAGGAACTGAATGTCTGCCAATAACCTAAATGAGCTTAGAAGAAAACCCAAACCGTAGAAGAAAATTATAGCACAGCTGGCATCTTGATTGCAGCCCTGTACGACCTGAGGAGAGAATCCAGCTAACCGGTGCCCAAACTCCTAACCCACAGAAACCTGAGATAATAAATTAGTGTTGTTTTAAGCTGCTGAATCTGTAATAATTTGTTACAAAGCAATAGAAATTAATTGAGTAGCAGAATAGCAGAACTTGCTTTCCTTCTCCTAATACCTACTATTGGTTTACAAAGAAAGCAAACAGAAAAACATAGCTTCTGAATGACATGCTTAACATTTGAGTGTTTATGCCTAGTGGGCTGGTAATAACAGATGTTTAAAAACAGCAGTTTTGTCATAAATCAACTCTCCCCAGTCACAGAGTAATTCCCTCCTGTTTATCACAGAGATTAGAAAGATTCCTACATATTCAAGTTGACATCTACTCTGGATAATTTAAGATGTTACCAGATTGCAAGCTGTAATCACTTTACCCGTAAGCATATAATTTTCTAGGATTTTTATGCCTGATAGAAATGCTCTTACATAATATATGTCCATATACCAGGAAAAATAATGAAATTTAAATCAACAATTATTTAATAAGTATCTACTGTGTACCAGAAACAAGAATAGGTGCTAGGATTAAAGACTTTCCCTACCATTGTTTACAAACATCCATTCAGAGACTTCAGGGTAAACAGCGAATTGTTAGAAGCATTGCCACTAAAAGTAGATCGAAGACTACGAGCTATCACTACATTATTTGACATAGTACTAGAGAGTGTTCTTTAAAAAAAGAAGAAATAAAAAAGATGGAAGTATTGAGGAAAAGAAGGGAAACTGACATTGACATTTTTATTAGACAATATTACTATCTACATAAAAGTCCTATAAGAAACTACTGATAAGTTATTACAATTAATTGGATGTAAGGTATCAAATACATTCCTATACCCTACCAATAAATTGCTGAAATCTAGCATTTTGAGATATATTTTGTAACATCACAACAAATGCATAAGGTAGCTAGGAATAAATCTAGGAAAAGATATGTAGGACATTTATAAACTTTATGAAAAGATACTAAAGAAAATGAAATAATATAAGGATAGAGACTTCTCCCCATTTAATCTGTAAAATTGATACAATTCCCACCAAAAGTCAAGAAAATATATATGAATTTGATAATCTGATTCTAAAAAGAATTGATGTGAAAAACCAAAAAGCCACAATAGCCAAGACTATTTTAAAAAACTGAAAAATATGGAGAAGGCTAACCATACCTAAAACAAGACATATTATGTAGCTTTAGATGATGTGACATGACCTCAGAAGTAGATACATAGAACAGAATAACAAACTGAGGAACAGTTGGGAAAAAATATTTCACAGTGAAGAAAGATTGGAGTAGCAAAAAAACAAAAACAAACAAACAAAAAACAAACAAAAAAACCATGCTGGAATAACAGAAAAATGAACTTCAAGATAATTGAAAGACTACATATTAAAATCAAACTTCAAACTTTTTTAGAAGAATATACAGAAGAACTCAAGAAAATTTAAATCTTCTTTTTTTTATGTTTATTTTTTTAGAGTGAGAAACCTTAAGCAGGGAAGGGGTAGAGAGCAGCTAGCCCAACGCGAGGCTCAAACTCATGAACAGTGAGATCATGAGCCAAAGTCTGACGCTCTGAGCCACCCAAGTGCCCCCAAAATTTAAAACTTCTTAAACAAGATTTTTCTAAAATAAAGTAAACCATAAAAATTGAGTGTTAAAATCCCCAATTTTTTAAAAGTGAAAAGATCAGACATAGACTGAGAAAATTTGTCTTCAACCCTTATAAGTAGCAAAGGATTAGTATCCCACATGCATAAAGAAAAATTGATGAGAAAAAGAAAAACAGCCCAATAGAATAATAAGCAAAACTTTTAAATAGGCAATTTACAAAAGAAACCCAAGTTCTCTATAAACATAGTAGTTCCACTACTAAAGAACTTTTTGCATATATGCCCAAAGAATCATACACAAGACTTACTTATAAGAGCAAAAAAATTGAATGCAACCTAAATGTCCATCAATGCTATCGATGAATAGATATGTAAATTGTAGTATATTCATAATTTGGAAAAACACATAGCTATGAAATGAAGGACAGAGCTACATGTATTAAAATGGAAAAATCTCACAAGTGGCAGTGGATAGATAAAGTCTAACATTTATATAGTTTTGAAACATCAGCATATTGTTTAGGGATGAATACAAATGTAGTTAAAATACAAAGACATACATTGAAATACAAATATCACATACAAAATTATGGATCTTTTGCGGAGGTATGGGAGAAGGAAATATGGTTGAGTTGAACATTTAAAAGGACACCACTGCCTATCCAAGTATCCTAGTGTCTGACAGAAAGAAATAACTCTACCTTAAAATTATTTCTAATTAGTCCATACATTTGGATTTTCTGAATCACTAATATTGCATACTTCATAATGTCAAGGAAGTGCTGCATAGAGTGAATTTACTGCTTTGATGTCATTCTAATGAGATACATAAATCAATGGATTGCATTTCTTTTTCATTCTCAGACTAAAACAATGTATATTTCAGGTCCACAAAGTCTTTTGATAATGGCTTGTAGCATTACTGTTTTTCTAGGAAAGGGTAAACTCAAAATACAAAGTACTTATTGACAAGGTTAGTCGTTCCTTAGAAGACATCTTCTTTTGAAGTTTGTAAATTGTTTTCTTGACTAATTTTAATCAAATTAAATTTTGTTTTTCTTTTCCCAATGTATTTATTATTGAAAAATTTCAAACATCCAGAAAAATTGTTAAGACTATTACCATGAACTAGATTTTGCCATTTTCACCTTAACTTATTTTTTCAAAGTTTATTATTATTATTATTTTATGGTTCAGAGGTTTACATTTTCTTGTCACAAAAAATCTACATGCTTATATAAATCAGCAGTTTTACATCTGGCTTAATGAAATAAAGATCACTACATTAAAAAAATGAACAGAGCCAGATGGCAGAATAAAAAGTCCACTGTTCATATCCTTCCACAGGAACAACAATTTGGCAGCCACCCATGGGCAAAAGTGCCTTTGTGGGAGCTTTGGGATCCAGGTAGGAGTTTGCAAAACTCCAGTGGAGCCCAAGACCAAAAAGGGGCTATTTCAGAAGGCAGGCCCACATACAGGTGGCAGACTCACCGGCTGTGATCCTGACTACAGACCCAGCTCCACCCCACTGTGGACTCAGCTACAGCCTTATTTGGCCTTGATCCTGCCACTAGCACCATCTGCCAAGGAACCTGGGAGGAGTCACACTGTCCCATGCTTTAGGTAACAGGCCCACCAACCTCAGCCACAGCTGTGGATTCTGAAAGCAGGCCGTGACCTGGCTCCAGCCTCTCATGCTGTGATTCAGGAGCAGTGCTTCCCAGATAGGGATCCAAAGGGAGATGCACTCATGTGTACCCCCAAAGACAGATCCACCAATCTTGGTCTGATTGTGAATCCTGAATGTGGGTCCAGATCATCCAGACATAAAAGCAACAAGAAAAACAGTGGACTAGAATATCACTATACACCCAATGGACTGAAGAAACATATACAGAACATCTCATCAATAGCAGCAGAATACACATCCTTCCCAAGTACATATAGAACAATGTCCATCTGGATTATATATAGGGCCACAAAGCAAATCTTTGGAAAGCATACCAAATATCATTTCTGACCACAATAGTATGAAACTAGATATCAATAACAGAAGGAAAATTGAAAAATTTACAAATATATGGAAATTAAGCAACATAGTCTAGAATGACCAATGGGTCAAAGAAGAAATCAAAAAGGAAATAAAAACATATCTTGAGACAAATCAAAGTGGAAACACAAGAAACCAAAACTTATGGGATGCAGCAAAAGCAGTTCTAAGTAGGAAGTTTATAGCAATAAAAGACTGCATTCTGAAAAAGAAAGATCTCAAATAAGCTACCTAACTTTACACCTCAAGGAACTAGAAAAAGAACAAACTAGGCTAAAGTTAGGAGAAGGAAGGAAATAACAAATATCAGACAGAAATAAACAAAGTAGAGACCAGAAAAAAACAATAGAAAAGAAGAACAAAATGAAGAGTTGGTTTTTTGAAAGATAAAGTTGAGAAACCCTTAGTTACACTAAGAAAAAAAAAAAGAGTAGACCCAAATAAAATGAGTTTTGAAAGAGGAAACATTACAACTGATACTACACAAATGCCAATACACACAATGGGGAAAGGATTGTTTCTTCAAGACATGGTGTTTGGAAAACTGAATATTCACATGCAAAAGAATAAAATCGGACTCTTAAACATTATGCCATAAACAAAAATTAACTTGAAATGGATTAAGGACTTAAATGTAAGACTTGAAACCATAAAACTCCTACAATAAAACATAGGGGGAAAAAAAGACTCCTTGACATTGATCTCCACGATAATTTTTTTTAATATTACACCAGAAGCCCAGGCAACAAAAGCAGAAATAAACCGTGGGAGTATAGCAAACTAAAAATATTCTGTGCAGCAAAGGAAACAATTAGCAAAATTAAGAGCAACCTATGGAATGTGAGGAAATATTCATAAACCATATATCTGATAATAGGTTAATATCTAAAATATATAAGAACTCACCATTCAGTAGCAAAAAAATACAAACACAAAAGACAATCTGATTTTAAAATAGCAAGTGACTTGAATAGACATTTTTCCTAAGAAGACATACACATGGACAATAAGTATTGTCCATGAAAAAGTGTCTAATATCACTAATCATCAGAGAAACACAAATCAAAACCACAATGAAATATCACCTCACATCAGTAAGAATGGTTAGCATCAAAACGACAGCAACTGTTGGCAAGGGTGTGGTTAAAAGGGCACCTTTGTGTGCTGTTGGTGGGAATGTAAATTGGTACATCCATTATGTAAAACAATATGATGTTTCCTCAAAAAATTAAAAATAGAACTATCATATTACCCATTAATTCTACTTCTGGGTATATATATCTGAAGGAAATAAAATCAGTATCTCAAAGAAATATCTGCATCCCCATATTCATTACAACTTTTCTTACAATAGCCAAAATATGGAAACAATCTAAGTGTCATCAATAGATAAATGGATTAAAAATGTGGCACATATACAATGGAATATTACTGAGCCATAAAAAGAAGGAAATTCCACCATTCCCAGAAACATGGTTGAAACTGGAGAACATTATACTAACTGAAATAAGCCAGACACAGAAATACAAATACTGTGTGTTCTCACTTATATGTGAAAGCTAAAAATGTTGAACTCATAGAAGCAGAGAGTAGAATGGTGGTTTCTAGTGGTTAGGGAGTGAGGAACATATGGAAAGTTTGGTCAAAGGGTATAAACTTTTAGTTATAAGATGAACCAGATCTGGGTATCTAATGTACAGCACAATGGTAATAATTAATAATACTGTATTGTACACTTGAAATTTTCTAAGAGAATAAATCTTAAGTTTTCTCACCACCAAAGAAAATAAATGGTAGCTATGTGAGGTGATGGATGTGTTAATTAACTTAATTATGGTAATCACTTCACAACATATACATATATCAAATCATCACATTGTACACCTAAATATATACAATCTTATTTGTCAATTAGATCTCAATAAATCTGGGGGAAAAAAATAATGGATAATAGACTCAGAGGAATAAAATTTGATGAGGCAGCAAGAAGTAGAAATTTTGCTAATTGCCAAATACATCTATTCCAATTACATATTCAGGAACTAGGGGAGAAAACACCAGCAAGTTTGTATTCAGTCTTAGGTCCATGTAACTCAAACTTAGGCTAAGCCTCCTTCTATCCCTTGGCCACCATAAGCTCCCATCTTAATTGGTGGGTGATGGTGGGTTTGGTGTACCCAGAGAATAACATCAATTTATATACCATATCTAATAAACTCTGAAAACCGTGGGTATTTCCATTTCACATGTATGCATCATTCTAGTAGTGGCCCATTGGGAAAGGCTTGGAGGAAGATTTACAGTATGTATAGTATGCTGGCAGTGTGCAGTATCCTTCCTCAAGAGGACCAGGCCTCCCCTTCAGTGAAGGAGTTCTAGGTATGTGAACTAACTTAGGTCTAGAAACTATGTAGAAATTCATCACTCTCCATAAGGTGACTCATGTCAGATTTTTAGCCATCAGGCCTACAGCTTTTCCTGTTATATAAATTAAGCAACATTTTAGTAGGCTGCCCATCTATTTCATTCTTGGTGATGCTGTGGTCAAGACAGGAGATATTAACAGGACCATTATGAGTGGGGACAAATGAGAGGAACCATGGACTTAAACAGAGGACGCCTACACACTAGTCAAAAATCAGGGTGGTATAAACATGCCTCCACAGGAGTAGATCGGATCAAATAACCTCATTTTAGTGGATATGATATGACACAATAAAGGGGCAAATCTCAGGGTAATGGAGAGACAGACCATCATGACTGAATGTAAGCTACCATCACCACCACCCACAAACACCTACTCTCTTGAAACAGAGGAAGGCGAAATGAGACTTGAGAGAGAAGAGAAACAGCTTTTTAGGAAGTTTGAATTTTGAATTGCTTGACTACATCCCCCAAAGAGGCTATTCTAGGCAGAAAAGACTAAATGATCTTTAATGGACAAGACTAAGGATAGCCATCTTCTATCCACCAAGGATTGCAAAGAAAGATCAGTTCTCAAAATGAGAGGACATGACTTATTCTGGCAGTTGTGTTTGTAAGGTATAACTTTTAATAAATGGTCCAGTGGGCTCAAGTATTGCTATTTCACTGATCAAAGTGATAAGAATTTGTTGTTTTGACAAAACCTAAAATTGTTCTCAGGGTTTTATTTTTTAAACCCATAGCACCTTTTGACAAATATTCCCATCAGTCAAGTAATATTTGTTGAATTTTTTCCCATAGTTTGAATGTGCAAAAAAAATTTAGAGGTTTATTTTGTTTGGCTTTCTGCTTTCAATCTCTGATTTCACCTTATGTGTAGATCTCACACTTCTTTAAAACAACAACCACCTTCTCTAAACTATTTTTCCTTTCTAGTAAGCATGTTATTTCTTTCTTGTCTTCTTGGTTAATGATTTTATTTTAAAATTTTTTTAATTTATTTATTTTGAGGGGTGGGGAAGGGGCAGAGAAAGGGAACCCCAAGCAGGTTCTGCATTGTCAGCGAAGAGCCCAACACGGGGCTTGATCTCACAAACCTTGAGATCATGATCTAAGCTTAAAACAAGAGTCAGACACTTGACCACCTGAGCTACCCAGGCACCTGAGTTAAGGATTTTAAGTTAACCATGTTTTGTTCATCATTAATTCCATATTTTCTTCATCATTAATTTTCTCTACAATCCTTTGCATCTTAAATTGTGTTCCACCTCTTTACTGGAATAATACTCTCAAAAAATCTCCATGACTTCCTCACCATACAGTCCAACCCTGACCTCTCAACAGACTCATGTGGTTGAACACACTCCTTACTAAAAGACTTCATCTCAAAGACCTGATAATTCTTCATTCTAAATATTTCCTCTTTCAAAATTTCTCTTTCCATGTTTACTGTCAGTGCTTCAGTAGAACAGCTCTCAACTACATTATTCTATACTGCATTATATCTATACTGCATTATTACAGGTGTTTTTCACACTCCTTATCTCTCCCATTTTAATCCATTTTTTTTACCATCATAAAAATAATGGGTCCAAAAGGTCCATCTCGTATGTAACTCCCCTGTTTAAAAAAAATCCAAGTTTCCTTCTATTTGTTCACACCTACACTATTTAATAGTATTTCTCAATTCTGATTGTACATTAAAATCACCCGAGGAGCTCTAAAAACCTATGGATTCCTCAGTCCCACAATAGCACAGATAAATCGAGTGTCTCAGAGTAGAGCTCAGCTTTCATTCCTTTTTAAGGGCTCCCCAAGTGATTCTATTGTGCAGTCAAGATTGAGAACCATTGTTCTGGAACTAGATCAAGGCAAAGTTGGGATACACTGCTCTAGGCCTAGGGCAATGGTGCATCACAATCAAACAAGCTGAAGGAGATTATTCTTGGACTTCAGATCTACTGAATTAGAATCTCTGGTGGAGGGTGTTGAGAATTTCTATTTATATTTTAAAAAGCTTTCCAGGCATTCTTATCTAGCCAAAATGGTCCTCAAGCATGGGAAACCAATCACATATCAATGTGTCTCAGTCTCTAATGTGTCTCAGTCACTATACAATAGAACTGCAGTTGTATTGTTTTTAAATTTGCCCCCAAATTCATCTTTCTTTACATGGATAGAAAAGCACTCTAGAAAAACACAATGAAACAGGGTCCCGGCCTCCTGTAAACCATCCCTTAATTATCCCCTTGAAATTCTTATTATTTTAATCTATGTCCAACTTTAATTTATAGTAATATCGTAGCTGTGTGTGTGCATTTGGCAGGTAAAAAGCCAATACCATCTCTATTAATATAAAATCTTAGGACGCAAAGCCTAGAGCAAAATAAAAATTGGCACACAGTTCTGAATTTCATCACATTTATTAAGCACAAAGTTTCATTCCTAGACCCATTTATACCCTACCCAACCCAGTCCCGCACACAAACTTGTCCATCATCTTTTCAAAATTGCCACTTCTCATCATAGTGAAATATGAAACAAATTCAGTGGTAGATTCAAAGGCATATAGTCAAAGAAGTATCATTTTCACAACCACTTATACAAAACTCAAGAAGCCTGGTTTCCACGTACAATGCTTCTTCTGTACATTCTTTTTTTTTTTTAATGTTTATTTTTGAGAGAGAGCTAGTTGGGGAGGGGCAAAGAGAGAAAAACAAAGAATCCCAAGCAGGCTCTATGCAGTCAGCAAAAACCCGATGTGGGGCTTAAGCTTACGAACCGTGAGATCATGACCTGAGCAGAAATCAAGAGTCAGACGTTTAACCAACTGAGCCACCCAGCTGTTCCTTTCTGTACATTCTTGACAGCCTATTTTATCAAATGATGCTCAGTTAGGCCCAGGAATTATCTTCTCCTTCAAAAAAAAAACAACAGAAAAAAAACGCTCATTAAAATGGTAATAGGTAGAAACGTGCTCAATCTATCACATCTATCAATCTATCAATCTATCCTGAAAGCCAGGAACTTATATAACGGAAAAATACTAGAACCATTCCTTTAAAAGACAAGAACGAGACCAAGATAAACACCATCACTACTATTTCACAGCGTATTGGAAGTATTAGTTTTAATTCCATTAAGAAAGAAAAGGCATTTAGGGCATGTGAATTGGAAAATTCTTTCAATGCCTTCTCTTGCTTAATAACATAATTATATGATCTGTTATTATACATACTTGAAAATCCCAAGAAAATCAGTAGGAAAGCAACCACAAACAATAAAATAATTTAGCATGGTAGCCAAATGTATAATTAATACACAGAAATTAACAGAATTAAAACAACAAACATTTAAATGATATAACGGAAAGTAAAATCTCATTTAGCATCGCTAAATATAAAATATAAAAATATAAAAAATAAAAAAGTAGAAATATGCTTAAGAAATATAAAACCATCAGGGGTGTTTGGGTGGCGCAGTCGGTTAGGCCAACCAACTTTGGCTCAGGTCATGATCTTGCAGTTCGTGGGTTCAAGCCCTGCGTCAGGCTCTGTGCTGACAGATCAGAGCCTGAAGCCTGCTTAGGATTCTGTGTTTCCCTCTCTCTCTGCCCCTACCCCGCTTGCGCTCTGTCTCTGTCTCTCTCTCTAAAATAAATAAACATTTAAAAAAAAGAAATATAAAACCCTCTATGAGAAAAAATTGTCAAAACACTTCTGAAATAGATAAATAGAGACTTGAACAAATGGAAGGCATTTTCTGGAGATATTTCATGATGAGGAATGCTCAATATCAGGAACATGTCAGTTCTCTCGGTATTGATTCATGAATTTAATGCAATTCCATTTAAATTATCAACATCTTTCTTCCTAGAGATCATGAAATTCATTCAAAAGTCCATATGAAAAAATAAGCAAGCAAAAATAGGACCAAAAAACCCCTAAAATATAAAAACTATGTGTGGGGCATGTGGGCATAAGGAGGAAGATTAGCTAACTCTACTAGATATTAAAATATTATCAAGACTCAGGGTGCCTGGGTGACTCAGTTGGTTAAGCATCTGACTTCAGCTCAGGTCATGATCTCATGGTTTGTGAGTTCAGTCCCCACACCGAGGTCTCTGCTGACAGCCCAGAGCCTGGAACCTGCTTTGAATTCTGTGTCTCCCCCTCTCTCTGCCACTCCCCTGCCTTCACTCTCTCTCTCTCTCTCAAAAATAAATAAACATGAAAAATTTTTTTAATAAATAAAATATTATCAAACCTCAAAAATTAAAATAACATGGCATTGGCATATAAGTAGTTAGACTGACCATGAAACAAAATTGCATGTCAGAAATAGAAAAATTACATATACAAATTTAAAGATAAAAGCAATATTTCAAATAATCAGAAAATATGTGTGATCAGTTCTGCTGTAACAGAAAATATATGTTCCCAAAAATCTCCCCATTGTGCAAAATCTCAGAATAAAAAATTATAGGGCTTATGGTTCAACACTCAAAAACCTCATCAGTGACACATAAAAAAGATAGGAATTTAATTTTTAAAAATACAGCATAATTTTATACATGCTAAATGATTAAGAAATATGTACATACTGTAATAAAAATGGCACTCAACCTTGAAAAAGACCTGAAGTTTGCTTGTAGAAGTGCACTTGGGAAGGGTTGCAGCCTGTAACTCACTATGAGGTAGTAGAAAGAGAATTATCACAATGTATGATGTTTTACATCTTAAATACTTAAATAGCCTGTTTTTCTGCCTTTGAGACAGAGACCTTTCAAGAAGTGCATTTTTAATAGGTACTTGTTTCATCAAAACTGCAATGTCCACACTGTATAGCCTACTTCTTCATTGACATCTGTCTGTTTAAATGCTGGAAATTCTTTCATGGCTTTCTTGTTTGTTCTCTTAGCTTCGCCAAATAGCTTACGACTTTGAAACTATAGTCATTTTTCAAGTCACCAAACCAACAGTCTTAAAAAAAAAAAAAGAAGTCACTTTTCCAGGATTTGGCAATGTCTGTTTAAGGCCTTATATATAGATTATGCTTTCTCTTTGATTGTGAGAAAAGTTGTTGACAACACGGTTTAGTCTTCAAACCATATTCCACAATCTTTCCATTTCTTCCATTTTGTTAAGATGTTGTTCTTACTGATCGCACAGCACTTGAAATTGTTCCAGCCATAGATGCTTCTTTCATATTTGTGGAGTCTCTTCATTGTCAGCAATGTAAATTCCTTAATGCCTTTTGCTTGAGAGGAATCACATACTTTCTCATTTCTTTGAAAATCATTACTATTTCAGGTTTTATAGTTTTCCTCTTCTCTGCACTGCTTGGCATTTTTGAACCATGATATTTACACATATTTGAGATGTGGAATGAGCATTTTTTTTTTAACATAGAAAGTTTACAGGGGCACCAGGATGGCTCAGTCTTCCCGAGCTGGCGCCCCACTTCAGCTCAGGTCATGATCTTGCTGTTCACGAGTTTGAGCCCCGCGTGCTGACAGCTCAGAGCCTGGAATCTGCTTTGGATTCTGTGTTTCCTTCTCTCTCTGCCCCTCCCCTCCTCTCAGAAATAAATAAACATTAAAAAAAATTTTTTTAAGTTTACAAATGTGTGAAGTAATAGCAAAACACAACCTTGTAGGATAAAACATATGGTGAACTGGAGTAGCTGGTAGATAGTTGAGGGTTTTCTGTGCATGTGCATTGTGTACTCCTTAATAGTGTAACTCAGATAGGCTGGGTAATTTTCTATGTGCATTTAGTATTTCCCATAGAAAAAACTGTTCATTTGCAAATGAAAAACTTAGTATTATGTTCACACTGTTCCCTAATATATCAATTTCATTGGAACAATATGTGTCTTCAAGTCAAGTACTACAGTCAAACTGACTGAACTTTCTAAATACAGAAAAATAAAAACTGAGTCCACAAAGATAAACTCAAAATAGATCAAACATCTTAATTTAAAAAAAAAAATTAAACTATACAATTTTGGGGAGAAGACAAAGCTATGCTGACAGCTCAGAGCCTGGAGCCTGCTTTGGATCCTGTGTCTCCCACTCTCTCTGCCCCTCCCCTGTTCATTCTCTCTCTCTCTCTCTCTCTCTCTCTCTCTCTCTCTCAAAAATAAATAAACATTAAAAAAAAATTTTTAAGTCACATGGTCTATAGACTGGGCCAGCCAGGCACTCCGTGCATTATTCAAATTTTTAGTTGTAACCAAAAAAGAGCAACCAGTGGAAAATAAATAAACAGGCAGAAAAGTTTGCAACTTTTCACTGACAAAGGGCTTAACTACCTTCTAGAGATTTGAAGAACAAGAAACAAAGAAACAAACAAGTAGAAAAATAGACAAAGACACAATCAGCATAGGAGTGCCTGGGTGGCTCAGTGGGTTAAGCCTCTGACTTCAGCTCAGGTCACGACCTCATGACCCTTGGGTTCAGGCCCTGTGTGGGGCTCTGTGCTGACAGCTTAGAGCCTGGAGCCTGATTCAGATTCTGTGTCTCCCTTTCTCTGCCCTTCTGCTCACACTCTGTCTCTTTCTCTCAAAAATAAACATTAAAAATTTAAAAATAATTTTTAAAAAGACACAATCAGCATAGAAAAAGTGAACTAAATGAAATACAATTGGCCCTTAAACATATGAGAATATGCTGGACCTGATTCATAACCAAAAAAATGCAATTAAGATATCACCTCTTACTCTCAGATTGGTGAGCAAAGTGTGACAACACCTTCTATTAGTAAGGCTTTGAGCAAATTGCTGATAAGAATGAAAAATGGTACAAGACAGGATCACATTTACAATATTTTTTAATTACATATATTTTTAAATTATATGACAAGCCAAAACTATTTCTAAAACCTCATTGCAAAGATAAACTGGCAAAAAATTGAGACAAATGGTTTGATATACTCATATATATATATGTTACATATTAAATATTATATATTTGTTTTCTTTTCTTAAGTTTATTTATTTTGAGAGACAGAGAGTGAGCAAGGGAGGGCCAGAGACAGAGGGAAATAAAGAGAATCCCAAGGAAGCTCCAGCCTTTTAGCACAGAGCCCGATGTGGGGCTTAAAACCATGAACCCACATGAAATCATGACCTGAGCCTAAATCAAGAGTCGGATGCTTAACCAACTGAGCCACCCAGGTGCCCCTGTATCTTTTATTTTCTGATCAATATAGACTTCTAATTAAATATATGAGAAAAATAAACTATGTGGACGTTTAAGCTAAACAATTCCAATGAAGAAAAACTCACTAGTTTATTTTTTATTCTGCTTTAAAGTAGACTACAAACCTAATCTGGAAACTCTTGTGTAAGTAATCACCCTCAAGGACTTCAAAGACAGGCTTTCCTGAAGAAGCAATCTTTATAGCTTTTTTAATGCAAAACATGTAATTTTTAATCCACCAGACAAATATAAAAATCATGGTTTGTTAAATGACATACCAGAGAGCTTATATCTGTGTCTTTTATATTCACATAAAACCCAGAGAGAGAGAGAGAGAGACAGCAAAAATGTGTGTATGTATATATATGTATATATATATATATATATATATATATATATCTAGAAACTGTGTAAAACCTTGGCTATCAAAGAGAGACAGATGGTTGGCCTGGTTTCAAGGCTTAATGAAACTTATATACTAAAGAAATAGAACAATCCCTACTGGCTGTTTTTCCTCTTTGTGTTTGACAAAAAAGACATTTTCTACTTCTACATTTCACTTAAGTTTTGAGTAAATCAGTTAAGGAAATATTCATATGCTTTGTATAATATGTTTATGCAATACTCATCCATATTCTCATTACTGAAGAAAATTATTTCATGGACTATTCTTTCTTTTAATTACTTCAATGGAAACAATACTGACTTTAGAGACAAATTTGGAATGAACATTTGGCTTAGCATTTGAAGAGCTGGGTCACCTTGTGCATGACAACGTCCCTGAAATTCAGTCTTCTCATCTATAAATTCTGAACATAGTGCTTGCTATTATTAAAATGCCTGTCAGAAGCTGGGGCCATGGAAGGCACTTCTTGAATGCTAACTCTTCTCCTGTCTGCCCATCCTCTGAATCTACCCTTCCCTTTCTCATTGAGGCCTCTGTGATTAGAGCATAGACTTAAGGACTCACCATAAGCCAAAGTGTTAGGTCAGTAAACTGATCTCCTGAAGTACTTTTGCCTTCTTGATGGTGCACTTTTCTCTCCATCTTAAGTATCCAATATATTTTTCCTCCTCTCCACTTCCCTAACACTGTAACTGTTGTAACTGGCAAATTACCCCTGCCAAGATCATTTGCATTTTAATAAGACACAAAATCTATTCCATTAGTCATTAGAGCAATCTTAATCATCATATATCATATCATGATTCCGTACTACATAATGAACTTGATTTGAACCAATTTGAACTTGATTTAACTGGCCTTTGCAACCTGCTTTTCTAGAGGAACTGTGGAAGATTGTCCATATTCTTCCTTTATTTAGTCTTCTCTATACAAGTTTATGGACTGGAAAATTTTTTGAGTAGTCCAAAAGCTATCTGCAAACTGGGTGAGAAATGAGTTAAAATATACCCTCCAAATACGCTAGCAATACCAAAAAGAGGAAAACATCAGTTAATAAAATTACACGGTGTTTCTTTAATCACCTAAGGTAATAATTTGCATTTATACATTTCCTAATGTTATACCATCTCTTGGGGCTCCTGGGTGGTTCAGTTGACTGAATTTTGATTCCGCTTGATTTTGGCTCCGCTCATGATCTCACAGTTCATCAGCACAGACCTCACTTTGGGATTCTCTCTCCCTCTCCCTCTACTCCTTCCCCACTCATACTCTCTTTCTCAAAATAAATAAACAAACATAAAAAAAAAACTATCTCTCAATGCTGAAAACCAAAAAAAGTCACTTGTCTATCATTTATTATTCTTTAATACATTGCTGAATTTAATTTGCTACTGTTTTATGATATTTGTGTGTACATTCATATATATTCATATATATTTTGTTTGAATGATTCTTACTAGTATTCAGTATTAAGGTTGTCTTTGAAAAATTAATTGTGGTTATTTTGCATGCACACACGAACTAGTTTTTAATTTTATTAAAAACGCTGTGGTCTGAAATAGTTAATAATAGAAGAGTTATGTCCTTTGAAAGTCAGGTTGAATTCAGGTATAAAGCAATCTGGACCTGGTGACTTTTTATGATTATCTGTAAAAACCTTTCCCATTTCCTACACACTAATCAGTGCAAACATGTCTACCTCTTCTTGGGCCATTTCAGATAATTTATATTTTTCTAGAGATCTATGACTATATCTTACCTAATCAGAGATTACTTATTAGTTTTTTCATAAATCCATTTTCCAGCTCTCTTTCAAAATTCCTTTCCTAGGGGGAAAAAATAAAAGTCTCGTCATGTCATTGCCATTTATCCAACTCATCTGTTTCTGGACTGTGGCTTGGCACAGTTTTTAATATTGATGTTTCATTTTTTAATTGAGATAAAATTCACATTCCATAAAATTCATCATTTTAAATTGTACAATTATGTGATATTGAGCAAATTCATAAGCTTACTCATCCATCACCACTATGTAATTCCAGAACATTTTCATCAGCCCAAAAAGAAACTCCATACTCATTAAAAGTCACTCCCCACTACCCTCGGCAGCTTCTTCCATTTCTAAGGATTTGCCTATAGTACACATTTCATCTAAATGGAATCCTACAATTTGTGCCCTTTTGTGTCAGGCTCCTTTTCACTAGGCATAAAGTTTTCAAGGTTTATCCATGTTATAGTATGTATCAGAACAACTTTGTATGGCCCAAAAATATTCCATTGTATGAACATATCACATTTTATCATCCATTCATCAATTGGTAAGACTTTTGGATTGTTTCCACTTTGGGGCTACTATAATGAATGTTGCTATGAACTCTTGTGTATAAGATTGTGCATGTATGTATGTTCTCATCACTTTGAGGTATATCCCTAAGAGTGGAATTATGGGATGATATGGCAACGTTTTAACCTTTTGAGGAACCATTACGAAGTAACTGCATCTGTTTACATTCCCACCAGAAATGAGGGTTCTGATTTCCCTACAGCCTTGTCAACATTTGTTATTAATCTTTTTTGTTTCAGCCATCCAAGTGTATGTGAAGTGGTATCTCTGACTTTATTTGCATTGCCCTGATGGCTAATAATGTTGAGCATTTTTTTAATTGCTTGCTGACCATTTTGGATCTTCTTTGGAGTAATATCTTTGCTCACTTTTTAGTTGGGTTATTTGCCATTTCATTGTTGAGCTGTAACCGTTATTTATATATATTCTGGATACTAGACCCTTATCAGATATATTTTTTTCAAATACTTTCTCCCATTCTTGGTGTTGTCTGTTCATTTTCATTTTTTTTTCTTTTTATTTATTTTATTTTACAGAGAAGAGTAGTCTGAATTGGGTTATGAGGCTCTCAGCTGGGGTACCTTATCTCAGCCATTGAACTCACTTTGCCAGGAGAAAGTCTGTTCCAAGCTCTGGCTTAAGGAGGCACCCTCTAGCACACCCGCCCCCCCCCCCCCCCCACCAAGGGCAGGGTTCATGGCATGTCTGTTCATCTTTTTTTTTAATATTTATTTTTTTCGGGGGAGAGAGAGTGCACACATGTGCAGGGGAGGGCAAAAAGCAGAGGGAGACAGAGTCTCAAGCAGGCTCCATGCTCAGCACGGAGACCAATGTGGGGCTGCGTCCCACGACCACAAGATCATCCCACAACCTAAGCCAAAACCAAGAGTCAGATGCTTAGCCAATTGAGCCATCTAGGCACCCCTGTTCATCTTCTTGATAAGAGTCAAACTTTTTAATTTTTAAGAAGTCCAATTTATCTATTTTTATTCTTTTGTTGCCTCAGTTTTTGGTATTATATCCAAATATCTAGAAGACCATTTCCTAATATAAACTCACAAAGATTTATACCTATATTTTCTTCTAAGAGTTATATATGTAACTTAGCTCTTGCATTTAGGACTTTGATCCATTCTGAGTTCATTTTTGTATATGGTGTGAATAGGAGGAGTCCAATTTCACTCTACTGTATGTGGGTATCTGGCTGTCCCAGCCCCTATTTAACTGTTTGGCACCTTCATTGAAAACCAGTTGACCATAAATGTATGAGTTTATTTCTGGATTCTCAGTTCTACTCCATTGATATATATGTCTATTTTATATTGGTATCATATAATATAAAGGTACAATAGGCTCAAATGGATGCTGTGCATCTAGTGGGCTTATGTTGCACCTGAGGAACACTTAACTTAGGGAATGCACTGCTTGTACAGCAACCAGTAAGCAAGCCTGATCTTTGTCTAGAGAATGTATGTCACCTCCTCACATATTAGATGCATGAATAATCCACGGGAAATAACCCAGGTGAAAGAGCAGTCAGGGTCTTGCAGTGTGGGACCAAAAGATGAGAGATCTCTCCTAACAGGAGGAAGTCTCCTTATATAGAGTTGTGATTGCTATAGCTGTCCCAAAAGTTACAGATAGATTCATCACTTGAGAAATGCCAAAGGCCAAACTGACCCAAACCTCAATTCATCTGGTCTACCAAGAGGTCTGAAATTCCCACCATCAGAGTTGCTTCTCAATGGTAAGACATTACATATTTAAAAAGCCTCTATTAAAATGAGAATGGGAGAGGGGTGCAGTGAGACTCATGAAGACAATAGTGCTCAACAGCTCAATGAAAAGAATGTGGGCCTTGGGGTCTGGGTTTGAACATTGGCTCACTTGCTGCCTGGCTATGTGAACTTGAGAATTGCTTAACTTATCTGAATTTCAGTTTCCTTACCGACAAATAGGATTCCAATCCTTATAATATTCTTTTGAAGACTATTTGTAATAATTTGGGAAATTAAGGGATCCAGATCCTAGTTCCCTTTGTCACATTTCCATGAGGACACATGTTTTCTATACCCCTCCCTCGTCAGGACAGGAGGATTGGGTGACCTGATTGGTTTACAGAAAGGCAGTTCCCCATTGGTCCAAAGTAACCAAAAGACATTGCCATGTGGACAGGAGACTGCCTTTTGTCTTCTGGGGCTCTCCTGTTCTCTTACACAATGGGCACCTGTGTTTTTAATCTTTAAATAAGCAGGCCAAGAGAGCCGGCTTTCTCAACTCCAGCTTCTCACCTGTAAGCAAGTAGATAAGTGACAGTCCTGTGGATTCCAAAGTCTAGGTTTGGAAGGAAACTGGAGATGTTTCACATCTTTTAATCCAGCTTTACCAGTAACATGGCTAAAATCTGGAGCACTGTTATACTCAGGTCTCTGATACTATATTCTATTGACCACAACCATAAGGGGAAAAAAGATGAGGGGTAAATCGAGGCAACAAACCCTACCATGTAACTCCAACAATAATACATATAAAAATGGAAGCACTGTGCCTGGACCAAGAAGGCACTCAACAAATGCTAGTTTCCCTTTTTCTCCTTAAAGAATTTATCAAGTTGAAAATATGTTGTTTTCTGTTAAACTCCTCTACTGCATCAGAAGAGCAGCAAAGGTCAACATTTTCTCTTAGTAACAGTGGTGGTTATTATCAGTGACAGAATGCAACTTCCATATACAGGTCTTATATGCCCTGTTGCCATTCCTAAAATACAGCTTCTCAGAACTACCTTCAGGTGCCGGATATTAGAGATCTGATTGGGTTTTTATTAGGAGAAAGTTCTTTGCCCCCTACTGAAATGTCTTGTGGGAGTATACTTTGACCCTAAATATACCTTGGACCCTAAAATTCAACTCTTGAGAATCTGTCTTAAGGTAAGAAATATGAAGCAGCAAAGATTCTATGCAGAATGATACATCAGCATTACTTACATTAGCAAAGGGAACTCTAAAAACAAGTTTAAAAACTGAAAATAACCATTGGGTGACTGGTTAAATAACTTATGCTAAATCCATTTAGTAAAATATTATGCACTACACTGTCATTAAATATACATTTATCAAGATTATAACATTAAAAATATTTATAGTATGATTTTAGAGTAAAAGAATAAAACTATTTTTTCAATATTTTGGCAGATTTGTAAAAACTAAATGTGTTAATAGTTATTATGTTGGGATGGTAGGCATACAAGCAATTTTTCTTTTTCTACTCCTTTTTATGCCTATGTCTATCATGAAAAAAATTTTTCCCTTTAAAGCCCAGAGACATTTGCACACAGTGAGCACAAGACACACCCCATCACCAAAATGAAGGGATACAACTGCTGGGCAATGACCTCATCTCCCCTTTAAGGTTGTTCTCGCTGTTCATTTCAAGCTGATTTCATCGCTAAATATACTCATGTGGGAGAACATGAGAACATAGTGTATTTGGCCCTGCGACCTCTAGTTCCAAAGGAACCTCTTCAGGCACTTGGCAATACTATCAACTAACAGGAGGACTAGGCAGTAATATATTGCAATTATTCTTAAATATTAAAAAACTGTATGTCTATTCCTGACATAGCCCATTATCAGTAAAAATGTTGGAATCTTGACCCCTGTTTGACTCAAATATCTGTGATTATTCATTTTTTTAAGAATTTTATTTATTTATTTATTTTGAGAGAGAGAGAGGGGGGGGAGGGGCAGAGAGAGAGGGAGACAGATAATCCCTAGCAGGCTCCATACTCAGTGCAGAGCCTGACATGGAGCTCGAACTCACAAACTGTGAGATCATGACCTGAGCTGAAGTCAGATGCTTAACCGACTGAGCCATCCAGATGCCCCGATTATTAATTTTTAATTATAACTTGAGGATAAAGAAATAAGTGGTAATATTCAGGCTCCACAGCCCTCACCCTGAACCTCCCCAGAGGAACCCAGACCGGGAATTGTATTCATCAGGATAACTTATGCTTCTACATAAAACTCTGTACTACCCGCTACCCACACTACTATCCACAATCAGGAAACAATTCACTCTTTCTTTTCTCAGTAAGGAAATGGGTATGATCTGCTGATTGTTTCAGACTCACAATGTGCTGCATTTTGATACATATGCCAAATTTCAGGATTGAATTTTTCTTACTTTTTAGTTTCTGAAAACTGATTCCATCAGTTCCCTGAGGGGATAATAAAGTGCTGCCGCTTTGGATGAGTGTGATATATTTTACAAGAAACTGAATTAAAATCAAGAATACAGATGTACGTATGATTTTACACTGCATGATACTTATCTGACTTGAATGAATTCATCTTCAAAAAAGTAATGGAACATAGGTGGTTTCTTAGATTAGAGTACTTTTTGATGACCGTTGCAGGTTCTTAAGAGATATTTCAGGGCACCTGGGTGGCTCGGTTGGTTGAGCATCTGATTCTCGATTTTGGTTCAGGTCATGATCCCAGGGTCATGGGATCAAGCCCCACCTCCATGCTCAGCATGGAGCTTGTTTGAGATTCTCTTTCTCCCCCTCTTCCCCCCTCTCCTGCTCTCTTTCTCTCTTTCTCTCTCTCTCTCTCTCTCTCTCAAAAAAAAACAAAAACAAAAGTGAGATTTTTACTAAGCTAAAATAGCATGAGGAAATACCATTCTCTGCTTAAGGAATGTTTCTATAGAAAGAACAAGTTTGTTTTTTCCTTTGTTACCATTGTGAATGTTTATTATGTACCAGGCTTTTTAAAAACATCGTCTTTTATAATTCTCAAAAGAATCTCTGACAGCATCATTATGACTATTTTACAGATAAGGAGAAAAGGAGTTAACTGATTTGTCCAGGACTAAAATGGCACACCTGGGATTCAAACCCAAGTCTGTCTCATTCTCCTGCGACCCTGCTTTTGATCATGGTGCTCAGGCTACTGCTAGACTGCTGGTCATCTGATTCTGTGTCTCTCCTGAAAAAACAAACGGACAGACAAGACTTTATTCCTTTGTTCTCCTACTTTCTCTTCTCATGAGGAAAACTACTTTTCTTTGCCGCTGTACTATCACTCCTCTTGTCAACGCAAGCACTTTTATAGTGGGTCATGTTTCCCAAAATATAAACATCAGTGGCTTACTCAGGTTGGCTGCAGTGTGAGGATACCTCACTCTTGTCCCTAAATGTCTCCAAAATACGACATATGAAACTTAGTTCTGGGGGACTTTCCCATTAAAAAAAAGTAATCCATGGAATGCATAGCCTCATTAGTTTTCATTAAAGGAAATATGTCTTTCCCGACACAAATACTGTGTTTACTTTCTGCCCGGTTTTAGTTGTATGTTATTTCATCCTACACGTGAGGTATGTTCATCTTTTAAACCTGTGTCCAAATGACAAAGAGTACTAGATCTGTCTGACATTACCTATTCACTTTCAGTCTTCTGTGATTCGAGGCCATCTTCAAAGATATGACAGGAGATGCAATCTCCACGGTATGATCAAAGAACAGAACTTTTATGCCAGCAAAAGTAATTGACAGAGACAATACTAATAATACCAGTTTTAATCATTGTTTAGGAAGTTCCCTGAACTTTATGTTAACACTCATTTAAAGAATATAAATCAATAAAGAAATAAATAAAATCTAAGCAAGATAATTAAATTTGAGGCTCTAGATTCTAGATTTCTCTAAAGAAACCAATATAGAATTAAGATTAAAATTGTGAGAGAAACGTTAGCATGTGTGATGAATAATAATTTATTCCTATGAATATTTATTGGACATATACAATATGCAAAGCACAGTACTGCTTTTGGTGAGGGAGGCAAAGAAGAAACAGCAGGTTCTCTGGCCTTATGAGCTTGCACGCTAGTGGGGGAGGGGGAAAATGTGCACAGGAAGTTAAATGTGATACACATCATAAAATATGTACAACAAATTAATAAATGAGGTCAGAGAAAATGGACACTCATCTTATTTTTCATAATTACAAAAGCTATAAAAATATTTCTAAATAAGGAAATATAGAAGAAATTGATATTAAATCAGAAAATACTTTTTATTTTTTTAATGTTTATTTTCTTTTTGAGAGAGAGAGATACAGAGTGTGAGCTGGAAAGGGGCAGAGAGAGGGAGACACAGAATCTGAAGCAGGCTCCAGGCTCTGAGCTGTCAGCACAGAGCCCGAGGCGGGGCTCCAACTCACAAGCCGCGAGATCATGACCTGAGCCGAAGTCGGACGCTTAACCAACTGAGCCACCCAGGTGCCCCAAAACAGAAAATACTTTTAAAAGTTATTTTCTTAATTTTTTAGATTTTTCTGAACTTATTTTCATATGCCATCTTAATCGCTTTTACTTGAATGAGTCTAAACTCTTTATTAGCGGTGTTGGAAAAACTGGACAGCAATGTGCAGAAGAATGAACCTGGACCGCTTTTTTATACCACACACAAAAATAAACTCAAAATGGATGAAAGACCTAAATGTAAGACAGAAAACCGTCAGAATCCTAGAGGAGAAAACAGGCAACAACCTCTTAGACCTCAGCCGCAGCAACTTCTTACTTGACATGTCTCCAGAGGCAAGGGAAACAAAAGCAAAAATGAACTATTAGGACCTCATCAAGATAAAAAGCTTCTGCACAGTGAAGAAAACAATCAGCAAAATTAAAAGGCCACTGACAGAATGGGAGAAGATATTTGCAAATGAAATGCCAGATAGAGGGTTAGTATCCAAAGTCTATAAAGAACTTATCAAACTCAAGACCCAAAAAAACAAATAATCCAGTAAAGAAATGGGCAAAAGACATGAATAGACACTTTTCCAAAGAAGATATCCAGATGGCTAACAGACACATGAAAAGATGCTCAACACCACTCATCAGCAGGGAAATACAAATCAAAACCACAATGAGATACCACCTCACACCAGTCAGAATGGCTAACATTAACAACTCAGGCAACAACAGATGCTGGCAAGGATGCAGAGAAAGAGGGTCTCTTTTGCACTGCCGGTGGGAATGCAAACTGTTGCAGCCATTCTGGAAAACAGTATGGGGGTTCCTCAAAAAATTAAAAATAGAACTACCCTATGACCCAGCATTTGCACTACTAGGTATTTATCCAAAGGATACAGGAATGCTGCTTCAAAGGAGCACATGCACCCCAATGTTTATAGCAGTGCTATCAACAGTAGCCAAAGTATGGAAAAAGCCCAGATGTCCATTGACTGATGAATGGATAAAGAAGATGTGATATATATATACAATGGAATATTGCTCAGCAATCAAAAAGAATGAAATCTTGCCATTTGCAATAGTGTGGGTGCAACTAGAGTGTAGAGTGTATAACTAGAGTGTAGAGTGTATAACTAAGTGAAATAAGTCAGTCAGAGAAAGACAAATATATGAACTTCACTCATGTGGAATTTAAGATACAAAACAGATGAACATAAAGGAAGGGAAGCAAAAATAATATAAAACAGGGAGGGAAACAAACCATAAGAGACTCTTAAATATAGACAACAGACTGAGGGTAGCTGGAGGGGTTTGGGCTTGGGGGGATGGGCTAAAAGGGCAAGGGGCATTAAGGAGGACACTTGTTGGGATGAGTACTGGGTGCTATATGTAGGGGATAAATCACCAAATTCTATTCCTGAAATAATTATTACACTATATGTTAACTAAATTAGATATAAATTTTTTAAAATAGTAATAAAAAAAGAAATTAAAATATAAATAAATAAACAAACAAACTCTTTATTGGTAACATGGCTGGTGTTACTCCCCTACTACTGTTCATGTAACTGGTTTAAGTTAAAGTCTTTTCCTGCTGAAAATAAAATGAGTAAATAGCAGCTAAAATATATCAGTTTGGATTTGTGTGAATTATTCACTCTTTTCCTTGTGATCTTTCAGATATAGGAAAGTCACACAAAGTACTTTCTCAAAGGATAACCATTACTTTTTAAGATTTTAAGTTATAATGGCAAATAGAGATGAAAGTTAATGACATGAAACTGTTCATGTACTTTAAGTTGATTGTTAAGGCAGAACTGAACAACCAAATTGTTCTAAATAGACAATGAAAGCAAGATAGAATTTCATTGAAGGAGAGGGTGTGGGGAAGTAATTCAAGATGTATATTTCACGTTACATAAAAAATCCTACTTGGGATTTGATCTTTATTTTTAATAGCTCTTCAGTCTCCAGTGGCAATTTATTTTTAAGTTCCTCTTAGATTAATTCCAATTTACATTCCGGAAGAAACAGGCCTGTCTTCACTCATTAATTTTTTCAGCGCTTGAAAGGTCAGTGACTCTCCATGATAAAAGATCTCTGATTGCAATGGTTTTATGAGCAGAGGGAACAGTTAGAAATTCTGATTCTGATCAGAGAGCTGAAATGATCTGAGAGAAAAGAGAAAGAATCCTAAAACAGCTAAGCAGAACTTAACTCTTAAGTTGGGTCAAATTTATGCCTCCATTCTACAAAAAAAAAAAAAAATGTATTTATTAAATGTCTATTATGTTCCAGATCTCCCTCATTGTAAAATCTAAAGAGAAAAAAAAAAGGAATTGAAAGATACCTTTTGTTCACCCGGACTGGCAGGGAATCCTCACTCGGCAAACTATGTGTGCTGCCTTGAACAAATCATTTCCAAAGCTAGGTTTCTTCACCCATGAAATGAGTCAATTATGCAAAGCTCCAAACTGTAGGATTAAAAATAAAAAACAAAGTAGCTAATAGAATATCTGACATATTATAGACCATCCATAAATGGTAAGGTTCTAGCTCTGGTCAGTTCTTATTGCCTTGGTTACATGAATATAGGAGTTACAAGGAAAATGTTACCAGTTATAAAATCACAGTTCTTTGAAGCTCACCCTTTGTACTCTTATCTTCTCATACCTTTCAAGGAATTTTGCCTCTCAAGTCACCAAGTTACTCCAGGTATTCAGGACTCTAAATTCAGGATCTAAGGTAATTGACCTCGCAGTGAATCTAGAATTGGGGGTGGATGGGGCCATAGAAAACATGAACTAGAAATGGAGTTGAAGTCATTAAAATGATTAAAGATGTTAGGCTAAAATTCAAGTGCACAATTCTCAGGATATAATGATAAAAGTAGGGAGTTTTCTTGGCAATTGGACCAATTAGTCGTTCCCAAACATTTGTCTCAAGATCTTTTTACACCCTTAAAATTATTAAGGACTTCTAAAACGGTTTTTTTTGTGTCCATTGTGTCCATTGATAGTTACCACATTAGAAATTAAACAGAAATTTAAAATATTTATTAATTCATTTTAAAAATAATAGATCCATTACGTATTAACATGTTTATGAAAACTTTCCCTAAAAAAATTAATGAAGATGATAGTACTCTACATTTCTACAAGAGTTTTTAATGTCTGTCCCTTATAAATGAGAGCTAGATTTTCCTACCTATCAATCTACTGTGATATGATACATCACATAGCCTCCAGAAAACTTCACTGGACACTTGTAACAGAATGAGCAAAGCACATTAATATCCCACTGTTATAAAAATCATTTATATACAATTTAATCTTACTATTATTATGAGTGCAATTATAAATAATTAACATGTCATTACTATCATACAAATGGCTTTGACCTCCTTGGATATCTGGAAAGAATTTGGGGTCGCCAAGAGTCCCTAGATCATACTTCACGTTCTGATGATTAATTGAAGTATTTAAAGAGTTTTTTTTCTCAGATATGTCCTAGATAATGTGGCAAACTGTAGTTTTCTTGCTTTTGCAACTGTAAAATTGATAAAGCAGAATAAAAATCAAATAAAAGTTTGTGTTTACTTTATGAATATAGAAAAAAATGAAAATCTCCAGTTATCTTTAGGACCAAATATCATGTATGATAATTTTTCAAACAGAAATTCTATATGAAGTCTTATTCCCTGGAAAGATACTTTTCCTTGGCAGCTCATTTTGCCTAATTATTAGTGGATGGCACCTTTCGCTGCCTCAGTGGCATTTTTACGAATTGAACAAAAACAATAATAATGAGACAGGAGGACAGGCAGAGTGACAGTATGTTTGCTGCCAAGAACTTGGTGACAATCTGCCCCTTAGCTTTGTAAATTTAAAAAAAAAGTTATTCAACTAATTAACATTAATAATTAATGAAGGAAAAGGCATCAACGAGGACAGTTTTACAAGGAGTAGATTAGGTCTTTGGGATGTAAATTAATCTTGATGAGGACTAAGTCTTCAAGTGAAAAATTTATGGCAGTAGACTTAAACAGTAATATTTAACTGCAGAATATTGCTGATTTCACTACTATACTATAAAACTTTCTTATAAATGCAATAACTGCACCAAAGTAATCACTGCTGTTGAGAAGAACAGATCAGATTTTTGTGCTTGGGTATGCCAACAGAATTTTTTAATCTAATACTAAGCTCTTGTTGAAAAGTCTATTCTAGAAACTGAAACTTTTCAGTGGAGAACAGGTAGAAACCTATATCAAAATGTGAGAGGTTGGCTGTTAGGTATGAAAAGTTCAAAAGATCTCATCACCAGGTCAGACACTTATACCTAGACAAACAGGAACAGTGGTTCAGTGTTCAAAAATCTCAAAGAGCCCTTCAGTGTCCACTCCCTTCCCTGAAATCCTATTCCCTCATTTAGGGACACAGGATTTTGTCCTATCTCTTTAGCATCCAGATTCAACATGGAAGATGGTCTTTTGCAGCATATTAGTGTGGCAGCTGAAGTTCTAACATTTTCATGTAATCTTAACTTTGAATATATTAGTTTGGGCAAGAGGCACATTCAGTTCTGTTTGATGTTTTATAATGTTGAGGAAAGGAAAGGAAAGGAAAGGAAAGGAAAGGAAAGGAAAGGAAAGGAAAGGAAAGGAAAGGGTCTGGAAACACCATTTAGTAAAAAAATTCTTTTAGGTATAAAATAAATTCATTGAGGGGTACCAGGGTGGCTCAGTCTGTTGAGCATCCAACTCTTGGTTTTGGCTCAAGTCATTATCTCCCAGTTGGTGAGTCAAGCCCTGCTGTCAGCAGGGAGCCTGCTTGGGATTCTCTCTCTCCCCCTCGCTCTGCCCCTCTCCTGCTCACGCTCATGCGTGCACATGTACACTCTCTCTCTCTCAACCAATAAATGGATACATTTTTTAAAAATAAATAAATAAATTCATTGAGAAGGAGAGAGTCATTTAACTTGAAATTGGTTCTGAGTAATG
This sequence comes from Acinonyx jubatus, assembly GCF_027475565.1. Classification (NCBI taxonomy): domain Eukaryota; kingdom Metazoa; phylum Chordata; class Mammalia; order Carnivora; family Felidae; genus Acinonyx; species Acinonyx jubatus. The sequence continues at coordinate 167,630,779 of NC_069381.1, forward strand.
CATTCCAAGGTAGACAAAGTAAGCTTTTCTGATTGAAAAAGACAATCAATGAAGCAACAAGGTTTTAAAAACAAACAAACAGGGGCGCCTGGGTGGCTCAGTCGGTTAAGCGTCCGACTTCGGCTCAGGTCATGATCTCGCGGTCCGTGAGTTCGAGGCCCGCGTCCGGCTCTGGGCTGACAGCTCAGAGCCTGGAGCCTGTTTCAGATTCTGTGTCTCCCTCTCTCTCTCTGACCCTCCCCCGTTCATGCTCTGTCTCTCCCTGTCTCAAAAATAAATAAACATTAAAAAAAAATTTTAAAAATTAAAAAAATAAAAACAAACAAACAAACAACAACAGCAACAACAAAACATATACCTGTGTTCTTTTCTTGTTTTCTTGTTCTGGCCACAGAATTTTAATGGGCACGCAGCAAGCAAAAGTTACAAAAAGAAGTTGTGGCTCAGGGCACGTGGGTGGCTCAGTAGATTGAGCGACCAACTCTGGATTTCAGATCAGGTCATGATTTCATGGTTCCAGAGATGGATTCCCACATTGGGCTCTGTGCTGACAGCGTGGAACCTGCTTGGGATTCTTTCTTCCTCTCTCTCTGCCATTTCCCGGTGTGTGCGAGCACGCGCTCTCTCAAAATAAATAAATAAACTTTAAAAAAGAAGGAAAAGGAAAAAGAAAGTGTGGTTCTCTCTTACTCACTGAGTCTGGTTAATTAAACAAACCAATTATATATTAGTACTATAAGAAAATCTGGGCCCTTGAAGCATTCCTATTTCACACTAGTAGTAACAAAGGGGTATGAAAGAGTAAGCAGGGTTTATAGTAGCAGAGATAAGAGAATTTAGACCCTCCTTAAAACAGAATGAGGAAACCCAAAGGTAAATTTGGAGGTGAAAAATAATAGCTGATGCATAACAATTATTATGTGTCAGGCACTATTCCTAAGCACATCACTTCTGCCATGGTCTATTCACTTCTTCACAAAAATTCTTCCATATATACACTAGTGTATTCTCCTTGTTACAACTAAATAACCCATAGGTCAAAGAAGAATTATAGGAAACATTAGAAAATATGTTGAACTGAATGAGAATAAAAACACAAGGTATCAAAATTTATGGGATAAAATAGTACTCAGAACTTAAAAGAGGAGGAAGGATCAAGATGATGACCCAGGAAGCTCCTGAACTTTGCTCCTCCCACAAATGCACCAAAGTTACACACAGAAATTCCCTCTGAAAGAAATCCAGAAACTACTGACTGACTCCTGCATATTGTGCGAATGAGAGCATACCCACATCAAGATGGCTAGGAAAAGCTGAGACACATTCTCACCACAAACTCCACCCTGCCATGGCACCATATAAATAGGAGGGAACCCCCAGCTTCCAGCTTCTCCCTGAGAAGTGAAGAATTTTGGTCATACATCTAGCACCCAACTTTAAGACTCCCATCCAAAGAACAAGACCCCAAGTTATCTGGCTCTTGAGGGCCAGTAGGGCATGCATCATAAGACCCATGGGATGAAGGAAAGCAAAGAAGAAATTCTTAAAAGGTGCATGAACACTCACCACAGCTATCAGCCTCAGGGCTCAGTGCAGAGGGAGCAGGCAAAGGCACCCACTTCTCATGGCTTGCTCCAACCATAAAACAAGGCTGCCAGTATCTCTTTGGATGGAGCTTGTACAAATGTCTGGAGGCCCCCCCTTTCCCAGCTGCCTGAGGGATGGGACCTCAAATTGCTAGGCTCTGATAACCAACATGGCTTGCATTCATGAGTTCCACAGGACTGTAGCTAACAAAGAAATAGTTTTTAACAAGTGTGTACATGATCACTTGCCACAGCTCCCCTAAGGCTCAAAGCAGAGGGGGCAGGCAAAAACACCCATCCCCCAGTTGTTCCCTAAAATGGATCTAACTGCATACTTTACAAGCTGTTGCCTCAGGGTCCAGCTTCTACTTTGACATGCATCTAGGGACTGGCTGCTATCTTCCGTGGAGACTGGGGGAACTAGTGGACACATCACCCACCTTTACCATCCAGCTCTTTCCAACAACAAAATCAAGTCCCTAGTATCTCCCCAGAAGGCATTTGTTTATATAACTAGCACCCCAACTTTTATAGCTGCAACCCAAAAGCCAGGCCACCAAATCACCTAGCCCTGATAGCCAACAGAACTTGCATTCACAAGTCCCATGTAACTATAGCAAAAAAATGAAGCAGTTTTTAATGTGCAGAAGCAATTCCCACAGCTGTACACTTGGGGTCCAACAGACATAGATCATCTGAGGTAACATTCTTCTAATACATAGATCATTCTACAGGATAGATCATATGTGGGGCCACAAAACAGTTCTTAAAAATGTAAGAAGATTGAAAGCATATCAAGCATCTTTTTGAACCACAATGATATGAAACCAGCAATCAATTATAAGAAGAAAACTGAAAAATTTATAAATGTGTGGGGACTAAACAACATTCTCCTAATCAAGTAATGGATCAGAGAAGAAATTAAAAGAGAAATCAAAAAAGACCTTGAGACAAATAAAAAAGGAATCACAAGATACTAAAATTTATGGGATGATGAAAAGCAGTTCTAAGAGCAAAGTTCAGAGTTATAAATGCCTGCATTATACCCACAAAAAAGATCTTAACCTAACTTTCCTCAAGGAGCTAGAAAAAAAAAAGCCCAAGATTAGTCAAACGAAAAAAAATAACAAATACCAGAGCAGAAATAAATGAAATGGAGACTGAAAAGATCAATGGCTCTAAAAGCAGCTTTTTTGAAAAGATAAAGGAAATATATAAGCCTTTAGCTAGACTTGCCAAGAAAAATAACTTTATAAGTTATATTATAGATGTTATATTACATTATATTATATTAATAATATAATAAGTTATATTATAAGGGAAATAAGTTATATTGTATTATACAATGTTAAGTTATTTTATAAAAGAAATAAGTTACATTATAAATGAAAGAAGAGACATTGCAACAGATAACACAAAAATACAAAGGTCATAAGAAATTACTGTGAAGAAATCAGATGCCAACAAATCAAATAACCTAGAAGAAATGTATAGAATCACACTACCTACCAAAACAAACCCATGAACAAATAGAAAATCTAATCAGACCCATTACTAGTAAGAATGTCGTATCAGTAATCAAAAACCTCCCAACAACAACAAAAAAAGGTTGAGGACAACATGGCTTCACAGGTGAATCTACCAAACATTCTAAGAATTAACAATAATCTTTTACAAACTCTTCCAGAAAATTAAAGTGATGGGAACATTCCAAATTCATTTTACGAGGCCATTATTAACCTCATACAAAAGCCAAACAAGGACACTACAAGAAAAGAAAAGCACAGGCCAGTATCCCTGATGAACAAAAAAGCAAAAATCCTTAAGAAAATATTAGCAAATCTAATTAAACAGTACATTAAAAGGATCATACACCATGATCAAGTGAGATTTTTCCTTGGGATGCATAGATGCTTCAACATATACAAATCGATAAATTTGATATGCCACATTAACGAAAGAGAAAAATCACATGCTCGCCTCAATAGATACCAACAAAGGATTTGGCAAAATTCTACATTTTTGTGTGGTAAAAACTCTCAAGAAACTGAGTGTTGAAGGAACATACAACAACATAAAGGCCATATATGACAACCCATAGCTATTGTCATATTTAATGGCGAAATGCTGACAGCTTTTCCCTGAAAATCAGGAATAAAACAAGTTTGGCTACTCTCACCACTTTTATTTGGTATACTACCAGCAGTGCTAGCCTGAGCAATTGTGCAAGAAAAAGAAACAAAAGTCATCCAAATTTGAAAGGTAAAAGTAAAATCTGCAGATAGAAGTCTCTATTTGCAGATGACATAATATTATATATAGAAAACCCTAAAGACTCCATCGAAAAAAAACATGTTAGAACTAATAAATGAATTCAGCAAAATTTTCAGAATATAGAATCAAGACATAAAAATCAGTTTATTTTTATATGCTAACAATGAGCTATCAGAAAGAGAAATTAAGAAAACCCATTTACAATTGCATTAAAAAGAATAAAGTACTAAGGAATAAATTTAACCAAAGAGGTGAAAGGTCTGTATCCTGAGAAATATAAAACATTAAAAAAAGAAATTGAAGACACAAATCAATGGAAACATGTTCTGTGCTTATGCATTGGGAGAATTAATATTGTTAAAATGTCCATACTATCCAGGGGTCCCTGGGTGGCTCAGTCCGTTAAGGGTCTGACTCTTGTTTTCAGTTCAGGTCATGATCTCACAGTTCATGAGTTCAAGCCCCACATCAGACTCCATGCTGACAGTGCAGAGCCTGGTTAGGATTCTCTCTCTTCCTCTCTCTCTCTGCCCCTTCCCTGCTTGCTTGCTTTCTCTTTCTCTCAAAATAAATAAATTTTTTAAACAGCTTTAAGAAAGTGTTCATACTATCCAAAGTGATCTATAGATTCAATGTAATTCCTATCAAAATTCCAATGGCATTTTTAACAGAAATAGTAACAAAAAGACTTAAAATTTGTATGGAACCTCAAAAGACCCCAAATAACCAAAGCAATCTTGAGAAAGAACAGCAAAGCTGGATGCATTGCACGTCCTGATTTCAAACTACACTACAAAGCTATGGTAATTAGGCTCTTCGGAAGATGGCAGCGTAGGAGGACGCTGGGCTCACCGCGCGTCCTGCTGATCACTTAGATTCCACCTACACCTGCCTAAATAACCCAGAAAACCGCCAGAGGATTAGCAGAACGGAGTCACCGGAGCCAAGCGCAGACGAGAGGCCCACGGAAGAGGGTAGGAAGGGCGGCGAGGTGGTGCGCGCTCCATGGACTGGCGGGAGGGAGCTGCGGCGGAGGGGCGGCTCGCCGGCCAAGCAGAGCCCCCGAGTCTGGCTGGCAAAAGCGGAGGAGCCTGACGGACTGTGTTCCGACAGCAAGCGCGACTTAGCGTCTGGGAGGTCATAAGTTAACAGCTCTGCTCGGAAAGCGGGAAGGCTGGAGGACAAAGGGAGGGAAAGCTGCTGAGCCTCCGGAGGACAGAGCTCAGTTTGGTGGGGAACAAAGGCGCTCGCCAGTGCCATCTCCCTCGCCCATCCCCCAGCCAAAATCCCAAAGAGAACCAGTTCCTGCCAGGGAACTTGCTCGCTCCGCGCAAACACCCAACTCTGTGCTTCTGCGGAGCCAAACCTCCGGCAGCGGATCTGCTGCCCACTGCCACAGGGCCCCTCCTGAAGTGGATCACCTAAGGAGAAGCGAGCTAAGCCTGCCCCTCCTGCCCCTGTGCACCTTGCCTACCCACCCCAGCTAATATGCCAGATCCCCAGCATCACAAGCCTGGCAGTGTGCAAGTAGCCCAGACGGGCCACGCCACCCCACAGTGAATCCCGCCCCTAGGAGAGGGGAAGAGAAGGCACACACCAGTCTGACTGTGGCCCCAGCGGTGGGCTGGGCGCAGACATCAGGTCTGACTGTGGCCCCGCCCACCAACGCAAGTTATACACCACAGCACAGGGGAAGCGCCCTGCAGGTCCTCACCACACCAGGGACGATCCAAAATGACCAAGCGGAAGAATTCCCCTCAGAAGAATCTCCAGGAAATAACAACAGCTAATGAGCTGATCAAAAAGGATTTAAATAATATAACAGAAAGTGAATTTAGAATAATAGTCATAAAATTAATCGCTGGGCTTGAAAACAGTATAGAGGACAGCAGAGAATCTCTTGCTACAGAGATCAAGGGACTAAGGAACAGTCACGAGGAGCTGAAAAACGCTTTAAACGAAATGCAAAACAAAATGGAAACCACCACGGCTCGGATTGAAGAGGAGAGGAGAGAATAGGTGAACTAGAAGATAAAGTTATGGAAAAAGAGGAAGCTGAGAAAAAGAGAGATAAAAAAATCCAGGAGTATGAGGGGAAAATTAGAGAACTAAGTGATACACTAAAAAGAAATAATATATGCATAATTGTATCCCAGAGGAGGAAGAGAGAGGGAAAGGTGCTGAAGGGGTACTTGAAGAAATAATAGCTGAGAACTTCCCTGAACTGGGGAAGGAAAAAGGCATTGAAATCCAAGAGGCACAGAGAACTCCCCTCAGACGTAACTTGAATCAATCTTCTGCACGACATATCATAGTGAAACTGGCAAAATAAAAGGATAAAGAGAAAATTGTGAAAGCAGCAAGGGGTAAACGTGCCCTCACATATAAAGGGAGACCTATAAGACTCGTGACTGATCTCTCTTTTGAAACTTGGCAGGCCAGAAAGAATTGGCACGAGATTTTCAGTGTGCTAGACAGAAAAAATATGCAGCCGAGAATCCTTTATCCAGCAAGTCTGTCATTTAGAATAGAAGGAGAGATAAGGGTCTTCCCAAACAAACAAAAACTGAAGGTATTGTCACCACTAAACCAGCCCTACAAGAGATCCTAAGGGGGACCCTGTGAGACAAAGTACCAGAGACATCACTACAAGCATAAAACATACAGACATCACAATGACTCTAAACCCGTAACTTTCTATAACACTGAATGTAAATGGATTAAATGCGCCAACCAAAAGACATAGGGTATCAGAATGGATAAAAAAACAAGACCCATCTATTTGCTGTCTACAAGAGACACATTTTAGACCTGAGGACACCTTTAGATTGAGAGTGAGGGGATGGAGAACTATTTATCATGCTACTGGAAGCCAAAAGAAAGCTGGAGTAGCCATACTTATATCAGACAAACTAGACTTTAAATTAAAGGCTGTAACAAGAGATGAAGAAGGGCATTATATAATAATCACAGGGTCTATCCATCAGGAAGAGCTAACAATTATAAATGTCTACGCACCGAATACCGGAGGCCCCAAATATATAAAACAATTACTCATAAACATAAGCAACCTTATTGAGAAGAATGTGGTAATTGCAGGGGACTTTAACACCCCACTTACAGAAATGGATAGATCATCTAGACACACGGTCAATAAAGAAACAAGGGCCCTGAATGAGACATTGGATCAGATGGACTTGACGGATATATTTAGAACTCTACCTCCCAAAGCAACAGAATATACTTTCTTCTCGAGTGCACATGGAACATTCTCCAAGATAGATCATATACTGGGTCACAAAACAGCCCTTCATAAGTTTACAAGAATTGAAATTATACCATGCATACTTTCAGACCACAATGCTATGAAGCTTGAAATCAACCACAGAAAAAAGTCTGGAAAACCTCCAAAAGCATGGAGGTTAAAGAACACCCTACTAACGAATGAGTGGGTCAACCAGGCAATTAGAGAAGAAATTAAAAAATATATGGAAACAAACGAAAATGAAAATACAACAATCCAAACGCTTTGGGACGCAGCAAAGGCAGTCCTGAGAGGAAAATACATTGCAATCCAGGCCTATCTCAAGAAACAAAAATCCCAAATACAAAATCTAACAGCACACCTAAAGGAACTAGAAGCAGAACAACAAAGGCAGTCTATACCCAGCAGAAGAAGAGAAACAATAAAGATCAGAGCAGAAATAAACAATATAGAATCTAAAAAAACGGTAGAGCAGATCAACGAAACCAAGAGTTGGTTTTTTGAAAAAATAAACAAAATTGATAAACCTCTAGCCAGGCTTCTCAAAAACAAAAGGGAGATGACCCAAATAGATGGAATCATGAATGAAAATGGAATTATTACAACCAATCGCTCAGAAATACAAGCAATTATCAGGGCATACCGTAAAAAATTATATGCCAACAAACTGGACAACCTGGAAGAAATGGACAAATTCCTAAACACCCACACACTTCCAAAAGTCAAACTCGAGGAAATAGAAAGCTTGAACAGACCCATAACCAGAGAAGAAATTGAATCGGTTATCAAAAATCTCCCAACACATAAGAGTCCAGGACCAGATGGCTTCCCAGGGGAGTTCTACCAGACGTTTAAAGCAGAGATAATACCTATCCTTCTCAAGCTATTCCAAGAAATAGAAAGGGAAGGAAAACTTCCAGACTCATTCTATGAAGCCAGTATTACTTTGATTCCTAAACCAGACAGAGACCCAGTAAAAAAAGAGAACTACAGGCCAATATCCCTGATGAATATGGATGCAAAAATTCTCAATAAGATAAAATTCTCAATAAGATACTAGCATATAAAAAGAATCATTCACCATGATCAAGTGGGATTCATTCCTGGGATGCAGGGCTGGTTCAACATTCGCAAATCAATCAACGTGATACATCACATTAACAAAAAAAAAGAGAAGAACCATATGATCCTGTCAATCGATGCAGAAAATGCCTTTCACAAAATCCAGCACCGTTTCTTAATAAAAACCCTTGAGAAAGTCGGGATAGAAGGAACATACTTAAACATCATAAAAGCCATTTATGAAAAGCCCACAGCTAACATCATCCTCAATGGGGAAAAACTGAGAGCTTTTTCCCTGAGATCAGGAACATGACAGGGATGCCCACTCTCACCGCTGTTGTTTAACATAGTGCTGGAAGTTCTAGCATCAGCAATCAGACAACAAAAGGAAATCAAAGGCATCAAAATTGGCAAAGATGAAGTCAAGCTTTCGCTTTTTGCAGATGACATGATATTATACATGGAAAATCCGATAGACTCCACCAAAAGTCTGCTAGAACTGATAAACATGAATTCAGCAAAGTTGCAGGATACAAAATCAATGTACAGAAATCAGTTGCATTCTTATACACTAACAATGAAGCAACAGAAAGACAAAGAAACTGATCCCATTCACAATTGCACCAAGAAGCATAAAATACCTAGGAATAAATCTAACCAAAGATGTAAAAGATCTGTATGCTGAAAACTATAGAAAGCTTATGAAGGTAATTGAAGAAGATTTAAAGAAATGGAAAGACATTCCCTGCTCATGGATTGGAAGAATAAATATTGTCAAAATGTCAATACTACCCAAAGCTATCTACACATTCAATGCAATCCCAATCAAAATTGCACCAGCATTCTTCTCGAAACTAGAACAAGCAATCCTAAAATTCATATGGAACTACAAAAGGCCCCGAATAGCCGAAGTAATTTTGAAGAAGAAGACCAAAGCAGGAGGCATCACAATCCCAGACTTTAGCCTCTACTACAAAGCTGTAATCATCAAGACAGCATGGTATTGGCACAAAAACAGACACATAGACCAATGGAATAGAATAGAAACCCCAGAACTAGACCCACAAACGTATGGCCAACTCATCTTTGACAAAGCAGGAAAGAACATCCAATGGAAAAAAGACAGTCTCTTTAACAAATGGTGCTGGGAGAACTGGACAGCAACATGCAGAAGGTTGAAACTAGACCACTTTCTCACACCATTCACAAAAATAAACTCAAAATGGATAAAGGACCTGAATGTGAGGCAGGAAACCATCAAAACCGTAGAGGAGAAAGCAGGAAAAGACCTCTCTGACCTCAGCCGTAGCAATCTCTTACTCGACACATCCCCAAAGGCAGGGGAATTAAAAGGAAAAGTGAATTACTGGGACCTTATGAAGATAAAAAGCTTCTGCACAGCAAAGGAAACAACCAACAAAACTAAAAGGCAACCAACGGAATGGGAAAAGATATTTGCAAATGACATATCAGACAAAGGGCTAGTATCCAAAATCTATAAAGAGCTCACCAAACTCCACACCTGAAAAACAAATAACCCAGTGAAGAAATGGGCAGAAAACATGAATAGACACTTCTCTAAAGAAGACATCCGGATGGCCAACAGGCACATGAAAAGATGTTCAGCGTCGCTCCTTATCAGGGAAATACAAATCAAAACCACACTCAGGTATCACCTCACGCCAGTCAGAGTGGCCAAAATGAACAAATCAGGAGACTATAGATGCTGGAGAGGATGTGGAGAAACGGGAACCCTCTTGCACTGTTGGTGGGAATGCAAATTGGTGCAGCCGCTCTAGAAAGCAGTGTGGAGCTTCCTCAGAAAATTAAAAATAGACCTACCCTATGACCCAGCAATAGCACTGCTAGGAATGTATCCAAGGGATACAGGAGTATGATGCATAGGGGCACTTGTACGCCAATGTTCATAGCAGCACTCTCAACAATAGCCAAATTATGGAAAGAGCCTAAATGTCCATCAACGGATGAATGGATAAAGAAATTGTGGTTTATGTACACAATGGAATACTACGTGGCAATGAGAAAAAATGAAATATGGCCTTTTGTAGCAACGTGGATGGAACTGGAGAGTGTGATGCTAAGTGAAATAAGCCATCCAGAGAAAGACAGATACCATATGGTTTCACTCTTATATGGATCCTGAGAAACTTAACAGGAACCCATGGGGGAGGGGAAGGAAAAAAAAAAAAAGAGGTTAGAGTGGGAGAGAGCCAAAGCATAAGAGACTGTTAAAAACTGAGAACAAACTGAGGGTTGATGGGGGGTGGGAAGGAGGAGAGGGTGGGTGATGGGTATTGAGGAGGGCACCTTTTGGGATGAGCACTGGGTGTTGTATGGAAACCAATTTGACAATAAATTTCATATATTAAAAAAAAAACAAAGCTATGGTAATTAAAACAGTAATGTGTTAGCATAAAAACAGACACCTATTCAGTGGAACAGAATAGAGAACCCAGAAATAAATCTATGCATGTATGGTGAATTAATTTAGGACAAAGAAACAAAGAATATATACTGAGGAAAGGACAGTCTTTTCAATAAGTGATATCGGGAAAACTGGACAGTGAAATGCAGAAGAATGAAACTGGGCCACTATCTTACATCATACCTCCAAATTAACTCAAAATGGATTAGACTTTAATTTAAGACCTGAAACTATGAGACTTACAGAAGAAAACATAAGTGGTAAGCTCCTTGACATCAATCATGGAAATTTTTTTTTGTATTTGCCACTAAAAGTGAAGGCAACAAAAGCAAAAATAAACAAGTGGGACTACAGCAAATTAAAAAGCTTCTGTACAGCAAAGAGTACCATGAACAAAATGAAAAGACAGTCTACTGAAAGTGAGAAAATATTTGCGAACCACATCTCTGATAAGGGGTTAACATCTAAAGTATACAAGATACATAACTTACTAGCTAAAAAATAATAATAATACTAACCCAATAATGAAATGAGCAGGGGTGCCTGGGTGGCTCAGCTGGTTAAGCACATGACTCTTGATTTCAGCTCAGGTCATGATCTTGTGGTTCATGGGATCAAGGCTCACTTCAGGCTCTGTGCTGATAGCGCAGAACCTACTTCGGATTTTCTCTCTCTCCCTCAGCCCTTCCCTTCTGTTCACACTTATTCTCTCTCTCTCTCTAAAAAATAAAAACAAAAAGTTAAAAAAAATTCATAAAATGGGCAAAAGACCTAAATAGACATTTTTCCAAAGAAGACATACAAATGGCCAACAGGTACATGAAAAGGTAATTGAAATCACTAATCATAAGGGAAATGCAAATCAAAACCACAATGTGATATCACCTCACGTTTGTTAGGATGTCTATTATTAAAAAGACAAGAAATAACAAGTGTTGGCAAAGATGTGGAGAGAAGGGAACCTTTTTGGTGGGAATATAAACTGAAACAGCCACTATGAAAAATGGTGTGGAGGCTCCTCAAAAAAATTAAAATAGAACTAATACGATCCCATTTCTGGATATATGAATATACAAAAGAAATAATTTTCTCCAAAAGATATACTCCCATGTTCATTTCAACATTATTTACAATAACCAAGGTATAGCAACAACCTGAGTGTCTGTCAATGGATGAATGAATAAGAAAATATCACATACACACAGACATACAAACACACAATGGAATTTTATTTAGCCTTTTAAAAAAGGATATCCTGCCATTTGCAACAACATAGATGAACTTAGAGAACAGAGCATTATGCTAAGTGAAATAAGAATTTTTTTGAAACTTTCTTTTTCTTTTTCTACCCTTATATATTGGATATTTTGGGCTCCTCACAATGATGCTCCCAGAACTCATCCCTACCATTTCTTATTCTTTCTAGGCCCAAAACATTCTAGATCTTATTCATTCAAGGCCCAACATAGTCCGGATGGAGCAGTACAAGACCTGCTTCCTCAAGAAATAGTGTGCACACAAAATGAGTTAGAAGAACTGCCAATTATTAGTGCAGAAACTGGCAAAATCCAAATAAAGTCTGTAGTAGAGTTAATGGTATAGTACCAATTTTTAAACATTAGATTCACAAATGTCCCATGATTATGGAAGGTGTAAATATTTGGGGAAACTAGGTGAAGAATATACAGGAACTCTCTGTACTATCGCTGTACCTTTTCTATAAATCAAAATTATTCCATTTTTTAAATTTCATAGAAAAATGTAAAAATTTAAAAAATAATAGAAGTTCCAATTCATATTGACCAGAGCCCAGGAAGCATGTAGAAAAATGAGTTCTATTTAGACCAAGAAGTCTAGAATATACTATTCAGTAGGGCCAAATTCACTGACATAAGTGCACTCACTTAAGGATATCATGTCTAATATTTTGGCATCAGCACCTGTTAATAATCTGTTAGGTTAGCTAAATGAAGCCTAGATTAAATGATTTCTTGTAGTTAATGAGGTCGAAATGTCAGAACTTTCCTGGAATACTATAGAGGAAGGAGTCTAAAGGCTCAGGAAAACGGATAAGTTGAAACGGATCTATGGTATTCAGTCTACTCTGCCACTCCCAAACCATCCCTTCAGGAGGAACAAAAGAACATTAACTTAACCAAAGTATTAACAAATACATTGGGAGAGGGGCAGTAACATCCTTAAAGAGCTCTGTGTTAGCTATCCTCTATTGGGCAGAAATGATGGTGGAGAATATTGCAGTAGAAATGAGTTGCTGATTTCATTGAGAACAATAAGATCCCAAAACTGTAGAGCCCAGGTGATAGGGTTAAACTAGCAGGGATAGGAGGGTACAATTATTACAGAATGGAATTAAAATAAAGTGTTTTGATCTTCAGTGATTGTAGCAATGGCTCATTGACTATAGGGTCCCAACAAATGTAAATGATAGGCAGCTATTTACTATTTAAGAGATATAGAAGAAAAACGTCTAGATATTCTGGACAGAAAAATAAGTTACCATAGTGGAGATTCACAGACTTCCTTAGCTCCCAGACTGAACCAACTCCCAGACTTCAAGTGAGAGAGAGAGCCTTGCAACATGAGAACAGGAATATACTATGAATTTTCCCCCTTTAGCCTGCCCCAGGGGAACCAGTGCCCTTGTCCAGACTTACACTTCCCTTGGGAAAGGAAAACAAACCAGACCTTCTGGGAATTTTTAGACAGTAATTCTGAGTTTTTGTTGATCCCTAGCAACCCAAAATGCCACCATAATCTGCTAAGCACAGTAGGGTTCATAGAGTTTAGCCTGAGTCTAATAGTAAGTCTAAGAGGATGTAAAACCATCCTATGGTTACTTCCCTTGTCCTAGATTGTATAATATAAATATGCTTAATAACAAGCAAAATCCCAGCATTGGTTCCTTGAGGGAAGGTAGAGCTTTTATGCTAGAAAGGGTCAAATTGAAGCATCTGAAACTGTTTGACACAGACACAAGGAAAGTAAACTAAAAGGAAAATTACACCTCAGGGTGAATTTCAAACATTAGTAGCACCACTGAAAGTCTGAGACATGCAGGACTGGTGATTCCTAACATATTCTCATTTAACTTGCCTTTTGGGCTAGGGCAAAAGTCATTGGTTCTTGGAGAATAAAGTGATAATGCTAAAGAAAGTTACATTTTCAAATATATTTTCATAGCTGAAAAAAAAATCTAGCACAATCTTTGGCACCTGGTATGCAGGTAGTAATTAACCTACTAAATGTTGGGTTTTTTAGTTATAGAAGAGAAAACGGAAACAATTTCCATGTACCTGGCACCACCAACAGCATATCTCTATTACCTTATTCCAGGACTATGTTAAAACTCTTACTGTCATAATATGGTTTGGAGGGACTTTAGTCATTCCAATATCCTAAGACCATCATACAGATCCACTATATTGATTTGGAACAGATAAGCAGAATGTAACAAGTCCATACATATGCCAGAGAATAGGAGATAAACTTCAGGACCCTGCTATATTGGTAAGATTTCTAGAGGTCCAGTGGTCGAGGACATGATGGAATATCTCCTTTTTTTTTTAATTTATTTATTTATTTTGAGAGAGAGAGAGAGAGAGAGAGAGAGAGAATCCAAAGCAGACTCCACACCGTTAGCACGGAGCCTGATGTGGTGCTTGAACCCACGAACTGCGAGACCATGACCTGAGCTGGAACCAAAAGTTGGATGCTTATCCAACTGAATCACCCAGGTGCCCTGTAATATCTCTTTTAAAGTGGTATAATGGTATGAGTTGATATAAGTTATAATGGTATAAGTAGTGTAAGTGGCATAAAGGTATGGGTTGCTGCATCAACATGGAAGGAAAAGATTCAACATTGGGTGGTTTCTCAAATTTTGGAGGCAGTGTCTACAATATATAGATGTGTTACTTCAACTCATTTGCCAAGTAATTCATGAGACTGGCCAGTTTTTGATGGATCTGAATTAAGAAAGAGTTGTTATGCCCAGAATTCGTGATCCCCAAAAACCACCAGGGAGCCGAGTCCGATGCAAAAGCAAAAGAGCCTTTATTCGAGCTAGCTCGAGCTCAGTCCCCTACCTGCACCGACGCAGCGGTGAGATACCAGGGAGAGAGAGCGAGTTTCAAAAGCACAAAGGCTTTATAGGGGTCTAGGGGCAGCCGATTAGCTGGGGAAGGGGCGTGGCCTCGGCCAATTGGCTGGGGAAGGGTCAGAGTCCTGTTACGCAGGTCGCTGGGTGTGTTTTGATCAGGAAGTTTGAATGGGTGAGAGGGAGGTTACTCAAGGGGAGGAGGCGTGGTCTAGGTGAAGGACACAGAACAAGATGGAGTCGGCGGCGTAGGCCCGCCCTTTCAGAGTCTGAAATAAGTAGATCTAAGCTGTGATGCAAATGGTTCTTTCTCTTGAACCTGATGAGCAATAGACCTAAATGATACTGAAATGCCTGTGGCAGACTGAAATACTGTAAGGTGCTTCTAATATGCCCCACTAGGAAAATCACAGCCTAGGCCTTTAGAGTTTACATGGCAATGGTGTCCTTTCATAACAATTATCAACATGAAAGTAGTCCTCAGCTTTCTACTAGACCCTGGAGGAGAGTGAATGCCTGACTGTGGGTTACCAAATGATTATGCAATTCAAACAGTTATAAGTTGTTATCTGACCCACCAAACCAGAAATCAATTTCTCTGGGATCTAGGACTTTCCCTGTTGTCACCACACTCTCCCACCTTTCATGGAGCTAATAATAAGTACATGTATCATAAGAATGATAACTGCAGTGACCACACAATAGAGTGTCTGCCTAAGTGCGGAAGTGCAATGTCTGCATCTAGAAGTGCAATATAACAAGGGACAAGGTAGAGAGAGGGGCCACAACAGTGCATCTAGGTTGGTGTCTACCCACCCACTCACATAAGATGCAGTCTGGGCTTCTTAACTAGTTGATCAAGTCAGGGTAGGAAAGAAAAGGAGAGATTGTGGGAAGTTGTATGTAGGCTGAGGTCCTGCACTGTATTTGTTCCACTCCAGATACTTCCATGTCCCAAATTTTCTGGATTGCTAAAACATGGCTAAGAATGGATAAATCTTTGAGGAGATGTACCTAGGGCAGATATAGCATTACGTAGGTGGTCCAGCCAGTCTACCAATTGCATGGTAAGCAACAGACTATTGAAATTTGTCTTTTTTAGGCACCTGTTCCAGCACTTTATTGCCACACACTCTGCAGATGATATGTGCATGCAATAGTCATAGGATCCTACGCTGGAAGGCCTAGCTTATCATTTTCTGGGCCATAAAGTGTAATCCATGTCTGATTGGAGGGCCTTTGGATAGCCCCAAAGTAAACAGTATTATACTCTCAATGCTTTAACAGTGTTATGTGAGCATCTGCAATTGCAGAGCTTTAATAAATGAATCATCAGTCAAGTCTGGGATCATGGTGGGGTGGGATTGGTTAGCAGCTACCATTTGGCCCCTTTATCTAAATGCCATAAACACATAGCCTTCCAAGGAGTAACCTCATTATGGAGGCCAACCCAGAAATTCTGTTAGTTCACTTGGTCTGATT
The DNA here is from genome assembly GCF_027475565.1 of Acinonyx jubatus. Lineage (NCBI taxonomy): Eukaryota > Metazoa > Chordata > Mammalia > Carnivora > Felidae > Acinonyx > Acinonyx jubatus. The sequence goes on from NC_069381.1 coordinate 167,647,011, forward strand.
TAAGGTTATCACTCACTTGGTCTGATTTAAGGTTATCACTTTCATGGAAGCAGGGAGCACATGGGATGATACTAATGGCCACACACTTTAAACTTCCCCCTCTTCTTGCTCTACATAGTGACCTAAAAGCATTATCTATCTCATATTACACAGTGTTGACAGAACACTGTTTATGCTGGTTACATGACAACCTTCACTGCTCTAGTTATAGAAAGTGGATTAGAGAAATGGTCTATTTATTTGGTCTTACTTTATCTAAAATTCTTTGCACATTCCACCCACCAGAATATTCAACTAGTAGTTTCACCTGCAGTTCTGGATCACCCTTCTTCTGTGTCACATCTTATGCAACTCCCTCGAAGCCCTTAATAACAGCCATGGGATATTGGCAATCTTTGTCCCCAAATCTTGGCATTCTCAGCAAATTTATTATTTAAGAAACTTGAGACTTCAAAGGACTAGTTCTTGTAATGTTAGTAATTATCCTTCCCAATCCTTGAAACTAGTCATACTGCCCTATTTGGGCTTTTCCCATTTCTAGAGTAGGTCTTTGATCTGCAGACCTTGGTATGCTGGCCCAGATGCCCCGTTTTTTTGTGCCAACTGTTGAGTGAACAATGTCAAACAACCAGACATCAAACACACCAGGCCTGTGATAAAACTCCTGAGAAAGAAGCAGTAGCTGTTCAGGTCCTCCATTGCCTATCACATTCTGGGCAAGGACCCAGGGATTTAGAAGGCCACCCATCAGATTCAGAAAAGGCACCCTTGTCCTAGTGCTGTGGGGATTTTGATTGGGAAAACACTAGCCCCTCTCTGTCATGATCAGAGTTCTGGATCCCTGACTCCAAGTAGCTGACATTCTAGTAATACAAGTTAAATTTTTCAAATAAAAAAAAATTTTTTTAAATAAAGAGTTAACAGGGCACCTGGATGGCTCAGCCAGTTAAGTGACTGACCCTTGGTCTCGGCTCAGGTCATGATCTTGCAGTTTGTGAGTTCAAGCCCCACATCTGGGGCTCATGCTGGCAGTGAGGAGCCTGCTTAGGATTCTCTTTCTCTCCTTTCTCTCGCCCCTCCCCTTCTTGCTTGCGCCCTTTCTCTCTCTCTGTCTCTCAAAAATAAAAGAGCTTTTAAAAATTTCTCCTGAGGGGCGCCTGGGTGGCGCAGTCGGTTAAGCATCCGACTTCAGCCAGGTCACGATCTCGTGGTCCGTGAGTTTGAGCCCCGTGTCAGGTTCTGGGCTGATGGCTCAGAGCCTGGAGCCTGTTTCCGATTCTGTGTCTCCCTCTCTCTCTGACCCTCCCCTGTTCATGCTCTGTCTCTCTCTGTCCCAAAAATAAATAAACGTTGAAAGAAAAAAAATTTTTTTAAATAAATAAATAAAAATTCCTCCTGAAAGAAAGAAAGAAAGAAAGAAAGAAAGAAAGAAAGAAAGAACTTAAAAAATTTTCTCCCTGTGCCCACTCCCAGAAAATCAACTGTGTACATCTTGGGATGCACATAGCCCACTCTGCGTACACTCCTTAACTCCCCTTGCTATTACTATGCACTATACGATCTCCTTTGTGTTGACAAAGAAGGCAAAATGTGCTGCTGGGAGAATGGTGCCAATCACTAATTTTCTGAATATGTCATCTTCTTCCACCTTAGCAAACTAGGGTCTTTCCTTGACACCTCAAAAATGCTCATTGCCTCACTCTACCTGTCTGGCAGAAGATGCTTCCACTATGCACTACTTGATTGGTTGAAGTAGAGTATTAGAGGAAGCTAGAAAAAAGCTATCATAGTAAACCTGAGATTCTCGTTCTTGGAAAGTCTTGCTTGGAAAGTTGGTCCTTGCCTGGTGTCTGGGAATTTGGCTGATAACTTCTGGAGGAGGGGGCAGGGCGGGGACACCTTTCCTGAATGGCTTGCTGTGGCTGAACTCTAAAAACAATGTAGTTTGTGCTGAAAATCTATTTTCCTTCTGGGGGTCTAGAATTTTGGTGCATGCTAAGCAAAGGATGCCTACATTCCCAGCTCCCAGTAAAAATTTTGGTCACTTAGTCTTTACTGAGCTTCCCTTGAACACAACCCTTTGCACATGTGGTCACAGCACTTTGCACGTGTTGCCACAACTCGCTGCTGGAGTTGTGTCCCCTATGTGACTCTACTGAGAGAGGACCCTTGGAAGCTTCCACCTGGTTTCCTCCAGACTCAACCTGTGAACCTCCTCTCTTTGCTGATTCTGCTTTGTTCCCTTACCCTGTATTAAATCGCAGCCATGAGTACAATTATATTCTTATTCCAATGGGTCATTCTAGTGAAATGTCAAGCCTGGGGATGGTCTTGGGGGCATCCCACACAGGGGACAACCTGCATAGCTACCCTAAATGCAGTGACTCAACCAAAAGACACCTATAAGCTCCTTCATTCCCATGTCCTTCTCTTCATTAGTTACAAACAGCCAGAGCCATTCTCACATTTTACAGTGTTTTTCCTTGTGCTTTACTCAGTGATTTCTTCTGTCGATACACATTTCAGGGATTCCTCAAAGTTTCTGGTCCAATGAAGAGGGCACTTGTTCTGCAACAATGATGTGGATTTTTTTTTTTAAATAAACTTCTCTATCATCTCCAAAAACCTGGGATGTAGGTAGGCTGGCAGGCACATTTTATCAATTGATAATCTGATCTCCTGGCCCCCTATTGTTTATCGAGTAAAATGGAAAGACAAAATATTTCCCATATTTGGGACTGTCAACCCATATTTGCTTTGTATTTGCTTTCATTTCAATTTAGCAAGTATTTATGTAGGAATTAGTGCCAAGAAAAACCATCATTTACAAAATACACATACATATGTGTGTTTGTGTGTGTATGCGTGTGTACATTCCTGTCTGCTTTATTTTGACTTTTAGTTTAAGGGCTTAGTTACCACATAACTTCTTTTTAACACTAAAAACTGTAGTCTCAAAATAATTGAGATGTAGGGAAACAAGCATAAAAGAAAGGTTAACTACAGCTAAAGTTTGACCTACTTGTTGGAGATGAGAATATGAAATTATAATCGTCACGGAAATATAAGCAACCACAAATTCAAATATTTTCAACACATATATCAAATACCAATTCCATTAGTGGATGCTGTAGGTGATTTTAAGTTATCAATTATTGTGTCCTTACATAATTGATCTGGTCTAATAAGCTATTACAATTTACCCCCAAAATGAAACACTTGTGACAGGTTATTATGTTGTTTTGAAAAAAATATATGGAAATAACACCTAATTTTAGCTTAAATAAATGCTGTCAAAAATATTTCAATTAATTGATTGTGGTGCTCCTTACAGACTCCAGATCTAGACCACCCAGGCTGAAATCCAACATCTGCCACTTACTAACTGGGTCACGTTGGTCAAGTAGCTTAACCTCTTCTAGCCTCAGTTTCTTCATCTGTAAAATTGATGTAATAATTGCACTTACCTCACAGAATTGTTATGACAATTAAATGTGTTAATACAAGTAAAGTGCTTGATAGAGTGTCTAGGACATATAAAGCACATGTAAGTTTTATTGTGATGATCATTATCATTTCACACTGGTTGGGAAGACAGGAAACATAGGTTATATTCTCATTTCATCCATTTACATTTCAGTGTCTTTGGCAAGTACTCACCAACTTTCCTGGGCCACAGTTTCCTCCCCTACAAATTTAAAGAATGCACTCCATCACCTCAAAGATTTTACCTGGTTCTGAAACTCCAAATTTATTATGTATTTTTTTTTTGAAATTCAGAAACACCCATATTGCACCCTCATTTGATTCTGAGCCATTAAGCCCCAACTTGAGTCTTTATAGAACTTATTGTTTATACCACTCATTTGATATTTATTATTATATTATATTTCTACATGTGAATGTGTGTTCTTCATGTCCCTCCCCTTTGGCCAGATGATAATGACTTTAGGAACAAAGGTCCATTCTTTCCTCTTTGCACATGATAAATATTGACTTTTCATTCCATCATAATGCATGCATTGAATAGGCACCAAGCACTGTTCTAGCTAGACCTTGAGGGAAAAAGTAAATAAAATCTAATTCCTGATCTGAAAGAATTCATTGTAATAGACCAACCAATGAAACATAATTACTATATGGAATAATAAATGCAATAATAATGGATGAAATTCTCAAATATGCTTGAATGGCTCACAGAAAATTATTTTTTAGAAGAAACATGAACAGGTCTTAAAAGATGAGTAGCAATGCCCCAGATGGAATTAAAAAAAAAAGAAATGAAAACAGTCCCCTTGTTATAACATATCTCATGCAGATATGATAGAACAAGGGTATCAAATTTTGATTTATTATACTGATGCTGGTAAGGCTTTGGTTTCCCTAAAGCAGGTGTACATCCCTGATGTCAATTATCTGAAGTAGAAATGTGTCTTCAAATGTCTTTCTCTTACCCTACCATGACCAATTCATCACCAAATTACATATATATATATATATACACACATATATATATATACACATATATATATACACACATATATATATACACATATATATATACACACATATATATATATACTCTTACTTTTTTCTTGAATCTATTTATTTCTCTGCACCTGCACTAATTCCGTCATAGTGCACCTGCACTAATAAAAACGTTCTGTTTTTTAATTTATAAATTCTTTATTAAGGTATAATTGAAATATTAGTTTCAGATATGCAACATAACACTTATATATGTTGTGAAATGACCACCAAAATAAGTCTAATTAACATCCATCCCATACATAGTCACAGAATTTTTTCTTTTTTAAAAAAATTTTTTGAATGTTTATTTATTTTTGAGAGAGAGAGAGAGACAGAGCATGAGCGGGGGAGGGGCAGGAGAGAGGTATATACAGAATCCGAAGCAGGCTCCAGGCTCTGAGCTGTCAGCACAGAGCCCGACGCAGGGCTTGAACTCATGAGCCGTGAGATCATGACCTGAGCCAAAGTTGGACGCTCAACCAACTGAGCCACCCAGGCGCCCCAGATTTTTTTTCTTATGGTGAGAACTTTTAGCATCTATTCTCTTAGTAACTTTCAAGTATGCATTACAACATTATTAACTACAGTCGCCATGCTGTACATTACATCCCTAGGACTTATTTATTTTATGACTGGAAGTTTGTACCTTTTGACTTTCTCCATCCATCCCACCCACCCCCTACTCCCAGCCTCTGGCAATCAACAATCTGCTCCCTGTATCTATAAGTTTGGTGTTCTGTGTGTGTGTGTGTGTGTGTGTGTGTGTGTGTGCGCATGTGTTTTAGATTCCATATGTAAGTAAGGTCAAATAGTATTTGTCTTTTTCTTTATGTCCTTTTTCACTTAGCATAATGCCCTCAAAATCTATCCATGTTGTCACAAATGACAAGATTTCATTCTTTTTTATGGCTAAATAATATTGTTTTACATATATACTACATTCTCTTTATCCATTCATCTATCAATCAACATTTAGGTTGTTTCCATATCTTGGCTATTGTGAATAACGCTGCAACGAACATGAGGGTGCATAGATCTTTTCTAATAAGTGTTTTCATTTTCTTAGGGTAAATACCCAGAAATAGAATTGCTAGATCATATGGTAGTTGTATTTTTAATTTTTTGAGGAACTTCCATACCGTTTTTCATAGGGGCTGCACCAATTTATATTCTCATCAACAGTACAAGGGTTCCCTTTTCTCCACATCCTCACTAACACTTGTTATTTTTTTTCTCTTTTTGATAACAGTCATTCTGACTAGTATGAGGTGATATCCCATTGTGTTTTTGACTTGTATTTCCCTGATGATTAATGATGCTGAACACCTTTTCATATGCTTCTTGGCCACCAATATGTCTTCTTTAAAAAAATGTCTATTCAGATCCTCTTCCCATTTTAAAAAATTTTAATGTTTATTTTTGAGAGAGAGAGATGGAGTGCAAGCAGGGGAGGGGCAGAGAGAGAGGGAGACACAGAATCCAAAGCAGGCTCCAGGCTCTGAGCTGTCAGCCCAGAGCCCAACATGGGGCTATGAAACCTACCTACAAAACAAACTGTTGAGATCGTGACCTGAGCCTAAATTGGACACTCATCTGACTGAGTCACCCAGGTGCCCTACTCTGCCCATTTTTTAAATTAAATTGTTTGGGGTGTTTGCTATTGAGTTTATAGGTGTTTATATTTTTTGGATATCAACCCTTTATCAGATATATAACCTGCAAATATTTTTCTCCCATTCCAAAGGCTGTCTTTTCATTTAGTTGATGGTTTCCTTTGCTGTGTAAATTCTAGGTATCAGAATTCCCCAAGATTTTATCCTTGGCTCACAGCTTTTATTCTGCATACTTTCTCTGGGTACTCTTATTTATACTCATGGCTCCAACTACCAGATTATTTGATGATTTCCTATTTTTTTCTTCAGTCTAAATATTCCCCATGATATTTAGGCCAGATATATTTATTCGGACATAATCTAGGATCTTTGAAATAGATATATCCAAATCAGAACCCTTTATTTTTTCCCCCGATCCTCATTCAGTGCATGTATTCAGCTACCTAAACCAGAACTAACCTTAGATCCTTCCTCTCCTTTATTTCCCATATCCAAGCAATAACCATTTCTTGCCAAATTTACCTTCTCTAGCACTCACTCTTCTAACTGTTCTTCCTTTCTCATCTGGTTCCCTTTGTATTCACTTTCCAAAAGCTACCAGAACAATCTAAAATACAGCCTGAGTCCCTTACTTTAAAAGCTTTAAGGGGCTTCCTCATTACCAAAAAGATAGTCTATGTTCTCATCATAGCATAAAACCCACTGTGATCAGCTCCCTGCTTGATTCGCCAGTTTTCTATTTTGCTTTCCAATTTACTCTAAAGATTTTGTTGGTACACACACAGTGTGACATAATGATTAGCATCGCAGTCTTTGGAGTCAAGCTGCTTAAGTGTGAATCCCAGGTCTATCACATATTTACCTGTTTCCGCAATTGTGAAATGGATATAATTATAGTCAAAATAATATAAGAATATTTGGAGGACTGAATTAATACGTGTATACTTAGACTAGTTCCTACCACATATTTACTATTACATTAGGCTCTTCTAATATTTCTGCCTTTGTTCACCTCCTTCCTTCTCTTTCTTGCAATGTATTAGTTCAGCTAGGGATCCCATTCAGTCAGTTTTTTATAAGCTTACATTTGATTTACTACCCATGAAATTGTTACCAATTACAACGTATTTCATATTAGGGTTAATGTCTTAAGCAGGCATCCTCACAATGTTTTTTTTTTCTTTTGATGGTTGCAAATGTAGCTACTTCCACTATTCTGTGTTTCGCAGATCAAAACTGAAGTTTTTGTACCAAACCACTTAAATGTAAAGGTGAGAGAGAGAAGTATGGATAACACCCCAGTTTCTAGCGTGAATGACTAGGAAACCAGACAATACTGTAGAATGCTCAAATGTTTGTTCTAACACACACACAAATATTTTTATTTCTCCCAAGTTTCCTACTGACTCTTCAGCCCGCTAGATAAAGCTCCCCTTTATCCACAAAATTTCCCCTCTCTGCCACACCCACCCACCAACCAGAAAAACGCTCTATAGCTCTAATTTCCCTTTAAGAATATGGCCACTCGGAAATTGCACGCCTAAACCCGCCTCCCAGGTTTCCCTGTCACCATAGCAACGGGAGAAGGAAGGGGCGGGCTCCCTCAACCTACGTCCGGCCTGCCGCGTGCGCCAGCCGGTTTAATGCGGGGGCGCGAGCTTCTGGGGTTGAACAGGTTTTTCAGCTCCGGGTTGGACCCGGAGCCGGAGCCGGATTCAACGCTGATGGCCACGTCAACCTAAAGCTAAACCGCCCTCCCCACCCAGCTGCCGCCGCGCCCGCCGAGTTGCTGCGGGTGTTCCCAGGCCGCGTCCTCTCCGCCTTTCCCACAGTGCCCCGCGCCAGGCCCCGCCCCGGTTCGCCGTGGGGACCGGGGCGCGAGGAGCCGACTGGAACTGCAGCGCTCGTTGCTGCCGGTGCGGCTCGTCCTCCCCCATCCCGAGCGCGGCGGCCCGGCGGTCGGAGAGTGCGCGCTTTGTTCACGCGCGCACAGCTTGCGCTCGGCCGGGTGGGGTCCGCCGCCGGGAATTGAGGATGGGGGAGTAGCTGCAGGAGGCGACCCCGCTACACTGAGGTGGGCATGGGCCGGGGCCCGGGGCTCTGTAGGAGCCGGCGGCGGCCTGGGCCCTCCTGGAAGGGAGAGCGCAATGCCTGTGCACCTCAGTCTCCCCTCCCTTCCTCTTTGCCCCTGCGACGGGTTTTGTGTTCTCGCTCCCCATCTTTTTCTGATTATCTACATCATCACCCTTCTGACCTCGTCTCCGCACGTCTTGCTACAGTTTCTCTCACTTAAGCCTCAGTCACTCAGTCTCTTTTCACCCTAACCCGGCCGGAGACTTCACACACCAGCAGCACTTATTGGTCTCTTTCACGGGACTTCCCCAACTTTCCCCTCTCCCCGCATCCTATTCTGGGGTGATGGCAGCCAGAAATCCTTCATTCTGCCTTTACCTGCAGCTTCCACCTGTCCCCGAAGCTTGGCGGAGATCAAGTCAACCACACCCACGCTGACTGAGAACGACCGCTAGCAACACCACTTGTCCCATAGGGGTATTGGAGAATGTGTTCTCTATTTTCCTCTAGTTTTTTAGTCTGATACTTGTTACTCTCCATCACTATGCTTTACAAAGTTATGTTTTGGTTTCATGAAACAAGTTAGAAATGAGCCAAAGACCGCAGGTAAGGAGAAGATTTAGATATTTAGGATTAAATGAAGAAAGGAGAAACAATGCTAAGAAGGTTAGATTTTTCAAAGTGTTTTGGTATCTTTTGTGATCTGATGAAGTGGAGATTATTGACCCTACACAGGTGAGCATGTTAAAATAACTGATTCCTTCTCCTTTTTTGTTTCCTTTTCATTTTTATTTATCTTAGATGTAAACTTTGCGATAAAATTACTGTTAACTTGTAGTTATTATTCGACTATTTCTATAAAGTAGTCCCTACTTACATGTAGTGTAAGGACCTTTTGGGAAAATTCGGAACAAACCGGCCATACTAAGTATGTTGTCTAACAATGTAAATTCACTGCCCTTGTTGGAAGAGGTGTATGAAAAATACTCTTTGAAAGGACTCCCTAGTCCTTCCAAAGGATATTTTCTACAAGTGAAATCTGATTAAAATGAAAACGATGTAGCCTTACAGTGGTAAAGAAGTGGCCAAAAAGGAAGTGGTTTTACAAAAGAGCTGTGCTTAATTAAGCTAGATAGAAAAGGAAGGAAACGTTTTTTTCCCAGACTTGTGTTCTGGTGCTGATCAGAGCAAATCATTGAATTTGTTTTCAAAGTGTTCTAGCTAGCTACAACCGCACACTACCCTTTACACTTACCTCCTATCTTGAGTGGTTTCACAAATCTGGCTACCTGGATATGGAAGCAGTGAAGGGACCCCCAAAGAATAGAGCCTGGGCACTCACCCTGATTTGCCATCAAATGGAGCTTGTATTACTGGCCATGTTATTTAACAGCGTTATTGCTGGGTTTTTTTTTGTTTGTTTGTTTGTTTGTTTTTAATATATTTTTAACTACCTTGTTTCCTCTCTTTAGATTGAAATTTTGGGAGGAAGTTTCATGATGCTTGATTCGCCCTGGGAGTAATGTGAACAGAAGTTCTCAAACCTGCATATTCTATCAGTTGGAACCAGCGTGTATCTTAATGTTCACTTAAATCAGAACTTGTGTAAGAAAAAGAATGGGAGTCTGGTTAAATAAAAATGACTACGTCAGAGACTTGAAAAGGGTCATTCTGTGTTTTCTAATAGTGTATATGGCCGTTTTAGTGGGCACAGATCAGGATTTTTACAGTTTACTTGGAGTATCCAAAACTGCAAGCAGTAGAGAAATAAGACAAGCTTTTAAGAAATTGGCGTTGAAGCTACATCCTGATAAAAACCCGGTAAGTAGTTTTCTCTTTAAATACATCTGATTAATGTATTTCAGTGAAGTTTTGATACATAGTTAAATTTTAAGTGCTCAAAATGCTTAAAAACAATCACATGTCAAAAGTCACAATTTAGCTTCTGTACTAAAAAACAGAAGCAGCAAAATATTCTGGTTGAGAACAGTGTGAAAGAATATTGATATCAAAAATGCAATTCCCTGTTAATTTGAAAACTGAGTTGTACCAGTTCCATTACAGATGTTAATTCCAAAACCAACGATAATGTCTATGGGGTAGTTGAAGTAGTTTTCTTAGTAAAGTAAGTTAAGAACAAGTATTTTATAACTGTAATAGGAAAATTATTCCCTTAGAACTTGGAAGGTTCCTGCTAAAAATGGCAGTAATAACTAATAATAACATGCTTCAACTTGTACTGTTTTCTCCATGCACAAATCCCACACCAGAGTCAGAAATTATTACAAATGAAAACTTAAGAGCAGCCAAATCCAGGTAATTCCAGGCATAAATATTTGATTATATATTCAATTACATCATCTTTCAAAACTAATTTAGTTTTAATACTTATGGTATTTTTTATAATTATCTAATTATTTTAATGAGATTTAACTCCTCAAGGATTTGAAAGGTATGGTTTATAATTTTCTGTTTTCTATATAAAATGCCTAAAAGAGGGTTATTTTATTTTGATTGCATAAAGTTCAGCAGTAGAATCAATATTTCACTAAAACTTGTTAGTTGGTTATCTTTCCCTGGAGATTTACCTTCTATTATATTTAGAATTTTTATTTTTTCATATTTTTCTTTAAAATTTCAGAAATATGATTTTTAAGTTTCCATATGAAAGGTAGTAGACCTTTTACACCTAATTATTATTTAGATGAAAGCATTCTTCAAAAACCAGTTCTGTGAAAGAGTAACGAATGAGGAACATTTCCAATCCAGTTTTGAGTTTTACTCTGATACTAGTCTCATTTAATCATTTGATGGATTGGGGGACATTTCTGTTTGTTTGTTTTTGGTTAATATGTTGATTTTGCTTCAAATAGAAAAATTACAAATTTCTTTGTAATTGTTTTGGGATAAAAAATAATATTTACAAAATTAAAGGTTTCAAGGTTTTATTAGTTTTTCTCAATTGCATTTCATGTAAGGAATGACTTACATTGTAGGGCCATATCTTTCAGCTTTTTGAGGCCTCAATTCTCATTTCTCTGTTCTTTTCTTATTCTTTTTTTTTTTTTTTGGAAGATTATAGTTCTTCAAAATACTTTCTAATTTCAATCCATAATAACCCATTTCATACTGTATTCTTCCTCCTTATTTTGATGTCTGTTCTCCCAGAAATTTCAAGGTTAAATTAAAACTTCGTAGAGGTTTTGGAGATACTTGATCACATATCTGAAACAACTATTATGTCTAATATTTTAATAGAATAACCCAAACGCACATAGTGATTTTTTAAAAATAAATAGAGCATATGAAGTACTCAAAGATGAAGATCTGCGGAAAAAGTATGACAAATACGGAGAAAAGGGACTTGCAGATAATCAAGAAGGTGGCCAATATGAAAGCTGGAATTATTATCGTTATGATTTTGGTAAGGTGATATGATACTCTGTGAAATTTTGTTTTTTATTTGAGTAAATTTAGAAAATTAATTTTGTTTCACCACTTAACATAGGCAGTTAATATGTGTCACCTTGACTGTTTAATGTAACATGGGAGCTGCGTTCAAAAGGAAAGTCAGGTGGTATGTAGATATTGTCTGCACAGATGTGAAGGTATTTTGGTTATGATCTTGTTAGATACTTTTAAAATAAGGATTGTAGTTTAATTAAAAAAATATTTGCAGTAGATGTTAAATCCTAAAGCCTTTTGGTATTTTTAAAGCATCATATTTTCCAAGAAAATCTAAAGTTTCCTTTAATAGTGGTCAGTTCAGTAGAAATGCCATCCTTCTCTTGTGGAATCCTTATTAATAATAGGATTGACGTGTTGACAGGAATAAGAAATGAGGGAAGTGTGGAGGGAGGAAGCAAGTTAAAGAAATCAAGGGCAGGTAAAGTAAACACAGGTATCCAGCAAGGCTAGAGGGAGCATTTGCTTACCCGGTATTTCTCTTCGTTATTGATTAGCCTCAAATGCACACTAAGAACTGAGGTATGCTTTTATATTAGACTACATAAAATATTTTAAATTCATATCTGGAGTATTTGTTTCTCAAGACTGCCTTTTTTTTTCCTTCAAAATAGTATTTTCTAATATATCACTGCAGCTCAATAGTATATATCTGATATCAGTAGTCTACATTTCATGGGCTAAAATCTGGCCAGCCACCTGTTTTTGTAAGGTTTTAATTAATCATAGAATTATGAGAATATGATAATTAGAATAAAATTATGCTCATTTATTTGCATATTATCTGTGGCTTCTTTCACTTCAGGGGCAAAATTGAATGGTTGTGACAGAAACCATGTGTCCCACAAGACCTGTTTAACTGGCCTCTGCAGAATAAGTTTACTGACACCTGGTTTATATCCATCACTAGTATTATTTTGGTATCTTATATAGAAACAAATTTTCTCACACTGGTTTTAATTACAATAAGTAAAATTTGTATTAATTAAGTTGGTCTTTGTCTCTATAAACATTCTAATAAGACTTTTAACAGTGGGAAATACTTTAGTGATACTATTTATTAAAAAAAAAACATAATCAGAAAAGGAAGTGACGTCTCTAGTTAACAGTAAGGTATCAGTGTCAATTTCCTAGATTTTGTTAAAACTACATAAGTCATCATTAGGGGAAGCTGAGTGAAGGGAACATGGAAGTGTGTGCTATTTTTACTACTTCCTGGTAGTCTATAATTATTGCAAAATAAAAAATTAAAAAATAATAATAGAAATTTTCTGTGGAGATGAAATTATGGGTATTGGGAACCCCCAAACATAGCTGCAACAGTCCATATCGGGAAACTAATTTTTTGTTTTTTATCATTCTTTAGATGCATTACCAGTGGTATTATTTACTCTTGGTCTTTCTGTTTATTGCACTTTCTTCAACTTTGACATTTAGTATAGTAATCTGATTTTTGGTGTTTAAAACAAGACCTAAGTAATCTGTTTCTATGTGGTAATTTATTTTTATGATAAACTGTTAATTTTATAATGTTTACTTTTAAATTAGGTATTTATGATGATGATCCTGAAATCATAACATTGGATAGAAGAGAGTTTGGTAAGTTTGTGGGCATATGATTTTCTAAAACTGGTCCAAGACCAGTCTCTTACCTAAAACTCTTGAGGACAGATATATTTGAAATTTAGAAAATTTTTTGATTGTAGCAAGATAATGTGGTATTGTTAACTTTTTAAATATAATGGTTTTACTAGCAAAAATAGGTTTATTCAGGAATAGCAGAAAATTATAATTCAGGACACACAAGCTATGGCAAAACCAAAGGCCAGTCTAGCAAATAAAAGTAATGTTCTTTTATGGAGGAGGAGGAGGAAGTTCAGGGGGGTTGTTTTGAATGTAAGTCCATTAGAAAAGCAGGAATTCAGAGTGAGGACAGTTTCTCATTAGCTGATTTGCAGGGATAGTCAATTTCTTATAAAAATTCAGTGTATATCTTTTCCTGTTCTGACCTATAATTGATCATTTTTTCCTTTGATAATTCTTCTGTTAGGGTCTGCAGTTGATAGTTTTTCCTGTAATTGACTTTGAGTCATGTGATTTCCACCTTTTCACTTTCCCAGTCCACTTTAGTGAGGTTTTCCTGTGTTAATTTTTACATTTCCCCCTTTTGATCAAGATCTTTTTCTGAAAGTATACCTAATCAAGAGTCAGTTATTTCATATTTAATGGTTTTGTTCCTCAATGCCAAGAAGGATCTTTCAGGAAGGTACATAGCAGTTAGACACCACTTATGGCCTCATTTCATTAATGAGGAAGGCGAGGAAAGAGAACTCTCATGCACTTCTCATGTATATTTCATATTTATAAAGATCGTAAACATTGGAGATCATTTCTTTATTGGGTACATGATTGTTACAAAAGATTGGCAGACAGCAAAATACAAAACTTAAGATATATGCAAAACAAGAAGTAACAAAATTATTGGTTCTAAACCAAGACCCGAGATCTGAAAGTAGCTAACTGAAAATATTTATTGGCATTTACTCCAACTTCAGGGAGAAAAGTTCTCCCTGCAGAGTTATGGATGCCTTCTGGAAGTCCCCACTTAAAGTGGCCATGAAAGCAAAACGGTGAATACTGCAAAGGACACTGAATTAACCAAGTGCATTTGGGAGGATACTGTGCAAGTATAAACATGAAGTAATAGCTAATGAACTTCTTGCAAAAAAATAACCTCAAAAAAAAAAATAGCAAAACCTCAAAGATGTATTAAAACAGTATTGTTATCTCAAAAGAACTGTTTGGAAACAAATGTTACCTAATAATACAGCCTGTAAGGTTGCAAATTGAGAGGCCATGAATTTAGATAAGAGTTTTAGAGTCAGATAATAAATCAAATGAAAGAAAGACTTGTGGATTCCAAAGCTTCTAATCCTTCAGAAAAAGCAGCTAAAGAATTAATGTGATCACAGAATCATGATGAGGGTGTTTCTGAAAGGCCATAATCAGAAGAAGAGATTTCCCCCTTTTTGCAGAGGTTTGGGAAATGCAGGCAGTCTTCCCTTCTCTCTCACATACAAAGAGAAAAAAGGGAAGTTGGGTGTCCAAAAGCGAGGGACTTCATCAGGTTTTGTTTTGTTTTGTTTTTTTAAGTCCTAAAAGCTGTGCTTGGTGTTTCCAAATAATAGAGTCAGGTTTGTCTTTTTTTTTTTTTTTGGTAAAGCATGTAGAGGTTGAGCTATAAGAAGTTTGGAATCCAGTTTCAACATTGGCTAGTCAGTCCAAGAAAACATTGTAATTAAATATTAGTTTTAGATTTGAGGGAAGTCAGGATGCAATGAAGCCTCCCAGAATCCAAATGTAGCCCTTATTCTGAAATCAGGTTTTGTTCCCTGGTTTTGTTTGTCTACACCCTAAGTGTAGAACCTGAGTTTGAGCAAACTGCATTTTTTCTTTGGAGACTTTATGTCCAAGTCCAAAAGTTTTAAGGGGTAGGTATTGTCTTCCTGTGAAGAGGTTTGAGGAGGGCAGCAGAGAAGCAAATGTAACAAAGTAGAACCTGAGAAAACTATGTCATCCAAATCAGCTTTTAAGGTTTGGAAAAAATGAGAAGGACTCTCTGTGACACCTTAGAGCATTATTGTTCAGGTATATTTCTGTTCTTCCAGAATACAAACAAAATAAATTGGCTAGCCTTACCAACTGGAATACTAAAAGTGTACTATATAGATAGTAGTGAAACATTTGCTTGTGTGGGAACAGATATCTGTAGCCTATGGGGGTTAGGAACAACAGGGTGCCAAGTGATAAAAATGTTATTTATTGGTTGGAGGTCCTGAACAAACCTCCTTTCTTGGCCATTTAGTTTTCTCATAGGTAAAATAAGGATGTCATGGGCACTAGTGCAGGGAATAATGAGACCCTGAGCCTTGTAATCTTCTGTGTGGGCTGGATGCCTTGAAGGACTTCTTTAAGGTATTCATTAATTCTGGGGAGGGGGTTGAGGGATCTGTTTGAATCTTGATGGGAGATGCACTGTAGATTCTGCCAGTATCAGTGGAAGATCTTGCATATAAAGAGGATGGTAGCCGATCCAATAGGAACAAATGATCATTGTCCCCAGGCTCCGCTGTGGTACCATCAGATCTAATAAAAGATGTTGAAGGGTCGTTTAACTTACCTGGTTGGGTATTTTAATTACCTATGTCAAATTGTAAAATTATTTCCCCCTTTTGGGAGAAAGGAATTCTGGCATAATATTTTCTAAGAAATCTCAGCCTGATAACTGAATGGGGTGGCAGAACTAAGGAGAAAAAAGTGTGTACTCCTTAAAGGGCCTAGACAAAAGGGGATAGGATGATAGATAGGAACCTGCAGAGGTTGATTCAAGACCCCCACTGTTTGAACTGTTTTAGTATGCTGAAGCAGGTCTATTTCATAGCAGGGAGATGGAGCTTCCAGACTGTAGCTCTGGTGTCAAGGGCAGAGAGAAATGCATTCCCAATCTGGAGAGTCATTTCCCCAACCTGATTAAGTGGGAAGATTGGGAAGACCACTTGTAGTTCCTTGGAGTCCCATCATTGGGAATTAGGAGGACATTGGAAAGGCTGGCTAGAGGGCTGAAGATGTCTGAAGCATTTAAGAGGGTAACAATCTTTTTTCCAATGTCCTGGCTCTTTGCAGTAATAGAAAGTAGGAGATTTTTGGTTTTGCTTAGGGGCTTTCATTTGCTGGAGTTGAAAATTAATAATTTTAGCGGTCTTTCAGGTAATTTGTCTAGGGTGCAAGCAGGCTGGTTTGCCAAATTAAATCTAGAGTGGACATAGTTTCACATTCATCTTGGTTCTTTTAATTAAAAGAGAAAGACCCCAGTTCAGCCTGCTAATAAACATAAATGCTACCTGTGTGGATTCAACATCTACAGCAAGATCAGAATTTTCTTTAAAGACAGTTTGAATGATTGTAATAGTCATGAATAGATTCATCAGGCTTTTGTGCAAGCCTAAATTTAGTTCCAATCAACAGGCCTAGGAAAGGCCACTGTAATTTCTCCGTGGAGGTTTCCAGCCAAGTGTTCTAATGTCTTGCCAAAAGTTAGGGATCTGTTTGTGTGATTGAATCCCTTTCAGGATGTTTCCACTGGGCTAGTTTCTCCACTCCTTGGTCTGGCCCAGTTCATCTACAAGCATGTAGACTAACTGATATATAACTGAGAAACCAGGTTGGTAAGTTTGAATAACTGCTAAAATCTTCAGCAAATCTATGGGGGTCCTCAGTCACTTTAGGAAACTCTTTAACTATGGCTTGTGAATTCAGCCTTAGTCCAGGGAACAGAAGAAATTTGGGGGTTATTTGGATCCTCAGAAGTCTCTAATGGGGCAGGTTTTAAAAGGTTTAGGAGAGGAGAGAGCTGGGAGAGATTCTGAGGAAGAGAAGTTCAGTGAGAGAATTTGAATGAGGAAACCAAGGGTATAGAAGAGGTGAGGCATGAGGGAGGATGATGGCAATGGAGTTGGGCCTGAGCAGGAGGGGGGCTGCCAGGAGTCTTGAGACCAGATGGGTTGGGGAAGGGAGGCCTTGGAACCCTTTTGTCTTTTTTTAGTTGTTTGCCTCAGTTAGTGTAGAAATTATATTTTATAGAGGCAATTTTAGGTTCCTGATAACGTTTGGATGCTTCCAAATGCCAATCCATGTAGACATCTCATTCAGTTTTGACAGTTGTAGAGCCATGTCTATCCAATTTAGTTTTGAGAAAAGTTGGTTTAAGGAAATCAAAAGTTCACTGTAATGGCCATTGAAGTTCTAAATTATGTTTAGTTAAGTGGGTCCATTTAGTTAGAAATAGGCATGAGGAAGGACCGTAGTTTTAAAAATTTTTTTTCAACATTTTTTATTTATTTTTGGGACAGAGAGAGACAGAGCATGAACGGGGGAGGGGCAGAGAGAGAGGGAGACACAGAATCGGAAACAGGCTCCAGGCTCTGAGCCATCAGCCCAGAGCCCGACGCGGGGCTCGAACCCACGGGACCGCGAGATCGTGACCTGGCTGAAGTCGGACGCTTAACCGACTGCGCCACCCAGGCGCCCCAGGACCGTAGTTTTAAACATAAAACCGGCTGGGGTCCTAGAAGTGGAGGTGCCCTAGAAAAACATTTTGATGACTGGGATCCCATTTCTTAGAGGTTTTTTTTTCTAAGGCAAAAAGAAAAATTCCAATAGACACAGCCTGATTCCATAAGGAATCAGACTGAAGACCAGCACAGTTCCAACAGAACAGTCCAGTTCCAGAAAAGAGGTGACCGAAGGCTAGCATTTTCCCAACAAAAACAGTTTCTATAGAAATGGTATGTCACAAAAAGGAGTTGAGCCAAAGGTCGACACAGTTCCAACAGGAGCGGTCTGGTTCTAAAAAGGAGTTGGACCAAAGGCCAAACAAGTACTCTTAAGGGCAAAGCCTTGAAACAAATCCTGAATAAAGCTTGGAGAGCTTAGAACACAGAGAACAGAACTTGAAATCCAGGAAAAAAGTTAACCTCAAACTCCAGGTTTGTAAGGAAGCAGTATGCTCAGTTGGCTCTGTGGATACCTGCACTTGTTTCCTCACCAGTCTCCTGGTTGTTGGGGTCCTGTCTGGATCCCATGGCTGATCACCAAGTAATATTAATGTAACATTAAAATAGTTGTTTTACTAGCAAAAGAATGGGTTTATTGAGGAATAGCAGAGAACTGCATTTTGGGATATGCAAGCTAGGGCAAGATTGTAGGCAAGGTCCAATAAACAAAGGAGAAGAACGTTATTTTATGGAGAAGGAGGAAGTTGGGAGGGGTTCTGAATGAAAATCCATTGGAGGAAAGCAAGAGTTCAGGGTAATGACAGTTTCTCACGGGCTGATATGTAGAAATAGTCAATTTCTTATAGGAAATTCAAATACATCTTTTCTTGTTGAGGCCTATAATTGATGATTCTTTTCTGTTGATGATGATTCTGTTGGGGTCTGTAATTGACAATTCTTCCTGTAATTGATGCTGAGAGGTATGGCTCCTCATTCTAGTCTCTGACTCCAGTGAAGTTACCCTTTAATAATTTTCACAGTATAGGGGCACCTGGGTGGCTTAGTCAGTTAAGCGTCCCACTTCAATTCAGGTCATGATCTCGCAGTTTGTGGATTCTGAGCTGACAGCTGAGCCTGCCTCAGATCCTGTGTCTCCCTGTCTCTTTGCCTGTCCCCTACTCGCACTCTCAGAAATGAATACATGTTAAAACAGATTTTTAATTTTTTTAAATAATAATTTTCACAGAATACACCATGTATCAAATAATGTTCTCTGCAGAATGTGGGGCAGTATACTTTTTTAAGACAGTGTTTTAATTTATTTGAGAGAGAGAGAGAGAGAGAGAGGGACGTGCGCATGCAGAGAAGGAGCAGAGAGAGAGAGAGAGAGGGAGAGAGAGAATCTCAAGCAGGCCACTTGCTGTCAGCACAGAGCCTGACACAGGGCTCCATATCAGAAACGTGAGATCATGACCTGAGCTGAGATAAACCGACTCAGCCACCTAGGCATTCCTAAAACATTATAATTTCTGCCAAAAAATGCATAAGTATATATATACTAAAAAAAAAAAAAGTAAAAGTAATACATAGCCTCAGATCAGGTCAGGACAGGTTTGGAAGCCCGGGGAGCTTGCTGCGAACTTGCAAACTTCCAGTTTGGGAGCTTTTGGATTGCAGAGTTAGGGGTAACTTTGTGGTTATTTTGGAAGCAGATTTCTTTTGACTTTGATTTATGTGAAAATGGATACAAAAATACAGTTCTATTGCAGTTTTCCATTGCATTTTAGAAAATTTTAAATACTGGATTAGTCTTACACTTTTCAAAGTTTGTACAAGTATAATGAAATAGGTTTACTCTTTTCTATTTTGATCAGTATATTTTATTTCAAATTTTAATTGTTTTGTTTTATAATCTCTAATTTAGAAATGAAAAATAGCACCTAGCTGCAATAAATGTATGTGTATGTTTCTCACATACATCATTATAAAAATATATATTATAGTTACTTGATTTTGAACAGTTTCTTCTGACCAAGAATTTTATTCTTATTTTTTACATCCTGTCGGTAAGCTCCAGCCTACACAGAGCTATCTAGTACATCACTTTGTCCATAGACTCAACACATGAACGCTTGAACAAGTTCTGAGTGGAATGACTAGAAAACGTACCTTCCATCCAAAGGAGATTGAAGAAACTTTGATTATTTTAGATTGTTGGTAGACAGAACTGATAGTATGAGCTGCATGTAGTTGTAGGAACCTATAGCCTTCCTGTATGGTTATTATTATCACTCGTCTGTTAGTCTGCCAGTGAGTGTTTTGTGGACCAATGGGGCAGAAAACTGGATTTGGAGATATAGTTGGAGGCACTGAACAGAACTTGCAAGCTAACGAGCCCACCCAGGAAGGGGAGACTTCCCTGATGTACACTGTATATGGGTTCAAACTTTTTTCAGTGTGTCACTATGGAACAGTTAAGAACTGCTAATATTTCATATAGAACCCCAAGGAGTAGTTAAAAATACAGCCACAAAACCTTAGAGGTAAGTTTTCAAAAGCAATAAATAATACTGATAGGTTCAGTGTGTAGTTGTTGCCATTGCATCTCATGTCTGATACTACTTTGTGTGTTACTGGGGTGAGACTAGCTGGTCCTGAGTGAAGTTTTAGTTGAAGAAGCTGAGGTGAGGTGGCAAGAGAGTAGTATCAATTTGTACTTGTATAAATACCACATTAGCCTTCTTGGTTGCGGGTCTCTTTCTATTACCAGTTATTTCTATTCGTTTGGGTTACTCAGGCTTGTCTTTTGTATAACTAATCACACGTATAATTACAAAGATATTTTAAAGTTATGTATGTTCTGTCTCTTGAGAGGAGTTACGCTATCTTCTAGGGTGAGGTCACTAACAATCTCAGATCAGCTTTATCCAAGCAGGGACTGCGATTGAAAAGCTGAGCTTTTTGGACTTTGAGAGGACTGGTCACTTTCCAGTTCATCTTTATTCACAGGACCCTTTCTTCTATGTGTCCACTCCCATTTTTGTCCCTCTAGCCTCCTGAATGTATTGAAAACTCTGCTCAGTATCTTGCCTATCAACTACCTTTTCTAACACTGGCTCTGTGATTTCCACCTCCTCCCATACTTTGGCCCCCTAATTCTTTACTACATTGGTAATTCTCTGATGCTTTCAACAGAAATCTTTTATATTTTGTCCAGTTTTGCAGTTGTATTGGGAGTCAGTCCAAATTACATAGTTCACTTTTATCAAGAGTGAACTCCAGAATGCTTAACTATAGTACAGAAGAGACAATGTGTTTAATAAACTTACTTTGAAAGCTTTAAAAATGTTCTTCTTCCCCTTGAACATGGTGCATATTATCTTTTTATATGTCACAGAAGAATATGATATCTGTCATGATAAGCAGGTTCTAGACAGTATCTGCAGGAGCAGAGGACATCTTGCACTTATACTAGTCACTCTGAGTAGTGCCTACACAGTATAGGCATCCTTTGGAAGAAATGCTTCAAGAAATGACAGAGGAGCTCACGGCGCCTCTGCCTCTTTTTTCCTTTTTCTTCTTTTTTTACATCCCCATCATTTCCTAATAAAGAGAAATCTAGGATTTTGTTCAATTAGAGTTTGTCAGAAAACTTTTCTTTGGAGAGTAGTTAGTGTTATTTTCAGGGTCTTCTTATCATGAACCAGACATACTTACGCTAGTTAACACAAGGTATAAGGGCATCCAGCAAAACTTTCCATTCAGTGTGTTGGAAATGATGCAAAGCACAGCCCATAAAGGGTGAATTTCTGAATATTCTGGGCCTTGTTTGCTAGAGTAGGTGCAATAACTGGATCCTTAGTTAGGTTTTGAAGAATCTCAGGAATGTGGGCTATACTGGATTGCTTCTCATCGATGTAGGCTTTTTTTTTTTTTTTTGGAACCCTTTTCCTTGGACCAAGAATGATGAAATTCTAGCATTGGAAACAATTACACAAACTTCCTTTAACTAATATACTACATTTTCTACCTTTTTTCCATAATATATCAGGGAGTGAATTATTCCTCAGTCAATAAAATGAATCAATGAAAAATTAAATATCCTCTAAAAGGCTTCATTCTGAGGGACAAAAATTGTGGCAAAGTTTTTTTTTAAAGTATAGTGTCATAGAGCTGTTGTTGTTTCAAAAGAGTGCTGTCTGCCAGCAGGCCCTGTGCTGCCTCTTTCTGAGTTGTTACAACAAAGTCCTGTCAACTAATATGTGGTCATATTAGAATGTTTTGTAGGTAAGTAGAAGAGAATGATATTAAAATACTGCTATAATTAGTGAGCAAAAGTTCCTATTCCAGGCAATTAATATTTATCATATTTAATCCTCACAACAGTCCTCGATATTACTAGTTTTATTTTCAGAAATTACAAACTGCATTTCAGGAAGAAAACCTATGCTTAAGTTCAGCTAATAGGTATTTGTGGTATATTTTATTTTAATTATCTATGTTGATTGTTTATCCTTGAGGTGCTCCTTTGTGATGGAGAATTATACATCCCACTCTGTAGAACTCAGGCGTGACTATATGACTTGCTTTAGCTGATGAAATGTGAACAGACGTGATGGATGTCACTTCTGGCCAGAAGTTTTTTTTTTGTTTGTTTGTTTGTTTTAATTTTTTTTAACATTTATTTTTGAGACAGAGAGAGACAGAGCATGAATGGGGGAGGGTCAGAGAGGGAGACACAGAATCTGAAACAGGCTCCAGGCTCTGAGCTGTCAGCACAGGGCTCGACGCGGGGCTCGAACTCACAGACCTTGAGATCATGACCCGAGCCGAAGTCAGCCGCTTAACCGACTGAGCCACCCAGGTGCCCCCTGGGCAGAAGCTTTAAAAGCTAGCATGTGTTCACCATTTTGTCTGTCGTGAGAAATAAGAATGTTCAAAATAGAGCCTTCTCCCTGCCAGGGGTCAGCGGTGAAATGATTTGGAAGAGCATTGCAGCCAACTTAGTATAAGATTGTGATAGATGGTAGAATAAACCTTTATTGTCAGCCCATGACATAATTGGAATCATCTGTTTTCTGTAGCTTAACCTTTCCTGACTGACACAGTACAAGACAGGACATGCGCTCAAATTCATGTCAAAGCCCATGCTTGTGCTACTCTTTTTTTTTTTTTTTTTTTAAGGGAAATAAACCTATTAGCCTAAGAGTTATTCATCAATGTTTTCTTATTGACCTATACCCTATACTTTAGTTTTCTCTTTGTAATTTATGCTTTTCACTCTTAGGTCTATCTCTGTTATCTCTTCTCTTTGTGACCTCATCCTATTTTGACATTTTTCTGGGCCACAAAGTTATTAGCTGTGTCACGTTTTAAAATATACTTGTTTTATTCTATGTTGCTGGGTTTTTGGAAAAACATCCCATTGAGCTTTAATAACATGGCATTAAGAATATTTTTAATCTTAGTCAACAAGAGTGGGAACCGAGCAAACGTGATAGAAGTGCTCTATGAAAACGAAGTACCAAATAGACATTTTTTCCCTCTGAACAAGGTTTTGTGTCAAATGCCATTCAGATTTGTTATATGTCATATTTTTATTGAAGACTTATAACAGTCCTATTTTGTCTAATCATTACGTTATCTTTTCATATATAAATACCCACCTCATTAGTTATTTATAGCTAATGAAATAATCCCATTTCTGTTAAAGTTTGCACTAAGTTTATTTAAATTTCACCTAAATTATTACCAGTTGGGGGCCTAAGTCAGGGTGGCAATTATTTCAACCACTTAGAGTGGTCTGTTGGTCATACTTTCTAAACATTGCCATGGAACAACTTATCCTAAATTACACACTTTACCTGTAATATACAGATTAACTTTTTTTTCCATAGATCCATGTGTCTTAAAATTGAAGGTAAACATTGAATCTTGTGCGTTTCTATCTAACCTAAATTAGTTATGCATATTTAAAATAGTATGTTTGAGGGGCGCCTGGGTGGCTCAGTCACTTAGGCATCTGACTTTGGCTCAGGTCATAATCTTGCGGTCTCTGAGTTCAAGCCCTGCATGGGGCTCTGCTGACAACTCAGAGCCTGGAGCCTGCTTTGGATTCTGTGTCTCCCTCTCTCTCTGCCGCTCCTGCACTCACATTCTGTGTGTCTCTCAAAAATAAATAGTAAAATAATAATAAAATGGTATGTTTATTTTGGTATCTTACTATAATTACATAATTTATGAAATTTACTTAAAATTACTAATAACTGATTTTGATAATGGAATTATACAGAAACACTTATACCAAAAGCAAATTGTCTTTGCCTTTTTACCTTGAATGTTAGAGTGCATCCTTACAGGGTTAAAAAAGTTTTTGTTTATTTTTAGAGTATAGTTGACACAGAGTGTTATATTAGTTTCAGGTATACAACAAAGTGATTCAACAACTCTGTATGATGCTGCGCTCACCACAAGTGTAGCTACCATCTGTCACTGTGTAACTCTATTACAACACTGTTGACTATATTCTCTACAACTATCTTTTATTCCTGTGACTTATTCCATAACTGGGAGCCTGTATCTCCCACTTCCCTTCACCCATTTTACCCTTTGCTCACACCTTCCTTCCCACTGGAAACCGTCTGTTTGTACTTATATGTCTGATTCTGCTGTTTGTTTATTCATTTGTTTTGTTTTTTAGATTTCACATAAAAGTGAAATCCTATGGTGTTTGTTTTTCTGATTTATTACAGTTAGCGTAATACCCTCTAGGTTCATCCATATTGTCATAAATGGCAGGATCTCCTTTTTAATGTTTATTTTTGAGAGAGAGACAAAGTAAGCAGGGGAGGGGCGGAGAGAGAGGGAGACACAGAATCCAAAGCAGGCTCCAGGCTCTAAGCCATCAGCACAGAGCCCAATGTGGGTCTTGAACTCACGGACTGCAAGATCACGACCTGAGCCGAAGTAGGATGCTTGACTGAGCCACTCAGGCGCCCCCATGTACACCACATTTTTAAATCCATTAATCTGTCAATGGATACTTGGGCTGCTTCCACATCTTGGCTGTTACAAATAATGCTGCAATAACCAAAAAGATGCATGTTATCTTTCAAATAAGTGTGTTTGTTTTCTTTAGGTAAATACCCAGTAGTGAAATTATCAGATCATATGGTACTTCTGTTTTTAATTTTTTGAGGATCCCCTCTGCACCAATTTACATTCTCATCAACAGTCCACCAGTGTTCCTTTTCCCCATGTCCTTACCAACATTTGTTATTTTTTGTCTTCTTGATTCTAGCTGTTCTGACAGGTGTAAAGTGATATCTTATAATGGTTTTGATTTGCTTTTCTCTGATGATTAGTGATTTTCATATGGCTAATGGCCATCTGTCTGTCTTCTTTGGAAAAACATCTGTTCAGATTCTCTGCACATTTTTAATCAGATTGTGTGCTTTTTTGGTGTTGAGTTGGATAAGCTTTTTATATATTGTAGATATTAATCCCTTATCAGATATATCATTTGTGAATATCTCCTCCCATTCAGGAGGTTGCTTCTTTTGTTGATGGTTTCTTTGCTATGCAAAAGCTTTTTATTCGGATGTAATCCCAGTAGTTTATTTTTGCTTTTGTTTCCTTGGCTTTAGGAGACATGTGTAGAACAGTGTTGCTACAGCCAGTGTCCAAAGAAATTACTGCCTGTGTTCTCTAAGAGTTTGCATCGGTCATTTTATAGATTATAATGCATAACGTGTTGTTGGCTGGATATCATGTGGTATTCAGATCCATTAGCTTAACAAATACATATTTGTTTTAAATTGTTAAAAACCTTGATCTAATACTTTTTAATAATACAGTTTTCCAAGGTAAATGACTTAAGGGCAAAGTTTAAATTTAATCCCCACAGTCCTACTATATTGTGTAGTTCTCGTCTTTCATCCCCTCAGAATTTGAAGTAGCTGTTGGAATTGACTGACACAGGTATTTAAGCTGTGCTGCAGATAGTAAATGAACTTCAGTCCCCATCTCTCACTGTTTCTCTTCTTCATCTCTCTCATCCACACAAACTCCTGGATGAGGTTTGGCTGCTGATGCCTTGTGCCACCTCTTTTCACAGTTTCACGGTGACAAGTGTCCTGAAGCTCAGGGTCGCTCTTTATTCAAGTATGTGCTTAAAAGTTTTTTTTTTTTAAGGTATTGTCAGTTTGATAGCTGATATACAGCTGACCCTTGAATAATGAGGAGGTTGGGGGAACTGAGCCCCCTGCCTCTGCAGTTGAAAATCCAAATAAAACTTTTGACTCTCCCAAAACTTATTAATAGATTTCTGTTGATAGAAACCTTACCAATAACATAACAGTTAACATATATTTTTCATATATGTTATGTACTATATATTTATAGTAAATGAGAATAAATTATTAAAATCATAAGAGCAAATACATTTATAGTACTATACTGTATCAGAAAAATACACATATAAGTGGACTACACAGTTCAGATCCATGTTGGTCAGGGGTCAACTGTAGTCTGTTCTCTTTTTATAGAAAAACTTGTATAGAAAATGACAAAGGCAGTATGAAAGATATAGGCCTGCCTTTTTCATTCTGATCTTAACAAAACTTTAAAGTATGTATAAACCTTTAATAAATAATTCTAAGTTGTTTTGGTTTTATATACTTTAGATGCTGCTGTTAATTCTGGAGAACTGTGGTTTGTGAACTTTTACTCCCCAGGATGTTCACACTGCCATGATTTAGCTCCCACAGTATGTATTTTTTACATCCTGATTATTAAAGTTTTATTACTTCTAATCTGTTGAGTGCTTTTTTAATGTATGAGGATTTTTTCTATTAATAGTAATGATAACTATCAATTATCAAATACTGCATACTTGTATGATTTTAAAATACTAATAATACATAATAAATAAATAAATAAATAAATAAATAAATAAATAAATAAAATACTCTCCTTTAAAAATGTATAGCTTGGAGAGTGTTCAAGCAAAGACAGATTATCTTATCAGAGAAATACTTGTTCATTTTTTCTTATAGTGGAGAGACTTTGCTAAAGAAGTAGATGGATTACTTCGAATCGGTGCTGTTAACTGTGGCGATGATAGAATGCTTTGCCGAATGAAAGGAGTCAACAGTTATCCCAGCCTCTTCATTTTTAGGTCTGGAATGGTAAGGGGTAAAGTTGGCATTTTTTTCATTTGGAACCTTAATGATAAAAATACTAGTGAAAAACCAATATGTCGTTTTGTAGAATGTTTTGGTTTTTAAATCCTATTTTAGGTGCCATCTACCTAGGCTCTAGTCATAGTAAACATTTTGGATTATGTTATGAATACATTCAATGCCATTACTTTGACCTTTTTTACTTCAAAATTAAATGTTTGCCATCAGTTTCTGTCTTAACACAATTTAACCATTATAAATGTTGTACTTTTGAGAGAGAGTGCTTATTGTATATAAAATAATGTACAATTAAAAGTATTCAGTAATACTTTCAGGGAATTTTTAAAAGAAATAGTAAAAGATGCTTCTCTTTTTACAAAAAAAAAAAAATAATAGGCCGCAGTGAAATATCATGGTGACAGATCAAAGGAAAGTTTGGTGAATTTTGCCATGCAGCATGTTAGAAGCACAGTGACAGAATTATGGACAGGTAATTTTATTTTCTTCATTTGTTTTATTTTCAAGGATACTTTGAAAATGGTATTTTAAGTTTTCTCCAGTAACAGGGTTAACATTTTGGTCATATTGCAATTTTAACGTATCTTTTCCATGTTTTTTAGAAGGGAATTTTGTTATTCTGACCTCTGCTAAATAATTGGCATTTAACAAATGAATCTTATTTGTATAGAACAAACAGTTAAGATGTGGGAAATGAATATGATGTGAGGTGAAACAACTTTCAAAGTAGAACTGAATGTCTGGTTAACGAAGTGTTTTATTGTTCTCATAAGTGTACTGCATCAGGCCATCACTTCCTGCCCATCCAGTGTAATTTTAAAGTTTAAAAACTCTTACTTCTAATCTTAGACTTCTGACTTATCAAGTGACTTTAGGTGGATTATTTAACTACTCTGTGCTACCCATGAAATGGTAGTATTCACATCTAGTAAGGTGTTTATGTCATTCATTAAATACAAGTTACGTCTTGGAAACTGTGTTAAATGTTAGAGCTGCAGTAATAAAATATATAATCCCTGCTTCAAGGGCCTCATTATTTTAGCAAGTAAGGCGTGAGTAAAACCATTAAAATGCAATGTAGTAACTACTATGATAGAGGCAATCTTAGAGAAACATGAAGAACATAAAAGAACTCAGATGTGGAAGAGAGGAAGGGTTAGAAAAGACTTCTTGAATGAAGTCAGACCCAACCTGTCATGAAAATGAAGCCTGTAAAGATCACTGTGAACTTGGTAAACTGGCAGTGCTTCATCATGAATCTGACAAAAAGATGGGCAGTGAGTGGAGTGGCCTGGGGGGAGACATGGCTAGCTGAATGGGCAGACAAAGCTCAGACCACAGGGGCCTTGGTTGCCAGTTTTAGTTTCTTTCTTAATGATGAATTATTATTAATGATGAATCATCTTAATGATGAATTTAGATTTTATGTGATGAAAACAATGGAGAGTTAGTGTAGGAATTTGACATGCTTCAAGAGGATTTTTATGAATTCCGGAATTCAAAAAATAGGTAATTTGCTTTATTTTCTTTTAAGGAAATTTTGTTAACTCCATAGAAACTGCTTTTGCTGCTGGTGTTGGCTGGCTGATCACTTTTTGTTCCAAAGGAGGAGGTAATTTTATTTGTTACTTTGTTATGTTGAAGAAATCATAACACTTAATTTTTAGGTGGCAATATTTTTTTCTTCAGTTTTATTGAGATATAATTGCCTTATAACATTGTGTAACTTACGGGTATACAACCTATTGATATACTACAAATTGATATATTGCAAAATGATTACCACCATAGCATTAGCTAACATCTCCAACCTGTCACATAAGGACAGTTTCTGTTTCATGATAAGAACATTTAAAATCTACTTTCTTAGCAATTTTTGAGTGTATAATATAGTAGTATTAGTTATAATCACGATGCTCTACATCACGTTCCCAGAACTTGTTAATCTTATAACAGGAAGTTTGTACCCTTTGACTAGGTGTCAGTCTTAAGTATGCTACCATAATTGATTATTCAGTACTTCAAACTATAATATATATCTGAGCATAATTTTTTATTTAATGAATATCTACCTTTTTTTGTTATTTTACACTTGTTATAAAATTATTAATTTGTTAAAGTTTCATTTATAACTTTGTTTGGTGGACAAGTTTTCCAGCTTAATTACACTCATTATAATTATACCTTCAGATAGCCACAGATGTGTTTGGCAGTTTGCAAAAATGATTAGTCGTTGGGACGCCTGGGTGGCTCAGTTGATTAACCTTCCATCTTCGGCTCAGCTCATGGTCTTGTAGTTCGTGAATTCAAGCCCCGCATCGGGGCCCTGTTCTGACAGTGTGGAGCCTGCTTTGGGTCCTCTGTCTCCCTTTCTGTCTGCCCCTCTCCCACTTGTAGTTGTTGACAGATGTAACCCTCCCCAAATAATAATTTTTTGGTATTATGTTCATACTTAACATATAAAAAATGTATGTATGTTTGCCTTATAAAATTATATATTTGAAGATGATAACTTTCCATTTCTAGGAACCTTTCCACCAGTAAATTAACTTGAAAATTCAGTACCCCATGTACCAAACCACAAACTCCATTCAAACAATGAGATTGGCCCAGTGTTACAAAATTCATTAACATGTTTTTATACGTTTAATCCTAACATGGGTCTTTAACCCAAACTTTACCTATCAGCTTTATACTGTTCTGTTGCAAATGAATTGCCTTGCAGCTAAAATGAATCACTCACCCTATCCTGTAAGACCCATGTTAGGAAGGTATTGCCTTCAAGCAAAAATAACCCTTAGTCTAACAGTGAGGGATTTTGTTCCATTTTGGCCTAATGCACAAATTTCTGTTCATTCCACATATTAAGAAAACTTAAACTTTCTGATATTCTTTTACTTTTCATCCCAGGTAAATTGATTTTACGTGTCTTTATAGGCTCTGTGGTGCTACAGTTTCCTTCTAAATCTGTCTCATTGTATCCCAATATTCATATTTTAAGAGCTTCCGTGAAAATGAAGACAAAGTTATTTTAAGATTGTATAATATTTTAGGAAGGAAAGCTTCTATATTCGTTCTGTGAGATTAGCATTATCCTGATACCAAAACCAAAAGACCCTACAGAAGAAGAGAACTACAGGCCAATCTCTCTGATAAACATAGATGCAAAAATCTTCAACAAAATATTAGCAAATCGAGTCCAACAGTACACTAAAAAAAAAACATTCACCATGATCAAGTGGGATTTATTCCTGGGATGCAAGAGTGGTTCAACATTAGCAAATCAATCAGTGTGATACATTACATCAGCAAGAGAAAAGATAAAGATATGATCATTTCAGTAGGTACATAAAAAGCATTTCACAAAGTACAACATCCATTCATGATAAAAACTCTCAACAAAGTAGGTTTAGAAGGAACATACCTTAACATAATAAAGGTCATATACAAAAAACCTACAGCTAACATTACACTCAATGATGACAAACTGAGAGCTTTTCCTCTAAGATCAGGGACAAGACAAGGATGTCCCCTCACCACTTTTATTCAACATACCAGTAGAAGTCATAGCCACAGCAGTCAGACAAGAAAAAGAGATGAAAGGCATCCACATCGGTAAGAAAGAAGTAAAACTTTCACTGTTTGCAGATGATATGATACTATATATAGAAAACCCTAAAGACTCCACCAAAAACCTATTAGAACTGATCAATAAATTCAGTAAGTCACAGGATACAAAATTAGTATACAGAAATCTGTTGCATTTTTATACACTAATAATGAAGCCACAGAAAGAGAAATTAAGAATTTAGAATTGCACCAAAAAAAAAAAAAAAATACCTAAGAATAATCTCAACTAAGGAGGAGGGAACTAAGTTTAGTTCCCTCAACTAAGGGAAGACCTGTACTCTGAAAACTATAAAACACTGATGAAAGAAACTGAAGATGATACAAGCAAATGGAAAGGTATTCCATGCACATGGATTATAAGAACAAATGTTGTTAAAATCTCCTATGCTATCCAAATCAATCTGCAAATTTAATGCAGTCCCTCTCAAAATACCAACAGCATTTTTCACAGATGTAGAACACATAATCCTAAAGTTTGTATGGAACCACAAAAGACCCCCAAATAGCCAAAGCAATATTGAAAAAGAACAAAACTGGAGGTATCACAATCCCAGATTTCAGGCTATACTGCAAAGCTGTAATAATCAGAACAATGTAGTGTTGGCACCAAAAAAGACACATAGGTCAATGGAACAGAATAGAGAACCCAGAAATAAACCCATGCTTATATGCTCAGTGTGTGACAAAGGAGGCAAGAATATACATGGGAAAAAGACAGTCCCTTCAACAAATAGTGTTGAGAAAACCACTTTAGTACACCATGATAAACACTAATTGTTTAATCCCTATATTGTACACCTGAAATTAACCCTGTGTGTTAACTACTGTAATTAAAATTAAATAAATAAAAGACTGTTATATTTTAAAGGTTCTTTATATGTTTTTATTATATAGATTTGTGACATTTTAGTTCCCCCAAATCATGAGATCTCTTTGATAAAGGGGATTGTTGATAGGAGCAGATTTGAGAGTAAGATCCAAAAGCGATTCTCTTTAACTAGAAACCTTGGGAAATTAACAGGAGAGAATGGAAAAATGTGTGAGAGTGCGTATGCACGTGTGTGCTTGTGTGTGTGATATGCACATGTGTAGTATGAAACTTAGTAAATGTGTCATTCTTGCCATTGGAGTCCAGTCAGTTGCCTTAGAATCAACATGGTAGTTTGTGGAAGGAAAGTCAAAAGGAAGTATAGACTTAATAAAGCTAAAATTATGTCATAATTTTTTTTTCCTCCCTAGATTGTTTAACTTCACAGACACGACTCAGGCTCAGTGGCATGTTGGTAAGCATCAGCTATTTTGCAAAACTATATGGCCATGTTAAGAAAGACATTTAAAAATTGATTCCACATATTTCTTTGTAGTTTCTTGAACATTTAACTCACTTATTTATAAATTTTGTTTTTTGATAAGTGTATTCATAGCTATAAAACTTCTCTTCCTAACTAGAATTTTGGTGCTTTTATTCACTTCGAATATTCTGTAATTTAGTTATGAATTCTTCTTTAAACAAAGGAGTTTATATTTATTGTTCGTATCATCTCCAAATTGTATTTTGTACTGTTATGTTTTGTTATTTTGTTGCATATTTAGCTCTCATCATGCTATGGTTGAGGACATAATATGTGTGTTGTTGATACTGTAACACTACTGAAGTTCCCTTTGCTGCCTGGGAGTTTGTCAGTTAGGAAATTTGTGAAAGATCTGTGTGTGCTCAATATGTTTTCTGTGTATATTAGGTATAATTTTTTTTATCTATTAGACCAACTTTATTAATCATGTTACTCCAATCTGCATCATTTATATTCCAAGTAAACTTTTTTGAAAGTTTTAAATTTAAAGTACAAAAGTTGGGGCTTTCCGAATAAAGCTAAATCCCTCGAACTTTCTCTTTTACTTACACGCGACCTATTTTTTGTTGCTTTCCATTGTAGGATGGTCTTGTTAACATAGGATGGATGGACTGTGCCACCCAGGACAACCTTTGTAAAAGTTTGGATATTACGACAAGTACTACTGCCTATTTTCCTCCTGGCGCCACATTAAATAACAAAGAGAAAAGCAGTGTTTTGGTATGAATTACTTTAATTTCTTTACATATAGGTGAGCACACACATTCAAACATAATACACCATTTTGTAAACAAGGAAACGAGTCCATTTATAATGTTTAATTATTTAGAACAAATATTTAACTTTTGGGATTCTGTTTAATGGTAAAGCCTACTTATAAGGATTATTTTTTACAATGGTATCAACCATTAAAATTTACAGCCCAAAAGTGTGGAAAACATTCTTAGGTTGTATGAATTTTCATTGGTTTTCATTTAAGTGTGTATTTTCTAATGTTAAAATATAGATCATTTGTAGGTTTGGCTCTGAGTCAGTATCTGTTCTTTTTAAAGCACCCTGTTAGATTTTCTGGTATACACTTAGTATGGAGATCACCAGTATGGTTCACCTCCCTAATTTTATGAATGAGGAGACCAAGGTTCAAGCAAGTTATCAAGAAGCTGAGATAAATAATGGGATATTGGATAGATCCCTAAAGAACCTCAAAAGAAAATAATAAAAGACAAACTTTCATAAGTTTATGTCTCTGTATTTTAATTCTGCTTTTTTGATGTTGACAAAAATAACATATTCATTACTGAAATTCATTAATAGGTATAGAAATGTATACAGGCTGGGCACCTGGCTGGCTCAGTCAGTGGAGCATGTGACTCTTGATCTCAGGGCTGTGACTTCAAGCCCTACGTTGCATATAGAAATTACTTAAAAATAATATCTTAAAAAAAAAATGTGTAAAGACAGATGGAAAATTCACTAAAACCAAATCACCCACAGACAAGCACCATCAAATCTTGATAAATACTCTTCCAGATCTCTACTTACATATACCTGAATTATGACTTTATGCTGACAACTCTCCAGTTTTATCTGTGGCCCAGACCTCTGGCCTCCACTCCAGATATATATATATATCCTACTGCCTGAATTATTCCACATCTCCCCTGGGATATGAATTGATGTCTCAAACTTAGATGGCTATAACTATACTCCTAGTATTCTCCCATAAATCTGCTCTACCCACAGTTTTCCCAATCTCAGGTGATAAAAACCCCATCCAGTATCATTCAGGCCAAATACTTTGGAGTCCTTCTCAATTCTTATTTTTCTCATATTCTGTAACCTATGTCAGGAGAATCTGTGGTTCTTTAAAATCTTTCTAAAATCCACTCCCACTGCTATTAGAGCATTTATCACCTTATAATATGCACTATTATCTTACCTTTTTATTTTTATTTTTCTCCCACAATACATTTTTAAATTTGGATGTTTTTACTGTTATATGTCAGATCCCTAGAAGATTATCTGGCATGTAAGTGGACAATATATATAATGCCTATGTATATTATATGCTATGTGCTAGAGATATATATACATATCAACAATCCCTAAGTAGCAATCCATTGACTAAATGTGACCTACTTAATCAGTGCTCTCTTGATATTTAAGTTACCTACTGTTTCATGATTATAAGCAGTGTTGTAATGAACAATGTTTGTTCATCTTTGTGCACTTCTTCAATTACCTATTTAGATGAAATAGCCATGGCAATTTTAATTTTGTTTTGCCAGATTGCCCCTACAGAAAATTTCTATTTATACTGTGCCACAGTGTATGAGCATGCCTCTTCCCTTAACATAGGCTCTTGCCTTCAGTACCACAGTCTCATGTTTTAGTGAGATCTTTCTGCTTTTTAATATAAAACTGCAAGCTCAGATGCAACCCTAGGAGACATACATCAGTGATTCTGGAAATACTGTAATACTGTAGTAACAGAGAGTGATGAATTAAAGTCTTTGTCTCTCTTAAAAGCATTCAAGTTTTTAAAAAAGTAAAATATCTTGTGGTCTGTCTCAAAGTGAATTGATTGACAAAACATATGGTCTATGAGAAAACATATGGTCTAGCATAAACATCTTCTTGGTTATCTCTTAAATACCGTCCCGTTTTCACTATTGGCAAATCTTGCCTTATGTATTCTAGCAACAGTGTTTTCTGCTTGCTGGTTTGTTTTGTTGGCCTCTGAGTTTATTTACTTGTATGACATATGTAGTTTATATCTTCTTTAAACACTCTCCTTCCCAGGTAAATTTCAGTTATAGTACTTGACATCCATCTTTTCCCCCTTTCCTAACCCGTATACTCAGCAAACATTTATTTACTGAGTCCTTATTGTCAACAAAATTGTACTGGGTAATTGGGTAGAAAATTCACTTAATTTGATAAATGTCCACACAGTATAGTGAGTCACTACAGTATGGCCCCCCATTTTTTTAAGATGTGTTATTTATAACAATGTTTTACACCATTCATATCCTAATGTAATTCTAAAACCCAAAATGCCATTATCAAAGGTAATTTTGTGGCTATCTGCCATTTAAAAGTACCCAGTATTTGTTTGCATTCCATCAATAATGAAAAAAATTCAGTTTGTAATAAACTGATTTATTGTGCAGTGACTGTAATATACTAGGTTATATTAAATTATTAATTTTGTGTCCTCAAACACATATTGGGAAATAATCCCAAAAACAAGTTTGTAACTTTGCATTAGATATAAAGAGGACTTTGGGTACTATAATTAGGTTATTTTGAGGCAGACAGAGCTATTGTCCCAACTGATTTAGTGTGTTCTGTAATTGAGAAAATGGTCACCAAATGACACTTTTTAAAAGTGATTTATGTGTATATTTTATAGGAGACATGTTCTGTGTATAATGAATAAAGAACTTTTTTAAGAGGGAGGGGAGGGAGGAAGGAAGAAATTCAGAGGTTAGACAATATCCTTTATAAATGTAAGTACCACGTTTTACTCTACAACAAACAGGTTTATAACGAGATTCTAGTGGATTAGTCACTTACATATTTATATAAGCTGCTATAGGAGTATTTTTAGTAAAACCTTCCTAATAAATGTGACTGATGTCAGTGAACTGTAGTACCATGGCATGAAAGTTTTGTTTGGGCCTTGTAAGCCCTTTGGTAACAGAAAATATTTCATATAGATCTTTAACAATATGCTAAAAATCTAAGAAAAGAAAAACAAGCTTTAAGGAAAGAAACTTAGAAAAAACCATTTTCTATTATGTTATACTCGTCATTTCTATCCAAATGGTACTCCCATGTTGAGCACAGTTAAGCCCTGAACACCATGGTAGTTCCAACAAGTTTGTACTGGAGTTTCAGATCTTTCAAGTAGTACTTGAGTTGTAAAGTTTATAAAGCATTGGCCTTCCACAAGACATGATGAGCGTTAAAATTAATCTGAACATGATACAGTTTTTCCCCAGTAATTCAGAGGTTACTCCACGTTATCATGAAGATTATTATAGAATGCGCACCACAATTAACAGAAAATTCCATATAATGTAATTTTACATCAGTGTTTTTAAGAAACAGCCCAGTTACACAGCTTTTTAATGATTGGCAAACTATGGTACACTTTTTTAAAAATACAACATTTAGAATAAATAGCTTAAAAACTTTTTAACTTTTGTGATTTTTTTTAAAAGAGTTCTCTGTAAAAAAGGACACTAAAATAAATGGGTGTTGATTAAAAAGATTACAGTATAATTCTTTTATTTTAGTTCCTTCATTCACTGGATGCTAAAGAAATATATTTGGAAATAATGCATAATCTTCCAGATTTTGAACTACTTTCGGCAAATACACTAGAGGTAATATTTCCATTAATGATAAATGGTAGTAAATGTTGGTAGCATTTCACATGTTAACATTTTAAAATCAGCATTTGTCTCATTCATCACTAGACAGAAAGTAGCAGTTTCAAAGGATTTCATATACATATCAGTTATTCTATATTAAACTCTAATTGCTGGAGTTGCAACTTCATGGTGGGTGTAGAGTTCAGGAAAACTTAACCAGTCCTGAATGACGTCTTTCAGCAGGAGTGTCCGAAAAGTCAAGATTTTTTATCACAAAGCAACTGTGGATCTGTTTTGGAATTTTATGTTCTTGCTTATAGAACTATTTATATTGTTCACTGAGAGTTAAGCAGCTTTAGCAATACTCAGTTTGCAGTAGAATCAACTTTTTTTTTTCTACTTCTTGATCCCAGAGCCTTCCAAGTCATATCCCTACCAAACTGCTAAGCCTAAAAACAGTTTACTTCCCTACCCCCAAATTTTTAGCTATATATCATTAAAATTAGATACATTTTTTGGTACAATTGTCTGCTTTAAGATTTTATAACTTAGTGATTTTTATCTTCTTTAATAGAGGATTGATTTACATTGCATTATTGCAAAGAAATACACAATAAGCATAAATGGGTCTGAATTTTAGACAGTATTTTGAAGTAATGGGTAGGTGGCTAAAATTTAGGTCAAAGAAATAAAGATTAGAACCCTTGGAATTTCTTGACCCTGACATTATTTTTCACTTTTTCCTCCCTTTTTATCACTTCTAAGGATCGATTGGCTCATCATCGGTGGCTCTTATTTTTTAATTTTGGAAAACATGAAAATTCAAACGATCCTGAGTTGAAGAAACTAAAAACTCTACTTAAAAGTGAACATATTCAAGTAAGGAAAATGTATTCTGCCTAGCCCTCTGCTAGTGTGCTTTCCTACTAATTTAATATATAAAGTTATATTTTAAGGAACGTAAAAATGTTTATTTGAGATTCTAGGTTAAGAAACTCCTAAATGCTTTTGTTCTTCTTTTGTAGTTTTGTTTTTCTGTTAAAAACCAACAGCGATATCTAAAAGCAGTTAACTTTCATTTCTCTTGGACAGTTGGCATGTGATATATCTGTATCAGAAAATTTTTCTGAAATGCATACTATAGAAGAATGTCTTCTCCTTTTTACAATTCTTGTTTCTTGGGGCATCAGAGAGGCTCAGTCGGCTAAGCATCTGACTCTTGATTTCCACTCAGGTCGTGATCTCATGGTTCAGGAATTCGGGCCCCCGTGTCAGGCTCTGCACTAGCACAGAGCCTGCCTAGGATCCTCTCCCTTGCTTTCTGCCCCTCCCCCTCTCATGCACGCATGCACTCTCTCAAAATAAATAAACATTTTTAAAAAATAAAGTAAAATTTGTATTTCTTTAATTTGTAATCATAGTTTAAAAATTAGGATATATAAAGAACAAAATGAATTAAAACAAATATTTAAAAATTACCCATATTCTCACTACTATTAATGGCTCTCCTACAAAATTTACTGTGTAACCTCTCAGACTTTTTCTACATATGTTGTAGTATGTGGGCATAGGGATATATGTGCACATACATACATATTGTAATGGCCTTTGTGATAGACATACATGTAAATTTGTATACGAACTTTTTAAATAAAAATGGATTCACTATTACAGTAGTCCCTCCTTTATCTGCAGGAGATATGTTCTAAGATCCCGAGTGGATGCCTGAAACCACAGAGAGTACCAAACCCTGTATATAGTCTGTTTTTTCCTATACATACATACCTATAATAAAGTTTCATTCATAAATTAGGTGCAGTAAGAGATTAACAATAATAATAAAATGGATAATTAAAATAAAAGCTATGTGAATATGGGCTGTCTCTCAAAATATCTTACTGTACTGTACTCTCGTGAATTGATATGAAACCGTAAAATGCTTACATGATGAAATGAAGTGAGGTGAATAATGTAAGCACCATGGTGTGTTGTTAAGTTACTCCCGACCTGACAGTGCTTTAGAAGAGAATCCTGTGTTCTGGACTACAGTTGGACAAATGGAAACTGAAACGACAGAAAGTAAAACCACTGATAAGTGAGGAACTACTATATTCTCCTTTGTAGAATTTTCCATTTGACGATATCATGTATTTTCTTAAATGCCTTATAAGGCCCCTTATGCTTTTCTTATTATGCATATGTATATGTGTATGTGTGTGTGTGTGTGTGTGTGTGTGTGTGTGTATGAATTTAGCCTTTAGGGATGGTGATCAATATATATTATTAAATATATATGATAAATATATTTAGATATTTAATCTATGCTAAATAGATGATAAATATCATATTTAAATATATATATGATGATAAATATAGATGATGAATATAGATATGATAATAAATATCTATATTTATCTTCATATAGATACCATCATCCCTAAAGACTAGGTAGTATTTCACTATATGATTACACCATAATTGTTTAACAGATCCATCTTATGTTTTTTCTATTTTATGTCAAAAATACATACTGTAAAAATGCAGTATGAGGAATTTTCTTAATCAAGATTTTTTTTTAATTGTCCTCATTACCAGTATCCTCCATAATGTTTATATCGTTTTGTATTCTTACTAGCAACATGTGAGTAGCCATTTCTCCACACCTGTGCCAATCATGATAGTATCATTTTTTGTAATCACCATTCTTATAGGCCAAAAGTGATATATTAATAATATTCATTTTCATTTATTTGCTTTCTAGTGAGGTTGAAAAAATCTTTTGTGATTATTAACAAATCATAATTTTTCTATTTTCTCTCTGTCTCTGGCCTGTTTTCTTTCTTCTGAAAGGAGATTTATCTTTTTATTTCTTAGTGGATCCTTTAAAATCTTGCAAATGTTTTTTCATGGTTTATCATTTGCCTGTTAGTATTCTTTATTCAATTTTCTTTCACACTGTATGAAATTCTCAACCTTTTTCTTATTTCTGCTTTTGAGGTCTTAAAAAGTTTTCTATCTCTCCCACTCCAAGATTATATAAGTGTCTTCTGCATTGTTAGAAGAGTGGATGTCTTAAGCAACTTCATGTTTTCTAGAATATTTTCTCTCAAGTTTTTGAAGTCTCTAGGAGGCTTTGTTTTTCCTTCACTAGACTTAGTTTCAGTGTTCAATGTAAATTATTTCTATCTCTTATTTTCATGGCCAGTTAACTTCTGTTTAGAAACTGTTAGAGCAATGGCATTTCTTTATGAATATTTAAAAAATGAATATATAAGATTTTGTTTTCATCAAATTAAATTTTCTCCTTTAGGTTGGCAAGTTTGACTGTTCCTCTGCACCAGACATCTGTAGTAATCTCTATGTGTTTCAGCCATGTCTAGCAGTATTTAAAGGACAAGGAACCAAAGAATATGAAATTCATCATGGTAAGAAGGGAAAAATGATAAAAATGTGTATGTATTTTCAAATAATTTTTTATTTGTACTTTCTACCTCTTTAATTATTTTTTAACTGAAATGTAGTTGACACACAGTATTGCATTACTTTCCGGTATACAACAGTGATTCCACAACTATGTACATTATGCTGTGCTCACCACAAGTGTAGTTCTCATCTGTCACTGTATGGTGGTACTAATAATACCTTTGACTATATTCCCTGCTCTGTACTCCATGACTTACTTAATTCCAGAGCTGGAAGTCTAGCCCCCACTCCAATTCACCCATCCCTCCAATTATCTCCCCTCTGGTAATCACTAGTTCTTTGTGTCTATGAGTCTGTTTCTACTTTGTTTTGTTTTTTAGATTCCACAAAAGTAAAATCATATGGTATTTGTCTTCTCAAACTTATTTCACTTAGCATCATTCATTTTAGGTTCATCTGTGTTGTCACAAATGGCAAGATCTCCTTTTTCATCAATGAGTAATCATATTCCATTTGTGTGTGTGTTGTCTGTGTGTATATACACATCCTCTTACCCATCTATTGATGTACACTTGTGTTGCTTCCATATCTCGGCTATTGTAAATAATGCTGCAATGAGCATGGGGTGCATATATCTTTTCAAATTAGTGTTTTTGTTTTCTCTGGGTAAATAACAGTAGAATTACTGGATTGTATGGCATTTTTATTTCTAATTTTTTGAGGAACCTCTATACTGTTTTCCACCTCTATACTGTTTGCCTACCAGTTCTTTTTTCTCCACATCCTTGCCAACTCTATTTCTTGCTTTTTGGTATTAGTTGTTCTGACAGGTGTAAGGTGATATCTCATCATGGTTTTGATTTGCTTTCTCTGATGATTAATGATGTTGAGCATCATTTCATTGGTTTGTTGTCCATTTATGTATGTGTCTTCTTTGGAAAAATGTCTCTTCAGGTCCTCTGCCCATTTTTAATTGGATTGTGTGTGTGTGTGTGTGTGTGTGTGTGTGTAGAGTTGTAGGAGTTCTTTATATATTCTGGATATTAACCCTTTATTAAGTACGTTATTTGAAAATATCTTCTCCCATTCAGTAGCTTGGCTTTTTTTTTTTTTTTCCTTTTTATTCCTTCACTGTGCAAAAGCTTTTTATTTTGGTGTAGTCCTAATAGTTTTTGCTTTTGTTTTTCTTGCATAGTAGACAGGTCTAGAAAAATTGTTGTTAAGGTAATGTTGGAGATTACCACTTATGTTTCCTTCTAGGACTTCCATGGTTTCCGGTTTCCCATTTAGGTCTTTGATCCATTTTGAACTTATTTTTGTGTATGGTGTAAGAGAGTGGTTGAGTTTCATTCTTTTGCATGTAGCTGTCCAGTTTTCCCAGCACCACTTACTGAGGAAACTTGTCTTTTCTCCATTGTATATTCTTACCTCCTTTGTCAGAGATTGACCATACAAGCATGGGTTTATTTCTGGGCTCTCTATTCTGTTTCTTTGAACTAAGTGTCTGTTTTTGTGCCAGTATCATACTGCTTTGTTTACTGCAGCTTTGTAGTGTATCTTGAAATGAGGGACCATGATACCTCTAGCTTTGTTCTTCTTTCTCAAGATTGCTTTGGCTCTTTGGGGTCTTTTGTGGTTCTTTTTACCTTGCTTTCTATAAACGTACTCACTATAAATAACTTTGCTTTTATTAGTAAATAGGTTTCTTTTGGAGAAAGATATTTTGAATTGTATTTAGTTGCTTTATTCTCTTTACTCTTCTTTTTAAAATTATTCACTTTTGGGTGCCTGGGTGTCTCAGTCGGGTAAGCTTCCGACTTCGGCTCAGGCCATGATCTGACAGCTTGTGGGTTCAAGCTCCATGTCGGACACTGTGCTGACAGCTCAGAGCCTGGAGCCTGCTTCAGATTCTGTCTCTGTCTCTCTCTCTGCTCCTCCCCCACTCATGCTCTCTCTCTCCCGCACATGCACATGTGCTCTATCTCTCAAAAATAAACATTAAAAAAATAAAATAATTCACTTTTTTCTGCTATTTTAGTGTTTGAGCAAGAATGCTGGTGACATATCAGGTTAGTGCAGACTTTAAGGGTCTTGTGAACAAAAGTAAACAACACCTATAGTTTTCGTTTCTAGTGTGCCAAATGTAGCATCTCAACTATGGGCATTTTTCAGATTTTTCTTCCACTAAACTACTAAATATTTCTATGACTACTTTATCTCTCTCTGTCTCCTCATTTGGCCTGATTCTTCATGTTTGTTTTTGTGTTTTAGGTAGATCAGTTACATCTGGTCTAGAAGGAGTGGGCTTCTGTAGAGTGTCTTGCTGGGCCCAGAAGCCCAATCCCTCCTGGCCACCAGAGCCAGGTATTCAAGGGGGGCGTCCCCTGTGTGGCTGTGTGTGCCCTTCTGTTGGGCTGAGCCACATTTGCTGCGGGTATGCTGGTGGACTAGGTGAGAGACCCAGCCGTAGCTGCTGTGGTCATTTTTATGGGGGGACGGTTAGCTCCTGGCACAGCTGGCTTCAAGACTTAGTTCCTTGCTGGCTGTCAACCAAAAGCCTCAGTTCCTTATCACTTGGATCTCTCTGTAGGGCTGCTCACAGAATGACAGCTGGCTTCTCCCAGAATAATGATCAGAGAGAGATACACAGACGTAACAGCAATATCTATTATGTAATCTAATGTCAGACAGGACACACCATCATATCCACCATTTGTTGTACCCTGTTACAACAATGGTGTGAGTACATGAGGTAATAGTCACTGAGGACTGCCTTGGAGACTGGCTACCACCAGAGCTAAGTATGGGTTACACTTAGGAGGAACAATCTTCTGAGGTAAGAGAAAGCAATCTCTTTGTCAAGATCTAAAGTGTAAGTAATGGTTGACCAAATGAAGAGTAGCAAGCATGTTCCAAGCACAGGAACCAGCACAAGTTCTCTTAGACTCTGAGATAAGAGAGAGCCTCATCCATTCTTAGAAAGGAGGATTTCAAGACGGAATTTTGAGTGTTTGAAAGGATTGAGACTTGAGGCTGGAGAAGGCCTCAGAGTTCCAAATTCTGTGTATCATCTGTCAGGTAAAGGAATTTGGACTTTATCCTGAGGGCAAAGCAAATGCTCTCAGATTTATGCAGACATATGATTTAACTAGTGTTACATTTTAGGAAAGCAACTGGCCACCTAGAATGGATAGAAGCACAATTAGAGGAAGGGAAGGCAGATAGAAACCTGATACAGTCATTCATCTAAGAGAAGACAGCTGCCTTATCTAAATAATGGTAATGTGGTTGAAGGGACTTGGACCAACCTTTAAATACAAAGTCAGTATTTATATATAAAGTCGGTATAACTTGACAATTGTTTAGATGTGGGGAAGTAAGAGAAAGAAGCCCAAGTTTCTGACATTCACTTGGCAATTGAGTGACTGTACCATTGAGTGAAGAAGAGAACACTGAGGGGAGGAGTTGATAGGGAGTAGACATCCCCAATCTGTAGCTGAATGTAGGCCTAGGCCTCAGGAGAGGAATTTGGGCTGAAAAAGGTAGATGTAAATAATCATCATATCAACGATAGTTGAAGCCTTCAGTGAGAATGAGCTTGTGGAAGAGTGAGTAGAGAGACAAGATCAGGGCCCTAAGGATGATCAAAGATAGAGGAATGTGTAAACCAGTTCAAGAAGCTGCAGCTACAGAGTAAGAAAAAAGCAGGAGAATGTGGTATGATTTATAATTGTATTTAAATAATTGTGAAAATATTTCTTCTGTGCTGTGAATTCTCTGAGGATTGTATCTTTATTCTTGCATGCCCTATGACATTTAAAACAAGGATGACACATAATCGGTATTTGACTTAATATTGCCTATTAAGTGAATAAGTCAAAGGGCACATGGGAAAATGGACCAAGTGCTAATTGAAAAAATCATTATTTGTCAAACCAAAGAGTATATTCT
Organism: Acinonyx jubatus; assembly: GCF_027475565.1. NCBI lineage: Eukaryota > Metazoa > Chordata > Mammalia > Carnivora > Felidae > Acinonyx > Acinonyx jubatus. The sequence goes on from NC_069381.1 coordinate 167,690,683, forward strand.
TTAGGCAATAGTAAATCATCAAAGTCCTTTCAGCAAGGAACAGTGTAATCAGACAAATGTTTTTGTAAATTAACTGTGGTAGCAATGAAAAAATGGATTAGTTACGAAAGATAGTACGCAAAGACCAGCTTGGTTATTGTAATAGGCAAGACGGAATTTAGGCACTAGTCTAATTGGTCTTGGTCCATGGTACACCAGCAAAGAAAGAAGGCAAGTTTCACTCTGGGAAATCTTAGGCACCTGGTGGATGATTATGCCAATGCCAACATAGGGAAGGTGAGAAAAGGAGCAAGTTTGGGGGGGAATAACTCCGATTTTAATATATTTTAAATGTTTACATAACATCCACGTAAATATCTTCACTGGGCAGTTGGTAATACAGGTTTTAAATTCATAAGGGAGGTTGAGTTGGAAGAAACAGGTTTAGTAATTAGGCAACAGTAATAGCTCGGGTAAGCATAAAGAACACAAATAGGGGCACCTGGGTGGCCCAGTCGGTTAAGCATCTGACTTCAGCTCAGGTCATGATCTCACAGTTTGTGAGTTCAAGCCTCACGTTGGGCTCTGTGCTGATAGCTCAGACCCTGCTTCGGATTGGGTCTCCCTCTTTCTCTGCCTCTCCCCCACTTGCGTTCTGTCTCTCTCTCTCTCAAAAATATATAAACATTAAAAAAAATTTTTTTTTTAAAGAACACAACAAATATTGCAATGAAGTGATTACTCTGCCTTTGAGGATGAAACCTCACCAAAATCAATTTGGTCAATAAGTTTATCTTCCTTTCTTTAATATTTTAAGTCTAAAAACTTTGAAATGTTTCTATGGATAGAAAGGCAGTACGTGAATTTTAATTTTTCTCTTATTCGCTTTCAAAGGAAAGAAGATTCTATATGATATACTTGCCTTTGCCAAAGAAAGTGTTAATTCTCATGTTACCACACTTGGACCTCAAAATTTTCCTGCCAATGACAAGGAACCATGGCTTGTTGATTTTTTTGCACCAGTAAGTTATTTTTATCTGTCAAATGTCAGTGTTCCAAATTTTCTCTTGTCACAGCAAAAAGACATTTGCTATATAATCTTGAACACTAGAATTGTGTTACTCAATTTTGGCCACTATCTCATATTGCTTCTATGAGAGCAGGGTTGTACTTGCCCCTCTAGGGATAAAATACACACACACACACACACGATTTACCACTAAGTATGATTTATCTAGCATATATTGATTGTTGCAGAAATGTGGCTTTTTGTTTCATTTAGCTCAGCGCTTATGAATATTTTTTTCTTCCGTAGTGGTGTCCACCATGTCGAGCTTTGTTGCCAGAGTTACGAAAAGCATCAAAGCATCTTTATGGTCAGCTCAAGTTTGGTACACTAGATTGTACGGTTCATGAGGGACTCTGTAACATGGTAAGGCTGAGTATTAAATAGTTATTCTAATCAACATTTTTATAAAATAGTTTTTAAGTTAGACTGACAAAAGCTGTCTTTCAAATGTATATCTACATTTAGAAGAGTAACATTATTTGAACAAATAATTTCAACAAAATGATATAAAATTATGATTGGATTAAAACATGAGTAGACAACATAATTGAGTGAATGTAGACATGGTCTTATTTATCAAACTTGGGAAAATATTGTTTATTTGATAAAATACATGGTCATTCAAGTATTTAAAATCTTTATAATTTTTGATGTAATATCACTTTTGGCAGTCTATAGTTTTATTCTAGGTTTTCTTCATAATTCTCTTCTAAGTATAGTTAGTAGCTAGAAATTTTAAAAATGAACAAGCTTTTTGAAACTTTTGTATACATAAAAATATGTTCTTAGGTTAATTAATATTCATTCTTCATTCCAAGAATAATTAGAAATTGTATACCTCATGATGAAAGTATATAATACCACTTAGAACATACTTGGAACAAGTATATGAAACCTAAATCAAATCAAGCTGTGACATCAGTGTTAAGGAAATCTAATGATAGAGGAACATGTTAAGCGACACCATGGGCATGAACTCTTCAAGTCCCAGCACGTAGAGGATTTTACAGGACAAACACCTAATGTATTGGACAGATGACATTGAAAAGCAGAAGAGATTAAAGAGACTCAAAAGACATATCCTTCAAATGAAGTGTTTAGGTCTTCTTGTTTGGATGCTGCTCAAACCAAGTGCAAAAAAATGAGCAAGCAATAACTGGGGAAATTTGAACACTGACAGGGTATCTGATGATTATCAAGAATTGTTCATTTTTAGATATTAAAATGACAGTGTAGTTGCATTTCAGGGAAAGTCCTTGTATTTTAAATAGACTGAAATATGGATGAAATGATAAATCATCTGGAGTTTGCTTTAGAATAATCTTGGTGTAGGGGTAGAGTTGGAAGGGAGAATAGATGAAATAAGTGTGGTGAGCAGATGATTGTAGCTACAAGAGTACTTGAGAACTTCTTGCTCTCTGATTTTGTGTGTATTTTAAATATTTTATAAGAGGAAACTTTTTTAAAAAGATAGAGGAAAGGGGGAAAGGGAAGGGAAAAGAAAACAATAGGTTTTAAAAACATAGTAGAAGTTAATGTAGGGTGAAATCTTTATGGCATCTGTGTGAGGAGTAATCTCTCAGTCCACACACACAAGGTAAAAATTAATGTGAATGATTTTAACTATATTAAATGTTAAAACTATTACCAAAGAAAAAGACACTATGAAGTTAAGACAACAGACTATTTGTAGTACTTGTAACTGATAAAGCATTAGTGCCAGAATATTTCAAGGCTACAAATCAATTTTTTTAAATAGACAAAATAAGAAAGTTTGTAGACTTTTTTTTTAGAAAAAGAATTCCAGCATAAAAAATGTTGCATTTCACTAGTCATCAGGAAAGTACAAATTACAGCAATCCATCAAATATACAAAAATTTAGAAATCTGACATTACAAGTGTGTTGATAAATTATCCAGTCACACAATGTAATATCATAGAGCATTTAAACTAGGTCTATCTTTACCAGCATGGGTAAGTCTCAAAAATACAATGTAAGGTGACAAAAACAAGTGCATAATAGCTTACAGAGTATGACAGAATTACAGAAAATTTTTAAGTGCTCAAACATTTTACTATACTGCCCAGGGATACATAAACATATCGCAAAGGAGGAAAACATCAGTAGAATGGACATAAACTTATTTGAGGACATCGATTGCTCCTACTTTCATGAAGGAAAGCAAATAGGATCAAGAAAAAAGACCTTCTAGTAATACCAGTGTGCTAAAGAAGTTAATCTTCCTTAAATATAGGGAAGGGGATGTGTGGGTATTTGTTAGATGATTTCTCTCTTCATTCTGTTTGAAATTTAACTGAACTATGTTTAAACAATAAGGCCTTTGGTTTTGAATGTCTTATATGTGACTTTGAAAAGATGCTAAGCAAGATACAAACTTAATGTGATAAACAATAATTATCTTAATTTGAATTCTTCTAGTTTTTCTTTTTATCTAAACTATTAAATATTCTTTAGATAATTGAGTAAAATGTAAGGATTTAAAACTGTGGTGTCAAATTCACCTGCAGTAGAGGCCAGGGGTCATTACTCACTAATGAGTAATTGTTGTGGAGAATAGACTAGAAACTACATGTTTAAGTGCTAAAAAGATTCCCAACACATGCTAATCAATCGCTAAGTAGATTAACAAAACAACAATTATATCTGAGTTATTTGAATTTACACTCACTTTACAAATTTTGATAAATATTTCCATTGTTTTTCCTAAAATTATTTTTGAATCCTAGTCAATTTCAGAAAAATTCCAATTTTTTACTGAGTGCTTATCAACTTTAAGGATGCAAAGTTTAGCTATAGTAAATTCACAAGATAGCCTTGTTAACTTTTAGAAAAGTTAAAACTTCGAAGAAATGCTTCCTGGGCCAGTGTTGATGTTACTTTGAGGAGGAACTTACAGTATTTTGTACTATAAAAACTACCTTGAATGATGAATAAAAGATGACCATATTCTTAGGAAATGAGTCACAATTCCTTAAAATATGGTTGTATACACATTATTATCCTTGCTCCTTTGCTTATTTTCTTCTAGACAAATTGGAGTATTATGGTTTCAAAAAGACTCAAGCCAGAGATTAGCCTGCTCTTTACAGCCTTATCCTCTTGGTTCAGGAGTCAAAAGGGCCCACACTCAATTAGCCTTGCTCACTTTTCAGTGTTTCATTGCCCGTGGATTCTGTGGCTAATGGAGTGGCTATAAAAAGGGTAATTTATCAGTGCAACTGTAAATCCATTTTCTTTGCCAAATTTGGCCAGGCTAAAATTTTGCAATAACCCAGCAATTTAGCAATGGACTTTTTAAATGTTGTTACTTAAAAGCAAGCTGGTTATGAATTTGAAACCAATAGGTAAAATGCATAAAATCTTTCATTTGTATTCTCATTCCTAACAGTATAACATTCAGGCTTATCCAACAACAGTGGTATTCAACCAGTCCAACGTTCATGAATATGAAGGACATCACTCTGCTGAACAGATCTTGGAATTCATAGAGGTATTTTAAATTAATTTAATTTATAGTATTGTCAATTGTAGAGGTAATTTAAATCATTATTTTGAAACAGCAAGCAAGTGAGGGAGGGGCAGAGAAGAAGAGAAAGAATCCCAAGCAGGCCCCATGCTGTCATGGCAGAGCCTGATGCAGGGCTTGATCTCTTGAACCATGAGGTCATGACCTGGGCCAAGATCAAGAGTTGGACATTTAACCAACTGAGCCACCCAGGGGCCCCTAAATTTTTTTTAAATAGTTTTTCATTTTGTGCTGTATTATTTATTATTATTTCCCCAGTGAAGCTAACACTTTTGTTAATATTACCCCATCATTGTAGACTAAAGCTTTGTTAAAACAGTATTTGGAGCAAGTGAGCTGTTAGGGAAGTTGTGCAGTATCTCCATTCAGACTGTCAGGAAAATAGAATAGTAGGCTTTTCAGTAATAGAGGGTTATTTCCAAACCACTCATTGGTTCTAGAATAGAACTATATGGCCTTTGTAGACATCTAGGCACCTCTAGGCTTTTTGTCCCATCTCCTGTCACCTTAAATACAGTTGCCTCTTTTCCCTACCTAAGATGATTTTAATGATACATAATAGTAAGAAAATATACCTTGATTTCAGAAGATTAATGGGCAAAGTCTAAATTAATTAGGAATCATTTGTCCTTTTTAAAATAATTCACTTTAGATTGTATTTTAAATATAAATAAGTATATTTTGATTCTTCAGAAACAGGAATTTTGGGGGGCTTCTGTGTGTCTCGGTTGAGCATCCGACTCTTGATCTCATCTCAGGTCATGATCCCAGGGTTGTGGGATCGGGCCCTGTGTTGGTCTCCACGCTGAGCATAGAGACTTCTTAGGATTCTGGCTCTCCCTCTGCCCCTCTCCCCCACTTGTGCTCTCTCTAAAATTAAAAACAGAAACAAAAATAAACCAGGAACTTTTCTAAGTGATAACAGTTTGCCAAGAATGTATCAATACCTTTTTATATCAGTTATAATGAAAGTTAAATTCTCTTTAGGATCTTATGAATCCTTCAGTGATCTCCTTGACACCCACCACTTTCAGTGAACTAGTTAAACAAAGAAAACATGATGAAGTCTGGATGGTTGATTTCTACTCTCCATGGTGTCATCCATGTCAAGTCCTAATGCCAGAGTGGAAAAGAATGGCCCGGGTATACTACAGTAGTTTATTTAAATCTTAACATTTAGCATTAATGTGTATTTAACAGAATTGTTTTAAAACGGAGATGAACTCACCTCTAGATTATCACTCCCAATAGCTTTAATTACACCACTTAGATTTCAACTCTGTTTCTGTCTGATAGGTGAGTGGTATAGAATAATCTACCCTTACTTTTTCCTGTGTCACTTGTTTGGTATGTATCTGACCAAATTTCTGCCAAAGTCAACCCAAAGATCCCTTTATTTTCTATGAAAATTTTTCTACTCCTTTATTTTTAGAGCTTAACAGTACAGTTTCTTCACAATATTGTGGGACTTAAAAAATAGCTTTGATCAGTAAAACATTTGGAATTTTAAGATTTCCTACAAATAGACATAGTGTTATAAATCATGAAAGATTGGGGAAAAGTTATTTCAATATGAGAATGGAAAATGAAATCAACTTTTATATTTCTAAGAAAAAATGAACAAACGGAAGAGTTAAAAGTGATTTCTAGTATTTAACATTTAAGATAATACAATTTTGTGCTCTTCTCAGTAAAATTTTTAAATTCAGGCATGAGTCAGTGTGCTGCAGTGCATGTCTCTATTTGAAAAATAACTCTTTGAAATGCCATTGCAGAGGTCTTCATTAGTTCCTGGTTTCGAACACTTAAGTTTTAGAAATACTTCATTTCCCCCCATAAGGTACATGTACGAAATCTGTTATTTAATCTGCAGTAATTGTAGTAAGGTCTTAACTGCAACATTACATTTTCAGTTCATTACTATATATATTCTGTTATGTTTTAAACCCTTACCCATTTTTATTTGGTGAAAATGACTGGTAAATAATATAAGAACCATCTCAAAATGATGATTTTTCTATTGTAAACATAGTTATGGAGGTAGTTTTATTGTAATCACTTTGATCTATTTTATCTCTCCTTTTTCTCTTTTATAGACATTAACTGGACTGATCAATGTAGGCAGTATAGACTGCCAACAGTATCATTCTTTTTGTGCCCAAGAAAATGTTCGGAGATACCCTGAGATAAGATTTTTTCCCCAAAAATCAAATAAAGCTTTTCAGTATCAGTAAGTGTTGCCTAAAATTTAAAGACATTTATTATAACCACTTATTTAGACAGTTAAAATTTAAAAGTTATCTTAGAGGCTTCTCCAGAAGAGCATGTAACTCTTGATCTTGGGGTCATGACTTCAAGCCCCATGTTGGGTGTAGAGATAAATAACTTTTTTTTTTAAAGCTTATTTATTTGTTTATCTTAACTAAATAAAAGTTAACCCAACAAACATTTTTGGGGAGTCCACCATGTTTTAAGATAGTGTGCTAAGGAGAACCTCAGAAGATGAAAAAAAAAGAATTGAACAATCCCAATGTTCATGAAGCTGGCACTCCAGTATAGAGGAAGATAAAGAGAGGAAGCACTAACATTTATTTAGTCAGTGTTTGGTTTCAGGTACTGTACTTGATCCTTTGCTCACATTATTTCCACTGGTCCTCACATATACCCTGAGAAATAAGAATTACTACCCTTTCCTACTATTACAGATAAGTAAACTGATCCACAGACTTTCATTAACTTTCCCAAGTCACACTGCTGCTTGGGGTTTCAGCCCAGGTCTGTGTCAGTGCCCATACTTGTTTCTACAACACCACATGGTATTTGAGGTAGACAACTCCAGTGCAAGGCAGAATATAAGGAATATTCTTTGAAAAGTAAAAACAGACCATGAATTTCAAGGAAGGAAAGGATCACAACTATGAGAGGAAATCACGAAAGGCTGCATTTATGAGGTGGCTTTTGACATGGGTCTTAAAAAGTACATAGGAATTTGATAGACATAATAACCAGAGTAAATGTTCAGAAACTGAAGTCTCAGACATTTTGAGTTTTACCATTCCCGTGCTCCTATAGGAGATGTCCAGCAGGCAGCTAAACATTTAGGACTACCTGGAGCACAAAAAAACATCAAGACTAGAGAAAAATGTATTTGAGAAGCCATGTAAGCAGCGTTTGTAGCTAGGTGTAACTGAAGAGAGATGCTAAGTAGTCAGTCAAACTTTTAAACTGCTGCAATGAGATTGTTTTCTGAACATATCCAATAATAGAAAATAGTATTTACAACTTTCATATTTGCTCTTCTTTCAGTAGTTACAATGGTTGGAATAGAGATGCTTATTCCCTGAGGATTTGGGGTCTAGGGTGAGTAATTAAAAATATGCATCATTGCATAAAATAGATTCAGTGCTATTTACCTTCGTCTTATGTCTGCAGTTAAATTTACTGTAAGTTTTTTAAGACTCTCACATTTTAAACTACTTAGTAAAGAATTATAATTTACCAAGATAGGGTTGTGCTTTATAGTCATTCTTTGAAGTCAGTTTTAACTTAGAAACTTTTGCTATATTTTAGATGTTTTCCTTGGTTTCACATAATGAAAAGTAATTTTGATCCCTTGCCACAGATTTTTACCTCAAGCATCCATAGATCTAACGCCTCAGACTTTCAATGAAAAAGTTATACAAGGGAAAAATCACTGGGTGGTTGATTTCTATGCTCCTTGGTGTGGACCTTGCCAAAATTTTGCTCCAGAGTTTGAGCTTTTGGCTAGGGTAAGTCTTGTTACATGCATGTTTTAAAAATTAGATTATTTAAAAATTAGATAAAATAATTAGGTAAAGGTATATATGATTCTTTTTTTCTAAGAAGTTTCCTGTGAATTTTTTAAAAATCCCATTTCATTTCTATGAGTATCATCTTTGTGGTAGATTTCTTCCTTCTTTATTAATACTTTTGGCTAACATCTCTATCTTGATGGATGACATCATCTAACCATTAGAGACAACTCATTTCTCTTGCTTATTCCCTATTTCCTTCCTCCACCATTACTCTGCTGCCCACCAGCCCATCACTAGATCCTGTCCTGCCTCTTAAGTGCCTTTCAAATCTGTCATCTCCTCGTCATGTCCTCTGCTAGCCTTTCTCTTCAAGCCCTCTTCATCTCTTCCAGACTTCTCATGTGTGCCTTTTAACGAGTCTCACATTGCCAGTCTGCCTTATTCAGTTCTGCCCTGCTGATCTTTCTAAAATACTGCCTTCTCTGGCTTCCTGTTAGCCAAGTTTCTTGACTTACGACCTTGATTGCAGGTCTCTGGTGGGACCCTTCCTACCTCTTCAGCTTTATCTCTGTCACCACCCCACACCTCACAGTTCAGACACAGCAAAATACTCCAGGTTTGCTGAGCAGATACTGTTCCCTCTCTCTAAAATGCCTTTTCGTTATTAGTCATCTGAATCTTTCTCTCCTTATCCTACAAAATCCAGCTACATTGGCACTTCTGTATTCTCTGTCCTTCTCAGTGTCACTTTGATGTCTTGTACTCCATTTGGTGTACTTACACAGTGAATAAATATTTAGATATCTATCTCCTCCATAAGACTGGAGCTTCTTGAGGGCAAGGTACAGGTACAGGTCTTATCTGAGTCTAACTCAGGAAATGCTTATAAAATTTAACTGAATGCATAAACAGAATACAGTCTAATTTTTTCTTGTTTCTGTCCCCATCATCCTGTTAATGACCTAATCCAGATTGTTTGCATTCTTGCTTCAGGGAGCTTTGCCTGGGCTACAAAACACTCACTTAGAATGAGAAAGCTCCAGTTTCACCAGTCTAAAGCAAAAGCTGACAATCCTAACCCATCAGGATTTTTTAGCAAAGGGACTTCAAAGCTCCTAGGTGTCATGAAAGATTATTTGTTATTGGATCATCCTTCAAATAAGTTCTTCATCTTTCCCGCTTACTTGATCTTCTTTTCCCCTTGTGCTTCCTTTTTCTCCAGTAATTCTAACAAAATGTTTTCATTCCCTTGTATACTGAAAAACTTAGCTTAGTTATATATTTTATAACACACCTATATCTTGGATATGCCAGAAAGTTATTAAATATGAAAAAGATCATTCAACAAATCCTAAGCACTAGGTGAGAAGCATTACGGTAAGTACTAGAGCTATAGAAATTGAAAGACAAAAGTTACATGTCTGAGGTTTTATTCTAGTGGGAAGATAACATGCAAATAAATACATTTAATACAGCAGGATCATTGATCTAGTGAAATGAGAGGGGAGCAAGGACATGGGAGGAAGAAAGAGTCTTGCCAGGAAAAGACAAAAGGCTCCACCGAAAACTTGGGATTTGAGATGAGAATTACAACATGACCAGGAGTCTGGCACATGACCAGGAGTTTGGCTAGAGAGTCCTCCGAGCAGAGAGGACAGTATTTGCAGAGATGCAGGGATGCAAGAGAGTGGTGCATGTTCGGTCAACTTCACTGTTCGTCCAGACTACCAGAGTGTAAAGACAGAAGGGGAATGGCAAAAACTCAGGCTTAGTAAATAATTGAGGAGGAAGAAGGTTTGGTCCTCTTTCTTTGTGATTTCATATTGTTCAGAATAAGTTCTGTATAAGCACTAGGGAAAAACTATTGGATATGGTAGGATCCATTTTACATTTTAGAAAGAGCACTTTGGATGGAACTGTACACAGGCCAGGAAGGCCAGAGAACGATATGAGAGCACCAGAAACAATATGGTGTTCCTTTATAAGCAATTAAAAATACAAGTCAACTAATGTTAAAGATAAACATTTTGTAAATTTCTCTGACCTTCAGTATAAGTGTGTTTCTGCATGCAGCTTTGCTGCTGCCCTAACCCCTCTTGAGTAAGCCGGCATTGGCCACAAAACTAGAGGCAGCAAAGGTATTTTAATTGTCCTGAAGTGAGAGATGTTATCTGAACCAGGATAAAGGTAATGGTGATAGAAAGAATGGGACAAATGTAAAAGAGATAAAAGAATAGGATTTAATGTCCAATTAATTGTGGTAAGTGTGACAGAGAAAGAAGTGTAAGATGGCCCTAGTTTCTGGCTTGAATGAGGGAATAGTAGGACAGAAGGAAGAGTAGGTAAAGGGAAAGGATCCGTGTTAGAAATCATCTGTGCAGTATGCTTATTTAGTTGAACCAGGCCAGTACATAGGTGAGTGTGAAATCAGGGGAGGTTGGGCTGAGCAGCACATCTCGGCACATTTATATATAAAATCTCCCTTGGGAGATTGCTCACAGTGAAAAAAGGGTTCGCCATAGATGCAACTGTGATTAAATACTATAATTTGAGAGGCAGGTGTAGAAAGAGGTCCCCATGCTATGAATGAGATAGTACAGCCTGAGGAGTAAGAAAGCCAAGAGAGAATAGTGATAAATGCCAAGAAAGAAAAAAGAAAGGCATGTTTAGCAATGTCAGGTACCCATTAAGACTGAAAAGTGTCCATTCAGTTTGGTCAAGTAGTCACTGCAGAACTTACAGCAGTTTCAGTGGAGGGAGCGGTAAAAACAGAAGGTAGGCTAAAATCTGTTGATAAATGAGATGATGAGGGAGGAAAAGCAATGAAAGACTAACCTCAAAAAAAAAAAAAGAGAAGGAGGTAGCTAGAGGAACCAGTACAATTAAGAAAAGAATCCTGTTTTGACCACATGCACATACCCCAAAGAGCATGTAAGACACCTGACAGAGAGGAACTGGAGAATGTGGGTGTCGACAGCCTTCTGCAAAATGAAGAGTGTTACCTCACCAGGTGAGACCAGAGAATGGGAGAAGGCGTTTGAGGACAGAATCGGGAGTTTGTGGTGTGATGGACAAGGTATGGGGACCAGGAAGGAGTTTTTCTTGATAAGAGCCACTAAAAAATTTGGAAGCAATCTTATTAGTATGGAAAGGATTAAAACTTAAGTTTTTGAAATAAGTCTTTATTATTACAAAGATGTGAAAATTTTAGTATCATGTTGCCTTGTGGTTGCCAAAATAGTTTATGCCACAGTGAATGGCAAACCCCACTTCTCTCTTTTCAGATGATTAAAGGAAAAGTGAAAGCTGGAAAAGTAGACTGTCAGGCTTATGCTCAAACATGCCAGAAAGCTGGTATCAGAGCCTATCCAACTGTTAAATTTTATCCCTACGAAAAAGCAAAGGTATGTATTTGGCGTTCCCGTATGTGCCTTTCTTTTAGCAGACCCAGTTGAAAAGGTTTGTTATTAGTGTGAAGGTTTTCATTAGCTTCTCCTTCCTTTGTCATGTTTTATTTTATTGCATATTGCTGAAGCTTCTTTTCACATATACATCAAGTGATTTTCAAAGGTTTTTCTGTCTCAAAGTTGATATGATCCACTCCTTAAAATTTTTATACTAATGAATTACAGAAACTACTAAAGACACATAGCAGGATACTAGAGTAGTTTTTTCTGAGTGGAGAAGTCAACATAATTATATTCTGTGAAGTTCTATATTTTCTACTTTTATACAATTAACATATTACCTTTATTATTATTTTTTCCAGGAAAGGAAAAAATTAAAAGAATACTATCATACTTTTGAAGTAGACTAGTACCTGAACATTTGTCTTGAGGAATATTTATTAGTGGTTTAGACTGCAAAATAAAAGTTAGGGTCCATGGCTTGATCACAACTCCCTTCTTTGGGCCACTGACGATATGCTTTTTTTTTTTCCCCAAAAAGAAAATTAGACATTTACCAATGGATCTTAAAACTCAGGCGATAACCTCTACTGTCATTTATATAAATGCATATATCTTTCAACCACTGTAATTGCTAACTGAAAATACTCATGACTTTTGCTATCTTCCTGAGTAAAAGAATGATATTTTTGACAATAGAATTGTAATTAAATAAATAAGGATTTGCCATGTATTCATGTTTTATGGTAAAACATTTCAAGTAAATATATTTTTTGAGAAGGAGTATCAGCTTAACATGTCAGGTTATTTATTGGAAATTATATTTTAAAATAGAGTTAAAGAAATTAGATGGATTTTAGAAGTCTAGAATTGTCAACTAGATGTTTCAGTGAAGGACTTTGATTGGTCCAAGAGGCTAATTCTGTCTTAAGAACAGCCTAGGGTAAACATCTCAGTGAGAGTAAAGGAGCTTATATCAGGATCTGAATTCACTTCATCCCTTTGGAATCACTAGCTCTGCTTTCTGATTCTCAGAATAGCTGAGAAATGGGTAGCATAAGTAGGGGTCTCAAGTAGAATGATGTAAGCAAAGTATCAATATAATGAGCAGTCACAGAATTAATCTGGCCATAGAAGGAGCTCTTTGAAAAGATGATGTTACCATGTGTCTAAAGGAGCCCCGAGGACATTAGACACCAAAATATCCCTGTACAAACCGAGACAGGTGGCATCCAGAAGACCAGACCAGATTTGAAAACCAAAGCAGAATAATGATTGGAGTTAACAGCAGTACAAACCAGGTGGGCAGGTACACACAAAAGCAAGATCTTAACAGATAGTGTGGAGTTTCCACTAGGAAGCAGGAAGCAAATGACTCCAGATCCAAAGTAAAGCTTGATATATTGACCTGCCACCTTCACTGCTTTTCAGCCACCTTTCTACTGTGGGCAGATGAAAACCAGGAGATAACACATTACTTTCTAGTGTTGGAGTTGGTCAGGATTTTAACTGTGCCAATGACATATGTATAAGATTAGAATGATTTGAGTCCTCTGGGGGATGGCTTTTCTTTATATTTTAGTTGTTTTGAATTAGATTAGATTAGTTAGAGCTGGCAATGCATTTTTTCCAAGGAAATACTTTAAATGTGTTCATAACAGTATCATATTTAAGTAAATTATGAGTTAACTGCTTTGTAGCATTATTTCCTTGAAGAAATTTGAGTTTTAAACATTTAGAACTTTAAGGAATAATCAAGTTTCTTAGATGCAAATGTCATGTTTTGATTAGACACCTAAAAGATTATAAGAAGAATGTTTTTTATTTTAGAGAAACATTTGGGGAGAGCAAATAGATACCAGAGATGCAAAAGAGATTGCTACCTTAATATATGAAAAATTGAAAAATCTTCAAAATCATGGAAAGAGAGATAAGGTAAGGACTAAATCTAGAGCTGACTTCAGCCAGCTTTATACTGTACCTTATATTTATCAATAAACAGGTACAATGGAAGCTTCAAAAAATAGTAAAGTTGAAGTTTCTTAATTCAGAAATAGGACAATCAGAATGTAACCTCTGTATATTGAAAAGTGTAGAAATTTGCACAAGTACAACCATTTAAAACATAGTGAACTATGGCCATAAATTATTTAGATTTTGTTAAAATGTAAATAAAGTTTTGACTTCTTAGGAGTAAATATGAGGCTCCAGTGTAACATACTTTGCATAGCAGATTTTCTTTTGGTATAGTCAGGATGTATCAGAACCCATACTCATTTCAGCCCCTCCTAGAATTTTATCAGTCAAACAGTGCAACCTCTGCTATTCTTTGGAAGAAGTGTTCATTTTTTCTTTTTTAAGTCATTGTCATTCTAGGACATACAAACAGACCAAAGAGTCCGTGAATGCTGGAATGCTTTCTGAGTGGAACTTAATAAAATCACATAGAAGTTTCTTGGATTGTTTCCCTATAAGGTGAAAGAAGAACAAAAGAACCAGCGCATATTCTGGAGAGGGCTAGAGATGTCTGGCTTTATAGAACCATATTAGAACTGCACACTCCAGTATAAAAAGCCTTACATCCTGTATCAAGGGTTACATTTTATCCAAATCTAAAAGATAGGAAAGAGATGGTTACAATTATTTCCTTGGGTTTAGGGAACAAAAATGTTTTTCTGGTGTTTTGATTTATTTTCGCTTCCTCAGGAGGTTTTAAAGTGTGACTTTTATCTTAAGTTAAACATCTGAGGGGCACCTGGGTGGCCCAGTCGGTTGAGCGTCCAGCTTTGGCTCAGGTCATGATCTCACAGTCTGTGAGTTCGAGCCCCGCGTCAGGCTCTGTGCTGACAGCTCAGAACCTGGAGCCTGCTTCGGATTCTGTGTCCCCCTCTCTCTCTGCCCCGCCCCCACTCATGCTCTGTCTCTCTCTGTCTCAGAAATAAATAAACATTAAAAAAATTTAAAAAACAAAAAAAAAAGCATCTGAAACAGAAAATGTCATTAGTCATAGCCAGAATATCAGAATTGAAATTCAGTTTAGAAAGGTACCAAAATATGACTGTAAAACTGTAATTGATAGTATCTGCATGAGCAGGTAAGAACTAAGAGATATCCCTTTTCCTTTCCATTGTTACATTTAGGCAAGGTATATTTCATATGGTGATCCATTAAATAATTATTTTTTAAAAGATAAAGTAGGGCGCCTGGGTGGCGCAGTCGGTTAAGCGTGTGACTTCAGCCAGGTCACGATCTCGCAGTCTGTGAGTTCGAGCCCCGCGTCGGGCTCTGGGCTGATGGCTCAGAGCCTGGAGCCTGTTTCCGATTCTGTGTCTCCCTCTCTCTCTGCCCCTCCCCCGTTCATGCTCTCTCTCTGTCCCAAAAATAAATAAACGTTGAAAAAAAAATAAAAAAATAAAGTACTATAACCAACATTTTAATGTAAATTCATACATTTTCTTTCAATCACTTTTATATTATTGTAGGATGAACTTTAATGATGATGAAGATGAAGAAAAAAGAGAAAAGGAATTCTAACAAATGACATCAAGAAGACCTCTTTAGGACGTTGCTGCATTCTGGGTCGGAATAAATGAACATTGGAATTGTAATTGCACTGTCTGAATTCTGTACAACATTGGTATAAATGAAAGGTCTGCAAGCTTTTTCTGTAAAAGGCCAGATCGTAAATATTTTAAGTTTTGTAGACCATGTACAGTTGTCACATATTCCTTTGTTTGCTTTGTTTACAACCCTTTAAAAAGTTAAAAATTGTTCTTAGCTCAGGGCCATGCACAAACAGGCCAAGCCACATTCAGTCCATGGGCCATAGATTGCTGACCCCTGGAAATGATACTAAAACTGGCTGGCTCAAACAGCAGCCTGCTCTGTCATGTACATATATGTCTGGGATCTATTCCCTCAAGTTTTGTGCCTGGCCTGAAAAGAAAAACTTGGCATTTAGTTACCTGTTTTAAAGATTGTGTGAAATGGATTCTGACCATAGTTTCTTTAAAAAAAAAAAAACACATGATGTGGCAAGCAGATACCCTATTTTCATGCTGTATTATAGTGAAGAGATTTTCTTTTTTCTTTCCTTTCTAAAGGCTGAAGAACTGATTTTAATTTTTCACAATTGAGAAAAAATTTTTAACAATAAATCCAATAGATTTCTACAGCATCTAGAAATACCTGAGGAAAACAATATTTATAGCTATTAACTGGGCACTGTAGAGTATCCCAAATATATCAGTATTTAGAGTTCTATATTTTAAAGATCTATGTTCATTTATTTTCTGAATTGCTTTCATAAATGTTTTCCCTGTGATAGCAATTGACTTTTGAAGCATTGTTCTAATATTTATGGTTTTGCCTTTTGGACTTTGTTTTGACGTAGATCCTCTATTTGCCTTCCCCATAGTTGAGGTTTTTCACTCTTGTCTGATTTGTTACTCAGATACAAAAAGTGTGCAGGCTTGTTTCACTATGACTCATAATGACATTGTGGTTATTCCAATTGTTAGTTTGCTGCTGGAGGCTGCTGTTTCCAGATAAATATTGTCATAACTGAACTTATTTTTTTAAGAAAATCAATTATATAAATCTAAGGATGGGATCTTTTAATTTCTCGGTTGTTCAGACTAACAGAATCCAAGAAGTTTTTGCTCGCATTTTCACAAAACATTGTCAGTAAAGTGCAGTAATTTAGTTACAGTTGAGAGTTTATGGAATGGTAAAAATTCTGATCAAAAAAGATGTCAGTGAATTAAACAACAACAGTTTTCTCAAAAACTTACTAGGATTCTACTTTATTATATTGGAAGCGTTTTATTTTTTTTAATGTTACTTTATCTCCTTCCCCAATATTTCCTCATAATTTTATCACTGTAATTTCTACAAAAACAGATTTTATTTTCAAATCTAACCCAATCCCTCATATTCTCTCCTACTTTGCTTCAGTTGTATCCTTGGAGTCCTAACCTTGGATTCCACATCATATACGTGGGCAGTTTCAGAACACCCACCACTTCTAACCTTAATTCAACCTTTCTGAATTATGATCAGTAATGGCAAGTGTCTTTCATTTATTAAATTTTCACTGCCTAGAAATCTTTCGAAATTGGCTTGCTTTCTATAAGAATGTCAAAATCGAAGACCTAAAGAAGTCTTGGTAAATATTTATTGAATTAATGTACCAATTATTTGAATACCACTGTGCTGAACAGTGAAGCATATGTAGAAGGAATCCAAGGGATGGTCCCTGTCTCCCGTGTGTCTATAATTCACAGTTCTGACAGTGAACCCATAAACAGGTTTAAAGGTACCTAAACGACTTACTAAGAAACATTTTAGGCAGTAAAAAAAAAAAAAAAAATTAGTAAACAATATGTATCCTGTAACTTGGTCTAAGTATGTGCCTGTGGAATTGGCTCTAAAGCCAGGGCTGCTGGTAGTCATGTTAAATAGTATATATATATATCCTACAGTATCCATCACGAGGCTATTGTCTACAGTCATCTCAGTGTCGAAAACAGCTGGCAGAATT
The DNA here is from genome assembly GCF_027475565.1 of Acinonyx jubatus. NCBI lineage: Eukaryota > Metazoa > Chordata > Mammalia > Carnivora > Felidae > Acinonyx > Acinonyx jubatus. The sequence continues at coordinate 167,708,005 of NC_069381.1, forward strand.
AAAGGTTTTAACAGCCATGTAAGTAGAGCACTCTGAAGAGTGCCTGATAAAACATGCCCTTTCTCTCAGAAACACCATTTTTGTGTGCAGCTGGCCTTGGGTATCACAGCACCATATCTGGCAGACCAGGGAGTATTCTATCAGGCATCTGTATTTGGAAATTAGATACATTTAAATATGTGACTATAGGAAATTTGGAGTTTGTGTTTTTTACATTAATGTGCTTACTTATTCCAATTACCCAAATTTTATTTAAGGTCTTTTATATCGTTTTTACTTAAAGTATATGATTAAGATAAAAAAATGAGATTATTTTTATATGGTAAAAGTTTTCCTTAAATTTTTGCATTTTCTAACAGTATTCAAAGCAGGCATTTTCTTAGGTACAGTTATCAGAATTGCTGTGTTGTTTCCCATGGGACACATTTACATTTATGTCTTTAATGAGGTAATATTTTTAAGCCATTTTAAGAGAATTTTTGTATAATTAGTCCACAGGTTTACCAAACTCAGGTAAATGTCTTAAATTAGACCTATTTGGCCCATCCTAACTGTTAAATAGTACAAAGTTTAAATTAACAAAGTGCATTTTAAATTTTCTATAGTGATTCCTATAAGTGATTCTGAAGATGAAAAGGAAATGATCTTTGTAGTAATATGCTACTTCCACATATACTGAAACTTTTTTTTTTTATTTTAACGTTTATTTATTTTTGAGACAGAGACAGAGCATGAACAGGGGAGGGTCAGAGAGAGAGAGGGAGACACAGAACCTGAAACAGGCTCCAGGCTCTGAGCTGCCAGCACAGAGTCTGATGCGGGGCTCGAACTCACGGACCGCGAGATCATGACCTGAGCCGGAGTTGGACGCTTAACCAACTGAGCCACCCAGGCACCTCATATACTGAAACTTTTAAATACACCCAGATTCCTCTGGTGAATACCTTATTTTCGGTAAGAGTAATGACAGGTCAACCACCACGCTAAATAGAACTGTATTATCATATCTAAAAATGTTAGTAATTCACAACTTGAGTCTCTTTTATATTTAACAGTAGATTTGCACTTAGATTCATATCCTGTCACCCCGTCCCCTTGTTAGGAAGGAGTTGGATCCATTTTGTGAAAGGTGATTAACCCAAAGTACAGCTAGAGGCTGATGCCAGACTAGCTGATATGGTATCTTGATCAGTTCATTGCATTGTCTGATCACTTGATCATTCTTTAGTACCTGCTGTCCTCTTCAAAAAAGATCAAAAGACCTATTCAAAAAGACCTGTGCTAATGTCTATGAAAAATTTTTCCATGTTAATTACTGATAGAGAACTCTTCATTAAATAACTGCTATTCCAAACATTTTATGTGAGGAGGTAAAATACTAAAATATATGTATCGGTTCCAACAAGGTAGTGAGATAGATAGGCTCCTGAATTCACCTTCTCCCATGGACACACTGAACATACAGATATGTACAAAACTATTCCCTCTGAAAGAAATCCAGACACCAGCCAAGTGACTCTTACACATCAGGTAAATGAGAACACACACACACACACACACACACACACACACTGGAGTGGGCAAGAGAAGCTATGGCACAATCTCATCATTAACCCCATCCCCTGGTGCATTATCACAACAAGGAGGAAACTTTAAGACTGCCAACCAAGAACACCCAGAAAACTGTCCTTCAGAATTAAAAGAGAGAGTCTTCCAGATAAGCAAAAGCTGAAGGAAGTCATCACCATTAGACAAGCTTTACAAGGAATATTAATGGGACTCAAACTGAAATGAAAAGGCATTAGTCAATACAAAACGTGAAAATATAAATCTCACTGGCCAAAGTATATACTTAAAATCACTGCACTCTAATGTGATGCTGGTGGTTCCATCATTTATAAATCTAGTATAAAGTTTGAAAGACAAAGGTCGTAAAACTATAATTGTTCATACTAAAAAGACTTAAATTCGGACATCAAATAAAGGAGTAAAAGGGTAGTTTTTGTAGGAGGGTAAAATTTAATTTGTTAGCATCAGACTGATATATATAAAGATGTTCTATGTAAGACTCCTGGTGATCACACAGCAGAACCTGTAATAGATGCACAAAAGTTAACGAGAATAGAATAAAATGAATCTCTACACTCACAAGACAGCAAGAGAGCAAGAACAAGAGAACTATAAAACAGCCAGAGAACAAATAAGAATGATAGTAAGGCTTTCCCCATCAATAATTAAATATAAATGAATTCTCCATTCAAAATACATAGAATAGCTGGATGGATTAAAAAAACAAGACCCAATGATCTGCTTGCCTACTAGAAACACTACAGCTCTAAGGACACACATTAGCTCAGAAGTGAAGAGAAGGAAGAAGTTGTTACCAGTGGAAACCAAAAGCTGATCTAACTATGCTTATTAGACAAAATATACTTTAAGAGAAAGATTGTAATAAGTGACAAGCTCATTATATAATGATAAAGGGATCAACCCAACAATTACGCACCTAAATTAGGAGCAACTAAATATATAAATAGCAAATGTTAAGACTTCAAGGTAGAAATAGCAATAATAGGGTATATCTCCCCATTTTCATCAGTAGATAGGTCATCTAGACAGAAAATCAAAAAGAAAACATTAGACCAGATGAATAGACATTTGCAAATGAACAGGGAACATTTTCCAGTATAGATCATATGTTAGGCTATAAAACAAATATTAATAAATTTAAGAAGTTTTCAATCCTATCAAGTATCTTTTCTGATGGTGTAAAATACAAGGGAAAAAAACGAGAAAAATGATGTATGTGTGAAGACTAAACATGCTACTGAACTATCAATTGGTCAAACAAAATACCTGGAGACAAATGAAAATACAACCTACCAAATCTTAGGGGATGCAACAAAAGCAGTTCCAGTGTAAGTTTATAGTGGTCAAAAACCTACATTAAGAAAAAGGAACAATCTAAGAGGGGAAGATGACAACAGAGTAGCAGTCCCCTCAACTCACCATGTCCCATGAACACAATGACATAGCTATCATATGTCGTTAAACACCCCAGAAATCAATCTGAAGACTGATAATGCTCCACAACTAAAGGTAGAAAAGAGGCCACATAAAAGAAAGTAGGAAGTGTGGAGATTCAGCTTGGGAGAGAAATGGATTGTGGCTGTTGCAGTAAGGAGGGAGCCAGAGTCCCAGGGAAGGGCAAGAGACTAACACACAGGGAAAACTAATCCCCATAGCAATTTGCTTGGAATGTGAGAAGGCCTGAATTTCATGAGTTCTTACAACCAAAGGGACTTAAAGCCTGGAGTGTTAAAGGTTAGTGTGTTTGGTTCTGGGAAAGCTTGGAGGACATTGGGACTACTTCCCGGAGGAAAGGAAGGACAAACAGCCTATGGACATACAGTGTGGAAACAGCGATCTAATGAGAACATGGGGTACATAATAGGGAGGTTAGTTTATCTTTGACCATGTGGCAAAGAGGCAGCCTTCACAGAGAGACCTCTCCAGGAATAAAGGAGCTGGTAGAGCCATTTCCTTCACTCACCACTCAGCATAAGCACAGGACTACCTGTGGGAACCAGTGCAGTACCCAGGGAACTTGTTCCCTAACTTGCTTACACCAAGCCCTGTCTCCTGCACCCTAGTGGAACCACCCTTCCCAGTCATACTTGTCTGAGTCCCAGCATGGTGGGGATCTCCCCCAAGAAGGCTGGCCCAAACCCCTGCCAATGCCACACTCCCAACACAAATTTGCCAAGGCCTTGGTTCCAGTGGCAGTGGTGACATTTCCTATTTCACAAATAGACCAGAGCACACCTAGTTAAAATACACCACATTTGGGCCAGGGACCAAACACAACTTACAACAGACAGGCAGAGCCTCTGCAGATGGCTGGCCTGGAGGATAAAGCAGTCAGGACACAACAGCAGAGCACAGAACACACACTGCAGACATTCCCAGGAGCAGCAGGTCCTGGGGAACAAGGGATACTACAATACAGGGCACTACAGGACCTCTCCTTCATTAGGCCATTACCCTCAAGAAGGGGAGACGTAGCTGACTTTCATTACACAGGGAAACAGGCACAGAAACACAAAATGTGAAGACAGAGGAATTTTTCCACATGAAAAAAAAACAGGACAAGGTTATGACTGAGGATCTAAGTGAATCAGATACAAGTAACGTGCCTGATGGGGAGTGTAAAACAATGATTATTATAAGGATACTACCCAGACTTGAGAAAAGAGTGGAGACTATCAGTGAGACCATTAACACAGAGACACAAATAACATAGCAGAGATAAAGGGCTCTATAGACAAAATGAAAAACATACTTTGTGGAAAGTGTTAAAGAAGCAGAATGAATCAATAAGCTAGAAGACAAAGTAATGGAAAGTAATCAGGCTGAACCAAAGAGAAGAAAAAAAAGAATTATGCAAAAGAAGAATAGACTTAAGGAACTCAGTGACTCCATCAAATGTAATAGCATTCATGTTGTAGGAGTCCCAAAGAAGAAGGAAGAGAAAAGGGGACAATTTAAAGAAATAATAGCTCAAAACTTCCCTAATCTGGGGAAGGAAACAGATATCCAGACCAACAAGCACAGAGAACCCCCAACAAAATCAGCAGAAGCAGATCCATATAGACATATGACTTATATCCATAAGACATATAATGGCAAAATATGGTTATAAAGAAAAAAATAATAAAGTCAGCAAGACAAGACAGCTGCATACAAAGGAAACCCCATAAAGTTATGAACAGCTGTTTCAGCAGAAATTTTCCAAGCCAGAAAGGAGCGTCATGATATATTCAAAGTGTGGAATGGGAAAAACGTGCAGCCAAGATTATCCAGCAAAGCTATCATTTAAGAATAGAAGGAGAGACAAAGAATTTCCAGACAAACAAAAATTAAAGAAGTTCATGACCACTAAACCAGCCCTGCAAGAAATATAAAAGGGGACTCTTTGAGTGGAAAGAAAAGACCAAAAATCACAGTATGAAGGTAGGATACACAAAAGCAGTAAAAATGAATATAAATTAAAAACTACCACAAGAACCAATAATTCCACTTCTGGGTATTTATCTGAAGGAAACAAAAACACTAACTAGAAAATATATTTGTACCTCCTTTGCAGCATTATTTATAATAGCACAAGACATGGAAACAAACGAAGTGTTCACTGATGGATGAATGGGTAAAGAAAATGTAGTGTGTGTGTGTGTGTATACTACATTTTATATATATGTAGTATATACATATATGTATATACTACATTATATATGTGTGTGTATACACACATATATATACGTATATATACATATATACATATATATGTATATATACGTATATATATGTGTGTATACATATATATATGTAGACATATATACATATATGTAGACATATATACATATATGTAGACATATATACACATATATATGTGTGTATACACACACACATATATATATACACAAAATGGAATATTATTCAACCACAATAAAAGGGGAAATCTTGTCATCCTATTTGATGGGATAGACCTTGAGGACATTATGCTAAGTAAAATACGTTAGACTTAAAAAGACAAATACCTATTAAGGAGGGCATTTACTACGAGCTCTGGGTGTTGTATATAAGTCATGAATCACTGAATTCTACTTGTGAAACCAATACTGCACTGCATGTTAACTAAAAGTTAAGTTCAAAAAAATGGTAAAAAAAGGAAAATACCCTATCGTCTCATTCTATGTGGAATTAAAAAACAAACTTGGTGACATTAGCATCATGGCAATGTGAGTCTTTCCTTGTTTTTCTCTCTCCTATGATTTACAACTAATCTGACATCCATAACTGAACAAAAGCACCTATACAAAGCATTCCAGGATATCTAGGAGATCCATCCATCTATGCATCTTATGTGGGTGACTTTGGACCTTGGAGGAGGCTTGGGGTGCCTGGGTGGCTCAGATGGTTAAGTGTCTGACTTCATCTCAGGTCATGATCTCACCGTTGGTATGTTCGAGCACCACATCAGGCTCTCTGCTGTCGGTGCAGAGCCCACTTCAGATCTTCTGTCTCCCTCTCTCTCTGCCCCTCTTCCACTTGTGCACACACACTCATGCTCTCTCTCTCAAAAATAAATAAACATCAAAAAAGAAATAAAGAAAAAGGGAAAACGAACAACGGAGAAACAAAATAGCCAAGAGGCAAAAGGCAGTAGCAAATCCTTACATATCAACAACCACCGTAGGTATGATTAGACTGAACTCACCAGTAAAAAAGGCACACAGTGGATAGATGGGTAAAAAAGTAAGACCCAAGTATAGACTGTCTACAGAAGACTTATTTCAACTCTAAAAACACATGTAGACTCAAAGTGATGGGCTGGAAGGTGACATTCTAAGCAAGCAGAAATAAAACAAATAAACTGGGTTAGCCATAATTTTACTGGACAAAATAGACTTCAAGCCAAAAATGGTAATGAGACAACGGTCATTATGTAATGATAAAGGGATCAATATATCAAAAAGCTACAACAATTATAAATATATTTGCTCCCAACACCTGAGCACTGAAATATATTAAGGTAATACTAACAGATCTTAAAGGACAAATAGACAACAATACATTAATAGTAGAGGACTTCAATACCCCACTGTCAGCAATGGATAGACCTTTTCCAGATAGAAAAGTCAACAAGGAAACATTGGAATGGAATAATGCATGAGAACATTCCATCCAATAGCATCAGAATACAAATTCTTCTCAAGTACACATACCACATTCTTCAGGATAGATAATATGATAGGACACAAAACAAATCCTAGCAAATGTAAGAAGACTGGAATAATGCCAACTTTCTTTTCTGATCAGGAGTGGTATGAAATTGGAAATCAACAAGAGCAAAGCGAGAAAATCTACAAATATGTGGAAATTAAACAGTGCACTTTTACACAACCAATGGGTCAAAGATGAAATCAAAGAGAAATAAATATTTATCTTGAAAAAAATGAAAATGGAAATACAACATATCAAATTTTGTAAGATGAAGTGAAAGCAGTTCTGAAAAAAGAGTTTATAGCAATAAACACATATATTAAAAAATTAGAACCAAAATAAATGACCTAACTTTACACCTTCAAGAACAAAAAAAAAGAACAAACTAAGGCTAGCAGAAGGAAGGAAATCACAAAGATCAAAGCAGACATAAATGAAATAGAGACCAGAAAAACAAAAGAAAGCATCAATGAAACTAAGACCTGTTTTTTCAAAAAGGTAAACAAATTCCGGGCACCTGGGTGGCTCAGTCAGTTAAGTATCCGACTTCAGCTCAGGTCATGATCTCACAGTTCATGAATTTGAGCCCTGCATCGGGCTCTGTCCTGACAACTCAGAGCCTGGAGCCTCCTTAGGATTCTGTCTCCCTCTCTCTGCCCCTCCCTTGCTCACACTCTGTCTCTCTGTGTCTCTCAAAAATAAATAAATGTAAAAAAAAAGTTTTTTAAGATAAACAAATTTGACAAGACTTTAGTTAGATTAAGAAAAAAATAAGTCTCGAGAGAATGGTCAACATGGCAGAGAAGTAGGGGGACCTGAAGTTCCCTTGTCTCTCAAACACAGCAGTGTTGAGGCCAGAGGACTTGGAATTCCAAGAGTCTGTGCTGCAGAGTGACAGAGACATCTCCAAGAGCCCACGGGGACAACCTGGCAGGCCATAGGTGCATGACTGCGAACTGGGAGAGATAAAATAGGCAGCATAGGCACGGAGGGCAGAAATTAGAAAGACAAATTAGGAGAGACAAAAAGAAAAGAAACAGAGGCTGTGGAAGTGTAGGAATGTATTTGGACAAGAGAAAAACCCTGGACCCGGGATCAGAAGAAACGGAGAAAGACCCAGTTTCTAACTGTGGGGCTTTCTCCAGACTGGGGCCGGCTGCCCTGTTCACGTGCCTGGGGAGAAGGGGAGCCAGACCCTGGCTTGGTAACTAGCTCAGAGGTACAGCTCGTAGTCAGAAAAAGCAATCCCCTCCTTTGAGTGCTGTGGGAGGAAGGTATATAGCTGGTCCAAGGACAAAGACTGCCTTCACCCGCCAGCCAGAGGTCCTCGATCAGGGCGTGGGGCAGCACTTCCCCAGAACTGTGGCCTGCAGAGCAGGATCCTTTAACACAATTCCGGTGGGGGGGGGGAGTTGAATCCCAGCCAAGCTCCAGGGAGGCACGGGAGTCGTTGGAGCAGGACAAACCACCTCGTTTCCGCCCTTGTGGCGCTGTGAGGAGCCAGAGGCCTTTAGTTGGCGGGCCAGAGTGGCTCTACCTTGGAACTAGGGTGCGTGGAGCGGGATCCTTTCAGACATCAGGGTTTGAATCCCAGCAGAGTGCCTGAGAGGCAGCAGACTGTAGAATGAAGAAAAAAAAATGGCCTGTTCGAGGGTGCAGCACTGTGAGGACCGCCTGAACGGAGTGGTTTGGGACACCTGGTCCAGGGAGGAGAGACTGGGGTGTCACCTTTTTTCTCCCCATCACCAACAAGGTGGGGCTTCAGGGAACAGACAAGGGGCTACAGTGCAGGCGGGACCAGCCTATACCAAACCACGCCCCTCCAAGCCTGGTAACCCTGTATCTACCAGAGCAAGATCGACGCTCACCAACCAGACAGCCCCCACTTTAGACCAGCACAGCCACTGGTTCCAAGGCACCCAGCAAATTTTGCATTTTCTGATTTAATTCTTGATCAGTTCTTATTATATATATATATATATATATATATATATATATATATTTTTTTTTTTTTTTTTTTTTTTTTCTTCCTTTTCTTCCTTTTATTTCTTCCCTCTTCTAGTCTGGTTATTCTGGTTGTCGGTTTGTTCAAGCAGACATATTTAATCTATTCTCTTTATACCTGTTATGTATCTCCTTCTTTTTTTTCCCTCTCTGGATTAAGTTGTATAGTCTCTCTGCCTTGTCAATTTTATTTTATTTTATTTTATTTTATTTTATTTTTCCCCACCCCTGTCATTTCTCTCTTTGAATGGATTAAGGCCTTTTTCTCTACCACTGCCCCCATTTTCTTATTTAATTTTTTTTCCAGGGATACTTCAATGAACAAATCAAAACACACCTGGTAGAGGGTCCAAACCACCACTACAAGTAGGGTGATAAAGCAACCAGAGTCCCAACAACAAAGAGTATGTAACATACTCCAAACACACCTCCTGAAGGGCCAGACCCTGGACAGTGTATGACCCCTCTTTAATATAGTAGTGCTTACAGGTGCACTATATTAAGCTTTTAAAGCACATAAGGAACAGAAACAGAAACACATAACAAGCTTTTAAAACATAAAAGGGATAGAAAACTAGCCAAAATGATGAAACAGAAGAATTCTCCTCAAAAGAAATTCCAGGAAGAAATGACAGCTAAAGAATTGATCAAAACAGATATAAACAATATAATGGAACAAGAATTTAGAATACTAATTATATGATTAATTGCTAGGCTTGAAAAAAGCATAGAAAACAGCAGAGAATCTATTGCTGCAGAGATCAAGGAACTAAAAAATAGTCATGACAAATTAAGAAATGTTGTACATGAGGTGCAAAATAAACTAGATGTGGTGACAGTGAGGATGGAAGAGGTAGAGGGGAGAATAAGTGAAATAGAAGATAAAACTATGGAAAATGATGAAGCTGAGAAAAACGGATAAAAAAGTGCTACAACATGAGGGGAGAATTAGAGAACTAAGTGAGTCAATGAAACATAATAATATCCGTATCAAAGGAGTTCCAGAAGAAGAAGAAATAGAGAAAGGGGTAGAAGTTTTACTTGAACAAATTATAGCTAAGAATTTCCCCAATCTGGGGATGGAAGCAGGCATCCAAATCCAGGAGGCACAGAGAACTCCCTTCAGAAGTGACAGGAATAGGTCTTTTCCACGACATATCATAGTGAAACTGGAAAAATACAAAGATAAAGAGAGAATTCTGAAAGCAGCTAGGGATAAACGGGCCTTAACCTACAAGGGTAGACACCTAAGGGTAGTAGCAGACCTGTCCACTGAAGGTTGGCAGGCCAGAAGGGAGTGACAGGAGATATTCAATGTGCTCAATAGGAAAAATATGCAGTCAAGAAACCTTTATCCAGCAAGGTTGTCCTTCAGAATAGAAGGAGAGAGAAAGGCTTTCCCAAACAAAAACTGAAGGAGTTCATGACCACCAAACCAGCCCTGCAAGAGATCCTAAGGGGGACCCTGTGAGTGGAATGCTGCAAAGACCAGAAAGTACCAGAGACATTCCACAATCATGAAACCTACAGATAACACAATTACTCTAAACCCACATCTTTCAATAATAATGCTGAATGTATTATTATTTAGTCCAATGCTAAATGCTAAATGCTCCAATAAAAAGACACAAGCTATCAGAATGGATAAAAAAACAAAGACCCATCAATCTGCTGTCTATAAGAGACTCATTTTAGACCTGAGGACACCTTCAGATTGAAAGTGAGGAGATGGAGATCTGTCATGCTACTGGAAGTCAAAAGAAAGCTGGAGAGTCCGTACTTATATCAGGAAAACTAGATTTTAAACTAAAGATTGTAATAAGAGATGAAGAAGGGCATTATATCATAATTACGGGGTCTATCAATCGAGAAGAGCTAACAATTATAAATGTTTATGCACCCAATTTGAAAGTCCCCAAATATATAAAACAATCACAAACATAAGCAATCTTATTGGTAAGAATGTAGTAAATTACAGGGGACTTTAATACTCCACTACAACAAGAAACAAATCACCTAAGCAGAAAATCAATAAAGAAACAATGGCCCTGAATGATACACTGGACCAGATGGACTTGACGGATATATTCAGAGCTTTTCATCCTAAAGCAGCAGAATATACATTCTTCTCAAATACACATGGAACATTTTCCAAGATAGACCAGATACTGGGTCACAAAACAGGCCTCAATAAATATAAAAGAATTGAGATCATACCATGCACATTTTCAGATCACAATGCTATGAAACTTGAAATCAACCACAGGAAAAAGTTTGGAAAACCTCCAAATGCATGGAGGTTAAAGAACATCCTACTAAAGAATGAATGGGTCAACCAGGCAATTAACGAAGAAGTTAAAAAATATATAGAAGCAAATGAAAATGAAAACACGACAGTCCAAACCCTTTGGGATGCAGCAAAGGCAGACCTTAGAGGAAAATACATTGCAATCCAGGCCTATCTCAAGAAAAAAGAAAAATCCCAAATACAAAATCTAACAGCACACCTAAAGAAACTACAAGCAGAACAGCAAAGAAACCCCAAGGCCAGCAGCAGAAGAAAAATAATAAAGATTAGAGCAGAAATAAACAATATAGAATCCAAAAAAAAAAGAAAAAAACCCATAGTAGAACAGATCAGTGAAACTAAGAGCTGTTTTTGAAAAAAACAAACAAAATTGATAAACTCTTCACCAGACTTGTCAAAAAGAAAAGAGAGAGGGCACAAATAGATAAAAACATAAATGAAAAAGACATATCACAACCAACACCACAGAAATACAAACAATTATCAGAGAATACTATGAAAAATTAAATGCCAACAAACTGGACAACCTGGAAGAAATGGACAAATTCCCAGACACACACACACTACCAAAACTCAAACAGGAAGAAATGGAAAATTTGAACAGACACATAACTAGCAAAGAAATTAAGTCAGTTATCAAAAATCTCCGAACAAATGAGAGTCATAAGCCAGATGGCTTCCCAGGGGAATTCTACCAGACATTTAAAGCAGAGTTAATACCTATCCTTCTCAAGCTGTTCCAAAAAATAGAAACATAATGAAAGCTTCTGGACTCATCCTATGAAGCCAGCATTACGTTGATTCCCAAACCAGACAGAGATCCCACAAGAAAGATGAATTACAGGCCAATATCCCTAATGAACATGGATGCAAAAATTCTCAACAAGATACTAGCAAATCAAATTCAACAACATATTAAAAGAATTATTCACCATGATCAAGTGGGATTCATTCCTGGGCTGCAGGGTTGGGTCAATATTCGCAAATCAATCAATGTGATACATCACATTAATAAAAGAAAGGATAAGAACCATATGATGCAATAGATGCATCAATAGATGCAGAAAAAGCATTTGACAAAATACAGCATCTTTCTTAATAAAAACCCTCAAAGTCGGGATAGAAGGAACATGCCTTAACGTCGTAAAAGCCATATATGAGAAGTCCACAGGTAATATCATTCTCAATGGGGAAAAACTGAGAGCTTTCCCCCTGAGACCAGGAACACAACAGGGATGTCCACTTTCACCACTATCGTTTAACATAGTGTTGGAAGTCCTAGCCTCAGCAATCAGACAACAAAATGAAATAAAATGCATCCAAATTGGCAAAGAATAAGTCAAATTTTCAGTTTTCACTGACATGATACTCTACATGGAAAACCTGAAAGAGTCCACTAAAAAGCTACTAGAACTGACCCATGAATTCAGGAAAGTCACAGGATACAAAATCAATGCACATAAATTGGTTGCATTTCTATACACCAATAATGAAGCAACAGAAAGAGAAATCAAGAAATCGATCCCATTTACAATTGCACCAAGAACCATAAAATATGTAGGAATAAACCTAACCAAAGATGTAAAAGCTCTGTATGCTGAAAACTATACAAAACTTATGAAGAAAATTGAAGAAGACACAAGGAAATGGAAAAACATTCCATGCTCATGGATTGAAAGAACAAATATTGTTAAAATATCAATACTACCCAAAGCAATCTACACATTCAATGAAATCCCAATCAAAATTGCACTGGCACTGTTCTCAAAGCTATAAAAAACAATCCTAAAATTTGTATGGAACCATAAAAGACTCCACATATCCAGATTAATATTGAAAAAGAAAATCAAATCAGGAGGCATCACAATCCAAGATTTTAGCCTCTACTACAAAGCTGTAATCATCAAGACAGTATTGTATTGGCACAAACATAGACACATAGACCAATGGAATAGAATAGAATAGAAAACCCAGGATTGGACTCACAAATGTATAGCCAACTAATCTTTGGCAAAGCAGGAAAGAGTATCCAATGGAAAAAAGTCAGTTTCTTTAGCAAATGTTGCTGGGAAAACTGGACAGCAACATGCAGAAGAATGAAACTATACCCTATCTTACACCATACACAAAAATAAACTCAAAGTGGATGAAAGACCTAAATGTGAGACAGGAAACCATCAAAACCCTAGAGAAGAAAGCAGGCCACAACCTCAGTGACCTCAGCCACAGCAATTTCTTGCTCAACACATCTCCAAAGGCAAGGGAAATAAAAGCAAAAACGAACTATTGGGACCTCATCAAGATAAAAATCTTCTGCAATGCAAAGGAAACAGTCAACAAAACTAAAAGGCAACCGACCTAATGGGAAAAGATATTTGCAAGTGACATATCAGGTAAAGAATTAATAACCAAAATCTATAAAGAACTCAGCAAACTCCACATTTGAAAAACAAATAATCCAGTGAAGAAATGGGAAGAAGACATCCAGATGGCCAATAGGCACATGAAAAGATGCTCAACACCACTCATAATCAGGAAAATACAAATCAAAACCACATTGAGATATCACACCAGTCCGAGTTGCTAAAATGAACAACTCAGGAAACAACAGATGCTGGCGAGGATGTGGAGAAATGGGAACCCTCTTGCACTGTTGGTGGGAATGCAAACTGGTGCAGCCACTCTGGAAAACAGTGTGGAGGTTCCTCAACAAATTAAAAATAGAACTACCCTATGACCCAGCAACAGCACTACTAGGAATTTATCCAAAAGGTACAGGAGTGCTGATTCATAGGGGCACATGTACCCCAATGTTTATAGTAGCACTTTCAACAATAGCCAAATTATGCAGAGTCTAAATGTCCATCAACTGATGAATGGATAAAGAAGATGTAGTTTATATATTCAATGGAATACTACTTGACAATGAGAAAGAATGAAATCCTGCCATTTGCAACCATGTGGATAGAACTGGAGGGTATTATGCTAAGTAAAATAAGTCAGTCAGAGAAGGATAGATATCTATGTTTTCACTCATATGTGGAAATTGAGAAACTTAGCAGAAGACCATGGGGGAAGGGAAGGAGAAAAATAGTTATAAACAGAGAGGGAGGGAGGCAAACCATAAGAGACTCTAAGTACAGAGGAAACTGAGGGTTGATGGCGGTAGGGTGGGGGAGAGAGGAAAATGGGTGATGGGCATTGAGGAGGACACTTGTTGGTATGAGCACTGGGTGTTGTATGTAAGCGATGAACCATGGGAATTTACCTCCAAATCCAAGAGCACACTGTATACACTGTATGTTAGCCAACTTGACAACAAATTATTTTAAAAAAATAAAGTAAAATAAAATAAAGACAAAAAAAGAAAGAATTTGACTCAACTATAATTAGAAATTAAAGAGGAGACATTACAACTGATACAACAGAAATACGTAGGGTCATAGAAAACTATTACAAATAATTACATGCCAACAAATGAGATAACCTAGAACTACATACATTTCTAGAAATAAGCAACTTACCAAGACTGAATCCTGAAGAAAAAGAAATTTAGAACAGACCCATGATTAAAGAGGTTAAATCAGTAATCAAAAACCCAACACAGTGGCACCTGCGTGGCTCAGTTGGTTGAGTGTCTGATTCTTGATTTTGGCTCAGGTCATGGGATCCCAGGGTCATGGGATCAAGCCCCACCCACATCGGTCTCTGCTTGAGCATGGAGAATGCTTAAGATTCTCTCTTTTTCTCCCTCTGCCCCTTACCCTTCCTCACACTCTCTCTCTAAAATAAAAAAAATCTATTAAAATTTAAAAAAAATTAAAAACCCAACTCCAAGATCAGTTTCACAAGGGAACTCTACCAAACATTTAAAGATGAATTAACACCAATCCTTCTCAAACTCTTCCAAAATACTGAGTTGGTGAGAACACTCCCAAACTCATTCTATGAAGCCAGCATTAGCCTGATACCAAAACCAGATAAGAACACCACAAGAAAAAAAAAAACCCACTATACTATAGACCACTATTTCCAATAAATATTCATGCAAAAATTCTTAACAAAATATTAGTAAACTGAATTCAAGAACACATTAAAAGGAGTATACACCATGACCAAGTGGAATTTATCTCTGAGATGCAAGAATGGTTCAACATACACAAATCAAGAAATATAACAGATCACATCAATAAAATAAATGACAAAAATCACATAATCATCTCAATAGACACAGAAAAGGCATTTGACAAAATACAACATTCTGTCATGATAAAAAAAATCTTAAAAGACTGGGTATACAAAAAATATACGTCAACTTAATAAACTCCATATTTGACAAACCCACAGCTAACATTATATTCAATGGAAAAAAATTAAAAACTTTTCCTCTCAGATCCAGAACAAGGTCAGGATTCCCACTCCCACAATTCTATTTACTATAGTCCTGGAAGTTCTAGCTAGAGCAACTGGACAACATAAAGAAATAAAAGGCATCCAAGTTAGAAAGGAAGACATAAAATTATTATTATTTGCTGATGATATGTGTGATATATAGAAAATTCCAAAGAGTTAAAAAAACTGCTGAAAAAAAGTAACAATTTCAGTAAAGTTGCAGGATACAAAATCAACATACAGAAATTAATTGCATTCCTTTACACTAATGATGAATCATCTTTAAAAAAATCCATTTATGATATAAAATACTTATGAATAAATTCAACCCAAGAAGTGAAAGATCTGTACAATGAAAACTACCGGACTTTGCTGGAAAAAACGGAAGACAGCACAACAAATGGAAAGATATCCTATGTTCATGGATTGAAAGGATAAATATTGTTACAATGTCCATACTACCTAAAGCTATCTATAGATCCCATGCAATACTCATCAAAATACCAAATGCATTCTTTACAGAAATAGAAGAAACAATCATAAAATTTGTGTGGAACCACAAAAGATCCCAAATAGTCAAAGCAATCCTGAGAAAAAAAGAACAAAGCCAGAAGAATTCTGCTTCTTGATTTCAAATTATATTACAAAGTCATGGTAACAAAAACAGTATTGTACTGCCACAAAAGCAAACATATAGACCAAAGGAACAGAAAAGAAAGCCCAGAATTAAATTCTGACATATAGAGTCAACTAATATTTGACAAGGTAGCCAGGAGCTCGATGAATAAAGGATAACGTCTTCAACAAGTGGTACTGGGAAAAATGGAAAAACACATGCAGAACGATGAAATTGGACCTCTATCTCACACCACTGATAAAAATTAAATCAAAATGGATCAAAGACTTAGACATAAGATCTGATGCCATACAACATAGGGAAGAAGCTCCTCATTCTTGGCCTTAATGATGGTTTTTTTTGGACATGACACCAAAAGCACAAACAACAAAAGCAAAAACCAATAAATGGACTACATCAAACCTACAAGCTTCTGCACAGCAAAAGAAACAACAAAATGAAAAGACAACCAAAGAATGGCACAAAAACGTTGCAAACCATATATAGGATAAGGGGTTAATATCCAAAATATAAAGAACTCAACTTTTAAAAAACCCAATTAAAAATAGGCAGAACTAAGTGGAAATTTTTCCAAAGATGACATCAAAAGGGGCAAGAGACACATGAAAAGATTCTCAACATCACTAATCACCAAGGAAATGCACAATGAGATATCACCTCACATCTGCTAGAATGACTGTCATCAAGATAAGGGAAAACAGGTGCTGGTAAGGATGTGGTTAATAGGGAACACCTATACACTGTTTCAAGAATATAAATTTGTCCAACCATTATGGAAAACAATAAGGAGATTCTCCAAAAAATGAAATATATATCTACCATATAGTCTAGCAATTTCATATCTGGGTATGTACTGAAGGAAATGAGGATTTCAAAAAGATGTATGCATTCCTCTGTTATTGCAGCATTATTCACAGTAGTCAAGGTATGAGGGCAACCTAAGTGCCTGTCGACAGATAAATGGACCAAAACGCTGTGGTGTATGTACACAATGGATTATCACTCATTCATGAGAAAGAAGGATATCCTGCCATTTGCAACAACATAGATGGAATTTGAGCACATTATGGCAAGTGAGATAAGTCAGATAGAGAAAGACAAGTAATATGTGATTGTCACTTAAATGTGTGTAATCTAAAAAGGTCTGTAAAAAGGAACCTGTAAAAAAGCAGAGTGAACTGGTGGATCAGGTGGTGGGAGGTGGGGGAAGAAGACTGATGTCATTTAAAGGTACAAACTTCTAACAGGTACTAAACAAGGTATAGAGATCTAATGCATAGTAAGGTAAATATAGACAATATTGTACTATAATAATGTAATATATATCATTACACTGGCAGTAATATTACAATATACAAATGTATCAAAGTAACATTTAAATTTATGCAAATGTCATATATCAAATTGATGCAATTAGGAAAAAAAGAAAATCTTAGATACATAGAACAGATTGGTAGCTGCTAGAGGCAGGGTGCAGGGAAGAGGGGGTTGAAATGGGTGGATGTGGTCAAAAGGTACAAACTTCAAGTTATAAAATAAATAAGTCCTGGTGTTGTAATGTACAGCATAGTGACTGTAGTTAACCATACTGTATTGCATATTTGAAAGTTGCTGAAAGTAAATCTTAAAAGTCCTCATCATAAGAGAAAAAGTTCAGCTATGTACAGTGATAGGTGTTAACTGGACTTATGATGATCACTTCACAACACACATATATCAAATCATTATGATGCACACCTAAAACTGATACAATGTTATATGTCATTATATCTCATTTTTTAATGAGTTCGTGCTGTGTTTTGGAAGATATCAAATCAGTATTCAAAAAACTCAAATCCTTTGTGACCATATTACAAAACGATAAAACTCTGGGCAATAAAAACATGGTTCTGAGGCCAGTTAACCTGCAAAGAGATCCACCTATGCATTGAAGTATCTGTTGCAGGTCTTTGGATAAAGTATTTGGCTCTGACACTATATACGTATTTGATATATATATATGTAATATATGTGTATGTGGGTGTGTATGTGTATGTATCAGGAGCCATCACCAATGGAGGCAGTAACACAAGAAAATAAGACAATTTATCCTACATGTGTTAAAATGACTAGTTAATTTATAAAACACCTATGTTCTCTTTCTCTAGTTACCATGAAAATTATAAAGGTAAAGTCTGTACCATCTTTCCATTGTTTCTGAGTAAATTTAGACTTATGTTAACTAGTCTCCAGCTTACTCTCCTTAGTTCTGTGTTTTAAATATCCTTTCCTTTCTATTTTGCTATAGGATTGAAAAACTTTTTAATGATTTATAAACGTGATATGTAAATTTATATAATAAAATGTCCAGGTTTAGAACAGGAACATCTCATGTAGTTTACTAAAAAAAACTGAGGATATTAATATGTCAACTATACTGTTGTTTTTAAAAATACCTCAGCAATTTTTTCTCCCTAGGATAGTCACAAAAGAACACAAGACTCAATAATAGGATATATCAAAAGTCTGAATCTAAATCACCATATTAGGGCTTTGTAAAGTTAATTCAATTCTGTTAACCATAAAAAGCTCAAAACACAAAGAAAGAAAACTATTTTACAATAAACATTGAGTAAATTTTGAATTTATTTTATTGATAAGTTTTGTATATAGTTAGAAAAAATCTATGGCACAAAAACAGACACATAGACCAATGGAATAGAATAGAGACTCCAGAATTGGACCCACAAAAGTATGGCCAACTAATCTTTGACAAAACAGGAAAGAATATCCAATGGAAAAAAGACAGTCTCTAACAAATGGTGCTGGGAAAACTGGACAGCAACATGCAGAAGAATGAAACTAGACCACTTTCTTACACCATTCACAAAAATTAACTCAAAATGGATGAAAGACCTGAATGTGAGACAGGAAACCATCAAAAGCCTAGAGGAGAAAGCAGGAAAAAACCTCTCTGGCTTCAGCCGCAGCAATTTCTTACTTGACACATTTCCAAAGGCAAGGGAATTAAAAGCAAAAATGAACTATTGGGACCTCATCAAGATAAAAAGCTTCTGCACTGCAAAGGAAACAACCAACAAAACTAAAAGGCAACCAATGGAATGGGAAAAGATATTTGCAAATGACATATCAGACAAAGGGCTAGTATCCAAAATCTATAAAGAGCTCACGAAACTCCACACCCGAAAAACAAATAATCCAGTGAAGAAATGGGCAGAAAACATGAATAGACACTTTTCCGAAGAAGACATCCAGATGGCCAACAGGCACATGAAAAGATGCTCAAAGTTGCTCCTCATCAGGGAAATACAAATCAAAAGACACTCAGATACCACCTCATGCCAGTCAGAGTAGCTAAAATGAACAAATCAGGAGACTATATAGATGCTGGCGAGGATGTGGAGAAACGGGAACCCTCTTGCACTGTTGGTGGGAATGCAAACTGGTGCGGCCAGTCTGGAAAACAGTGTGGAGCTTCCTCACAAAATTAAAAATAGATCTACGCTATGACTCAGCAATAGCACTGCTAGGAATTTACCCAAGGGATACAGGAGTGCTGATGCATAGGGGCACTTGTACCCCAATGTTTATAGCAGCACTCTCAACAGTAGCCAAATTACGGAAACAGCCTGAATGTCCATCAACTGACGAATGGATAAAGAAATTGTGGTTTATATACACAATGGAATACTACGTGGCAATGAGAAAGAATGAAATATGGCCTTTTGTGGCAATGTGGATAGAACTGGAGAGTGTTATGCTAAGTGAAATAAATCATACAGAGAAAGACAGATACCATATGTTTTCACTCTTATGTGGATCCTGAGAAACTTAACAGAAGACCATGGGGGAGGGGAAGGAAAAAAAAAGTTAGAGAGGGAGGGAGCCAAACCATAAGAGACTCCTAAGGACTGAGAATAAACTGAGAGTTGATGGGGGGTGGGAAGGAGGGGAAATGGGCGATGGGCATTGGGGAGGGCACCTGTTGGGATGAGCACTGGGTGTTGTATGGAAACCAATTTGACAATAAATTTCATATTAAAAAAATAAAAAATAAAAAAATAAAGTTAGAAAAAATCTAAATGATAAGAAATCTCTTCCATCACCCCCCCATCCCATAATTTACAATTATCTTCTCTGAGGATAAGCCAGGGCTTTCTTGTGTCCTCCTCTGTTTTTAGAACTTAACACACAAAGTGTATACTCTAATTAACCACCAGAAGTATTGTACAATATTGTTAAATCTGTTTAAAATTAATTTGTCAGCAATTCAATTGCGTTAAGAATTGTTGGCCAGAGGTTATAAATATTTTAATGCCTAAAAGTTGTAGGTGATTGTCTGTATGTTTAATTCACAACCCTTATAATACTTAGGGAGTATTGCAGTAGATATAATCGACACTTTTTAGAAGTTAGTGCTTTCTATTGTATATTTAAGTTAGCTTTACCTATCAAAAAAGGAATTATTCCTTCAATGGGCATTTTCTCAATTGATTTTTATGACTTCATAATTTTTTTCTCTGTAGAAGTCCATTTGATAAATTTCCCTAAAAGATTTTAGTGAAAAGCAACATCAGGCACCAGCAGATGGCAGTGAAAAATAAGCAGAGACATAGAAGATAATTCATTACTCCTAGAAAATGCTGTTTCTACCTTAGAAGTGAATGAGACTTACACAGCCTAATTTGCCTTTGTTTTTCACTATCAAGATCCTGAATATCAGTCATGTACATTTGACCATAAGAAACTGCAAAGAAACTAACACTGTAATTTGAATCCCAAAATGTATAGTCTAGTATAACAAACAAGCCAAAAATAAGTAAATGAATGAATGATATGAAAGAATAAATTCAAGAAGGTCTTACAGGCACATATACTACTGTAGACAGATAAACATATGGACCTATATTAGGCCTGATTGGATTCCCAGTCACAAAAATGGTGCCCGGATAACTAAGTGTACATAGATTACTTTTAAGAAGCCATAAAACATTTATTAAATTATACTGATAATACCTCATTTTTTAAATATTCAAAATTCTCCTCAGAGATTTTGGTATTTCTACTACTACTATAATTTATGAAACATGAGGCCCACTGTTTGAATAAAAAGAGCTCTCTGGTCAAAGAAATGGGTTTCCTACAGTCTAGCCCTGGTTCAACTACTTAGTAACTCTAAGTTTGGACAAACTGCTTACCTCATCTCTCCATACCCTGATAAACTCATATGCTAAATGGCAAAAAAGAAAAAAAAAGAAAAAAAAAACCAAAAAACAAAACTAGTTAATCAAGTAGTCATGTAGATAAAATGAGAGAACATGTCTTTTCAAGAAAAATTTATGCAAGCAACAAAAATCAGGAATGTGAGGATTTTGCAGGATAAACGACATAGTTTCTTTTTTGCGTGGCAGTAGAGTGGAGCGGGGTGGGGGAAGGTAGGAAACAGATCACATACACGCAGGAGTGGGGAGGGGCAGAGGGGCAGGGAGAGAGAGATTCTTAAGCAGGTTCCATGCCCAGCACAGAGCCAAACAGGGAGCTCAATCTCAAGATCATGAGATCATGACCTGAGCCAAAATGGAGAGTTAGAAGGTTAACCCACTGAGCCACCCAGGAGCCTCGATAAGTTTTCTTAATGGGAAAAAAAAAAAAAGAAAAGGTAAGAAAAAAAGGAGGAAAGAGGTGCCTGGGTGGCTCTGGGTGGTTGAATGTCCAACTTTAGCTCAGGTCATGATCTTGTCGTTCTCGAGTTCAAGCCCCGCATCACGCTCCGCGCTGACAGCTCAGAGCCTGGAGCCTGTTTCAGATATTGTGTTTCCTTCTCTCTCTCTCTCTCTCTCTCTGTCTCTCTGCCCGTCACCTTCTTGCACTCTTTCTCACTCTCGAAAATAAATATTAAAGGGGCGCCTGGGTGGCTCAATCAGTTAAGCATCCGACTTCAGCTCAGGTCATGATCTCGCGGTCTGTGAGTTCCAGCCCCGGGTTGGGCTCTGTGCTGACCGCTCAGAGCCTGGAGCCTGTTTCAGATTCTGTGTCTCCCTCTCTCTCTGACCCTCCCCTATTCATGCTCTGTCTCTCTCTGTCTCAAAAATAAATAAATATTAAAAAAGATTTTTTTTGAAAAAAATAAACATTAAAAAAAATTTTTTTAAGAAAAAAAGAGGACAGAGTAACTTCTACATTAAAAGAGAAATTAAATAGAGACACTTTTGAGTCCTATCAGTCAAAGGCAATGTGTGGACTTTATGTGGATTTTGACTTGAAGAAACAGACCACAAAAAATTTATGAAACATTTGAGGATATTTAGAACACTGACAGGATATTTGATATTAACCAAATATTATTTGGGAAGAGGGAATAATGGTGTTCAGGTGTGCCAACAATATTTACAAAATAACAATATCTGGAATTTGGTTTAAAATAATCCCTGACCAGATTACCTGGGGTGGCTCAGTTGGTTGAGCGTCAGACTCTTGATTTTGGATCAGGTCATGATCTCATGGTTTGTGAGTTTGAACCCCATGCCAGGCTCTGCGCTGACAGTGCAAAGCCTGCTTGGGATTCTCTCCCTCTCTCTCTCTCTCTCTCTCTCTCTGCCCCTCTCTCACTTGTTCTCTCTCTCTTTCTCTCTCTCTCAAACTAAACAAACTTTAAAATAGAATAAAATATGAGGCACCTGGGTGGCTCAGTCCGTTAAGCGGGCAACTTCACCTCAGGTCATGATCTCACAGTTCGAGTTCAAGCCCTGTGTCAGTCAGGCTCTGTGCTGACAGCTCAGAGCCCAGAACCTGCTTCAGATCTCTCTCTGCTCATCCCCTCCTCATGCTCTTTCTCTCAAAAATAAATTTAAAAAAATTATTTTAATTTAAAATAAAATAATCCCTAACTGGGACATTGAAGGGAGGTGATGTAGAGGAGGGAAAAAATTATAATCCAGGGATTGGAGGTGGTTATTAACACCTCTTGAAACAAGATTGACTGTATCCTAAGTATTGGAGCTGAATAATGGATAAATAGGGGTTGATTATGTAATTCTATTTTTTCTATTTGAAAGTTTCCATAATAAAGCTTAATGACTAAGGTTAGCTTTTAAAAGGCAAAGTGTTGTCTTTATAACTAAGATGTTATTGAAATTTTATGCAGAACTCCAAATGACAAATTTATAATCATCTGTTTGCCAGGTAAATCAGTGTATTAGGAGAGGTAGGAAAATTACAGAATAAAAATGGAATTGGTTGGCACTAAGTAGGACTACTTTGGAAGAGAGTATGTGCAATTTATTTTCCTTTCATTACTCTCTCCCAATTTGGAACCTGAGAGCCATTTCACTATTTAGAGCCTATGTAATTGGCTCCAGCTATCAGAATGCCTGAAAATTGTGATCCTGTTTCCTCCTCAGGTCATAAGACTGAATTCTCCAACAGAATTAACTAGAGATTTTCCAGTCAACCCACACTAACAAAACTAAAGACTGATTATACACAAAGGTTCACCATCCTCTGCACGGGCAATCTAACTGAATCTGCCTGAAAAGGCAGGGCACCATGGCCCTAAAGTAACCATTCCTCCTGTTCCCAAGGACCATTTCTTTGGCTGGCAGCACCTAGCACTTGTCCTTGATGGATATACCACAGCATCCTGGATGGATACCATGGCTTCAAAGAGCCACCATCAGTGGTTGCTCATCTCAGGGATGCTTTGTCCTAATCTAAATTGCTCTTTCCTGTCCTGGATCAATCAATCTCTTTCTCTCTCTGCAGCTCAACACCTTTGTGTTATTATCACAGTACTGCTTCTATATGAAAACTTGTATTTCTAAGAAACAAGGCTTTCCTTTAAACAGCTCTTTAAGAGACTTTTGTGAATTGTACAGATGATTCTGAAGACTTCTGAATAATAATGCTTATTTAAGAAACATGGTACACCACAGGCACTATAGATACAACAGTACATAGTTATATAATTAATGAATGAAATGGACTCACATGGATTCTGATCTGTAATATACACCCCTTGCCCCTTTAATTCCTTTCTGTGTTCCAAGGCAGAGCACAGACCTTCCTCTGGCGTTGAATGTGCTTCCATAATCCTTGGAATGTACAGTCTTCCTACCCTCTCCCTGTGTTAATGAGTACAGCCCATTATTCCTCTTGATGTTACCTGAATTCAATCCTCCAGAGAACCTAGGAACAACGTTCAAGATTTCTTTCATATCCCAGTGTGAGGTACAGATGCACCTATACACATTGGGCCCAGAGACATTCTTAGGTAAGCCATATGCCCCAAGTTGGAGGCACAAACTCAGTCCTGTAAGTTTAATAGTGATCAAGGAGGACATTCCTTTGGTTTGAGAGGAGAAAATTGAGAAGGATTCAAACACCTAATGTTTGCTATAATATCGTTTTCAGATTTCACAACAGTCTGTGAATAATTATTTTTAGTTACTATGAAGTTCTCTTCATAGTGCCACTCAAATCAGGAGATGAGAGCTCCAATGGAAATAGTGGGAATGAAAGGGTCAGAATGAGTAGCAGGTCTGCAATAGGGACCAGGGGTTTGGAAGAATTAGTGATAGTGGTAATTTGATAATGTTCACCTGTCTCATTTTGCAATACAAAATATTAAACAGGGGTGGTAGCTGATGCACATGGTAAAGTTCCAGCCAAAAAAGAATTATCTTTAAAAAAATCTTTTTCATTGAAAAAAATATTAGCTGGAATCAGCTAGAGAACATATTCACCTAAACACCAGCCTCAGCCTAACCCCTCAGTATTCCTAGAACTGTGAGTCCTACTTCTAAATCAGACACTTCGTGTCTATATACTTGGCTACATTAGGTATCTCATATAAATGGAATCATACACTATTTGTGCTTTTGTGACTGGCTTATTTCACTTAGCGTGTCTTCAAGATTCATCCATATTGTAGTATGTATCAAAGTTTTTATTTCCTTTCTTTCATTTTAGAGAAAGAGAGCAAAGTCAGGGAGAGGGGCAGAGGGAGAGAACCACTCCACAAGAGCATGGAGCCTGACATAGGGCTTGATCCCGTGACTTGAGACAAAAATCAGAGTTGGACGCTCAATCAGATGAGCCACCCAGGTGCCCCACAGAGTTTTCTTTCTTTTTTAAGGCTAAATAATATTCAATTATATTTATGTACCCCATTTTGTTTTTCCTTTTATCCATTAAGGGAAACTTGGATTGCTTCTACCTTTTGGCTACTGTCAATAATGCTGCTATAAACATGAGTATACAAATATCTCTGATGCCCTGATTTCAGTTCTTTTGGATATAAACCTAGAATTGGAATTGCTGGATCATATGGTAATTCTATTGTTAGTTTTTTGAGGAATCTCATAATGTTTTCTATGGTAGCTGCCCCATTTTACATTCCCACCAACAGTTCACAAGTATTCCAATTTCTGTAAATCCTCACTTACCCTTGCTATTTTCTGTCTCATACTAGCCCCCTCATGAATGTGAGGTGATAACTCTGTGGTTTTAATTTGCACATTTACAGCTTTTTAATTATTACTTTTTTCATACCAAAATATTTTATGGGAAGTTAGCTAAGTTATATTTTCATTCTTGCTTCATACTATTGTCCAACGTGGATCCCTTTTACATCCTTCACCTCATCCTTGAAATAGAAACTCCATCTTCCTTTATGAAGTCTTTATTGACTTCCTTATTCTATATTGATTTCTAAATTTCTAAAAATATTTCACTCTCTACCACATAGCTTTGTTTTTGTTTATAAGAAAGCATTAGCTTTTATTCAGCCCTGTATTATTCTCCAATTATTCCATATGTTGTCTTCCAAGATAGTTAGGTCTTCAAGAGCAAAAGAAATTTGTTTTATACTTATAACCTTCAAGAGCCACTGAAATACTTTCGGGTACTAAATACTTGGTAGCTTGTTCACTTAATTTGCATGACTTCCTGCATGTGAAATTTGAAAAGTTTGCAATGTAAATACTTTGGCTTTATAGACCTGAATACTTACATGCATTTAAATCTGGTATATAAAATGGCAAAAGTAAAAGCCATTATTTAATGAAGCATATTTTCCCTTCTCTCAGGTTACAACAGTAATAATTACACTTTCCAGCACCAAATATCAAATAACCTTAGTTGCTTAATATATCAGTTACACTGCCTGCTAATATGATTTGTTTCTTGACATTGCCTTTATTTTTTTCTTCCAATTAATCATATTCATTTCTCTCCTGTCTCTTTCTACCCTTGTTCATTATTCTAGTATTTACACTTCTATTCTAGTCTTTAAACTTTATGATTTGTTTTCAAGTAAATATTTTTAACATTCTTTCTTTGGGATAAAGTATAAACTCTATAAATCCACTGGATAAATACCCACACACAGATCTACCTTACATGAAATGAGTTCTGTCAGAAGAGGCCAATTCATCCATGATGGGATCAAGCCATAAAAACTGAATCCAAGTAGTAATTCTCCAATTAAAGAAACTCCACAGCCTAGTTTTCAGTCCTACTGAATCATAATTTTTTGGCGACAAAAGCTGGAATGCTTTGGTGTGAATAAGCCTTAACATAAAAAATCTTCCCCCAACCTCCAGAGTTAGCATTTAAGAGAGAAATGTGTTCAGGTGGCCATTTATACACAGTATTTTTCAATACTATTTTGCCCAAGTTAGTATCTAATGAGTTGCAATCCAGTGAAATTTTAAAGATACATAAACATCTTGCATGTTCAGCCCAGCTAGATGCCAATGTATATCCCGACACTATGTTGGGGTAAACAGATTTGCCCATGATGATTTTATACCTGTTAGCAGAACCAGGTATATAACTGGTTTTTATTCCAACTTGATTTTATTCCATGTCTTATATTCAAGACACTATTCAAACTGGCCTCTCCAATGAAATTTTTCTCAACAAGTGAAACCTGGCACCAATAATGACTATAGTTGACCCCTGAACAATGAAGGATCCAGGGACACCAACTCCCCCCGCCACCCAGTCAGAAAAAAAAAAAAAAATCAATGAATATGGGGCCTCACAGTTGGGGAATTGAGCCCTGTGTCCAGCTCTGTGCTGGGTGTGAAGCCTGCTTAATATTCTCTCTCTCTCTCCCCCTGCCCCTCTCCCTCATATTCTTTCTCTCTAAAAAAAAAAAAGAAAAGAAAAAAAAGAAAAAGAAAAAAGAAAAATCTTTGAATAACCTTTGTTTACTAACTTTACTAATAGCCTACTGTTGACCAGAAGCCTTACTGATAAATAGCCAATTAACACATTTTCTATGTTATATGTATTAATATACTGTATCCTTACAATAAATCTAGAGAAAAGAAAATTTTATTTAAAAAATCAGAAGGAAAATATATTTACAGTGCTGTACTTTGTTTACTGAAAACTATACATTATTTTTCCTCTCATTTCTTTTCTGATTAATAAATTAGCATCCAGGCATACAAATTGTATGCAGTGTTTCAAGACATTCCAATGTAATATATATAAGACAATTTAAAAACAGGAATTTAATCGTTATAACTAAGTAATAAGATTTCTAGTTAGAATTTTTAGTATCACATTTTAATTAATTCTAACACGGGTATAGAACAGATGTTTAAAAGTCAAAAGTGCACTTTAACAGTGAATGTTTAAAGTGTTTTAAATTATATTTTGCATTTGCAAAGTGTAGAAGGCACAAATTTTAAATTTGATATCAATACTCCTAAACGATATTCTAGAGAATCAGAAAATTAGATTCAAACATTTACCTTGTAAGTTTAGGCCTGTTTATTTGTCTGTTTCCCTGACCTAGACTAAATGAAACTTGAACACCAAGACTGTATCTTGTTCATTTTTTATGACATGGGCTCAGCACTCAATATTTATTTGGAGATTAAATGAATAAAAGAAAAATAGGTGTAGAAGTCCACTTATAAGCAATCTTCACAAATATACATAAATTATCAATGAACAATTGTTCTTCAAAGTCTGCTATAATCTTTCATAGTTTTCACTATAATTAAATGCACTAACTGAAGTATATTGTTTACTGAACTAACTAAGATTATACTAGTGTGCTTGGTGATCTTTGTAAGGGGGGTTTAGAGGGTGTGGAACAGGAGAAAAATTTAAAGCCCAAAAATAACGTAAAGGACCTATTCAATTTTATTTCCTAAAAAACTTTTCATTAGGGCTGTTCTCAACCTTGGTAGAGTTGATTGGTTTCTTCAATAGCTTCCTATTTGGCACTTCAAGTTAATATCTGAAAAAGTCCCATCTAATGGATTGTTTCACCTATCTCATTTCTTGAAAGAACAATTCCTTGCACCCACAGATTGTAGACCAATTGGCTTATAACAGTCTATTTAAAATACATCCCAGTTTCTTTCTTGATAAATTGCAGGCCTGTAATTGCAAAGTGAGTAGATGCTAGGTTCAACTCTTCCACTAACGGAACACTGTGATCCTCTTTGTCACCTTTCCTTTGGCCTGCCTGAATAGATGTCATTTATGAGCCAGCTGCATGAGGTCAACATGAACCCATATTGTTCAACAAAAATTCACTGAGCACTTAAATGAGACTAGGCTTTGTTCATGTGTTTCAGGTAGTAAATTAGATTTCTTGACCTCATGAGGATTTGATTCTAGCAGCGAGAGACAGACAATAAAGTCCTAGCAGAAGGAAATGTTATGGCATATTAGAAGGAGATAGGTTATGGAATAAAGAAAAAAGCAGGACGGGGAAGAGGAATCAAGTGTGCAGGGGCAGCAGCAAGAGAGTATCAGTATTAAACAGGGTAGGCAGGGTAGGTCTCCTGGAGAAAAGGACATCAATGGAGGTGAAAAACATAGCCACAGGGATATCTGCTGCTGGAAAATATCCAAAGTAAGAATAGCCAAAGAAGAGGCTCCAAAAATGCTTGGCAAGTTCAAGTTCACAGTAGCCTCCCACAGAGTGGAGTGACCTAGTTGGAGAATGATAGGAGTTGAGGAGAAACTGAGAGTCAGAAGGCAGATCACAGAGGGCTCTGCAGGTCATTTTAAACTTTTACTCAAAGTGAAATTGTCAAATTCTAGAACCAAACAGAAGATCCTAAAATCTTCTGAAGAAACACACACACACACACACACACACACACACACACACGCAGCTACCTTCAGAAGAACAAGAATCAGAATGTAATTAGAACTCTGGATATGTTGGGAAACTGTGGAAGGAAGCCTTTCAAAGTTCTGAGAAGAAATTTTTGAATCTAAAATTCCATACACGCTTACCCAGGCACAAATAGCAGGCGGACAATGAAGATTTTTTTTCTTAGGTGGCTAGTTAACAGTATGCCTCCACTAAATGAAGGCTTAAACAAAGATACATAAAATCCAGTTAACAATGGCTCTAACTCAATAGAGCAATGAAGCACAATCACAGGACAATAACGGAGCAAGAAAGACTAAAAATGATCCAGGTTGGATTGGAGCCAGAAAGACAGGACCTGGGAAAGAAGTCTCTTAGTAATAAGGAGGAAGTACTGGGGCACATCTGTATCTGTAGGCTTGAGAAAAACTTGGGTACATAGAAAATAAATGTGGAATTGAAGAATGCCCTCAGACTCTCCTCTAAGTGATGATGCCAGTAAACCTACAGAGTAAGAAAATCTAATTCTAGCCTACCACTTGGCTTTTCAGTGGGCTGTTTTTTTTTTATAAAGCAAATAAATTTTTCATAAAAATGCAAATACTGTTATTGACTTTCAGCTTAACAATATAAAATATACATTGGCTTGGATAAAGGGAAAGGACTAATGTCCTTACCTTCCAGAGAGAAGGGAGACTTTGTAGTTCAGGGATTGCAAAGTCACATAGCCCAGTAGGTGAAATAAGTGAAGGCCATTAGTGCATGCCCTATCTAAATGGGGCAGCAGTTTCTCAGCTACAAAATATTATGGGCATGTAGAAACCGAGACCTAGAGATTTCAATTTCCCAAGAAAAGTGAGAGTCTGGATTTTTATGAAAAATGTTTCAAATGTTGTCAACTACTTTAAAATATTACAAAATATTAGGGTGCCTGGGTGGTTCAATCAGTTGGGTATCTGACTTTTGATCTCAGGGTCGTGAGTTCAAGCCCTCTGTTGGGGAGTTCCTCTGCATGGAGCCTACTTAAAAACAAATAAAATTTAAAAAGCATTAAAAAATATTATAAAGGTCAAACAATGCCAGACCCAACCTGGGGTTTCCAGTTTGTGACACTGCTACAGCAGAGAGCAAAAAAAGGTGTTTGAAAGTACATACTTGACCAGTGGAGAAGCTGAGCCAGCATCAGCAGCTTTGGAACACTATAGGGCCATCTACTGAAATCAAGCTAGGGGATCTGTCTTAAGGCTGCAATGACACTGCAAGCATACTGTTTGTGTCTACTTCAGGAAGAGACTAGGGGAAATTACAAAAGATAACATTCCTTTTCCCTCAGCCACAACTAGGTCAGAGAGCAGTGATAAGACTGTAGAAGAAAAGAGGAGGAAGAAAAGAGGTGTTGGGTGTGCTAAATCCTCACCTATTGTAAGAGAAATCAAATGTCAATGTCTAAATTAATGTATTTTAAAGTGCCATAAGCATGCTAAGTATCTGAGGATGAATTACAATAGGGAAGTTAATTAAAAAGTATGTCACAGCAGGGGCACTCAAGTGGCTCAGGTGGTTAGGCATCCACCTCTTGGTTTCCGCTCAGGTCATGATGTCACAACTCATGAGTTCAAACCCCACATTGGGCTCTACACTGACAGTGTGGAGCCTGCTTGGGATTCTTTCTCTCTCCTCTCTCTGCCCCTCTCTTGGTTGCTCTGTCTCTCTCAAAGTAAATAAACATAAAAAATGTGTTTCCCAGCATATACTAAAACTACTTTTGCATTTATCTTCTGCCCAGCAACCCTACTCCTAGAAAATCTACACTGAAGATATGCACAAATTTTGTCACTACAGCATTATTTGTAATTTCAAAATACTATAAACAACCTAAATACTCACACATAGGAAACCAAATTTATAAACTATAGTTTATACTCAATAGAGCACTAGTTGGCTGTGAAAAAAAAATTGTTTTTTTTAAAAGGAAGATTTATAATAAGCTGATATGGGGTGATTTCTAGGATATATTATAAAGACAACAATGCAAACTTCAAAAGATTATCTGTATTATGTTACCTTTGTCTAAGAAAGACAAGGAATTAAGAATATACATGTTTATTTTTGCAAAAAGAAACACAAGAAGGATAAATGAGAAATTAAGGTAATTGGAGACCTAAATGAGGTATGATAGAATGGGGTAGAATGGATAAAGGAGACAGTAACCTTCTCCGAGTATACCTTTTTGTACTTTTGAAATCATGTTAATGTTCCACATGTTCAAAAAATAGAATTGTCTAAGATGAAATGAAAACCCTCAAAATTAATACAAATATAAATGAACCCAAATATACTTCAAATAAACTACATAACTGAATTGAAGGAGAAGGGAGAACAAATCCTAGAAACTTTTTTTTTAAGTTTATTTATTTTGAGGGTGGCGGGAGGGGCAGAGAGATAGAGGGGGAGAAAGAATCCAAAGCAGGCTCCACACTGTCAGCACAGAGCCCAACATGAAGCTCAAACTCACCAACTGTGAGATCATGACCTGAACCAAAACCAAGAGTGGGATACTTAACCAACTGAGTCACCCAGGCACTCCTGTAGGAACTTTAAAAAATTGATTCAACTATACGCCTACAGTCTAGGGGAAATGCAAATAAATCTTGAACTATTTTTAACTGGTTTGTTTTAGATAGTGATATGGATGTAGCCATTCTTAAATAATTCTTTGTATTTGGTAGGAATGAGCAAATGAGTTCACATGTTAATGTTATTGGGAGACAAGATTCTCACTATGGAAGAAGGTAAGATAAATATGGAATGAGTGAAGTCAAGAAAAAACCCTGTGGGGTTGGATTGGAATTAGGTACATGGGTGGATAGATAGGCAATTGGATAGATTAACTAGATTATCTAGGTTGGTATATTGGAGTTCACTTCTACTGGCTCATGAAAGTCAATCGTCCATTTCTTTGCTGGTATATTGGAGTTCACTTCTACTGGCTCATGAAAGTCAATCGTCCATTTCTTTGCACAGACACATTTAGTGATTTCATAATGGTAGCTTGAAACCACCCACAGTGGGAGTGATTATACCTTGAAAATTGGCAAATGCTAAAAATCAAGGCTTTCCATCCCTACCTGCCCCTCCCCCACTGGGTAGTTGTTAAACTTTCCAGTTCATTAATAAATGATAGATGAATAGGTTTCCTAGCTCTATCTCCTTAAAAGGCCTAGAAGCAATTACATGCTAGTGGAAATAAGAACATGTACTGTTCAGATCTTAGTTTCTAAATATCATTCTCCACTTAGAAAAATGACTAATTTCAGGGCTGCAACAGGAAAGTTACATGGTAAGCTTAGAACATCTTTCTGTGACAAAGTAAGGAGTGATCAAAAAATGATGGGGGCCAGGCGCCTGGGTGGCTCAGTAGGTTAAGCATCCAACTTCAGCCCAGGTCATGATCTCACAGCTAGTGAGTTCAAGCCTCACGTCGGGCTCTGTGCTGACAGCTCAGAGCCCGGAGCCTGCTTCAGATTCTGTGTCTCCCTCTCTCTCTGCCCCCACCCCTGCTTTCTCTCTCTCAAAAAAATTAATGAACAAAAAATTTTTTTAAAAACGATGAGGGCCTTTCTCATAAGGACACATAAGGTAGCTTGAGAGGTCACACCCTGTCCAAATCTGGGGCATCAGTTGGGGCATCAGTATAAGGACAGTAATGAATTTTAACTCACTGAAAACATAAGAAATCCATGAAAGAAAAGGGAGGAGAAAGGGAGGGTGTGCACATGAAAGAGTGAGAGAGAGACATTAGCAGGCTCTTAGAGTAGAATATGAACTAATAAATGTAGAAGGAGTGCTTATAAAATCAACACACACACACACACACACACCCACACACACACTTGAGAGAGAGAGAGCAAGCGTGAACAGAGCAAAGGGGCAGGGGACATGGGGTGGGGAGGGTGTGGGGAGAGAGAATCCTAAGCAGACTCCATGCTCAGCACAGAGCCTGACATAGGGCTCAATCCCACAACCCTAGGATCATGACCTTAGCCAAAATCAAGAGTCAGATGTTCAACCAACTGAGCCTCCCAGGAGCCCCTAAAACCAACATTTTGCAATAATACTAGTAAAGACTAGTTCAGGAAGTAATCATCAAGGGATACTAAATCCAGGGGGAAATTTGATGAAGAGCAGGACAATTTCCAGGGTCTCAAAGTCTTTCCCCACAGATTCCTTATTAGTTCCAAGGAAGAAAAGAGGAACTATGAAGTGGAAAGAATGGGCCACATGTTGATGAGGTGATATTATGAATGTAGAGCAGAGAAATAAAGTATGCCTCCAGACAGGATGCTCTGAGAAGGAAATATTACTTTTATAGTATTCCAGCTGAATACATATAACCTAAATCTAAAAAAAGAAATCAGACAAATTTAGATTGAAGAACATTCAAAAAACCTCAGTATCAAGGAAAATATTTGAAAAGACACTTAACCAAAAAGATATATATATATATATATATATATATATATATATATATATATATATAAAGACATATATAGACATATATATAAAAAGATATATATATATATATATGACAAACACACAAATTAACTCAATGTCATTAGTTATTAGGGCAATGCTTAAAACCACAATAAGATATTTCTATGCACTTAACTAAAATTAAAGAGACTAACCATTTAGAGGCACCTGGGTGGCTCAGTTGGTTGAATGTCTTGATTTTGGCTCACGTTGTGATCCTAGGGTCATGAGATCAAGTCCCATGTCAGTCTCTGAGTTCAGTGTGGAGCCTGCTTTAGATTCTCTCTCTCTCTCTCTCTCTCTCTCTCTCTCTCTCTCTCTCTCTCTTTCTTAAAAAAAAGGAAAAGAAAAAGTAATAACCATTTAAGGTTAGCTAGAAATTGGAGGATCTGGAACACTTCTATAACGCTGTTGGAATGTAAAATATTTCAACCACTTTGGAAAAGTTTGGCAGTTTCTTAAGAAGTCAAACATATACCTACCATGTAATCCACATATTTCCTTGTACACCTAGAAGGGAAATATGTCCACACAAGACTTGTACATAAATGTTCATAGCTTTATATGTAACTGCAAAAACTTGCAAACAATCCAAATGTCCAACAACAGGAGAATGGAGAATGGGTAAACAATCTATGCTAATATGCAAAGAAGTATTTCTCAACAATAAAAACAAAATACTGATACATGCATAAACATGTATGATTCTCAAAATAATTATGCTGGAAGAAAACAGCATACACTTCATCATTCCATTTATATAAAAGACTAAAAATATAAATAGCAGAAAACTTATCACTGGTTGTATGGAAAATGGGAGACAGCGGATGGCTGGAGGAAGAAATTACAATGGACATATGGAAACTTGTATACATATTTCAAAACTTACCAAATCATACAATTTATATACAGTTAGTTGTGTGGCAATTTTATCTCAGTAAAATTTTTTAAAGTAATATAAAAATAAGTGTTAACACTGTGAATGAGAAAGGCTGAGGAATTATTTCAGAAAAACAGGTTAAGAAGAATAACAAATAAATACAATTTAATCTTGCACTAAAAGAGAACAAATGTTCTAAGGGACACTGCTGGGACAATTGATGAAACTGGAATATAAACTATAAATTAAATAAAATAAATAAAATATTGAAGAGTGACTTTTTATGTGGATTGTGGTTATGTAAAAGAATATTCAACTTGCGGTTAGAATACACATACTACAGTATTTAAGGGTAAAAGGCTACAATCCACAAAACTACACTCAAGTAGTTCAAAAATTAATGTCTATCTTTATCAATTTTCATATTTGTATGTAAAGTGGGAAAATTATCAAGCAAATGTAGCAAAACATGAAAAACTGGTGAATCTGCGTAAAACGTAAAAACAAAAAAAAATTCAGTGGCCACGTCTGGTAAGACAAGAAAGGAAAGGACTGGTATAAAGGATTACTGTTTTTTTGGTTAAGCTTCTTTACACTATTTTATTATTAAAATTCTGATATATTTATTACTTTGGTTTTATTTTTATTTTTTATTTTATAAATTTAATTTCTGTATGAAGAAGATTCATGCATTGAAAATGTCTTCATTTGGAATCCCTTTATCTTATTGGATTGTCACTTACTTTTAGCCATACTTTTTCTATTTACATTGTTATTGAAATTTGTTATTTAACATACAGTGTAATATTAGTTTCAGATGTGTAACATAGTGATGCAACACTTCCATACCGTACCCAGTGCTCATCACCACAAGTATACTCCTTCATTCCTATCACCTATTTCACCCATTCCCCTACTGCTTTCCCCTCTGGTAACCATCAGTTTGTTCTCTATAGTTAAGAGCCTGTTTCTGGGTTTTCCTCTTTTTTTCCCCTTCTATATTCATTTTTTTTGTTTGTTTCTTGAATTCTACATATGAATTAATTCATATGGTATTTGTCTTACTGAGTGAATTATTTCTCTTAGCATAATACTCTCTAGCTCCAACCATGTCATTGCAAATGGCAAGATTTCATTCTTTTTTATGGCTGAGTAATATTCCAGTGTGTGTGTGTGTGTGTGTGTGTGTGTGTGTGTGCAAATCTTCTTTCTCCATTCATCAGTTGATGAACACTTGGGCTCTTTCCATAATTTGGCTATCGTTGATAATGTTGCTATAAACATTAGGGTACATGTATCCCTTCAAAATAGTATTTTTTAATCCTTTGGGTATGTACCTAGTAGTGCAATTGCTGGGTCATAGGGTAGTTCTTTTCTTAACTTTTGAAGAACCTCCATACTGTTTTCCAGAGTAACT
Organism: Acinonyx jubatus; assembly: GCF_027475565.1. Taxonomy (NCBI): domain Eukaryota; kingdom Metazoa; phylum Chordata; class Mammalia; order Carnivora; family Felidae; genus Acinonyx; species Acinonyx jubatus. Next base: position 167,744,088 of record NC_069381.1, read on the forward strand.
ATACCAGTTTTCATTCCCACCAACAGTGTAAGAGGGTTCACCTTTCTCCACATTCTCACTAACATCTGCTGTTTCCTGTGCTAATTTTAGCCATTTTGCTGGTATGAGGTGACATCTTATAGTTTTCATTTGTATTTCCCTGATAAATGATGTTGAGCATTTTTTCATGTGCTTTTTTGACCATCTATAGATATTCTTTGGGAAAATGCCTATTCATGTCTTCTATCAATTTTAAATTGGATTATTTTTTGAGTGTTGAGTCTGATAAGTTCTTTATAGGTTTTGGATACTAACCCTTTATTAAATATGTTGTTTGCAAATGTCTCCTCCCATTCCATCAGTTTTCTTTTAGTTTTGTTGATTGTTTCCTTCACTGTGCGAAAGCTTTTTATCCCAGTAGTATATTTTTCCTTTATTTCCTTTGCCTCAAGAGACGTTTCTAGTAAGAAGTTGCTACAGCCAATATTGAAGAAGTTACTGCCTGCGTTCTCCTCTAGGATTTTGATGATTTCTTGTCTCACGTTTAGGTCTTTCATCCATTTTGTATTTGTTTTTGTGTATGGTGTAAGAAAGGGGGCCAGTTTCATTCTCTGACATGTTGCTGTCCAGTTTTCCCAATACCATTTTTTGAAGAGATTTTTCCCATTGGAGATTCTTCCCTGCTTTGTTGAAGATTAATTTACGTATACTCTCAGGTTTGTTACTGGGTTTTCTATTCTGTTCCACTGATCTATTTGTCTATTTTTGTGTCAGTACCATACTTTCTTGATCACTACAACTTTGTAGTATAAATCAAAATCCGTAATTGTGATGCCTCCAGCTTCACTTTTCTTAAGATTGCTTTGACTATTCAGAATCTTTTGTGGTTCCATACAAATTCTTGGATTGTCTGTTCTAGCTCTGTTAAAAATGCTGTTGGTATTTTGATTTGGGTAGTATAGACATTTTAATAATATTTGTTGTTCTGATTTATGAGCATGAAATGTCTTTTTTAATTTCTTTAAAATTTTTAAAAATATCTGTTTATATTTGAAGAAGAGAGAGATAGGAGTGTGAGTAGGGGAAGTGCAGAGAGAAAGAGAGAGAGAATCCGAATCAGACTCCAGGCTAGGAGTTGTCAGCACTGAGCTTGATGCAGGGCTCAAATCCACAAGCCATGAGATCATGACCTGAGCTGAAGTCAGATGCTCAACCGACCGAGCCACCCAGGTGCACCTCTCTTTCCTTTCTTTATGTCATCTTTAATTTCTTTCATCAGTGCTTTACAGTTTTCAGGGTACAGATCTTTCAGTTCTTTGGTTAGGTTTATTCCTAGGTATCTTATAATTGTTGGTACAATTGTAAATGGGATCAATTCCTTGATTTTTCTTCCTGCTAATTCATTATTGGTAAGAAATGCAACAGAATTCTGTATATTGATTTTGCATCCTGTGACTTTACTGAATTCGTGTATCAGTTCATCATGGATGTTGGTCCATAGGTCTCTCTCTTTTTTTTTTTTTTTTTGGTTTTTACTTCTTTTTATTTGTTTATTTATTATTTTTTATTTTTTAAAATTTACATCCAAATTAGTTAGCATATAGTGCAACAATGATTTCAGGAGTAGATTCCTTAGTGCCCTGTACCCATTTAGCCCATCCCCCCTCCCACAACCCCTCCAGCAACCCTCAGTTTGTTCTCCATATTCATGAGTCTCTTCTGTTTTGTTCCCCTCCCTGTTTTTATATTATTTTTGTTTCCCTTCCCTTATGTTCATCTGTTTTGTCACTTAAAGTCCTCATATGAGTGGAGTCATATGATTTTTGTCTTTCTCTGACTAATTTCACTTAGGATAATAGCCTCCAGTTCCAACCGTGTAGTTGCAAATGGCAAGATTTCATTCTTTTTGATTGCTAAGTAATACTCCATTGTATATATATACCACATCTTCTTTATCCATTCATCCATCGAGGGACATTTGGGCTCTTTCCATACTTTGGCTATTGTTGATAGTGCTGCTATAAACATGGGGGTGCATGTATCCCTTCGAAACAGCACACCTGTATCATGTGGATAAATGCCTGGTAGTGCAATTGCTGGGTCATAGGGTAGTTCTATTTTTAGTTTTGTCAGGAACCTCCATACTGTTTTCCAGAATGGCTGCACCAGCTTGCATTGCCACCAACAATGCAAAAGAGATCCTCTTTCTCTGCATCCTCGCCAACATCTGTTGTTGCCTGAGTTGTTAATGTTAACCATTCTGACAGGTGTGAGGTGGTGTCTCATTGTGGTTTTGACTTGTATTTCCCTGATGATGAATGATGTTGAGTATTTTTTCCTGTGTTGGTTGGCCATCTGGATGTCTTCCTTGGAGAAGTGTCTATTCGTGTCTTTCGCCCATTTCTTCACCGGATTATTTGGTTTTTGGGTGTTGAGTTTGATAAGTTCTTCACAGATTTTGGATACTAACCCTTTATCTGATATGTCATTTGCAAATATCTTCTCCCATTCTGTTGGTTGCATAGGTCTCTTTTTAAGTGGAGTCTTTGGCTTTGCTGATAATGCTGTCCTCATAGAATAAATTTGGAAGTTTTCCTTTTCTATTTTTTGGAATAGTTTGAGAACAATAGGTATTAACTCTTCTTTAAATGTTTGGTAGAATTGACCTGTGAAGCCATCTGGTCCTGGACTTTTGTTTGTTGGGAGATTTTTTATTACTAGTTCAATTTCTTTGCTGGCTATAAGTCATTTCAAGTTTTCTGTATTTTCATGTTTCAGTTTTGCTGAATTTGCTTTTTGGAATTTACCCATTTCTTCCAGGTTGTCCCATTTATTGGCAAATAGTTTTTCATAATATTGTGTTATAATGGTTACTTCTGCTGTGTTGGTTGTTATTTCTCCTCCCTCTGTTGTGATTTTATTTATTGGGTCCTTTCTCTTTTCTTTTTGATGGGTCTGGCTAAGGGTTAATTTGTTTTATTGATTTTTTCAAAGAACCAGTTCCTGGTTTCATTGATCTGTTCTATTAGTTGTTTTAGTTTCTGTATCATTTATTTCTGCTCTAATTTTTATTATTTCCCTTCTTCAACTGGCTTCAGGCTTTGTTCGTTCTTTTTTTAGCTCCTTTAGATGTAAAGTTAGGGTTGGTTTTTTTTTTTTTTTTTTTGAGATTTGTCTTGATTCTTGAGGGAGACCTATATTGCTAGTTATTTCCCTCTTAGGACCACTTTTGCTGCACCCCAAAGGTTTTGGACCATTGTGTTTTTATTTTCATTTGTTTCCATGTATTTTTTTATTTCCTCTTTGATTCCTGGTTGACTCATTCATTCTTTTTTTTTTTTTAACGTTTATTTATTTTTGAGACAGAGAGAGACAGAGCATGAACGGGGGAGGGTCAGAGAGAGAGAGGGAGACACAGAATCTGAAACAGGCTCCAGGCTCTGAGCTGTCAGCACAGAGCCCGACGCGGGGCTTGAACTCACAAACCATGCGATCATGACCTGAGCTGAAGTCAGATGCTTAACCGACTGAGCCACCCAGGCACCCCATCATTATTTAGTAGCATGTTGTTTAATCTCCTTATTTGTGGTCTTTCCATTTTTTTTTTTCCTATGGATGACTTCAAGTTTCATAGTGTTATGATCAGAAAATATGCATGGTACAATCTCAATCTTTTTGTACTTGTTAAAGCCTGATTTGTGACCTAGTATGTGATCTGTTCTAGTGAATGTCCCATATGCACTTGAAAAGAATATATATTCTGCTGTCTTAGGATGTAATGTTCTGAATATATTAAGTCCATCTGGTGCAGTGTGTCATTCAAACCATTGTTTCCTTGTTGATTTTCTGCTTAGATGATTTGTTCATTACGGTAAGTGTGGTGTTAATAACACAAAAATAGTAGGGGACATTATCAATTAGTTCCTTTATGTTTGTTATTAATTGTTCTATATATTTGGGTGCTTTCATGTTGGGGACATAAATATTCACATTTGTTAGATATTTTTGTTGTATAGTCCCTTTATTAAAATATAGTGCCCTTCCTCATCTCTTGGCACTGTCTTTGATTGAGACACTCTTTTTTTTTCAGTCTTTGGTTTAAAATCTAGTTTGTCGAATGTAAGTGTGGCTACTCTGGCTTTCTTTTGACATCAATTTTCATGATAAATGTTTCTCCATCCCTTCACTTGGAATCTTCAGGTGTCTTTAGGTTTAAAATAAGTCTCAGGTAGGCAGCATTAGATGGGCTTTTTTTTAAATCTATTGACACTTTATGTCTTTTGATTGGAGCATTTAGTCTATTTACACTCAGTAATTATTGAAAGTTATGTATTTAGTGCCATTTATTACTTGTTTTGTCATTGTTTCTGGAGATTTTTCTCTGTTCTTTTGTCCCTTTTGGTCTTTCCTTTCTACTCAAAAAGTGCCCTTTAATAATTCTTGCAGGGCTCGTTTAGTGGTCATAAACTCCTTTAGTTTTTGTTTGTCTGGGAAATTCTTTATCTTTCCTTCTATTCTGAATGATAGTCTTACTGGATAGAGTATTCTTGACTGCATATTTTTCCCAGGTAGCACATTGAATATGTGCCACTCCCTTCTTACTTGCCAAGTTTTTGTGGATAGACCTGCAGCTAGCCTTATGGATCTTCCCTCGTAAGTTAGGGACTTCTTTTGTCTTGCTGCTTTTAGTCTGTTTATTTTATTGCCATATTTTGCAAATTCAATTACAATGTATCTTGCTCTCAGCCTGCTTTTGTTGGTTTTAATGGGAGGTCTCTGTGCCTCCTGGATTTGGATGTCTACTCCTTCCCCAGATTAGCAAAGTTCTCAGCTAAAGCTTTCTTAGCAAAGTTTTCTTCTCCCAGAAAGAGGAGAGAGAGAAAGAGGCAGAAAAGTTGTTTGAAGAAATAATAGCTGAAAACTTCCCTCACCAGAGGAAGAAAACACATTTCCACGTCCAGGAAGCACAGGGAGTACTAAAGAAGATGCACCCAAAGAAATCCACACCAAGACATATTATAATTTAAATATCAAAAATTAAAGATAGAGAATTTTGAAAGCCACAAGAGAAAAGCAACTTGTTACATATAAGGGATTTCCCCATATGACTCTCAGCTGATTTTTCAAGAGAAATTTTGCAGGCCAGAAGGCAGTGGCATGATATATTCAAAGTGCTGAAAGGGAAAACTTACAACCAAGAATACAGTACCTGATGAGGTTATTATTAAGACCTGAAGGAGAGATAAAGAGTTTCCCGGACAAGCAAAAGCTAAATGAGGGTATCACCACTAAACCAGCTTTACAAAAAAAAAAAAAAAAAAAAAAAAAAAAAAAAAAATTAAAAAGAGTTCTTTAAATGGATAAAAGGTCACAACTAAAAATAAGAAAATACGTGGAAGAGTGGCACCTGGGTGGTTTAGTCAGTTAAGCATCAGACTCTTGGTTTCAGCTCAGGTGATGATCTCCTGCTTCATGGGTTCAAGCCCCATGTCGAGCTCTGCACTGACAGTGCAGAACCTGCTTTGGATTCTTTCTCTCTCCCTCTTTCTGCGCCTCCCCTGCATGCTCTCTCTCTCTCCCTTTCTCTCTAAATAAATAAATATTCTTAAAAAATAAAAAGAAAATATATGAAAGAAAAATCTCAACGGTAAATGCAAACCTACTGAAAAGGTAACAGGTCAACACTTATAAGGGTAGTATAAGGATTAAAAAAGACAAAAGAAGTATAATAAACTTTATCTACAATAATTAGTTAAAAGATATAAAATATGACATCAAAAACATAAAATGTGTGTCGGGGGTAAAAAATGTAATGCTTTTAGAATGCATCCAAACTAGAGAGCCACCAACTTAAAATAGACTTCTATACATATAGGTTGTTATATATGAACTTCACAGAAACCACAAAACCTGTGGTTTGATACACAAAACCTGTAATAGATACATAAAAAATGAAAAGAATCCAAACATTAAAGAAAGTTACCAAATCACAAGAGAACAAAAGAAGAAAGAAGAGCTATACAAATTAGAACACAATTAACAAAATGGCAATAAATGCATACCTGTCAATAATTACTTTAAACGTAAATAGGCAAAATTCTCCAAACAAAAGACTGAGTGGCTGATGGATGAAAAAAAAAAAAGTCAATGTATATGCTGCCTACAGGAGACTCATTTAAGATCTAAAGACACACATTGACTGAAAGTAAAGGGATAGAAAAAGATAGTCCATGAAAATAGAAGTAAAAAGAAAGCTGGGGTAGTAATATATAATATAAAATCAACTTTAAAACAAAGACTGTAACAAGATAAAGAAGAGAATTACATAATGATAAAAGAATCAATCCAGCAAGAAGATAAAACTTGTAAATATTTATGCACCCACCATAGGACACCTAAATATATAAAGCAAATATTAACAGTTGCAAAGGGAGAAATTGACAGCAATACAATAATAGGGAACTTTAACACCCCACTTGCATCAATGGAGAAATTATCCAGGCAGAATATGAATAAGAAAGTATTGGCTTTGAATGGCACATTAGACCAGATGGGCTTAAAAGAAATATACAGAAAATTCCATCTGAAAGCAGCATTTTTCTCAAATGCACATGAAACATTCTCCAAGATAAATCACATGTTGAGGCACAAAACAAGTCTCAATAAATTTAAGAAGATTGAAATCATATCAAGCATCTTTTCTGACCACAACACTATGAAACTAGAAATCAATTTATAAGAAGAAAGCTGGAAAATAAAAAGAAACACATGCAGACTAAACAACATGGAATTAAATAACGAATGGGCCAATGAAGAAATCAAAAAAGGAACAAAGAAAGTACCTTGAGACAAATTAAAATGAAAACAGAATCCTCCAAAATCTATGGGATGCAGTAAAAGCAGTTTAAAGAAGGAAGTTTATAGCAACAGACACCTACATGAAAAGAGAAGAAAAATCTCAAATAAACAACCTAAACTTACACCTGAAGGAACTAGAAAAAGAAGAGCAAAGCACAAAGTTAGTATAAGAAAATAATAAAGATCAGAGTAGAGGGCACCTGGGTGGCTCAGTTGGTTTGAGGCTGTTTGACTTTGGCTCAGGTCGTGATCTCATAGTTCGTGAGTTCAAGCCCTACACTGGGCCATCTGCTGTCAATGCAGAGCCCACTTCAGATTCTCTGTCCCTCTCTCTCTCTGCCATTCCCCTGCCAATGCTCTCTTTCTCTCTCAAAAATAAACAAACACTAAAAAAAAAAAAAAAAAAAGATCAGAGTAGAAATAAATAAAATAGAAATCAATGAAACTAAAAGATCATTTTTTGAAAAGATAAAATTGATAAACCTTTAGCAAGACTCCCCAAGGAAAATAAAGACCCCAAATAAATAAAATCAGATATTAAAGAGGGGAAGTTACAAATGAAACCAGAGAAATGCAAAGGATCATGGAAGACTACTATGAACAATTACATGCCAATGAATTGAACAACCTAGAAAAAAATGTATGAGTTCCTGGTAACATAAAATCTTCCAAGACTGAATCAAGAAGAAATGGAAAATGTGAACAGACTAATCACTAGTAATGAAATTGAATCAATAAGCAAAAAAGTCCCAAGAAACAAAAGTCCAGTACCAGATGGCTCCAGGACCAGATGGCTTCACAGGTCAATTCTACCAAACATTTAAAGAATAATACCTATCCTTGTCAAACTATTTCACAATATTGATAAGGAACTAATGCTTCTGATTCATTCTATGGGGTCAGAATTACCCTGACACCTAAACTAGCCAAAAACACTATAGAAAAAGAAAATTTGAGCCCAGTATCCCTTATTAACATAATGTAAAAATCTTCAACAAAATATTAGTAAACCAAATTCAACAATACATTAAAATAATCATAAACCATGATCAAGTGGAATTTATTCCAGAGATGCAAGGATGATTTAATATCTGGAAATCAATCAGCATGATACACCACATTAACAAAATGAAGGATATAAATCATATCATCTCAGTAGATGTAGAAAAAGTATTTGACAAAGTACAACATCCATTCATGATAAAATCTCAATACATTGGGTATACAATATACCTCAACATAGTAAAGTCCATGAATGACAAACCCATAGTTAACATACTCAACAGTGAAAAGTTGAAAGCTTTGCTCCTAAGATCAGGAAAAAGATAGGGATTGTCTTACCATTTTTATTAAACTTAGTATTAGAAGTCCTAGACACACAAATTAGGCAAGTAATAGAAATAAAGGGTATCCAAATTGGAAAAGAAGAAGTAAAAGTGTCACTATTCATGGGGTACCTGCATGGTTCTGTTGGTTAAGCATCTGACTTCAGCTCAGGTCATGATCTCATGGCCCTTGAGTTTGATCCCCATGTCAGGCTCTGTGCTGATAGCTCAGAGCCTGGAGCTCCTTCCGATTCTGTGTTTCCCTCTCTCCTTGCCCCTCTGTCTCTTTCTCTCTCAAAAATAAACATTAAAAAAAAATTTTTAAGTGTCACTATTCACAAATGACATGATACTATATATAAAAAACCTTAAAGCCTCCACCCAAGACTATTAGAATAAGTGAATTCAGTAAAGTTCCAGGATATTAAATCAATATACAGAAATCTATTGCATATCTACAACCTAATAACAATCTATCAAGAGAAATTCAGAAAATAATCACAATTACAATTGCATCAAAAAGAAAAAAATACCTAGAAATAAATTTAAACCAGGAAGTGAAAGACATGTACCCTGAAAACTATGAGATTGATGAAAAGATACAAATAAATGAAATGCTTTGTCATGGATTGGAAGAATTAATATTGCTAAAATGTCTGTATTACTCAAAGCAATCTACATATTCATTGCAATTCTTATCAAAATACCAATGACGTTTTTCACAAAACTAGAACAAATAATCGTAAAATTTGTATGGAACCACAAAAGACTTTGAAGAGCCAAAGCAACTGAAAGAAGAACAAAGCTAAAGATATCATGCTCCCAGATTTTAAACTATACTACAAAGCAACAGTAATAAAAACAGTATAGTACTGGCACAAAAATAGATACATAAGTCAATGGAACAGAATAGAGAACCCAGAAATAAACCTTTGCTTCTATGGTCAATTAATCTACAACAAAGGAGGCAAGAATGTAGAATGGGAAAAAGACAGTCTATTTAATAAACAGTGTTGGAAAAGCTGGACAGCAACATGCAAAAGAATGAAACTGGACCACTTTTTTACACCATACACAAAAGTAAACTCAAAATGGATTAAAGATTTAATTATCTGAAACAATAAAATTCCTGAAATAAAATATACGTAGTAAGCTCTTTGACATTGGTCTTTGCAATATTTTTTTGGATAGGTCTCCTCAGACAAGGATAAAAAAGTAAGATAAGCAAATGAAACTACACCAAACTAAAAACTTTGCCCAGTCAAGGAAACCATCAATAAAATCAAAAGGCAACCTACAGAATGGGAAAAGATATTTGCAAATGATGTATCCAATGAGGGGTTAACATCCAAAATATGTAAAGAACTCCTAAAACTCAGCACCAAAAACAAACAAACAAACAAAAAACCAAGCAATTCCATTTTTAAAAATGGCAGAGGACCTGAATAGACATTTTTTTTCCCAAAGATGCACAGATGGCAAATAGGCACATTAAAAGGTGCTCAACATCACTTGTCTTCAAGGAAATGCAAATCAAAACTACAATGAGTTATCACCTCATACCTGTCAGAATGGCTAGTATCACAAAGACAAGAAATAATGAGCACTGGCAAGGATGTGGAGAATAGGAACCCTCCTGCACTGTTGGTGGGAATGTAAACTGACATAGCCACTGTGGAAAACAGTGTGAGGCTTCCCCTAAAAACAAAAAATGGAAATACCATACAATCCATCAATTCTACTTCTAGGGATTTATCCAAAGAAAATGAAAACACTAATTCAAAAATGTATATGCACCCCCATGTTAATTGAAAGATTATTTACTATAGCCAAGATATGGAAGCAACCTAAATGCCCATCAACAGATGAATAAAGATGTGGTATATGCACACAGCAGAATATTACTCAGCCATAAAAAAAAAGAGTGCAATCTTGTCACTTTGACAACATGGATGGACCTAGAAGGTATTATGCTAAGCGGATTAAGTGAGACAGAGAAAGACAAATACCCTATGATTTCACTTATATGTGGAGTCTGAAAAACAAATGAACAAACAAACAGAAACAGAATCATAGATACAGAGAAGTGTATGGTTGCCAGAGGACAGTAGGATGGGGGATGACAAAATAAGTGGAGAGGAGATGCAGTCTTCCAGCTATGAAATAACTATGACATGGGGATGTAATATACAGCATAAGGAATATAGGGAATATAGTGAGCAATAGTTAATAACATAACAATATTGTAATATGATGATAGTAACCAGACTTGCTGTGGTGACCATCGTATTATACACAAAGATACCAAATCACTATGCTGCACACCTAACACTAACGCAATAATGTATGTCAATGGTTCTTCAATAAAACTTTTTTTCAAGAATTCCAGATTGAAATTCTCTATGAGGAATTTTTTGATCTCCACAAAGTCACTCTGGCTCTAATATTTTGGGGGTGGTCAAGGCCTCAGATTCTATTCCTTTGAATCTGGTCCTGTGCAGACTGGGTGGCCCTTTATTTCAACAGTATTCTTGCATGTCCCCAGCTTTTACCAAAAAATCTTTTCCTCACCCAACTCCATTGGCTGGTAAAGCTCCACACTTAACCAGCAGCACAGAAGAGCTGCAGTCAGGTCCTGGTCAGGAAATAACCTCCAACTCACTACCACTCAAAATTTTACAAAAGTTCAATTGAGAGAAATAATAATTATGGACAGTGGCCTGCAGGATCTACGGTCCATTCTTCCCTCTAAATAGTCTAAAATGTTTTCCTAAATTAAGCCAGACCAGCAGAGCTCCACAAACCTGACCACATCTTCTGAAATCCGCACCCCTGTAGAATTGCTTTTTACTGAACTTGGCTTTGGTGTTAGTTATACATTATGACACAGTGAAGGATGTTGTAAGAAACAGCCCTATGAAAATATGACAGCCTTTCTGGAGAATAGTGTCCATTTCATTACATAGTGACTTCTTTGTGAGAATTTGTAAGAGAATTTTCTTCCTGGTCTCCCAACCAGAAATAATTATGCTACCCTTGAGCAACTAGCTTGTTTTTATCTCCTAAACACTGTGAATCATGTAACTGATCATTTTTCCTTCTCGATCTTGTCTGCCAAAAATCTTAGAGGTAAATTTGTGGTTGGTCTCTAGCAGGACTGCAGGATCTTACAATTTCTACTTTGTGTATTATCTTCACTTGCAGCTTCATTGTTAAATCAGGAAAGTATTGTGGAGCCAGAATGGCTGAGTTTGAGCTCCAGAGCTCTACCACTTATTACCTGTATAGTCTCCATCACTTCTGTGTGCCTCAGTTACTTCATCCATAAAATGGAGAGAATAATAGTACCAATCATGTGGGGTTTCCTTTATACTGGTTTCCTCTTTCACCAATTTAAAATTTTTATTGTATGTAAGCCTTTTTAAATGCTTCCTTGAACAAAGCTGGGTGTAAACAAAAGCAGATGAACACAAAATGCCAACATGTATGTAGCAATTAAGAATCAATTACAAGTAATCAATATGAAAGTATTAATTTTTAGAAAAATAAACTTACACAGTAACCATAGTATGGATTAGCATCTAAGTAGGCTTGAACCTGGCACGTCAACCTTTTAGAAGCTGCTAGAAGTATGATCATGTTCTGATTTGCTCCTAATTACAATTTGTCCTGATGAGTTTCTGTGAGAAAAGATTCACCCTTTCTACCACCTAACTGTTCAAAGACTGCCACTGGGAAACTGCATGAAACTCTTAATCAGTACATAAGCCATAGGAAAAGGATTTCTTTGCTTTATCCTTGATGAGTGAGGGTCTGGGCCTCTAAAGGAGCATCCCTCTGATTTCTCAGCACCGCTGATGTGCATTACGCAAAGTCTATTTATCGTCTACTTTTTTCCTCTCACTCTGTCTCTGATGATAGCTATTGGGAACACTAGCCTTGGGCTTTGCCCAGAGATTATCAAAAGGATCCCTTGCTGTGCAAAAATACTTTCTTGAAACTATCAGTTGCTACGAATTAGAGCTTTGTTCCTTTGGCTAACTCACAGCAAGATTTCTCCTACTATGATGAAAGCTATCCCCAGAAGAGGCCTTATATTAAGTTGTCTCAAGCACCTTGAGGTAACTATTGCATTTTAACTAAAAACAGGTTTTAATAAAAGAAGGGAGTTAATAAATATTTACTCAGCACCCACTTTGGGCTCTGCAGGTATTGGATGCACACTATTGCAGTATTCCCTCATAGAGCATGTTAATGAAGGGAAACAAGGAATAAACAATGTACCAGATGATAAAGGCAAAAAGAAATCAAAGCTGGAGAAGGGGAGAGAGGGATGAGGCTGTGAGGGATGGAGGGACACTACTTAGGGTAGTTGGGAAGGCCTCACTGATGAGAGAAGAGAGATCACAAGAGGCCTGTGGTGAGGGTTGGATTACAACTAAGGAGAGGAAGGAAGAACCACCCAGAGAGTAGGGGCTCTGGAGTTAACTTTGCTGGTTGCTGAACAGCAACCAAGTTCTGAGTCCTAATCTTGGCTATCAATTCCCCGCCCTGCTTAACCTCATCTTTCAGATGAAGGTAATAATGTTTGTCTTGTCTGTACCTCAGAGCTACTGAAGTTTGAGTTAATGTTTAGAGATTATTTTGAACCCTACAGGCAAGAAACATTAGAAAGCACAAGGTGTAATTACAGGTTTTCTCCACTGTATTTCTCTGTTTCTCTCAGTTCTGTATTATGATGATGATGATGATGATGACGATTGACAAACAAACAAACAAACAGAACTGGTAGCCTAACCCTCTCCCTCTCTGTGAGTCAACCTTACAGGTTAGTTTATACATTCTTCATCTATCAAGGACAGTCCTGAGATTGTCCTCTATACTTTTGGTCAAGGTCCACAAAAAACTAAGAAGAAAATGTTCTGTAGTTTAAGTTAAACAAACTCTCTCAGTCAGTTATTGCTGGACCCAGTGTGGAAGGGTTAATGCTTACTAGGAGAGTTCCCTTAGAGACTCTGTATTCTCAGAAAAGCAAAAGAACACAGCATGTCACCAAGCCCTTGGTAGGCAAAAGAGCTACGTAAACAACAGCTGTGGCAGCACCTTGTTTAATGTGTCAACTGTTCTAGAGAGCCAGACAGAACCTTACAAGACATAATTTTTTGGGTCTGTGCAATTCAGTTACACTATTTTCAAAGACCTCAGATTGTATTCTAACTTCTTCTCACTTTCTCTTTTAACAGCACAATGGGATAAAGCTGGAGGAAACAGGATGACAAAAAAATTTTATGAAAATTTTGTTAAGTACTGATATTGACTGGAAACATCAAATGTTCATGAAAATATTTGTAATTCCAGTCTTTAAATACTTATAATGAAATTTAAAGACAACTTTTTTTGATTGAAATTGCCAAACATATACCAAGAGAAAGGAAATAATGTATTGAGTCCTCAGGTACCATCACACAGCTTTACCAATTTTCAACCCATTACCTGTGTGTTTCATCTATGCCTCAACACAATTGCCTGTACTTCCTGAATTATTTTAAGCAACCCCCATCACTTCACACTTCATCAGTAAATACAGTCAATTCTCTCTTTTCTGTGTAGTTTTTTTTTCTATAAATTCATCACATTGTATTACCTAGTACTGAACTATTCTTCCCAGGGGAACATAGGATTAGGTTCCTGAGAGCCTCAGGTCACATTTTTGACAACTGGTCAATATATGACCTTATTTTAGGTGTATTTTCTCTGTACAGTACATCACAGCTTCCTTGTGCTTCAGAGCACTAGACAGCACCTTAACACTATGTTTGGAGGCCATTTGAAACAGCAAAATAACTAAAAACACTTAAATGTGAAAAACATGGCACTAAATAGACTATGAGGACACTTCTTTATGGTATGAGAACTGAAACAAGGCAGTGAACCACCTTGTTCAACGACAGCTGGAAATGTGTGCATCAGACCTCTCTAATTTTGTGCTACTCGGCACATGTCTGGGAGTGACCATGGAACCATGATGAATATTGATATTGGGTTTACAAACCCATTTTAGTGAGTAGGCAAATACATAAATATGAATCCACAAATAATCAACTATATTTTGACATGTTTTTCATGTAGGGAGTCCTTTTCATTAATATAACCACAATACCTTTTTTTTTACCTAGCAATTAAAAAAAACAGTATTTTTAAAGACATTTGTAATTCATTAATAATATTCATTCAGTAATGACATTCATTCAAAATGATATTCAAAATTTTCGATGACAATTCAATAACATCACTCATTAACTCTCACATTAAGCACTTAACATGCTTTAATAATGGCTGAGACTTAAATTTGTTAAAGACAAAGTTATGGCAATAATTAAATATTCTATAGGTTGTCTACAAGAAATTCACTTTATTATTCCTCTCCCCTCTTTGAGATAGTGGGGTTTTTTTCCTTTGGATATATACCCATAAATGGGACTAATGGGTCATAAAGTAGTTTTATTTGTAACTTTTGTGGAAAAGTCCATACAGTTTTTCCACAGTGGCTACACTAATTCACATTCTGACCAACACTGCACATCCTTTTCTCTTTTCTTATTTTTTCCTAATTTTTCTTAATGTTTATTTATTTTTTGAGAGACAGGGAGAGACAGAGCGTGAGCAGGGGAGGGGTAGAGAAAGAAAGGGAGTCACAGAATCTGACACAGGCTCCAGGCTCTGAGCTGTCAGCACACAGCCCGATGCAGGGCTCAAACCCACAAACTGTGACATCATGACCTGAGCTAAAGTCGGATGCTTAACTGACTGAGCCACCCAGACACCCCCCTTTTCTCTTTTCTCCACATCCTGAACACTTGTTCTTTTTGGTTTTTTGTTTTTTCATTTTATTGGGATGTAATTGACACACTGCACTATAGAAATTTAAGATATACATCATAATGACCGGACAAGAAACCCACTTTTAAAAAAATTTTTTTTAATGTTTATTTATTTTTGAGACAGAGAGAGACACAGCATGAATGGGGGAGGGTCAGAGAGAGAGGGAGACACAGAATCTGAAACAGGCTCCAGGCTCTGAGCGGTCAGCACAAAGTCCGACGCGGGGCTTGACCGCGAGATCATGACCTGAGCCGAAGTCGGACGCTTAACCGACTGAGCCACCCAGGCACCCCAAGAAACCCACTTTAAAGAGTTTATGTTTAAGTAATCCCTACACTCAACTTGGGGTTCAAACTTACAACCCTGAGATTGAGAGTAACATGCTCTATCGACTGAGCCAGCTAAGTGCACAAGAAACCCACTTTAAAGATAAAATTCTATATAGATTAAAAATAAATTGATGGGGGAAAAAAAGTAAAGCGATGGAGAAAAATATACCATTCTAACACCAAAAGAAAGCAGGAGTCATTTATTAATTTCAGACACAGCAGACTTCAGGCCATGAAAATTATCAGGGATAAAGAGGGGCAATACATAATGACAAAGAGTTCAATTCTCTAAGAAAACGTAATTTTTCATATGTATGTGCCATAACAACAAAGCATCAAAATACATGCATCAAAACCTGATAGAAATGCAAGGTGAAATAGAGGAGTTTACTATTAGAGTTGGAGATTTTAACACTTTGCTGTTAGAAATGGACAGGGGTGCCTGGGTGGCTCAGTTGGTTGACCATCCGACTTTGGCTCAGGTCATGATCTCAGGCCTCGTGAGTTCAAGCCCTGCATTGGACTCTGTGCTAACAGCTCAGAGCCTGGAGCCTGCTTCGGATTCTGTATCTCCTTCTCTTTCTCTTCCTCTCCAGCTCACACTCTGTCTGTCTCTCTCTCTCTCTCTCTCAAAAATAGGCATCAAAAATTTTTTTAAAAAGAGAGAAATGGACAGACCCAGCAGAGAGAAAATCACTAATAGTAGAACTAAGCACCATCAATCAACTAAATATAATAAACATTTATAGACTATTTCATCCAATAACAGCAGAATACACCTTCCAAGTTCACATGGAACATTCACCAAGATGGAACATATTAAAGGTCATAAAACACACCTTAACAAATTTAAAGCAATATAAATCACACAATATCTTCTGTCATACCCCCAATGGAATTAAACTAGAAATTAGTCACAGAAAGATAACTGAAAAATTCTGAAATATATGAAAATTAAAGAACACACTTTTAAACAACACATGAATGAAAGAAGTTATCTCAAGAGGAGTTTTTAAAATATTTTGAACTAAATGAAAATGCAAACACAACTTCATAAAATGTGTGTGATGCAGCAAAAGCAGTGGTTGGAAATTTATAGCATTGAATGTACACATTAAAAAAGAAGATCTACAAATCAATCATCTAAGCTTCTGCCTTAGGAAACTACAAAAGGAAGAGAAAATTAATTTTAAAATAATCAGAAGAAACATTAAAAATTCAAGCAGCAATCATTGAACACACAAAATAAAGAAAATTTAAAATTCAAAAGCCAAATATGTTTGAAAATTTAATAAAGTTGATAAGCTTCCAACCTGACTAAAATAAAAAGAAAACCAAAATTAATAATATAAGAAATAAAAGAGGAAACATCACTACAGATCCTATGGAGATTAAAAGGATAATAAAGAATACTATCAATAACTTTTTGTCCACAAATTTGATAACCTAGAAATGGACCATTCCTTGAAAGACACAATCTACCAAAACTCACACAAGAGGAAATAAACTGCCTAGCCCTGTATCTATTCAAGAAATTGAATCAATAATTAATAATCAATAACCTTGCAACACAGATTACATCAGACCCAGATAGGTTCACTGGTGAATTCTGCCAAACATGAAAGGAAAAAAAAATTATGCCATTTCTACAATCTCTTTCAGAAGATAGAAGCAGGGAAAACACTTTTCCAACTCATTCTGTGAGGCCAGCATTACCATAATACCAAACCAAAGACATTATAAGAAAACTACAGACCAATGGGGCCCCTGGGTGGCTCAGTTGATTAAGCATCTGACTTCAGCTCAGGTCATAATCTTGCGGTTTGTGAGTTCAAACCCCACGTTAGGCTCTGTGCTGACAGCTCAGAGCCTGGAGCCTACTCTGGAATCTGTGACTCCGTCTCTCTCTGCCCCTCCCCCACTCACACTCTGTCTCCTGTCTCTCAAAAAATAAATGTTAAAAAATATTTAAAAGAGAAAACTACACACCAATATTTCTCATGAACATAGATATAAAAATCTTCAGTAGAGCATTAATAAACCAAATCCAACAATGTATAAAAAAGAATTATACACCATAACCCAATATGATTTATCCCAGGTAGGTTAGTTCAACATTCAAAAATCAAGTTAAGGATGAACATTAAAAGTTAAAGAAGTAAATGTGATCCATCACATCAAAGGCTAAAAAAGAAAAATCACAAGATCTTATCAATAGATGCAGGGGAAAAAAAAAGCATCTTAAACAATCCAACACCTATTCATGATAAAAAGTCTTGGTAAGCTAGGAATAGAGGGAAAGCTCCTCAACCTCATTTTTAAAATTAGACAAAAAATGTATGGCTAACATACTCAATGGTGAGAAACTGAAAGCTTTCCTACTAAGATGAGGAGCAAGGCAAGGATTTCCCCTCTCACTACTGCTTTTCAACCCTGTAATGGAAGTCCTAGTGATGCAATAAGAAAAGACATACAGGTTGGGAAGGGAGAAATAAAACACCTTCGTTTGCAGATGACATGATCATCTATGTATAAAATCCTAAAAAATCAACAAATAATACCTTCTTATAGAAAGCTCACATAAGCAATTATAGCAAGGTTGCAGAATACTGGGTTACTATTCAAAAGTAAATCACTTCCCATATACCAGCAGTGAACAAGTCGAATTTGAAATAAAACACAATAGCGGGGCGCCTGGGTGGCGCAGTCGGTTAAGCGTCTGACTTCAGCCGGGTCACAATCTCGCGGTCCGTGAGTTCGAGCCCCGCGTCAGGCTCTGGGCTGATGGCTCAGAGCCTGGAGCCTGTTTCTGATTCTGTGTCTCCCTCTCTCTCTGCCCCTCCCCCGTTCATGCTCTGTCTCTCTCTGTCCCAAAAATAAATAAACGTTGAAAAAAAAATTAAAAAAAAACACAATATCATCTATATTAACACTCTAAAAATGAAATACTTAGGTATAAATCTAACAAAATATACAGAAGATCTATAGGAGGAAAATGACAAAACAATGAAAAACTATAAAACTTTATCCTTTTTTATCTGTCCTCTCTACATGTTCCAACCTCACTTTCACTCTTTTTGATCCTCTTCCACCTTCATTTTCCTCTACATATTATAGCCTCTAGCCATATTCACCTCATCTCAGCTCCTGAAAGACCATACCAATTTCTAGGTGTCTATGCCTTTGCACACACTATTCTAATAAGCTTTCATTAATTCTATTATTAGCTATTTAAAGGACTATAACAATGTTAATACAACCTTTTGTAAACTTAGAGAAGAAGAATACAAGTGAAGTATATCAGGGCAATTTGAAGAACTCACTTTCAAAGGTGGGACTACCTCTTTCCAAAACTGCTTTGTCAAGGTCACTGACAAACTATCCTATGGTCTCCATTTGCTCTCCATTTTCTGCTCTCCATTTGCTTAACCTCTCAGTAGCACTGATGACTCTCCAGTAAAGCAAACTGCTCTCTGGTTTCATTGACCCTACCTTCTCCTGTTCTGCTTCCTCACTGTCCCTGTCTCTAGTCCACCTGCTTCTCTCCTACCAAACCTCTAAACATCAGTGTAACACACGACTCCATCCTCAGTCCTTCTGTCCTCTGTTCTGCCTACATTCACTTGTTGCACAATCTTATACATTCCCAGGACTTCAAATACCATCTATTTGTCAATGGCTCTCTTGTTTAGGTCTCCAGCTCTCACTTCTCTACCAGGCTCCAGATTCATTTATCCAACCGCCTATTTGACATTTCCTTTTGGAGATCTTAAAGGTATTTCAGACTTTACATATTCAAAACAAAACTCTATCTCCCTTCCCCTTGCCCCAAATTCTTATTTCTCCCATGTTCTTTTTATCTCAGCAAAATGGCTTCACAGCTGCTCATGCTAAAAACCAGGAATAATCTTTGATGCCTATGTTCACTTCAGGTTCTATTGTCTAATTTGTCAGCACATCTTCTTAATGCTACTTCCCAAATATATCCTGCCTCCTCCTCCCTGGAAGAAAAGGAAATACTGTACTACTAGTTACAATTCTCAGCATCTCTTGCCTGTATTACTGAACAGCCTCTTAACTGGACATCATGTTTGTACTCTTACCCTTCCACAATTTGTTATTTGTTGAGTAGAAGTAATCTTCATAAAGCATAATCAAATGTCATTCTCTGGCTGAAGAATCCCTCAATGGCAACCCATTTTATGTAGAATAAAATTAAACCTTTTCAGCGATTGAGAACAACTTTGATGCAATCCCTGCCAATTTCTCAACCTCCTCTGGCACTGGCCTCCCTCTTCTACACTACTCTCCAGCCACCCTGGCCTTCTTTCTGTCCTGTGAATTCCTCAGAATCATCCTCTCAACCTCTGGGCCTTTGCACTGTGTTTCTTCTGCCTAGAATACTTTGTCTTTCAGGTAGTTATGTAATTGGCTCCTTCTTGTCATTTAAATCTCAGTCTGAGTCTTACCTATAAAAGTCTGTTCTTGAAAATCTTGCTGCTCTTCTTTACAAGAACCCAGTCTAGTTTAGGTGATTGTGTGTACAGTGATTCTCTAAAATGAGACAGGAAGCACAGGGGTTTTTCTGTTTTTGTTTTTGTTTTCTTTAGAGACAGAGATGGGTTGGGGAAGGGGTAAAGAGGGGAGGAGAGGGAGAATCTTAAGCAGGCTCCATGCTCAGCACAGAGCCTGATGTCGGCTCGATCTCACAACCATGGGATCATGAATCGAAATCAAGAATCAGAGGCTTGGAACACATGGGTGGCTCAATCAGTTAAGCAGCTGACTTTAGCTTAGGTCATGATCTAGCAATTCACAAGTTAAAGCCCCATGTCAGGCTCTGTGCTGACAGCTCAGAGCCTGGAGCCTGCTTCAGGTTCTATGTCTCCCTCTCTCTCTCTGCCCCTCTCCCACTTACATGTACTCTCTCTCTCTTTCTCTCTCTCTCAAAAAAAAAAATAAATAAAAATTTTAAATATTTTTAATTAAAAAACAAAGAATCAGAGGCCTAACCAACTGCACCACCCAGGCACCCCAGGAAACACAGTTTTAAAGAAAATGAGTTCAACTTATAACCTGCTGAGTTTGAGACAGGATGCTACCAAGCAGTTAAATTGATGGAACTCGTCTTTAGGAAAGAGGTATGGTTGAATATGTAATTCCCAGTGCATTGTTTGCAGCAGAATGAATGAAAGGTTTGCCTCAGGAAATCAGAAAAGAAATATTATAAAAGGACTAATCATAGAACATCATGAAATGCGACCCATTTTATTGATGAGCATAGGAAAAGTTACCGAAAGGCCCTGGGGGATAAGAAAGAATAAGAAAGCCATTGACAAATGGCGATGCAAAGCAAAGGAGAAAGA
Source organism: Acinonyx jubatus (assembly GCF_027475565.1). NCBI lineage: Eukaryota > Metazoa > Chordata > Mammalia > Carnivora > Felidae > Acinonyx > Acinonyx jubatus. Next base: position 167,764,827 of record NC_069381.1, read on the forward strand.
AGTTTCCAGAAGAATAAAGTGATAAACTTTTAATTTCATAGCAGAGTTTAAGTGGAACAAAAAGGGTTCATTGCTTTTGGAACTGAGAGGTCATTGATGGCTGGAGCATCAAGCCAAGTTGCAACAGATATGAGGTAAGAAGTGAAGCGAGGATCTTCGACTGCTTCTTTATGGAATGTTTGTCTTCTTTGTCAATTAGGCCCCATGATGTCAATTAGCCCAGTCTTTCCAGTATATTCCTGTTTTCTAGAACTCACTACAATGGTAGATACCTTGTCAGCACCCCTACCTTCAACAGTACTTACCTAATGAGTGAATTAAAGGGAGACATTGTGGGAGAAGAGAGAAGGGGGAAAGGAAAGGGGGGCTGTGGAGAAAAAGAGAAATGGAGACAGGAAGGGAAAAAAAAAAAAGAGAAAGCAAGACAAGGTAAGATACAGCAGTGAGTGGACAGGATCTAAAGGTTTTCAGTTTGGGAACATCTTGAGTATGGTTATATGTGGAGGCAAAAATAACCCATAGGGAGAGTGTTAAGACACAGGAAAGAGAAAAAGAAAAGAAAGCTCTGTGAGAGGGTGGGAGGTAGGACCAGGAACTAGTCAAAGGATAAATTTTATATTGATAATCCAACAAAAATTAAGTCTCAGTGAAACTGGCAGAATGTCACTGATAAATCACAAATGATCTGTACAGGATAACTTTCAATTATTTAATAATACTATTATCATTTTCTGATTGGCTTGATAATGCAATTATATAGCTAACATTAATATCAGAGTTTAAATTCTTGATTAAATCTTTAAAAACCCAGTTAGAGTTTGTACTTGTTCCATTAGAATTTTAATTTTTTAGAAAAAAAATTTCTTCTTTAGCTATAAAATGCATTACCTATGAAGGTGAGGTAGAAATAGGACCAAGAATAAGGAAAAGAAAATTTAATTTTCACATCAAATAAATGGCTGAATCTAAAAAAAAAAAAAAACAACTGTCATTTTGCTTTGCCAGTATCAGAAGGAATAGAGGGAGACAGAAGAAAGAAATAAGGTTTGCTGTTTGTTATTTAAAAAAAAAGTTTCCAGCCTAAGTCTCATCTATTTTAGTCAATGTCCTTTGAGGAATGTAAACTCCCCTCCACTTCCAGAAAAGAAAAAGAAACTAAGTAGTTACTAAACTCTAATGTGGTGTTGTAGTAATGTAGCCAAATTTCTTGTTTACCAAAATTCGACTGTCATAACATTCGTCCCGTATGTTCCTACCTAGAGAACAAGGCTCTACTGATTTCTTTGTGCTCTCTTAAACCTTATTTTGGCCTCACCCCCCAACCCAAGGAAAGAAATCGGAGTTTTCTCTAATTTGAATCTTAGCTGAAGACAGGCAAAGTGGATAAATTTATTTCATGCGTAACTAGGACACAACATGAGATTCTTTCTCTCTGTTTCATAGGATCCGTGTCAGGGTTGCCCTCTAGAGATCACCATTTTGTAAGAAGACTGTGAGGCTCAGGAAGTCAAAGGAACTTGGTTACATACCACTCAATATCAACAAAATTAGGACTAGATCTCAGGTTTTGTGACTGCTAAACCAGTTCATTTCCTACTAACCATGGAGTGCCAAAAGCATTTGCAAATATTTGTGGATACGAAATTAACTGTGATACAAAGGTAAGGTGAATCCAATCCGATTCGTCTGAAGTAAATTTCAAACTCCACTTCTTTCCCACTCAATGTCACCCTCTTTCACTAATTCAGAAATCAGTGAACCTGTTCATTGATAACCAGAGACCATGTTCCCATTTTGCTTTTGAGTCATTCTATATCATTTATTAATGCTTCCTGTAGTGAGAATGGGCACTACAAACAAAGGGGAAGACTACCTTGGTCTGGTGAATTTGCAGAGTCTTTGAATCTAGATAGAACTTTGAGACAAATGGTCTATTGAGATTTTGTGATTTGTTTTTGTTTCATGTGTAGATTCTTGTCATATGAGCAATTGTGGGTGGGTACCATGTGCCACTCCATAAGCATCCGTGCCCCGACCCCAATGACCAAATCACAGCCTCTTCTGCACCCCCTAGATTCTCTCAGCCCTCATGTATCTTGTCCCAGCCCTGTGTCAATTCTGACAACTCCCTGGGGATAGCCTGCCTATGGTTGGAGCAGTCACCTCCACCTGAGGTACCCTGCCTATATAAGGCCCTCCTGGGCACCTCTTCATTCCCACCCACGCCATACACACACACAACTGAAGTGCAGGGGACTCTCACACCCCAAGATTTCTTTTGACCAAATGGAGATGAAGAGCCATTGGATAAATTTTTCCACATTTTCCTTCATCCCCATTATCGCCCAGAACACAGTTTTGCATAGACTTAAGCAAATCTCATTCTGCTTAGGCCCCAAAAGCTCAGTCTTTAGAGTCTTTGAAACCCCATTCCTTCTAATTCTTGTTTCTTGGGGAGTTGTTGAAGCTAGCTTGTTGTTGTTCTTCTAGAGAGGAGAATGAGGAAGGAAAAAAGTGTGGAGAATTCAATGCTTATAAAAGTGTGCCTCATAGTTCATCCGAGAGAGGGTGGCACTGATGTTAGGTGACACAATCATAAACCCTGTTGTTCTTATATTTCTGGGCACATTCAGAGAGACAGGGAGGCCCCAATACACTTTTTAAAAGTTTCCCTTAAATCCTCTTACATCCATTATAGCTTCCCCTAGTTTTCTCCCATCAAATTTCTCTGATAAAGCTTCTCTGAAAAAAAAAATGTTACAGACAGGGAAGGAGGCAAACAATAAGAGACTGTTAAATACTGAGAACAAACTAAAGGTTGATGGGGTGCAGGGGAGAGGAGAAAGTGGGTGATGGGCATTGAGGAGGGCACCTGTTAGGATGAGCACTGGGTGTTGTATGGAAACCAATTTGACAATAAATTATATTTAATATAAAAATAAATAAAATCTGAATCTTAAAAAAGAAAAAAAAAAAGCTTAGTACTTCTCAAATTCAAACCTTCCCTCTCTTCAATTTTTATAACATTCTCACCCTTTTTTCCCCTTAAACTCCCTTTCCTCCACCTCCTTCCCTGTAGCACTGACTCTATCCCCTTCTCCAAAACTCCATTATGAACAACAGTAGCACTTCTAGATGTTTTCTAGGGCTGAAAATACCTTAGGATATGCAGAATGAATTCAGGATTCATATCAGAGCAGTGGTTTTTTCCAGTGTGATCCCTGAAGCAGCATCAGGAAGCATTGGAACTTGATAGAAAGGAAATTCTCAGAACTCACCCCAGACTTGGTCAGAAACCCTGGGAGGAGAGCCCAGAGATCTGTTTTCCCAAGCTCTTTGGGTGTTTCTGATGAGAGCGAAACTTTGAGGGTATAACAGTAAGCACTGTCACGTGGTTCTCATTGCATCCTCGCTGTAGATCAGAATCACCTGGGGAACATTTACGACGTAGAGATTCCTGGGAGACTAACCTAAAAGGCAGATTTAGGTGGGCTCTGATGGGGCCCAGAGTTTGCCCAGAGTAAAATCACCGGATTTTACCATTCAGCCAGGGTGCGACACCACTGCAGTATCCTCAAATAAGAATAGGACAAGAATTTTTCTATTGTGGAGGGTTTGGGAGGTGGGGAGGTGTGGGGAGGGAGGATATGGTGCTAGTTTCCTGGTTTAAGTCCAACATGTTTAATACTTTTATAACGTTAACTCTAAAGTAGTCATTCACATGAGCATAGAGCGCTACTGCCTGCCCAACTTTTTAAAACTTGTTTCAGTAAAATATATAAATGGTCTTTAGAATCTCTGAGCACATGTGGTAGAACTGCTTAAAGCAAGCAGCGCTGTTTGAGCAGCATGGACACCTAGCTGGACGACAGAGCCCTTGTGGTTCACGGAGGGCTGGCGGGGTGCCTTTCCCCTTAACAAATAGAGCAGGGCCCTTTTGGTTTGCACCCTGGGCGACTGGCCTCCTCACACCCTCCTCTCTGCCCCCAATGCTTTGGAACACGACTGCAATTCTGCTAATGTCTTCAGACAAAGGCATCATTTTATTCCGTTTTTATTAATAGCAGCAAGTGTTGGAGACTTTGTAGACTGAACCCGGTGGGGAGACAAGTCAGAGACCGTGTGTGGATTTAAGCATTATGCCACCTCATCAGGCCATTTTCCACTTTCTTTTCATAAGGACCAAAATAGACAATGGGAAAAACACCAATTGCAATTTTCCAAATGGAAATGAGGCACTGCTGTGGGGGTTCACCAGGAAAGTTTATGTTTAGATAAAATAACACAATCACACAAATCTCTACCTTTTCTGGTATAATTTGCCCTCATTACCACCAGCTGATTGGATTGGGGAGGTTTCTTTTAAGTAATCATATGGCATGTAGTTGGAAGTGGTAGAAAAGATTGACCAACATATTCAAGTTTCACTGTTTTCATCTTGGTCGCATGAATTACCTTGATTAGAAAATCAATTACAATTAGCCAAAAATCCAGTGTGTTATCTGGTTACCCCAGGAACATTTAGTTACCTACAGTTCAGCAAAAATCACCAAAAGGCATGTGGTATTTATAAGGAACTGGAGTGCCAGCTTGTCTCTATGCCCAACAACAGTAAAATATTTTAAATATTTATTTTGTGCTTGCAAGAGGCTGAATGAGCATAAAGGAAATACATGAGACGGGCACTATGGGTATCCTCCAAGGGAAAACACATCTGTTCTTCTGTTCACGATATTCTAAACTCTTGCTGGGAATGGATACTCACTGCAAAAACTACCTGCTGAGAATTCCCTAAAACCTTGACTCTCGTCTTTGAAGTTATTTGCAAAACTCGGGGAAAACAAAAGTGGAAGGAAACACTGTGGAGGCAACTGGAACGCTGGTCCATGTTTGACGCATACTGTCATACACCTTTAAAAGTGTCACCAAGCTGTCAGTGTTTTTAGACATGTACTAGAGTGCTCACCTTGAACTTTCCCCCACACACTCTTTTGGTTTTTTTTATTTTTTTTTTTTCATTTATTTGTTTTTGAGAGACAGAGAGGGCACAAGTGGGAAGGGGCAGAGAGAGGAGGAGACAGAATCCAAAGCAGGCTCCAGGCTCTGAGCTGTCAGTGCAGAGCCCGACATGGGGCTCAAACTCACAAACTGTGAGATCATGACCTGAGCCAAAGTCGGACACTTAACCCACTGAGCCACCCAGGCACCCCTCCCCCTCACACTCTTGATGTGCAGAGCCTGAAAGTAGCTGGGCAAGAAGTGGACAAATTTGCACACAGTGATTCCAACCCCTTCTGAGCTGGCAGGTGACCAACCCCTGTCAGAGGACCCAGGAAGTCTTGACAAAAGGCCCAGCGGTAGGAAATCAAACACACACTGTGGTAGTAGAGAGACCAGATGAGGAGCATGGCCACTGCACCCAGCCCAGTCATCAAAGAGAGACAGAGCTTCTAGGCCACGATGGTGGCAGATTCCAGTCCTTGACCTGACCCAGAGAGGTGACCTCTGTGAGGAACCCTCTTGGCTGAAGTAGCACCAAGGTGGTGATCTTTGTTAGACATGTAAAAGCATCTGTAGTCAGACGGTTTGTTCTAGCCATCTTCTGAGGCATGACTGAGGGCCTGTGAACTCTAACGGAGATGTTTTGTTTGACTTCTTAAAAAGGACCACTTATGCACAAGAAGCTCAAAGACTTGGTGCCCCCTACTCCCCTTTTGAATAATTATTACTAATAAAATTCTAGGTGTAAGGAGTGATAAAATAGTAAAAAATAGAATTTAAAATATGGTGGGCTTCAGATGCATAGATACAGACAGATTAGTGGTTAGCACAGGGGATGGGGAGTACAGGTGAAGGGGATTGAGAAGTACAAACTTCTAATTATAGAATAAATACAGCATGGGGATGCAATGTATAGTATGCACAATATAGTCAAAAACATTTACTTGACTTTGTAAGGTGATAGATGGTAACTAGACTTCTTGTGAACATTGCTCAATGTATCACTACATAGAACCCCTGAAACTACTATCATATTACATGTCAATTTCACCTCAGTAAATAAACATAAAAAGAAAAGAACAATGATGGATTTTTAGGAGCCTCTACTGAAGTTGAATGGCACTGTCACCCCTAGAAGATGAAACATGAACTTCAGCCTTAATCCTTAGCCCTTTTCTCAGAAGCCTGTTTATTAGATATATTGAGCCAAAGTAAAAACTGGACTTTTTCTGCTCCAAAATTATATGATCGTTGAATACAACAAAATGATTTTCTGAATTTGGTAGAATTAAAGGGCCAAAAGCAGAACACAGAGGATGCAATGCTGGAGTGAATCCCAAAGGATGTGTGTAAACTAGTCAGGATAACAAAGGGCAGGATTACTTAGACCCAGAGAGGCCATAAAAGATAATATCCCGGGATCTTCATCAGAGAGATGTAAAAATATTTTGTGCTCACAAAAGTATCTTTTAATGCTGACTATATATTGTGTCACAAAAACAAAACCTACAGATTATAGTTTATAAGTTGAAAAATACAAATGTAGACATTCTGAAAATCATAAAAATAGGTAACACTGAACTTTTACTAGTGGCCAGGCAGCACGTTAAATGTTTTCCATGAGTTGCCTCACTGGATTGTCTAGTGGTCCTGCTAGGTAAATAACGTTATTACTCCCCCACTCTGAATGAGAAAGCTGAAATCTGACAGACTTGATGCTGGATTTATGACTAGCTCCTGAACTCACCCTCGTGACTATGATTATACATCATTACATGGCCTCATAGATATCACTTTCTCCAAAGATAATCAACATATTAAGATCCCCAAGAATATTTATCACCAAAGCACATAAAATACCAGAATTAACGTCTTGAGGATCCTGGGAAGATGGCGGCATAGGAGGACGCTGGGCTCACCGTGCGTCCTGCTGATCACTTAGATTCCACCTACACCTGCCTAAATAACCCAGAAAACCGCCAGAAGACTAGCAGAACGGAGTCTCCAGAGCCCAGCACAGAGGAGAGGCCCACGGAAGAGGGTAGAAAGTGCAGAGAGGCGGTGCGCACTCCACGGACTGGCGGGAGGGAGCCAGGGCAGAGGGGCAGCCCACCGGCCAAGCAGAGACCCCGAGTCTGGCTGGCAAAAGCGGAGGGGCCGGACGGAGTGTGTTCTGACAGCAAGTGGGACTTGACATCTGGAAGGTTATAAACTAACAGCTCTGCTCGGAGAACGGGAGGGCTGGAGGACAACGGGAGGGAGAGTTGTTGAGCCCCAGACGACAGAGTGCATCTTGGTGGGGAACAAAGGCGCTCTCCAGCGCCATCTCCCTCGCCCATCCCCCAGCCAAAATCCCAAAGGGAACCAGTTCCTGCCAGGGAACTTGCTTGCACCACGCAAACACCCAACGTGTACTTCTGCGGATCCATCCCTCCGGCAGGTCTGACTCCCTCCCAGTGCCGCAGGGCCCCTCCCAAAGCGGATCTCCGAAGGAAAAGCGAGCTGAGCCTGCCCCTCCCGCCCCTGTGCACCTTGCCGATCCACCCCAGCGAATACGCCAGATCCCCAGCACCACAAGCCTGGCAGTGTGCAAGTAGCCCAGACGGGCCACGCCACCCCACAGTGAATCCCGCCCCTAGGAGAGGGGAAGAGAAAGTACACACCAGTCTGACTGTGGCCCCAGCGGTGGGCTGGGGGCAGACATCAGGTCTGACTGTGGCCCCGCCCACCAACGCAAGTTATTCAAGACAGCAGAGGGGAAGTGCCCCGCAGTTCCGCACCACTCCAGGGACTATCCAAAATGACGAAACGGAAGAATTCCCCTCAGAAAAACGTCCAGGAAATAACAACGGCTAACGAACTGATCAAAAATGATTTAAACAATATAACAGAAAGTGAATTTAGAATAATAGTCATAAAATTAATCACTGGGCTTGAAAACAGTATAAAGGACAGCAGAGAATCTATTGCTACAGAGATCAAGGGACTAAGGAACAGCCAGGAGGAGCTTAAAAAAGTGCTATAAATGAGCTGCAAAATAAAATGGAGACAACTATGGCTCGGATTGAAGAGGCAGAGGAGAGAGTAGGTGAACTAGAAGATAAAATTATGGAAAAAGAAGAAGTTGAGAAAAAGAGACATAAAAAAATCCAGGAGTAGGAGGGGAAAATTAGAGAACTAAGTGATGCACTAAAGAGAAATAATCTATGCATAATTGGTATTCCAGAGGAGGAAGAGAGAGGGAAAGGTGCTGAAGGTGTACTTGAAGAAATAATAGCTGAGAACTTCCCAGATCTGGGGAAGGAAAAAGGCATTGAAATCCAAGAGGCACAGAGAACTCCCTTCAGACGTAACTTGAATTGAACTTCTGCACGACATATCATAGTGAAACTGGCAAAATACAAGGATAAAGAGAAAATTCTGAAAACAGCTAAACGTTCTCTAACATATAAAGGGAGACCTATAAGACTCGTGACCTATAGGTCACTATAAGACTCGTGACTGATCTCTCTTCTGAAACTTGGCAGGCCAGAAAGGAATGGCAGGAGATCTTCAATGTGATGAACAGAAAAAAATATGCAGCCAAAAATCCTTTATCCAGCAAGTCTGTTATTTAGAATAGAAGGAGAGATAAACGTCTTCCCAGAATTAACGTCTTGGCACAAGTTGTAAAAGTGTGTATCTGGGCTCTCAGATCTTTTTCACTTTTTTGCTTTTTGGGTTTTCTGTTTGTTTTGGTTCTTTTCTTTTTTTTTTTTTTTTTTACATTTATTTATTTTTGAGACAGAGAGAGAGCATGAACGGGGGAGGGTCAGAGAGAGGGAGACACAGAATCTGAAACAGGCTCCAGACTGCGGGCTGTCAGCACAGAGCCCAATGCGGGGCTCGAACTCACGGACCGCGAGATCATGACCTGAGCTGAAGTCGGCCGCTTAACCAACTGAGCCACCCAGGCGCCCCTCTTTTCTTTTTTTTTTAATGTTTATTTTTGAGAGAGACAGACTGTGAATGGGGGAGGGGCAGAGAGACAGGGAGACTCAGAATCCAAGGGAGGCTCCAGGCTCCAAACTGACAGTACAGAGCCCCGACACGGGGCTCGAACTCACCGACCGAGAGATCATGACCTGAGCAAAGTCAGTTGCCCAACCAACTGAGCCACCCAGGCACCCCTTTTTAAATTTTTTTTTAATGTTTATGTTTGTTTTGGTTCTTTACAATTTGGGGTGCTTTTTAAAATTTTTTATTTACTTTGGGGGGGGCAGGGTAAGGGGTAGAGAGGATCTGAAGCAGGTCCTGTGCTGACAGCAGAGAGCCCAATGCGGGGCTTGAACCCACGAACCAAACCATGAGATCATGACCTGAGCTGAAGTTGGATGCTTAACCAACTGAGCCACCCAGGTGGTCCCAATTTTTGGTGCTTTTAATCCTTTATTTTTTCCTCTTCATTTTCCCCAGATCGTATGCAGACTGCCAGTTGTACTTTCTGAATCTATACGTTGGGCTTAGTAGAAATGGAAACCAGAAAAAAAAAGATGTTTTGATGTTCTAAACTTTTTTTTAACCTCAGATTTTTTTATACAACTATAATCATTATATATACAACTTTGAGTCCTGCTTTATTCACTCAAATTATAAGCATTTCTGACATTATTAAACACACTTACAAAAACATTTAATAGTTCATTCTATTCTCTCAGGTGGATAAATCATAGGTCTGTAACCAACTCACCATCATGTGACTAAAGCTACATTTGAAGTATAAAGGTTAACCTAAATCTTACTTCAGCTCTAGAGACCTAGGAACTAATCACTGGGTACTGCTCTCAGAGTTGGTACCTAAAAGGCTATTGCAATCAGTGAATTATATAGCATGTCACACTTGATCAATTTTTACCATATTAACAGTAATTACACATTTCTCGAGTTTCAGAGAGAAAGCAAATAATTGACCACAGCTGGCAATATTTTATTTTACATGGAGCACCACAGCTGGAGGAATGCCAGCCTAACCTTGAACAGGGCTTTAATTGACTGCAAACATTTAGGGGCAATGTCTTGTGCTGCCTAACTTCTTTGCTAACTTTCCATTTGGTATCTGAATATTTTCAAAAGTACACAGAGGAATCACATAGCCTTTACTGAGGCCCAAGAAGAACCCAGGAGCCCAACTAGCTTTATTCCAAGAATGCAAAACAATCCTGATCATGTGGGATATATCATAGGCATTTCTAAATGCCTATGGAAATTGGAAACTCATTTGATCCCCTCAGGTTTTACAGCTGCTTCAAATCGGTAAGCAAGGACAGTCATTTCAGAGTAGATGTTTTGAATACCAGTAATTCTTGCCACAAGATTTTTATAAACAAGAATGAAATAAAAAATGAGAAGAGCAAAAAAGAAATAAAAACTTTTCCTACCATGTAGGTTTACAACCTCTTCCTGATAGTCACCATATTTTACTCGAGTTAACTGATTAAACACAAAAGTGTTCCATGAGGGAACGTGTGTGTGGTGCAGCTTTATTAATATCATGCTTATCCATTCCGCATTCGTAGCTGCAATAGTTTCATTATTAGAAAGAAATGTCAAATCCATTCGAGCCTCACAATCCATAGAATTTGAATCAAGCTATTCTGTGATTTCGATTTTAATTTTCCTAAATTTCCAGTGATTGGTTTTCACTAGGCACTGTAAGCAAAAGGGAAAAAAATGATCATAGGAAATATTTTCTAGGATACATCCTTGATTTACTAAAAATAGAGACAGAAGCAAAGAACCCAGTCTTATGACAGCTGCTTTCTACTCGACAGAACAAAGGATGCTGCTGTCTACAGTAAAGGCACTTACGGTCCACACTTGAAATAACAAAAATAATCCTTAAAAAATTAAAATAATACAGTATGGCATACCCTAACTTAAAACATAATTAGGGATCAATTGGAATCAGCTGATGAAAATATTTTCACTTATAATAAATAGCCATATACATATGTGAATATACACACATACACTTCCCAAACTCTAGCCTGCTATGATGTTGATTTTAAAACGGATAAATCAGCATTTTAGAGCTTGTATATATTTTCACTATTATTATTTACTTTCCATTTTATAATGTACGCTTACGATGTCTATTTGATGAACTATTTGAGTAGTCTTCAAGCTTTTACTTTACGATGTCTATTTGATGAATTCGCACTTTCCTTTCAAAATCTTACTTTTCACAAAATGTTGACAGATGCCTTTAAATATGCCTCCAGATTCCATGGGCCCATTTTTTGTGGCCCCTCCTGGATTAAGGTGGATGTCACTTCTGCACACACTGTACCACCAGGGAAGGGCAAGGGCTTTAGGGGCAAAAGAATCTGTAGGTATTTTATCCCAGAGATTGTTTTAATAACACTTCAAACTGCAATGTCACTTGGGTCTTAAAAAAATGTGTGAATAATTTTAAGAGGTAAAATAGATGTCAAAACTGTAAGCTCTTAGTAACAAGAGAATAACTTCACACAACTTTAAAATCTGGTAACTTAGGTTCGTGTTACCACGGCACATCTACTTGCCTGCAAATGCAACCTTTATTTTATGTTACTTTTTTTAAACTCAGCTTGCACACCCGCCGTCCCTTCCCTCCACGGGTGTCAAATGGAGTCGTTGTGTTGGTACAGTGTCTTTTGTACCATCAGGTATGGGAATTTAGTAACCTTTTCACCGCCACAATTAGAAATAACAAAGAGGTATGTATTCACTCAGTTTATAAATTCTTAGCATTAATAGTTGGCCCAGGACTGCTAAAGTTATTAGACTGGTTCATATCTGGTTCACTGTGTTACCGCCTTAGTAAAATAAGCATGCAGCTAGGATTCTCATGCTCAAGGCTAGACACCAGTTTATAGGGCAAAAGGCAACAGAGCAATTTAACTTTTAGTTAAGTGGTTTTCCATTAATTGGGCCACACATTCTTATAAGCACCACTGCACACAGTTTGGTTCTGAGAAGATTTGTAAGATTTTTTTGTGTCTTTCGTGCGTTCCAACATACAGCTTATACTTAATTTAGCAGATGACAGTTATACAAGACTTTTCTTAATTGCTTTTTATGCATAGTTGGAAGAAATAGCAGGCGGCCTTTAAGTGAAGATTTTGTGGAAATGGTAAGCCGAATGTGCCCCCTTTCCTGTGTTTACTGTTGACAATTCCATGAGCATGCCAAAGCAGCTTCGGGCCATAGAAGGCAGGGTCAACCAAACTGCACGCACAACTACTTTTATCAGTATACGCAACAGAAGGGCGAAATTAGTTGTGATGTATTTGCCTTGTGTACTTACAGCAGAACACGAGGGATGGGAAAGTCTAGCCAGTTTTCCCGAAGTTGAGTTAAATCTTGTGGAAAGTCACACATTTAAGCTATTTTGTTTTCCATTAGTGGCTGATGAAAAGTTATCCATTTTCTCAACTCTGCAAACTTTCACAAAACAATACTTGGTTGGTAACAGTAAAATAAAGACTTTCTTCCACCTCATATTCATTCAAGGTTTTCTTATTTAAAGGTCATCTTTTTTTGTTTTTTTTTAACCAAAGGCAGGCAAACAAAGCTAAGTATCAAACAAGGGTATTTTGTGGGTGACATAGTCAACAACGGTATTTGGGCAGCCACAGCATACTCAATTGCTTAGCTGCTCATCGTAGTTCAAATGCAACTGGTAAGAGACAACCCCAAACGTGTGAATAACGACACACAGGTAAACTGATGGGACCGGGAGGGCAGAGTGCAAGAAGGTCTTGGGGTGGACTCTGGCTCTGTAAGAGGCAGTTCTGAGGCAATTCCCAGGCACAGGCTCCCTGTCCTGCTGACACAGTCTTTCCCTGGAGCCCTTTGGCACCAGTGCCTGTGACAGCTCAGAGCTCACCGTGGCACCTCCAGGAATTGGGCCATGAGATGAGCCACGGCAGGAGGGATGGGTCTGTATGGCAGCCGCTTGGCATGTCCCAGCCAGAAGGAGGAAGGGATGGGTCACTTTGCAGAGTTCAGGCTTGGCACTGTGGACCTCCCGCATGATAACACTTCTTAACGACTTAGATTTGATTGTGGACATCGCTGTTGGCCGAGGACTGCAGAAAGCAGACTTCATAAGTGAACAGCTGTCCTGCCGACTGTTCCACCTGCCCTATTTCATTTACCTACCAAAAATTTTACAAGGAGAAGAATTTGCCATGACATTTTCTTCCGGCGCTATCAGCAAGGTCTCTTGAATCATCCCAGTATAATCCTAATCTAGTCTTTGCCTCTTTTTCTCTAAAATGTTTTTGTTTTATCATTAATGTAGGCCTTTAGGGCTTAACACTCTAATGTCAAGCAACCAAAAAGTATTCTTTTCAACCCTTAAAGTGCTTATGTTGGCTCATCTGTTTTGTTTATCATTTTCTGCTACCTTCTTCATGCCTACCTTTTTTTCCCTGGATTAGATTTTTACTCAAATACTACCAAGCTTCAAAAGAAGTATTTCAGGAATTATATGTATGAGGGTAGTAGAGGTCAGAAATCCCATAAAGATAAGATACAAAAACTTCTAGGTCACTGACCCTTGTTAAAAACAGAAGAATCTGAAGAAAGCGGTCTGAAATAAGATGGAAACTCATTCATACAAAATCTGCTCATGGAAAATTTCTTATAGCGTCGACTGCTGAGTTGACTCTGGCATTCTTCACATTGCGTAGTTACAGATGTCATTTCCTACAAATCTTACCTTGTAGCCTAATAATCTCCTTCCTGAATTCCAAAGTTATTTCAATACCTGTGTATTTTTTAAAAGCTGAATGAATGAATGAAATTGTTTAAGAATAATACAACTTTCACTGCATTTGCAAGTACTGATTATGTATACTGATCTATATTCCATAAGGAACAGGTAAAAAATTTTGGAAGGCCAGCATAACAAATTACTTTCCCCTTACAGTACAGTATCTGTTTCTCACACCTTGTTGAAATTGTCTCTAATGTGGCTGACACCATGCATAAATATGGTCTTGTCAGGATCCTAAACCCTCAGATTGTGTCTAATTATAGTTGACACTTAGAACTTTTCAGCCAGATTAGCCAGCACTTCTGTTCCTTGCTTATTTGCAAAAATGTGATTTTAACTCTGGGAAAACATCTCCCAGCTGAAACCTAAAGTCAAGGTCTTAATCCACAGGCAAACACCACGTTTGGCCACATTTCATGTATGTTTTAAAAGCCTGGTCTGTTCATTGATTGGAATGATTCAGTGGTAGCCATATAATTGTTTCTCACAGGCCACTAAGAAATGTAAACTAACTCTGGTAACAAAGTTAAAGTCTGATTTATTAAGACGGCATACATATTTCACATACCTAACTCATTCCTGCACACTCAAATGGGATTAAATAATGCAGCATCACCGTTAACTCTGTAATCCTGCTTTGATATCACCTTCAAAGAGATGTCAACATTGACATATTTACACATATGAAACCATATCCATTATAATACTAATAAATGCCTTTCTAGATACTCCTAATACAACTTTTGTGATTATTGCAAACTTCTGGCAGTACTTTGGCCCAGACTCCAACATCTTTCAACAAGAATCCTGTATTTCCACATATAGTAACTTCTCAACTGAGCATTTCTACTTAATCTTGTTTAGATGCTTTGTCCTGTCTCATTTAAGTAAGTTATGGGATGAAGAACCACTAAAAGGAACAGAAATAGGAATCTTATATAGTTTGGAAATATGTTATTTATCAAATATGTGTTGGTGACTCCTAAATTTGTTATTTTAATTTATTATTTACTTGTTATTTGTTTGTTGTACTCCTGTATTTGTTATTTAAATTTGGTATATAGCTTTCTCCTAAATTCTGGACTATGTAGCTTACCACCTATTCAACATCTTCCTGTTGAGTAATAAGTATTTCAAACTCAATACAGCCAAATCAGAACTTTTATTTCCCCACAACCACCCACCCAATTTTCCTCTTTTCCTAGGCCCTCCTCGTCCTAGTAAATAAACCTATCAATGTGGCTCAAGTCAGAAAATTACTTGTTACTGTTGACTCTTGTCTCTTTCCAGCTCCATACATCCAACCCATCAGCTAGTCCTATGGTTCCAAAATCTAATATGCATCTTAAGTCTGTCCACTTCCCTCCATAACCACCCTAATCCAAACCACCATCATCTTTCACCTGGAATATTGCAACAGGCTCCTTTCTCTAATCATGCTCCCAACCTCATACCAATCGTTCTTATAGAATCAGTCATCTTTTAAAAACAAATCTGATCCTGTTATTCTCCTGCTTTGAACATGCTAATGGTTTTGCATATCACATTGCATAAACCCAACTGCATTATATGGCCACCACGACTCTCCATACATGCCCTGCTAACTTCTTTAACCTATTGCCCACCTCTCTCTCCATTCCCCATTCTACTACCTCCACAGGTCCTCCAACGGGCAAGGTAATTTCCAGCTTGAGACTTTTTGAATGACCCTGCAACCCCACTGGACCGCTAGCCCCAAGTCAAGCAGAGCAGGTTCCTTCTTATCCTGTTGGAATCAATTCAAATATTTCTTCCACAGAGAACATTTCCCTAACCACCAACCACTAATTCATGTTTTTTGAGCCCTAAAACCTATGCAGTTTGGAAGAATCTATTTATGGAAAGTAATTTTTTTTTAATCTTAAATTCGCAAACTTTACAAAAACATATGATCATGGGATGCCTCAGGACCTTGGGAGAGGCCAGGACATGTGAAGGATGCTGAAGCTTAGTCTTGTTAGCTTCACACTGATTCTACCTTTATGACTACCCTTGTTCAGCAGAAAGTCACCTACTCCCTGCCACCTCCCTCTCCACCTCCACCTGCACCCCTAATATTATTGCATCTTATTTTTCCTTTTAGCACTTCTCACAATATGTCACTTGCCTTATCTGCTTCCTGTATCCGATGGTACAACAGGACAGAGACCGTCCAGAATGCCCACCACCAAACAGCATCTGGCACAGTAGCACTCAGTAAAAATTTGCCTTTAAATGAATAAATGACAAAGTGTCCTTTAAGATTAACAGTGCTAGATCAATGTAAAGTACTAGATAAATTTAAATTTGCATGTTATTAAAGAAGGCTTGTTTTCCTTCTCTTTCTTCCCTTATAAGAACTGTTTACAGCATCGCAAAATTCCTGGTGCAGAGGAAACAATTGTTATGGCCTTTTCATCTGCAACAAGCCTCAGGAATTTTTTTATGAATATAATTGTATTGTCAAATTGGTTTACACATACAACACCCAGTGGTCATCCCAGCAAGTGCTCTCCTCAGTGCTCATCACCCATTTTTCACTCTCCCCCACACCCCATCTACCCTTAGTTTGTTCACCGTATTCAATAGTCTCTTGTGGTTTGCCTCCCTCCCTCACTGTATCTATTTTTTCCCCTTCCCTTCCCTCATGGTCTTCTGTTCATTTTCTCAAGACCCACATATGGATGAAAACATCTAACATCTGTCCTTCTCTAACTGGCTTATTTCCCTCAGCATAATACCCTCCAGTTCCATCCACATTGCTGAAAATGACATGATTTCATTCTTTCTCGTTGCCAAGTAGTATTCCATTGAATATATAAACCACATCTTCATTATCCATTTATCAGTTGATGGACATTTAGACTCTTTCAATAATTTGGCTATTGTTGAAAGCGCTGCTATAAACATTGGGGTACACGTGCCCCTATGCATTGGCACTCCTGTATCCCTTGGGTAAATTCCTAGTATTGCTATTGCCAGGTCATTTTTTATTTTTTGAGGAACCTCCACACTGTTTTTCAGAGAGGCTACACCAGTTTGCATTCCCACCAACAGTGCAAGAGGGTTCCCGTTTCTCCACATCCTCACCAGCATCTATAGTTTCCTGATTTGTTCATTTTAGCCACTCTGACCGGTGTGAGGTGTTAGCTCAGTGTGGCTTTGATTTGTATTTCCCCGATGATGAGTGACGTTGAGCATCATCTGTCTGTTGGCCATCTGGATGTCTTCTTTGGAAAAGTGTCTATTCATGTCTTCTTCCCATTTCTTAACTAGATTATTTGTTTTTCAAATGTGGAGTCTGGCAAGTTATTTATAGACTTTGGATACTAGCCCTTTATCTGATATGCCATTTGCAAATATCTTTTCCCATTCCGTCGGTTGCCTTTTAGTTTTGTTGATTGTTTCCTTTGCAGTGCAGAAGCTTTTTATCTTGATGAGGTCCCAATAGTTCATTTTTGCTTTTAATTCCCTTGCCTTTGGGGATGTGTCAAGTAAGAAATTACTGTGGCTGCGGTCAAAGAGACTGTTGTCTGCTTTCTCCTCTAGGGTTTTAATGGTTTCCTATCTTACATATAGGTCTTTTATCCATTTTGAGTTTATTTTTGTGTAGGGTATAAGAAGGTGGTCTAATTTCATCTTTCTGCATGTTGCTGTCCAGTTCTCCCAGCACCATTTGTTAAAGAGACTTTTTTCCATTGGATGCTCTTTCTTACCTTGTCAAAGGTTAGTTGGCCATACATATGTGGGTCCAATTCTGGATTCTCTATTCTATTCCATTGGTCTTTGTGTCTGTTTTTGTGCCAATACCATACTGTCGTGATAATTACAACTTTATAGAAATCCTCAGGAATTTTTAAGACCACAACCTAATTTCCAGAGACAAAAAAAAAAAAAAAAAAAAAAGGCAGTTTTCCAAGAGGGTTGGTAACCTGGGTCAAAATCACCATCCTCTGTGTTTTGGAGGAAGATCTCTCCTTCAACATGGCTTCTGACTATTTGACACTAAACAGGGGCCAGGGTATTAGCATTCTCCATGGAGCTCTGGACTTTTTCTAGGCTCAAGCCTATCTTTGCATACAGTTGCGTGCCATTGTCTCATTTATTCATGAGGTTTTTTTAGTCAGCCTGGCCTCATCACACAAGACATTTTCCCACTGTCCAGGCTGTGGCTCTGAGAAAAGGATCAAGTCAAGGGCCTGTGGTTTGTCTCCAAGGAGGGCTAACACCTGAACCCAGGCATATTTGAAGCTATCACATTCCTTCCTGAGTGGAAAGGAGAAGAGTAGGACTTCTAAAGATACCAAGACTTATTAAGATAATATCCAATCTAAGTCTAAAATACTTCTAGATCTGCCTATTTAAGTGTGAGGTGTTGAACAAGTACTTTTAAAAAAGTATAACCTTTATAATTGTAGCTAAATATTTCATGTAATTTGACATTTTATTGTGCTAAAACCTGCAGTGGAAATTGCCAATAGCAGAAATTATTATTAAATTCTAGAATTATCTTACAAAGAGATGATTTAATGTCTTCCAGAATACTCTTTTTTAATGGGATAGATAGATGATAGATAAACCACTATCTTACATAGATTATATTAGGTTTTACCTGGACAAGATAAGAATTAGTGAGGTTGAGGGGGCGCCTGGGTGGCTCAGTCAGTTAAGCGGCCGACTTGGGCTCAGGTCATGATCTTGTGGTCCATGAGTTCGAGCCCCACGTCAGACTCTGTGCTGACAGCTCAGAGCCTGGAGCCTGTTTCAGATTCTGTGTCTCCCTCTTTCTCTGACCCTCCCCTGTTCATGCTCTGTCTCTCCCTGTCTCAAAAATAAATGTTAAAAAAAAATTAAAAAAAAAAAGAATTAGTGAGGTTGCTCTTAGGTCTAGAATGCCTGAAAATCTTGTCTGCCTTCCACTGAAAGTCCCTAAAAGTCCTCAAAAAAGAATAAACTGCACAAACCTAGAAATGAACTCAAGGTTCTTTTATATTTATACGATACATTCCATTTGTTGAATGGCTCAGGATCTATGCCATTTATTTATGACAGGTTCAGCAGTCAGCTGGCTATTTCATGGTTAAATTAACCTGAGCTAGGTTAATTATGCTGGCAATTGAACCTCATTCCTATGCCTTGCAGATTGAACCTAGTATAACTATATTCGCCTCTAAGCTACAGTATTTCAAACACAAACTTCTGGCTGGGAGCAGTTTCAGAATCAATTTACATTCAAATAAAAAGGGACTCCAGTGAGAGGCACATTAAGATGTTTAAGTTATGGGGCATGTGGGATTCATCAGGCAGGGAACGCAGTTGTAAATCAAGCTTCTGGTGAATGGGTTAAGCACACAAGAGGGTTTTAGTACATGCGCAACTCTTCCTAGTATCCTTTTTTTTTTTAATAATATTTTTAAAATAGCAACTGCCAACCATATTTATAGTTTTTCATTATTACAAGCATGCCAGCTTTAAAAATAGTGGCTAATTAGCAGTAGGAATACATTTCAATACACTAAACTAGAATGAATGGGAGGGGAGGTAAGAGAGGAATGAGACCAGCAGTTTGAGGGACTTTTAAAAGAATTACTCTTTGTTCTTATTTCTTTCGTAGATTCTACCATCTTGTATTATACATGGATTTTCCCTGCTGGATCATCCTAAAGAATGTGCCTTTGCAGGCAAACAACAACAACGAAATATTACTGGGTGGTCAAATGGGCCCTATGAATAACTTCTTAAATGGGGCAACTAACGTCTCCCTTTTCTGGCTTCCTTCAATCCCCTATTCTCTAGGCAACTTCTAGGGCCTCTTTCAGTTCTAGATTGATACTAGGAAATGGTAATTTGATATCTTTCCCAAGCCCTTGCATTTTATTCCTGAAGAGAACAATATTCTACCCAATAGATTACTCTCTAATGGTAAAATTTTAAGGCAAAGTCCTATTTAAGCACAAGCCTAAACTCTCAGTAGTTGTCTCTTTGCCACCAAAATTACCTATTTCCATAAGTCCAAAAAACTATAAGATAATT
Source organism: Acinonyx jubatus (assembly GCF_027475565.1). Classification (NCBI taxonomy): domain Eukaryota; kingdom Metazoa; phylum Chordata; class Mammalia; order Carnivora; family Felidae; genus Acinonyx; species Acinonyx jubatus. The sequence goes on from NC_069381.1 coordinate 167,784,682, forward strand.
GAAACTAGTTAGTGAGAATTTGATTAGACCCACAAAGGTAGGCAAACTACAGCCCAAAGGCTAAATCTAGCCTACCTCCTGTTTTTTGCAAATAAAGTTTTATTGGAACACCACCATGCTCGTTCATATATGTATTATCGGTGCCTGCTTTTAAGCCTCAAGGGCAGAGCTTGCAACAGAGGCTGTATGGCCCACAAAGCCTTAAATATTTACTATGCAACCCTTTACAGAAAGGTGTGCCAACTCCTGGATTAGGTTGTTCCCTTTTGCGGCTAGCTCACAGGTTATCTTCTATTTTTCCAGTATGTGCTAGCCCAAGCCTTTATGAGTTATCCTTATTTCCCAAGTTTCAGTAAAAGCTGCCTCTGTTTAGAGAGCCCTCAGTGTGCAGCCTGGAATGCAGAGCCTGCACTTTTCAAATATAAACACTTTGTCTCGATATAATTTTAGTACTTCTGGAACTCCCTAGGAAATGAAAAACACCAAGAAGCTCCTCTGACAAAATTCTGCTCATATTGAGAACACATATCTTTGCAAGAGGTCCCTTCTTGCTCACCTAAACAATGAACAATAACCTTTCTGGGGGACCAGAATTTTACCAATACCATTAAAAAAACTGTTGGCTTACTTGTTTTGCTCCTTTACGTGAAATTACCTCTTAGTTACCATGAATAACAGTAAAGTATAAAAACCCAGTTCCAAAGTTGGAAGAATAAGTGAATCAATTTGGAAGTTCACATCTGCATAGAAATAACCAGCGTAAAGATGTTATGCTTTTTATAAGTTTACCATCCTTTATATTAAAAAGTGGTTGGAGAAGCACTTGGGTTTTTTGATTTCCAAAACAAATCATATTTGGAAGAAAACAAATTTTTAAAAATTTTTTTCTAATGTTTATTTATTTTTGAGAGAGAGAGAGAGATCGCATGAGTGTGGGAGAGGCAGAGAGAAAGGAAGACAGAATCTGAAGCAGGCCCCGCGTTCTGAGCTGTCAGCACAGAGCCCGACTCAGGGCTCAAACCCACAAACAGCAAGATCATGACCTGAGCCAAAGTCATATGCTTAACTGAGACACCCGGGCACCCAAGAAAAAAACAAAATTTTACCAGTGATAATAGTATTTGTAGAATTATTATGTAGTTTTTTCAGAATCTTATTTTTTTTTTTTTTTATGGAATGAGTATTCATCTGGTCTCCTGACCATGCTACTGTCTAAGCACATTTGCTAAGGAAGAGGAAGAAAAGAAAAAAGATTTCAGTCTTCAACCTGAGAATGCAGGAAGGAGATTTTTGTTGGGTTTGTCATCTTAAAGATGACAGAGGGAGAACAGAGCAGGATGTAGGATCTCTTGGAAGCGGCCTTTTCTTCTTTTGACTGGGTAAGCACTCACTAGAGCCCTATTTGAGAACTGTGCACCTTACAGAGAAAATTCCAAAGTAAAAGGTCAAATAATTCTGATATTTATTAAGCCCCTACCATGCTCCAGGCAGTGCTCAACAGGCTCTGCCCAGCTCAACTCACCTGATCTTAAAACTTGGAGAGCAGGCTAAACAGTCAGAAAGTTTCAAAGGAAGAATCTGAACCCAGGTGCCCTAACTCCAAAGATCCTTTCAAGGTGTGATAAGGGGACCATTTTGATGATTGAATGTTTCTAAGGAGGGAGTGTGGAAGCTGTGGTTTTGGGCTGTTGGTATTGGGTACACAGGAGAAGCTAAAGACAAGACTGCCTGAACTAATGATTTGAAAGAAATTCAGATGAGCTTCATGGATATTGACCAGAGGCTTTAAAGAATGTCACTCTCTTCCATTTGCTCCATGCTTGATTTTCTAGCAATTCTGAATACTTCCTACAGGACTGTATTTGATTTAATGAGCAGAACAATATGAAAAGAAGCAGAATAGGTGAGAAGGAACAAGAGGCAAAGAGATAAATGTGCACAGACAGGACAACGCAGCCTTTGTGGGTATATTTCTGAGCTTCGTGGTTCTTTTTAAAGCTTTGATACCTCACTTGGAGTTATAAGTCGCAGGGAAAGAGTTTTTCAGTAGGCATTTTGTTTATATTCATCTATTCTTTTGTCCAGTTAAGTCATAACTATTTACCTCAAATTCTGTTCTTAATACTAGTGCAGGGATCCTATCTCTGAGAAGCCCTGATTCCCCCAGAGTCACCAAAATAATGTAGAGATAAAATTAGAGGGAACGAGATCAACTTGATTAGCGTTATTTGCCATCCAGTATAGACAAGAAATACTTGGTTCTCTGTTTCACAGACTGTTTACCATCCCAAGCTATCCTAAGCTTCAAGTATCACCTTGACCTACCCTTGCTGTTGCCTCAAGTTTTCCTAAGACCCAACCCTGCAATCCCACTCAATGCCATTTCATGATGTTAAGTGTCTGTGGAGGGAGTGCTGGCTGTTTGGAAGGGTAGCCCCAGCACTACCATGCTACTAAGACATGCTGTTCCCCTTCACAGCCTGGAAATTAGTGGGCAGTTCTGTTCTGCATTTCCTTTCACTTCTGATTTGGCCTCCTCAGCCCACACATCCTTCCCTTTCCGGACGGGCACACTTCCTTGAGCGTGCCCTTCCCTTCTTCGTAGTTCCTTGACTTCTCAACACCCGCCATTCAAAGTAGAAACAACAAATAATGGTTACACTTTACCCAAAGAAACCCCAGCTTTAGGTGTCTTTCAACGTGTTGAATCCCCGTCATAATAAAAATATTTAATGAAAGAAAAGCAAGAGGAATTAGGTCATGTAGAATCATTTTGTTTCTCAGCTGTGGAGGATGCTGGTGGCAGGAGGGATTAAGGGAAGATGTAAGAATGAGAAAAGAGAGTTCTCAGTGGAAAGCAGCCAACCTGGTTTTATTTGTAGTAACCATCAACCTTCAATTTCAACTTTCTTCCTGACCTTGTTAAGTACTTTCAACGCCATACTTCTCTCCAAATTCAAGGGAAAACGGACACTTAGAGGGAAAATACCTTTTTTTTCCCTCCTGAGAATCATGTAACTTTAGTAATGCCAAAACAAAAGAAACTATTAATGCCAAAAGAATCACTTTATTCACTTACCTGCTCATCCTCTATAAGAATCATTCCATGAAATTTTAATTTTATAGGCAAGGAAAACTGAAGAGCAAAAATGACAGTACTTGGGATCAGATTGGAACTATATTACATATGCTTTCTGGCATTCAGTCGGTAGACCTCAGTTTAAGAAAAAATTTTAGTAGTCCACTCCGTGCCTGACACTATGCTTTTTCATAATGTCAGGATGCGTTGATCTTTCTCAGTATTTGCAATGGTTGAAAACATATAACTTAAGAAATAAAGAGAGTCTGAGGCCCAGCTCCGCTCCTTCCATAACTTGATTTTTTCATCCATAATATAGAAATACCTACTTCACAGACTTCCGAGGGTTATATGAGGTTATACACATGCATGTATTTTGTATAGAGCTCTAGCCACTGTTAGATATTATTACCCAGAGAGATAACTATCAAAAGGTACAACTATACCATTTTTTATTAATACAGCTGGGAACCATATTCAAAAATTCTATCAGATTTCACTAACAGTATTAGAAATCTCTGCTTTATCTCATTTTTACCATCTTCTTGAATGCTCATACTAAGTAATAAAATTCACAGTCTAAATAAATACCAATGTTGAAATACTTATTTGTCATTTTACTTGCTGAAAAAATAATAGCAAGTAATTTCTTGCAGAAGGCAATAAGTAGTGCTATTTACTCACAGTGATTGTAATTTTTGTATTTGCCTTCTTAATACATAACAGATGTGGAGACCCATGGATCTGTCCCACGCCACCCCCAATGCTCAGTGCAACATATGGCACCGAGTCAGATTACACTCTGTATGTGACACAGTAAAATACTCACATATCTGCAAAGAGACTCCAAGTTTGCTGTTATTTTAATTTTTGCTACTCAGCACGCACCTAACATTTTGTTCCTGTTACTTGGCTGGGGAAATTAAAATCCTGAAGGTGAACAAAAGTTTTCAAAGAAATTTTAAGTGAATTTTATAGATCTCAAGGTCACTGACAAGGATGCATATAGATTAAAATTTTAGTGGCTTTCAAAGTGAGTACCTGTCAGAAAAGCCTGTAGAGAGGCACTAATAAGATGCATTTGTATTATGGCAATTGCAGAGTAGAAATGATTTTGCAGTCTGATTAGAAACATGACCACCATAAAAATCATGTTATCTCCCAAAAGAGGCTTGCACATAATTAATGAAGACATTGCAACTATCAAACTGAATGCCAAAAGTACTTTATTCATGGACCTCATACCATTAGCAACTTTAACTGACAGAGCCTCACACAGATAAACAAAATCAACCATTGCCAGTGCAGATCACTAAAGGGAAGGTGGTAAAGAACACAGCTGAATCCCAAAATCTAGTCCTCTTTTGTTTATAGTTGTATATGTACTGTGCATAAATTGTGTCATTCTACGCAGGAGCTAACTTACGGCCACCACTGCCCCCCGCCCCGAAAAAAATACTTCAGGGGCTTGGATACATCTGTGGCTTCGGTTGTACATCAAAATATTTCATCACTTGAAATTCCTCTTACTGTGCTTTGGAATAAGCGATGACATTGTGTGGATTTGAGAAATCGATTCTTTTAAATCTCCCGCAGTCCATTCTTGCCCTTCTTCCCACAGTGAACATGAAAGATGCCTGAGAAACACGGGACAAGGCAGAATTCTACTTTCCACTCTTTAATCCTTGAAGCTCAGTTGGGGCATCAGCATCAGGACGAGAGATCCCAAGGTGTAGTTCTTCCCTTGCGGCACTTCACTCCTGCCCTGTGACACCCAAACTTACCTCTTTAAGGCTGTAACAGTAGCATCTAGAACGATATGCACCTGCCCCAACCATCTGAGAATAAAGCGGGTGGCCAAATTATCGATAGCAACCATACAGCAGCTCAAAAGAGCATGCGGTCTTCATGGAGGCAAGGTTGGAACTCTTTCTTGTGGGATTCCAGAAACTGTAGGGGCTTGGACATCAGCCAGAAGGTTGAGATGGTCACTTACTTTCAAAAGAGAGAATGTAAAGGAATTATTATTTACCATTTGTGGAAATGTTTGTTCTAGACTGAATTTCATTCCCACACGATTGTCCGTGTAGAAGGAAGCACAGCACCATTTTGCTTCATAAATGTTTTATTTTCAGTGTACCATATCTTGGAAATCTGTTCTACTAATATCGAACACGTAAATTGAAGGAAATGAGACATCCAAGTGATTGGCACAAGCTATGAAGAACTTGCTAGAGGAAGGAAGGAAAAGCATCAGTTATTCCCCAAGGTCCCTGGGCACACTGCAGCTTGGGTAGCAAGATTGTGCATTTGGTTCAAAAGTCAGCATAACCTCTCTCCTGGGGCGCCTGGGTGGCTCAGTCAATTAAGCGAAGCATTGGACTTCAGCTCAGGTCGTGACCTCACGGTTCATCAGTTTGAGCCCTGTGTTGGGCTCTCTGCTGTCAGGACAGAGCCTGCTTTGGATGCTCTGCCTTCCTCTCTGTCCCTCCCTTGCCTGCGTGCTCTTTCAAAAATAAATAAAAATATTAAAAGAAAAAAGAATAATCTCTCTCCTGACAACCGTAATTCCTTTTATTAGGCATATTTTACTGAGCATTAAACAGCACATATCCAAATGATCAAGTACAGGCCTGTAATTCAGTCCAGCTTGGGTGTGAGTGCACAAACACATACACACGCTCACGCACACACACACAGGCACACCCTTGCACATTTTATCATGCTGCAAACTACAGCATTTTATAGAGCTATGTATCTTTCAAAAATAATACCCTGGTGCACATGCATACATACTTTCTTTTCCTGGTCAACACATCAAGTCAAGATTTATTTTAAAAGATGCAAAAAAAAAAAAAAAAAAACTTACACCAATGGGTTTAAAGGGAAGCAAACTTAACAGAGGTACGCTGATAACAGCAGATGTCTAGTTACAATTCACTTCCCTAATGCTGATTAATATATTCACAAACAAACCAAATGTATTGTCGAAAGAAAAATGCTACTGTTAACACCCCAACAGCTACTGGTTTCAGTTGTGCTTCTCAATCAGGCAAAATGTTCCTTCCCCAGCTCCTAGCACTATTTATTTTGCTTCCTGCCAATCTTGCAAATAATTTATCTTGTGTGTCGTTTCCTCATAAATGGTTCCTGGTGCTTGATTGCTTTGCCTGTGTGGCATTTGATTTCAAACTGCCATTTTACCTTTATAAACATGCAGAACTTTTAAGCGTGAGGAGAATGCCCAAAAGGCATGTGAAAATGAGGCTGTAATTAGATGAGCAGACTAGGTTTCACAGCATATCTAGCTCTCTGTGTATACCAGAAATCTCTCTTTGCATCCAATACTGCATTCCCAATCTGGGTGCAGAACAGCATATTAACATTTACTCCAGCAAAAAGGCCCTGGTATCAACATGTTTAATTTATTATTATTGCAGAGAATAGTTTTCCCAGGATTAGTGAAACAGAATACATATATTTAAGGAGCTGCACTCAGAACACAATAAAGAAAAAAGAAAGAGGGAAGAGAAAAACAGAAAATGAAAGAGAAAATAGAAGTAATATCAGTTACCACATGATTGTTGTGGTAAAAAATAGAATATGACGTGCAATAGTGCAATTTTCCTTTGCTAGTCCAGCAATGCAAGTCTTAATAGGAAGTCCACTGGTGTTCTTTCTGCATTTCAAGATTTAGTTGCGTGCTTGCCGGGGATTGGAGCTCTTGCCAGACTTCTGACTCTGAGTGGAATCACTATGGCTTGAATCGCTTTTATTGAGTCCAAGATGGCGGAGCTTCATATCCCAGCGCTGTGAAATTCAAAACAGAAAATGCTCACGTGCATGTATCACCAGGGTCAACATTTCTATTATTCTAACAACTAAGTAAGACCTCAAAGTCAGAACTCAAAATCCTTTTCCAAAAGTATAAAATTCATATCCCAGGATAACAAAATTGATGCTACGTGAACATAATTCTCTGATCATAAAAAGCACCAAATTGGCCACCTATAATATATCAGTTATGTTTTCATATCAGACCTTAAACTTAAAATTTCCACATCAAATGGTGACAAAAATATCTATCAAAATCTGCAGGTACTTCCAGAACTAACATACACAAGTCTGGCACTACACAGGGGATCACCAATGGAAGATTTACACAGAGAATTTGAAGGGCTATTCTTCATCTTCTTCTTCTACAATACATCAGAACATAGCCTTTTTTTTTTTTTTTAATTTTTTTTTCAACGTTTATTTATTTTTGGGACAGAGAGAGACAGAGCATGAACGGGGAGGGGCAGAGAGAGAGGGAGACACAGAATCGGAAACAGGCTCCAGGCTCTGAGCCATCAGCCCAGAGCCTGATGCGGGGCTCGAACTCACGGACCGCGAGATTGTGACCTGGCTGAAGTCAGACGCTTAACCGACTGCGCCACCCAGGCGCCCCCAGAACATAGCCTTTTAAAACATATGTGATTTAAGCAGTGAAAAAAATAGAAATTTGGGGGGGAAATGAGATCTCTTAAAAACATATTTCCAAGTAATATCTACCAAGTGCAACAATCACAACAGATAAGGCCCTACACTCATTCTGTTTTACAAAGCCAACATTACCAATATTTCTAATGACCACAGTCAAGTTCACTAATATTTCATAGTAACACTACCAATAGTATACATGTAATATAATAAAAGGAAGTTATATTATTGGTGTTAAACGTAGTGAATAAGGACCACAGCACTACTTCTCAAATTTCAATGAATACAGAAATCACCTGGAGATATTAATATTGCAGATTCTCACTCAATACGTCTGGGCTGGGGCCCAAGATCTTCATATGTAGCAAGCTCCCAGGTGATGCCAATGTTGCTGGCCCCAAGACCACACTTTGAGCAGCAAGGAGCTAATGTCAGATGGCCCAAGCCCAAATTCTAACTCTATCAGTTACCGTGCAAAGTTTCTTGAACTTATTAAACCTCATTTTAATCATTAGCACATTGGAATTAATAGAATATACTTATAAGACTGTTCTGAAGATTAACAAATGAAAAATATCTGAAGGGCTTAGCATATAATTATCATTTTTCAATTACTGAGTGTAATTCTTCGTTTTAGCATACTTTACAATCTTATTGTTTTTCATATTAAAAAACAGTCTGATTCTCAGCTGCCCAAGGCAGACCAAATATTTTGATTTGAACAACCTGCTCTAACAGAGACTTAGGTAGACAACCATCTGTATGGCAAAACCAAAAGAAGGTCTTTATCTCATTCTTATTCTATTCACTGAGCAAAAAGAAGAAAAAAAAATCAGCTGAAAAGGGAAAATCCATAAAACTCTTTTTTACATCCTCAAATTGACAGGAAAACTAAACTAAGGATCTCAATAATTCTAGCCAAAAGAGATTTTCCTACCCAAGATATTTAGCTATGAGTATCTGCAATATCAATTAAAAATTGTTGGGATGCCTGGGTGGGTCAGTCAGTTAAATGTCTGACTTCAGCTCAGGTCATGATCTCACGGTTCATGAGTTTGAGCCCCACATCAGGCCCACTGCTGTCTGCACAGAGCCTGCTTCAGATCTTCTGTCCCAGACTCCCCCTGCTTGCGCTCGCTCTCTCAAAATAAATAAATTAATTTTAAAAAAATGTTCACATTATTGATTTATTTCTTCCCTTTAGCATGTTTACATCCAGACTGAGATATAAAGAATTTCACAACAATTCTATGAGTCCCCTGTAGAAAGCAATGGAAAATGTTTGCCTAAGAAATAGGATAAACAAGCCATGTATCCTGGGTCTTTACATGATGGTAATTGTTTTGGTACCAAAAGAGAAGCAGCAAGCAAGCCTCGTTACATGCTTTGCAGCAGGGATGTTGAAAGCTCTTCCAACTGGTACAGGAATTTAGGACAAATTCCTGTTCTGCATTAGCAAGCAGAAAACCAAATTAAAAGAACAGTAAGAGATTCCAACTTACTGAAGAAGAGCCACTTTTTAATAAACACCAAAGTAACTGAAAATAGATACGAATGGAGAATTCCCACAAGTCTGAACTTGAAATACATCTCACTTTTGACAAATATACCAGGGAAAAAAAGAACTTACTGAAGGGTAGTTTCTCCGTGCAAAATAATGCCCTTTACATTTTTGTAGGTCACTTCAACTCAAATGTGTCTGCTGTGTCAAGTGCCAGATGTATAAGATAAACTGCTCAGGGGTGTTTAACTTACCCTGTAAATGTTTCCCAAGCCTTCAAACTCACAGAAGTTAGAGGATGTATTATGTTTGGTACAATTCCCACTCTTTCTTTTCCCTCCCTGCCCACAACACACACACACACACACACACCCTTTTCAATTCTTTGCCAATCTGCACACACATTCCTTTCTTTGGAACAGATTAGCTTAGTATATAGTAAGAAGAAAAGAAATGAAACCTTCTAACCTTCTATAATAAGGTTATATACCGTGATTTTTAAAATTTTTTTAAGTTTATTTATTTATTTGGAGAGAGACAGCATGAGCTGGGGATGGGCACAGAGAGAAAGAATCCCAAGCAGGCTCTGTCCTGTAAGCGCAAAGCCCAATGTGGGGCTTAATCTCATGAACCATGAGATCATGACCTGAGCCGAAGTCCAGAGTCAGACACTCAACTGACTGAGCCACCCAGGTGCCCCTATTGTGATTTTTAAATGTATCACTTACAGAAACTAAGAATCAGTGGTTTAAAAACAAAGCTACATTACTGCTCTAAGGACCTAATTTGGTCAGATGTCTTATACACAGATGAACATGGTTGCATTTTGTACAGAAGAACTGGTGTCTACGAATTGGGACAACATTGGTAGTTTCCTACCCATCCTTTGTTCTCCCCTCTTGACTCCCAGAACTGCAATTTATGCCCAGCTAAAAAACTGCATTTGCCATCCTCTCTTACAGCTAGAGATGGATATGAGACTAAGACCTAAGTAAAAATTGCTAGATGGGGCACTTGGAAACTTCTTTTTACCTCTTTTTTTTCTCCCTGAAATGTAGGTGTGATACTGGAGGTGGGAAGCCATCTTGCGACCTCCTGGTGAACATGAGCATGGAAGCAATGCCCTTAAAAATGGCAGAACAGCAAGCTAGAAGGAGCTGGAGCCCTAATGATAATGTGGAGCTACCCAACCAGGACTGGACTGACTATAGCCAGACTTCTCATTGTGAGAAGTTAGGCAACTGTAGTTAAATCTCTGATACACTTATAGAGAATTCACTCCTTAAATGAAATTGACATTAAAGACAAACTCAGTTGTTAGAATTTGAGATACACACACACACACACACACACAGAGCTCAGGTTTTAATATTTCTCATGCTGTTAAGGGCAGCTATTTTGTTTAAATGACAAATGTCTGGTTTTCTACTTTATGTATCACTTTGAACATAAAATATAGGCTTACCTTAACTTTTTTACCAAGTCGATCCTTCCATTTCTCAGCAATAGAACCTTCCACCAACAGTAACCTGTATTTTTTAAAGAAGCAACCATTTTTGAAAAATTAAAAGATATTACTGAAAAATACAAGGAATCGTTGCCAAGATTTACTGTTTATTCTACAATGGGACAGCCAGATTTTAGAATAGAAATTCTTAATAATTTGAGTCATAGACTCCTTTAAGAAGAAATGATGTTATGATCCTTCTCCCCAGAAAAATGCACACCCACAAATTGCACACATATATGATATTAATGATATTGAGGGACCCAAATACAACCTATCTGTAATCCCCTAGGAGTTAGATCCCCAGGTAAGAACTCCAGAGTAAGACTTCTAGAGAAATGAAATAAAGAGATGATAGGTATAGCAATTATTCTGAACCTTTAGGGAATGAATTACCTGGAGCGTTCCTCATCTTCATAGCCCATGATGATATACTCCTCATTAACATTAAGTGGAGGACACAGGCAGCCAGAGCTGGTGTAAAGGTTAACGTTTTCCCTTGGAATGTTTACCAGAGAAGCTTTTAGAATCTCCTTCACCTCAACTACTACAGTCACATCATGGCACTTGGTCTTTACTTCTTTAACTTTAGCCCGAATGACTGGATAAAAGAAAATAAAGTCGATATGGTAATATGACACATGATAGATGCCCCATTCAAAAAAGACAGGTAGACTTCTTTCTAGTCAATTCATATCCACTTCCTGCTCAACGAATGGAGAAGTCAATCAGATGTTTGCCTTAGACATTAGTGAATGACACACTTCACAACACACCTGCCCCCTTTAATGTTCAGCCCTGATCCCCTTCCAATTAGTATGTACATATATATTGTGTATACATATATACACATGTATATGTGTGTGTACATGTGTGCATGTACTTCATAGTGAAAAATCCATTTAGAAAATCAAAGGTTGAGTGAATCTGATGTGATTTTCCTCCAAAATTTTATTTGGAATGTGTGCATGCATGTAGTTTCAATTGCTACCAACAGAAGTTTATATTAATTTCACTATATGTAAAGACCTAGTACTTGAACATGCTTTGTTTACTTGTCAGTATTCTTCTATCAGATTCATAGATTTTCTAAAGAGTTGGGGTCTTCAGTGCTTTCAAGTCCTGTTCTACAGTGTCCCCCAACTGTTTCCACCATCTTTCCACCTCCTTACCTTAGTGACTCTTTAGACATCAGCTCCTTTCTTCATTTCAGAGCAGATTATCTTTTATATTTTCCTGTGAGTATACTACACTTTGTTTTTGAATAAAAACTGCTACCACTTGACTTTGTTTCCTCCATCTGCTTTGAAGTCAGACACTCCAACATTTCTTCCTCTCATGTGGTACGGACAATGGTCTAATGTATCAATTGCATTAATCTACCTCTCTCAGTGGAAATGCTGGCACCCAATTTATCTCACAAGAGCCAGCTTCACTCCTCAACATAAAGATGAACTGCCTTAAAAATAACCAATTTCGCTGCAAAGTCAAAGTATTTGTCTCAGAATCTAGAAAGCACAGTTCTGTGTCTAGTCTGGGTATTCTGTCCTTTGGAAGAGCCAAATTTTTTAGATTCCTCCTTCTGATAAATGAGTTATCCTTTTTTTTTTTTTTTTTGAAAGAGGAGTTTGAAAAGCCTACAAAGAAGTAAAAACATCAATTAGTAAGAAGCCAATGGCTTTTGACCAGGCTCCCCGGCTGCTCTAGTTTAATATCTAGGGATGTTATATGGAAGAAGACACAATATATCCAAATTAATCCACTTTTTGAAAGCCTCTTAGGAACAGATCTGCAAACCACTTTCATCTGAGTTCCTTCCCATGTATTTTAGGGTCTTTTGGACTACATAGGAATGGAAAAAAGTAATCCATGAAAACATAAAGCTAGCTAATAAACCATTCCCCTCATCAATGCCCCAAGTCTATATGGAAACATTCAATAACATTCCACCAGTACAATATATGTATGATAGAAATTAAATTACAAATTCTAAAAACTTCAGGACAAAATCTCATTTTTGCTTCTCAGGTATTTCAGTTTCTGGAGAAAAGTATGAGAACTTACAGCAAACAAACATAACTACCCAGCTGTCCCTGCTTGGTGAAACTTGTGAGTTAAGAAATCCCTTATTAGTGTTCTCTCTAGTCTGTATTTTAACAAAAAGTAAGATTGCCCTTTTTTGAAATGTTATTTGGGGGAATCAGATAAATTGACAAGCCCAGCTAGCAGGCATTTTTTTGTGTCCTGGTTTATGTAAATGTGCTTCATAGCATCCATCAACTCTTAGAGATTAGCAAACTGTGCAAATGTTCTCAAACTAATGATTTATTTACCCAGTGTGTCTATTTTCATTAGAAATTTTTAGCACATGTACCCACTCCAAAACAAATATCTCTCTACAAGACTTACTTTATTATTCAAGTAATTTTGTTAAAGCTCAAGAGCTTTTACTGAATTAATCTGAATGAAGCACAGGTCATCTGAATTATCATTTACTCCCGCCCCAACTTTGTTTTCTCATTAGACACAGGCAGATACTTATGACAAAAATCAACAGATTTTAGAAATTAAATTGCATTTTCTTTTCAGCATTCTTCCTTCTATTTAATCATTTGAGTGCCTGACCTCCCCCAAAGATGTTCCACATTAAGCTGCAGACACATGAAATCCTTCAACTTGGGCAACCTGGTTATTGTTTGGCCATGAAAAAGAAATGATCTCTCTCCCATTAAATGTGATCTGTATTCCATTTTACTTTATACTATTCCCTCAACTACTGTGTCAAAAATCTTCTCTTTCCATGACTTGTAACCACTAGTTTTTTAACTTTTAATCAAAACAGCAGCATCAACCATTGAAGCACTAAGAAAGATAAAGTAAAAATCAATAAGAAAAGTAAAATAAATACAAGTAAACAAAATTCCCTTGAAATAACATTTTATTATGATTTTTTTACTATAACTATACTTAAAAGTCCATAAAACATTTTTCAATCTTGAAAACCTAATCTCCTAAAAATCAAGACCTCCATTTCCCTGTGATTTTTCACATTGGGTTTTAGAAGAATGGATCCTCCAATTAGCAGCCAGGCATTTGACTTCTCAGAAAAACAACCTTTCAACCTTGCAAGCCACCGTTGGCTAAGAGAAATTAGATTCCTCTTAAGATGAGTAGTAAGCAAAAAATAAAAATTCATTCCATTGAAGAAAAACTTGTAAAATTAGTACATTTATTTCAAAGAGATTTATTTACCTGAGTATTTTCTATTTTATACTTTCTAATACATGATATTTTCATAGATATCAAAGATTACTCTTACAGAGTCTTACCAATTTCTCTCCTTCCTACTCCCAACAGTACGGAAATAAATTTGCTATATATGTCCTATGTCCTCTAAAATAAGGCCTGTAAGTTTGATAATAAAATTCTCATTTTAATAAAGTTTCCTTTAAAAATGTATTTAAAAAACATTTTAATGTTTATTTTTGAGAGAGACAGAGACAGAATGTGAGTGGGTTAGGGGCAGAGAGAGGGGGAGACACAGAATCCAAAGCAGGCTCCAGGCTCCAAGCTGTCAGCACAGAGCCCAATGCGGGGCTCGAACCCATGAGCTGTGAGACCATGACCTGAGCCAAAGTCGACGCTCAACCAACTGAGCCACCCAGGTGCCCCTAAAAATGTATTTAATTGTCATGTTTATTCATTGACTCCACATCAACAATCATCTTCAGAGATATAGTCACATGACCTTTATTAATCTTATAGATGCCCAGGGAAAAAATCACAATAAAATGCCTATGGATTACAGCAAATGTTTTTTGTTCCTTGTTGTATCAACTGGAAAATTCTGAGTTGTCTAAATATAAGAGTAATTGATATTTGTGACTCTGAAGCATGCCAGTACCCAAAAGTACATTCTAAATAATTTAAGAAAGGACAACTTACATTCAATAATCACTGATAAAATTAGGATAATAATACATCTCATGGGGCAGTTGAGGAAACTATAAAAGGTAGTGTATAGAAGTCACTTTGCACAGTACCTGGTACAAAGACAGGAGGCTTTTTCCTCCATTTAAGTCTGTTGGCTACATTTAGATGGGTGGCTCTTAGATTAATATTTTATCAAAATGTCACATTTCTAGGTCAAGCTAGACAACAAAACATTTCCTTAATTGAATACTAACAACTTCTGTGTTACTTTCCAGCTCTGTCAATGTGTTCCATGAGACAGACTGATTGGAGAAACCAAGCTGTCCTCTGTTAACCATCCATCCCTTATGCATCAAAGTGCTCCTCTGTTCACCCCAGTGAAGCTGACTTGGAAGCAAAACTGAAAACCCATGCAGCCCCAAACATTCAAGCTCAAATCCTCCTCAGCCTCTCAGAGAGCAATCTAGTTTGAAATGCAGCTCTGTGTACTTACTTAATTACATGGTTCTAGATGCCAGCAATGCTGCCCAATATGATTCAAAATCAAGCATTGGTTAAGAATTTTGCCCATCAGACATTTCAATTGTTTGGGACAGGAGACTATGTGCTTAAAAGTTGTCTTTGTTTGGTTTTAAGCCTTATTCTTAAACTGCTCTAATTCTCTCTCTCTCTCTCTCTCTCTCTCTCTCTCTCTCTCTCTCTCCCTCCCTCCCTCTCTCTCTCTCTCTCTCACACACACACACACACACACACACACACACACACTACTTTCTTAGCACAGCAGTTATCCTTACCATAGTTGTAATTGTTTCGGAAATAGGTCTTCTGTGTAGCTCTAATAGGCTTACACTTGCAGCGTTCTGAAAAATACAACATTTTAGCTGTCAGCAAAAATTCAACATGAGCTTTCTTTTGTTCATGCACATTTTTGGTAAGGTAGATCCAAATTTGGTGGCGAGGAGGCTCTTAGTAATTCTATGTGTTTGATCTCTTTCTCCTGGAACTACATTCATGTTTATTCTGTTTACCTAGCCTCTTATTTAATGTGAGTATGCTCATAAGCTCCTACTCTTCAACAAACCACCCGAATCCTAAAGGAAACCCTGTTCACTACCATGCAAGAAGAGATCATGACCCCTGAATCCCCCAAAAAAGGCATTTAATGCCTATGGAAGCAGAACCAATGCCTACTGAAAGGCAATTTCCTGCTTATGCTCAGGCAACTGGTTTACCCCTGTGGGGTACCACCTGCATTCATATATGCTTTACACATTACATAGCACTTTTCCAAATACTATTTCCTGTATCTAAAAGCAACTCAAGGGGCGCCTGGGTGGCTCAGTCGGTTAAGCGTCTGACTTTGGCTCAGGTCACAATCTCGCGGTCCGTGAGTTCGAGCCCCGCGTCGGGCTCTGTGCTGACAGCTCAGAGCCTGGAGCCTGTTTCAGATTCTGTGTCTCCCTCTCTCTCTGACCCTCCCTCGTTCATGCTCTGTCTCTCTCTGTCTCAAAAATAAATAAACGTTAAAAAAAAATAAAAAAAAAAAATAAAAGCAACTCAATGAGATAAGCATGTATTATTACAACCCAGTGAACTTAGTGAAGTTCTTAAGAGAGGCCATGAGCCCCATGTATAGGCAGAATAACTGCTATTTAACTCAATGATATTTTTATGCTTACTGGAAGAAATTTACTAAGTACATAATTTGAAATGAGAAGTTCCATACTTTTCAAATATGCAATAAACAAAGGGGTGTATATATCTATAAAAATTAGTGTATTTGTTTTCTTTGGGTAAATACCCAGTAATGGAAATGTTGGGTCATCTGGTGTTTCTATTTTTAACTTTTTTCAAGTAAGTGCTACATCCAGTGTGAGGCTTGAACTCACATTGAGATCTCACTCCTGAGATCAGGAGTTGCATGCTATCCTGACTGAGCCAGACAGGCACCCTTTTATTTTTAATTTTTTGAGAAGCCCCCATACTATTTTTCACAGTGGCTGTACCAATTTACATTCCTATGAAGAGTTCATGAGGGAGAGATTCTTAAGATGAGACTATTTCTGAAGAAGTAACTGATACAGTCTTTGATTTACAAACTATCCTCACCCATATACAGAAAGGGATTTGTACTTTTTCTATCATTTAAAAATAGGTATTTTTCAAACGTAATGCATGTAGATAAATTATCTACATATTTGGAATTCTTTAGAAATTTGCTCATACTCTAATAAAAATTCTTGGCAAAACTATACCAAATATCACTGCATTGAATCTAATATGATTCAATGATGTTGTTACCATATAATTTTGCTTGAAGCATAGACAAATGGATTCCATAACATTCCCAGAGATTTTTTAAAAATTTTATTATAAAGTGATTTAGGAAGATTTCAAGTATTTACATAACTATATATACACAACTACATGCTCATAGGTAGACCATTTCCTAATAGCTAATAGCGAAGCAGTTACATTCTTGGTGGGACTATATTTGATTCATCTACAGTGCACTTACATCTGCTAGCCTCGGAGGTGGCAATACCATACCATATATGTTACCCTTGCCATGCTTCCAATCCCTTTCGCTATAAACAATTATCTGCCTAGTTGAAGTAACTAGTAGCTCAATAAAATAATAAAGAGACGTGGAAATTTATATCTACAAGGCTCAAATGTGGAAGAACTTCCTTTCACCTATTTATGCTAGCTCAAACCAAATATATTCATACCTAAGTGTATTCATGAAAAATATATCTTAGATCAAAAAATTTGGAGAATTATTCTTCTTCTCAAGTTCAGTTACTCACATCTACATATATATCCCCAAAGCGCCAAGAACTGGGAAATTACAAAGAAACCATAGAGGGATATACTGCTTGCATAATTATGTTTTTTGCACCTGCCACCCTAAGTAAGACAGCAACAGCTTTTTTTTTTTTTTAACTATCAACAGTTGATTTCTCAGACTTTTACAGAGGCAGTAATACCATTATCATTTCTTTAATTTGCTAATAATTTTGCTAGGAGTCTTCCTCTCTCAGCTTCCAATTGCATAAGGTTTTTAAATTTTGGTTTCTACAGTGGCAAAATACAGTGGTATTATTTACTGAGCTTTGCACAAAAACCGTTAGATACTGATTAGCCTACATTCCACCACTGAGAAGAAAAGGTTGTAAAGGAACTGCCTTGGTGTTTTTATCCGGGGGAAAAAAAAATATATGAACAAGTTAAAGGAGCTGGCTGCAACAAAGTAAGTGACAAAGAATTCTTCAAATGTGGGTAAGTTTTTATATTAACAATTCACTTGCCTCAATGTCTAGAACTGAATGTAACATCACGAATTGCAGAACAGCACATCATCCTACATCTCACAAGCATCTACGGGCCTCCATCAGGAAACCATCTTTGGCAGCTCGCCCTCAAGTTCTTGCTTGGTTCTCTCAGGCACTCTCTCCTAGCATCAACGATTTCCTACTTCTCTGCTAATGAAACTGACGACTGTTTATTATACTAGTACAAACATGAGTTTATCACTCTCATACAAATATTAGTTTGCAAAATTAACATCCCTAAGCTCCACAGAATCTGGTTTGCAATTCAGAGATGTCTCCCAGTGCAGTGCCCGAGCCACAAACAGCCTCGTGGTCTCAACAAGAAGGCATCTTATTAACATAGTTCAGGGAGGAAAGTAATCACATCCTTCTTTATTCCAATTTTTATTCATAAAAATAGGCTCACTGAAAACACATAATTATGATAGTATTTTTAAAGAGTCAGATGGTTTTATAAAGTCTAAGGAATTCCAAGTACCTGATACAACTGTGAAATGTGATTCTCAGTGGATCTTCCCTACTTAATGCAATCTGTTCAAGTTAATGCTTAAGTGTTATACAACTCTCTAACCGTGACCTTTATTTGAAATTGACTACTGTTGGGTCTCATCCAGGGCCATAAGACTGTAACTAACTTCTCTTGCCAGATTCCAAAACCACTATAACCTTTCATGTCCAATGACTTTGGAATACCACTATCTAGGAATTAGTATCTTTCTGCTTTTTCTAGGAAAAGACGTCTTAGGTCTGTGTGCAGGATTTATTGTCAAAAAGTACATGGGGATGAAAGAAAATATAATTCTATTTGCATTGCAGTTTCCATTGTAATTCTTTCAAGATTGGCTCATTCTAATCAGTTTAGAATTTAAATGATTTTAATTTGTACCAACTGTATTATATGTTTTAGATCTTGGCATTTGACCCTTGAAGCCCACTTGTCCCCTTCTCTCCATTTTAAGAAACATAGAAGCAAACCACAAATTTTAAAACAAACATAAAAAATAAATTTTTACTATTTGAAAATCTATATTCTTAACTATAACTTCTTTAGAGATTCAGATCTATATTTTTAAGATGTGCCCATAAGTATGCCCTAAGGTGATTTTTAAACATATCTTTTAGAGTTACCAGGAGAATTAAATGACATAATACACATCAAATACACATTTGACACATCAAATGGTCACATATGTGACCATTCTAATAAGTATTAGAATGCAAGAGAATATGACAACACAATTAAGGGCACATGGATTTGAATCCCAGCTCCATTTCTTCCTAGTGGTATGACCTTGAGAAAGTTACCTTGGGCAAAACCTATTTCTAAATTAATACTGCCTACCTCACAGGGTTATTGTTAAGAATTTAAAGAATAATTCACTTGAGGAATTTGACACAGAGACTATTACTTAGTAATCATTCACCGACTGTTAGCTCTTAGGAATAGTAATATATAAACACACCAAAAAGATCTTCAGATATTTTATGCAAATTCAAGAGCAGCTGATAAGAGACAATTTTCTAACAAAAAATCATCTGCAAGTTGATTTAAAGATTAAAGTTTAAAGTTTATACTTAAAAGTTTAAGCTTAAAGATGAAAATGTGCTGAATTTTTCCCTAGAGATAGAAACTTTTATATATGTTACATTTGGTTGGGCGGGTTTAAAAAAAATAGAATTTAGAAATCACATTGGTATTATGCTCACACAAGGGTACACTATTCCACAAAAAAAGAATGAAATGATGCACAGAAATGGATAAATATCAAAAACATTATGCAAAAACAAAAGTAGCCAGTCACAAAAGAGTATGTACTATATGATTCCATTTACATGGATGTGAAGAACAGACACTAATCTATGGTAATAAAAATAACACCTATGCTTGCCTCACAGTGAGGTGGGTGACTGAGCACAAGGGAATTCTTAGAGATGATGGAAATATTCTTTATTTTGAGCTGGGGGATAGCTACATAGGTATATACATTTGTCAAAATTCAGTGTGGCATACACTTAATTATGCATTTTACCGTAAGTAAATTATACATCAATGAAGTACCATTAACATAAAAATTCATGAGACCTTCCTTTCATATTTCCATAAACTGAAGTGTGCCATGACTTAGCAGCTGTTCATTACATGTTTAAAATAATATTTATTTCCCAATCATATGCATAAGGCAAAGAATATATTAGATTTTATTTTGGATAAGAGCAGTATGTGGAAAATGCAATGCAGTTGATTGGTGAACCTAGGTAATATAATAAGGCTTTAAAAAGCAAAAATAACATTTGCTCGGTTTAGCTTAAAAAAACAAACCTCAAAATTGTAATAAAGGTCCCTATTCATAGTAATTTGTGCTTTATAAAAGGGACCTGTTTAAGATTGAGAGGGCTAACACTGTACTAATAAGAAAAGGAAATTTAGTTTATTCCTTTAGGATTTATGTCTTTGGAAATTTTTAAATAAACTTTCCTTCACAACATTTATGGATCCAAGAGTCATTCAGGATATACAAAATACAGTCCATGCGATTTGCCCATTTTCTCCCATGAGATCTGAAGTGTTACGTTCAGTGAAGTACTATAAAGAGGTCAATTAACAAAAACATGAAGTGGACTCCATAGTCTTTTAGAACATCATTTACCCCTCCCAAGCACATAGAAAAGAGGTGACAGAAAAGGGAGGTGCAGTCCCTGCTCACCCCCCTCACCCCATGTCCTGGGCAGGCAGTATGCCTGGTACAAGGAGGTGGCCATTACATTTCTTTCTTTTTTTTTTTTTAAGTGTATTTGTTTATTTTGAAAGAGTGGGGAGGGGCAGAGAGAGAGAGCACAGAGCCCGACGTGGAGCTCAGTCTCACAAACCAAGAGATCATGACCTGAGCCAAAATCAAGAGTCAGACTCTTAACCGACTGAGCCACCCAGGCACCCCTGGCCATTACATTTCTAATGAACGGTGGGGTGGATGAACCAATAAACTGACTATGAAGTTTCAATGCTGGAGACCTGGGAAAACAATGGTGCCACATACTAAAAAAGTTACAAGAAGGAAATCTGTAATAAAAAGATAGCTTTAATTATTAACTAGGTTGTAATTGAAGTACAAATAGGCGACCTAGGTAGAAGTGTTTATTGAAGGAGAAATATGGTGCTGTACCTGTGACAGGGATAAGAACTGGAGTCACAAGAGTGATAATTAAGCCTACTTGCTGGATATACTCCAAAGGGAAGAAACCGTTATAAGGAGAGAGCAGTAGAGGCCAAGCACAAAGTCTCAGGGAATGCCCATGGCTAGGGGACAGGGGAAGAACTAGCATGACTTGGGTAACAGTTCAAGGAGGAAAATGCTTAGGAATAAAAATGGGTCAAAGTGTCAAATACCGCGAAATAACGAAAAAAAAAAAGCATATACTTGTAAGGAACTATAGAATTGTAAATATTCTTTTTATCTATCCTAATTTTTATTTTCAATAAATGGCAGAAGTTGCCCCAAGTTAATTCAGCTGCTATAGTCAGTAAACATTTGCACCAAAGCAAAAAACTAAATTCCCCAAATTAGGAGGAAGTCAAGGGGAGGAAAGAAGTTTGGAGAAAGAGAGAGAATGAATCTCTACCACCCCAGTCAGGCACAGGCCATCCCGCAAAGAGGGCGCCCCCTCTGGGGCAGGCCTGGCAGGTGCAGGCAGTCAGAAATCTCTAGTTACTCAGCAGCAGCCACTCAAACTTAAGAATTTCTCTGAAGCACCTCAGAAATAGGGGCAGAGAGACATTAGTCAAACCTGTGTAGGGTACCCAGCTTACACTAGAGGATACCGCTAATGTTTCCCTAATTCAACAATATGTCACACGGGAACTCCAAGGTCAATACAGTCTGACTTTATAATCAGAAACAAACCAGAGAAGTAACTGGGTTATGCTCATGTAATTCATTAGTGTCAGAATTTACCAACTATACCTGCTCTCTGGAAAAGTTTTTGTTTTTCAAAAATAAAAACTCATAAGGTGCGCCTGGGTGGCTCAGTCGGTTAAGCATCTGACTCTTGATTTCGGCTCAGGTCATGATCTCACAGTCATGACAGCCAGCCCAGCTTCGGGCTCCACACTGAGCATGAAGCCTCCTTGGGATTCTCTCTCTCCCTCTTCCTCTGCCCCTCCCCTGCTCACGTGCGAGCTCACTCTCTCTTAAAAAAAGAAAAACACTTCAAAAAAAAAAACCTCACAAATCAGTCACCACCACAAAGTAGAAAACTGGGAGAATTCTTTTTTCAGAATCATTTTAATAATAAAAAAAGACCTTTTCATTGTATCATTTGAATACCTGCCTCAATTTTCTGGTTGATTTGACAGACCAAATGACTCGGTAGAATAAAACTAAAATTGTTTTTCCCCATATGCCATGTTATGGGAAATAGACATGATGTTCTCCTTATTAGGACAGTGGGTTTACAATAGTAGAGCACACTCACAAACTGGAAGCTGTTCAGACAAAGTCATTATCTCAAGTTAAAAAAAAAAAATTGTTAAGCTTCCAGGCAAAGGATAAATTAACTAGAGTGAAAGAATTTCTTTTCTAAATTCCAGGCAGAAACAGCTTGACACTTTTGAAAGCTGGGTTATGTGGGTTACAATGTTTTTGTATCTTCTCTATATTCTCCTTACCAACCTCAGCAGCTACATTTTTCCAAAGCATAAAATTTTGACTATGAATAATTTGTATTTTCCTTATAGAACATGTGAATACGTCAGTGCATCTTTCCACAAGCAGAATAAGCTTGGTTTTGCTTGTTTGTTTTCATCATTCCCATTATACCAGGAAACAGGAAAACATTTATAAAAGAGGAACAGTACACACGAAGCCCAGGAGTACTACATTCATTCTAGGTCATTTTTTTTTTTTACACATTGAACTATTTTTGTATATTATTTATAGTGTTGTTGAGGTCATATCTTTCATTTACACACTAAGTGCTATATTATTATAACCATAACTTCTGCATAGACTGATAGCACATGTATGCACTTGACTAAAACTTTTGACTTACCTGTTGTACTATACAAATGAGCTTTGTGGTTTGTTTTGATCAAATTCAACAGTAGACGTGATCATTAAAACAGAAACATTGCTGGACACCAATAATTTCCAGCTGATTTTATGACACTGCAAAACATTCTCAATTGTATCAAGAAGGTAATGAAATAAGTCTAAATAAATCATTTTCATTCACTTATGTTTTTTAAAAGTTGTTTGTTGGGCACATTTGGCAGACATTGCCTCTGGTCAGACACTTGTCACTTTGACAAGATTCAATGGAAATCAACAGTGAAAACTATCGCAATCTAATGAAAACTGATGTTTCAAAGTTATTTACAACTCAGTAAAATAAATGCTCCACTTCCACATATAAGACACCTTACAAAGCAGGACGCACAGACCCAAATCAGTGCAAACTACTAGAGGAAAGTGAAATCGAAAAGGTATTTATAACTAATTGCAGTTAAAATGTTCTTGTAAGAGCAAATGTAGCATTAGTCACAGAAACAAAAACTAGAAATAACTCAAATATCCAGGAACATTAGGATAAAGTGTGGTATATTCATATGATAGAATTCTACACAGCAACGAAAATTCAGAAGTACTGGTATGCACAGCATAATAAGTAGCAAAGAAAGCCATACACTATACACACACACACACATATGTGTATATGTGTGTGTGTGTGTGTGTATATATATATATATTCATAAAAGATCAATATTAGACAAAATTAATGTATGGTATTGGAATTTCTGCTAGCAGTTACCTTGGGAAAGAAAGGTGGAAGTAATAATTTGGAAGAAGCACAAGGAGACTTCTGGAATGCTGCTAATAGTATAAATCTTGATCTGTGTGATGGTTTCACAACAGTGTTTACTTTGTTACAAGTCACTGAGCTGCATGCTTATGATTTGTGTTTTTGAACATATAGCATACTTCATCTGAAAGCTTATTTTATGATGAGATGAAGTAACTAGATTCTACCATGTCTTTCCCTGAACTGAACACAGCTACAGAATGCATGAAGCAACTACTTAAGGATTCTGAAAAGTAAATAATAGAAAGATTGGGGAAGAAGACTGATATTCTCAAACTGTTCATTAACTTCCCCCGCTCTAGTATCCTCCAGCCTAGTTGCAACACAGCCCATAGCCTATAAGTGGGCATGATACAGATGGAGTTCTTTAGGAGAATCCCTCTACTTCTGACTCAAGAAGTGAGAAAAGGGTCTTCTACTACTCCATTCTCTGGTATCCCATCATTCAAGCAATCCTGGGGCAGTGCTGACAACAGCTGCACCAAGGGAGGCCCTCAGGAGTCTAAACTGGCAACATTGGAGAACCTTCCTTTCTCATTGGACGTGTAATGACAAGAGATTGGGGCAAAGCCCCATCGCTTTGTCCTCCACCATCTGGCCTCAGATGTGGAGTCAGTCACAGGAAGTACATCACAGAGTGGGATAAATAAAGCTCCAGATTTCTGGCCAAAGGGCCAAAGAGGAGCCCCAAAGGAACTAAAAAGTGCTGAGAAGACCACAGACAGAGAGGAACTTAGAAAAAATTCCATAAAATTGTTTATGAGCTGGTAGATTCACCTCTGGGTATGTATGAATCGGACACTGAACAGTATACTGTAGACTTTGAAAACTAAACTGTGGGATAGATCATTGCCCTGATCTCACACTGGCCCCTGGGTAGGATGCACATGGGATAGATCTGAAAGGCACTTCAAAGACTGACAGCGGAACAGATACTGAAATCACAACCTACAGAAGACAAGTCAGAATTTGCTGCTTAAACCCAATGTGCTAAAATAAAAACATCAACATTCTCGGGGCACCTGGGTGGCTCAGTCGGCTGTGTCTAATTCTCATTTCAACTCAGGTCATGATCTCACAGTTTGTGGGATCAGGCCCACTTTGGGCTCTGCGCTGACAGTGTAGAGCCTAAGATTTCTCCCTGCCCCTCCGCTGACTGTTCTCTCTCAAAAAAATAAACAAACATTAAAAAAATATATATCAACATTCTCTATAGAACTTTAAATGAGAACCAAAGTCTTAGAACATAAATAATCAAAATGACCAGGATGCAATTAAAAAATTACTCTGCAAGGGGCGCCTGGATGGCGCAGTCGGTTAAGCGTCCGACTTCAGCCAGGTCACGATCTCGCGGTCCGTGAGTTCGAGCCCCGCGTCAGGCTCTGGGCTGATGGCTCAGAGCCTGGAGCCTGTTTCCGATTCTGTGTCTCCCTCTCTCTTTGCCCCTCCCCCGTTCATGCTCTGTCTCTCTCTGTCCCCCCAAAAAAATAAATAAACGTTGAAAAAAACAATTATTCTGCATATGAAGAACCAGAAAAATCTCAATTTGTATGGAAAAACAACCAGGTGACACAAATGTTAAAATTATCCAACAATAATCTCAAGGCAGTTCTTACAAAAATTCTCCAAAAAGTATTAGTGAACACCCTTGAAATGAATGGAAGGATAGAAAGTCTCAACAAAGAATTACAAGATATAATGAAGAACCAAGTGGAAATTTTGAACTTTGAAAATTGCAGGAACTGGAATAAAAATTCACTAGATGGGCTCAGTATAAGAATAGTGATGATCAAGTCACCGAACTTGAAGACAGACCAGGAGAAATTATAAAGATTGAGAGGGAAATGAGCAGATCTTTGGGGACCTGTGGGACAATAACAAAAGCTCTAAGATTCACATCATCATAGATTTGGAAATAGAAGAGAATGTGCTGTAAAAATAAATCTTGGAAGAAATAGTTGCTGAAACCTTCCCAAATTTGACAAAAGGCAAAAATTTATAGACTCAAGAAACTCCATTAACCCTAAATAGGTTAAAACCAAAGAAATCAACATCCAGGCATAGCACAATCCAACTGCTAAAAACTAAACACCAAGAAAAAAGCCTTGAAAGCAACCAGAGAAAACTGACACATTACATACAGGGTAACAATGATTTGAATGACTACCAATTTCCCTTGAGAAACACAGAAGTAAGTGGAATAACTTTTTTAAACACTGAATGAACTGCCAACCCGGAATTCTATATCCAATGAAAATACCCTTCAGGAATGAAGGTGAAATCTAGACATTTTCAGATAAAGGAAAACTGAGAGAATTTATTGCCACCAGAACTGCTTTAAGAGAAATGTTGAAGGAAGTTCTTCAGGTAGAAGGAATACTGGAAATCAGGAAAAAACAATAGAAATAGAAACATCTATGTAAACACAGTAGGCTATTCTTTTTTATTTTTATTTTGAGAGAGAGAGAGAGAGAACAAGGACATGAGTGGGGGAAAGGGGCAGAGGGGGAGAGAGAGAGAGAATCTTAAGCAGGCTCCACACCCAGTGTGGAGCTCAACACAGGGCTTGATCCCATGACCTGGGACCAATCATGACCTGAGCCGAAATCCAGAGCTGGACGCTCAACCAACTGAGCCACCTAGGCACCCCTATTCTCCCCCTGAATTGTTTAAAACATTTTTAATGGCTTAAAGAAAAAATACAACTACATATATTGTCATTATATATATATATATTCACAAGATAAACGTATAACACAGATACATACACATGGTGTGCATGAGGAAGAGAGATTCAAATAATCCAACATGAATCAGGAAATAGAACACAGGAATGAAAAAGAGAGGGAACAAACAGAAACAAATAATAAAATGGTAGATCTAAATAAAAACATAACAATAACCACATTAAATGTAAATATCTCAATGCACCAATCAAAAGACAAAGATTGGTTAAATGAACAAAAAAACGACCCAATTATACTAGGTCTACAAGAAATTTGTTTAAAACATAATAATGTAGGTATGTTAAAAGTAAAAGGGTAAAGATACACCTTGTAAATACTGATAAAAAGAAAAACTGAAGTAGCTATATTAATATCAAAGAAAATAGATTTTAAAGCAGAGAAAACTACCAGAGATAAAGAGCGACATTACATTATGAAGGGTCAATTCTGCAATAAGACATAAAAACACTAATTGTGGGGGCGGTTGGGTGGCTAAGTCAATTGAGTGTCCAACTCTTTAAAAAAAATTTTTTTTAACGTTTATTCATTTTTGAGACAGAGAGAGACAGACCATGAATGGGGGAAGGTCAGAGAGAGAGGGAGACACAAAATATGAAACAGGCTCCAGGCTCTGAGCTCTCAGCACAGAGCCCGACGCGGGGCTCGAACTCATGACCTGAGATCATGACCTGAGCCAAAGTCAGAAGCCCAACCAACTGAGCCACCCAGGAGCCCCAAGTGTCCAACTCTTGATTTCAGCTCAAGTCATGACCTCATGGTTCATGAGTTCGAGCTCCATGTCTGCACTGTCAGTGCAGAGCCTGCTTGGGAATATCTCTCTCCCTTTCTCTCTGTCCTTCCCCTGCTCTCTCTTGTTCTCTCTCAAAATAAATAAACAAAAATTACAGAAATACTGTGAATGCACCAAATAACAGTTTCAGAATAACTGTACATGAAAAAAACAGAACTGAAAGAGAAATAGAAACATCTACAATATTTGGAGATTTATTCATCTCACAATGATCAATAGATCTAGTAGACAGAAAACAGGCAAGACTATAAAAGTCCTAAACAACAGTATTAACTAATCTAATTGACATTTAAAGAACATTCCTCCCAACTATTGCAGAATATATATATATTTTTTTTCCCCAAGTGTAAACAAAACATTCACCAACTCATATCCTGGGTCATAGAATAAACCCTAACAAATTTAAAAGAATCAAAATTATACAAAGTGTATTCTCTATAGTAGAATTAGAATAACATAAAGCAAAGAGAAAAATCTCCAAACAAATTTAACAGCACAATCCTAAATAATTCATAAGTCAAATA
This sequence comes from Acinonyx jubatus, assembly GCF_027475565.1. Classification (NCBI taxonomy): domain Eukaryota; kingdom Metazoa; phylum Chordata; class Mammalia; order Carnivora; family Felidae; genus Acinonyx; species Acinonyx jubatus. The sequence goes on from NC_069381.1 coordinate 167,812,436, forward strand.
TGTAGTCTCAAGGGAAATTATAAACTATTTTAAACTAAAGAAAATTAAAATAAAACCTATCAAACTTTGTGAGATGCAAATAAAGCCATTCTTAGCATCAAATTACTATACTAGACAAGAATAAAGGTCTCAAATCATAACCTAAGCTTCTACCTTACAGGAAAAACAGACAGCAAAGTAAATCTTAAACAAGCAAAGGAAGGAAATACTGAGGAGCAGAAATCGATAAAGTTGCAAATAAATAGAGAAAAATCAATGAAACCAAAAGATGGTTCTTTATATTCAGAATATATCACTTCTGTAATAGGTATGTGCTATCACTACACACCTATTAAAACGGCTAAGATTTAAAAAATTAAAAACTGAAAAAACCACATTCCAGAGAGGATGCACAGCAAGGGGAACACTTACACACCACTAGTGCAAAATTGAACAGCCATTTTTGGAAACAGTTTGGCAGCTTTTTTTTACAAAGTTAAACATACCCTTACTATCTAACCCCAGTAATTTTATTCCCAGATATTTACCCTAGAGAAATGAAAACGTATGTTTATACAAAAACTTGTACACAAATGTTTACAGTAGATCTACCCATGACTTACAAAAACTTGAAACAGCTCGATTATCCTTCAAGGCACGAATGGATAAACAAATGGTAATAGACTCAAGTAATAAAATATTTGGGAATTAAAATGAATCAACGATTGCTACATGCAGTAACAACTTGGATGAATCTCAAAGGCATTATAAGTGAAATAAGCCAATCTCAAAAGGTTACATACTCTACCATTCCATTTATACGATCATCTCAAAACTACAAAGCTATAGTGGAGAATAGATCAGTGATCACCAGTGGTTAAGGGTGGGAGAAGCTTGTAATTATAAAGAGATAGTATGAGGAAGTTTCTTTTGAGGTGATACAACTGTTCTGTGTCTCGACTGTGGTAGTGTTTACACAAGTCTATATATGCATTAAAATTCATAGAACTCATAAAATCCATACAATTTTTAATGGCCAAAAGGTCAGTTTTATTATATGTTCATTTTTAAAATAAAATATAAATAATTCTTTAAGTTTACTTTTTAAACGTTTTATTTTTATTTATTTTTGAAAGAGAGAGAGTGAGAGCACTCACGGGCAAGTGGGGAGGAGCAGAGAGAGGAAGGGAGAAAATTCCAAGTAGGCTCCACGCTGTAAGTGCAGAGCTCAATGTGGGGCTCAGTCTCACAAACTGTGAGCTGAAATCAAGAGCTGGATGGACGTTTAACCAACTGAGCCACCCAGGTCTCCACATTTACTGTTAAAACTTAGGGTACAGGGTGGTGCCTGGGTGGTTCAGTCAGTTAAGTGTCCAACTTCAGCTGAGGTCATGATCTCACAATTCATTAGTTCAAGCCCCACATCGGGCTCTCTGCTGTCAGCACAGAGCCCGCTTCAGATCTTCTATCCCCCTCTCTCCCTGTCTCTCTGCCCCTCCCCCACTCTTTTCCTCCCTCTCAATAATAATAAATATTAAAAACAAAAACATAGTGTACAGATGTCCCCAGATAAGACTTGAGTATCTAGGTTACAAAGACTAATTTGACTACAAATGAAAACTAGGAAGATAGTGATGTACTCACCACTGGCCCCTCTACAGTTTCCATTACTAGAATCCATAGGAAAATCTGAAAGTGATAAAATAAAGAATCATAATTTATTCATTATTATTTTGAGAATTCCCATATAAAAATCTAATTCAGTCATCAATTTAATTAAATCTAATTCAGTCATGTCTCAAGGAAGTGGATTTTTATTAGTGCCATGAGCTTGGCACGCTATTACTTATAGGTCAAATAAGGACAAGATCTATTTTGTGTGACTGAAAGAGGATATGCTCTTTTGAGTTCTCAATTGTGCATAAAATTTCAGGATTTAGTAAGTTTTTGAGTCTCACGCAATTTCTGACACCATGTAGTCCATGCACATATTAGGCATTCACCCAACACTTGGGTCTTGATGACTAAAAGAAGCCAACACATCTCTTCAATAAATAGATGTATCACACATTACTAGCATATATTTAAATTCTTGGTGCCTAAAGAAAACATTCTCATGCCCTTTGTTACCTGTAAACAGTTCTTCAGCAGAAAGAAAGCATACCATGCAGGGACCAGTGCAATTAATAGACGTGGTAATAATTGGAAATTGTCAAGGACTCTTTTCATGATCCCATAATCCAAGAAAATGGTAATGATGAATGATAAATAGTAATTATATAAAGTTCTTCGGTGTTCTAGTTAAGAAAGCAGCCTCTAGGGGAGCCTGGGGGGCTCAGTCAGTTAAGGTCTGACTCTTGATTTAGGCTCAGGTCATGATCTCACAGTTTGTGAGTTTGAGCCCTGTGTCAGGCTTTGCACTGACAGTGCAGAGCCTGCTTGGGATTCTCTCTCTGTCTCTCTCTGTCCCTCCCAACCCACCTCTCAAAAATAAATAAATATTTTTAAAAAAGGAAAAAGAATAAAAAAGCTGCCTCTAGTGAATAAGAGTGCCTCAGCAAAACACCCTGCTGAGACTTGCTGAACTTAGCTATCCATTCTTTTTTAAATTTTTTTTTCAACGTTTTTTATTTATTTTTGGGACAGAGAGAGACAGAGCATGAACGGGGGAGGGGCAGAGAGAGAGGGAGACACAGAAACGGAAACAGGCTCCAGGCTCTGAGCCATCAGCCCAGAGCCCGACGCGGGGCTCGAACCCACGGACCGCGAGATCGTGACCTGGCTGAAGTCGGACGCTCAACTGACTGCACCACCCAGGCGCCCCAGCTATCCATTCTTATTGCTACTTCAACTCAGCACTTTTATATAAGTTTTAGATTTGTATTAATACGTTATGTTAAATAACTTCAATATCTGTTTATCCTAACAGAAAATAACATTCTTCTTCTGTCCTTTTTCTTCATAGGATATATCATGAATAAATTTTAAAAGGAGTGGTTAATAGTTAGGACATGTTAGGACAATAGTACTCAAAATTACTATTAATCAATTACATTCTCAGGCTTAGTAATCATCGTCTGGTATTTAAAAAGCTCTGTACAAGGAAAGACAGTAACTATCAAATAGGCAGGCAACAAATACTTGATTCTAAAACATGAGGTTTGACTTAGTCATATACTATTAATGACTTTTATTCTATGCAAAGACTTTATTCATGATAAATGTATCCAAGTGTTAAAGTAACATGCCAATCAATGGTTTTATTTCTGAATAATTCCAATAATCATAATACATATATGACCTATACCAAAATGATCTTTCTGTAAATGAAGAAATTATATTAAGCCACATGTAAAATAATTGTTTAATGTCGAAAGGTTGAAAGAAAAATGAAAAAAATCTCTTGAAAAAAAACAACCCTTTGATATAGTTGAATCTAGGAAAGTGGTTTTACTACTCTCATTCTTACAGAAAAATGTTTCTTCATTTTTAAAAGTGCTTAGAAGTCAATTGGTAGAATTATAAGAGAAAAAAGTTATCTGGTCATAAATAATCCAAAAAAATTGTTTTCATAAAGTTAAACTTAGGAATTCCAACAATATCATCCTAAGTTAAAATAGCAGGCATTATTAGGTTGTATGCCCCAAGAATTTCTAGTAGGGGTCATAGAAGTTTCCAGAAGAAGAGTCCTAAAGGAGCTGGGGAGGGTTGGGTGGGGGGTGTGTTCCACATAGAAAATCACGTGTGTAAGAAATATGGAAAGAAATTGCAGTACTCACCAAGGGACCTGCAAGTCTTCCAGTGTGGCTAAAATAGAGAAAGCTGTGAGCAGAGAGAAATGAAGCTAGAGAGGTAGGAAGGGATGAAGTCACAAAGGCTAGAGACAGACACCAAAGGATTTTAAGCAACAGATTGACATTTCAGAAAGATCACCCTGTTGGAATATGGAGGGACAATACTGGAAGTAAGCAAGCCGATTATTACCCCGTGGCCATAATCCATGTGACACATGTGGAGATGTGGAGACCCAAACTAAGAGAGCAGCATCAGAGAAGGAGGGAAGGAAACTGGATTCAGAGTAGATCCATAACACTTAATACCCATTAAATGTGGGGGGGGGGGGGGGAGGGGGGTGGTAAAGAATAGGGTAGAATCAAGGATGACTCCCAGGCCTGGAGCATGGGTATGCTGGTGCCTCGTAACCATATAAAAAAATACTCAAAAAGAATAGGCAGATGAGGGGAAGGAAAGGAGGAGTTCACTTTGTGGCATGATGAGATTGAAGGGCTCGGGATTAGATGTGAGAATCTGGAATGTACTCTTATCTCAAAAGTGTAGTGAAGTAGTTATCTCTTATCTCTTGGAATCCCCGTCCAGAGCTGTCTTTTATTCCCTTAAGCTATATATAAGTGAGCTTTCGAAATACAATGGACAAAACTTGATCCATTAACTGCAATCTGACAGTCAAAAGACACAGATTCTCTCAAAAGTTATGAATCACCTCTTTCTTCTTAAGACAGCAAGTGTATTGGAGAATGATTTCTGGTTTGAATCTTCTCTCTCTTAATAGCTTTATGACCTTGCACAAGTCACTTATAGGCCTCAGCTTCCTTTTCTTCAAAATGGGAATAATAGTACCCACCAGGTAGTTATTACAGTAAATTGAAATGCATAACACACTTAAAACAGCAGATGAAACATGCTAGTGTTATTAGTTCTTATTCTGGTTGCTGCTAACAATCCCTGAGAGGACATGTCCTTTCCTCGATCACGTTGTCATTAAACACTTACATTGTGCTTTGCCATTCATCGATCACTTCACATGAATAGTTCTCTTATTCTTCTCTATTCACAATGTCAATCTTGAATGACTTGCTCAAGGTCTAACATTAATGGCAAAGGTGGAATACCAACTAAGGGTCTAGAGCTCTAAAACTGTGCAATTGCAGAAATATAACCAATTCTTAATTATTCAAAACTGTATGTCTCTTCTTTCTATACACCTAGCAGAAAGAGAAAGGCCAAATAGAACTTAAGTCAGTTTTGCTATTTATAGCAACAACTATTTGGAAGTCTGGTAGGAATGAAATTTTAAAAAATGAATCATTAAGATTTGGGGGCTACATAAGATTATTAGGTTAGCTGTGATGAAATACCATAACTCTGAGATAGTCTCTTCCCTACCCCACCCAGAATGCCTTTCAGTATTTTATGTAATGAAGCATCTTTAGGGGTGTCTGGGTGGCTCAGGCGGTTAAGCATCTGAATCTTGGTTTCATCTCAGGTCACAATCTCACAGTTCGTGAGTTCAAGCCCTGTGTCAGGCTCCGCAGCTGGCAGCATGGAGCCTGCCTGGGACTCTTTCTCTCTCTCTCTCTCTCTCTCTCTCTCTGCCCCTTCCCTGCTCATGCTGTCTCTCTCTAAATAAAAATTTTTTTTAAAATCTTTAAAACTGTGTTCTCTCCAGTCTTAATCTAAAATTTCCATTTCTTCTTTCCATTCCGTTTTCCTCCTATCACACTAAATAATTTTTCCTTCTTGGTATTTGGCCCCTCAAATATTTGTAGAGCAGGGCTGAAGAAAAGGCTGCCTGTTTCTCAGAGAGCAGAGATAGGATTAAACAGCAGTACATGCATGTGAAAGCTGGCATGGTCCAGGCAGCAAGAGAGGGCCTGGCGAAATGTGTTGAGCAAGAACTGAGGTGACGAGCTAATACTACCGCAGAAACCAGCAATGACTGAGGATTGATTATAAAACCCTTGGCATGGTGAACCATGGGTACTGAATAAATAGCTGGGAAATATCACACATAAGTTTTCTTAAATTCTTGATCTCTACACATCCAAGATCAACTATTTATAATTAACAGACATCCATCAGACTCATTCTCTCTTCCTGTTGCTCCCAAAGGGATTTGTTCTTGATCCTGAAGTCCAGGTTAATTTGTGTAAAATGAAATATTAAGCTTGTGTGTTCAGAAGTAAGATCTGCTTGTCCAGTTGGGTCCCCATGTGGAGCTTGTTTTCCAGAGCTGAAGTGATAAAAATTCTAGGCTGTATCTGCATTGACCAGCCTACCGTTTCAAAAAAGAAAACATCATTTTGATACCACAATGATAACCATGGCGAAAAAGCAATAGCAGCAAGCACCAATCTGTTAGGGACGATGTCCCAGGTACCATGATCTTTAACTTCATCTTCACCATGCCTGTGGGATGTAGGCAGTGCTGTTGCCATGATACAGATCAGAAAACTTTAAACCAGAGAGGTTATAGAATTTCCCTGCACTAACACTTGATAGGAAGCAGAGTCCAGATTCAACACCTGGCCTGCTGGGCTCCTACCCACACTCTTTACTCGCCATACAATACTGAAGACAGGACTAGAGGTCTTAACTGGCAGAAATGAATCCTCCGATAAAGCAGTTGTGCATGAAGCCACAACTCCATAGTAAATATACAATGTGGAAAAAGAATACATTTAATGTGAATTTGTTGGGAAGGGTCAGGATAGGATCTTTTTTTTTTTTTTTTTAACATATGCTGGCCCCTAGTATTTCAAAAGCAAAAAGTAGTTGGAAGCACTGCCCCATTTCAGCACGTAAATGGGCCTAAACTTGTTTGTGGAATCCTACTGTGCTAGGAGGGAAGAGACCCATGTGAAAATGGTAGGACTTGCAAATCCTCTTGGCATTGAAGGAATGTGAAGGGTGGCCTCTTTTATTCAGGGAGACCTCATTTTTGTATTCGGCTGGATTCTAGTCATAAAACATAAGTGATTCTGTTTATACCTAGAGGAAGAAAAAAAGCTGCTTCACGGACTATCCTATCCCCCTGAACCAAGCAGTATATTGCATCGTAAATTAAACTGGCCACATATGGTAGTTACTAAGTAATTCCAGGTGTCCAACAGTTTGACCCAGGATAGGGAATGAAATTTTCAGCAAGCTGGCCTTGGAAGCCAGGGGACCCTTCAGGTTAGAATCCACCTCTCCATTCCCCATCCCCACCTCCCCTGAAGCTCCCACCTGCCACCAGGGCCAAGGACTCACACTGAAGGTTGTGGTAAAGGGAGGGAAAAGGGAGACCATCACAAAAATATGGCTCCTACTGCCGCCTACCCCTACCTATTTTTCCAGCAAGGATGCTGTCAACAAAGCAGCTATTATGGCCTTTGAAAGCAGCTCAGAAATCATGTCCCACTTAGTGACAAATTGTTTCCATGCATGTCCTATTTGAGAGCTTCAATGAGGCAGTTGTTCTGCATTTGGTCCCCAACGATAGGTAATTCAGGGACACTTAAGGAAGCTGCTTCCCATCCATATTGACCACAGCGTTTGAAAGCTGTTCATCTTGCCAAACCTCTCTCATTTGAGGTCCATCTCGAAGAGAGGTTTCAGAGCAAGTCTTTTCCTTTAACGGGAGGAAAGCATTTCAGAGTGAACCATAGCCACCTCATTCCAGGTCATTGGCCCGAGCAAAGCACCAGTATTTAACAGATTCTAAGTGTCTGGCAAACCAGAGCAGCAACTGACCAAGCTCTTCCAGAAGCTGCACAGACTGTGACTCAAGAGTGTTCTTTGAGCCCAAAGATTAAGAAGAAATACATTTCTTTCTGCTTACATTATACAGCCAGTTATTCGTTCTTGATTAAAACCAAGACGACTTAATAGGTATATTCAAAGAGTGATTAAGTGAGGGGACCATGGAAAAGCTTCTGGAATCTTTCTGTTCAGTTTTGGTTTTACAGCTATTTGTACTCTCTGCCTCTCCACTCATTTTATGGTAAGCATGCCAATGTGCACAGAAAACAATTTTTCCAAATCAATTCTCTGACAGCCAAGAACTGTTACCTAGAGATGGACTATGGGCATGAGCTTAGGCTGAGCAGGTCAAGTGGCAGGAAGAAAAATGTGACGCCCAGGAAATGAACAGAGGAGGCAATCGAGTCAGCACATTTAATAACAGAGTTCATCTGGGGAAGGTATGAAAGAGAACAGACCGTAACAAATATGAAATTCTATGAAGGGTGAAATTTGAGTTGAGGGGTAATTGGTAGGAGTGCTATTAAGTGAGAATTAAATGAACCATAATGAACCAGGTTTAGCTGGGGTCTTCAGAGTTATGACTGTCCTGATTAGACCAAATACTAGTGAGAAAACAACTTGTGGTTGATTCCATTAAATGCAGAACTACAATCAAGCTTTACAGTAGGGAAAGATGAAAATGAATGTGTGGTTGGTGCGCACACAGCACAAAGGGCATGAAATAAGGTATTAAAGACATATTTGCAGGCATAACAAACAGTAGGGCAAGGGGTGAGATTAAAAGTAACATCACGTGAGCATATGACGATAGCACACCTTAAATATAACTCCTTTCGTCCATATGTCACTTACAAAAGGACTTGAAGGCATGTGGGAATGTGAAAAGAGCCCAGCAATTCACTTCGCCAGCTCTGTGGCTGGGAGCAAGTCACAGAAGCTAATTAGCAGTGCATAGCAATGTTTCACAGCTGTTTCAGTCTGGAATGGAAGAACAATTTATCTCATTGAAAGGACGAAGAAATTTAAGGTGAAGGTAATTGCTCAAATTGGACTTTGAGCAAACACATATCACTAACATCTGTGGGTTGGAGTAAGATTACTGAAATTATCTAGGCATTTTTAATGATTAGAAGAAAATGGTGCTTCAGTTTTTCTGTTTTCACCATACAATCTTGACAAGCAGCTACAACAGGAAAAATACGGAAAATGCGTGATTGAGAATGCAAGAGAATCCGGCAAGAAAGTTCAGTGACTGTAAACAAATTAAGAAAGTAAAAAAAGAGCATCACTATGCAAGATGTGGCTACTTAGACATGGAAAGCATGGAAAGCGCAGGGTCACTGTTGAGCACAAGTGTGACGGGGAGTGGAATGAACTGCAAGTTTTAGAAAGACGGATAGCCTATCGGAATGGAGTGCATCAGTCTGGAAGAGAGAAGAAAGAAGTGGTGCTCCAGAGAGGAGTGATGAAGAGCAGCGACCCCAAGAAAAAAAAAAAAAGGCAGAATTAGAGAGTAAAAGGCGAGTAACAAAAACTCCGAGAAGTGGGGTAGCTAGAGGTCGGGACGGAGGCTGGGCCAGAGCCGGACTCACCCGCTCCGTCCGCGGTAACGATGGCCTCGGGAGAGATGCACACGCCACGGTCATAAACAGGCAGCTCCTCGCAGGCCAGACTCTCGGGCCACGAGTGGCGGTACTTGATGAGGATGGGCTCGCAGCCCTGCCGGGCCCGCTCGCACACAGACTTGCAGGGCTTGATGGGCTCGTGCTGGAAGTCAATGGTGCAGATGGGCGCATACATGGCACAGAGGAAGAAGAGCAGATCCGGGCTGCACTGGGTGCCCAGCAGACCTTCGAACTGCTCAATGGCCAGGATGGCGTTAGCCTGGGTGCTGTGGTGCAGGTGGTTGGGCATCTTGGTCATGTTCCAGGGCAGGGACTTGCACAGGGGGATGCGCACGGGCTCGCAGGCTGCAGCTCGTGCTCCGGGCACCCAGAGCAGACAGAGCGCAGCCAGGGCGAGCAGCCCGGCCCGCAGCAGCAGCATCCCTCCTGGACCGCCGCAGACCATGATCCCGGCAGGACGGGGCAGGGTTCAGCAGTGCCGAGGACGCCGACAGGCCCGCTTCGCGGTCCCCTCTTCCCCCCTGGAAGTGGACACAATGATCTGGGAGCTTCTCCTCCCCCGACGATCTCAGTTTCTTTCCTTGGATCAAATTCCCCCAATGGGGTCCCACGAGCTCCGCCGACCTCCGGCCGCCGCCGCCCCTGCCTCTCTGGCTGTTCTTCCCCGACGTCTAAGCCTTCTGGGGCAGCAGCATCTATTTATTCCTCGCTCCCTCTGGCAGAAGCGTCAGATTCGCAGATGAATCAGATTAGAGGAAAACAAGAGGAAGCGAGGGAGAAATAAAATCAAAAGTAAAATTCAGCTGAGGCAGTTGGAGCTCTGGACTGTCACGTCCCCTGGATTATGAAAAGGTGCTAACAGAAGCATGAAATTCTCCAACCGGGGAAGGAGGGGCTGGGGCGGGGGAGGGGAAACCAGAGGGAAAAGACTCCTAATGGGGGAGGAGGGTGCTGTAAGAGTTTCAGTTCTTGTAGGCTGAGCAAAAAGATCCAGTTCTTGGTGGGAGTTGACGCTGCTGCAGCAGCGACCGCCGCAGGCAGGAAGGACCAGCCGGAGGAGCCTCGACGCGAGAGGTCTGTGCCTCGGCCCCGCTGCGCTCCACTTTCCCACCTCCGGGCCAGAGAGGCAGCCCCGCCCCCACCCCCTACCGCCAACCCCTCGGTGCAGTCCCAGCCCTCCAATGCCAGCTCCTCTTCCTGGGATGGGAGCGGCGGTGGGGGTGGGGGGAAAGACAAGGTCTGCCGGTTGGAGGCAGAGGGGAGGGGAGCCTCGAGAAGCAGCCAGGATGCCGTAACGCAACACAGCGCTGACTTGAGACGTGCACCTCTTTCCCATCCCCACGCTAGCTCCAAAGAAAAGCCCCCAGACCCTCGCTGAAAGCCCACCCCAATCCCTGACGGAGGAGTACCAAGTTCCCCACTTGGGAGCCCACCCAAGCACCCTCACTCCCTGGAGACAGCTCTTCAGGCAAACTACCGCTTTACCTCTGCGCATCACCAGCTCGGCACAAAGTCAGACTTCAGGAGGAAGGACTTCAGCAGTGTCACTTTAAATGTCCAAGTCACAGAAAACACAGCCCCCTGCATGCAGTGGTGAAGGTTTATCACCCAGAGTTCAGGACTACAGAAGTCTGCATTATGAATAACAAAGTGGTGGGCGGGGGAGGGGGGGCTGCCTTTCATAAAAAGGAAAGAAATCTGTACATAATACAAGTAGGCCACCAGAAGCAAGAAACAGGTTTTTTAAAAAGCATTTTTTTCTTTGCCCTGCAGAATTAGAACTTTGGAGTTTTGCTTCTTAAGGTGAAGAGTGAAAAACTACCTGCTTTGAAGTATCTGGTTTTTGTTTTGTTTTGTTTTCTGATTTTACTCACTAAAATAAAATGGCATTTATTATTCAACTCTTGTCACCAAGGATTTCACCTAACACTTGAAAGAAATGTGTAGGAAAATTACACCACACAGGTAATAATAATCATGATGATAACAATAAAACCCTTCCCATCCAAATTAGCTCAATCTAGAGAAGAAAATAGAAACCAGATCCCCTCCTGGTCTTCTCTGTCACTAATGAGCCACATCTTTTCCTTCCTCTCCCCCTCTGCCTTCTCAGGGCATATTGTAAATGGAATGACCTATTGAGGCCCTGCACCCTGCCCTTTAACCCAGCAAAAGGATTGTAGAATGTCAGAAAACACAGCTTTCATTGAGAAGAGAAAGAAACCTTAAAACAAAACAGGAAGTCACCTTTGCCCTGCATCATTGAAATATTTCACTGCTTTAATCCAGCCATTTCTCAGAGTCAACAAGAAGCAGAAAAATGAGGCCCCCGCTTTAGAGCACACAGGGAGTTGTGGGTGTCCATTCCCCATCACTGACCTGATGGCACTTACAAAACATCAGTGCTCACTTGAGTTTATGAAATTTTATCTCTAAAATGACCATAAAGAGCAGTTTGTGACTATAGTAAATTTCTTCAGAAGCAAGTTTGTTCCACTTAGGAGAAAACACAACAGATGGTAGATAGGGAGTCATTTAGTTAGTACAAACTTTGCCTGGTCTACAATTATTTCATGTAATGTAAGAAAACAAAGCTAAAATTGTATAAATGAATTAGATGAAAGATGCTATAGCAAGTAAAATTTGGGGGGAAAAAACAAATTTGAAACAGTCAATATTAGAACATTTGGGGGAATCCATATTTTAAAATGTAGGTGGAATTTTCAATAAATTAGAAGAAGGAAGTGAACCATAGATGCAACAGATTGTTTGCTATATGTGTTTCCCTGTTTGCCATATGTCTTTCAGTATAAGAGGAAACAAGCTAATTGTTTTTATGGTTCCACAACTGTCTGAAATAAAAGCTTACTTTCCTTCCCCTTCACAGAAGTTAATTATCCACTTTGTCTAACATGTCCCCTCACAATTTTAGTCTCTAATCCAAACTTGTCTTTATCAACACCCAAAATAAATTTCACTGCCTCCCACATGTCTTTTTGAATACACTGCCTGGTTTTGTTCATTTTTCTAGTTAGTTCCTCTTGAACTTTGTTCATTTGTGCAAATTATTCTTTAGCACCTGTCAATTTATTGCTTTAAAATATTTTTCTTTTGTTATTTCATCTGGGCGTGCCCTGCCTTCCTAAATAGTATGTATGATTTTCTTCAAGAAGAGAATTCATCCTCTATGTCTTTTGAAATAAGCATTTGAGAAATGTGAGCTGATGGAATTTGGAATGCAATATTTTAAATATTAAAACATAAATGTCTAAAAACATATAATAAATAAATGCCTTAAAGAGAAATAAAATACAAGGGCGCCTGGGTGGCTCAGTTGGTTAAGCGTCCACCTTTGGCTTAGGTCATGATCTCACGGGTTCGTGAGTCTGAGCCCCACGTGGGGCTCTCTGCTGACAGTTCAGAGCCTGGAGCCTGCTTCAGATTCTGTGTCTCCCTCTCCCTGCCCCTCCCCACCCATGCTCTGTCTCTGTCTATCTCTCAAAAAAAAACAAAATGTAAAAAAAAAATTTAAGAAAAGAGAAAATACAGTTGGAATAAATAGAGTGAAGTCTAAAACCAAGCTATGGGATCATGAAGGAAACACAAATTAGATAAGGAATACAGTCTCCACTAGTAGATGAGCCATGCCCCTAAAAGTGAGTGCCTTCCAAAAGGCCCACATTTACAGAAATTAAGGGAAGGTTGAAACCTGATTCCTCAGAGGAAATGGGGTCATAGGTAATTTGTTCCTCTTATGTTATTTTAAGGTTTAATTTAACAAGCATTGAACTGACCCTGATCCATTAGGACCCTGATCCTAATGTAAAAGTGCACCAGGGCTGTGTGATAGCCGCCTGTTTTAGATATCTCTCCACATCTGTTGAAAAGGCATTAAGGTAAATAATCTGCATGGAACACATAAGTGGCTGTAGAATTGAAGCTTTTAAAGGAAATTTTGATGGGCAGAGCAACAGGGATCTTTTAAAACTCACTCTCTAGAACTAAGGATGAAAATCACAGATTTTTACAGTGGGTTTTATGTTTGAGAAAGTTATGAAGGTGGCAAATGCAAACTATTAGTGTACCAATACCCTACTGAAAAATATCTTATGAACCCTAGATTTCAGGACCTTGAAAGGCTCCCCAACACACATCTCGGGCCTTTCAAGGGGGTGAGGGCACTTCAGAGTAACCATGTGGCACGTGACTCTCTGAGAGGCAGCATAGCACCCATCTCCAGCACCTATTTGGGACTGTGAGTCAATTCTGGGCTCAACAGCTGCTTGGAAGTACCCCCAGACCTAGGCATGGCCAGTCTTCTTAGAATGCATGATGGCATTGGCATTTCATCTAACTTCCTGACAAGGGTTCCAGTGGTGATTTCAAGGAAAGATCTTCCTGTATAGAATTGTTGAATCATTATATTGTACACCTGAAACTGATATAACATTGTATGTTAACTATACTGGCATTAAAATTGTTTTAAATAAAAATAAATATGGACAGGGAAAAAAAAGAAATAAAAGATCTTTCACTGTGAAATAGCCTTCTTTCCAAAATTTAAATTTGACCAATTTCAAAAAAAAAAAAGAATTTGTGATGTATTTTGTCAACAATTTAAGTATTAATATGCTTTTTCATCTGGTAAATACACTTTACACTTACCCCAGGTTTGTGCTTGTAAGACAATCTACATCTGTCCTTTAAGAAAATGTGGTTACATCGTTTTGTTTTGTTTTGTGTTTTTGACATCACACACAAGCAGGGGAGAGGGGAAGAGGGAGAGACAGACAGAGAGAATCTTAAGCAGGCTCCACGCTCAACATGGGCTCAATCCCACAACCCTGGGATCATGACCTGAGCTGAAATCAAGAGTCAACCACTCAACTGACTCAGCCACCCAGGCACCCAAAAAAACGTGCTTACGTTTCTTCAAGCAGGGCTGATGTGTGCAATAATTAACAACTAGTACAGCATGGGAATCCATCAGTCAGAATGACTGAGGCCAGTCCCATTCTGTACCAACTGGGGATCAGCCCTAGGTACCCAGGGAGCAAGAGAACTAGTGTTTATTGAGTGCCTACTATCTGTGAGGCATATAAACCATACGATACTTTACAAGAGGTATTAATTCCAAAGATGAAGAAACTGAGGCTCAGAGGAAAGAAGGACTTACCCAAAGTTCTCACAGCTAGATAAGGGCCAGTCAGAGATGGGACTTGAATCCATGCTCCTTCCCCAACTCCAACAATCACACTTTTTCCTAAGCAGAAAGGATTTGGGAATGGGAAAGACCACGGCTTTCTGTGGACCTAGGTCTTAGCCTGAACCCTGTCCACACTGCTTATCAGACACTGACTGTGCCCGCCACCCAGGAATAGAATGCAAATCCTTGTGCTTCGAATGGGGAGACCTTCCTGCTTCATGACCTCATTCAAGCTGTTCTGTGCACCTAGAAATTCCTCAAGTTCCACTTTAAGAAGATATTACCTGTCCAGTCTCCAAACAATCCAGAAAAGCTTCCCACCTGTTAGGTACATCAACATTAAGGCAGTGACTCTCAAACTGTGACCTGCAGCAAAATCCCCTGCAGGACTATTGAAAACACAGATTGTGTGGGCCTCATCCAGAATTTCTGGTATGGTGGGTCCTCTGGGGGTAGGGCCTGAGAATTTGCATTTCTCATATGTTCCCATGTGATGCTGATACTGCTGTCCAGGGACAACACTTTGAGAATCACTCTTTTGAACTAGATATGAAGCCTTGATTTGCCTTAGTAAACTTTGCATGCTATAAAGCTTTCATTTTTATGGAAACCAATTTGACAATAAACTTCATATATTGAAAATAAAAAAAGCTTTCATTTTTTAATCTCCTGCCTATCTTTTCTTACGAGGAACTTAGAAACATAATTTCAATAAAGCAGCCTATATCTAAATTATACTCTGAAGGGAGGCCAGGGAGGAAGACAGGACTAGATTTGTCTACTAGTTACTCAAAGGTCAACCTCAGAGCCCCAGTGAGAGTTGACAATACAATCAGCTACTCTCTGACCCTAATGTACTTTCCTAAAGGAAAATAGCAACACTCCACCCCCACTGCTACAAAAGAACAATAGATCCACTTCAAAGAAGTTCCAGAAGCAACCATAGTATCTTAGTAATGGAATGAACCTCAACAATTTAGCCTACCCACCTGTTCCTCCCCCCCCAACCTCCTAGGCTTCCCTATCTTATTTGGGGGGGAAAAAAAAAAACCTCAGAAAAATAACTTAGGTAAAGCCATGAAGTCAGTTAATGGCAGTTAACGGGCTCAGTTCAATATTCTTTCCACTTACACCATCCTTCTCTGTTGGAAGTGTGTTTTCCTTATATTTGGAAACACCAACGCCTATATACAATATGTATGACAATTAAACATAATGGTATTCAGCTTTCACAATCCCTTAAAATCATCCAAACCTCCCAAACAACCCAAATGGACTTGGGGTCCAGAAGGGGAGGTAAGGGACACATCCAAGAGGACCTCAGACTGTAATGCTTCCCCTGTCTAATGTCAGTTGAAACCCAGATGAACCTGAATTTCTTTCAAATCTCCCTTTGACAAGATTTAATTACAGATGATTTCTAGAATACCCTTTTGCCATCTTACTCTAGAATAGACCTGCATGTTTTGCTACGTCTTTCATCTTATATATTTAAAATCTTTATTTACTCCTCAGTTCCCCCTCTGATGGTGATAAAGGGAAGTCAAGTGGCACAGAGGTCATTCCAACATGGGCTTTTGGCTTGAGTTATGACTGAATAACTGAGCAACTGACTGTGACCATCAAGGCCAAGTTAGAAAATGGCCTTAAAATAATCCCCACAATATTAGAAATCCTGCAAAACAGTAAGAAGCAATAACCTGGCCAGTTCACAGTCATCTGAGATTTGTTAAATGTGAGTCATATACCTCATGTTTAACCTGGAAGATGAATCACTCTCCTCCATGCATATATAAATAATGAGAACATGAATCTGCCAAATTAGCAAATATATCAATTACTAGACCCAATGAATTTTTTAAAGTCTAAAATTGTTTCTTCAGGTTTGAAGGATAAATGTCCATCAGAATATCAGAAATTGCTATTGAAAGATTTCTAGGGTCAAAATGAGATATTTCAAAATAATTTAGCCATTGGAAAAGGCCTAAATCTTGACATGGATCCTCCTAGTATTAACAAAACCTTTCTTGAGACTAGGCTTATTATCTCTATATCACCAATCAACTAATTTACCCCATGTGAGAATCCTGGCCCACTGACCTTGCTAACCCAAGAACATTAATCATCTTGTTCAGTCTTTCCCCCATGATCCTTCCTCTTTTTTTTTTTTTTTTTTTTATTGCTTATTTATTTATTTTGAGAGAGAGAGAGAGCATCAGCCGGGGAAGGGCAGAGAGAAAGGGAGAGAGAGAATCCCAAGCAGACTCCATGCTGTCAGCACAGAGCCTGACACGGGGCTCAATCCCATGTACCATGAGATCATGACCTGAGTGAGAATCAAGAGTCGGACACTCAATCGACTGAGCCACCCAGGCGCACCCCCATAATCCTTTCTAATTGATGCCCTGACCCTCAAGATGCCCCTCATCTACTTTACTCTTCCCATCACTGGCTAATAACTCTACCTCTAACACTCTTTCACCCTTTCCATTTTTCCTTCATAAAGAACTGGATCATGAGGAGGCAAATGCAGATGTTATTTTATTCTTCCTCTGTATCTTGTTTTGTTATTATCTGTCTGAAATTTGTCCCTGGGAAATCTATTTTTCCTCACTCAAACTTGGGCTCCTTTTTTCATGTATTTATTCACTAAGTTGGAAGCAGAAAAAGCTGGAATTTCATCAGACCAGAGGTTTGAATCTTGTAGACTATATCATAATAACAAACACTTATACAGCATCTATTATGATTCACGATATGCCAGGCACGATTAAAGCATCTAACTCATTCAATCATCATAACAGCTCTATAACACAGGAACATTGTTACTCCCATTTTATGAATGAGGAAGCTGAGCCACAGAGGGAATCATTTCCCCAAGAACTTACGACTTCATCAGAGGTCATAGCAGGATTCCGATTCAGACAATCCAGCTGCAAAGCCTGAACATTTCCACTTAGCACTGCATCGCTCTACGTGAGAAGTTGCTCCTTCCCTAGACGCAGCACCCACGAGGAGAAGTTTGGTATGCTTTTATTTCATATAAATACTCTACCTACTAAACTGCATGACATTCCTCAGGTATCTATTTTTAATAACAGTTGTGTTAAGATATAATTTATATAAAATATAAAAGCTTTACTCTTTTAAAGCCTACAATCCAGTGGTTCTTAGCTCATTCACAGAGTTATGTAACACCATGAATCCATAAAAGGAACCATACCCATTAGCAGTCACTTCTCATTTCCCCTTAATCCCTTCAGCCCTAGATAACAACTAATCTACATTCTGTATTTATAGATTTGCCTGTTTTAGACATATATATGCACGTCCATAGAAATGGAATCATGCAATATGAGTTCTTTGCGACTGGCTTCTTCCACCTCCTATAATGTTCTTAGGTTCATCTATATTGTAGCCAAAAGGGGGGAAAAATCCAAATATCCATCAGCTGATGGGCATCTGTTTTTTTTTTTTTTACACTTTTGAGCTATTATGAATAATGCTGCTGTAATATTTGTGCACACATTTTTGTGTGGATCTATGTTTTCATTTCTATTGGGTATATACTTAGGAGTCAACTAAATTGCTGGATCATAAATAACTTTATGTTTAACTTTTTGAGGAACCGCCAAACTCTTTTCCAAGTCACTATACCATTTTGCATTCCTACCAGCAATGTAAAAGGTTCCAATTTCCCCACATCTTTGTCAACACTTACTATAAATGTCTGTCTTTTTTATTATCACAATCCTCATGAGTGTGAAATGACATCTCATTGTGATTTCAATGTGTATTTTCTTAACGACTATTCATAGTAAGCATCTTTTCAAGTGCTTATTTGCTATTTATATATCATGTCTGGGGAAATCTCAATTCAGATTCTTTGCATTTTTTAATTGGGTTGTTTGTCCTTGATGATTTTGCTTGTTTTGTTTTGTTGTGTTGTGTTTTGTTTTGAGTTGTAGGAGTTCTTTATATAGTCTAGACACAAGTCCCTTATCAGATAGATGATTTACAAATATCTTTTCCATTCTATGGTTTGTCTTTTCATTTGCTTAACAGTTCTCTTTGAAGCACAAAAGTTTTCAATATTGATGAAGTTCAATTTTTTTTTCTTTTGCCCCTTGTGCTTTCTATTGTTATATCTAAGAAGGCTTTGAGTAACCCAAAATCACAAAGATTTAATCTTCTGCTTTCTTCTAAAAATTTTATAGTTTTTGCTGTTGTGCTTAGAGCTATGATCCATTTTGAGCTAGTTTTTGTGCAGTGTGAGGAAGAGGTCCAACTCCATTCTTTTGCATGTGCTTATCTAGTTGTCTCAGCACAATTTGCAGAAAAGATTATTCCTTCCCCATTTCATTGTCTTGACATCTCTATCAAAAATCAAGTGAATGTAAATGTAAAGGATCATTCTGGATTCTCAGTTCTATTCTACTGATTCTCTTGATATCCTGGTTCATTCTGATGATAATTAGTGAAGACCTTAACACCAAGATTGGTTTTATTTAGGAAACGTTGTGTAAAGCCTATCTTCTTTGAGCAACCTCTCAGAAATAATAAGGCAAGACAGGAAGATTATAATTTTCAAATCCTGCCTTGAGTGTATGGCTGATATGTTATTAATTGAACACAATGGCAAATAATGTTTTGAACCCAAAGGAAAAGCATCTGGTTATACCCACTACTTATTATAACATTATGATGTAGGATAGTCTCTGGAATAATTCTAGGAGATAATTATACCTTCTATCTCTAAATAAAAACTTGTTTTTACTTATATCCTTATAAGAAATAAGATTCTAAGGCTATATAGAAAATATTTAAGAACTATAGTTAATAATAAGTAATGTGTTATTTTGATTCTCAGTATTTGCTATCAATCTGATCATGTACATTATTAAAGTGACAGAGAAGTGAGAGCCTCTCCAATTCCTTGCTTGACCTGATGAGGTTTAGGATTTGATAGGATTTTGCACATAGGTCTTCTGGGAAACCACTCCCTTCCCCCTAGATACGTGTTCTATAACAGGCAACGTGGTACTTGGGAAAGTTTCCCAGAGAGAGAATCAGGGAAAGATCTTACATAGAGTTAACATCACTCAATTATTCCATCTGAGGTGAAAAGGGAGATAGGGACAAAAAATTAGACATCTCTTGGTCCTGCCAAAAATAAAAGCCTGGCAAAGTTACGAAAACAACAACACACATGAAGATCAGTTAAGGCCATCCAGGTATTTCCTAAGTACAGAATTTCTGTAAATCTGCCTTCTTTTCTGATGGAAGCTCAGATTTTGACTTTTCACTAGTAACTGCCAAACAAAAACATTTTGAATTTTTTAAATATTTTGCAACAGTAAAAAATAGCATCCCTTTTCTTAGATTTCCTTTCTCACCAAATTCGAAACTAAAGTGATTTTAACTTGTGAGCATAATATAATCTGCTTTGAATGAAAACAGTTTATAGTTCTTCAAGAGGGCCTTGGAGGCAGGTGTCCATTGACATCCGTTTATACTGTTATAAACAATATAAATGTTTTCATGTTTTTTATTACAATAATGATGATGGTGATTAACACAATGACAACATAGCTATTAAGGTCTAAAAATCTGTGCCCAGTTGAACCAAACTGGACAGGATTCAGAAGAAACATGAAATGTTTCTTTTTTTTGAGATGTGGCAGGGGGGAAGTGATGGAATATAATCTCTGGAAAAACCTTAAAGAATATTGTTACCCTGGAGGAGATAATTCATCCATTCATTTATTGAACACTTGTTGTTGGCCTTCTAAGTTCCAGATAGTTTTAGGTGGAATAAATAGCACAATAAACAAAGCAAAGTCAGGACCGTAATAAAACTCGCATTCTGATAAAATTTTTCTCTACAAAATGGAAAGAACCATAAATGGTCAGCCCTGTATCTTAACTGAGGGAAGACTAAGTTACAACAGTATGTTATGGCAAGAGAGTTATACTAGATCTAAAGAATGTTTTGGGTAGAAGTTGGTAAAGTCCTGAAATTGTTCTCTTAAAAATTAAGTTACTGTTGAAAGAATACCTTTCTCCTCCAAGAGTTTAGATGACTCCACCTTGCAAACCAAGCCACAAATTTCATTCTTTTCTTCAGACAGGTCCTACACTTCACGTGGAAGACAAAGGCCCTGGGAGGTGAGGTTTAGAAAGAATGGGCAGATAGAAAATGATCAATTTGTCATTTTTGATAATGCATACAAACAGCTTTTGAAAAACTGCTTACATTTCACTGACACATATTTTCACGTTGGTGTATGTATTTATTTAGTCACTTTGCATATAATAATACTCTAAGTGTGTACATTATTTGTCCTGCAGGTGACATTTAATGTTTCATTTTACCAAATTATAGGTCCATATTTTCTGTTTCTTTTTCTTTCCCCACATCATCCATGGACATGTTTTTCTTTGCAGGAAATTGCATTTTCTCATCTAGATGTAAAAAAATGTTAACAGAAGTATCTGTAAGACCCTAATTGCCAGGTTTGCACAGGCCACAGGGAACTCTCTGTCACTCAGCACTGCATCAATAACTCAGTGTGCTGCCTAGTGTTACAAATATCATTTCTAGTGAAGGATTAGGTGGGGAACTTAGCAGCGCTTTACATCTGCTATGTATTTTGGCTTAGAACTTGTTTTTCTTTGAAGAATGTGGTCAACAACCGGCTATGGTTTTCCCTGAAGTATTTAAGAAGAATCAAACAGAAAACTCTAAAATTGTAACACTCAATTCATAGTTAGATTATAACAAAGGAACCAAGGCAACCAAGAAACTACTTTACATCAAACAGAATTCAAGCAGATTTAGAAAAGAAAAAATTACCCAAATAGATAGCCAATCAATTGCTTCTATCTAGCTATTGCTACTAGGAAAACAAATCTCTAGGTTCTGTATATAAATAAACTTATTCTATAGTTTTAACAAATGTAATGTTCCTTAGGCATTCACACATTCCATGTTTTCAACCAATGTACAAAGAGAATTTTTCTTTCTTGAATATAGATCATTACGATTTGTGTCATTTCATATATAGATCTCAAAATAGGTAAAATGCATGTTCCCATTTTCACATCTTAAATGGGTATACTGTTAATGTTATATCTCCAAGACTGTGATACATAATTGAACTAAGTTATGAGGAAAAAAATGCAGAAAAAAATGTTTGTTGGCTAACCATGATCAATACAGTGTAAAACTACCCCCTTCATCCCAGGAAGGGAAAGAGAGCAAAGGAAAGAGCAAAGGAACAGGTTGCTAGGGTGCTGGGGACAAACTTAATGCTAGTAGGGAAACAAGAAGATATTTTGTCAGAGAGGAGGAGATGTCCACTTGTCTCCCCAGGATGGAAAATCATGGGAGGAACCTGAGCAGAGGAGCCATTTTCCTGACCTATGAATTTGAGCAAAGAGTGCTTCAGGCTTTTCCCTTCTCCTGGGAAGCTCTTCCACTCTTCTCCAGGTGGCCCCAGGGGGCTCAGCCACTGGAGGGAAAGCCTGAGGGGGTCCAGCATTCCTGTGACTGGGTATTTAATTCTTATTAATCCTGGAGTCAAAAATTAGCAAGCCCTGTTAGCCATACACCTAAAGCCACATTCCCCTATCAACTGTGTTAGTAATAACATTCATTAGTTTCTCTGCTGTAACTTATTTTCCAACTGGATTCCTAATTTGAAGTGATAAGGTAGGGGTTTGTTTATTGGACTCCTTCAAGATTTACTTGAAGTCTAATTTCACTCCATTGGCCTCAGGGACAACTTTATGCCACTGGAATCTAGTTCCCCTATAATATGGACAGTAATGGGACCTCTGTGTGGTACCTCAGTGATATACCACCAAAAAGGACACAATTCCGAAGAGATGTTTTGATGCCAAAGTACTACTTTTATTAATATTATTGTTTTTTAAATAATATTATAATTGATTTATAAATAGGATTACAAAGAATCAATAAGTCACAGATGATATACTGTTTACCAATCTTTCAATTCTTACCATTTTCATTTTTCTCTTGTTTGCCATGACCGTCCCACCAATTTTTCTCTCATATTGCCTGTTCTTCGCCTATCTATAAACAAAAATGCCCTGGAGATTAAGTATTACATAAATATAAGATGGAACAGATGGTGTGCTAAATAACCACCCACTACCCCCCACCCCCCCGGCCAGAAAACCTAGGACTGAAGGTGCTTTTAGCATATTGTATGTTTCCATAAGGCCAAAATTGTGTTGTACCTTTTTTTTTTTCAACGTTTATTTTTGGGACAGAGAGAGACAGAGCATGAACGGGGGAGGGGCAGAGAGAGAGGGAGACACAGAATCGGAAACAGGCTCCAGGCTCTGAGCCATCAGCCCAGAGCCTGACGCGGGGCTCGAACTCACGGACCGCGAGATCGTGACCTGGCTGAAGTCGGACGCTTAACCGACTGCGCCACCCAGGCGCCCCAATGTTGTACCTTTTTAAGGTATGAGTGCTATTCAGTAACCTGATATGTACTGTAGCTAAAGCCATTAAATAATATACGTTTCTGAGGCAATATCTATGAAAACCAGGAAGCTTCTGTGTGAATCTGCTTATTATCTGCCATGTATCCTACCAGGTTTATCATGTGCTGTCACCAAGATTCTCCTGTTTGTTTTATTGGCAACTCTTCACTGATAAAAGTAATGAATTCTGAGTATGTTCACAGGAGCCTGTGAGCCAAGACTCGAGTCAGGACATAAATATGTTCTCACATGATGGAATGGTTACAAAATATGGATGCCTTAGGGCTAAAAATTCTTGTACACTTCCATTATTAACTACTTTATAAATTGTTTATAAAAATTTACATCTGTTGAACCTCAACCGATCTGTACCAATTTCTTTTCTTTTCTTTTTTTTTAAAGAATGTCCACACATAGGTATCTATTTACTGGATAACAATAGTATGTTATTCCAAAAGGTGTGGCGATCAATGCTAAGGCATTTTAAAATCCTTTATTGTTTGGAAGGATTATTTGATTGCCTAATTATTAACATTAGATTGTATTAGGTTAAATTTGTCCTTCAAAGTATCTAAGGTAACCACTACAAGTGTAACTTTCAAACTAATAAAGAGGAAAATACAGAGGAACAGAGAAGAAAAATGAAATTAAAAACTTCAAAATGTATCTGTGTACTCAAGAGCAGACATGGCCTAGAAATTATTTACATTTGCAAATATTCTATTGAATGATGCATAACTTCACCTGTGACCTTCAAACGCTACTCCCTCACCAAACCAAAGGTTCAATCTCTCTCTCTCTCTGTCTCTCTCTCTCTACCTCTTCATCCCTCTCCCTTTCTCTCCCCTCTCTCTCCCTTCCTTCCTCTCCTTCTCCCCTCCTCTATCTCCTTCTCTCACTATACATACACACATATACTTATATCTACATACTCAATTGTATTTTTAGATCAATATTTTAAGCACTTAGAAAACAGAAACTATTTACCCATCCTTACGATTGAATCTATATATTAACAAACAAATTTGACTAAATAAAAACAAAAAACCAGACTGAATACAATAGAATTTTGACTTATCTGGTTGTTGGGGCTTTTTAATCCTTTTTAATTATAAGAAAACTCAATTATATTTATGTAACTTAAATCACTCTACTGGATCAGAAGTGCATATTAATTGTTTTATTGATAACAATAATTTAGGGGAGAAAGAGGAAAGAGAAAAAACAGATCATTAAGACATGCAGAGAAACCATTTAAGGTTCAGAATCAGCTTACAGGAGCAGGGAGAGGGAAGAACCTTCTGAGCGAGTTTCATCAGAGATTTATCAACACATCTTTCCCTCTTTCCAACTCTGATTAGATTGCCCTGATTTGACAAATGAGGTACCATAAGGTTAGAATTAGATTCAGTGTCTCATTATTAGGGCCTCTAGGAAAGCCATGATAGTCTACACTTGTGATAATGCCATCAACTATAGCCAAGATCTGCCTATGGCCTGTATCTGTGCAGCACAGCTTGATAAGAAGACAGGAGGCTTTGAAATTGGATTAAACATGAGCAAAACACAACTCTTTAGAAAGGCATTCCATTCTATTCTAAAGAGGATTTTTAATGTTTAATTTAAGTTCTTCCAATTTATGAATATCCACCAACAAATTTTAAATCCATTTGATTTAAAATAAACTAAGTAGAAAAGCTTTAGACTTAGACTTTCCATTACAGTTTGATTAGTACACCAGTCTAAAACAGAAGACTCTAGGGGCATATGGGTGGCTCAGTCATTAAGCATCTAACTTCGGCTCAGGTCATGATCTCATGGTTCATGAGCTAGAGGCCCACCTGAGATGAGCTCATGCCCTGCTTCAGGTAAAATGCGAGCCCTGCTTCGGGTGAGCCCCGCTTCTCTCTCTCTGCCTCTTGTTCACTTGGCCCTCTCTCTCTCGACCTCAAAAAAAAAAAAAAAAAAGATAAAACATTTTAAAATAAATAAACAATAAAAATAAAATAGACTCTATAATAACTCACATTAAATATTTTCAGAAACCCATAAAATGTTACATTGACTTGAAAATTCTCCCAGGTTGCCATTTTGTTTCAAGATGGCATACTGAATCACAAATTTAACTTATTGTGTGCATTTAATGCTCTTTGGCAGCCACACACTAGGCAGTTTTTTTCAGATAAACATAAAATATCAAATGGCTAAGCTTAAACAAAACTTTACTGCTACCAATTAAAGATTCCTTAGTGTAATGTTTTGAAAATGTTCCAAAATTCTCAACTTCTTAAAAAAAAGTTTTTGCCAAGGTCAGTGTTGCTGCATTTGCCCAGTCCTAAATGGTAACTATAGCCCTGTTAAGAAAGCAAAACACCAAAACAAATTTTAGATGAACTATACCAAAAGTTCTAGTGCTCATTTTTTCCCTTTAGACTTGGTTGGGCAGCAAAAACATAAAATGAACATTGAAATTTATGAAAACAGGCACAGTGTTTATCTTTTTCTATTATGGCAATTAAGTCACTTAAAATACGTTCTGAGGTTCAACATGGTCTTTCCAAAAGAATGCTTTCAGAGAAAATCTGATGTTGTTAATAATGAAATAAAAATCCTTTGACTAGAAGTCTTGAAATGACTTATCCTACCAAATGCCACATGCCTCCTTCCTGCTTAGTGAAAACTTGTTATTGGAATAAAATTATAAAATTCAATAACTTTAGCACTAGATTTTTCTGTAGGCTGTTAACCTTCATGGTGAGCACATGGTGATTGAACGAAAAAGAACAGTTTGGCTTTTTTAACAAAATGCTTGGTCATTACTTTCTCCTTTGAGGCACACAGGTGCAAAATTAAACTGAACCCACTGTTTGAGGTTATGAAGAGTGCATGTGATGGGGTACATACCCTAATGATTGTTTTCTACCAAAAATATTCCAACTATAACATAGTATGCTGTGAGCATAGTCAGGAACTGCCACAGAAGGCCAAAGTTACTTTCCACCCATTTTTTATTCTCAGCACAATGTCTTCTATACATGTTCAATGAATGTGGATTGTGGGAGCAGAGAGTGAATGAAAAAATGAACAAAAGAATACATGTCATTTTCATTTAGTATAGCAACTTTACTATGTTGTTTAAAAATGTTTTGATACAAAAAGATCACGTTTTAAAATTTTTTCACATCACATTTTCCTAGTGAAGTTAAATCTAACACTTGTGGGAGGCAAAGGGAATAAAGAAAGCATTCCTTGGAAGTCACCCTGTGCCCTTCATGTCCTGAGATTTAGGAAGGACCAGAAGGTCGGAGGGGCTGCTCAACCTCCATCTCCAGTATGGGAAGGTACCCAGAACTCTGATGTCCAGGTTTCCCCAAGCCCATGCCTCTTTAAACCAGTGTAAATGGTGAGAGCTGAGACTTACCTTTTGAAGTTTTAGTCAAAACCCTTTAGAGACTTGGCCCACAATGGCCAGACCCTGACATTCTCCCACTGTTTGGGGCATGCTCCCATCCCCAACCACCACCACCCCAAAGCTCCCTTGGTCCTGGTCTCTCATGCCCCTTACATAGACCTTACCCACTCCTCTTTCCAAATCAACACAGAGTTGTCTTTCAATATATACTCTCTGCTCCAGGAAGGCTGTTGTATAAGCATGGCCTTCATGAACTCTTCCCGAACCCTGGAAGCATGCATGACTTATTCACAACCACATCACTTAATCAGAGCCTAGCAGTCCTTTCTCACTCTACATCAATTTTGAGGGTGAAATAAGACAATGTCCATAAAAACAGTATAAATCTGTAAGTTGTAGTTTTGACAATGTTAAATCATTTTAATAATGAAATTTCAAGGTTAAGTTGGCTCAATTTCTTCATTTCTTCATTAAACGCACTGCTTGACTTAGCATTTTATCACATGGTGTTCTATGAAATTTCTAGAATTGTCATTTATATTTATTCATTCAACCTTTCATATGTGTCCATTAATATGAAAATTTTCTGATTGCTTACAACAGTAAGATTCTGAAGGGCAGAAATTTTGTGAAATATGTATTTTGTATTTTTCTTTTATAAATAGGTTCTTAGTACACAGTGGATGGATAAATTTTTATTAAGTAAACTTATCTTAAATAGATTTCTAAACAGGGCAAGCTCTGGGGGAAGTGGCTCAGAAACACTGGCTTACAGAAGTCAGGTCCAACTGACTTAGACTTGAGGTACAAAGCAATATATCATTATTAGAGAATACTACTACATAATTAGATTATTCCAAGTATTCAACAAATTAGAATAGAATAGAATATCACACTGATTGTAATCTTACATATTATCTCCTTCTTTATCCTACCTTGAAGCAGGACTGTGTTCAAATGATCTTAAGACTGATAAGAGTATAATAAAAGATCCTTACTTTTCTATAGCCCTAAGCAGACCAAGACATATGGCTACAGCAAGTTAATTACATATACCAGACTTACTGGTATCACTATCTCACTCTGTCTAATCCATCCCACATTTTTCAGGAGGAAATGCAGAATTTTGGTCTTCATGATTCTTGTCTCGATCAGCTTTCAAGAATGATAGCTTTGCACAACTAAACTCATTCATAAAATATAGAAATACAGATAAATGCTCTAAAATTAAAACTTGCTTTTAAAAAGACATTTGTTGCTGGATACCTTATAACAGAAAGTTGGAAACAATATAAATGCTATTAATAGGGGCCTGATTCAATAAATGATGGTACCTATGTGAAAGGGACTCTGTATAGCACTGGAAAGAAAGAAGCAGACTTGCACACTGTGCCTTGAAAACAAATCCATGATGTATGAAATGTATGAAATGAAAAAAACTGCAAAAAAATATACCTAGAGCTATTCCATTTTGTGGCAAGAAATACTTGCATATATCTGCATATATCACTGTGTCTCCTTAGGAACAAGTTAGAAAGGACAAGCCAGAAACGTAACAGAGGGTAAAATTTTCCCAGGAGGATGGGATTAAATGTGTGTGCGTGTGTGTGCGCGCGCACATGTGCGTGTGCATGTGTGCAAGCAGAGGGAGGGGGAATTTAGCCACTTTATGCCATGACATTAAAAAGATTGGATAAATGATTTTTATGTTATTGTATTCCTGTTGTTTTTCAAATAAAATCTAAAAGGTTTGTTTCCACAGCTATCCAAGCAGTCTTAGCAATGCTTCAGAAGCAAGTAGGGCAAACAGCTGCCTCTATTAGGCCAAACCACCTGAGCAGGGAGTGGTTAGGGGGTTTGGGAGACAATCTTTCGTGTGCTGTAGCCAGGAGACTAGAAACCACACTGTCTTGTCAGAGATAACAAAACATAGATCTCGGAAATAAAGCCTGAAAGTTTCCAAAATCTAAAGACCTTCAGAAAATAATATTCCACAACTTCCCTTGGAGAATCAGTGCCATAACAAGAAGTGACCCTCTTCATTCCCAGGCCCTACTCCTTCTGTGGTGAACAGTGAATAAATCCCTAGTAGGCTAGAATCTCCCACACCACCCACTGCTTTCTCTTCTTTCCTTCCTGTTCTTCCTTTTCTTCCCTCCCTCCCTCCCTCCCTCCCTTCCTTCCTTCCTTCCTTTTTCTCTCTTTGTCCTCTTCATTAGCACTGTTTATAACTCTACTTCTGTCTAACTAATCACCACACCAATCACTTGCCCCTCATTCGCACAGTTTTTTCTAGCCAGTTCTAAAGGGAACAGTTGTCTTAGCACTCGTGTAAATAACGGAGCCGATGACCTCAGCAGAGGCAGGGCTAAGGGCTCAGGGAGTGAAGCTGTCCTTGCCGTAGCCCAGAGATGTTGGTCTTCCACAGCCACTAACAAGTTATAGCTTATTAAGCTAATAAATATCGTTCATTTTCCTCCTTCCTTCCAAGAGAGGTGAAACACAGGACCAGCTCAGTTATCAGGCCACATCAGGAAAGGCAGAACAGATGTCAAATCCGTGGGTTCTGCAGATGGTGAAAATTGATTTTTGAGTTCTGAGACTTACATAAACGTCCTCTTTCATACAAAATGTCCTAAACCGTATTATGCCCGAGGCTAGTGGAATACCTCTAAGATCATTTAGGAAGCCAAATGCATCCAAAGCTGTCGACAATGGCCCAGCTAGACACAAGGATGAGAAGCCCCGCCCCCCACCCCGCCTCCTCAACACACGTCCAGCCCCCTGTGGCTGCGCAGTGCATATCCGGTACAGATAAGCACACCCACACGCACACCCACACAGGCGGACTCGTGCACGCGCATACACACACCCTCCCCCCCCCACCCCCCCACTGGCAAACCTTCCACACCACCTGCTCCCACAGCAGGTGTCTTCAGCACTTGCGATGCTGGGAGCCACGCAGCGAGCGGTGGTGAGGCGTTCCCAGAATGCTCCTCTGCCCGGTGGGCTCAGCTGGGGCAGACAGGTTGTCTCTCGTGTAACCATTATCACCTCTTCCATCCCTCTGTGAGGGAGCGAATGCATTACAACTTTCCACACTACCTTAACAAGATTGCTGGCTCTTTAAAATTCTTAAAAAAAAAAAAAATACTTTGCTTCCTTGGCACTAAATATATGTATTGTACAGTCTATTTATTTAATCAGCTATTTTTTTCAAACGAAAATTCTTCCATATTTATTACTGAACCAATCCTAAGAGATTGGTGCAGAAGTATAAGGAAAAAATTATTTTCCCAATAAAATGTGCCCAATAGTCCCAATAGTGGCAGTTTTTCAGCTTGATAGGGGAAAATACTAGTGACCTTGATAACAGCATCAATGTGAGCCATTAGATGTGTGACTCTTGATGGACATGGCTTGATTTTTCTCCAATGTCTCCTCTTGGAGCTGTACATGGTTTATCATGAGTTTTCCTGTGAATTCATTGAGGAATGAAAATGACTCTGCTTTTGTTTCTTGGCCAGAAATCACCTGATCCTGAAGGTCATACAGGAGACAAGACAAGGAAAGCTGTCAACCGCACATAACATGATGGTGGGCAAAGGGAGAAAGTCACTCAGTTATTATTTATTACATCCATCTGCATTCAAGTCTCTGTGTCAAACCAAAATGTGTTAGACACAGCCTTGCCATCAAGGAGTATATGTTCCTGTAACAAAGATAAGAAACACACTCTTTGGTCAACAAGTAAACTGTGGAGTTAGTAGGTATAGATCATTTAGGACAGGAAGATGAATGTGATCTGAATCTGGGATATATCTGGAACTTGCCTTTTTTTTTTTTTTTTTTTTTTTTGACAGAAAGAGAGAGAACATGTGAGGGGAGATGGGCAGAGGGAGACAGAGACAGGGAGAGAATCTTTTTTTTTTTTTAACATTTATTTTTAAGAGACAGAGCAAGACAGAGCGTGAGTCGAGGAGGGGAGACAGAAGGAGACACAGAATCTGAAGCAGGCTCCAGGCTCTGAGCTTTCAGCACAGAGCCCAACGCGGGGCTTGAACCCACCAACCTCGAGATCATGACCTGAGCTGAAGTCAGACGCCCAACAGACTGAGCTACCCAGGTGCTATGAGAGGGAGAGAATCTTAAGCAGGCTCCACTAGGGACTTGAAAATGACCCTAGGATCATGACCTGAGCTGAAGTCAAGAATCAGATGCTCAGCAGACTGAGCCACCCAGGCACACCTGGAACTTGCCTTCTTAAATAAATTTATAAGCTTGAAATATGTAAGTAGTAGGGTAAAGAAACAAAGACAAAAAAAAAAGTTTTATCTTAACAGCTGGCAGCAGAATTCTTCTTAGAAAGGGAACTGTCTCTGTTTGGGAAATGTTTTCATAAATACCTTGGATGAATGCCAGAGCTCAAGGGCAGCAGCTGCCAAGACAACAAACAAGAATGTGGTTGACAGGAGAAAGAGAAGGGACAAAGACAGAGGAGGACCAAGTCACATGATGGCAGGCCAGATAACAGTAATAGTGAGAGGGAGAGT
Organism: Acinonyx jubatus; assembly: GCF_027475565.1. Lineage (NCBI taxonomy): Eukaryota > Metazoa > Chordata > Mammalia > Carnivora > Felidae > Acinonyx > Acinonyx jubatus. The sequence goes on from NC_069381.1 coordinate 167,843,273, forward strand.
AAAAGCAGCTCACCACTTCTTGCCAGGCATTGTTTTAAGTGTTCTGTTATGGTTTATCTCATTTAACCCTTATAACAACCTGGTGGTTTAGGTATTATTATTCACCATCATTTTAACTAAAGCCCACTTTTCATAAATGGCCAAGGCATTTTCAAAATCAGAAATATTCAACATTTAATTTGTAACTTAATGTGTCTATAGTGTAAATCCCTCTCCCTGAAACTCAGGTTTTCTACGCAGACACATATATCTTTTATGAGTAATTTTTGAGTGTACATGGAAGTTAAAGAAAATCTCTGAGTGACATATCAGAATCGAAGTGGCACGGAACATGGACAAATTCATGGGAAAGTGAGGGAATCCCTTAACAAATAATTTGGCCGAAGCAGGAGACTGGAGCCATAGGCAGCCATGACCAAATGCTTCTCAGGTATTCATGGTCATTGGTGGGAAAGCACTGGATTTTTCACACTAACTGGAAAGGTATTTTAATCTTATGGAGGCAAAGTAACCCCCAGTAACACTTGGTGGAGTCAACTTAATTAATGGAGTCCTAAACAATTGTCTATTCCACATCCTAAAACATTTTTTTTTCTGCATGCCAAGCTAAAAAGTTTTTTTTTTTTTCCTGTATGCTAAGCTCAATGCTAAGTACTTGAAATACATTATCTTATTTAATTCTCACTAAAACACAGTAAGTTTTAGGTCAGCCCAATAGCAAAGAGCTGATTAGTAATAGAGTTAGATTTGAACCCAGGGCTTTCAGACTCCTGACCCAATCCATTTAATGTCATCAACTCCAAGGGCAGTATTCTCCTTTTACCACCTACATACGGCTAAAAGATAACATTGCAGGCTAATGGTACTAAGGTTCCCTTCCATTGTGTGTTTACCTCTTTAGTATCAGAGAAACATATCAATGTTTCACTGGAGATAAAGTGAGTCAATATAAGGAATTACAATTAGAACCAGATTCTCTCGTTCTCCTCCATTTGAACAAGGCTATGGAAACCTCCATGAACCTAAAATAAATTACGGGAGAGGATAAAAAGACAAGAAAAAATTGAAATATATAGAAAAGAGGAAATAGGGGCACCTGGGTGGCTCAGTCGGTTGAGCGTCCAACTTCGGCTCAGGTCATAATCTCGCGGCTCATGAGGTCAAGCTCCACATGGGGCTCTGTGCTGACGGCTCAGAGCCTGGAGCCTGCTTCCGATTCTGCCTCCCTCTCTTTCTGCCCTCCCCTGCTTGTGCTCTATCTCTCTCTCAAAGTAATTAAAAACATTAAATAAATACAAAAATTTTTAGAAAAGAGTAAGTAAAAGAAGAAATGCAGAGATGAGCATGAAAGACAACAAAATGAATGCAGGCAAGTGTGTATGCAAAATGGCAGGCACCACTCATGGTCAGTAGACTCATAGGATGTCTATTTCTGCCCAGACCATGCCTACCTCTGTCATTAAGTGCTTTCTTTCCATAATGCATTCTTACATGTTTTTTTTTTTTTTTTTTGATAGAGTACATCAATCCAATGCAGATTATTCTATTTTTGCAGTAACTTCTGGAGCAAATCTATCCTGAAGTGTGCAACATTGGTGTTACACAGTTTACATAGCAAGATCCATTTACACACAGATATTTTGTGAAGATGCTATTAAATACCAGAGGTTATTACTTGAAAATGTAACAATAATTAAGGTTCAGTAAATTCTAGCATATTGCAGACTTAGCAAAAGCTGTAAGCTATTTTTGAAATAGTTTGTGTTTAGCAAAATGCATTTTCCAACCAGAATAATTCCCTTATATCAGTGAGTATTGTCAGAACACTTAATCTTTATGTTTTTTATTAATTTATACTTTACTTCCCAATTATTTTTAAAGGATATTTCGATATCTAGGAATTTTAGTTTATTCTTACATGTCTCTTTAAAATCTTTTTTGTCTTGGTACTGGGAAGGTACCCTGCACTAAACTCCTGTATATTACGATTTGTTTGAAACCCTAAACCGAAGAAAATTCTGGATATTATAAAATGGGGGTGCCTGGGTGGCTTATTTGGTTAAGCATCTGACTTTGGCTCAGGTCATTATCTGGCAGTTGGTGGGTTCTAGCTCTGTGTCAGGGTCTGTGCTGACAGCTCCGAGCCTGGAGCCTGCTTCAGATTCTGTGTCCCCCCCTCTCTCTGCCCCTCCCCTATTCATGCTCTGCCTCTCTCAAAAATAAATGAACTTTAAAAAAACATTTAAAAAAGGAATACATATAACTCTAGAATGTATATATGTACGTATCTGTATAGATACCTCTTTATACCTAGATAAAATGTTCATAAAGGTGGGATTTGAGGTGATCTAATAACATTGTGTTTATTGCTTGTCTTTATTTTTCCTGAATAAACATGTATTTTCTGCAATAAATACATGTTTTCTTCAATAAACATGTATTACTTTATAATATGTATTCAAGTGGATTAGATGAGAAAACTACATATATAGACCAATTAGAGACTATACTACCTTCACTCTAGAAGAAAAATATTATCATGCGTATCTTTATGTGTTTATACTTAAGTTCAAATTCTACCCATGTTGTCTCATGCCCTTTGGACTTTGTTGCAGGCAGAGCTGTATCTCCTGTGACACATGGCCAGGCTACATGGAAACAGAGTCACAGCCATCACCCCAGGCATCAGGCCAGGGACAACTGCACTGGTTCCTTTTGATTTCTAGGATCCTTTGAGGTATATCTGACTTTTCACGCAAATTCGAGGACACTGAACTACCTCTCATATGAAATATGACAAAAAGGCATTTAATGGTTGCTTTAATGAACTCTAAATTCATCTGGGAAACATCTTTGGATTTTTGAAGTGAAGATGAACCTAATTCCACACTGTACCTTTAGATAGCAAGCAAAAAGGGAGCCAATCTGTCAAACCAAGTACTAATGCTGGGTAGTACAGTGAATCGGAAAATTTGTTTTGGCATCCGATTCTTTCTTGTTTTATTCATCAAGGACTGCCTCACCAGTTTAATAACAAAGGAGGAAATGTGGTCACCTCCACTAAGGGAATATCACCTTATGTCAAATATTTCTGGTATAATATCCTCTGCAGAATTCTGGCTTTTAGGAGGATTGCTTTAAAGAAACAAATATAGAAATGCTCTTTGTCAGGGTGCCTGGGTGGCTCTGCCCGTTCAGTGTCTGACTTTGGCTCAGGTCATGATCTCACGGTCTGTGAGCTGTGCTGACAGCTCAGAGCCTGGAGCTGCTTCCGATTCTGTGTCTCCCTGTCTCTCTGCCCCTTCCCCGTTCATGCGGTCTCTCTCTCTCTCTCAAAAATAAATAAAACAGTAAAAATTTTCTTAAAGAAGAAGAAGTGTTCTTTGTCAACGATGGAAGATTGGGATTCAACTTGGTACATGACAAAAGGCCTAGATGTTGTGCACAAAAAATATAGGAAGTAACAATCACTGAATCCATTCTTGTATTATTATTTAAGTTACAGTGTATTCTAGTGAACAGCACATAGAGCAGAAATGTATATGTGTTAAAAGGTTCGGTGCATTAGTCTCACGGAAGGAGATTCTTTTTTATTCTTTCATTTTCTTAATTTGGTTTGTGTGCTTCCCCCCCCCCCATTTTATGAGGCCCTTCCCTAATTTACTCATAATGCATGCAGCCACAAGGAAGCATTTCCTTTGGCATTCATGCGAACCGTGTCTCACTCAAGACTGAATCCTTTAGCTAATAGTCCAGCAGTTTCTGGTATTTGCAGTCTATTCTCTGATTCACAAAATGCCTCACTACGAATGTCGCCAATCACAACACTCAGAGCAAGGACTGTTGGCAGGTTGATTCCGAGATTTTTCTGCATGTATTTGATACTGAAATCCCGTTACTCCACTTGCAGTTCGGTCTCTTTTGGGATTGAATGAGTTCTGTGATGAATTAGTCTTCCATTTGTTTGAAGAAATGTTGCCTTTCCTTCTAGAGACACGGCCTTGGTTGTAGCGGGACTCATGGTCACTAACTATCACATATCAAAACCTGACACTGCAGACGTGCAGAGCCCAGGCCTCTCAAGACGTTAAAGGCGTGAAACTGGAACCTTCCATAGGGTCCAAACAAGGGATAAGCTTTGCGAGTCTTATCTTGATTACATGTGCTCCTGGCCAGGGGATAGACTGGAGATGCAAAGGGGATAGACTGGAGATGCAAAGGGGATAGACTGGAGATGCAAAGGGGATAGACTGGAGATGCAAAGGGGATAGACTGGAGATGCAAAGTCAGACATGGGAGAAGTGCTGCAGGAATCAAGAGACACCAACCACCACATTTGGGTGTGAGGTGGATACACTGACTTGAGCAAGAAGAGGCTCAGATGCACATGATACGGTGATTGCCAGTATAGGCTTTCCAAATAAACTGGATCTAAAAAATTAAGATTGAGGGGTGCCTGGGTGACTAATCGGTTGACTGTCCAACTCTTGATTTCAGCTCAGCTCATGATCCCAGGGGCGTGGAATCGAGCCTGCACTGGGCTCCACGCTGAGCGAGTGTAGAGCCTGCTTAAGATTCGCTCTCTCCCTCTGCCCCTCTCCTTCACTGTCTCTCTCTCTCAAAATAAAAAATAAAAATAAAAATATGTAAAAAATAAGATTGTGTCTTGTGTCCTGTCTCTTTTAAAACTTAACTTTTTAGTAACGGTAATTAAAGAATAGCTTCTCTGAATTTCTCTTGAAATGACAGAAAGACTCGTAAGTTAAAGACTCCTTAAGAAAAAATGTTGAGCCAATAAACCATATTCTTGAAACATCTACTAGTTTTTAAGTCACCTAACTTTTGTCTATTCAATCTAATAAGACACAATATATCATTGTTGGTCTCATTTGCTCATAGGCAATCTCATTACACATAACCTTTCACAAACCCAATGTCAAATACGTCTTTTCTCTTTATTTCAGTATCACAGTTGATTATGTGCTACCTGCGATGCAGACGCAAGCTACAATTACAAAGAGGTGGCGAATCTACAAAATAGGTTATTATTCAGCAGAAACTAGTTAGTGATCCATAAGTTACAATGTAATTTACTTGTTTCCCCCACAAAGTTACATGACTTGCAGACACCATAAAATATGTTCACTTCCAGTCATAAAAGGGGGATTTATTGTATATTTCCTGTTTCAGCTGAGATCTTGTGATAGCTCCCACAGGTAGACAAAACACAAGAGAATGTTAACTTCCTTTAATAACTGCTCAGACTTGAATGTAACTGATGCGGAAGGAAATAGGAACAGGCTGTAAGCATTTTGTACCCTCGGGGTATTTGGGAATCTCCTATCTGTATTTCTAAGTCGATATTTAGTCATTTTGTCTCAAAAAAAATTGCACTTGTGAGGTTTTTCTTCCTAAGAAAAAAATCAGCTAACTTGTTAAAATTTTACATAATATATTAGACTACATCATCAAAGCTAGGTTTTCTCAACCACGTTTTATATCCTTTCCTTAGCAATGGACACTTGCTTCTTACAAAATAATAAATAATAATAAAAATCACTTTCCCAAGCACCTCAGTCTAAAGTTACAGCTGTATTTGGTTACTCTTTGGATGGGAAATAGGCCGGTTGCTTTTCTTCTTGGCCCGCAAGCCTTGCTCCTGAATCCTTTCCACACACACTCCTCGTATTTCAAAGAGAGCTCCCACTGGGAGGCTGGAAGACCGGACTGTGAGAGAAGGAAGTTATGCTAATTTCCCACCCCAAAGACACCAGTGAGCATTTCAAAGACTTGCAGCTTAGGAGGGAAAAAAGGCTTCATTCTAGATCAATCCAAAGGTTATCTCACTTGCCGGGTGTCAGGCTCTGCCATCTCATCCCTCCTCTCTCTCCCGCTTAGCGGAAATCACGTCTCTGCTTGAGGCTGAATGGGACGCGGTGTCCTCATGGGAGCCAGGGCCCTGCACTAATTGAAGACATGGATGGCTGTGTTTCTGGCCACAGCACAGCCAGGACTCTATGTTTAAGGGAACACATGGCCCTTGAAGTGTTCAGATCACAACCATCTGGGTAGCATCCCTGACCTTCAGGAGTACTTTGCCCCTCAAACTTGAAAGATTCCAGAAAAAGGGAGCAGGGAGCTCTGGAAAAGGAAACAATTTTTTAAATGTTTACACGTCTGCTGATGGTAAAATAACAGACTCTTACCTTTGTTAGTCAAGGAATTTCTATCGAGAAATCTTTCAAGAAGAAATACAGTCCAATGCAAGCTTTCATTCAAGAAATATTTTATACATGTACAGTGCCAAAATTCTTCACCTTTTTCCCCACCTTCTCTGAAAACCTTATGACTGGTATGAACTATGTCCCCAGGAGAAAGAATACACACGCATAAAAACAAAGCCTAGGTCACACACGTCCCGCAGTATATCCCCAAGTTCCCCGCCCCCCCATCCCGGGTTAAGAGCCCGGATTTCAATCCTGTGAGAGTGCTTGGGTGTGCTCCTCACCACTGCACCTACAGACTTTCACTGCCTCCCACAGCGCCAAAGGAGCACCTAGGAAGGCTCACAGTCCCTGTAGGTAAAATTGCCAGGCAGCATCATGGAGAAATGTCTTGCATATCCTTTTGTGCTGACCCACGAAAGTCTGAGAATAAAGGGTTTTTTTTGGAAGAGAAGCCTTACACTGGGCTGGGACTCAGGAGTTCTGACAGGTTTTTAAAATTGCTGCTTCTATTCGTGTAATGTCTCTAGAGCTCAGATCTTCTTACGTAAAATGAAGAAAGTGGCACAGTATGAAAACAGAGCTCACCTCTAGAGTCATACATTCTGCAAACAGATTCGCTATTGAGACCATTGCTAGGGCACAAGACTTGTCTCTACCATTTGCCAGCTATGTTACCAAGTAGGCCATCGGAATTTGCTGAGCCTGCCTCATTCCCTGTGTGCTATACAGCTTAGATTGCGACGAAGAGAAGGCAGTAGCATAATGCTTCACAAAGTGTTTAATGAGTAGCTACTATTTTTATGAAAGAGCCAAGTTTCTTGCCCTCAATATTGCACCAAAATAATATACCAATGATTTAAAAGTAAAGAAAGAAGCCATAAAAGTACTAGAAATGACAGGAAGAATTTTTTTCATCTTGAGAAAGTGGATACCTTTGTGTCTACATGATGATCTAGAAGTTTTGTATAACTCTTAAAAAGCATAAAGACAAATGATAAACTTAAAAAAAATTTGCCAAATATTTAATAGACAAAAAAGTTAATTTTGTTAATAGGCATAAAAAGCTCTTACAAATCAACTAACTTAGGAAAGATGCTCAACCTCACTCAGAGGTTAGTTTTCACTCACTAAATTGACAGAGTTTTAAAAATTTGATAATATCCATTACTGGAGAGTGGTGAATAGATGTTTATACACTGTACGTGAGAGTGTAAATTTGTACAAACATTTTAGGGAGAAATTTGACAATATCTAGCATATTACTAAAACAGATATTTTTTCAGCTACAGGCCATTTTTCCAGAAATTTGTCAAGCACACATGTTGACCCAAGTGCTCAAAGACATGTATTTAGATGTTCACTTTTGTATTGTTTGATTTTTTAATTTAAAAGAACTTTTTTCTAACGTTTATTTATTTTTGAGAGAGAGAGAGAGAGAGCATGAGCACAAGCAGGGAGAGAAGGAGACACAGAATCCAAGCTGTGAACACAGAGCCCGACATGGGGCTCGAACCCATGAACCACAAGATCATGACCTGAGCCAAAGTCGGAGGGACACTCAACCGACTGAGCCACCCAGGCACCCCTGATTTTTTAATTTTTAAATTTTTTTCAAAATGTTTACTTATTTTTGAAAGAGAGAGAGAGAGAGAGACAGAGAGAGTAGGGGAGGGGTAAAGAGAAAGAGGGAGAGAGAGAATCCAAAGCAGGCTCTGCCAGCACAGAGCCCGGACTGGGGGCTAGATCTCACAGGCCATGAGATCATGACCTGAGTCGAAATCAAGAGTCAAAAGCTTAACTGAATGAGCCACCCAGGTGCTCCTAATTTTTTATTTTTATTTTTATTTATTTTTTTAAAGATAGCATTCACCCATTTTTATCTCATCTCATCTTATCTCATCTCATCTCATCTCATCTCATCATCTCATCATCTTATCTTATCAGGCTCCACACACAATGTGGTGCTTGAACTTATGACCCTGAGATCCAGCCAAGTATCCCTGTTTGATTTAAAAAAAGAAGAATATACTCTGAATGTCCAGCAGTAGGACACTAATAAAAAACGTAGATTATTTAGGGTGCATGGGTGGCTCAGTCAGTTAAGCATCTGACTTCGGCTCAGGTCATGATTTCATGGTTTGTGAGTTTGAGTCCTGCATTGGGTGAGTTTGAGCTTTGCTTCAGGTAAGCCCTGCTTCTCTCTCTCTCCCTCTGCCCCTCATGGGGTTCTCTTTCTCTCTCTGAGCCTCGCTCACTTGCACCCTCTCCCTCTAAAAAAAACAAAAAACAAAAAAGCCAACTTAGATTATTTCAAGATAAGAGTATATTTTGACACCACCTAAAGGAACAGAGTAGATCTATATGTTGATCTGGAATTGGGTCCTAGATGGAATAAGTAAGAAAAAGAAAGCTGCATAGAGAATACTTTATGTTGAATATACAAACACAATTCTAGGTATACATACACATATACATACATACATACATATATGCATAGGAAAATATTTGGAGGAATACACCAGAAAAATAAAAATGGTAACTTCTGGAGAGTATTTTTTACTACTCTTTTTTTTTAAATCATGGTAAACTATATGTAATAAAAATTTACCATTTTAACAATTTTTGTGTATATTTCTGCGGCCTTGATTACATCATTTTGCTGTATGGCAGTCATCATCATCCATTTCCAGAAAGTTTCATCTTCCCCATCTGAAACTCTGTCCCCGTTAGGCACTTACTCCCCATTCCCCTTTCCCTGCCAGCCCCTGGCAACCACCATTTTACTTTCTGTTTCTATGAGTTTCACAACTCTAGGAATCTCATGTCAGAGAAATCCTACAATATCTATTCCTTGGTGACTGGCTTGTTTCACTTAGCATAATGTCTTCAAGATCCACCCATGCTGTAGCAGGTGTCAAATCTTTCTTTCTTTTTAAGGCTGAATAATATTCCATTGTATGTATACGCTACATTTTGTTTATCTGTTCTTCTGTTGATAAACACTTGGGTTTATTGCCTTATGTGTTGTTGTTTTGTTTATCTGTTCAAGTAACAAATAACTTTTAAAGCAAAATTTCCCCTGAGAAGATATTTTTGGCACAGAGCATCAAAATATAAATAATTTGACTAGAGTGCTCACTTCGGCAGCACATATACAAATAATTTGACCAGAAACAGAGTTTTTGATGCTCCATTTTGAATTTGATTGAAGGTGTTAAGAGTAAAGGAGAGAGCCCAACCTGAGATGAAGTTCAAAATGAGCTTCTTGGGGCACCTGGGTGGCTCAGTCAGTTGAGTGTCTGACTTCTGCTCAGGTTGTGATCTCACAGTTCACGGGGTCGAGCCCTGCATTGGGCTCTGGAGACTGCTTCGGATTCTGGGCTTTCCGCTCTCTCTGCCCCTCCCTGCTCATACTTTGTCTCTCTCAAAAATAAACATTTAAATAATAAATAAATACATACATACATAAATATTGGATTTAACAACAAAAAAAAGTGAGGTTCTTGGTTACTCCTAAGAAAACCCTTCCCTCAGTTCCATTTCCATCATCTGATTTATATAAAGGCAAAACAGCTTTTTGGTCAAAGACCACAAATTCTGTCACATTTGGTGTTCAGACACATCTAAACATGCCTGTTGGAATAGGGGTGGACTGAGAGAAGGGACTCGGTGAAGACCACAATACAAAAGGAAACTGTAGACTTCCAAAGAGAAAGTTTGTTCTAAGGAATTCAGCCACTGGGCCCTAGAGTTAAGGAGAAATGATGGTTTATGCAAAGATGTGGTAGATAGTTCTTTAACCAGGTCCAGATTCAACTACCCTCGTGGTCCAGAGGTGCCCTGGAAGCCAAAAAGACTGAATGCAAACTCAAAGAGCTATCTTACTATATGCTACATTTGGGGTCCAAGTAACCCTCCTGGAGGACAATCCCCTTCTGCTCCAGCCCCATCCTGACCCAAGCATCATCCAGAGGAAGGATGAAGTTCTCCTCCTTACATGGGAGACTAGCCCACCATGCTAACACTAGTGAGGGTGGGTGGTACAGGTCTGTAGCTCAGTGGTGAGGGGGGCAGGCAACTCAGAGTGGCCCATTCTAGCTGCAGTTTTTGCGTGAGACAGCCAGTATGACATGTGTCATACTCGGATGAACATCCCATAATTTCGGAAGGTGGAAGGAAGTATTTTTCAGAGGTTTAGAGATCAGGGTAAGTATATGAGGGGAAATGGTGATTAGAATTTGGGCATGGATGTTGATGTGTCCTCATATATACACACATTTGGAGTGTTGGCAACATGTGGGTTATGGTTCCTTGGCAAAAAAGATGCTTTCTCTCACTTGACCTGCAAAGCAAAATCTCAGCTCCAGGAGAGCTCTGGACCAGTGAGGATTCAGAACTAGATAGGCTGTGTTGTGAGGACTGAGACTGTGTTCTGCGGTAACCTAGGAATGCCAGTGGCCTTGGTCTTTTCCATCATATCAAAGCACCACCGCATTTCACAAAATTTAAACAGTAAGCAGAAAACGTTTTGTGAGTAGTTTCAGTGGAAATGTATAGATAAATCAATGTTTCAGATAAAAACCTTGGATTTCTAAAGTGAAGAAACCTAGTGAGAAGAATCTTTTTTTATTTAGTTTTTAATTTTTTTTTTAATGTTTATTTAGTTTTTAGAGACAGACTGTGAGTGGGGAGGGGCAGAGAGAGAGGGAGACACAGAATCCAAAGCAGGCTCCAGGCTCCGAGCTGTCAGCACAGAACCCAACTCGGGCTCAAACTCATGAACCGCGAGATCATGACCTGAGCCGAAGTCAGACGCCCAACCGACTGAGCCACCCAGGCGCCCCTAGTTTTTTAATTTTTTATTTGAGACAGAGAAAGTACAAGTGGGGGAGAGGGGCAGAGGGAGACAGACAGAATCTTTTTTTTTTTTAATTTATTTATTTTGAGAGAGAGTGTGAGCACATGAGGAGGGGAGGAACAAAGAGAGAGGGAGAGAGGGAGAGAGAGAGAATCCCAAGAAGGTTCTGCACTGTCAGCACAGAGTCTGATGTGGGGCTTGATCTCACAAACAGTGAGATCATGGCCTGAGCCAAAATCAAGAGTAGGATGTTTAACCAACTAAGCCACCCAGGCACCCCGAGAGAGAGAAACTTAAACATACCCAGACTGCAATGAGAAGAATCTTTTGTCAGATTCCTTCATGGTGGCCAGAGGACAGGGCCAGGAGTCAGAAGGATAGGTTTGAGTCCCTGCTGCAGCACACGTTAGCCGGGTATCTAATATAACGACCTTCAGGATTCTCACTGAAAAGTCAGAAATAATTCCTGCTCACCTTCTTTATAGCACTGCTGTGTGCCTCAAACGAGACAATGAGTGTAAAAGAACAACTATAAATTTGGTCTTCATTTTGTGGGAAGGGATCCTTGCATCCTCAGAGGTAACACATCCTCAAGCACCTATTTTTCAAAGACATCTTTGGCAATCCAATCCCATTTTCTCATTCCTCATTTTGAAGAGGTGGGTGGCCAGACATTGAGAGCATCTGAATTGTTATCAATCTTCAAAGGAGATTGGAGGTGTAAGTATTTATAAGTATTGCATAATTGTAAGTATTGCTAAGTATTTACAAATTTAAGACTTAATCTGAATTTATGTCCTAAAGGCCCAAAGTTAATCCAACATTGTCAGGCCAAGGAAGACACCTTTAATTTGGTTCAGGCAGAACTCCACTGCAAGAAGGAATATATTGATAGTGTTACATTGAAAATTACTCAAATGTATTGAATACTTGCTTTATATTCATCCACTTTGCAATATTTCTATAAGTAAAATTGGTGGTATTTGTGAATGAGAATTTTCCCAAAATAATTAGGCAATATGTGAAAGTTGACCATTTTTTCACTATGATATACCAACATCATCCACTATATTTGTGTCATAACTAACCATGTTCAAAGGAATTTTATATATAGTTCTATGTTGTATATTGGAAAATGTACATTTGGAGTTCAAATGATTCCCTTCCCACATATTAGCTGTATAACCTCTTCCTGTCGACTTCACTACAGCAAGTATACATCTTTGTTACATCGACACTGCAGCAACATAACTTGTACAAATGAACCCACTGTAGTGGATCATAAACTCCCATGGATTATAAATGTACAAAGAGAGCTTATCTGACCAATTTATGGGGTTAGCAGTCATAATCCTCCAGGTTGCAAGAACAAAAAAGGACAACTTTGATTTAAGTAAAAGGGGGGTTTAGTGAAAGGATATTGAATAGCATGTCACTGAATAGCCAGGACAGCTAGAAAACCAGAGTTGAAAACTGGGCAACCAGAAGTGTCAAAATCAAGCCATAGAAATGATCCAGAGAGAACCTTATTGACACCACCCAGAATATTAAAAAATACAGCTTGCTACAGCTGAACTCTGGACACCACTGTTAAGAATGTTGTCTCTACTGCCCTGGAAATAGGGTGAGGATATGCCCTTCTCTGCTGCCAGCAAGAGTCCTTATCTATCCTTATCTTGTCTTATCTATCTTATCTATCCTTACCTTCTTGCATCACTTTGTATCCAGTGTAGTTGCATCTGACTAGATGAGCCTAAGTCATGTACCCCACAAAACACACAAGGGAAGCTAGGAAAATAGACCTTTAGGGTTTGAAGTAGCTTTTGCACCCCACCAAGCCTTATGCAATGAAGAATTCAAATACATAGGAACGATTAATTCATAGTGTTATGCCCAGAATTCGTGATCCCCAAAGACCATCAGGGAGCCGAGTCTGATGCAAAAGCAAAGAGCCTTTATTCGAGCTAGCTCAAGCTCAATCCCCTACCTGCACCGACGCAGCAGTGAGATGCCAGAGAGAGAGCGAGTTTCAAAAGCACAAAGGTTTTATAGAGATCTAGGGGCAGTTGGTGGGGTGATGGTCATGGCCTTAGCCGATTGGCTGGGGAAGGGTCAGAGTCCCGTTGTGCAGGTTGCCAGGCGTGGTTTGAACGGGAAGTTACTCAAGGGGAGGAGGCGTGGTCTGAGGTTTGAGCGGGAATTTCTTTCTGTGGTTTTCCCGGAAAGGGGGCCATCTGTCGGGGACGTAGTCACTCAAGATGGAGGACACAGAACAAAATGGAGTCGGCCAGCCTAGGTCCGCTCTTTCAATAGGACGGTCTAAAATATCTAAATAAAACTAAAAAATGGCAATAAATGCATGACTTCATTAATTAATTTAATATATTTTACACAATCTCTTATAAACAGACTATCTAAAAAAATTGAAACCTAAAATCTTAAACCATAAAAACATAAGTGAAATCTATTCTGACACTATAAACTTCAAAATGTTAAGTCATCAATGGAGTGACCATCATCATGATTTTGAACTAGCAAAGTCATCAGTTTTAATATTTTTTTTCCTTCACCTCAGGTATTTTGACATTTATGCTGAATAACACCTGCTTTTTCATTTGGAGAATGGACTACCGTTGATGGAGATTTTTTTTTTTTTAATGGCAGGACTGACATCACGAAAATGGTGATATATGAAACCCCAGTCTGATTCCCCCCAAAGAGAGCAACAGTTGGCTACCTAAGAACTAAAACCATGCTGGGAGAGCCTTGGAGTCCACTTAAAAGTTAGGCAGCACAGTGAAACAACAACAAAATCTGAGAATAACCACTGAAGAAGAGAAAGAAGACAGCTTCATTTTGCCTGTATCAACCCATCCTCCAACTCTTAGAAAGAGTTCCCTCACCAGGAAAGAAAGAGTGGGGTGAGTGACCAGCTTCTCCAGCCTTGGGGCACCCCATGAAGGTCGTACTTCAGCTTCACTCCACCCAGAAAATGGCAAAGCTGAGATGGATAGAGACCGTGAGGAACAAGGAAGAAGAGTAGGGGGTACCAACAGCAACCACACAGCAGAAGCAATCATGGTTCACAGTGACCTGCTCTGTACACAAATCGAGAAGACTTTGATGAAGCTGATGCCAGCACAGCTGCTACAGACCCCCTCCTGATTCCACCAGGTTTTTCCCCACAGATACTTGCATTTGCGGACACCAGCCTCCTGAGTCCGTCCCTGCTGCCTCATCCCTCACCCACGCCAGAGCCCAGGAACTGCACTGGCAGCCAGTCCAGACTTCGGTGGCTGCATGAGTGCAAGACAGCAGCATAGGTTCCTGAGGCTGTCCTCCATCACTTAGCATGCACTGGAGCCAGCTTTTCCAGCTGCTGGCCTGACGCCTGTCACAAGCCTCCACCGCAGTCTGTACACCTGGGACATATAGGTACCCATGGGAGAGCACACCAGCAGCCAGGACCCTGCGGCTGCTTGTGGCTCAACTTAGGCTTAATCTTCTGCCACTGGCCTGCAGCTAATTCCTCCAACTGTGTGCACCTGCAATGCCCTGGCCTGACCCCCATTACTGGCTTTCACTGCGGGGTACACACCTCAGGGAAGACTGTGGAGCCACAGCAGAGCACACCAATAGCCCCTAGTTGGCCTGGCCCTTGCTGGCTGCCCGGTTACCACCACCACATGTGTGTCTGCTTCTGGTCCCAGCCACTACACAGGCGTCTCCAGCTGACTCCACAGCCGAGTGTGTGCACACCACTGGTTCCAGCCACCATCACTGCCTGCCCTGGTCACTAGCCACAGGGCCTGGAGGCACCACTAAGGATCCCAACAGCCCTTATAGCCACTGTATTCCCCGTACAGTACTTACCAAGAACCACATGGGTGTTGATGCTGTCTACTCCAGCAGCCCAAGCCAAAGAAACATCATGCATCCCTGTACCCAATACTGTCACACTTGGTGCCCTGTACCAGGGTCACGGCACACTGTGTTCCATGACTAACATCAATCCATAAAGTCCAGAAGAGGTGACTGCTCTTCAAATGCACAGACACCTACTCAAGGCTACAGGGCTTGTGAAGAATCAGTGAATCATGATTACACCAAAGAAATATAGTAAACCTCAAGTATCTATCTTCAAAGAAATGGAGATCTAGGAATTATCTGACAAGAATTTAAAATAATTGTTGTAAAGATGCTCAGAGATCTACACGAGAACACAAATAAACAATATAATAATATCAGGAAAACAAACATAAGAACAAAACGAGGTTAACAAAGAAATAGAAAACATAAAAACAAACCAAACAAATGTGGGGCTGAAGAATAACGTATTGATTGAACTGAAGCATTAAATAGAGAGCTTCAATAATAGACTTGACCATGTAGAAGAAATGGTGAGCCAGAAGACTGACCAAGTGAAACTATACAGTCAGAAGAGCAAAAACGAAAAGGAATGAAGAAAGCCCAGAACACTTACAGGACACCACTAAGAGAAACAACATATATGATTGGAGTCTCAGAAGGGGAAGAGAGAGAGAATACAGTAGAAAACTTATTTAAAGAAATAATAGCTGAGAAGTTTCCCAGTCTACAGACAGATATGGACATTCAAGTTCATGAAGCTAATAGGCACCCTAAAATTTCAAGGCACATTATCATAAAATTGTCTAAACTTAAAGACAGAAAAAGTTTTAAAAGCAGCAAGAGGAAGGGCACCTGGGTGGCTCAGTTGGTTAAGCCTCTGACTCTTAATTTTGGCTCAGGTCATGATCTCACAATTTGTGGGATCGAGTCCCACTTTGGGCTCCATGCTATCAGTGTGGAGCCTGCTTGGGATTCTCTTTCTCCCTCTGTCTCTGCTCCTCTCCTGCTCACGCTCATGCTCTCTCTTTCTCAAAATAAATAAACATTAAAAAATAAATAAAAGCAGCAAGAGGGAAAATTTTTCTCTCACACAAGGAACCCCCATAAGGCTAACAGCAGGTTTCTGAGCAGAGACCTCGCAGTCCGGGAGGGAACAGAATGATATAATCACAGTGCTGAAGGAAACTAACCAGGAATACTCTACCCAGCAAAGTTGTACTTAAGAAATGAAGATGAAATAAAGTTTTTCCCTAGCAAACAAAAGCTGAGGGAGTTCATTACCAGATCTGCCTTATAAGTAACCCTTGAAAGTTCTTCAAGTTGAAATAAAAGGCTACTCATTAGTAACATAGTCACATGTGAAAATCTACAACACGCTGGTTTAAGTTAGCATAGCCAGGTTCAGAATACTCTAACACTGTAATACTGTGGTATGTATTCTAGTATAAAGGTTAAAGGGTCAATGCGTTAAAAAAAACTATGGTTACAATAATTTGCCAATGGATACACAATATAAAAATATGACGATTATGGGCGGCTGGGTGGCTCAGTCGGTTAAGCGGCCGACTTCGGCTCAGGTCATGATCTCGCGGTCCGTGAGTTCGAGCCCCGCGTCGGGCTCTGTGCTGACAGCTCAGAGCCTGGAGCCTGTTTCAGATTCTGTGTCTCCCTCTCTCTGACCCTCCCCCGTTCATGCTCTGTCTCTCTCTGTCTCAAAAATAAATAAACGTTAAAAAAATTTTTTTTAAATAAAAAAAATATGACAATTATGACAACAACAAAGAGAGTAAAAAGGTAGGCAAAGTTAAATTATCAGTGTAAAATAGACTGTTGTATCTATAAGATGTTTTATGTAAGCCACACAGTAACCATAAAACATAACCTACAGGAGATTCACAGAAGATAAAGAGAGGGGAATCAATGCATACCACTATGGAAAATCATCACTTTACATGTGGCATGTGCATGGGGGTAGGGTGTGGGGGTGTACACACACAAGGAATATTATTCAGCCCTGAGAAAGGAAATCCTGCCCTTTATGTCAACATAGATGAAACTTGAGGGCATTATGCTAAGTGAAATATATCAGACAAAGAAAGAAATACACTGTGATATGACTTACATGTGGAATCATAAAAACGCCAAACTCATAGAAACAGGATAGAGTGATGGTTACCAAGGGAGGGAGGGGGAAATGGGGAGAGGTTGGTCAAAGGGCACAAACTTCCAGTCACAAGATGAGTAAGTTCTGGGGGTCTAAAGTACAGCATGGTGATTTTAGTTAACACTACTGTGTTAGATACTTGAAAGTTGCTATGAAAGTAGATCTTAAAAAAAAAAAAAAAGAAAGTAGATCTTAAATGTTCTCACCACAAAAAGTAAATGGTAGTCATGTGACTTGATGACGTTAGCTAATGCTATGGTAGTAATCATTTTGCAAAATGTATGTGTATCAAAACTACACACCATACACCTTAAACTCACATCATGTTATATGCCAACTATATCTCAACAAAGTTGTAGTGGGGGTGTGGGGGGAGAGAATTCACAGAAAAAAAAAAAAACAAAAAAAACCCCGCACATCTCAGGAGGAAATTTCCCTCATGCACTCTCCTATAGCTGCCTCAACAAGTTTGAGATGATTTTAGTTTTTTCAATTTAAGTTTTTCATGATTTTACACAAAGCCATAATTGCATTGGAACCTTACTGATGTCCTACTTGAAGATGCTTTTGCATTATTCATGCATTTTTTTACAATAGCCTCTTCATGTCTTTGAGTTCTTTTAGTTGGAGTAGGAAATGCAAACAAATCAGCAAGTGGACTTAGCCCTTGAAAGCTTATGTCCAGCTGAGTAGTTATGATATCAATTACATCATGAAAAATTCCTTTTACCTAAAAAACTGCTAGAGCTCAGAGGGTTGCAGTACTATTTCCCAGCATAGGACAGACTGGGTGGGGGTTGGGGGATGTAGGTCTCTTTTAAGTAACTTTGGACGCTGGCAAAAATTGGGGGAGTCTTTTGATATGAGAAAAATATGCATTTGTCTTTAAGGTAACATGTTGCCTGTTATGTATTAAGAAATTGGCTTCACCAAAACTTTTTTTGTCCATTGTTAAAAATCAACCAACTATAAAGCAGCTACCATAGTTCTGTTTTTGCCAATGACAAAAAGATTTAGAAATCTTTTTGGCTAAAAAGTCAGCAAAGATCAAAAAGTTTTCACATGTGATCTCTACATGCCAATGAGATCAAAGGGCACACATTATAATAATCCAATTGTGCAATACTCTACCAATGACCTGTAAATATTACATATTTGAGAAAGGCATTTTTTTTTTCAGTTAAAGAGTGAAAGTATAAATTAGGTACATTTAACAAGTCAATGATCTATTGTTATTAGTTAATATGCTTTTTCCCCATTTTGTAAAGTTCAGAATTGCAAATGCTTGGCCAATTAGACACAACAGAGACAGAACTTGGATGACACAGTGCAAGTTGACAAAATGATTTATTACCCCTTTGTCATTGAAATAACTACTATATATGCTCTAATATTTACGGTTTTTCACTTATTTTACTATGCGTGGCCTGGACCAAGCTAAAATATGTACACTAGCACAATATTGTAGCCAGATTAAAAAAGAGAGCGAGTGAGCGAGAGAGAGAGAGAGAGGAAATAAGGAAGAAGGGGAGGGAAAGTTAGGGAGGAAAAAAATCCAGCCAAAGTTGAATTCTAGTTAAGTGCAATTTATTTATTTATATATTTGCTAATGATATCATACCAATTTTCTAATGCATTCACATATACATTGGTCATGATTAATCACACTGAAACCTTTACCTGAGCCTCTGTTTAGTTTTGACACTACAATGTCGAATAGTCATTATTTGTTTAACATCTGTCTTCTGCATCAGATGATGAGAGATGATGAGAGATAACACTTGTGCCATGGTCAAGATCAAATATATAAAATTTGTCTCCTCCTCTATACTTTAAACTCTGGAATGTCAAGGACTATATCTGCTTCGTATACACACCAAGCATTTAGGACACAATATCTAAACATTTATTCATTCAACAAATAGTTATTGAGGAGCTTCTCTGCACTGGGTAAGTTGTAAGAAATACAAATCTAGTCAAATTAAGTGGAAAAAAAAAAGAGTCTGGATGCTTTCTCATTTTCATCCTGTCATGTTTCTTTGCAACCATGCCATTCTCTTCACCTGGTCAGCTTTCTCTAATACTCTCTTCCTGCATAATCTGGGAGTACAGGAACCCCAGAACTGGCTGCCCCAGTCCCTCCTCCATGAGACTTGCAGCTCAAGTAGCCACTACAACCTTCAGCTTTGGTTTTAATTTATGAGAAGAGTCCGGTAAAAATAGCCCACCATTTTCAAGTCATTGAACTAATTTCCTGCGAATTAAATTTCCTCTCTCATGTAACCAGTTGTAGCCAGCAAGAAGACACATATTAGGATCAAGGTGTATAATTGCAGAAGGAGATTCCATTAGGAGTCTTTCCCTTTAGATGAAGCTGTGCATAGGGCAGATAACCCAGATAAATTTAGTTAAACTGTGTTTTTAGTTAAGATAGTTTTATTTTTTACTGTTCTGTCACAAATATCTGGCACATAGTAGTATTAAAAAATATTTGTTGGGGCGCCTGGGTGGCTCCATCAGTTGGGCATCTGGCTTCGGTTCAGGTCATGATCTCGCGGTTTGTTGGTTCGAGCCCCACGCTGGGCTCTGTGCTGTCAGCTTGGAGCCTGGAGCCCACTTCAGATTCTGTCTCTCTCTCTCTCTGCCTCTTCCCTGCTCATTCTCTGTCTCTCTGTCTCTCTCTCTCTCAAAACTAAAATAAAACATTAAAAAAAAAAATTTGTTGAGGGGTGCCTGGCTGGCTCAGTTGGAGGACTCTTGATCTCATGGTTGTGAGTTCAACCCCCATGTTGGGTGTAGAGATTACTTAAAAATAAACAAACTTAAAAAAATATTTGTTGAACTGATGCTAGGTTGTGATATATTACAGTAGTCCTCCCTTATCTACGGTTTTACTTTCCATGGTTTCAGTTACATTTGGTCAACTTCTGTGGTCCATAGGCATCTCATCCTCCTTCTGACACATGGTCAGAAGGTCAATGTTAGACTAAGCCTGAGTCACAACACCTACAGCCTTCACCTCACTTTCTCTCGTCACATAGGCATTTTATCATCTCATAGTATCACAAGAAGGGTAAGTCTAGTACAAGAAGATATTTTGAGAGAGACTACATTCATATAACTTTCATTACAGCATATTGTTATAATTTTTCTATTTTATTATTGTTGTTAATCCCTTACTGTACCTAATTTATAAATTAAATTTTTTCATAGGTATGTATGTATAGGAAAAAAACATAGTATATACAGAGTGTCGTACTGTCCAGTTTCATACATCCACTGCGAGTCCTGGAATGTGGCCCCTACTGATAAAGGAGGGACTACTGTATTTCTTTTAAGATTCATAATTATACGGGATGGGGAAGGAAAGTGGGGGGAAATCAAGTAACAGGTGCTGAGGTTTTAGACTCTGGAAAGATACGTAATGCTCCCAGGATGAGTAGAGTTAAAGCTGGAAAGTTATATTTAACTTTCTTACTCAAGCATCTCCTTTAAAACAAAACCTTTTATCAAATCAATCTTTCAAAAATCAGTTAAAACGGAAACCAGAAAGACTCTACTACATAACATCTCAGAAACTCACTGCCCACTCTAACTATCCTTGAAGATGTGTCACATTGTAAAAATGCCACAAGATTGTATTTTCTCCTTTTCTGATTCCCTTTAGAACTTAAGTTATTTAGAATGACATGAAGAATTGTATTAATTTCAAGACTAAATAATCAAGGAAACAAACCCTCTCTAATAAATTTCCCCTTAGAAAGCATGGTGTGAGGTGGAAAAGCCTGATGGCTAGACAAATGTTACAGAAATGTTGGCAGAGATGCCCTTTGCTTCATGTTAGGAGCAAGCAATTATTTTTCTTTGTTCTTTTTGAAGGGCCCCTCTAGTGCCCAGAGAAGCGTTTATTAGCCTTTCCCTCCCTCCCCTTCAAATAAATCAAATTTTGTAAAGGGTGATAAAACCAAGACCAGATGTGTTCATTTAAGCCAGGAATTCAAGCATGCCAGTCATTAGAGAATGTTGTGAGCACCTCTACCTGGGTGTTCCCCCCAGGAATACAGGTACTACCAAGGTCTCCTCCCTCTCACACAGAGATGCAGTGAAACTCAACCTGAAGACTTAACATCAGTACACTCTTTAAGGAACCTCAATTTCAAAAGGTACAATGGCATGGATACATGAAGCAAAGCAGAATTCCTATGATACATTTTATATAGGAAGGCTTGGAGGATTCAGAAGCTGTTCTTGAAAGACCACACCTATCTTCCAACTGTAATACTTTGTATAGAATGCAACTATTCAGACTGTAGCTGAAGAAGGTCTATGACTAATAGGTAAGGAGAGTAGAATTGAAATGTGTGGTGTCTCCTTCAAACTGAAGTCATGGTATTATTTCACTTGTTAGCAACCATTGGAGATGGGCTCGGATACGATAAGAATAGCAGAACTCACTAGAGAGGTCATCAGCTGCTTCCCCTAATCACTTTCTGGGTGCTGTGACCTCCAGCAGCAGAGGCATTTATTCTCCAAGAGTATTCTGCCATCTTGAAAGCCTATGAGCCTTGTCGGTCCTCACTGTGTGATCAGCTGCCAAGGTAACTGCCAGTGCAATCTTGAGGATAGATGAGAAGTTATACTGACAGGATAACATTTCAAGGTCTCCTAATCCTTGTGCCTGATTACATGAGAAGATCACCAGACCAGCCCAAGTATGGGAGGTATTTCTACAAAGGGATAAGATTACGGTTAAGTGTCTCAAAGGTCCTGCCTTTTTAAAGAAGTACTGACTTTAGTTAGAGGTGAGTCACCAGATTGAAAGGATTATTTCTCTATTTCAGGACAATGACCTCAACTGTCACTTTGTAATTTCTCTGAGAGTTCCTCTTCTTTGCTCTTGGCATTTCACTTACATTTCCAGATTTTTTCTTTTTTAAAATCACTTTCCTGTAACTCTTGATCTCTCTCACTAATCCTCTCATCCTTATGCCTATTTATGTAAGAAGTTCAGATTCCACATCTCCCCTAAAGACTCCACACATGTGAATCATCTTGATGGGAGAAATCACAGATACCACTTTGTTTCACCACTGAGCTACCTCATTTCCGGGCACTGGAAAGCCCTACCTACCTGTACTTCATAATGCCCTGTTCCTCCACAAGAACAAAAAGAAAAATAACTTCTTGCCCCCAACATGAAGCAAAGGGCATTTTTTCTATAGCATGTCTAGCCATCAGCATTTTCCAGCATTCCATGCCTCAAGGCATTCCCAGAATCAAAGGAGACACAGATACGTAACAATTACACTATGACTCAGTAAGTACTATAATAAAGGCGTCTACAAGGTTCAGAAGAAATAGAGGATGGTGCATTATGAAAAAGAAGGTAATGTTTGAACTCACGGTTGACAATATGACCAGGAATCATATATAAAACTATATATATCTTATATATAAGTGAGAATATCAGCAAACATTCCATTCCAGAGGTAGGAAACAACATAAGGAAAAGCATGGAGGCTTCCAGTGAGCAATTGCTGAAATTGTTCTGGGTACTACAATGACATCTGAAAATGTAAGTTTTGTATCTTTTACATCTGTTGTGTATAATACACACAAATATAGTATAAAGTATATACAGGAAAGAGCAATCTTAAATTAACTTGGGCATCGCTTTATATTAAAGCTACATGAGATAAATAACTCTTCCCCACTTATGATAACATAAAGACTTTCAGACCAGAGCTGGAATACAGACTGATACAAAAACGTCCCATTCTCATGAATGGAAGTTGTGATGTTATATTATTCATAAAAACCATGAACTCTGAAGATGATAAGACAAATAGCGTAATTGTATCAGAAAAGCAACCATTTGCTGAATCTCACCAATTTATATACATGATGTCACTTACTCTATCCCCACAATAGCCCTCTGAGGTAGATATCCCCATTCTACACTACAGAAACAAACTCAGAAAAGCAATTCATCATGACATAAATGACAGAGCTGAGATTGAAATCCCAGAATTGTTTCATGCTATGGAATCCTACCTCTCATATACCCCTAAAACACTAGCAGGAACCAGCAAATGCTCATTAGGATGAAGATTTTGACCGTATAACTAACTATACACATATATGTAGCAACATGGCACAGGAGAAAGAACACTAGACCTACTGTACCAAGAATCAAGAAGACAGAATTCTAAGAAGAAACCTTGTGATCTCTACTATGTGACATTGGATAAATTACTTACCCTTGAGTAGGTTAAACTAGTTAATTTCTAAGACTCTATCCAGCTTTACAAGACTAAAGTGCTCCATTATTAACTGTCACTCAGTATTTTTATGACAAGGGGTTTAAAGCTCTTGTGATAGTTTCTTCATTCATTTTTCTTCATGAAAAAATAATCCCTACTGAGCAATTTGGTTGTGGAGATTAAATGAGGTCATGGGCATGAAAATGCCTCGTATCAAGAGTGGCATAATGCAATAAACACTGAGGAAGTGTTTCCTGACCCTTAAGCTGCAGTTAAGTTAGTGCAAAGCAGCTTTAAATGCTAGTGTGTAAAAAAGCCCACATTTATATCTGAGAGATCTGAGACAATGTAATGAGAAGTATATAGTTCTGGGCCAGATTTACATCATGGCTCTGCTACTTCCTTGCAATAGGAGTTTATGCAAATTACTTATCTTCTCTGAGCTTTGGTTTCACATCAGTAAATGAGGATAATCATCACGTAGGGTTAGTGTGAAGGCTAAATGAGCAACACTTAAAGGATCAAATCAGATAAAATTTAGCACAGTGTCTGGTGTCAGTAAATGTTAGCTCTATTACTTAGCCAGCATTTTCAACTTGGACAAAACTCTTATTAACAACCAAGGTCAAATTTGACCTTTATGCCCATCTCAAGTTCTGCCAGCTGGGCCTTGCTTCAGGTTACACACAAAGACCCTTCCTTGTACATTTTGGCTGAAGGTAAAAATTAGGAATGAGCTGAAGTTCAGCTTCAGCCTAGGAAGTTGTGCATTATCTGCCCCTCAGATTCAGCTCGTTTTTGCAAGATCTAACAACCGAATGCCTGCTCCAACCTGCTTTCTGGCACCCACAACTTGTACGTGATCAATGACCATGTAATTATATGGTTTATGGTCATACCTAGTTAGTATGGCATCTTGATTTAAGATTAATAATTGAATATCCACTTTCAAATAAAGATACACGTTTTAGATGTAACTTGCAGTGGAGATCTCCCTAAATTGAATTCTGTCAGTTCAAGTATGAATGTGCCTTTAGAATGCAAGTATTTCTTACATGATACTTGCTATAAAGATTCTCTTTCTGCTGCAAGGAAGATGCTGAAATTGGTGTACATGCTGTTACAGACAATATGCAAATGGAAATTCAGTTACATTGTTCCACTGTCAGATTTTTAGAAGCAAAGTTTACGAAAAAATTTCTTCTCAAGTAATTGTGAGGCAGTAAATGTATGCAAAAGTATTAAAAAAAAAAAACTGAACAAGGGCAACATACTTTAGGTTTGTTTCTGGAAATATCATCCAAAAATGCATGAAGTTTCAGTTTGTGAGAATGCTTTAATGAAATTTTATCATTACTACTGACCCCCAAAACTTCATATCCAGGAGTTAAAAAGGAAATGCCTTTAACTTAGTTACTGGTGGAGAAAAGGTAAATCTTAATAATTTGATAGCAAAAAAGCACACACACACACACACATTTAATTTGACATTAACTTCATGAGTTGCTCTCCACTCTACACTTGCAAGTAACTATTTAGTATTTTAAACGAGTGGGTTAACATGAGCACAGGAGCAATTTAGCAATTGACAAAGGTGAGAAATGAATGCTTCTGAACTGTATTAAACTTTAGAAATATAACTGATGTGATAAAATTATAATAATTTTTGAATAAAATTTGTTCATGTATTTTAGAAACTTATATAATAGTGATTTTCAACATAGGCCTTGGCCAAATACTAATTGCAAGACTAGACCATTGAGCATTTGGTCAGTACATACACTGTGAACATGACTTAACCATATACCACAGTTAAGATAGGGCAATCACCAGGTTGCTTATCCAGTATAGCCCCATCTTCGGGTCACTCATTTCCCAGGTTTATGGACCTTGTGCAAGAAGTTGACCAGAATCTGTCCATCCATCTAACTCTTTCTTCTTATACTGTTTTTAAAGTTCATTTATATTTATTTTGAGAAAGAGAGCAGGTAAGGAGCAGAGAGAGAAGGAGAAAGAATCTCAAGCAGGCTCCGCACCTGTCAGCACAGAGTCCTGCACAGAACTGGACCCCAACTAACTAATTTTTTTAAAGTTCACTTATATTTATTTTGAGAAAGAAAGC
The DNA here is from genome assembly GCF_027475565.1 of Acinonyx jubatus. Classification (NCBI taxonomy): domain Eukaryota; kingdom Metazoa; phylum Chordata; class Mammalia; order Carnivora; family Felidae; genus Acinonyx; species Acinonyx jubatus. Next base: position 167,868,777 of record NC_069381.1, read on the forward strand.
AGGTAAGGAGCAGAGAGAGAGGCAGAAAGAATCCCAAGCAGGCTCTCCACCTGTCAGCACAGAGCCCTGCAAAGAACTGTAACCCAAGAAGTGTGAGATCATGACCTGAGCAGAAATCAAGAGTCAGATGCTCAACCTACTGAACCACAAGGTACCTCCATCCATCTAACTCTTAACGCTAAAAGAAACTAGTCAGGTAAAGGTTAAGGTGGTTGCACTTAATTGGAAATGAGACATGGCCCTCTCTGGCTAGGTTCCTCACTTTAATTTGCTAATTCATCCTATTTTGTTATTTTTAGGTCAAAATGACAGCTGAAAACTTTTCTTGGAAATGAACCATATTAGAGTTAGGCATGCTTGATCTGAAATGTTAATGACAGTAATATGTATGGGAAGTTTGATTCATACAAGCATCCAAACCTTAATATACTTAAAGCAACTTTCCCCTCTGAAAATAACATCAAGTAGGGTCAATAAATACTAATTTTCCAGGGTGTCTGGGTGGCTCAGTCCATTAAGCATCTGACTCTTGATTTCAGCTCAGTTCATGGGATCGAGTCCCATGCCGGGCTCTGTGCTGACAGAGTGAAGCCTGTTTGGGATTCTCTCCCTCCCTCTCTCTCAAAAACATATTTCATTTTATTTTTTAAAAATTTACTTATTTAAAAAACATATGTTAATTTTCCTTTCAATCCAACAGGACCAGATAATCATTTTTCACTAAAGATTACAACATTTAAAATTTCAAACAATCTTATTCCCAAAAGACAAAGGTCACAGCAAATCTTTAGAAAGAGAGGCATGGTGTCTACTTGAAAATTAAGGCCAATGCCTTCAAATGAAATGGTGGTTTGTGCTCAAGTGGCCATAAAGAAGAGATGAAGGACAGATGCGGAGTTACTACTTTAAGGATTACTCATTCATAAACATTTTTATGAATAACACAGCTGAAGTCACCCAAAGGCAAGTCACTGTAACAGATTGCTGGGCCTGATTATATGCAAAGTAATTAGTAGATTATGATGCATTCCTGAAAAGAACTTGAGCTTGATTTAGAAGGTCTAGTGATAGGTATATAGTAGACTTTACCATTCTCAGATTAATGCCACAGCCTATCAGTGAATTTACTTTCTTTCTTTCTGACCAACTTACCTTAGACTGGATTTGTGAACTTTGAATATATAAGCAAAGAACAAAGAAAGAAAAAGAAGACAGACCAAAAAAGTAAAAGAGTTAGCCCACCCAATGAGGCTCCTACAACAGAAAAACTAATTGGTATACTTCCTTTTATTCCTCATGTATGTTAAGTTTGTTCTTGCCTTTGGACTTTTACCTTCACTGTTCTCTCTGCCCATTTCTGACTCCTTCTCATCTTTCATGTACCAGCCCAAATGATTCCCACACAGAGGCCTTCCCTGATGACACTTCCTAAGTAGTGCCTCAAGCAACTCTCTCCCTAACTCCCCAGCCCATCATCCTGTGTATTTCCCTGTCACTGTCAGAAGTTTGCTCTTTTACTATCTACCATTAACATGCAAACTTAACTGAAAAAGGGGAACTTCTCTATTTTGTTCACCACTATATCCAGGCATCTAGAAATATTTGCTGAATACATGAATGGAAAACAGGTAGGAAATTATTAGGAGAGTGCCAGTGACTTTGGAGAGGATCCAAAATGGGAAGTCATGGGAATCACTTGTGCCAAGTTCCATGATTACCTTGAAAAGAGAAGGGGAAATTAAGAGCAAAGTTGGAAAAAAGAAAAAAGGAATAAATACGAGTCTAATAGAGAAGGAAAAAAGCCCCATTTCAAATCTAAGGCACTGTTTCATGTTGTAGACTCTGAGTCTGGAGTTCTCTCTTGTCCAGCAAGAGAGCAGGACTCAGCATTAAAATGCCAAGAGAGGCTAATGTCCGGGGGGAAACAAGAGCCCTGAGTAGGGGTCCTTGCTCCATTTTAACTAAGATCAGAAGGCTTACAAACGTGATGGGTGTGAACAAAGAGACAATGAAATCTTGAACATTAATTTATGGGCATGGGGGAATGGGGGTTTTAAAGATACGTGGTGTTAGGGGTTTGAGTCAACATAAAACAAAATTCTGGCGCTGGGCAGAAGGTTGTTTACAGTGGACAAGAAAGACAGAGGATGCTACCTCAGGGTCAACAAGGCACCTTTCTTCTGCTAATTAGCTCTGCTCTGAGGTCTATAGACCTGTTTACCTATTTTGGTCCTTCCTTCCCGTGAAAGCAGCTTTCTGCTATTGTACTAAATTGGGGGGCATTTTTGCCCTGAATACCTAATCTTGTTTACCTCATCTTGGATGTTTTCATCCTGAGATTTCCTATTCCTATGCCTTTGTCCAATATTGGGGGCCTTTGCCCCATACCTAATCTTATTTACCTCATCTTGTTTACCCAAACGTGGGTGTACATCCTATGGCTAACTCTTTATGCCTTGTTAACCCATCCGTGCAAGCTCATGGAATTCCTAAGCTTATTCCCCAGTTTCACTTACTGACAACTACGTAGGGGTACTGCTAGCTTAGATGAAATTTATCTCATCCAGCCAATATTTGCTCAACTGCATCGGATTCTCCTTACTATCATACTATAATAGAATAAGGGAATTACAATCTTGGTGTAATTTCAATTGATTCTTACATTAGTACATTTAAACTGTACATCTTTTCATTCTTTAACAGGTATATATACTCTTTTTGTAGCCATGCTCTTCTTAACTTGGATGTTGGAAATAAATGTCCTCTACTTCTAAAACTCAATTAAAATTCAGTTATCAAAGCAGTTGTGCCCTCACATTAATTACTATGCACTATTAGTATATTTTAATAGCCATATCACTACACTCAAGACTGAACGGGGAGCTGTTTTCAACCCTAACTATATGTACTAAAAATGTTTAGATAGGCAAATAAGTGTTCAACTAGTATTTTAAAGTAAAAGCTTTTGAAAGTAACAAAACGGGGGAGCCTGGGTGGCTCAGTCAGTTAAACGTCTCTTAATTTAGTCTCAGGTCATGATCTCACATCAAGCCCCACACTGGGCTCTGCGCTGACGGTGCACAGACTGCTTGGGATTCTCTCTCTCTCCCCCCCACTTTCCTCTCTCTCTCAAAATAAACATTAAAAAAAAATGAGAATGAAAGTGAGTAAAGAAATAAAAGTAACCAATTAACAGAGATTCTACCTCCTTAATAAACAAGGATATGCAAATTAAAGCAAGAGGTGTGTTTCACCTTTTGAAGAGGCAAAGGTGTGTTGGCAATAACAGAGAAAAATATATTCACACAATTGCAGGAGTAAAACTGATAGTCGTACTAGAAGGAAATCTAATATTATGTGTCAAAGTTTAAAATGTGTACATGCTTCCACCAAGCAATCTTGTGAGAAATTATCCTAAGGAGACAAGTTCACCAAGATATAGATACAAGATATTTATAATGAAAAACAAGAAGTTGCCTAAATGTTCATCCAAATGAAATTATTAAATTAGTCACAGCATATGTGGAGGCATTAAAAAAAAAAAAGCAAAGAACTTTTCAACTATTGAGTGAAATAAGCAGAATATAGGGCTAGCATACATGGTACCATTGCAGGATTGTACAAAAAACAACAAAAACAGTATGTTGTGGTTTAAGTTTAGAGTAAGAAAAGTTAAGACAAAAAAAAAAGACAAACAAAATGTCAGAAATAGTACTGTCAATTTACTTTTACCTTAAATTTTCCAAGTTACCTTTGTCTTTTTTTTTTTTTTTGATAGATTATTAAGAATAATCAGACACTAGTCAGTCAGTCAGTCAGTTTGGGTGTATGAGGAAAAAGGCCCAGGCAAGAAAAACTTCACAAGACTATGAAGGAGTGCTATTTTCTTGGCCTGAACAGGGGTAAATAATGGCGTATGTACATGCGCCCTACCTCATTTTAATCAAGTGCACATATTCAAATGCCTACTTTCCCTCTCAGGATATCGATTACCAACAAGTTACCACCACTCTAGGATACTAATATTTCAAAATAAACAACATTTAGTCTTAATTTTAACTGCTCGCTGCATCATCAGCCTATTTCAACAGTGACAACTATTCAGAACCACTGAAAATTTTCAACAGTGACAACTATTCCCTGCTTTAAATATAAACTGGAAAAATCATACACAAAATAGCAATATGATAATCTTGTGGCACCTCAATGTCATTCTACTCTCTGTATCTGAACAAAGAAGAACGTTCTATAACTGAGTTCATGGTAGCTTTCTTTCCTCTTCACATGTTACGTGTATACTATAAGAAGTTGTGAGGGGCGCCTGGGTGGCTCAGTCGGTTAAGCGGCCGACTTCGGCTCGGGTCATGATCTCGCGGTCCGTGAGTTCGAGCCCCGCGTTGGGCTCTGTGCTGACAGCTCAGAGCCTGGAGCCTGTTTCGGGTTCTGTGTCTCCCTCTCTCTGACCCTCCCCCATTCATGCTCTGTCTCTGTCTCAAAAATAAATAAACGTTTAAAAAAAAAAAAAAAAAGTTGTGAAAAAAGCTCTATTTGATACCCAGATAGGAAGCTGCTGAGAAACAGGTTAGTTTTTAAACAAAATGAGCTCCTCTGCCCTCCATGCCAACCACTAAGCAGGTCTTTCCCATTTATTCATGATTGATGTAGTAGTTCTCAGCAACATGTGTGCTAGTTCCATAATCATTCTATTCCCATTCTTTCATCTAACTGTCCATTTGGTCACATAAACAATTAGTAATGTGATGGCACAAATTTCCTTTCAGTTCTTAATTTTTAAAAAATGTTATGTGATTTTATTTTCCAATTTTGCTTAAATTTTTTTTCCTGTGGAGTGTTTTTTCAAAATATTTAAGCAAAGTTTGTGACAGCTGACCTGGCATCAAATGCTATACTTAGACATTCCTAAAGTTTATTTTAAACTAAGTTGAAACTAAAACTCTCATATTATTGAATACATTTCTAGAGATACATAATTAAGGAAATAATTCAAAATGGGATACAGTCTAGTGTTTATTTTATGTTATGGCAGGTACACTTGAATTTCAAAAATTTAAAACATATAAAAAGTGGTTAGGGACTAACATTTGTATCAACAATTGATAAATGTCTAAGATTGTTTATTATACAGCAGGGTACAATGGTAGTGCTAATGCCAGTAGGGCACCATGGAAGTTAGTCTAAAAATTATCACCAGGCTTTATACAAGCAACAACATATGCTGCTGTTTTAGAATTTCCGGACATAGTCTGCTTCTAGTGCTAAGCAGTCCTTTAACATTTTTAATGTTATATAGTGTTACAGTATTTAGTTTGGCAAATGTTTCAAAATAAAGTAGAAATGTATTCATAACATCACAGAAATGCACATCCAGTTTTGTTTTCAATAAGAACCATAGGTACAGATCAGAACTCTTCCCTATATGAAATAATTTACACACAGATGAATGCTATAATATCACTATCTAAAATAATCACTAAATACAATTCTTTTTCAGAAATAAACAAGCAAAGGGTTTTTTCATTTTCAAATATCAAAAACATAGAGATAATGTATGCTTTCCAAACAATGATATTCTAAAATTATAGGAATAATTTTAGTGAATTCAGTGAAGGTAAAAGCTAAATCAACCAAGTATACTGTAGTACAACCATATTAAATGAAACCAATGATCAGAAAATACAATCGTAGGAAAGAAATTGATAATCCACAAAACTGCTTTTCAGGCCTCAAGGTAAAACAGTTCCACAGTTTACAGGTAAAACCAAAGCAACAAAAATGCGTGCTTGTCTTCAATAAGTAGATATTTTATGCGGAAGATGTAACACTTTGTTTGTAGACAGCGTGGTATGCATTTCTCAGCAAGACATAAGGAAAACAAGATTCCAAAAGATCCATTGTCAGGAATGGGGATTCCTGCACAATCTGAAAAGTTGCAAAAATTCATCAAAGAATTAAAGTTATTTATAATGGGAACATTTACTCATAGCCAGTAAATCATAATTTCTATAGTGTTCTTATTAGAAATTGATAGAAAATTATTTTCCTTTTACTTTAAAACCTGAAATATAAATGGGTCACAATGTTTTGCTAGCAAAATGTCTAAAATCACCACTTTTCAATGAAGTCTATTAATCAACAGGAATATATTGAGCACTTTCACATTTGCCCTCAAAAGTACACTAGACATGCAAGACAATACAAACATATTCAAAATATGGTCCATATCATCAAGTCCCACTGGGTTCCCAAGACTAAGTAAAAAAGCCAAATAAACATAAGACCAGCTGTAATGAAGTGGAAAGCCAGGAGTTCAAAAGGGATGAAAGATTAATGTGGGCCAGAGTAATGAGGAAAGTCTACCTAGACAAAGAGTATAGCTATGGCGTATGCTAAATCATAAGACAGATACAGATCTCTGCAGGAAAAGGAAACTATTTCAAGTGAGGGAAGAGTCACATGGTAGAAACAAGCATAGCTGGTTTGGATGGTGAAGAGACAGCACTGACTAGGCATAGAGAATCCAAGAATGCAAATCTTTTATTTTGTTGTCTTCTGATATGGTTGCCATTTGGTAAAATACAAGTGATGTCAGTCTTTCCAGCAATATTTAGAAAGAGTGAACTGAACAGAAGGGATCAAAAAGGTACTTCAGCTCTTACTGGTATTTAATTACTAAATCCCAAGAAAAGACTATCAGGAATAACAGAAACTTTGTTGTTGTTAATAAAAAATAAAACGAGACTTACCATATCTAGCAGTAAATAAACAGATTCTCTATTTCTTGTTGTTGTTTTATCTGTCTCCTGGCCAATTTTCAGTAGACTGGAGGATGCAAGCTTAAAGTATACAGACATTTTAAGTAAGTTTTAATGTTCACAAGTTACTTGTTTATTTTCAGTATGCTTCAACTTATCATACAGCTACATATAAGATAATGGACAAAATTCTAAGGCAGTCCAAACATTAGCTTAGAAAAAAAGAAGATCATATTGCAGAGCTCTAGGAGAGATCTGTTAAGGGAAAAAATGTCAAATGGCTCCTTGATTTTAATGCCTGCCTTCACCTGGTCCTCCTTCCAGAAAAAAATAAATAAATAAAGAGAATTTATTCTGTTGTATCTGACAGTTATCATTTTCCTCATAAAATGTCATGAGTTCTGCTATTAGATTATACATACCGCCAGAAATTCTTTCAGTCGGTCTTCAATGCTTCCTTTGTGAATTGTAAACAAAGCTGCAGCGATCTGGTTGATGGCTTTAGCCAAGCAATGTATGTTGTTGCAGTGCCCTGAGAAAGTGCAAATAGGGTTTGTGGTTTTTGCGAGACCCCAAAATTTCAAATAATACATAAAAGGCAACTCTTTAATGAATGACTTCACAATCTACATACTGATTCAAAAGAGTTATTAAAAAGAGTTGGGACACAGCCTGCCTTGCTCTCCTTTCACTGTTATGAGGACTAGTGCCTTCAAAAATACTATGGCAAAAAAAAAGCAACAAATGATTATGCCTGTGTTGAACAGGCATATTTTCAAAAAAATCCCTAAAAGAAATTATACATTAGTTTTATATTCTCTCTGAAACCTAAAAAAGAAGTTCTCAGCTGCTTTACATTTTGTCAATCTTCAAAACAATCTTAAGAGTTGGATACTCCCTCACCATTCCCTGTCACACACAGTCAAGCACCCAAAGGTTCACACACACACATTTCATATATCAAGATATGGAAAGCTTAGAAAAAGAAAATCAACTACTCAAGGTTACAAAGCTACTTAAGTGGCTAGTAAGTTAACCTACATTCTATCATAAATGAACATTAATTACTTGAAGAGTATCTATTATATCAAAACTCCTGACCTTTTCATTGCCAAAATAATTTTAAACCACTATTACCTTCTATAGCCGGGCTATACTGAGACATCACATTACTAGCCAGTGTCGGCAAAGAAACTGCCACAAAGACCATAAGGAGGCAGGCAATTTTATATTCTTCTTCTGGACTTATGTTTTCTAAGAGAGAAAATTAAGAATAAAACCAAGGTACTTCTTTAAAATTACTTGAGTTAATAATTAAACCAGAAAAAGTAATTTTAATTTTTGTATAAAGTACATTACTGAGCTTCTACAGAACTAATCAGAACTATTATAAGAAATATAGAACAGAAATAATATACATCATTGGTTATTATCACTACTCAAGCATATTTCGAGAACCTCTAACAAAAAGACAATTTTTTTAAAAATTGTAAGATTGTAGGGTAAAAACTGTGATTAGGATAAGTGGAATCCTAAAATTTAATTTTTATTTATTATTTCAGAGAGAGAGACAGAGAGAGCGCGCGCACGCACTAGCAGGAGACAGGGGTGTAGGGGAGGGGGAAGAATACCAAGCAGGTTCCACGCTCAGCATGGAGCCCAACACGGGGCTGGATCCCACAACTCTGGGATCATGACTGAGCTGAAATCAAGAGGATGCTCAACTGACTGAGCCATCCAGACACCCCCTAAAATTTCTTAAGTGTAAACTGGTAAGTAATTTTTTTTCAAATGTTTATTTTGAAAGAGAGACAGACAGACAGACAGACAGACAGACAGGGGGAGAGGCAGAGATAGAATCCCAAGCATTCTCCACACTCAGCGTGGAGTCCAGAGCCGGATGCAGAGCCTGATCTCACAAGCATGAGATGATGACCTGAGCCAAAATCAAGAGTCAGACACTTAACCAACTGAGCAACGCAGGCACCCCGAAAACTGATGTTACTTTATTAAAAAATTGTTTATTGTTGTTTAGAAAATTTATTATATCATAAATACTCTGTAATGTCATTTAAAAAATCCTTACTTTTTTTCTAGAATTGATATAAAAGTGATTTGAAGTTTACTATTACTATTTAAAAGACATAAATGTGGAAAGTGGAGATTTGCAACCTCTCCATTTTAGAAGACAGAAGGAACCAGTCATAAATAAAAATAACTAGCACCGCCCTAAGTCTTTTAAGACCTAATCCTTTGTAAAACATTTATTGTAATGTGTACTAAAATTGCATGTTACCTAGGCACTTGAATCTGGTGCCTGGGAAGTTCTAGTTACCCTACTATTCATCCCACCACTTATATGTAAGAATTGAAAGAGCCAGAATGTGTTTTTAAAATTTAGTTATGGGAGCACCTGGCTTAGTCGGTTAAGCATCTGACTTCGGTTCAGGTCGTGATCTCACGGTTCGTGGGTTGAGCCCCACATCAGGCTCTGTGCTGACAGCTCAGAGCCTGGAGCCTGCTTTGGATTCTGTGTCTCCCTCTCTTTGGTCCTCTCCCTCCCTCCCTCCCTCCCTCACTCTCCCTCACTCTCCTTCCCTCTCTCTCTCTCTCAAAAATAAACATTAAAAAAAACTTTTTTAAATTTAGTTATGAAAAATGTAACTGTGGCAAAATGAGTAATCGTGGCACTCATGTGACTATAAATTAACATAATGCATGAAGAATGAGACAAAAATCAATGTTAAATAAAAAAAGAACAGATGAACCCAGCCAAACATGCTAGGTGCAAGAGGACAGGGATGGGCACTTAAGTATCAGAAACAGATAAAATGTTACTTACTTTGTAGAAAAATCTAGAAATATCTACAGCATTCTGGGTATTACATTTCAAAGAGCTGGACTTACAATCTTTTAAATGTTTAATACAATATAACAATGTACAGACTCTATGGTAAATAGCTGTAGTTCAATGAAAATAGAACACCCTTTTCCAGTTATCAATTATGTTACCTACTGGGCCATCTCCATTAGTAAACAAATGTTGCTAGTTTCTTTCCTGAAAAGAATTCGTCTCTTGATTTTTTAAAAAAAATGTTTATTTTTGAGAGAGAGAGAGAAAGAATGCGAGCATGCATGCAAACGAGTGGAGTTGGGGCAGAGAGAGAAGGAGACACAGAATTCCAAACAGCACAGAGACCGACACAGGGCTCAAACTCATGAACCACAAAGATCATGACCTGAGCTGAAATTAAGAGTTGAACGCTTAAGCAACTGAGCCACCCAGGTACTCCAGTCCTTCTCTTGATTTTATTCCTGCCTCTAACTACTGTTAATTTCATTTCTTTGCTCCCTTTTACAGTAAAGTTCTTGATAGAGTTGTTTTATACTGATTATTTTCTATTCCTTTTTCCAATTCGCTTGAAAGCCCTAACAGCCTTTTGCTCCAAAAATTCCACTGCTCTTGGCAACATTACCTATTGCCCATATTAATTCTCCATAGTTGATCATTTCCTCTCCACTTTGCTGGAAGCTACTCTTTCCTAGTTTTTCTTCTCCTTCATCCATCCTTCTTTCTCAGTTTCTTTGTTGGTAGATCCTCCTCTTCTCCTGGAGTTCTTAAAGTTGCAAGTGTCCCAGGGCTCAGACCCTGATCCTCCTCAACTAACTGATCTCAGTAATCTCATCTAGTCTTATGGTTTAAATATCAACCTGTATGAGGACTATGTTCCAAACACCAAAAATAAATAAAAATAAAAATATAAATAAATATATAAATAAAAAAATAAATAAAATGCAAGTTTGACATTCAGCAGGCATTTGAGTAAATAAGTACCACATCTATATCTGTGTTGCCCTGATAATTTTAACTAAGACTAATATGTACTTACTAATGCATTTTACCTGATTTTTGTGAGGAGAGAGCTACCACCAAGGCAGGATCAATCTCACAAGGTAATCCAGCAGCTGATGATAACTCATATACATTCATTGCAACCTGATGAAATATGTAAGAATTACAGAGTAAGAAATCTCACTTTAGTAAGAAACGATAATACTGTTTAAATTAGAGTCTACCTACAACAACACTAGATTTCAAAGCTTAGGTGAAACAGGAACAACAGCACAACTAACCTATAATGAACAACTGTTATTACTTCATGATGTACTGCTTGTTAGAACTTCCTGTTGTTAAGGCCAAAGAAAATTTGTATACTTTCTGTATAAAATGCCAACAAAATCAGCCTAACATTATTTTTTTTGGAAGTATGGATATAATGTATCAAGTCAAAGATAAATAAATGAACAAAAGCAAATCAAAATCACTGAACTTATATTTACACTCATACTTATTTAATGAAAAACTGTGGTGGTTCAATGACTCATCATACCATAGCCATAAATATGGTAAATTACTTACCATAATAGAATTTTTTAAAAATTTATTTTGAGAGAGAGCGAGTGAGCAGGGGAGGGGCACAGAGAGGAGAGAGGGAATCCCAGGCAAGCTCTACACTGTCAGTGTAGAGCCCCACACAGGGCTCAAACTCAAAACTGTGAGATCATTTACCTGAGCCGAAATTAAGTGTCAGATGCTTAACTGATCGATGCACCCAGGAGCCCCCATAATAGATTTTTTTTTTAAGTAAGCTCCATGCCCAATGTGGTCCTTGAACTCACGACCCAGAAATCAAGAGCTGCATGCTCTACCAACTGAGCCAGCCAGATGGCCCATCATAGATTTTTAAGGAGTAATGACTTAAAACCCCATAAAGGAATTTCTAATGACTAAAGTAATTCTTTTTGGTGTCACATATGGATTTCATGTCTTTAGGAGATATATATATATATAAATAAAACCACCTACATAATTGGTTACCTCTGATAGTGCTACAAAAAAATTCAGTATAAAATATGAAGTAAAACTGTGTATCTTAAAATAAATAGAAATTGCCATGGATTAAGTTCTAGGAAAACATTTTTTTTTTTTTGTGATCCACAAAAAAAATTACTCCACTCACTCTACACACAAAAAATAACTCAAAATGGATTATAAACTTAAACATAAGAGCTAAAACCACAGAATTCTTAGAAGTAATATAGGTATAAATTTTTCAACTGTGGGTTAGGCAATGGTTTCTTAGGGAACCAAAAGCAGAGGTAATCAAAGAAAAAAAAAGACAAATTAGGTTTCATCAAAATTAAAAACTTTTGTGCTGCAGAAGATATTATTAAGAAAATGAAAAAAACAGCCCACAGAACAAGAGATTTGCAAAGCATGTATCTGTTACTGGACTTGTATCCAAACATATAATGAATTTTGTATCTCAGAATTAAAAAGACAAAACAATCCAAGTGAAAAAATGAGCAAATAATATGAACAGATATTTTTCCAAAGAAGATACACAAACAGCCAATAAGTAGATGAAAAGATGTTCAACATCCATCATTTCAGGAAAATGTTTAGCAAAACAAGGAAGCACCATTTCATACACACTAGCATGGTTATAATTAAGAAGACAGACAGCAACAAGTACTGACAAGGATACAGAGAAAGTGAAACTTTCATACACTGCTGCTGGGAATGAAAAATGGCACAACCACTTTGAAAACAATTTGGCAGTTTCTCAAAAGGTTAAACATAGAGTTTCCATATAACCTAGCAATTCAATTCCTGGCATATACTTAAGAGAAAGGGAAGCATATGTCCACACAAAAACCTGTATATGGATAGTCACAGAAGTATTATTTATAATAGCCAAAAAGTGAAAACAACATAAATGACCATCAACTGATGAAAGGATAAATAAAATGTTGTATATCCATATAATGGAATATTATTCAGCAATTAGAAATGAAGTATTGATACATGCTACATCAATAAACCTTGAAAGCATTATGCTAAGTAAAAGCCAGTACCAAAAGACTACATATTGTATGATTTATATGAAGTGTCAAGAATAGGCAAACTTACAGAAACAGAAGGTAGATTAGTGGTTGCCTAAGGCTGGGACTAGGAACAATTAGGGAATTACTGCTAATGGGCATAAGGTTTCTTTCTGGAATGCTCTAAATTGGCTGTGGTGATAGTTACACAACTCTGTGACTATAAATAAAGCTATTAAAAATACGTATCAGTCGGTTAAGCATCCGACTTCGGCTCAGGTCATGATCTCGCAGTTTGTGAGTTTGAGCCCTGAGTCAGGCTCTGTGCTGACAGCTCGGAGCCTGGAGCCTGCTCCGGATTCTGTGTCTCCTTCTCTCTTTGCCACTCCCCCACTTGTGCTCTGTCTCCAGCAAAAATAAATAAATGTAAAAAAAAATGTTTTTTAAATATGTATCTGGAGGACTGGTGGTTGCCAGAAGGGAGGGGGACTGGGCAGATGGGTGAAGGGAAGTAAGAGGTACAAACTTTCAGATATAAAATAAGTCACATGAATGAAAAGTACAGCATAGGGAATATAGTCAATAATGTTATAGTAACTTTGTATGGTGACAGATGGTAGCTATACTTATCAAGGCAAGCACTTCATAATGGGTATAAATGTTGAATCATTTCATTGTACATCTGAAACTAATGTATGACAACTATACTTCAATTAAAAATAGATTAATTTAAAAAAATACATGTTTGGTTTTTTTTTAAATATGAAGTTCTATTGAAAGTTTGCTAAAAACGCAACATAATTATGTTGGTGCTAAGAGAATTAAATAGTTGCTCAGAATATTAATTAGTATTCTCATAATCCACACACCAGTGTATTCTCAAGGAAGGATTCTTTAATGTTTTAACTTTTTTTTCTACAGTTGTTTCCACTTAACAATTTTGCACTAATCATCATACATGGTTTTCAATTATAAAATCGTAGGACAATCATTGATCTCAAATGTTTATGCAAAGCACTGTGGGAGAAACAAAAATATAGAAAACACGGTCTTCAAAATGTTTACAACTTAGTATAAATTTAAAAGGAAAAACACAATTATAATGCAAGGCAGAACTTATTTAACTCTACAATGGATAAACAAAAAGTTGTCTGATAATAATAAGAAAAAAATCCTTTATTGCCTGGGGATCAAGGAATGTTTCTTAGAAGATGGCAACTCAATCACGCCTTAAAAGATAAGCAGGATTTCAAAAGGCAGAAACAGAAAAGGGCAAGATTTGCAGGTAGAATAAACGAGAGGATGACACAGACAGATGTGAGCATGCACATTGGGAAGAATTAGTTACCTCACAGGATACATATATGAAGAGAGGGGCAGAGGAAGAAAAGGAAAGGGAAGAGCACAGGACAAGGATGGACAAGCGATGAAAGATAAGCCTCAGAAAGTGAGAGGCTTCAATCTGAGAAGACTTGAGTGTCATAAAAAGACTTTAGCGTAACTTTTTCAGTCACTGCATTTCAAAATATGAAACAGAAAATAATCTTTCCAAGACACATGAAAGTTTAGAAAACATATACATGAGGTCACTTACTGGATGTGTAACTACTGGTTAATTAATGCTGGGAGTAAATAAGTGAGTTGGATTTCATGATCAAAAAATTTTCAAAACAAAAATCATAAACTCACATGTGGTTACTAATCTTCTCTTATATTCATAAAAACAGGATATTAAAATTTTATTATACCCTATAATTGACATCCTTTTATAAGACTTTTTAAACATCAATTAAAAAAAACAGATTGAACTTTACTTTACTTAAAACAAAACAACTCCTATCTCAATGGCTTGTTTTTCTTATTCTGCTAATAACGACCATGTATAAAAAGCTATAAGCTTAAGGAAAAAAGACCAATACCAACCCACTTTACATTGCTATAGGTGACCAAGGAAGATGAACTTTCAAAATGCCCACACAGCATTTTAGTGCTGAGCTCTCAAAGATGTATTTTCAAAGGCCAGCATGCTAATTAATCACTCTAAAACAGAAACTTTACAATTGTTTTGAGTTTATTAAATTTTATTTCATATGTAACTCATATTTCATTTTAGAAAATGTTAAAATCCAAATAGAAGTTTTATTACCTTCATATCAGTTTCTCTTGGAATGTGATCCTTGAAATCTTCAATTGAACTTACAAGAAAAGGAATGTGGTAAGATAAGACCTAGGCAGGACAACAAATAAAAATGTAGACTTATTTTTAAATGGCAAATCCTAAATTTATTAAATATTACCATTCAATTATTTCTAGTTTTCATAAAAATTATTTTACTTTTTCTATTTTCACATGATTTTCTAAAGTACTAAGACACAGAGAAATGAAATATGTTTGATGCCAAGCTGAGTAAAGCCAAAATGGAAAATGCTTTAATGAAGAGTGAAGTTGAAAATGTAGTAAAGTATCTAGGCAAACTATACCTCTCACTCTCAATTTCAATACCAAAATAAAAAATAAATTTAATAACCCTAATTTCTACATATTTGATTATATATAACTATGAAAACTGGAATTTTAAGTAACTTTTAATTTCTGGGAAATTAACAGGGATTATTTGACTGGATATGTACTTATAATGGTTTCTTACATCTCTAAGTGCTTCTTGTGCCAATGATCGGAAGGACAAAATTACACCAATTATTGTCATCCTCTTCAAGACACTGTCAACAGCTAAATTGGAAGAAAGGAGAGGAGAACAACAGGAATTAGAGTCTTTCTTAACTTTGGAGAAAACTTTTAGTTATAAAATTCCCATGATAAAAGGCACAATAGCAATTTGATTAGAACAAGTGATTAAAGAGGCAAAGGTACTGAAAGCTGATATTAAAACTAAGGAAATTATAGTTTACTTCATATGGAGTACACACTATTCTTTAAAATGATTTAGATAGTTCACCAGAATCTTGAAATAATCACATAAGCAGCCACCCAGATAATCCTCTCAGAAATGGTAGAAGTAGGAGGGTGGAGAGAGAGACTTGGGGAGAAAGAGGAAGTTGTCAGAGTGGACAGGAGTTAAATGCCCAGAGGTCTCAGAACATGGAGATGATAAATTCTTAAATTGTTGAGGTGTGGAGAGTCAAGAAACAAAAAATGACACTGAGATCACAAGCAGTTTTGGTAAGACCAGGGTGCTAAAGACTATAAACAGATTTGATAATTTACATTTCGTTAGAAAGCATTATTCTGAAAATTATTATTATATATTCAGTATTAAAACTTAACAAACTCAAGGCAATTAGAACTGGAAGGATCAATACTTTCATATTTTAAAAAGCCAACAAACATTTACTGAATTATTCCTGATATATAAGGCATAATACTGTATAATAAGAACACAAATATAAACAGAATAATAATCTAGACATTAAGTAACAGTCTAAACGGACTGTCAAGAAAACTAAGAAAATATGATCCTATTTATGAGATAAAAGATATACAGTTGACCCTTGAACAACACAGGTTTGAACTGTGCAGATCCACTTACATGTGGATTTTTTTCCACAGGTAAATGAAGTACAGTACTATAAATTTATTTTCTCTTACGATTTTAATAACATTTGTTTCTCTTGCTTACTTTATTGTAAGAATACAGTATATAATACATATACCATATAAAATATGTTAATTAACTGTTTATCAGTCTTCTGGTCAACAGTAGGCTATTCGTCGTTAAATTTGGGGGGAGTCAAAATTTCTATGCAGATTTCTGACTATGGGGGGCGGGGTCAATGCCCTTAAACCCCATGTTGTTCAGAGTCAACAGTATATTATATATATATACACATACATATATATATATATTACATATATATACACACATATATACACACATATATTTGATAACATATTTCTAGAAAAACATACAGAAAACTGTTAACTATAGTTGCCTTTGAGGAGTAGGACTGCAGAGAACTGTTTTGACTTTCTACGTCCTGTGTGGATTGTTTAAAACTTGACCATAGCATCTTTATTAAAACATACTAACAGCCATAACATAAGCCAAAATGTGATGAGAATTAAAACAGTAGTGTTAATAAAATGAGGTGAGGCACAAATATGTTATACAATCCACATGAGCAGGAACTAGTCTAATCAATCAGTATTTTTAATCTTTCTCTAACACTCAGTGGAGTGAAACTCAGACTAGCAGATGTTTAATGACACGGTTATTCAAGAAAGGAGACTAGGAAATTGTTACGATCCAGAAAAGGAGAGAAGAAAAAGGGTGAAAGGAACTATTTAAGAAAATATCACCCAAGATGGTCATAAAACAACATTAAGAAGACAAAAGCATTCCACATCAGCAAACAACAAAAAAAAGGGAATCCAGAAAAAGGAAAGGCAGAGAGTATATCAGAAAATAAGTAGTGTGGTATAATCATGTATTTTCCAAGTGATGATACCCAGAACTTAATCAAATAATTTTGCCAAAACTATATCTCACAACCTCCCCTTGAACAATAATGACACATTAAAAGTTCTGAGGGGCGCCTGAGTGGCTCAGTTGGTTAAGCATCCGACTTTGGCTCAGTCATGATCTCGCTGTTCGTGTGTTCCAGCCCTGCATCAGGCTCTGTGCTGAAAGCTCAGAGTCTGGAGCCTGCTTCGGATCTGTGTCTCCCTCTCTCTGCCCCTCCCCCTCACACTCTATCTCTCTCTCCCTCTCTCAAAAATAAACATTAAAAAAATTTTTTTTTCAAGTTCTGAGAAACTTCATGGTAAGAAATGTGTTTAACTTAATTGTTAATGAATTATTTGCCATACCTTTTTAACCACTGGCACTTCCTCTTAGCCTCCATAATTTATTAATATCTTGCTATGCTTTGAATGTTTAAGTCTCCACAAAATTCATATATTAAAATCTTAAGCCCAAAAAGCTGATGGTATTAGGAGGTGTGGCCTTTTGAAGGTACTCAAGCCATGAGGGTGGAACTCTCAATAATTTGATTACTGCCTTCAGTAAGAGAGGCTTCAGAGAGAACCTTATCCCTTTCAGTTATGTGAAAATACAATGACAAGTCTGTGATGCTTAAGAGGGGCCTCACCCAACCATGCCAGCAGCATGAATTTGGACTTCCAGACTCCAGAACCGTAAGAAACAAATTTCTGTTGCATACAAAACTACCCAATCTTTGATATTTTATTGTAGCGGCCCAAACAGGCTAAGGCATATCCCAAGACTAAGAGCAGAGGCTATGTGGATCTCAGGCCAGGCAAGAAAAAGCAGTGGGGAAAATAAGGTTTCTAGAAAGAATGTTGGGACAGGAGGTTGATCCAAATAATGGCTTTCTAATGCCATGCTAAGGAGTTTGAGACTATGCTCCAGCAAGGAAAGGTTAGTAGTTCAGGTTTGTTTGTTTGTTTTTTAATATAAAGAGTGATAGGAAAAGAAACCTTTAGAAATATGACTTTAAATGTGGAAGATGGTTTAGAAAGGGAAGACTGGACTCATTAGGAAGCCACAACTGTAGTTCACAAAATAATGACAGAGCCTTAAATGGGAACCATGGGAATAAAAGGAATAGATTCAGGCATCACATTTAAGAGGTGGAGTCTGAAGGAGTTAAAAGCTCAAATCTATGGCAGGTAACATAAAATAGTTAAGTAGAATGGGGAAACAATAATGAGGAAGGAACTGGAGAAAAAAAATTCTAAAGGGGGCAACTGCTTATTAGCTCCAGCCAATCACTGCCATGTGGGGAAATATGTCCTAGGGTTCAGGAAGGAAGCCAGAAGTTTGGATATTTATGCAAAAATCTTTCATTTTTAAAATAATGATCAAAGAGACTGTGTTTTGTTTTGTTTTTTAATTTAATGCAGGATAGAGCCAAGCAAATTCTATCCTTGGGCCAACATGACCCACCAATTTGCAGACTCTAATCTGGAAGATACAGCTACTGGATGTGGAATGTGATGACAAGAAGAGTCAGAGAGCATACCCAAATTTCCCTGTGAGAATCACTGGCTGAATGGCATGGGAGGTAATAAAATGGCAATAAAAGTGTATCATGCTTTCTCCCCACCCACTTATACCTCCCATGAGGGGAATATCCTTCCTATTCCAGAGATGTTGCCAAGTACCTGTGGGTCATATAGCTGTAGATATCTAACCGTGTTTCTCAAACTTCAGTGCGAGTCAGAATCACTTGTTGGGTCCCAGCAAATTGATTTAGTAGGTCTGGGGTGGAACGCCAACAATTTACATTCTTAACAAACTCCGGTCCATGGACCACACCCTTGTCAAACTAGCACTTGGTATTAAATGCCTGGAGCTCCAGAGGGAGAATCAAGGCTAGAGATGAATATTTAAAGAAACACTGATACATAAGACTGGATACATTTTCCCAATAGGAGTGTAAAATGGTGGCTTGCAAAAGGTAAGAGACAAAAGTATTGGCAAATGAAGAAAATGAAGTTTCAATAAAAAGGAGAGCAAAAGGTAATACTACAGAGAAATCAAGTAGAATAAGAAAAAGGACCAGATTTTGAAAATGGATAGTCACTAATGACCTGTTCCAGAAAGGTTTCAGGAAAGTAACCACATTATGATGTACAAGAGTAAACAGAAAATTTGGAAGACAAAAGAGCAAATTCAAGCTAGTAAAATTTAGCAACGTGAAGAATGGTAGGGATGAATAAGAGGCAAGCTTAACAAAAAACAATAACAAGTGTTATTTTACAAGCAGTATCTGGCTTCCAGGAGGTAGGAGGTTTTTCTGGGATCAGGGAAACTGCTTGCAATGATAAGTGTAGCAAAGTCAGAGTATGACAGCACAGAGGAGAATGCAATTAAAATCACTAAACTTTATAGTCCAGAATGGATAAGGAAGTAAAACCAGGAAGTGGCTGATTAGAAAATAGAGAGAGATCAAAGTTTCAATAAGCCAGGACAAAAAATTTAACAGGGGCAAAGGAGTGAGGAGTGGGAAAGCCATAAGACAGGACTATGATCTGAGAGTAGAGTTTCAAATTCAAGATTTTACCAGTACAGCAATTTCAGGTGATAAAGAAAGACATTCAAAGTACTGCTAAAGTAAAGGTCTTTGGAGGCAACTTGTAGGTTTGCAGATGGTGGCAAAGTCAGGGCAAAATTAGAAAATAAAGATTTATAATAAGAAAGTCAATAAAGTGATTAACCTAGCCCCATGAGACACACTGTGAGAAAACAGAGAGACATTATTAAATTTGCTCAAGTCACATAGCTAGAAAGTCCTAAAACTGAAGATTAATTCCAGATTACCTCCCAATTCAAAGCTACTTTTAATAAATTATACTGCTTTTTAAAGGTATTAAAAGAATGTGGTTGTCAGCTATGAAAGTCAAACTGCTACAAAAGTACATCAACTTCTGGATATAGGGTAATAAAGGAAGCACAAAGATAGGGATCTAAGACAAAAGAATTTTGGAAAATAGTTCAACTGAAAGAAGAGCTTTCTCTACTCCACTAAATAAGCCATTCGCAAGCAGATCTTTTCTTTTTTCAAATCCCCAAAAAGATTTAATAAATTCTATTTAAAGGCAAATTTGACATACATGGGTCATTAAGACTCAGCAATTTAGATTTTGGCCAATTCTGTTAAGTCATGAATCACCACTACCATATACAAAAATTCAAGTAAATAAAATCTACATAAAGGATTATGAATTTTACTTTGAAAATCTGCAAACTGTTTGGAGTTTTAACAAATTTCATTTTGTTTCGATTCTACAAACAAGAGAGTTAAAGTTAACAGTAAACAGGCACTGAACATTGGAGTGGATTAAATGCTTCTAACCAGATGATATTGTCAAAACATTATTTATTAGTAAAAAGTTAAGTAGTTAGGCTGGTTGGGCGATCTATTAAAAAACGGTAGAAACACACAATAAATAATTAAGAATAAAGAAAACAAGACTAGCAAATGTAAGTACATAGTAAAACAATGAATAAAAAAGATCAGGTAGAGATTTAAAAATAATTTCCTACTAAATATTTATTCACACTCTACCTCCCTCTAATACTACCAACTCAGTACTTTCATTTTTAGCTTTTTAATTTCATTTTTTAAGTACCATACAGTAAATCTGACCTTCTTTCCTTCTTTTGGTATATAGCTCTAGGAAAAAAAAATTAATGTATAGATTTGTGTAACCACCTCGCCACTGTGGTAACAGTTTCATCACCCCAAAAAACTTCCTTGTTTGCTTTTCCCAGTTCTGGCAACAACTGACCTGCTCTACAAGGCAACATATCATATAGTTTAATTTTATACTAATTTTTATTAAAAAAGCTTGCATTTTTTAAAGCATTTTTGAAGACAGACTAATAAAGTAATTCTCTAAATCATTTTACACTTTTATAAAGTTTTATATAGCTGCCTAACATTCAAAAGAAGATTATCAGGGGGTGCCTGGGTAGCTCAGTTGGTTAAGTGCCCGACTTTGGCTCAGGTCGTGATCTCACAGTGTGCTGAGGCTGAGCCCTGCATCAGGCTCCGTGCTAATAATAAGCTCAGAGCCTGGAGCCTGCTTTGGATTCTCTCTCTCTCTCTCTCTCTCTCTCTCTCTCTCTGCCCTTACCCCACTCATACTCTGTCTCTCTCTCAAAAATAAAAATTAAAAATTAAAATAAATTAAATTAAATTAATAAATGAAATTAAAGAAGATATTGGGGCACCTGGGTGACTCAATCAGTTGAACATCGGAATTCAGCTCTGAACCCTGTGTTGGACTCTTATGCTGACAGCTCAGAGCCTGGAGCCTGCTTTGGATTCTGTGTGTCTCTCTCTCTGCCCCTCCCCTGCTTGTCCGTGCTCTCTCTCTCTCAAAAACAAACATTTTTAAAAAATTTAAAAAGTAAATAAAATTATCAAAGGAGAAGTATTATGTAAAATACATGCATGGCTTTAATTTTCCTCAGGACGATTTTTTATTTGGGAGAATAAACTCTGGTTTTCTCAAATACAAAGAATATTTTATTTGGTATTTGATTAATTTTCTACTGTTGGAATGGCCTTTATTTTTTCAAGCTTATTTATTTATTTTGAGAGAAAGCGAGCAAGCAGGGAGGGGCAGAGAGAGAAGGAGGGAAAGACAGAGAATCCCAAGCAGGTTCTGCACTGTTAGCACAGAGCTGGATACAGGGTTCAAAGTCACAAACCATGAGATTATGACCTGAGCTGAGAACAAGAGCTGAACATTTAGTTGACAGAGCCAACCCAGGCACCCCGGAAAGGCTTTTAAATGAATCATAAAGTATGACTTTAGAATAATTTTTAATTATAAGTTCAAGTACAAAGCAAATGAAAATAAATTCAAGTGGATCTAAAAGTTACCTGTCTAAATAGACTTTAATATATATTTAAGATTCACTGTTGTTTCACAACATACATCCCACAAAAAATCAATGTCAAGAAGACATTAAAAACAAATTTTTTTTCAGTTGTAGGGCTCAGGTTTTCATGCAATGAATACTAGTTAGCAATAAAAAGAAACAGATTACTGATTCACTTAACATAGCTGGGTAAATCTCAAAAACATATTGAATGAAAAAAGGCAGACACAACAGTATATGCAGTGTGATTCCATTTATATGGAGTTCTAGAACAGGCAAATTTAATCTATAGTGATAGAAATCAGATTAGTTTTTGTCTGGGTTTGGGGATGGTGAGAAACTGACTACAAAGGGAGAGGGAACTTTCTGAGGTGATGGAAGTGCTCTGTGTCTTGACTGTGGTAAAGGTTACTTGGATGTATACATTTGTCAAAATCCATCAAACTGCTCATTTACATGCACAGATTTCATTGTATGTAAACTACACCACAATAAAGTTGATTTTTAGAAAGTTAACTCAAAAGTTAATTCTCCTTTAGTCTAAATTAACATAGACTTACTTTGTATTAAATGAGTTTATAACTAATAGATAATATTTGCTAAATATTTGATCATGGGACTAAGAGTATGGTAAAAAAAAACCCAAAAAACCAACTGTGACATACATCAGTCATGTACTTAAAAATATCCTCTGACTGCAAGAATTTTCTGGTTCTCTTCATAAGCTAAGGAGTGCTTATATTTATGTTTGAATAAAGGCTTAATTCAAGGTCTTAATACTTACAGAAAGTATCATGAGTTACTCACATGATAATCTTTTAAAGAGTGCAGCCATCTGATCTGGTTTGTCAAAGCTGGTCCTCATTTGTGTTAGCACATCAACATTCTCTACCACAAGTTTCTAAAACAAAACAAACAAAAAGTAAGAAAGATTCTAGCTTAGGCATAGACCTCCTTGCATTAATGAGACAAGAGCATGTTTGAAATCACAATCCAGCAAGTAGGAAATACAATTCATGAAATCCAGATGCTCTATGCTATATACTTTTGTTGTTGGTTTAAAAAAAGAATCTTAAAATTATTTATATAGGATTAATGTTTTTATTCCGTTTGAA
Organism: Acinonyx jubatus; assembly: GCF_027475565.1. Lineage (NCBI taxonomy): Eukaryota > Metazoa > Chordata > Mammalia > Carnivora > Felidae > Acinonyx > Acinonyx jubatus. Next base: position 167,891,928 of record NC_069381.1, read on the forward strand.
ATTCAAGAAGGGAGGATGGTTCAAGAAAAAGCAATAAAGATAAACAGGAGGATAAAGGATTATCTAATGCTTAGGCACAGAACAGCATCAATAATAAAAAACAGACACTGAAGTGGATATAGAGAGCAATAAATTCCAACTAAAAAAAAAAAAACCCAAAAAACAAAAAACTTGCTAAAGTTAAAGGCAGCCAAGGACAGCCTACAGTTCACCACTAGATGTATACAATCAGAGGGAGAGTAATTTCTGGGGTATGTACCACTTCATGGGGATTATTAATAGACCAAGGTTTCCCACACAAATTATAAAATGGAAGTGTTAAAACTCTCTACCTTCTTTCAGAGACCACTGAGAAAAAGGAAGAGAAGAGGATGGAGGGATAAAAATAAGGGAAGGGAGTACAGACAGCTATTAAAGAACGCATAACTCTTTAAAGAAGGTTTGTCTTAAAAGGTGTTTTGGAAAAATAATTTAGTTTAGAAATTATAATTAAATATAGTCAATTGGATTCTGTAAGAGATAATGGCTTTATGTATGTGGAAAGTCTGGATGTAATATTTAAATATCCAGGGATGAAGCCTGGGCATATTTCAAAGTACATACAAATCCAAGCTTCATCCTTGGATATTTCAATTCAGCAGGCCTGGCTGCAAAGATTTAACAGCAAGCGTATTGTTAAAGTGCCATGAGGGTTTGTCAAAGGCTGATGATAACTGATTCAAGGGGAATATGAAAACCTATACAGAATGTTTATAAAAATCATTTTTCCTATACTAGTATGAATTTTGTTTACGTTACTTGATATCACAGGCATACCTAGGAGATATTGCAGATTTGGTTCCGGACCACTGTAATTAAGCAAATACCACAATGAAGCAAGTCAAATAACTTTTTGGCGTCCCAGTGGATACAAAAAGTTATGTTGACACTACACTGTAGTCTATAAAGTGTGCAACAGCATTATATCTAAAAAAACAATGTCCATACTTTAATTAAAAAATACTTTATTGTTAGGATGGCTCAGTTGGTTGAGCATCGAACTTCGGCTCAGGTCATGATCTCACAGTTTGTGGGTTTAAGCCCTATGTCAGGCTCTGGCTGACAGCTCAGAGCCTGGAGACTGCTTCAGATTTTGTGTCTCCCTCTCTCTCTTCCTCTCCCCCACTCATACACTGTCTCTTAAAAATAAACATTAAAAAATATTTTATTACTAAAAGTGCTAACCATCATCTAAGCCTTCAGTGAGTTGTAATCACAAATCATTTTAACAAATATAGTAATAATGAAAAAGCTTGAAATATTGGGAGAATTACCAAAATGTGATACAAACATGAGCAAATGCTGTTGGAAAAATGATGCCAATATATTTGACACAAGGTTGGCCACAAACCTACAACTTGTAAAATTGCAGTATCTGCAAAGTGCAATAAAACGAGGTATTCCTGTACTTCAGATTATTTCTCTTTATGTTCCCACCTGTAGTCATATTTGTTTGCTAAACTCAACTTCTACAATCTCTGATGAAAATGCCTACTCTTTCTGGGGCTAATCCAATACCTGTTCCATGCTCAAACTTGGTTCAATCAGTACACACTCAAAGTATATGCTCAACCCTGAAAGTCTTCCTGCACTCTGAACATAATACCACATATCACTGAATCATACACCACTGAATTTTAAGTGCACCATTATCTTATGGGCCATTAAGGAAAAAAAAAAAAACAAACAACCTTCACTAATTAAATTGACACAGTGTTTCTAATATACAACTTTAAGACATCTATAATTTCAGAAATACTAATATGGAATAACTGTTGTTTTAGAATCAATAAATTACGGTATATGGTTTTTTAAGTTTATTTAGAGAGAAAGAGTACAAGCGCATGGGGGGCAGGGGAGAAGGGCAGAAAGAGGAGAGACAGTAGTATATGTTTAATAGTAAAGACACTGTAATCACTTTTAAGCTCCTGTACCCGGCAATTTACAAATAACCCCATTTACCTATCCACATGAGAGGTGACATTCTAATTTCAACTGAAGAAACTAAGGCTTGGAGAAATTAAATAATCTGTCCAAAGTTAGAGAGATACTAAACAGTGGATTATGCAATCTAAATTCAGGTATGTCTGATTTAAAAATCCATGATCTCAATCCCTAAAGAAACGGTTCCCAATTTTTTGTATGTATCAGAACAATCTAGAGGACTTATTAATTAAAATATACATTGCTGGGTCTTAGTCCCACAACAGATTTTGACTGGCTCAGTTGGAGGAGAGTGCGACTCTTGATCTTAGGGTTGAGGTTCAAGCCCCATGTTGGGTATGGAGCTTACGTAAATAAAACTTAAAAAAAAAACAACTGTGCATTGTTAACAAGTTCCAAGGTAATGCTGCTGCTGCTACAAGGACCATACTTTAAGAACCATTACCCCAAAGTGGTTTGCACATTATCCACCCCCCCAAAAAAAAAATTAATGATGTCTCTACTTAAAAAGTTTATACATTTTTAAATGTTTTTCTTTTCTCCCTCAATTGCATCCTGAAAGAGAGCTCTCTACACACTTAAAGCCATTGATTAATATCATTGGCAAATGGGCTGCAAGCTGGAAGTAACATTAGTGAATACAAATCAAATGAAACATATCAAGAGTACTAAAAATAAACTCGGTTTTCAGTTAATAAGAAAGTGTTAAATTCTTGGCACAATACATATTTAAATTTCCTACTTCATTTGAAAAAAAAAAAAAAGTCTTCCATGAAGAACTGGAGGAACTGATCTATAAAATGCCAAAAACGATTCTTTTGGCAGGATTAAAAGGAGATATTGACTCAATGGGCACACCACCAAATGAAACACTCCAAGAATTTTAATAGGAAAGAAGACTGGCTGTTTTCTTCTTCAGAGAGCAATGAACATATTTTACCATGAATATGCATGCACAGTGCTGACTATGTCTGACACACAATTTATTCACGACCATTAAATATAAAGCAGCTCTCCTTTTTTTCACTGACAAATTTACTCTTTGAAATAAAAGGGTCCTCAAGACATAGTATAGAAGGCAAGTTGATGCATGCTTTTTAGGACCCAAGCAGGGCTCAGAAGTTGTAGGCAGTGACATAGAAAGACTTAAACCTAAACAAGAGGGTTATTACATGTCTGTATAGGGGACTGTTGCACATCCAACCTCTCACCATCTTAAGAAGTGATGCCAACAAGGACAACTCTAAATTCAGGAGCAAAAGTTGGTGGTGGGGGTGGAGGGTGTAGCAGGAGAGAAAATGACCTGAGACAGCCAACTAGAGTACTAAATCTCCTATTCCACACTCCAATGATCTCCAACAGACTTCCACTCTCCAGCTAGAGGTTATGGTTTTTGAAAAAGTTTGTAAGAATTACTTGAAACTTTTCTCCCAAGAATATTTGTTATCTTCTGCCAAGTACTTTGGGGCACAACTCATCCAGGACCATCTTAATCCATATTTAAGACTATATATTCCTTGAACAAAGACAGTAACACCAAAAGGAGGAGGAAAACCTGGGAGGGGCAGATCATATCCAGTTCACAACTGCCCTTGGTAGGCTAATTTAGACCATCTTTTCTCCAAAAGACAACTTAAAAAGTTGGAGAGCTATATAAAGAAAGAGTCTTCTTTCAAAGAAGCTAAAAAGGTAAGTAAGCTACAATCAAGGAGAAAGTGGGAACTCAGAAACATAAGCCTAGCACTGGAAGGCTTATATAATAACCCTTTGAGGTATCTGTATAAAGAGAGTGGAGGGGAATTTAAGCAGATTTCCCACTCTCCATTGCAGGTAGGCTTTGGGTTTTATTACAGACCCCCTTGCTCCACAAGACCACAAAAACTGTGTCTTAATCTTACAAATGTTGCTTCTTGATTAGCAAATGTCTTCAGGTCAAAAGTGGCTTCCAGTGCTAGGCTTGTGTCTGACTTCCCACTTTCTCCTTGATTTTAACCTACCTACCTTTTTTTTTTAGCTTCTTTGAAAGAAGAATCTTTCTTAATATAGCTCTCTTTTTAAGTTGTCTTTTGGAGGAAAAAAAATGGTCTAAATAACCTAGCTTACCAATACTTGAAGCGAAACACTAAATGTTATTTCTTCTTGTAATTTCATAAATTAGGTCATTCTAAGGGCAGTAACTTTATAGGACACTAAAAAATGCAAAACAATTATAATCACCACTGGCAGACTGACTACTTTTGGAGATTGATCTCAATGTGAGAGAATAATATACAACACACTGAACTTGTCTATATGAAACATCATTATATTATGATAAGATTTCTTATGTAATAAAATACAAGAATACACATGGAAGTATGCCTCAGTACACAGAGGCCAGAAATACAGTCATAAATAACACCTTCTCTAGTTCTTAATAATACACAAGTAGCTGAAATCCAATAAATTTGGACTATGTATGTATCTTTGTTAAAAGGGATCTCTTAGAAAATCATTGTAAAGTACTGTGCAATTCCAGAAAACTGAATCATTAGGACTAGCTTTGTTGTTGTTGTTTTTATTTCTTTATTTTTTTTGAGAGACAGAGACAGAGCACAAGTGGGGTAGGGGCAGAGAGAGAATTGAGACACGGAATCCAAAGCAGGCTCCAGGCTCTGAGCTGTCAGCAGAGGCTGATGCAGGGCTCAAACTCACAAACTGTGAGATCATGACCTGAACTGAAGTCGGACGCTTAACCGACTGAGCCACCCAGGTGCCCCAGAACTAGCTTTGTTTTGAAGAAATTTCAATGGTAAAGGCACAATGCTAGAAATGTAAACCTTTCATATTTATGGTTGACCATCTGAAGGAGTCTTTTGAAAAATAGTTAATCAAATCAGGATTTAAACTTGAGAAGTAAAAAGGTAAAAATAGGAAGTCCCTAAATACCAAAACATAATCATGTGATTGTTAAAAAGTCTTCCTACAAATACAACCTCCTATCATTAATAAAATATACAAGTTTTTATGAAGATAAATAAAAAGTCAGGCCAAGTAAGAGAACTCACATAGAAGATTTCTAAAATGCTAAAATCAAGGAAAGACTATATGCCTACAAATTGGACAACCTGGAAGAAATGGATAAATGCCTAAAAACATACAAACTACCAAAACTGAAACAGGAAAAAATAGAAAACCTGAAAAGAAACTGCACCAACAATAAAAAAAAAAAAAAAAAAAAAAAAAAAAAAAAAAAAAAAAAAAAAACCTCCCACAAAATAAAGTCCAGGGACAGATGGCTTCACAGGCAAATTCTACCAAACATTTAAGGAAGAGTTAATACCTATTCTTCTCAAACTATTCCAAAAAACAGACAAGGAAGGAAAACTTCCAAATGCATTCTGTAAGGCCAGCACTCTGATACCAAAACCAGATAAAGATTCCACTAAAAAAGAAAACTACAGGCTAACATCCCTAATGAAAATGGACATAAAAATTCTCAATAAAATACTAGCAAACCGAATCCAACAATATATTAAAAGAATCATTCACCACGATCACGTGGGATTTACTCCTGGGTTACAAGGGTGGTTCAATATTCATAAATGAATGTGATACACCACATTAATAAAAGAAAGGATAAGAACTATATGATCCTTTCAATAGATGCAGAAAAAGCATCTGACAAAGTACCACATCCACCACTCATAACAAAAACCCTCAGTAAAGTAGGGATAGAGGGAATATACTTCAACACAATAAAGACCATATACAAAAACCCCACAGCTAATGTCATCCTCAATGGGGAAAAACTGAGAGCTTTTCCTCTGCGGTCAGGTGCAAGATAAGAATGTCTACTCCCACTACTGTTAATTAACATAGTACTGTAGGTCTGAGCCATAACAATCAGACAACAAAAAGGAATAAAAGGCATCCAAATGAGCAAGGAAGAAGTAACACCTTCACTATTTGCAGACAATATGATACTCTATATAGAAAACCCAAAAGACTGCACAGAAAAAGTGCTAGAACCGATACACAAATTCAGTAAACTGACAGGATACAAAATCAAAGTACAGAAATCTGTTGCATTTCTATACACCAATAATGAAGCAACAGAAAGAGGAATTAATGAATCAATGGCATTTACGATTGCACCAAAAACAGTAAGATACCTAGGAATAAACCTAACCAAAGAGGTGAAAGAGCTGTACTCTGAAAACTATAAAACACTGATGAAAGAAACTGAAGACACAAAGAAACAGAAAGACATTCCATGCTCATGAACAAATAGTTAAAATGTCTATACTACCCAAAGCAATCTACACATTTAACACAATCCCTATCAAAATATACCAGCATTTCAGAGCTAGAACAAACAATCCTAAAATTTGTATGGAACCACAAAAGACCCCGAATAGCCAAAGCAACCTTGAAAAAGAAAAGCAAAGCAAAGCTAAGGCATCACAATTCCAGACTTCAAGTTATATCATAGAGCTGTGGCCAAACAGTATGGTATTGGCACAAAAATAGACACAAAGATCAAAGAAAAAGAATAGAAAACCCAGAAATGAACCCACAACTATATGGTCAATTAATCTTAAAAAAGTAGGAAAGAATATCCAATGGGAAAAAGACAGTCTCTTCAACAAATGGTGTTGGGAAAATTGGATAGCAACACACAAAAGAAACTGGACTAATTTCTTACACCATACCCTAAACTAAATTCAAAATAGATTACAGGGGCGCCTGGGTGGCTCAGTTGGTTGAGCGTCCGACTTCGGCCCAGGTCACGATCTCACAGTTTGTGGGTTCAAGCCCCACATCAGGCTCTGTGCTGATGGCTCAGAGCCTGGAGCCCAGAGCCTGCTTCGGATTCTGTGTCTCCCTCACTCTCTGCCCCTCCCCCGCTCACGCTCGCTCTCTCTCTCTCTCTCTCTCTCTCTCTCTCTCTCCTTCAAAAATAAACGTTAAAAAAAAATGCATTAAAAGACATAAATATTAGACATGAAACCATTAAAATCCTACAGAAGAACACAGACAATAACCTCTTTGTCATCGGCTGTAGCAATTGTTTTCTAGATATGCCTCCTGAGGCAAGGGAAACAAAAGCAAACATAAATTACTAGGACTACATCAAAAGAAAAAGCTTCCGCACCACAAAAGAAACAATCAACAAAATTAAACGGCAACCTACTGAATGAGAGAAGATATCTGCAAATGACACATCCTATAAAGAGTTAGTATCTAAAATATATAGAACTTACAAAACTCAACACCCAAAAAACAAATAATCCAATTAAAAATGTGAAGAACATACATTTTTCCAAAGAACACATACAGATGGGCAACAGACATATGAAAAGATGCTCATCATCACTTATCATCAGGGAAATGCAAACCAAAACTACAATCAGATATCACTGTATACCTGTCCGAATGGCTAAAATCAAAAACACAAGAAACAACAGGTGTTGGTGAGGATGTGAAGAAAAAGGAACCCCCTTGCACTGTTTGTGGGAAGGTAAACTAGTGCAGCCACTGTGTAAAACACTATGGAGGTTCCTCAAAAATAGAAGCTACCTAAAAATAGAAATACCTACAATCCAGCAATCATACTACTAAGCATTTACCCAAAGAATACAAAAATACTAATTTAAAGGGATACATGCACCCCAAAGCTTACAGCAGCATTTTCTACAATAGTCAAATTATGGAAACAGCCCAAATATCCATCGAATGATGAATGGACACACACACACACACACGGAATATTAGTCAACCATAAAAAAGAATGAAATCTTGCCATATGCAACAATATGGATGGAACTAGAGAGTATTATGTTAAGTGAAATATGTCAGTGAGAGAAAGACAAATACCATATGATTTCACTTATATGTAGAATTTAAGACACAAAACAAATGGGGATGGGGAAAAAAAGAGAGAGACAAAGAAAGAAACAGACTCTTAACTATAGAGAACAAACTGATGGTTATCAGAGGGGAGGTGGGTGGGAGGATAGGGTTAAATGGGTAATGGGCATTAATGAGTGCACTTGTGATGAGCACAGGGTGTTGTATGTTAAGTGTTGAATCACTAAATTGTATACCTGAACTAGTATTACACTGTATGTTAACTGGAATTTAAATAAAAACTTAAAATCACAAAAATAAAATGTTAAAATCAAAAGTTTTAGAAATACAATGGTTAGTATCCTAAACCATCTTTGTTTTGGAGCATATAGTATTTAATGAGAAACCCAAGCTAATTCACACTCATGCTTCTCAATTATTATCAACCTTAGTTCTTACACAAAAAGTTTCTTTTGTCTAGGTTTGTGAGTTAAGCTGAATACTGTCAAATATTTAAATGAGAAGTCAGCCAAGAAACAACACTCTTGAGTCAGAAAATTCAACAGCATTAAAAAAAAAATCAACACTATTTACACTCTCATCAAAACTTTAAATTTTAATAATATTCAAGAAAAGAAATAGTCACCCAGAATACAACAGAAATGTTAAAACATAAGCTCCTCTCATTTCTTTTTTAAGAATACAGGATGTACTTGACAATATTAATACCTAAGGACAGAGCTAAGAGAGTTATGTTCATAAATAAAGTATTAGTAAAAGATTATGACAAAATCTGCACTCAAAAAAGATCTGGGGGCACCTGGGTGGCTGAGTCGGATAAGCCTCTGACTCTTGGTCTTGGCTCAGGTCATGATATTATGGTTCGTGAGATCAATCCCCTCATAGGGGCTCTGTGCTGACAGTACACAGAGGCTCTCCCTCTATCTTTCTGCTCCTCCCCTGCTTGCACACATGTTCTCTCTCTCAAAATAAATAAACATTTAAAAAAAAAGATATAGAAATAATAGTATCTAACAAGATAAATTTTTAAAAGACAAACAATAAAGCAACACTTAAGTCTAAAGAAAAAAATACAAAATCAAGGATGTGGAGAGCCGTGGTTCAAGGTCAACATGTGAAAAAAAGAAAATTTATGATTGTAAGTTAACATGAAAATATTATGTTATAGGTACCAAATGTGTCAAAGCAATCTTAAATTGTACTAGTAAGTGTAGTGTCCACAATGGATAAGTGTACCTTTACTAATCAGATCTCTAGCTGAAGTTTATTCTCAGTTCAAGGCACTATTTTCTAAGAATGACACAAACAATTAAGACAGAATTTGTATAAAAGACAGAGAGATTAAACATGAATATATTTCACATGGAGAAGAGAAAGGCAATACACTACTAAAGTTTTTAAATATGTGAAGGGTGATCTTGTTAAACGCAATCTCTGCCTCTTGACATTAGAATGAAGACCAATCAGGGGTGCCTGAGTGGCTCAGTTGGTAGACTGTCCCACTCTTGATTTTGGCTCAGGTCATGATCTTATGGTTCATGGGTTTGAGCCCCGTGTCAGGCTCTGTGCTGGCAGCATAGAACCTGCTTGGGATTCATATTCATTCTCTCTCTCTCTCTCTCTTTCCCTCCCTCCCTCCCTCTCTGCCCCTCCCCTGCTCTTTTCCTCTCTCAAAAATAAATAAGCATAAAAAAAAAAAAAGAATGAAGACACATCAAAAAATCACTACTCAGATTTACTCAACATAACTAGAGATATGCAGTAACTGAAGAGACTGCCTCATTTTCAAAAACACCAGATCATCCTCCTAGAGAAATGTAGTGTACCTTCCTGCATTAGATAAGTGTGGGTTAGAGGACTGCTTAGATCTCTTTCATTTCTAAAAACAGCATAGCACAGGACTAGTATAAGGTCTAGGGCTAGACTGACTATGTAGGTTCAAAGTTCAAAGTTTAGTTTCACCATTTTCAAGCATGTGAGCCCAGAGAAGGTACTTAGTAGTTCTTGATCTTACTTTTTTAATTTGTAAAATAGGGGCAATACCACCAGTTTTATGTCAGGAGCTTAGAAAAGTCCTGGAACAAAGCAAAGGGTCAAAAAAAAGCTACCTATTTTTATTTTTGCATCCAACAGATACTTAGCAAGTACCTTCTATGTGTGGACACTGATTTAGCAAAGTTTTAAGAGGGTTTATAACTAAGTTTTTATTCTTGCGACAGTGACATAAATACATGACATGAAAGGTCACAATAAGATACACAAAAAGGTGAATAAAAAGAATAAAAAGTGATGCTTGCTGTTTTTAAAAGTGTGGTCAAGAAAGGTATTCTGATAAGGCAACATTTGAAAAACACACAAATATTATGAGAAGACAATACTTCAGTGAAAAGTATTTTGAGGTAACAACAAGCAGGCCAACCAGGCTGGAAGAGTTAAGGAGGTAAGAAAAGCAAAAGGCCAGATCCTATAGGGGCCTTCCAGTACTGTTAAGGACATCAAATCCCCTTGAACTCTCATAAATACAGATGCAGAGACCTAAATAAGCCAATCTGTACCACTACATGACAATATTCTATCCATCACATTAAATAGCAAAGAAGCACCCAAAATACTTAGTAATTCCAGAAGTACCTATTATTTAGTCTGAAATAAAAAATAGCTGGCAAAAGTGAAATTTTCTTGAATTCAAGGAAAAGAATATCTTGCCATAATTCTTCTATTATATCATACTGAAAAGAATACAAGAAAGTGAACTGAAGATGAGAAATCTGTTACCTAAAAAATAACAGAATAGAAAAGAGATCATGTATTTACAGGGGAACGAATCTAATAAACAAGAACGATATTACTTGTGAAGAACTAAAACTGTCATTGCAAGGTTTAGCATTTAAAACTATATAAAGTATACAGTGTGTGTATTTAAAACCCACATATAAAAGTTGAATTTTATAAAAGAATTGCAGAATGTTCTTAGAGGATAATGAACATGAAAAATACCAAGTAATAATTACTCAGTGCTTATTGTGGATGAAGAACTATGCTCAGTACCTAAGCATTTGATATGTATCATATAACTCTTTCAAAGTAAAAGCTTAGTGAGTTTAAACTTTGCCCAAAGTCAAAGCTCATAAGTGAGAGGACTGAAATTCAGGTCTTAAAAGCTTGAGTTCTTAACCACTGGGTAATACCACGTCTCCTTTTAGTCACAGACTCTTACATATTTTATTCATTCAGCAAAATATTTTTTACCTTGCAGGAATTGGCTTATCCTATATAACTGCTAAGTTTTCAGTAAATTGGATTACCACATTTAGACTTCAGTGCTCTATGTAAATGCAAGCTACTTATCAATGCTACCTACCATGTTCTTAAATTAAAAATGCAAGGCGCAAGTAATCACCAAAAAATTTCACAAAGGGCACAATTTAAAATATGCCTCTTGTATTCTGTTAAGTTATAAAGTTTTGGTGGTTCAAATTCAAATTCTTTCAAAAACTAGATAGCTATTATATACAGACTCATTCAATATAAATCACCTTAGAGCTGGGATATTTCTAAAAGACTTTAAAAAAGTCATTTAAAAGGCTGTTGCTTCAGCCCTTTTACATCTTAACAAAATGTTAAGCATTCTAAAGAAATTTTTTATCTACCTTAAAGGGTGTAAGATAATTTAAAAGATTACTTAGTAATAAAAAAACAATGAGCCCAGGGGCACCTGGCTGGCTCAGTTGGCAGAGCATGCAAATCTTGATCTCAGAGTCTGTTGAATTCCAGCCCCACATGTGGCATAGAGATTACTTTAAAAAAAACCAACAACAACCCAGTGAGCCTAATAATGTTTGCAACATAAACTGTGGGAAATAATACATTCAAACTACAAATTTAATTTTTTTTTTCAACGTTTGTTTATTTTTGGGACAGAGAGAGACAGAGCATGAACGGGGGAGGGGCAGAGAGAGAGAGGGAGACACAGAATTGGAAACAGGCTCCAGGCTCTGAGCCATCAGCCCAGAGCCCGATGCGGGGCTTGAACTCACGGACCGCGAGATCGTGACCTGGCTGAAGTCGGACGCTTAACCGACTGCGCCACCCAGGTGCCCCTCAAACTACAAATTTAAACAAATGACTTTGGCTGGAATTTTGAACAGTCCTTCAAAGAAAAGCATTATGGTACTATAGAATCAAGACTTGACCAAACATCAAGAAATCCGACTTTCAATCTCCTTTAGCAAGTCATTTCACCTCTCTAGGCTTTCAGTTTTTTCATCCATAAAAGAGAGAGTATTAAATGACAATGCAATTGAAAGGCCATCGTAGCTCTATAATTTCATTTACATGAGAATTTTCATGTTGGGTTAAGGTAATTAACAAAATAGACTTGTTCATATTCTTGAAATGTTTTTTCAGGAATCAATGTTTCAAAGCTAAAACTGATAAAGACTGTATTACCTTAAGTTCAGCAACTTGTGATGAGATATGCCACATAAGGCTCTCACTTAGGAACTTCATACCGTATGGGCCTAGTAGTTCTGATAATGACCTCATTTCTGAAAGGAAATGTAATTAATTTTACACTCTGATAGAGCAAATACTTTAAGAAAATGAATATTAACATTTTGGAATGTTCCATCATAGAAGCAAATTATTAATGCAAAAATCTCTAGTCTCTAGAATAAAAAGGAACACAAATGCAAAGGTAAGTCTAAGATATAATGTATGATTATGCATTGAATGAACGTAACTGAATGAAAATAGTTGTAACAATGAAAAGCCAAAAGAATCAAGGTTTCTTCACTCCATTAAACATGTCATAGGTTTTATTCACCTGATATGTCAGAATATTCCTCTGCATTGAATGTTAATTCATTTTCTGTAGGTAAGTTCACAAATGCTTTCATTGCAGGGAAATAAGCTATATGACCATTGCTGACTTGTCTTAACAAAGTTTCCAAATACCTAGGAAGAAAAAGTAAATTTATAACCGGGAGAAATTAATTCAAAGTTTATGGTATTATTCAAATTATGGTATACATTCCTGCATTAAGATGACTGATGACACAAATGAGCACTTACTGATAAAAAATAACTTTCCTAAGCATTTCACCACAAAGAAACTTTGTATCAATCCAAATTTCTAAATGTGCTCCTTACCAATTTGTGTATAGACTTGTAATGGTTGGTTCTCCATGACTGTCTAAATGTTGTGTTTGCTGAAGAAGAACATTATTAAACACTCTTGTAATATCAATTTGCACATAGTTTTCTATCGACTGTAGTACAGTCATGTATGCTCTTACACTTGTTAGAAGCTCTGATGGTTTTGCAATTTCCTGTGTGGCTTGATTATACATAGTCATTCCAACAATTGACCTGGGTAAGGGAGGGAATAAGAAATGAACTTTTCCATTTATGTACATAGGCCATTCAACCTACTGATCTCTAATATTAAGTATGCAATAAAATTAATTTTAACATACTAATTGTTACAAAGTAATGAAATTATTATCTTCCCAAGAAACCATCTTTAAAAAGAATGAACACCCAAAAGCTACAATAAGGTAGAATTAGGATTTTAAAAATTCTAAGGACATCAATAATAACAATGAATTAAGGATAAAGAGGGTCTTAAAAAATTCCTTTAATAGGACTCACTGTCTCTAGCAAGCACACTGGACTATTTAATCCATAGCTCAAACTCATCTGGCACAGTTATGTGCTAGTATTTTCTTAGGCTTTATATCAATCACCCTCATGTTTAAAACCTTGCAATGTATCAAAAATAAATAAAAACATTTAAAAAATTTAAAAAAATAAAAAAATAAAAAAAATAAACCCCTGCAATGTAGTTACTACCACCACCACTTCACAGGTAAAAAGAAACTAAGGCTCAGAACTGAAGTCAACTGAATACAGTCACTTTGTTTGGAAGTAGTGTGCCTAGGCTTTGAACCCACAACTGCCTTAGTGCTGCCCTTCAACAAAATGCATGACAGTTAAAACAAGGCAACAAACAAAAAACTTTATTGTTCTTTAATTGTTCACAGCACGTGAAACACAGTTCTGTTAGGTTTATATCCCAATAAACTATAAAAGCCTAAAAAGAAACACAGATTTTGAAAATACTTTCCCTTCTGATCTTTTCCTACATTGGCCACCCCTATTTTACCATCTTTAAAACTCCTTGAGCATTGGATTTATAAAGATCTTAGACTTATTTATTTGTAAGGATAAATCCTTAAAGACAATGACAAACCCCATCGATAGAAAACAATCCCAGAAAACAAGGATTCAAGGCAATAATTGCTATCCTTGTATATAACCCCTAAAGTCCTAAGATTGTGCTCAAGTGATCAGTAAAACCCAACCAACTAACACAGCTATTTGTTTTGGCAAAAAAATCTTTCCCCGTAAACAAGTTTACAGCTTTGCCTTGATCCTGATCACTAAGTGGATGTTTTGTTACAAGAACATGTTTCTCTGTGGAGAACATACTTACAGAAGGAAAACAAGGGAGCTGAAAAGTGAGCTCTATCTTCCACCCACAACTCTACCACCCCGCTGACTAGAGAATAATAAATACCAGAAGCTGTAATGTCCCTTTCGTCTAAATACTATTCTGGGTTTCACTGTGAGGCTGCCTACCTTACTAAATTTAGGATAGTAAAAGACAGTCTTTGTTTAACACCTGACTAGGCAAGTGATGACTTAACACACAATTTAGTGCCCACTTATACATTCTCCTATTTTGTTCTCTAATTGTTAAAGTCTTCTCACAAACTATAGCTCTCAGCTTTATACTGTTTTATTACTACTCACAGAACTTAACACACTGTCAAGCACATGGCGCAGATACTACTTGTTAATGACTACAAACCTTTGAAAAAATCTTTGGCTAAATTTTGGTTTATAAAGTGTTTTAAGGCCTTCAGGAAAAACTTCTCAAATTAATCAATATTTTCTTTAACAAGTATGTAACTTTAGAAACATATATAAGACTTATAAAACTCTAATTAAGATTGAGTGCCTCAAGAGTCTAGAATTCTACTGGCCTAACAGCATACATTTGAATTCAGAAAAAACAAGAGTTGGGGCACCTGGGTAGCTCAGTCAGTTAAGTGTCCGACTTCGGCTCAGGTCATGATCTTGCAATTTGTAAGTTCAAGCCCCGCATGGGGCTCTGTACTAACAGCTCAGAGCCTAGAGCCTGCTTCGGATTCTGTGTCTCCCTCTCTCTCTGCCCCTCCCCCACTCATGTTCTGTCTCTATTTCTCTGTCTCAAAAATAAACAAATGTTAAAAGAAACCTTTAAAAAAGATTAAAAAAAAAAGAAAAAACAAGTGTTTATCTAGTCCTGATATTTTCAAACATTTGACTGGACCAACTATAAGATATGTAGTTAGCATCACAACTCAGTACATATATACATATACATAGCGAAGAGTTTCATGAAGCAGTATTTATATTTACTACATACAGTGCACTGGTTCTTTATTGTTTGTTTGTTTATTCTTCCTTGTTTCTTTTCCTTCCCCTCCCTCTTCTTTCTTTAAATGTTGACTACAACAACCTTCTACACTGATTTCATGACCCTACTTGGTTGCTACCTACCAGCTGAAATACAGATTTGCTCCAGTCTTCTCATTTTGTTTATACAAAAGCTAAGGCTCACAGAGATTAACTGCTTTGTCCAATGTTACAACTAGTTAATAACAAGTATGAGACAAGAATCTGCATAACATAATTCCCAGTTCACTATTCTTTATACTTCCCCATTCGTTATTCTTGATACTACATCAGTTCTAATACTTTTCCTCATAAAAGGAAACACCATAGACATATGAAGACTATAACAAACCTATTAGCTGAACCAACAAAAAGTTCATATTCTCTCTTACTTAGTAAAGCGGATTTCCAGATGAGACGTCAAATATTCTCGTGGGGTAAAGGTATGTTCCCAAACTACCATGTTTGGTACATAATTTATAGAGAAACACAACTCAGAAAGTGCAGTGTGCAATTTATCAAGGCTGAAAAAATATTAATAGACAGTAAATAAAATGTTAAACATTTCATCACAGCAATACAAAATTAATTTTATAAATATATCAGACCTTATTTGAGAATTACAATTGCAGAATTCAATATTTTTCTTCCCTAAATGGACAAGTTCAAAATCTTTAAAAAATTACTAACATATGAGAGCAATTTTCTAAAGATAGCATCATTCATCTGTTTCTACATTCAGATAATAATGACTTTACTGATTTTATAGACAAGAAAGTTTATTACATGCTCATAAAGACAATCATTTCCAAATCTTGCTATATTTTCAGTATTGGAGGAAGAAAATAGTCTACAAAATGGCAAATAGCTTGTTCAACATAAAAAAGCAAAGTAGTAGGAAATCTACTTTAAACAAATGTTGATCCATTATTGCCCACCAATGCCTACCCTCTAAACAAACACATGGCCCTTAATAATATCTAGTCTGATATACCCACTTTAAAAATGATATATGTTCTAATATGACAACATGCCAAAATAAAGTCTCAGATTATCTGATTTTAAATAAATGTAAAATTACTAGACAGATTTCTAGACAGATTGTTGGCCTTTAGTATTCACTATATAAAGACAAATATTACCTATTACATGAATTTTCTTTAAAAATCTAAAATCTGTATTTTGGAAATTAGCACTACCTCCTCAAGTTTCACAAAGGTAAAATAACAACAACAACCAATGGCTGAAAAATGAAGAATTTACAATTACTAGCATTCCTTCAGTACTAATGCCATACAAAAAAATGAAAAAATTCTCCTACTCATAACAAAAAGATATAATAAAAATGGATGGCTTACTTGGTCACTACCAGTCTGTTTTTCCTCATACTCTCAACTCCTGGTTTTTCCCTTTCAGGTTCCCCTTTCTTACCAGTCTGTTTTTTTGACTTTTTATTCACTGCTTGACTAATGGTTTTGGCACAATGCTTGGGTAGCAACTAAATTTAAAAAGAAATGAAAATTTACATGACAACAATTATTTTGAAAACATATTAACTATGTAAGCAAACCTTAGCTGAATCCAGACTATGTAGCACTAAGAACAGAGGTGTAAGTGAGATGTAGATTACCTAGCTAGCTAAAGGAGCTCGCACAACTTGGTAGAAAACAGAAATAGATGAATCTTGTGTGAAGAAAACTTCACAGAGGTTCTATAAAGGCTACAGTTTAAAGGATAAGTAAAAACAAAGTAGGCAAGTAAAGAATGAGAATGTATTACTAGAAGGAAAAAGGTCTATGAAGAATAAACTGTGCGAAGACATGATGTATTCAGAATTTAATAAGAACTACTAGCTGGTAAAGCATCAAGTGCAGGGTGAAGTATACAGTCTGAGCTAGCAGGAAGGGACTTGAATACAAAGCTAAAAGTTGGATTTTAAACAGTAAGTAATCCTAAAGATGGGCTAATTTTTAAAAACCTAAAAATGGAGTTTTACAAGAAGAGGTAATGAGATTTACTAAGAGTTTAACACACACACACACACACACACACACACACACACACACACAAAAAACTAACAGCTTATTTTCTTGCCTTCATACACAAACATCCTGTCCTTACGGAAACACGTGAATTTTTACCTGGTCACTGAGAGTACACTGTTCTGTGCAAATATCAGTGATGAGATTTCGAGCTTGTTTGGCCATTTCATCCAAGAACATATTACATAAGGAAAGACTGCGATCTCCAATATGATGTCGCTGTCAAAGCAGAATAATAACAACAATAATAAGTTATAAGAAAGTGGTTTGAATTAAAATACTTTTTAAATAAACATGGAAAATAAAGTCTGTATAGTAAGGAGTGGGAGTAGGGAATGTTACAGATGGGGGGAGGGGACAACTAACCTACCATACTGTATTTACACAGTTGACATAAAGTAAGTATTTGGTGATTATACAACTACAATGAGTGGAGGGATCTTAGAGGACCAATATTTTCCTTAACACAAAAAATTTAATGTAATTTCCAAGTTTCACAAGGTCCTATGCATCCAGTTCTTAAATATTAAACTATCAAAGAAAGGATGTGAAAGAGATTTAGAGTAATATTTTCTAATCTTAAATGATATATATATACACACACACACATATATACATATCTCAACACAATGAATAACTTTGTAGTGTACCAACAGAAAAGAAAAGCTTAAGTATTTAATTAAAATTGTTAGAAATCAAGTCAGTAAAACAGAAATTCACAAGGCATTCAACTCTCTAAAATCAAACCCATCAACCCAGAAGAGGAAAAAAAAAAAACCTGTGCATTTTCTCAACACAAGAGGGGAAAAAAAGAACACTGTATTTACTTTTTAGGAGATTAGATATGTATATGTAAACATACACTCACTCAAATCCATCCATCTCTCTCTACAGGATTCTGTATCTTTTTAGTTTTGGTGGATGTCGCAATAATTTAATAGGGTTTTCTTGTCAACGGTAACTGGAATGTTGAGTATATAATGCTATAAAATTTTGCACTACACGTTTGTAGCACTTTACAAAGAGATAAATTTTTGAAAGTTTACCTTACAGATCTTCCACAATTACATAACGAATGTATAATTTACATATACTTCTATGCTAAAATAATGTAATATACAAGAATATAAAAATACTTAAACACATAACGTAACTGTTCCTAGCTCTCTCATGATACCTTAATGTATTTTATTCTAAATGCCCTTTAAAACTTTAACAGGAAGCCAAACTGAACGGTTTGCATCTCCAGGCCAGATCAAATTAAATGTTAGTTCACTTTACTTAAGGAAAGATTTCAAATTACAAACATTTAGGATTTCATTTAACCAAAATCTGACTTTTGAAAGATGAAACATACCCCTTGCTATCATTTACTCCTGAAAAAAGAACATTAAATTAGCACTGCTTCAAATTCACTAGCCTTAATTTAAAATACAAATCTGGTATCACTACTCTCTTCAAGTGGCTCAGAAATGCTGAGACTGGATGGAAAACAAAACAACTAAAGTCTCTTAACATGTCACAGTCTCTCCATGATCTGCTCTCACCCTACTGCTACAGTGCTGAGACAGATTTTAGGAGAACAATGTCAGAAGCAGAGAAACCACGTAAGGACACTGTAACAATAATCCAGGAAAAAAGATATGGCTTTGACAAAGACGAGAAGAAGTAGGCGTCTGGATATATATAAAGGTAGAGCCAAAAGCAGAAAAGGCTTTGAACGATGGCAATGGGGTAACATGTGGAGAATCAATAGTTCTATTCTGGACATGTTACATTTCAGATGGTCACAAATACCTAAACTGCAGCAGAATATACAGAAAATCTAGAACTAAAGGCAAAGGTCTGGGCTGGAGATAAAAATTTGGGAGGCATCAGCAATATGCTAAGTGAAATGAGCCCAACACAAAAAGACAAATACTACATGGTTCCACCTTTATAAACTACTTAGAATAGGTAAATTCTTAGAGACAGAAAGTAGACTAGAGGATACCAAGGGTTGAGGGATGAGAAATTACTACTTAATGACACCAAGTTTCTGCTTGGAGTGATAAAAGTTTTGCAAATAGGTAGTGGTGACGGTTGCACAACACAGTGAAAGTAATTAACGCCAATGAATTGCACATTTGAAAATAATTTAAATGGTACATGCTTATATTATAAAGTTAAATGTTTATTAAAAAAATATTTTTATCACAGTTTTTTAAAAGGCAAAAGAAAAAAAAAAGAATGGGTGTAGAGTCCAAATTGTTGAAGTTAAATTTAAATGCCTGGCTGAGAAATTTTTACTTTCTCTACATGCAATGGAGAACCACTGAGGATTTTTCAAGAAGGAAAGAAGTACTCTGGTGGCATTGTATCAGGTGATCTTAAAGGCAGAAATACTGAAGACAGGAAAACTATTTAGGAGTATATATGAAGAATATTGCAAATTTGAGCTACAACAGTGACAAAAGCAATGGAAAGTAGAAGACGGATTCAAATTCTTGTTTTATACCAGACAAATAAAACTAAGAGGACTTCATGGGTAATTTAATGGGAGGGATGATGGTGAGGAAAATTAATAATGTATTTTAGGTATAAAGCTTAAAGAAAGTATCTATTAAATCTAAAAACTCTATAAAACTATTAAATTTGGTGGTGTTGGTATCCCTGCAGGTAATAATCCTAAAAGGTGTCCCTACTGAATTTCCCTCAGGCTAACCTTTCTCAGAGTCAGTTTCCAATGCATTGCTGGAATACAATCTGCAACCTAATGCTTAGAGACATTAATAACGCTACTGCAATTTGTCGGTTTCTCTTCTCCAAGTTTTGTAGTTCTAAGTAAAGGGACTCAACACTAAGTTAAACTATGAAGAAATGGACCATTTAAGTTTAATATATATTCTTACCACATTTACAAAGTGACATTTCTTCTCTAAAGATTAGAAGAAATACTGAATACATTTTTGATAGATACTTGTTGTCAATAAACTATGGAGTAGTTCAATTTTTCAATAACTATGTGTGCCTGCATGAATGTCTTACAAATACTAGCAAATATTAATTTTGTGTACTACATCTATCATATTAACAAGTCAGTGAAATTCTTCTTTGACATGTTTATGTTTAGTCAGTAATGTGTACATTCAATTTTCAAGTCTTTTCAATAACAGTTTGACAGGAAAAGTAGGCATATAAAATCGATAGCTATATATAACTTTACAATAAATATTAATACCTGACCCACCATTTAATAAATGTAATTCCAAGTGACTTTATAACATGTTCTTAGAAATATGTACGTGTATTTATCCATCTATGCAAATAAACATTAACAGCTTTTTTAATCTATTCAAACATTCTTCTGATTTTGCAGAGATAAAGTAGGTAGGAAGCTAGATTAGGTAATTGTGACTTTGTGAAACCCAGCCAGCTACATATTTGTTCTAGTTTACTCTGCATGCCATACAAATCACAGTACTACTCTGAACTTACCTCTTCTGGACACAGTTCATGTGTGCAACTCATAAAATGAGTGCAAAGCAGTGGAAACGCAATTGAGTATCTTGACTGAGAGGGTAACTCCAAACACTGTTGAAACATCTTCTCAAAAGCACGACTATAAAAACTATACAAGGAAACAAAAATTAGATCACAATTTTTGTAGTTAAAAACTTTAATGATATAGTACTTTATTTAATTGGATTCAAGTAAGTGAAAGTTATCAACTGGTAACCTTTATTACCATAAGAGGAGTAGTTATTTTTCCAAAGAGTATCTTTCATACACCAACAATCATTACAGAGTAATAAAAATATTATTTGTAGAATATTAACAAATTTTAAAATAAACTCAAACAGAAAATAAACCATATCTATGACATATGAATACGACATTCAAATCTCACCTTGCCAAATTTTTATCCAAGCTAAGTCATTATCAATTGCAAGAAACACCATTATTTTATGTACGACTAGGAAAGAAAAACACTGTCAATTAAACAATGACACACCCATCAATTTTAAATTACTTCCAGATTTAGGAGATATTAAACATAAAAAATATGAGTCCGTAAAATATAGTGCATCTTGGAATAGTAAGACAACCAGAAGTAGTGAACATGTCTTTATTTTGGATGTAACAGACAAAATAAGAACGTGATAAGAAAAGATGCATAACAATTAATTAAATATGACTACAAATCACAAATTGTAAATACTACTCAAAGTACTTTTACTTCCAAGAAAAGGGAAAAGGACTTTTTAATTGCAGTAGCTTCTTTTACAATAGGAACTTTTCTGTAGTTCAAATATATGTAAACATAAAATGCTCCATTTTCTTTTCAAGCCCAACAATAGTACAGGGTTCCAAATAATCTTAAAATTTTTGCATATCTAACATATGATATATTGTGTTTCAGTGATATACTGTGTTTCTAGAGTTCCTTTAAGAGATCTCTCATGCCTTCCGTCTGGTGATTTCTATTTCTTCTGCAATACTGCTAATTAAAGCTATCCTAACAAACTGCCAAAATCAGTGTGGACTGAGTTATCTTCCAAAATAAAACCAATGAGAAGCTATTCATAATGACAGCTTTTCAATACATAGAAATGGCTATCACTATCCACTGAGATTATCTCAGCATTGTAGAAATAAAGGGACATAATACTGGGTTATTCCAATCAGCTTCCCTACAGGAAAAAAGGCCAAGAAGCAGATATAGAGTTGATACTGCACACCTTTGGTGCCAGAATACTTGAGTTTAAATCCTGATCCCACTGTTTATTAGTTTGATCATAATGAAGTCCCCTTATTCATTCAAGCATTTAATAAGTACTTACTATGTTAGACATTAAGAAAATAAAAACATGACCTTACTTCAAGAATCACATTTATGTGGGGAGAAAGGGGGAAAAAATGTAAACTGCTAAATTTAACTAAAGAGGCTACGATAGGAGCAAAGGAGAACAGAGAACAATGGAGGGAGTAGTAGTCACTACATCATCATTATATTAATATCTAATTTAATACAGCAGAGCGAAATTACTTGCTATTTATTTACTTCCCAACATTTGCTCTATTTGACCTTGATTCACAAGTTTTTTTTTCCTTAATCTAATGATGCAAAAGAGGGCCTTAAGGCAATCTGACGTGACAGTTTCTTACAACCTCAAAAAATATATAAAAATAAATTTACAACAGTAAGAGTTCCTCTTATAGAGAATAAAAAAAAAAAGACATAAAATCTCTACTTTGTAAACTTCCTTTTGTTAACAAGTTGTCAACTATTCCCTTTATAATCTCTTTTTTTAAAGATTTTATTTTTAAGTTATCTCTACACCTAACGTGGGGCTCAAATACACAACCTCAAGATCAAGATTCGCATGTTCCAACTGAGCCAGCCAGGCACCCCTATTCCCTTTATTCTTAAGAGTTTATTACTGAATAGTCTCAAGGACTACACTAATATAAAAACAATCAACAAAGATATATTTGGATACTAAAAATTTCAAATTCTGATTTGAAAAAAAATTACCACATACCAAAATATGGAGAGATCTGATGTTTCCACCAACATTTCCACCAAGGAATCTACCATTTTTGTATGAAAAATTATCGTATTCATCATCTTTCCAAGTTCTCTGTGATCTGCAAGGCTAAGTGAAGCCTTGGAAACACTAGTATATGCCTGTGAAAATACAGCAAAAAACAAAGTCGTTTAAGCATGGACCAATGATTTTAACCTTGACATTCTACAGGGGGGATAAAAACACTATTGAAAAATTTTTTAATGTTTATTTTGACACTATATTAATAACATCACCGTTTTAAAATTGTCAACAGTGACTCACACTTGAAATCCCTATTAAAAATTTCTTCAGATAAACTCAAATACTACTGCCAATAAAACAAAACCTAATATATGCGTCATTCATCTTGAACCCCAAAGGAACTGCAATTATAATATCAAAAGTATAAAACGGTGAATTGTCAAGTTAACCCTACCAAAAGGTATTTTCAGTCCAGCTTGAAAGAAAGCATACATGGGAAACATTCAGATGAAAATAAGTATGGTACATGTTGATTCACTGAGGTTTTAGACTATACTGAATCATTAAAAACCAGATAACACATTGTACTAATTGATGGATTCTAGAAAAAAACTGAAGATAGTAAAAATTAGTGTAGATTGGCTAATAAGGTGATATAACTTAACCAAATCCATCAGTATAGGTTTATAGGGAAAGAAACTCGACTATAAAGGTACCAAATCAAAGAACAAAATCCTGTCAGTGGATAGTGGGCATTCCAGAAAGGCATAGGACAAGAATAGAAGGGGTGTCTACAGAATAAACACTGTTCACTATGGCTACAGTTAAAATGAAAAGAGGAAAAAGAAAATGGTGTCAGAAGAGATTCAATCATATCTTGCAGACCCCTGTATACCATGTTAAAGAATTTAAACCTTTTGGTGAACCAAAGGTTCTGTGTGGTGGTCAATTACTATTTCAGAAAGATTGCTCTATGTAGTGGGGGAGTCGAGAGAAGAACTGGGGGAGAGGAGGACAGAAAAGGACCAGGAGAGGAGGCAGAGATCTATCAGGAGGCAGTGGTACAATAATCCAGACAGGATTATGATGCTCTGATCCACAATGGTGGCAATTTAAAAGAGTTAAGTCTGGGAAATGACTAGATGTGGGCAACAGAAAAATTATGAATGATGGCCAGGGTGCTTGCTTTGGGGAGATACTCCTTCAAGGATCTCATATGTACCTACACATGTTGGATATGCCAAGAATGAAAGACCCAGAGCACTCATTACTCAGGCCATTTCTCAAGACTGTATCTGCAGCTGCCAAATTTGAGGAATGGTAATATCTCCCTCTGAATCAAAGAGTAAGTATGCTTACTATTAATAAAATGTAGGGTTCATCAAACTCAGTGTTCCTTAACTGTAACACAAACATACTGTATACATAGTATTCATCTGTGTTCGTCTGGTCCCCCCAGCGTGGGTCATGAAAGCAAGTGAGAAAAATGATATATATTTGTTGATGCTCATGGTGCTTCCTGTGCAATGAATAGCTAAGTCCTTTGTCTCTGACCCAGGGGACCCATGTCTTCTGTCAGTTTCCATGAAACATTAAGAGACTAAATAATTCTTTTCCTTGTAAATCAGATAAAAATCAAATCTCAGCCCCTACAATGGCAAGGGGTCCATCAAGGATGGTTACCGTTCACTAAGAAAGCAGTTTTATATTTTGTCATTTTTGAATGGATAAAGAATAATAAGAGCAATATTCTGATGGCAAAGTATACTCAGATATTTATTATAAACTAAGTTTAAATGAAGTTTAATTACCTTTAATCAGCTTTAGAGTAAAAAGAGGAGCCACTGTTGTGGCCATGAGGTCACTAAAGACTTCCATTAATTGACACTCATTTAAAAATTCTGAACTAAAGCATCACTGTGAAAATAATTTCAGAGGAAATGGATGGTGACAAAATGATAATTTAAAAGACATTTGAAAAAAAAAATTTAAAAAAAAGACTCATTTGAAATACTTGCCAACAAGGGATACAGGAGTACTGATGCATAGGGGCACTTGTACCCCAATGTTTATAGCAGCACTCTCAACAATAGCCAAATTGTGGAAAGAGCCTAAATGTCCATCAACTGATGAATGGATAAAGAAACTGTGGTTTATATACACAATGGAGTACTACGTGGCAATGAGAAAGAATGAAATATGGCCCTTTGTAGCAACGTGGCTAGAACTGGAGAGTGTGACGCTAAGTGAAATAAGCCATACAGAGAAAGACAGATACCATATGTTTTCACTCTTATGTGGATCCTGAGAAACTTAACAGAAACCCATGGTGGGAGGGGAAGGAAAAAAAAAAAAAAGAGGTTAGAGTGGGAGAGAGCCAAAGCATAAGAGACTCTTAAGGACTGAGAACAAACTGAGGGTTGATGGGGGGGGGGGGTAGGAGGGAGAGGAGGGTCGGTGATGGGTATTGAAGAGGGCATCTTTTGGGATGAGCACTGGGTGTTGTATGGAACCAATTTGACAATAAATGTCATATATTAAAAAAAAATGAAATACTTGCCAACAACGAAAGGAGGTTATTAAAAAAAAAAGGCTTAAATAAAAGTGTAAGATATGAACAACCCAAGTAAATTTGAAGACAGAGGGAAGAAGACAAATGAGAAAATAACTGAAGATGCTTTAAGAGACTACTGAATACACAGGGGAACAAGATGCCTTAGGAAACAGGAAAAAAATGACAAAGAATACATGGAGAGAGAAAGTACTCTTCTTTAAAGATTAGAAAAAAAGAGAAATCAAAATGACCTGTAAGAGACCAATGACCTTAGAATCAAAATTGCATAGGACTCCAGTGAAGGCATAAAACTATAAAATTCTCCCAACTGCTTATCCTTCAGGCCCTGCTCTACTCAAGAATTACTGATATTGGGGCGCCTGGGTAGCTCAGTTGGTCAAGGTCTGACTTCGGCTCAGGTCATGATCTCGCAGCCCATGAGTTCGAGCCCCCGCACCTGCTTCAGATTCTGTGTCTCCCTCTCTCTGCCCTGCCCCCACTCATGCTCTGTCTCTCAAAAATAAACATTAAAAAAAAAAAAAAAAGAATTACTGATATCTACAGAATGCTACACCTCTCTCTGGTCATATGCTTATAGTTAACCCTTATCCTTCCACCTGATCATTGATCAGTCAGATCATTCAATCTCTTGTGAAGATCTGTTCCTTCTTGTAGTAATACTTAACACTAAGAAGTCTCTTTACTTGCCCTTTCCTCACTGGTTGCCCTTTTCCTGTGTAAACTATTGTCCTATTCAATTTCTACCCATCTTTCAATGTCTGGACAAAATGATGCTTTCTCTATAAAGTCATTACTACCAATTCCCACTTGGAAAAAGCTTTCTCCCTTTTAAGAAAACTGTACTTAATAATAATAATCATACCCTATCGGCGGCTTCTTTTAAGTTAATCTTTTAGATTTTCAACTGCTATTTAATTTTTCCGTATCTGTTATGCCTGTCTCCACAGCCAGATTAATAACATCATCAAAAGAGGATCTGTACTCCTCTACAGATTATATAATACTGCTCAATATTTTATCTCCTGTATCGTATGGTCGAGTATGAAGGAGTGGAACCTTTGCTGTTAACCTGTTCTTCATTGTCTATGCAAGACTTCTGGATTCTGGCCACTGCCTCCCAACTTGCACTTTTGCCCTCTTTCCATGGAGAAGCTTCGCTGGCTAAGTTGTATATACCAGTTTCCTTCCTTGGTATGCTCTGCCCTACCTACTGTCCCTAAAACTTAAGAGTTATACAGTAGAAAATGACTGCATGTCCTAGTCATGATTATGAGAAACACTATGGGCTGAATTGTGTCCACAAAATAGATATATTGAAGTCATAGTCCCCAGTACCTCAGAAGGTGACCTGATTTGGAAATAGGGTCTTCACAGAGATAATCAAGTTTTTAAAAATGAGGTCATTAGAGTGGGTCATAATCCAATATGACTGGTGTCCTTGTAGAAAGGAAAAATTTGGACCCAGAAATATGCACAGATTATATGAAAAGAGACAGAGCAAATGCCATTAGAGTGACTCATCTACAAGCCAAGAAACATCAAAGATTGCTAGCAAGTCACCAGAAGCTGGGGAAAAAGAATGAAACAGATTTTCCCTCACTGCTGTCAGAGTCAATCCAGCTAACACCTTAATTTTGGATTTCTAGCCTCCAAAACTATAAAACAATAAATTCCTGTTGTTTAAGCCACCCAACTTTGGGACTCCGTTACGGCAGCCCTAGCAAACTGATAAAATCAAGACTACAACGCGCGAAAGAATCAAACAGCAGGTGGTATTCTTTTTTTTTTTTTTTTTAATTTTCCTTAACGTTTATTTATTATTGTGAGACAGAGAGCATGAGCATGAGAGGGGCAGAGAGAGAGGGAGACACAGAATCCGAAGCAGGCTCCATGTTCTGAGCTGTCAGCACAGAGCCTGACACAGAGCTTGAACCCACAAACCATGAGATCATGACCTGAGCCGAAGTTGGACGCTTAACCAACTGAGTCACCCAGGTGCCCCAGCAGGTGATATTCTTATAATTATCTCATAAAAATTAAAAAAAAAAAAAAATCACACAGGGATGTATCAATTCTACATTCTTAATGCTTACAACAAATGCTTTATACTCTGCCATATGACCAAACCAAGCTAAATTCTCAAGTGAATCC
Source organism: Acinonyx jubatus (assembly GCF_027475565.1). NCBI lineage: Eukaryota > Metazoa > Chordata > Mammalia > Carnivora > Felidae > Acinonyx > Acinonyx jubatus. Next base: position 167,919,569 of record NC_069381.1, read on the forward strand.
TTCAGATGAGTAAGCTTAATAATCCTGAAAGTATTTAATAACGAGTACATTTGAAATGTACCTAAATCTCTTAAGATTTTCTGAACCCAAATGTTGGTTTAGGTACTCTCACAAACTGACAGCAAGAAACTTAATACTAAATAGTTCAATTTTTTGACAATGAGTGACTTTCAAAATTTTAAATGTGTATATCCTTTAGCAAAGCAATTTTCACTTCTATTTTTACCTCATATGCTCTACTTCTGTACTTTTCACAACTTTAATTAAAACAAAGAAATGTTAATCTCTAAACTTCATTTTTAATAGGAAGAAAACAACGTATTATATATGCACATTTAATATTTGCAATGGTGCTATTTCAAGTCTTCTTTCCGGATCTACCATTACCTAACTCTGCAATCTCAGGCAGGTTACTTAATACCTGTGGTCTCATTTATAAAATCATTTCTAAAAATATGTGATCATAGAACAAAGAACAAGAGCAAGAAAAGTGCCTATGTATTTTGAGGTTGAAAGGAAAGAACCTAAGAGCCAAAGTACCACAGGAAATAAAGAAGACTGCCAGAAAATTATGTCTTGGAGTCCTTCGCCAGACTGAGTTGATCTAAAAATTTCTTCCACAAACATATATTGCTTATATTTTCATTTTTTAATTAAATGAAAAATTAATCTGTGGTGCTGAACCATATGTATATATAGTATAATCCCATTTACTGTTTGAACACCTAAAAAGATATAAACCACTTATTAAAAGTTAGTATTTCTAGGGCATAACACTGGGAAAAGTACAAAGTTTCATTTTCTACTACTTTACCTCTGGGTTTTCTGACATTTTATAATGAGAACACATTAGTATTACTTTAAAATATACGTATTTTTAAGATATGCAGTTATTAAAAAAATTGAGCCACAGTTTCCACATAATTACTGGAAGTATTTAAGGGGCAATTAAATGCCATCATTAAATTTACAGTATATACAAAGATTTTAAGCTTGAGTTTTAAAGCCCTTAAAAACTATTTAAGTGAGTTATATATTAAATGAAAAGTTTTAAAGTCTAATACCTTTTATTTCTGCATTTCAGAAATACAGCTTTTGGCACTACATCAGGGGATGGTAAACTATGGCCTGTGAGCTGGCTGCTTGTTATTCTTTTCCAAAGAAGAAATCCAGATAGTTAACAAGCACATGAAGAGGTGCTGAAACCTCATTACTCATCAGGGAAATGCAAATAAAAACCACAATGAGATATCACCTCACACCTGTTAGAAAAGTTATTATCAAAAACACAAGAGGTAACAAGGCAAAAATGTGGAAAAAGCGGGAACCTGCATGCACTCTTGGTGAGAATGTAAATGGGTGCGGTCACTCTGGAAAACAGTATGGAAATTCCTCAAAAAATTAGAAATATAACGAACTACCATAGGATCCAATTAATTCCATTTCTAGGTATTTATCTGAAGGAAATGAAAACACTAACTCAAAAAGATATCTACAAACGCTTGTTCACTGCAGCACTACCTGCAACAGCCAAGACATGGAAATAGCCTAAGTGGCAACTGATGGATAAATAGATAAATTGTGGTGAAAAAAAAATGTGTGCGTGTGTGTGTGTGTGTGTGTGTGTGTGTGTGTATATAAGAATATCAGTCAGCCAAAAAAATGGGGTAAATCTTGCCACTTGCAACAACATGCACGGACCCCAAAGGCAATGTGCTAAGTGGCGTAAGCCAGAGAAAGGCAAAGACCCAATGAACTCACTTATATATGGAATTTGAAAAAATAACAACAACAAAATAACCCCTTAAAACTGAACTCATAGATGTAGACAATGGACTGCTGGCTGCCAGAGATGGGGAGCTGGAGTTGGGGAATATGGGTGAAAGTAACCAAAAGGTACAAACTTCCAGTTATAAAACAAGTAAGTCCTGGAGATGTCATGTACAGGATGATGACTGTATCAGCAATACTGTATTGCATATTTAAAAGTTGCTAATAAAATACATCTTAAAAGTTCTCATCTTGGCACAAGAACAGACACTCAGATCAATGGAACAGAACAGAGAACCCAGAAATGGACCCACAAACGTATGGCCAACTAATCTTTAACAAAGCAGGAAAGAATATCCAATGGAATAAAGACAGTCTCTTCACCAAGTGGTGCTAGGAAAACTGGACAGCAACATGCAGAAGAATGAACCTGGACCACTTTCTTACACCATACACAAAAATAAACTCAAAATGGATGAAAGACCTAAATGTAAGACAGGAAGCCATCAAAATCCTCGAGGAGAAAGCAGGCAAAAACCTCTTGGATCTTGGCTGCAGTAACTTTTTACTCAACACGTCTCTGGAGGCAAGGGAAACAAAAGCAAAAATGAAAGACTGGGACCTCATCAAAATGAAAAGCTTCTGCACAGCGAAGGAAACAATCAGCAAAACTAAAAGGCAACTGACAGAATGGGAGAAGATATTTGCAAATGACGTATCAGATAAAGGGTTAGTATACAAAATCTATAAAGAACTTATCAAACTCAACACCCAAAAAACAAATCATCCAGTGAAGAAATGGGCAAAAGACATGAATAGATGTTTCTCCAAAGAAGACATCCAGATGGCCAACTGACACATGAAAAAATGCTCAGCATCACTCATCATTAGGGAAATACAAATCAAAACCACAATGAGATACCACCTCACACCTGTCAGAATGGCTAACATTAACAACTCAGGCAACAACAGATGTTGGCGAGGATACGGAGAAAGAGGATCTCTTTTGCATTGTTGTAGGGAATGCAAGCTGGTGCAGCCACTCTGGAAAACAGTATGGAGGTTCCTGACAAAACTAAAAATAGAACTACCCTATGACCCAGCAATTACACTACTAGGCATTTATCCACATGATACAGATGTGCTGTTTCGAAGGGACACATGCAACCCCATGTTTATAGCAGCACCATCAACAATAGCCAAAATATGGAAAGAGCCCAAATGTCCATTGATGGATGAATGGATAAAGAAAATGTGGTGTATGTATACACACACACACACACACACACAATGGAGTATTTATTACTCAGCAATCAAACAGAATGAAATCTTGCCATTTGCCACTATGTGGATGGAACTGGAGGGTGTTATGCTAAGTGAAATTAGTCAGAGAAAGACAAAAATCATATGACTTCACTCATATGAGGACTTTAAGAGACAGAACAGATGAACATAAAGGAAGGGAAACAAAAATAATATAAAAATAGGGAGGGGGACAAAACAGAAGAGACTCGCAAATATGAAGAACAAACTGAGGGTTACTGGAGGGGTTGTGGGAGGGGGATGGGCTAAATGGGTAAGGGGCACTGAGGAATCTACTCCTAAAATCATTGTTTCACTATATGCTAACTAATTTGGATGTAAATTTTATAAAATAAAAAATTAAATTAAAAAAAAAGTTCTCACCATAAGAAAACAAATTTCTAACTATGTGTAGTGATGATGTTAATTAGATACATTATGGCGACCATTTTGCAATAAGTACTAATGTAATGATGTTGCAAACCTGAAACTAGTATAATGTTCTATGTCAATTACATCTTAATAAAAAAACTGTTTCTTCTGAGGTAAAGACTATGGTCAGTTATACAAGGCTATGGTTACTTTTTTCAACAGGTATACAACAATGAACTTTTTTCTAAGTAATGTTTCCATATTAGCTAAAATAGTCAATATCCAAACAGAAAGCCAATGAAAATTAAGTTATTCTTACCTGTAACCTAAACCAATCTAATCTCATTCCTCTGAAATCAAATACTTCCCCATCTTCAACTACAACAGTAGAAAAAAGATTACAAAGCAAATTAATGTTTCAACAAATATATAATCACAGTTTTAAATTTAAGATCAAGATAATTCAACTATGGCCATATACACAAAAGAATTAAAAGCAGGGTCCTAAAGAGATCGTTGTAAACCCATGTTCAGCATTATTCACAATAGCAGCATTATTCATAATAGCTAAAAGGCAGAAGCAACCCAAATGTCCACCAACAGTGCAATAGATGAACAAAATGTGGTACATTATTCAGCCTTGAAAAGGAAGGAAATTCTGACACATGCTATAGTGTGGCTGAATCTTGAGGACATATGTTGTGAAATAAGTCAGTGACAAAAAGAAAAATACTGCATGATTCCACTTATGAGGTACCTAGAGTAATCAAACTCATAGAAACAGAAAGTAGAATGGCGGATACCAGGGGCGAGGGAAATTGAGAAGTTGATATTTAATAGCTATGGAGATTCAGTTTTCAAGATGAAAACGTTCTGGAGATTGGTTGAGCAATTATGTGAATACAGTTAACCCTATTAAACTATACACTTAAAAAAAAAAACAAAAATAATTTAATAGCTAAGACAAGGCAGTAATTCTCAAATCCTATAAAAATGTTGATAGAAGGAGGGAGTTATGCTAAGAGAAGTTATGTTAAGTACAGACTTCTCTCCTAAACTGTTTCTAAGTGTGCTTGCATGTCAATTTTGAAGACGCTAGACTAGAGCTTGAGGAATTCTGTAAACAAAAGCTTTGGACAGCATAGTGAAGTTCTTCAAAATAACTCTTTACAAACCAAATTATCACCAACCAACTTTACAACAGTTTCACTACTTAAGTGTGATATTGATTAAACTAAAATGTATTTATTACTCAAATTTTCAAGGATTTGGATACCCTTTACTTAAAAGGTTACAAAACTAAAATATAACACCAATCTGTTGGAATGAAGTTTTCAAATAATGAAGAAGCAATCTAGTATATGACATTAACTTTTGGGATTGACAGACCGGAACTTAAAATTCCTATAGTAGCACTTAATACCTGTTAGAGCTTGGGAAAATCATGTTAAATAATGGAGAGGTTAACTCTCAAATCTTAAGTTTCCAAACCTACCAAATAAAAGCATAAAGAACTTTTTAAAATTGATGTGGATTAAATAGGATAATATAAGTGCCTGGCAATTTTTAAAATGTTTTATCAACGGTACATACTATTGTCACAGGTGATGCTTGGACCACATATATACTTCATTATGTTTCTTTGTTGTTGTTGTTTTTTTTTAATTACAAAATGCCTTTTTTCACCTGCTGAATAATAAAATATTTCAAGCTATAATTCTCATTATTTTTATAAATGTCACACACCCATTTTGGAAACTTTTGTTTCACAGAGAACAAAGCTAAGACAAAAGAGAACAGATTAAATATGTCCAAAAGTAAGTGAGTCTATAAAAATTAACTGTGAAATCCTCTCCTTGAAAATCAAATTTGAAAACCTAATTAGAAGAAAATATGCTTTTATTTAAAAGACTTACCTTGTTTTACACTCAGGGAAGTCATAGTGTTAACAAAAGAGGACATGATGATTGATTCATCTTCAGGGCAAACAGAAAGATTCTAAAAGAAGAAACAAAAAATAATGTTAAGAACATCTAACAGGGGAAACAATTCATAGGTCCACTAACTGGTGGGTGGATACACAAGATGGTATATCCATACTAAGGAATATTTTTCAGCCTTAAACAGGAATGAAATGTTGATACATACATTAACATGGATGAATCTCAAAAACATACTAACTGAAAGAAATAAAAAACAAAGATTATATAGTATATGATTCCATTTATACAAAATTTTTTGTTAAAAAAAGGCAAAAGTGACCAAAAGGAGATGAATGGTTGGTGGGGATTTAGAGCATCAGTACACAAGAAAAAGGTACACAAGAAAACTTTTAAGTGTTGGAAACTTTCTATGTCTTGACTGTAGTGGCTGTAATGTGAACGAAAACAGACAGTTGCTAAAATTCAAACTGTACACTGAAAATAGGTGACTTTGTGTGTATTATACTTCAGTAAGATTAGGACCAAAAACATCCCTTTCAAGCCAGCTAAAAAAATGAATAGCATATAAAGTACATCTGAAGTTGATAATAAATAATACATTTTTTAATAAGGGAATGCTTAGCTCACTAACAGCATAATTTTCAAAACTTGCACAATGTGAACATACATAATTTCACTGAACTGTACACTTAAAAATAGTGAACGCAGAAAATGTATATTTTACCACAAAAAACAAATTTGACAGCTATTTCATCAACTATATTAACAGGTTAATCTTAGTTCTAAATTTAAATCCTACCAAATGGTTAGAAACACTATGCAGGTACTTCACAACAGAAGAGGGTATAAAAAGCTCATGCATTGTAATTAAAGCCTAAATTCAAATACGGGCTCTACTACTTATGAACTGTGTGATACGGAGCAAGTTACACAAAGTCTATTTTCTTCAACAAATAATGATAACCATACCTATCCTCAGAGGATTGTTGTATAGATGTAATAAAATATCAATAAATCTGACAATTATTAATATTAGTATTACTGCTATTATAGTACTATAATTCTAGGAAAAAAAGACATTAATCTCCCTAGTGTTGTTAAAATACAGTTGATGAAAAAGACACCAAAAGATACGGAATGACTTAAAATTTTTAATGCTGTAACATAAACCTATAAAATTAATAAAATATCCAACCAGCCACAGCAAGTTTAAAACTGACATGAAACCAGGAGACTGGTTTACATTCTGATAGCACAAAAGCCTCTGGCTTATCTGTTAAGTAGTAACTATTAAAATAGAAGTACAGCAAAGCAATAACATTCTAGAGATAAAATCAGCTTTTCTAGACCTTTTTTAATGGACATTGTAAACAGGAAGCATCTGAGCTCCACCTAGCGGATAAAGGAAAAAATACACCAATTCAGGATAGTAACCTAGAAGGAGTATTTAATTCAAGGTAAACAATGCCATGAAAGACATTTTCTTTTCTCATTTACATTTTTTAGGTAGATTTGAAAAAGAAAAATCAGGATTTCAAAGTATGGTTATTTCTCTGGAAAACCAATAGCTCTTAGAATAGTCTTCTTTTTTTTTTTTTTAAAGTTTATTTTTATTTATTTTGAGAGAGAGGGAAGGAGACAGAATTCCAAGCAGGCTCCACTCCGTCAGCACAGAGTCCTATGTGGGGCTCCAACTCATGAATACGAGATCATGACCTGAGCCGAAGTAAAGAGTCTCAGATGCTTAACTGACTGAGCCACTCAGGCACCCCTAGAATAATCTTAATACAAAGAGAATTTGTGTTGTTCTTCCTTTATACTGTATATTAGCTTACAGAACTTTTTTAGACATCTTGATTTTATAAATGAAGTAAAAAAAACCAATTTTCCTTACAGTTAGCTTATTTGGAATAAAAATAAATCTATATTAAGATGAAAAAGACTAAATTATGGAAAGCAAAAAAAAAAAAGACTAAAAATCAATAGAAGAAAATTCAAATTGAAAATAAAATCAGCACATTTAATCTTATTAGGACATCTAGATGAATTTTGTTTTAAAAGTCTGGTCATTTCTAATATACTATGCTAAAAGATTTATCTTCTGTGTTTTATCTAATACTTGGTTATCAATTATAAAGTCTCCATCATCTCTTCTTTATTGCCAGAGCCAATGTCCAAGTTCAGGCTCTCATCAGCTCTCTTCTAATCTCTCTGTTTCCTCCCTTGGCCCCCAGCAATCCATCATCCATACTGAGCCACAGTAATCTAAGTAATAAATCAGATTTATGACTAACCTCCTCTACTGAAAGGCCCTCGATAATTTGGTCACTGTATACCAACCTCCACCCGCCAGGTAAAGAATAATTCCCTGAATTGTGCTCAGTCTGAGCTTTGTACACACTTAAGCATAACACTATGCTACAACACTTGACTACAACTAAATGTTTTCTCCCCTCTAGGTGATGATCCCCCTTAACAAGATACGACAATGACTTGTTTACATTTGTATCTATCACTTGGCACTAGATTATACTGAGCAAACAAATCAGTTACTAGAAAGGAGGGAAGGAAGGAACAACAGGGAGAGTAACATGAGACAGTTCCTACCTGCACAAGTTCATTGAGAACAACAGCATCAAAGCCAGAGAGGTACTGCACATAATACCTCTGCATTACAGGTCCATATTTCCTTACATGTGCTCTAAGCTCTTCCATGTAAAATATTAATTCAGCAATGTGCCTTTTTAAAAAATCCAAGAAAAGTATTTCAAAAAATAAATTCATCATTAAGGAAAATATAAAATGTATCTGATATTACTACAAGAGTTTTTTTCTTAGAAAAAGCATTATTAAATATAATTTTATGTCAATTCCTTCCTAAAGACATTTCCATGATGCAAAGCAAAAATTAAAAAACAGCGATGACTAAAAAGTTGATAAAGGAAAACCCAAAATGAAAATAAAATTAGAGTATCTCATAAATTACATCATTAAAAAAAATCACAAACGGAAGAGGAGTAGAGGATTAGAAGAATTAAGATTTTTCTGTAAGCTCTTATTTCTGTTTCATTTATCTAATTCCTGTTGAAGGACTGTGTACTAAAATGATAAAGATATTTCAAATAACACACTTGGTTCATTAAGGTTCTTATTTAAATTTTTGTGTAGTGAATCATTTTAAAAAATGAATTCCAAAGAAAATATGACTGGTTATAGCAAGAAAATAAGAACTTTATGACCATCTAGGTTTAGGAAACATTACAAGCCCTAATATTAAGCTAACACTGACTCTGCATTTTAATTCATATCATCTAATGGTGTATTACAAATATCCCTTTATTATGAAATGTGAAAAGCTCTAAAAAAGGTTTTCAAAATAATTTAACTTCAATGTCCCCAAATTCCACATCCCATACATCAAAACATTCAAAAAATAACTCTTTAAATGTTGCTAACTTACTTATCTATAAAGTCATCTGCACTCTTCTTTGGCATGTTATCTGCATGACGAAGTAGCCAGATAATTTCATCACGGGCAAAGGATAATGCCATAAAAACAAAAAGTGCCTAATTAAAAAAAAAAAAAAAAAAAAGAACATTTGCTTATTCTCATGCCAAGATTATTAACAAAACCTATTCATAATCTTTGTCTAAGTGAGAGCCACTGGCAAGAACTGATAATATGAAGTTCAAAGACAAAAACGAGAACACAGAAGAAAACCTAGAGACAGGTATCAAGGGGAGTACACATTCAAACATGAAGTGAGAAAAATGCAGGAAGGTGTGATGTATGAATGTCAAGTAAGCAAATTCATTCTCAGTTAAATATAAATTTTAGTAGTTTTCCATAGAGAATTTTTTAAAAATTTTAATTGGCACACCTACAGTTAAATAAGAATTCAAATTTTAGTAAAATTTCATAGAATTTTTTTCATTTTATTTATAATTTTTTTTTAACGTTTATTTATTTTTGAGACAGAGAGAGACAGAGCATGAACGGGGGAGGGTCAGAGAGAGGGAGACACAGAATCTCAAACAGTCTCCAGGCTCTGAGCTGTCAGCACAGAGCCCGACACGGGGCTCGAACTCACGGACCGCGAGATCATGACCTGAGCCGAAGTCGGCCGCTTAACCGACTGAGCCACCCAAGCGCCCCGAATTTTTTTCATTTTAATACGGTACACCTGTAGTTGAAATAAGAATTAAATCAATTACCTTTGGACCTAGCAAGCCAGGTTGATCAGAGAGGACAGTAGCCAATTCTTTCAGTGCAGATCTTAAAAATTTGCGTCTTTCTCTGTGCATTGAACCACTATAGGGAAAGACATCAATATAACTTATCTGTTTCTACTAAAATCATTATTGGCAATTAAATAACTTACCATTTCAGGTCAATTTACAAACATTTTTTAGGAAGCACAAGCTCCTACAAATATCTTCTATATGTATGTCATATCATTAAATGACTTTCCAAACTTATGTTTATCCTGGCCTTCCTTGCAGTGTTTTTATAACCATGTTTATTCTGTTACTCTCCACCTATCAAAATCCTACCCAAACTTCAAGACCAACCCTTCAAGAAGCATTTCCCAATATCCAGATGCCCATTTTTGAATAATGTCTGCAACTTTAACACCATTTAGCCTAGCACTTTATAAAAGTGGACTGTGAAATCCTTGAAAACAAGCAATGTTCTACTACATACATTTTCTGTCACCCCCACAAAGAAAATCAATGAACACAACTTATTAAATATCTGATTATATCCTACTTTATTAAGTATATTCTTATTAAATAGGTAAGACTAATAAACAAGAGCTATATATAATAAAGATATTAGGATGAGATCATTTGGTAATCTTCAAAAACAGAAAGATGAGGAAAGGAAAAGATAATCATAAATATTCACTACTAGGTATTTTTAAAATAAAATGCAAATTTAAAAGAATTACTCTTACATATTAATGTGGAAAAAAATATCACAGAATGTTCTAAGTATTCCAACTCCTCACACTATGCAAAATACACAGTCCCAACAAAGTTTTAAGATTTTGATAGGTGCAAAAAACAGCACCCTCTGCCCACCCCCCCCGCCCCCACACACACACACCCCTCCTAGTTTCACCCTGTCATCTATAAAACAGGGATGATGACACCTCCCTGAAAAGATACATCTTTCATGATGTCTGATACATAGTATTATTACATTAGGCTAATTCCAATGACAAGCTCTTTTTTATCTTACAATAATAAAGTCATCCAATATAATTTCTAAGAAAAGAGGCAATGTTATTTTGACTATTTGATTACACTGAGTTGTGGCAAGGAGTCTGTGGTGTTATTAATACTGAGAGAAAATGTCTATAAAGTACCATGCTTGGCACAAGGTAATGAGGAATTCCTATGAGGAATTCTTACTGCTTACTACCTACAACTACTTTATATAATAAAGGGGGAAAATGCCTTACCTTTAAAAGAATTTCATAAAAGATAGCTAAGAATCATATATGTGCCTACAATAGAGTCTATCCCATGAAGAAGTGATAATCATTTGTATTTCTGTATGTCAAGAAAGGAATGCTAACACACTCCAAAATATATTAGTACTAGAAAATAACTTTTTAAATATAAGCATTTCATTCAAGTGAAAAAATATGCATGAGGAAATAGGTCACTGACAGCAATGAATAAAGATGGTTTAAATTCCCAAAATCCATCGTATAGCCTAAACCTAAATTCTGAAATTCTTGTGGTTTTTATATTTTCATCGATGGCAGTGGTGCTTTATACTCTGCTTTACAGAAATACGGATGGATCAGATAACATTACCTAGGCTCAGTGGAGAAAATATTTTATAGAAGTATATATGTAACACTGAATTATCAAATTATTTATAATTATTTCATGAGAAAATCAAAAAGTTGTTCAAAGATCTTAAATATGATAATTTTTAAGTTATTCTATATACTTACTAATATAAAATATTTACTACAATTAGGTAAGGGCATGAGGATAACATACTTTGAAAAGTAAATACTATTTGGGAGCGTATAAAGATATATCTATGTTCATGAAGTGGTACAAAAATCATCACACCTTGAAAAGTATTGATATGAAAGCATAGTGATGGCAAAAGATCTGAATGATACCTAAAATAAAAGACCTTTGTATGGCACTTGCTTAGAGCATTTTTATCAACACTTCAAAAATATTCCAGATCTGTCTGGACTAACCTGAAGCTTACTAAATACTGAGGATATATACTTCTCATTGATTGGCCCACTTCTATCCCATATTGCACACCATTAATCTGCAGTATGTGAACAAAATTATGCTTTAAGACAAATTCTTGTTGATTACAAGTTCCACAGAGAAAACAGAACTACTTACGCATGTGACACAGCTGCCTCTTTGCATTCTCTTATGTCATTAATACGCTTATTATAGCTATGTGCAAAAAAAAAAAAAAAAAAAAAATTAGATCCTTGTTAATCCTAATTTCATCAGTAACAGTCAAAACGAGTTAGCCAAATACTAAGTCAATTAAAAACGACTATTAGCAATAAGAAAAAAATGGTGCTCAAACTAGAAATGCATGGAACAAGTCCACCTACCTCCTTTCCTAAGTACCCAGTCAAGTCTTCTTAGAAAAACAGACCTCATATTATATTAAATCTAACAATAAAATTGAAGCTCACAATGTAGATCTTTGATTATATACACCTCGTAAAGAACCCACAGAGACACTAAAATTGTACCTCCAATGTAATTAACAGTGGTCTCCAAAATCTAAAGTAATAACAAAGCTACTACTTCTAATTTTATACTATCTGATTTTAAAAAATTCTGAAAGGATATATACTAGGGAGTAACACTACTGAATGTCTGGAGATAGGGGTTTTATGGTAGAAAAAACTGGGGCAGGAAAGCCTAAGACTAAATTAAAAGAAATAGGACACCAGATGCCTGGGTAAGTCAGTCAGATAAGCATCCAACTTCAGCTCAGGTCATAATCTCATGGTTCATGAGTTTGATTCCCGTCAGGCTCTTTGATGTCAGTATGGAGCCCGCTCTGAAGCCTCTGTCTCCCTCTCTCTGCCCCCTCCGCTCTCTCTCTCACAAAATAAATAAACATGAAAAAAATTTCAAAAACAAAAACAAAAAATAGGAACCAACATAAAAAAATTTAAAGGTAACATGTGAAAAAAAGAGCAAATGAATGTTATTTTCATTAATACTACATGCAAAAACTCAAAATTCCTGAAATGTTAAAGAAAAATTATCTTCTTGACAACCTGGCTAAGACCACTTAAACCAAGAAGTCCCAGCTTCTAAATTAAGTACTCTAAGATTTATGTGATCTTTGAGCAAATGTCTAAAATATACTAAATCTGTAATCATTCTCTTTCATAATTAATAAGCTTTTATACTTACAATCTAACCTGTAAGTACTGTAAATCATATTTTCAAGTGATCACTCATGACTTAATAAATTAAAACTTTACAACTTTAATCATGAAGATTCTTAAATGGTAAATTCATTGTTAGAAAAGTATTAACATAAAGAAAAAAAAGCGTAACAAAAAGACAATTGGTGGGGTGCCTGGGTGGCTCAGTCAGTTAAGCATCTGACTTCAGCTCAGGGCATGATCTTGCAGTTCGTGGCTTCAAGCCCACGTCAGGCTCTTTGCTGACAGCTCAGAGCCTGAAGCCTGCTTCAGATTCAGCATCTCCCTCACTCTCTGCCCCTACCCCACCAACAATCTGTCTCTCTCTCAAAAATAAATATACATTAAAAAAAAAATTTTTTTTAAGATAACTGGTCTCATGGTGTCATTCAACTTATGTGTACCATATATAACATAAGCTCGCTCAATATATAGACTACTTGGTTCTAAATGCTTACATATATTTAAATATGATTCCACAGAGAAGCTATCAATATGCTAAGACATAATACAAGTTTCTTAATTTTCAATCTGAACCAATTAGAAAATGAAAATAAATTAGGAAGTATCCCATCTGACATAGGATATTTCCAAGTACTCCAGCATCTAAAATAAAAGCCAAGTAAGAGCTGGAAAGTACATAGGGCACTAGTTCTCATATTATACCTGAGAATCTACCAACATGAGAATGTCAGAACCATCCATGGTGACAGAAACCAGAACAGTGGTCACCGGAGAAGGGAACTGAAAGGTGGGAGACCAGGGGTGGCAGTACTGACCAAAAAAGAGACACAAGACAATTTTCTGGGGATAATGGAAATGTTCTATATCTTGATCTAGGTGGTCACCTAGAGTATTCATATATAAAGTTATTGAGACATACATGTAAAATTTATGCATTCTTCTGTCTGTAAATTCTACTTCAAAAATTACTAGGGAGAAAAAGAGCAGATTCTTTTAACTCTCCAAGATACAGATATAGGAAATACAAATTAGGGATCATGCCCAGTAATCTGGATTAATACGCATCCCAGAGTAATTTTTATGCACACTAAAATTTGAGGCTTAGTTGGTATATTTACTTTTTAATAACTAACAGATGCTTTATCTCAATTTCTTCAAGACATTGTTTTTGTTTGTTTGTTTGTTTGTTTGTTTTTAAGTAGGTTTCATGCCCAGTATGGAGTCCAGCATGGGACTTGAACTCACAACCCTGAGATCAAGACCTGAGCTGAGATCAATAGTTGGGACACTTAACCAACTGAGCCACCCAGGCACCCTGCATGAAGACATTTCTAAATTGGATATGAATCAAATGTTGGTAAACTTCATTTGTATCTGAAACTAACAAGCTGAACATAACTATTTGACACTTTCAGGTATTTTAGAGTATTTTAGATGCTCCTAATTTCAAAAGACTTCAAAACTACTACCAAGTCTGAGGCCAACCTGTTTACTGTATACTGCCTACAGAACCTCATATAGAAAGAAATGCAGGCATTAAAAATTTCAAGGAAACAAATTTGTAAGAACTATTTGCTTTCCAGGGAATGAATATAAATGAGTCACTTGGAACATCTTATTAAAAGGAAACATGATTTCTTACGTGCAGCAGTCTGACTTGTATAATTGTTATAATTTAATGAAGTTCTTCTGACTGACCCACATACTTCTCAATAGCACTTCTACAAATTTCAAAACTCTAAAATGTATATGGTGCTTTTAGCAATATTTACGTCTAAACCCATATCATAATTTGCAAAAGAGAGCACATCTTCTTTATCATAGAATACAAGTTTTAAAAGGGGAGAAACACTAGATACTTCAGTCTGTGAAATTACCTATAAAATATATGAAAATACCGTATCAGGGTGACTGTTAAGAAAAAAACTTACTGTGACCAGTAAGAGGGTACAGGTGACATCTTCTTGCATACATGACCCTTCTCTATCCCCAAACTTCAACAAAAATCATTCACTCACTACCCTTCTCCAAAAAAAAAGACAAGATAAATGAAAATGCCATACCCTCGTATGTTTACAAATAAGTCTTCTGCAGCTTTGTGAATGTGGAAAACTTCATCCCGAAAGAGAGAGAGGCAAGAGCTACTTTGAAGAGCTAGCTTCCAAAGGTTCAGTGCTGTCGCATCAGTATTTAGAATCCCATGGCACAAAATGAAGCCAACTTAAAAAAAAAAGTAAATACGAATATAAAAGTATTCCAAAATTAAATTCTTTCCATTACAAAGTAGCTTCCAAAAATTTCAGAAACATAAAATTGAGGCTTTTTATTGAGGCTTTTTAAATGACAGGTAATAACTCATACACACAAGATGGCAACAATTGTCAATAATTTCCTGTATTCTGCAAAATCAGTCCTTTGAACCCACACTGATGAGAAAAAATGTTGCTTCTGGCCTGTGAAAAGTCATTTTAATAAATGAGTAAAAGACATTTTCAAAATCTTTATGAAATATTTTAACCTAGATATCAGAAGTTAAACTAATCAACAAATACAGTAATCATAACTATTACAGTAACTGAAAAATAAGGCTAATCTACTTTTTTAAATCACCAGAAGAAATGCATCTCACATTTTCACAGCAATATATAGATTACTAAATAAGCTTTCACTTATATTATCTCACATGATTCTCTGGAGTAGATAAAATAGATGGTATCCTTCTCTTTTATAGTTGAAGAAATGAAGGTTCAATGACTTGCCTAAAGTTATACTATTAACTATTAGAGCTATATTTAGCCTCAAGTATTTACCCTTAAAGTCTAAGATTCTTTCAATATATTATGCTGCTTTCTTACATGAATTCATATATCTCTTTCATCTTTTGTTATCTACTTTGGAAATCCTATACAAATTTAAAATCCTATGTATGTTTGTTGATGCCCTCTGTAGCCCTCTCCACTACGCCACAAAACCTCATCTGTCAGTCATTCAACATTTACTCAGTACCTGCTATACACAAGTTACTGGGTCAGTTACTAACCAATCCTATTTCTGTGAGATTTCCCTAGGATTCTCAGTGGTCACTCTCCCCTTTAAACTCCTGAATCGTTAACATATAACTTGTCATTCATCTTTTTATTCTTAGCTCAACCTTCCTTTAACAGGACACTATGCAAGCAAGTTAACTTTTTAAGGTAAGTAGGCATATACTGTGGAATCATATACAGAAGCATATTAAACTTCTTTAAATACCCTGAAACATAAAAAAGTTTTTCATGCAACAGGACCCCTAAACACAGCCAATTACATGGTCTGGTACACAACCAAAGAAACAGAATATACACATGGAAACTTAAGTCCTCACGAGAAACTGTTTGTAAAAGATTCTTGTCCTATATAATGTTTTTTTACTCTAAACCTCTGAGTAAAAAGTGATTTCGCTTAGTGTTTTATACCTCGTTGAATACTTAGAGTCACAAAATTGCTGCAGATGATAAAAGGTTTCTCTAAAGATGTTAGCAGTTATTATGGGTTACCATATATTTTATTTTTTTAAGATATGGATTACCTTATGAATTAAAATATCTTCATTTGTTTATGACAGAATCAAAAAGGGCAAATGAATTTAAAATAGACTGCCCAAGATTAGGATGATTTATTAATTAAATCATATATTAACTTCCTTTACCCACCAAGGTTCCAATACAAGGACAGAAAAAAAAAATTTAGTTATTTTAAGCCACAAAAATGTTAGAAAACAAGAAAGAAGACCAATACTAAGAATGCAATCTTGCCATCTGCAATTATGTGGATGGAACTAGAGTGTATTATGCTAAGGGAAATTAGAGAAAGACAAATATCATGTGACTTTACTGATGTGGAATTTAAGATACAAAACAGATGAACATAAGGGAAGAGAAGCAAAAATAATACAAAAACATGGAGGGGGATAAAACATAAGAGACTCTTAAATACAGAGAACAAACTGAGGGTTGCTGGAGGGGTTCTGGGTGGGGAGATGGGCTAAATGGGCAAGAGGCATTAAGGAGGACACTTGTTGGGATGAACGCTGGGTGTTATATGTAGGGGATGAATCATGGGACTCTACTCCTGAAACCATTATTGCACTATATGCTAACTAATGTGGATGTTAATAAATAAATAAATAAATAAATAAATAAATAAATAAATAAATACCAATACTAGACAAGAAAGTTGGGAAAAATCTTTTAAGATCGAAAGTAGACAGAACTCGACTATCAATTTAAAGAGAGTCAGGAATTAGTAATCCAAAACTCCAGAGATGAAAAGAGATCTTTCCCAAGGAGTCCTCTGAGTCCAACCAACAGAGCAAGAATAGACCCTGAAAAGAACATCAGGATAAGTTATTTTATAATTGCATTCCAAATAGCTGGGTCTTCAACATTCCAGACTCTCAGTAACTCTCGGCCCCAGGCTATAATCTAGACCAATGATTCTCCAACTTTAGCTTGCATCAGAGCTACTAGGAAGACTTATTAAATCAGATTGCTAGGATCCATTCACTGTTTCCAACTGAGTAGGTCTAGGGTGAAGATCAAGATTCTACATATCTAATAAGTTCCTAGGTGATGCTGCTGATCCAGGGACCACACTTGAAACTAATCTAGAGCAAAGCACTAAAGAAAGCAGACCACAGTCTACAGAAAAGTCCTACTATGAGTTTTAGGGTTAAAATGACAAGTGCAGAGTTTAAGGCAATTCTTAACTTCTATATTAACTCTACTCAAGGCTCAAACACATGAAGGCAGCAAACTTCAGAGTAAACCTTCCTTACTTGGGCAACTGTGAGTATCCCAAATCTGCCTCTATGTCCCTACATTCCTTCTTAGGGTAGCCTGCCTTCTGACCTACCTCCCTCTCATCATACAGGGCCCTGTACTCAGCATTCCTAAAGACTAGGGGCACTAGTGCTATTAACTCTAGGTCATCATGCTACCTAACTCTACTAATCACCTCTGTTCTACAGCCAAACTTCCATAAACATGAACAACCAAGGATCACAATACATTTAAGCAAAATTAATACTTTGAAAACTGTGTTTTGATCAAGTAAGAGACTAAAGGATGAAAATCTTAACTATCGTTACAGAAGAAAATAGAGTATCACAAAAATGATCAATGTAAAATATATAATTAATAAAAATGGCCAGGGACAGGGAGTTATGTGCTAAATTCCTCCTCTTTCATACTAATAACAGTGCTATTCAAAGTGCCAGGGCATAATGAGATTGAGTAAAGAAACTAACGGTATTTAGAAACTCTCATAAAAATCTGACATTGATTTATGAGTAGAAAGCTAAAAACAATGTTAGATTAAACTGAATTTAATAATTTAAAATGTGGGCTTTTGCATCTGTATTAATTTCTGGTAATTCTAATAATTCAATTTTTTTGAATTTTATAGAAGTATCAATGCAAAAAAAATTTTTTTTAAAAACTGGTCCTTCACTATAGTTTGAGATATACTATAATAAAAAAAAACAATAAATAAATCTTAAAGGTTAATAAACCAAGAAACAAGACCTATAAGAACTAAGAAACAAAAACTGCTCAAAATTATTCCCATATGCTACTGGACCTGGGGGCGGTAGAAGTAATTATAGAAACTCTCATTCTATATTGTATCTGTATGTTACTGTGTCTATTTCCCCTATGGTTTGTGAACGTCCCAGGGGCACAACTAGTAATTTCATCTTCCAATGCATTTAACTGCCAACGATGAGTCATTATTATATGTACAGAAGTAAACTAAAACCAAAAACCTTAGCTGAATAAACATGACATTTTAAAAAATCATTAAAAACAAAATAAAAATGTAGTTTTGACAGTCATACTGAGAGGCAATATAATGTACCATGAGCCTTGGCATTAGCCTAGGTTCTCATTTTGTCTTTGTCACTTATTAGCTACATAGACTAAGCTTTAGATTCCTCGACTATAAACAGACTATCTTGACAGGGTCAGTATGAGAAATGAATGAGGTAATACACAGAAATGGCTTAGGACAGTGCTTGGCACAGAAGTAATCCATATTACCTGTTATTTTTCTCTAAAACTTAAAACTTGAGAGATAGTTACAAAACTAATTGATTTTACTTACAGATAATCCATTTTTCCATTGCATCCAAAGAGAGATATTCACAAGGCATCTTAAAAAGAGAAAATATATACCTGTGATTAGAAGAAATTCTAAAAAAACAAATCCTATGCTAAGTCACTCTCTTTCTCTTCCTCCTAAAAACTCTTACTGCTCAATTCTTGGCTCAAATACCACCATGACGTATTTAAAAGGCTGGATAAAAGTTTTATAACTTATGATTTAAACTTGCAGTCCATAAAGGACAGTAAGAGCTGTGCCCCTTTCACATTTACACTCCCTGAAACCTCCCTTAAAATAATACTGTTGCTAAATTGTCTTCAATCTGATAAAGGACAACTTCAAATTTCCCAACTCTATTTCAGAGCTTGTAGTATTCCAAGAGATAATATTTAATCAATTTAAAAAAGATTTAGGTACATGGGTACTTACTATCTCACCCCAATCAGTAATTTTGTGTGTGTATTCTCCATCTGCATAACATATATTTTTATACATACAGAGAACAGACTGAAAATACAGTTGACCCTTGAATAACAGGAGGATTAGGAATGCCAACACCCTGCTCCCCATGCAGCTGAAAATTTGCCTAACACTCCTGACTTCCAAAAATTTAAATACTAATAGCTTACTGTTGACCAGAAGCCTTACCAATGACAAAGTCAATTAATATATATTTTGTAAGTTACACATATTATATAATGTATTCTTACAATAATAAAGCTAGAGAAAATATTAAGAAAATCTTAAGAGAAAATACATTTACAGTACAATACTGTATTTATCAAAAAATACACGTGTAAGTGACCTTACACAGTTCAAACCAATGTTGTTTAAGGGTCAACTATATAAAACAATATAATGATTTTGGTGAGGATTTAAGATGATTTGTATTTCCTTCTTTACAATTTTCTGCATTTTCCAAATTTTCTACTATAACAGAACAAAACAGACATTTAAATTTTAAGAGAAAATACTTACATTACTGATTGTATTAACTTAGCATCAGATTTTAGAAATAAAAAAACTCAATAGTACAACTTAATTACTGGACATTTTACAATAAACTTCACTGACAGGCTAACATCAATCAGAAGAAAAATCACAACAGTACTGCATTGCTGATATTTTTTTAAAAATCAACTTTACTATTTTTATTCAAAAAGGGAAAAACAGAACCATACGGTGTCAGACTGTGCAGGATTAAGCATTGTACTGGGTGCACTGATGAGACTCAATAGTTGGGCATTTCTCCACTGGTCAGCTGAAAGATTCCTTCGAGGATACACCATCTGAAGAGAAATTAGTGCATCTGAAAGAGACTAATTAAAATAGGAAAAAAGGAAGTTGAGGAACAAAGACTTTTTTTTATTTTTCCATTTAAATTTCAGCTACAAGTGCTATGTGTTTCTAACTGTACCATCCTAAAACAACAAAGCCTAATTACAACTATGCTCCATATAGTATCTAAGGTGGGTCTGGCTACCACCTCTAGAATTTTTTTTAATTTCATAAAAACTACATAGATTCTGTATTCCTGGGCAAGAGCTCAGCTCAGGAAATCATGTTAGTTCCTTAAAAGTTACAATGTTTGGCAATCTTGGGATCTTTATTTCAAAAGGGGTAGTAGGCACATTCTTTTGTGCATCATTTTCTACTCTAATAGTTCTTTGAAAAAACACATTAGGGTTATAGGACTGTTAATAGAGCTCAACATATTTCATATTTCTCCAAAGATTTCTTTACAAAAAAAAAAATGTGCTCTATCTTAATAAATTACTTAACTTCTATTTGTCATTTGGTCTGTTAATTATAGCTTTATCATCAAGGTATTTAATGTTTCTTCTCATCTGCTTCTTACTTGCTTTTAACTGTCCTTTGCTATTCATCTTTGCTTCCTAGAATCTCTGTGTAAGAGTGAACATCTGAGTGCACATGAATTACCATGGAATTTGTTCAAAAATCAGAATCCAGAGTTCTACCTGAAACTTAGTAAACCAGAACCTCTGGGAGTAGACCCCAGGAATCTGTATTTTTATTATACTCTCCCAAGTGATTATGAATGTTTTTAAAATTAATTTTAACAAATCCTAGCAAATACAGGATAGACTTTGTATCTAAACCTGAGATATCATGGAACATCAGAAAAATTGTGATTAGGAAATAAAGGGTCTAATCCAAATGGATAATTCTCTTGAAGCAATTATTAATAGTCTAGTATATGCAAATGACTATGGAGAACTTAAAAAGACATGCAAGAGTCTTAAGGAAATTTTCATCACTTAAGTGGGAAAAGAACGAAATCTGAATTGGGTAAATAAAAATTTGGCCGTATGTGATTGGCAAAAAGTCAGAAATGAATGTATAGACAAAACAGAGAGGAGTAGGGAAGACAGTTCCAGGTGAGGAAAAAGCAATACCCAAATCAGAGACAAATGACTGTGGTATGCTCAGCACGCTGAGGAATCCTGACATCTCCATCTGCAATGCTGATTTTTACTTCAAAACTGATGCCATCCACTGGCCTCTTTCAAACTAATGATCCAACTAACTTCAAAACAATAACCTATATAAATTTGTGGGTATAATACAGCTAAACAAAGAAATTAAACTACAAACACATCTTCTGTAAACACATCTTCAGAATTTTTACTGGAGTAAAAAAATGGAAGGAAAATTCTTGGTGTTAACTGTGGGTCAAAAAAAAAGCACAGATTTAGAGAAAATAGTGTATTATTAAAATGTTTAACTCTTATGACTCAAAGAGAATGAACCAAGATTCTAAAATCTTGGGATTTAGCTCTGGTTTTGCCCCAATTGCTGCTAAATGACTTATTGTGTCACTTCTCCAGTTCTCAATTTTTATCAGTAATAGGATGTATGAGATACCTCCAAATTTCCTTGATGTGCATATGAACTATGGTTCTTTGAATCAGCCCTACTGCAAAGAAACCATAATGGCAAGACTCCCTTGAACCAAAATTGTTTCACTAAAACTACTTTTTTATATATTGTAAAAGACATTCAAAATTATTTTCACAAAGCTCTTATAGTTTTTCTTAAGATTTATTAATAACTTAGTTAAAATTTATCAAACACTATGTATCTAAATACTTTTTATGAAGTAATTCATTTAATCCTCATAACAACCATATGAGGGAGATATTATTTCTCTATTTTTACAGATAAGAAAATGGATACAGGGAAGATGGTTAAGGAATGTGCCCAATATTACACACTCAGTAATTGGCAGAGTTGGGATTAGAACCCAGGTAGTCTGGTATCAGAGCAGACATTCCCAAATACTAAACTTCACTACCTCTATACCCTATACTGAATCTAAAATCTATAATGGAGGTGACTGGGTGGCTCAGTTAAGCATCCGACTCCCGATTTCAGCTCAGGTCATGATTTCACGATTTGTGAATCTGAGCCCCATGTCAGGCTCTGTGCTGACATCGCAGAGCCTGTTTGGGATTCTGTCCCCCTCTCTTTCTGCCCCTACCCTGCTTGCTCTCTGTCTCTCAAAACAAATAAAAATAAACTAAAAAAAAATAATAAAAATAAAAATTATACTGGATCAATATATTCCTGAGTTTCCATGTACTATTTGGAATCTAACTAATGAGTTCTCTGGTTCACAATTAGATAATACCATACACAGCTATTATTCGCATCCCATTATGTTTTTCATAAAGAAGTTTATCTAACTATCCACCCTTATACTATTTCATATGCCTATTAAAAGCAATCTAAAAACCAGGTCCTACCTTGCTATGGGGTACAAATTCTTCCATCATTTTTTTTAAAGGGTTTTCATAATCCACAATCATCTGACCAAGGCGTGGGTATTCTCGGTCACTTAAAATAGACATATCAAATTTCAATGAGTTGTTAGCCATCAAACTGAGAATTTCACAAAGATCTGTATAATGCAGGTCTACCTGGCTCCATGGGTCATTTCATGAGCATAGTTGTATAATCCAATGATTGCCTTCCTTTCTTCAATTCGAGACAGTAGTATCATTAGTGTTGTATAGGTTATAATCAAATCTAAGTAGTTCTTTGTTAAATCAAAGTTTACAGTCTAGAAAACAAAAATCAAGTTTAACCTCTTATTTTGTAAACTTTAAGACACACACACGCACACACACAATCTTCATGGCAGCTACTAAAAGTCAATAATCTTTAGTTATTTATTTTATGCCTACTTCTAAAATTCTAATTCCTTTCACCAAAAACATACCTAAAATTTAGAAGTTACAGGTAACGGTTTCATGTTGGTGACACAATTTTATGGATGACAAAAAGCTTGTTATTGCTTTATTTAACTGGTAAATAGTTTAAAAGATAAATAAAACCAGAATAAGAAGAAATATGGAGCCAATCTCACTAAGCAAGAAAAAGGAGTACTAAATAAAAAAGTAATGGAAGTCATTTAGTAGTAAATTGTCAATGGAGGCATTTTTCACTCTGACTTCCTGTATCTAGAAATTGTCGTACCTAAGATTCTATCAAGTATGCCTTTTACAGAGAAAAGTATTAGTCACTTAACTTTTTTAAATTGCAATTACTAAAATACTAAAATTAACAACTATTTTCCAATACACTCAAGATTTATACTCAGTGACAGTGAAATAAGTAAAAATAGAAAATACATTATAACTCCTTACCTTTAAAAAGTGCTACAAAATACGGGCTCCATGCTGACAGCTCAGAGCCTGGAGCCTGCTTCAGATTCTGTATCTCCCTCTCTCTCTGCCCCTCCCCCACTCGTGCCCAGTCTCTCTGTGTCTCTCAAAAATGAATAAAAACGTTAAAAGAAAAAAAAAAAGAAGCTACCAGGAGAGAATCAGGAGTTTTTCTGAAAATAATACTTACGATATCAAAGAAGACTTGGCAAACATCAATAGTGTTCAGCAATTCACAAACATGGTCCTGAAAATAAAAGCTTATGTTAATTTTCTACCTAGGTAAATAATACTAAATTTAGAAAACACAAAAATAAAATATATTTTAAATTGTAGTTGCAAAAGAATTCTTATTTTATTATCTACAAGTGACAAAGCAATTTATACAATTAATAAACATCAACCTACTTCTGAAATATTAAACTTTATATATTAAAATACATACCTTAAATTCCATAACATCTACAAATGTAAAGTAGTATAATGCCAGATTTTTCAGAATCTCTGATTTTTCTTTCTGTAGCTGTGCAAGCTGTTGCTGTAAAAAAACAAAATTAGAATGCATTTTTCATTCAGAACAAAAATATTTAATTTTACTACAAACTATCTTCTTTTATGATTGCTATATGGAAGCACAAGCTCTTAGAACAGTATCTCTAGATGATTAAGGCTTTTTAAAAAAAACCAAAATACTTGACATAGCAACTGCTAATAGTGATCAGCAACTGACAGTGTGAGGCTATAAAACCAATCAAAGCAGATTAGTACCAAACTGCACTACTATTAAGGAAAACTGGAAAATGTTAGGGAAAGGTATCAAATGAACTCTTTAAAAAAAATTAAAAACAACTCATGAGAGCATGATCACATTACCAGAAGTGAGAGGAAAAAAAAGGATGATAAACACTGTGACTTACACTACAAAAAAACAATATGCTTTATAAATTTGGAACTTACCAAAAAGAACATCCAGGCAAAGCCACGTTAAGCATGCAAAATAAAATGTAGATACAAACATAAAATACAGTAACGGTTCCCTGACCAGATCCACAAAACACAATAATACATTAAACAAAAGCAAAAAACCACAACAACAAAAAAAGAAATGAGAAAGAAGCAAAACTAGAGTTAAGACACTGGTAAACATGAAAGAGGGAAATGTGAATATAAAAGATAAATATTATCCAATCAACTGCATTATTAAATTTAAAAAGCCCTAGGTTTTCTTTTCAAAACTGTAAGTTCTGGAAGAATCCAGCCACATTTAACACCCTGTATCATAAGACTGACAGAATTCCAATAAACCTTCTAGAACCTTGATATTCTCAGTGTAGTCCACAGAAGAGCAACTCCACATCATTTAGGAGCTGATTAGAAAAGCAGAATCTCAGGCCCAAGGAAGATCTACTGAATGAGAATTTGCCTTTTAACAAAATACCCAGGTGATCTGAATGCACACTAAATGTCTGAGAATCACTTGTCTAGAATGTGAGAAAACTAGAATACGGAAAAGTGGTTTGAAGTAACAAAATTGCTGTCATAGTCCACATAATTTTGAGGCCCTCATACGGTTCTTACTTATACAGGAGAGTTGGGGGAAGAGGTGCCCCTCTACATAATTGTACTGAACCATTATGATAAGCCAGAAAATTTACAGCAGTGAGTGCAACATCAAGGGAAAATTCAAAAAAAATTCTGACAAGACAGTTTAAAATAGCAAGTATAGCAGTCTAGTAGACCCATCTAATATAGGGTAAACTACCCTAAAGACTGCAGTCCCTGAAGACATTTAAAGAATTATGTCTAGAAAATATGTAAATGAAGTACCTCATTACTTCCTCATAATGCCAGACATATTAAAGTGTATACTTACAGTGATGTGTAACTGGTTTTAGCTTTATCTATGAGTAACTGACTTTATTTTCAACAATGTATCTGTTTCAAAACACTTCCATGTTTATATGCACATTTTTAATCATTACCACTCATCAAGCAGATACTTATACAAAAATGACTATTTTCTGGGGGTGTCAAGTGGACAAATGGGTGAAGGGGAGTGGCAGACACAGGCTTCCAGTTATGGAATGAGTAAGTTAGGGGAATAAAAAGTATAGCATAGGGAATATTGTCAGTGGTGTTACAACAGCATTGTATGGTGACAGGTGGTAGCTACACTTGTGGAGAACGTAGTATTAACATATAAACTTGTGGAATTACTGTTATACACCTGAAACTAATGTAACACTGTGTCAACTATACTTCAACTAAAACTAAATTAATAAATTTTAAAAGATTCTATTTCCTCAGATTATATTACCTTTACCTTTAAGTTCAACAATAAACCTTTATGATTGATGACTTAGTCTTTTTTTTTTTTTTTTTTTGCTTTTCAGTACTTTAAATTTGAGTTTTGAAATATAATAGGTAAAGTACACTCATAAGAAGCAACAGTATAACTCAGTTGCTACTGGGCTTAATTATTAATAGTACCTCCTTTCAATTTCAGCATCCTAGTTTGGACCAAAAAAAAAAAAAAAAAAAAGACAGAGTCACCATCTCATTATGGCCTTAATGATCTTTTACACACATTTTATTTTACATATTAAGAACCTAATGCCCACAGAATGTAAAAGAACTGTCCTTTCTACCATTCTGTATGGTCACCACCTCCCTTTTTAGTAATAAAATCTCATTATGGTCTAAATTTCTCATTCAACTTTATTTCCCCCAAACCATATGTAACTAGCCTCAAAGTGACTAAAAACATTCACTCCACTAACAAATGTCTGAATTCAAAACAGTCAAGTTTTCAAGGCCTTACACAATTTGGTTCTAAATAAAATTTACTTTCCCAATCTAAAATTTCTCCTACATTCATTCATACACAGTACCTAAAACAAACTATTCCCTATTTTCTATACACATCTCATATTTGTTTCCTCTACTGAGATGTCCAAATCCTACTATCCCCAAACTATTCAGTTTAAATGTTAACCTATCTTCAAAAACCATGCCTGATTAAACTTCTTCCCTGAATGCAAGTATTAGCTCTCTCTTCTAAATGTGTATAATTTCTAACAGTATCATTTTCTACCCTGTATCACAGCTTTCTCCAGCACTATAAGACAGTGTACCAAACTCATTTTTTTCAATCTCCACAGCCCATATCACATTGCTCTGAACATAAAAAAGTATCCAACATAAACATCTATCAGAGGAGAGATTATGACAAATTTAAAAGGTTTTTATGTCAATCATAGATGACAAATTTTGCTAGAAAGCCTACCTCTTATTGAACAACCAAGACTAACTGACTTAACCATTAGAGCCTAATACTCTCATCATTAGCCAAAATAATGTACATGAGAACATCTGACAGTTCCTGGCACCCAGAAGCTATTCATTCAATATTAGATAAATGGCAAAGGAGGCTAAACAAACCATTTCTTCAAAACAAAAGAAAAGCTATTTTAAATAATGTAGTACTACTCATAGTACTTCTAGTAAGAGCTGGTATTATATGAGCACACACTCCTTGTCAGGCATTGTTCCAAATACTCTACAAGTATCTCACTCAGTCGTCCCAATTATATTCCCTATTTAATGACAATAAATTCCATAAAGTTCTGTATGAAAGAGATCAATTATAACCACAAAGAACAAAAGTGTCTACAACTTTAAGACTTCAACCACAAAAAAAGAATGGTACCTTTTAGTTCTTAAAGTGAAAGAGAGTAGATACTACTAAATGTATTTAATTTTAGGTTCATCATCTCATTGTTTTATAGTAAACAAAAAGCAGGAAACAGCTAAACAACAGATCAATAATAAATTGTTTGATGTAACAGAACAGAATTAGAAAAGTGTAATTCTGAGAACTGATTCTATTCATTAATACTTTAAAAGCATTATTTTGGATACTTAGATTAACTATATACATTAGCAAAATATTTGTACAATGCTTTCACTAAATTTCAAACCATGGATCCTTATTCTTAACATTCAAAGTAAAAAATATGTAAAAACCGAAAACAAACAGGAAAAACATTAGCAACACAGATCGTAAAAACATCGTATCTTTGCACTGAAAAATGTTGGTTATCAATCTTTGTCAAATTAAGAAGCATTTTACACACAAAATAAGTATCTAAAAAATTCACTGAAATGTAGTATTTACTAGTTTTTACTCTTTCAAAGAAAAATTACTGGCAAATTACAATAAAGAACCAATGCCTAAGATGGCAACTCACTGATTTTCAAAGAAATGTGGCTATAGTTCTCTATTCACCTATTTCAAGTATTATGTTCTTTCATTGTCAAAACTGCTTATGCATAATAAACTATTTTTCTTGATCTAAATTATGCTAGTATTTTGTTCCTTTTAAAAACCAAGTACAGTATGGAACCCAAATAGCCAAAGCAATCCTGAAAAAGAAAACCAAAGCTGAAGGCATCACAAGTCCGGACTTCAAGCTGTATTACAAAGGTGTAATCATCAAGACAGTATGGTACTAGCACAAAAACAGAAACATAGATCAATGGAACAGAATAGAGAACCAAGAAATGGACACACAACTATATAGTTAACTAATCTTTGACAAAGCAGGAAAGAATATCCAATGGAAAAAAGACAAGTCTCTTCAGCAAATGGTGGTGGGAAAACAGTACAGCGACATGCAAAAGAATGAACCTGGACAACTTCCTTATACCATACAGAAATGTATACTCAAAATGGATGAAAGACCTAAATGTAAGACAGGAAACCATGAAAATCCTAGAGGAGAAAACAGGCAGCAACCTCTTTGACCTCAGCTACAGCAACTTCTTACTCAACCTATCTCCAGAGGCAAGGGAAACAAAAGCAAACATGAACTATTGGGACCTCAAGATAAAAAGCTGCTGCACAGCAAAAGAAACAATCAACAAAACTAAAAGGCAACCAATGGAATGGGAGAAAATGTCAGATAAAGGGTTAGTATCCAAAATCTATAAAGAACTTATCAAACTCAACACCCAAAAAACAAATAATCCAGTGAAGACATGAGCGAAAGACATGAACAGGCACTTTTCCAAAGAAGACATTCAGATGGCTAACAGACATGTGAAAAGATGCCCAACATCACTCATCATCAGGAAAATACAAATCAAAACTACAATGAGATACCACCTCACATCTGTCAGAATGGCTAAAACTGACAAAACAGGAAACAACAGATATTCACAAGGATGAGGAGAAAGGGGACCCTTTTGCACTGCTGGTTGAAATGCAAACTGGGACAGCCACTCTGGAAACAGTATGGATGTTCCTCAAAAATTTAAAAACAATTACCGTACAACCCAGCAATTGCTCTATTAGGTATTTATCCAAAGGATACAAAAATGCTGACTCATAGGGGCGCATGCATCCCAATGTTTATAGCAGCACTATCAACAAAAGCCAAAGTATGAAAAGAGCCCAAATATCCATCAACTGATGAATGGATAAAGAAGATGTGTACACATAAACACACACACACATACACACACAAATGGAATATTACTCAGTGATCAAAAAGAATGAAATCTTGCCATTTGCAACAGCGTGAATGGAACTAAAGTGTATTATGCTAAGTGAAATAAGTCAGTCCGAGAAAGACAAATATATTTCACTCAAATGTAGAATTTAAGAAATAAAACAGATGATCATAGGGGAAGGAAAGGAAAAATAAGATAAAAAGAGAGAGAAAGGCAAACCATACTAGACTCTTAAAAACAGAACAGGGTTGCTGGAGGGGTGCTGGGTGGGGGATGGGCTAAATGCACGATGGGCATTAAGGAGGGCACTTGTTGGGATGAGCACTGGGTGTTATATGTAAGTGATGAATCACTAAATTCTACTCCTGAAATCATTCTTACACTATATGTTAACTTGGATTTAAATCAAATTTAAAAAATAAAAATGAAAATTCAAAAACAAAACAGTAACAACCAAGTATAGAAGTTTGGTCTCAGAAAAAGCTTTGTTCAGTTTCTTAATATGATATTCTAAACCACACTTTTAAAAATATGAGTCCTGAGAAGGTATTTGGGTAAACCTCTTATGAAAGGAACTGTCAGCTACCACCCTTTGTCATTAACTCTCATCTAGACCACTACACTAGCCTCCAAACTGCTCTCCAAACTTCATCTTTGACTTCTTTAGCCTCACTCAGTAGCTGTCATACAGGTCTTTCTCCTCTGTTCATCAAATTCATCAAGGTTGGTCCCACCTCAGAGCCTCTGCACTTCCTTTCTCAAGTCTGGGATGTTTTTGCCACTTGTTTGCATAGCTCACTCCCTCACTTCTCTTCAGAGAAGCCACTGTTAAGCACTCTTATCTAAAATAGTCTCCTTTTGCTTTTTTTCCCTCTTCTACGCCGTCCTTGTGTGTGCCGCTGGCCACTTCTCGCCATGTCTTCTCACAAGACTTTCAGGATCAAGCGATTCCTTGCCAAGAAACAAAAGCAGAATCGTCCCATTGCCCCGTGGGTTCGGATGAAAACTGGTAATAAAATCAGATACAACTCCAAGAGGCAGAATTGGAGAAGAATGAAGCTGGGTCTGTAAGGGATCGAACATGAGATGGCACAAGTTTATGCTGCCTGAAAGTCAGGTGTTTCTATTCCATCCCTCCCTACTGCCTGACCAGTAGATCTGTTTTATCAGGAAATTGACTTTTCTCTGTTACGATGCTTCTGCACCTGTAGGTTGGTTCAGTAATAAACATGTGAGACCTTTTGGTTCAAAAAAAAAAAAAAAGTCTCCTTTTGGGGCTCATGAGTGGCTCAGTTGGTTAAGCATCTGACTCTTGATATTGACTCAGGTCATGATCTCGCAGTTCGTGAGTGGAGTCCCACATTGGGCTCTGCACTGACAGTGTGGAGCCTGCTTGGAATTCTCTCTCTGTCTCTGTCTCTGTCTCTCTCTGTCCCTACCCCACTCGTGTTCTTTCTCTCTCTAAATAAACTTAAAATTTTTTTTTAAATAATAAACGTAAAAATAAAATAAAATAGTCTCCTTTCCTCCTTGCTCTTTAACTGCTTATCCTGCTTTTTATTTCTTCCTACCACTTATCACCAAATCAAAGTATGTGTTTATTTCCATTAACTGTTTGTTATCTAAAAACCCAACTTGAATTTAAATCCACGGAGCAAGAAGGTTTGTAACACTCTCTGCTATATCTCCAACATCAAGAATACCAGCACAGGGGTGCCTGGGTGGCGCAGTCGGTTAAGCGTCCGACTTCAGCCAGGTCACGATCTCGCGGTCCGTGAGTTCGAGCCCCGAGTCAGGCTCTGGGCTGATGGTTCAGAGCCTGGAGCCTGTTTCCGATTCTGTGTCTCCCTCTCTCTCTGCCCCTCCCCCGTTCATGCTCTGTCTCTCTCTGTCCCAAAAATAAACGTTGAAAGAATACCAGCACATATTAGGATGTACAATTAATCTATCAATTAATTTCCAATCATCAAGATTCTCAATGTAAAAATCATAGTCAATTTTTAAATTGCATTGCTGATTATAAATGAATGCAATATCAGGTATCAACTCATGTCTCAAATGAGTTTATGTATCCTAACACAGACTGGTGATTTAATCCCTGGAATAAATCCCCAAAGTTGGGCAAAATATTTTATTATGTCCTTCCAGGACAGAAAAGCATAAAACAAGGAAACAAGAAGCGTCTAAAAAGAATGGCATATTCGATCCAATATAAGCGAATCTAAGATTACCTGAAAATCCAAATCAGCACAAAGAGTACTCATTTTACTTTTTTAAAGATTTTATTTTTAAGTAACCTCTACACCCAGCAAGGGACTCAAACCTACAATGCCAAGATCAAGAGTTGCGGGTTCCACCAACTGAGCCGGCCAGGTGCCCCAAGAGTACTCATTTTAAAAAAAAGGTCCATAACATTTTGTAGGATTCTCCTTCTATCATATACAAAATGATTCTACTGGTAGTCAGTATTTCATAAATGCATTTTTCTGAGCAAAGGGTAGTAAATAAATTTCAGGGAAGTATCCTTAACACCTGCCTAGTAATTAAGCATGACTGAGTATTTAAAATTTGTTACTGAATCTAATCCTCATAAATACTCTTCAAGGTACATGTTTTTTACAGCAATAAAATATACATAACACAGAATCTACTTTAACAATTTCAGCCATTTTGAAATGTGTAGTTCACACTTAAAAATATACTAACGTTGTACAACTATCACTCCCATCTGTGTCCAGAACATCTTATTTTTTTTAAGCAGGCTTCACGCTCAGCAGAGCCCAGTGTGGGGCCTGAACTCACCACCCTGAGATCAAGACCTGAGCTGAGATCAAGTCCAATGCTTAACCAACTGAGCCACCGAGGCGCCCCCCACCCCCGAACTTTTATCTTCCCAATCCAGGTATATTTTTATCCTCACTTTCCAGATACAGAAACAGACCATAAAGAGGGCAAAATGCCAAATGAAGTCAATGAGACATCAAAGTTTAAAACACCTCTTCGATATACTTCAACATTCAAGTGTCCATACAATGATACAAAAGTAGTATAGGAACAAGCCAAGCTATAACTATTTTCTTTTCAGAAAATACTTGTATTTATTTGTAGCCTCATCAGACTACAGCTTCCAAGAACTCCTCTAATTCAACCTCCTCATTTTATATATTAAATTTTTTCAAATTTGTATTGCTAGTCATCGTTTAAATTAATTCCAAAGAACAGAGTTTTATATTTTAAAGAGCAGAAAGGCAAAGAAATTAAAGGTTTATACATACCACTTTTGTAATAGGACTTTATTGCTCCTCCCATCAATAGTATTCTCTTTTCCCACCCTTACAATCTCAGCTGGCCTTGTGACTTGCTTTGACCAACAGAAAGCAGAAGCAATGACACTGTTAATGTGAGGCCTTGCAGCTTCTGATTTTGCTCTTTTTGGAACACTGCCCTTGAGTGCCATGTGTGAAGAGGCCTCAGATATATCATGAGGAAAGAAAAGTCTCAGTATCTTGCTATCTCAGTTAGGCCCACCCCCCAGCCAACCCACCAGCTACATGTAGTTGTGACATAAGGCTGGTGAGACAAACACAAGAACCGCCCAGTGAACCTACAGAATAAGAAATAAGTTGTTGTTTTAAGCTAATATTTGGGGTCATCTGTTATATAGTACCAAGTAACTGAAACAAAGACTAATAAGTAACACAAATTAAAACAATCTCTATTTCACCACCTGTGCACCTTAAGTTGCACCTGAAAAGATCCTGAAAGTTTAAGATTTCTGGTTACAGGATGGTCAAATTAATACAAACTCGTGAACTACTGTAATTTTATCATTAGTACTAGAAAAATCACTAATTATAGGTCCTAGAGTAAAGAGAGGTTAGTGTAACATATTTATATAAAAGGTAGTATACTGTGTTAATGATAATGTAATTTTTGTATAATGGCACCATTTTCCAATATAAATGAAGCTAGTTCCTCACATTCATTTTTAATAATTTTTATTTTTCTAATATGTGATTACCTTGCTTTCATAACCTGGGCACTGAAAAAAATCAAGCTTTTCTTACAGATTAGATGTCAACATTATAATCAATAATTATGCCGAACTATTTATGTCAAGATGGCCTCAGGTGCTACTGACATATCAAGGTAATAAGTCAACATTAAACTGTCCTTGATGGTTATACTTTTTTACTTTTTAAAGTTTTTATTTCTCTGGATGCCTGGGTGGCTCAGTCAGTTAATCACCCAACTTCAGCTAAGGTCATGATCTCACAGTTTCTGAATACATTTCATTTTTTCTGAAATACTTCCAGGACCACCTGGGTGGCTCAGCATCTGACTTTGGCTAAGGCCATGATCTTGTGGTTAGTGATTTCAAGCCACACATGGGGATCCATGTTGACAACACGGAGCCTGCTTGGGATTCTTTCTCTCCCCGTCTCTCTACCCCTTTCTCACTCAAGCTCACGCAAGCGTGCTCTCAAAATAAATAAATAAACTTAAAAAAAATAAAAAATAAAAAATAAAATACCCCTTCTGGCTGTTGAAAATTGTTTTTCATAGCTTTATTAAGATACAGTTTATGGGGTGCCTGGGTGGCATGCTCTCTCTCTCTCAAAAATAAACATTTAAAAAATAAAAATATAAATCACTTAAAAAAGGTAGCTTACATAACATAAAACTCATCCATGATAAATGAACAATTAAATAATGTGCATAAATTTAGAGTTGTGCAACCACCAACCCTATCGTTTTAGAACATTTCCATTATCCCAAGATATACTATTTACAGTTAACCTCACTCTTACCCCATTACCCCCAGAACCAAGCAACTACTGATCTACTTTCTGTCTCAACAAATTTGCTTTTTCTAGACACTTCCTATAAAATAGAACCACACAATATGTAGCTTTTTGCATCTGACTTCTTTCACTTAGCCCAATGTTTTGGAGTTCATCAATACTACAACATCTATCAGTAGTGTGTTCCTTTTAATTGCTGAATAGTATCCCATTAAATGGATATACCACATTTTACTTACTTATTCATAAATATATTATTCATTTAGTCAACAAACATCCCAACCTATTATATTATCAGGCATCATGAGAGGAGCTGCGGATAAAACTGTGAATAAAATGATGACCTTGCCTCTAAAAGAGTATATAGACTACTGAAGGATGTACATGTCAGTATGCAGGTAACTCTCACCTTTTTTTTTTAAGGTAAATATCCAGTTTTAAAAGCTGGTTACACCACAATTAACTTCTAGGTGCAAGGTTCAAAAATGGTGAAACACTATAATGCTTATAATACAAGACAAAAACCCTCACCAACTAGTAATAACATGAAAGAAGTTTAAAGCACACACACACATTCCTCCCCCTTCCCAGTTTGAGAAAGACCACAAGAATGGTCAGAGCTTCTAAAGGTAGTGAGGATGGTGAGGAAGATGGGGAAAGTTAAAGGATACCCTAAAATAAAGAGGGCTCCCAGGGATTATTTTTCTTACATATTGACAGTGTGGTGGCTCATGTTAAATTTCCTCAATTTGCAGGCCTGTAAAGAGGAATAAAGTTTATGCTTAAACTCTCTTGGCTTCTTCCTGACCTTTTTGTTTATATGTTGTTCTTGGGAGATTTGGAAACAAGGTTAACTGGCATCTATGAATAACTCCCACTTAAGACCTGTAATACCCTCCTAATACCTTACATCCTCATCAATTCTTGGAACTCAGAAGCACCTCCGATCCATTTACCCTACCATTTTTTTCCTGTCACTTGCCTTCTTATGCCATAATACCTTTTTTAACCATTTTAAGACTGAGTGGCCCATCACTGGATTACTCCCTTATCTCTTTCTCCATCATGACTGCCTGATAAAACCCACAATAAGAGAAAGCATATACATATGCTGACTTGATCTCAACCTGAATTCATGACCATAAACCATAACTGAGTAGCAACACAACACCATTTTCACTGCCAATTTTTACTGTCAATTCATTCTCTCATTCTCAATGATTATGCCATTCCCTCTCTCTCTTAAAACACTCAATAATTCCATTTCAACTTCTGTTTCATGTTAGCCTGTGCCCTAGACTTAATACGTATACTTGGCTACTCAAAATCTCCACTCAGATTTCTAATATTTAGACATATTGAACATATCTAATATTGAGTTGTTGAGTACTATCCCCTTTTATGCCCGCGCCCACCCCAAACCTGTTCATCTTGGGTCCTTACCCAAGTAAATCTTGAGATCTGTTCAAGCCAAAATCTTGGGGTCATCTCTCATAGTCTCATGTACCCCATACCAATGGATCAGCAAATTACTGAAGACTCTATCTTCAAAATACATTTTCAGAATCTGAACATTTAATGGCTGTCTTCAAAGTAATTCAGAATCTGAACATTTCTCACCTCTACCATTCTGGCCCAAGCCACTATTAGCTCTAATCTCAATGACTGCAAATATCCTTCTCAGTATGGCATTCCCTGGTCACCTTAAGTATCTCCCCACTATCACTCTGTTTTGCTCTTTTTAAAACTCATCTCTACCTGATATTACATTCATATTCTTTTTTTGTCTATCTTTATCCAATAGAACATAAGCTCTACAAGAACTGTAATTTGATTTAGTTATTCACTGCTGGATCCCCTCTCCCATAACAGGACTATGCAGATAGCACTCAACAAATGTTTTAAATAAGTGAATGAATGATAAATGGAGGGAACTATACATGCAGCACTTAACCTAACTTGAAAGGGTTAAAGAAAGTTTCTCTGAAATGGTGACATCTGAGGATAAACCCAAAAGACAAGTAGAAGTTAGCCTAATGAAAGAATATGGGAGGCAAGTATTTTTCCATATAGTGAAAACAGCATAAACAAAGACCTCAAGGCTAAGGAAAGCATGGTCAATTTGTGCCATGAAAGTATACACATACTCTCCCAAAATAAAATACTCCTTAAAAAATAAGCACTTAGGGGCGTCTGGGTGGCTCAGTCAGTTAAGTGTCTGACTTTGGCTCAGGTCATGATCCCACGGTCCATGAGTTCGAGCCCCACGTTGGGCTCTGTGCTGACAGCTCAGAGCCTGCAGCCTGCTTCAGATTCTGTGTCTCCCTTTCTCTGGCCCTCCCCGACTCACACTCTGTCTCATTCTCTGTCTCAAAAATAAACAAACATTTAAAAAATGTTGTTTAAAATAATAAATAAACATTTTTTAAAAAGCACTTAAATATATTTTCCCATGTTCTGCATTCTATCTAACACTACACAGAGGACTAACATCGTATACTATCCTATTTATTTTTGGCTAAAGACCATTAGTATACATATTTAAAACATTTTTAGCCCAAGATGACTGCTAGGAAGAAGAATAAAGAAGAGTAAGTGTTTTTGCAACATCTCTTATTTACTCCACTATAGTTTCTTTTGTCGCCTTTTACTCTGCATCTTAGCAAAAATTTTTTGATCTGACAAAAGGTAAGACCAGGGCAGCCATGATAAACAGAAACCATACTAACGGTGCTCAAAGGGTACCAGGCCAAAAGTAGCTAAAGCTCCCTTCAAACAAATAACCAAGAAAATAAAAATTAAAGATCAACAAGTGATTACATATTGGTAATATCCTTTGTTACTAGGAAGGGCATCATAACCAACATTGCAGCCAAAGGGACAGTTTGGAAGATAGCTAAAAAACTATCACTAAGGGCAAGATATAACTAAGAAATTTGAGGAAAATAGAAAGATGATTGCAAATGCCAGGAATGCATCTCCATGGGGAAAACCCCAGTATAATGCTCATTAGCAGTCTCATTTGCAGGAAAACAGAGAGCATCAATGAGCTGAAGAGGTTACGATTAGAGTTTAGTATAATTAGAATATATAGTACACAAAATTCACAAAATAAAGTGATTTCAAAGCACATGTGTTTTGGGATCATAGGAATCAACCCTGAGAATACAATGAAAGCCAAAAAATACACTCACATTCAAATTCTGTATACAGTATCAGGGGATTCCCAAATTCTGTGAAAACTTCATGTAAAAGCCCAGGTAAAAACCATTATATTTGGGACAACAAAGAGAAGATTTCCCAAGATGAAAGCTTTGCAGCAGACATAAGCAAACTGTCCAGAGGAGTTAGACGACAGCAGGTTATAGAAGAGTGGGCTCCATACAAAAAGGAAAGCTTACATAGATGATATGATTATTAGGATGGATAAATTTTAAGAATTCTATCAAGGCACATAACTGTAAGTCCAGAAATCATGATATACCTATGAAACAAATTTAACTACAAAATAATTCTGGATGAAAGAATCCATTTTACTTTAATGGTAAATATATTAAAGATATAAACATAAATAAATTATTTTAAGTCCAATGTGACAATGGAATGAAGAATACAAACTAAGCACTCAGGTCTTTACTAGTTAATTTTTGGAATCAGCACAGAAATCAGTCTCAGAACATTTTATGGTTTCATAAACAAAAGAAAGCACTAACAATTTTGACAGCATTAAAGTATAAATGACCAAGGGTGAGGGCATAAAAACAGAGAACTGTACTATGTGAAATTCAAAAAGGAAGTAACCAATGATCCAAAAATATTAACAACAAAACTATCAAATATCAAGAAGAAGGGAGAGTAAGTAAGGAGCAAGAAATCGAATGAGCTCAATTATCATCTTCTGTAGAAGAGAATTTATAATAGGCATTGTCTAACACTGGCAAATGAATTTATAAAAGAACAAGCATATTCCTTAGAAGACGTTCCTTCTGAGAAATATGACTAGGGTGGGAAATAGTGGGTAGGAGATACACCCACTTTTCATCTTAAATTCTTCTGAACTATTTGGCTCATTACCATGAATTTATGTTATTTAGGTATAAACTAAAAGGAAATTTAAACCAGTTTAGGTAGGTCATTAGTGCTAATGCAATTCCCTGCCAGCACTTAACCTATTTCAAATACTTTTCAAATATATCAAAGCATGGCTTACTTCTATCTTTAATGAGGGGTTCATTCTTCTATTTATTCTGTTTATTCAAGTTAGAATTAAAGACTATTACATGTAGAAGAGATATTAAATGAATATTGATGATACCTTTTTAAAAGAATAGACACTTTAGTTAGTTCTCATTGTATTAAAATTCTTTCAATTTTGGCACAGTTTACTTGGTCAAAACCAAATATTTAAGTTTACATTAGGGTATTTATACAGATATACAGAGAGACATATTGACTAATGACAAAATATATCCTCCAAATCTTGTTATATTATCTTATTATATAATAATTCCTTTTAAAACCAAAGTATTTCTTGCTGGCCTACTACATCCTAGTCAACAGAATTCAAAGATGAGTGCTTAGGGCAGGAAAACAGAGATGGGAGTTACCACAAAGAAACAGATTAGTGTTCTGTTTGGCCTCTCTAGTGTGGGGAATGGGGAGTGGCAATAGGAGGAGAGACTGGAATGGCAAGAAAAGCAGTGTTTGGATTATCATAGCATTTGTCCCAGCAGGAGACTCGGACCTGAAGGGGATAAATTCAAGACATTATTGAAACTGACAAGTATTAAAAACGACGAGCTCTAAATCACCAACTTGACATTTTATAAAAGCCAAAGGGGAATCTAAAAATTCTAGTTTAGATAACCAAGTGGAAGATGATGGCTCCAGGCAGAAAACACAGAAGAGAAACAAAATGGGGAATAATCATGTGTTCAATACTGGATACAAAGTTTGTTATTATTTAACTTGTGCAGCTGTCCAAAGGGTAGCTGGAATCAGACCTAGAATTTCAGAACCCAGAAAACAGAAGAGAGTAGATTACTTAGTTGAAGCAATGGAAGAGAAAGTTTTCATACATATATACTGCTGCGGGTGGGGTGGGAAGCAGTCATTTAGAATTACCCACATTTAAAGGGCAGCTAGAAGAAAAGGCAGTGAAGCAGACCAAAAAGTCAGAGGGGTAATATAAGTAACAGCTTCCATTTTTCAAAAGCAATTTGTCACACAAATCTGTGAAGTACTGTAGGAGATATTAAACTGCTTCTTGAGATTGGTATTATCATCATTTTAGAGAGAATAACAAAGAGGCTTTAAGATGTGAAATACCTTACCCCAAATCATTCAGCTAATAAGTGGAAAGACCAGAACTCAAATTCTGTTTCACTGACTCTAAAGTCCATCCTCGTAACCAGTATACTACCACATCATAATGGAAGCCAAGACAAGACAAGCTAGAAACAAGTAAATTTCCTCACCTCTTCCTTCTACTAAATCACAGTGCATGTGTCAGGGTTTCCCTACATCTGTCCTCAAGTCCACCAGCCCACTCCCAAAACACATTTATGTTTTTAAGAAGCTGGGACTCATCTTATTCCAGTTTGCTCTCAGTAGTATCATTAATGAGATGTATCTGTGTAGCTCCACTAAAAAGGATAGTAAATTTTTAGCTAACAACATAATGAAGTTAAAAATTTATTGGTAAGTTTGAGTTCTGACATAAATTTTAAATAATGATTGAATAAAATAAATTTTATTCACTCATTCAAACATTTATTTACTGTCTCTTATGTACCAAGCACTAGGGATAAAAAGTTATCTAAAAACAGATTCTAATGCTGTCTCACAACTAACATTAGAGTTGCTTTATTTTGTCTTTACTTGAGTAACCTTGCAAGCTACTTAAAATATTTAATTTATTCCATAATATCCTGTAATACTGTGTTCCTTAAGAAAAAAGTTAACACATAACACAAAATATTCCTCTAAGTTTGAAAACTTAATTTTCAAATTATTTCAATAATGGCCTGTTTCTCAATCTAGAATCCCTTATATTATTCTTGTGGCACTCTCCTCACTAACAAGGTCTTCA
This sequence comes from Acinonyx jubatus, assembly GCF_027475565.1. Classification (NCBI taxonomy): domain Eukaryota; kingdom Metazoa; phylum Chordata; class Mammalia; order Carnivora; family Felidae; genus Acinonyx; species Acinonyx jubatus. The sequence continues at coordinate 167,959,607 of NC_069381.1, forward strand.
CTCTTAGGGAATTAAGACTTAATTCAACATACACATATCATTTTGTCATTAATTTGGGAATCAAATCCAAAATTTTATACTAAAATGTAGGTAAGTAGGCAAATCCTATAATGACATTGTTGTGTCAGATATTTAAACTGTTTTAAAAAACAAACTAGCTTTTAGATGGAAATACAACACAAGAACAAAAGGGGTAAATAAAGTTTGAAATATTTTAGGAAACATTTCATAAGAAGTGTCTTCACGTACATAAACATGATCATTTCCTTAAAATGCTCCTCAGAATTTCTTGGACAAAACAATTTCTACCTGTTAAAATATGGAATTTCTACTATTTTCTTTACCCAGGAAAATAACAAATTTCCCTCTATATACTCAGAAGAAATTTCTGGGAAACCAATTTTACATTCACTTGCAGTCACCCTTTCAAAATACTAGAAGATTATCATGTTATAAATCAGACAATCTCTCTGCTCAGAAATGCTTTCCTTAACCTAAAAATAAATTTAAAAATCTATTAACTCTATTAAAATAGCCTGGCAAATATTAGACACTTAGTAAGTGCTACTATAGTTACAAAACTCTTATTCATTTGAATTTTACTTAATCAGCCTACTTTGAAGCCTACGGGCACATTTAGTTCAACATCATGACTCAGGGAAACAAAACAAAACAAAACAAAACAAAACAAAACAAAACAAAACAAAACAAAACAAGACATCCTTTGGCCCAGACTTTCCTTAAATCCAGAACTGGAAGAGTACAAAAGTTTCTAACTGGTCACAAAAGGGCCCAAGCAAGACAGCAAAACTGACTCAACAGAACCCAACATCATCATTGCTGAGGCTATGTTAGGAACCAATCTGGCTGTATCTGTTAGCAGTGTCCTCCCTTTGTTAGAATACCAGATAACCAGGTTATCTATCAGCATACAGGTAGCCTTTTTGTAGGAATCTACTCTCAGAAACTTCAAAATAAAATTTGTGCTTAATTTTTCACCAAAACAATATTTTTGTCTGCCTTTTCTAAAACTGGGGACAAGTTAGTGCTTACCAGGAATTCTCCCTGATTTCTGAGATAAAGTAAGCATGCTCTGTGATACATATTTATATAGGGACCCAAAGACCAGGAATAAGAAGGAAAAAAAAAACCAACCACGGTATCAATATATTTTTTTCAGTTTACTTAGCACCCAGAAATCTGCAAGTTTCCATCATTCCCAGATGCTACTGCCATTCCCAGTCCTGACACCTCCATTAACTACTTCCATGAAATTAAAAAATAATAACAAAGTGGCACTCATTTGTCATTTCCTAACCCAAGTTGGCTAGGAACTTCTCACCAGGATTAATCAAAACTGAGATCATAAAACTTCATAAATACCCAGTATATAATACTTCAGTAGGCAAAAAATAATACAATAGCATTACATGAGATAGTTGTAAAGGCCGTATCACAAAACTGAGACTTTGCACAAAACAACCAAAGTAAATTCTACAAGCAGCGTAATATCCAACAATATCCAACTGATTTTATAGGTTAAACAAAAAATTACCACATGACCCAGTAATTCTACTTCAAAGTATACATAAGTTCACACAAAAACTTTTACACAAATGTTCATGGCAGCATTATTCATAATAGTAAGAAAAGTAGAAACAATCCAATCATCTATCAATTGATGGATGGATAAATAAAATGTTATAGCCACAAAACGGAATTTTTTTGGCAATAAAAAGAAATGAAGTACTGATACATGCTACAACTTGGATAAACCTTGAAAACATTATGCTAAAAGAAAAGCCAGTCACAAAAGACCATGTTATAGGATTCTATTTACATGAAATCTCCAAAACAGGCATACAGAAAGTAGATTAGTGTTCGCATAGGGATGGGGGATTAGCAGGTGTGAATGCTAATGGGTCTGGGGTTTCTTTTTGGGGTGATGAAAATGTTCTAAAATTGTGGAACTAGACACACAACTCTGTGGATGTACTAAAAACTCACTGAATTGTATACTTTAAATGAGTAAACTGTATATATGTGAATTGTACCTTAATAAAGCTATTACTTAAAAAAAACAACTTTGTGCTGCAAAAGTTGAGAAGGGAAGTACAAATATTAGAAAAAACAAGAAACAGCAGCATTATTATAAAGTTTACCCCACAAATCAAGGAGCAAAGACTCTTAATTTACTCTTTAACAAAATATGTTACTGTTATGAAAACTGTATTTAATCAGATCTTGCTAATTTTCTAAGAAAAGACCTCATATTTAGGAACTATGCTTGTTCTCACATGGACATTTACACACACACACACACACACACACACACACACAAATTAAACTTAAATGATTCTCTCAAGAGCTCATATCACAGAGATTTTATAAGCCAGGAGAAACAGAAGTGTATATGAAACTAAATGTAAAACGATTCTCATAAACCCTCTCTCATTCTGAGTATATTATTTCTCAGATAAGTCAGCTAATTAATGTCAATAACTAAAAAGAGTCTCCACACAAATAATACTGTTCTTAAAAAGTGTGTACTTTGAATCACCCATTTGTAATCAGCAACTAGTTGTGATACCTTAATATACCAATTACAAAACATATTCTATGAAACAAAGAAAGACCTCTATTAACCTGTACTCACAAGAAACAGAGACTTTAACCAGACTTTATTACTTCTGACTGGTATTTTCCCTCTACATTAAAATATTTTTAAGTAAAGGTGATATCAGTAAGTTAAATATGAATCTTCAATAAAAATATAGGATTTAAGGAAACTAAAAGATGACAAAGTTTTTTAAACAGTTTCTCAAAAGTAGGAAGACCATATGTAAGACGAAATTTCCATACAAAGTTTGTACATAAAGAAAAAGAGAGCAAAGATTATAACACAAGACTACCAAAGAAAAATATTTAAAAAGAGAAGATGTGTAGAAAGATTCCAAGTCAACAAAATTTATATGGAAAGAACATGGTAAAATAAAAATTAGCTCTAATTTTCTAAAATTAGTTTTTATAGAAATTATTATAAAGAACTACCAAAGGATTATGTAAACATATCAGGATTATGTAAACTCTGAATATGATTATATTTTGATATACTAAGAAAAACTACCCCATCTGAAGAAAGTAATATGGAAAAATAAAGATCCTACAACATCACCTAGTTATATTATTTTTCAGAAACAGTTTTCTCAAATGTAAAAATATTAAAGAAACATATATTTTATAACTAAACATAGCTAATTACTAAAAACAATACAAGCTCTATGACATTTACTAATTTCAAAATAGTGTATGATTATTAGGAAAAACTCCCCAACTAGTCATGCAAATATCTGGAACATAAACATATCTATTACCTTACTTTCTGTTGCAACTTGAAAGTGAAGAAGTGTGTAAGAAATTAACATCTTATGTTTTGTATGATAAAACGGTGACATATTTCAGTCATTTTTCCCAGTTTTAAAGATAAGAATAGTGTCTGTGTCTCTGAAAGTCATTCATCAATGTACATAATTGGTATACCAAAATATAAAGAGTTAGACAAATAAGAACTATTTCAAGTATTAATCTAACCATTTCCCTACTGATGGTTAAAATCAAGTAGCACAAAAATTTCTATGACTTACATTGTTGTTGCGAGTTTCTACAGCAGGGAACTTTCTGACTATGAATTTCACAGCAGATTCCAGATTTTTGTCAATAAGGTAGGATGGTTTTGCCTTGGGATCTCCACATGCCTATAAAACAACAGTAATAAAAAAGTGAAATGCATCCTTGTTCTAAAACCAACTAATAGCAAATCTGTAATCAGAAATTAGAGATATTTATTGTTTTTGGTGAGCAGGTGATAAAATGAATAGGCAAAGTGCAGGGATTGTCACAGCTGAAATATGCAATGGGAGACAGTACAGAGATGTTCTTCTACTGAAAAAAATGCATGGAAAGTTTCAAAGCAGTTAGCGCAGAACAGCAGTGAAGAAAAAAGCTCAAACCTAAAGAAAAAAAGAAAAAGAAAAAAAAAAGTCTTGGTTTGAGGTAGAATTGTATTCATCTGAAGCTAATAAATTATTACAAAATTAAATATTCAGAAGAGTACTGGAAATGTTTCTTTCTAAGTGTTATAAAATAAAGCTTATGTTTAAATGTCTTTTCCAAAATGTTTTCCTCATTCATTTTAAACATTTTAATACAAGAGCCCTAGTTCAAAAGAACTGGAAGCTGCTAAAATTGTCTTTATAGTACTCAAGTGTGTAACCTGTTCCTCTGAACACCTGAGTCACAACAGTATTTTTCCATCATACCGGCAGCACGTCAAACAATGAATCTGTATCTGTTCTAGATCTCGTAAGCACAGAATAAATGGGAATGTTTACATTTTGACCACATCAGCCATATAGCATTCTCTGTAGTAAACTGTAAAGCATTATACAAATGTAAGCATTAGAAAGAACTTTTTATCTGAACTATTAGCAATACAGAATATAATCAGTACTATTCAGTGGTTCGTTATGCGACATTTAACTAACTGCTTGCTAGTGAGATGTTATTTCTTAGGGAATTAAACTATAACATTGCTATTTAACTTCTCATTGCATTTTTTTTAATGTGTCCTTTGAAAAGTTTTATCTCTCTACTATGTGTGAGGAAATATCATATTGCAATTTAATGTTTTTTTTTTTCATCTTTTACTATGGCTATGTTGTGAATTGCAGAAAGAGAAGTTATGAAACATGAAACTGATCTGAAAGCGGGCAAGCGGGCAAAGGGAAGGTGAAAAGCTTTGCAAACCTTCCAAACTTGTCCTTGCTGGGGAAGCATTGTAATAAAAAGAGAGAAAATTACGTGTAAACAATGATTGTCAAACTATGACATACGTTTCAGTAGAGAACTTATGCACCGCAGACTATGAATAACAAAACAAGATTAGAACTATATGGTGCTACAATTTCAAAGGTATTCTAAGTAGCGAGTTTAGTATACAATAGATTTTATAGAGTTTACACTATTCATATATATTTAAATACTACTGTGTAAGTGTAAAACCATGTCAGTTTCTTGGTGCTCTTTCTAAATCAACTTAAAATAATACTAGAAGGAAAAATGAAGACTACATGCAACTATAAAAACAGGAGCAAAACCGTCAGTGAAATTTTACATACCTTAAAAAGAAACGGTAGCCAAGAATAAAAGTAAATTGTTATTGGATGACTTTTGCACTTCAGTCCAAATTGAAACTATTTTTCAAAAATCACCTAACTCCCTTCCAAGTCAAAGTATAAAAATCAATGCAAACATTCCTGTATTTTCCAAATGGAAATAGGAATGCATTAAGAATGCTCTTAATTCTCAAACATAAGTAGATAAAGCAAAATTAATTTAAGAAATTTAGAACTTCATAATCCTTCATGAGATTGACACAAGGCAACTATGCAAATTCTATTTCAACATCATAAATACTAAAATATATCTGACTTTTCTTCAGAGTAGACCATCATTTATTGCACATAAACTAATTTGCTAATTAGTCCACCTCCCCAAAAATATTATGCTATATAATAATAACTAAGAACCACATACTAAAATTCTGTCCAAACAGAAATACCTAGATTAGCATTTCCTTACACCAATGATACAATGAAAATCAAGTTTCCTAAATATTGCCTGAGGTGGTGCAGAATCCTAAAGTGATTCCAAATTACATTCAGTTTATTTTTTTATTACATTCAGTTTTTCAATGAAATGTTTTATCCTCCATATTCTAATATTTAAAAATTTAACTATCCATTCTAACAATATTAGTGACTATCTAATAACAAAAATACGATAGACTACTATACCCATTTCCCATGAGCACAAATTCTACTGTATAAGAATTTAATCAAGTATCTGAAAACTAACATATATGTATGCTCACATATATATGTGCTCAGGTGAGCATGTATATATAAGAGGAACTCTTCCTTCTCCCTCTAAAAACTAAAAGAATGGAATTTCATTTCAGTGGAAAAAATAAATGGTTGTATAATCTTTCCTTGGAATTGATTTACCTTTTTCCACCCTGCTCAATGAGCCATAGCTAAACATACGATAGCAGGAGACAGAACACAGACTCTAAAAATTACTGGGTTTTACTCTTCACCACTTACAATCCATAGGACTTGAATATATTACAAAATATCTCCTAGTCTCAGTTTCTTCATGTTTAAATGAGGAAGTTAGTACTTACCTCATACATTCATTATGAGGATTATAAAAGAGATAAACTGTGTACAATATTTAGCTGAAGGACTGACACATAAGTGCTCTAAAATGCTCTAAAAATGCTCGTTGTTGTCAATAACAGCTACAATAATTATAATTACTCAAGTAAAAGTCTCATGAATAGTAATTGCAAAACCGTATTTATCATAGTATATGGAACTAGAAATAATGACTACAATTCCCTCTTCTAATCACATATTTCCTTCATTTGCCCTATATCTAAATACCAAATTTGTTGTACTTTTACAGTTTAACCTAATAGTTAAGAACATGATTTCCAAGATATTCAAATCCTAGCTCCATCACTTCCTGGCTGCATAACCATAAGCAAGTGATTTTACTCCTCTATGCCTCAGTTTTTCCATCTGTTACATAGGTTGATAATAAATGCAATTTACCCTATAAAGTCTTTAACCCCATTACATGAATATCTGTGTGTGTATGTGTGTGTGCATGCATGCAATTTACAGATAGTTAGCATACCACGAGCACTCAGAAATGCCAATAAAAAATACAGGGTTCACAGGTACTATACAAAAGTACTAGACCTTATTTTATTTTTTCTGAAATCAACCTGCTTGATTTACTCAAATACCAACAGAGACACTGTGTAAGGAAAACTCAAGCAAAGAAAAAAAAAGTACAAGAAAAAAACAATGACCTGACTAAAAGCTAACATCTAAGTAAATAAATACATCTAACAAAAAGCCGTACTTAATAATTCAGTTAAAAAGGATTTCCTACTGGGGTGCCTAGATGGCTCAGTCAGTTAAGCATCTGACTTTGGCTCAGGTCATGATCTCACGGTTCATAAGTCTGAGCCCTGCATTGGGCTCTCTGCTGTCAGCACGGAGCCTGCTTCAGATCCTCTGTCTCCCTCCCCCATTCACTCTCTCTCTCTCTCTCAAAAATGAAGATTTTTTAAAAAAGGATTTCCTACTTGGGTGCCTGGATGGCTCAGTTGGTTAAGCGACGGACTTCTGCTGAAGTCATGATCTTGTGATTCCTAAGGTTCAAGTCCCACATCAGGCTCTGTGCTGACAGCATGAAGCCTGCTTGGGATTCTCTCTCTGCTCCTCCCTGCTTGCCTGCTCTTTCTCAAAATAAATAAACATAAAAAAAAAGGGGGGGGGGATTTCCTACTATACCAAAACAGTATAGCAAAATTCCAAGTAACCAGCTGTCTCAGTTTATAAAAATTAATCTTCTTCTTCCCCACCCTAACTCAGCACATTTCATTTTCAGGATATGGAGGACAAAGATATCATAAAATAACAACCTGTATTTCAAAAACACTGTCTGCAGTTGGTACCTATGAAACTCTACCTCATCCTACAACTACAATATTACACAAAATCAATCTTTCACTCTCAAAAGTATCATCCTTTGAAGTGGCACATTTAAGAAAATGACATATACTACTGTACTTAGTTATTAACACATTTTACAGTAATACATACCAAAAAGGCTTACCATAAAGACTGAATCAAAAGATTTAACAAATTACCAATTAAATTAAATAAAACTTTTGAATAGTTCTACCATGCCACACACACCAAAAAAGAAAAAGAAAGAAGGAAAAGGTGAGTACAGGGCAAAATTGCATCTAAATAACTGAACTTATAGCCCTACTGAAAAAAAAAAATTTTTTTTTTGCTTAATTGGCTAAAAGAGCTACTTCACTAGAGAAAAAGGACACTATATCTGAACCACAGAATTAAAAAAAAAAAAAACCCACTCCAAAATCTTGTTTATCTTGACTTACCATGCTTTCATAATGCATAAAATACTGTAATTTAAAATTCCAGAAGATCTAAAGCAAATTTAAATATTTATATACTTAAACTTCCAGTTCTCACAATTGAAATTTTATTTTCTATGAATATTCTACTTATCTTTAAATTCAACAAGGTTATGACTATATAAATTTTTTTAAATATTTATTTTTGATAGAGAGAGACAGAGCACAAGTGGGGGAGGGGCAGAGAGAGAAGGAGACACAGAATCCAAAGGGAGCTCCAGGCTCCGAGCTGTCAGCACAGAGCCCGATGCGGGGCTCGAACTCACAAATTGCAAGATGATGACCTAAGCTGAAGTCGGACGTTCAACTGACTGAGTCACCCAGGTGCCCCTTAGGTTTTTTGAATTTTTTTTTTATATTTTATTTAAGTTATTACTATATAATGTGACAGATAAAATTGCACTAGTGTTAAAGGGAATACTTAAATATAATAACTAAGAAATCTGTCTCTGAGTCAAAGAGCACAGCCCATATGACTTCCTGGCAAGTTGTTTAATCTCTGAACTTCGGTTCTATAATCCACAAATGAAGGGTACTAATATTATCTACTTAACAGGGTAGAATGTACAGATTTTTAAAAGACAAAATGCAAATAAAGTGCTTATTCCAGTGCCTGGTACATAAGCACTTAATAATTAAGTTCTAAATAATCATCTTCTATTTTTTAAAATAAAACTTCCCAAAACACATCAATATCTATAGTGAGTTCCCAATTATCAAAGTTAAGATTTTCTATGTAACCAATTCTAGGTCAGTATTTCAATCGACATCTCCAAGTTCATTTTTTTCACAAAATACAAATATAATATTTATCACCAAAAATAAAGAACAAAGATGTTTTAGAAAACCACATAATATTTTACTCATGCCAAAAAGTAAACATCCTTCACTGGAAACCTCAAGACCAAACTTTATGTGATTTTAAAGTAAACCTTAAAACAAATATTTCTGCCAATCTACCACCAAAACCCCTTCCAAGTCCCTTCCTTAGGCTGTCACAACATAAGATTACATAACACACACAGATTAATTTTATGTGATTAGTGCTACATGTTTTTTCAAGAACTTATCATGTTAAAAAAATCAAATATAGATAGAAATAGTCCTCTATTCATAAGAGATTATGTGACAATCAAGAAAGCAGAAAACAGGGGCGCCTGGGTGGCTCAGTCAGTTAAGCATATGACTTTGACTCAGGTCGTGTTCTTGCAATTTGTGAGTTCAAGCCCCACGTCGGGCTCTGGGCTAACAGCTCAAAGCCTGAAGCCTGCTTCAAATTCTATGTCTCCCTCTCTCTCTCTCTGCCCCCTCCCCCACTCACACTCTGTCTTTCTCTCAAATATAAATAAACATTAAAAAATTTTTTTTAAAGAAAAAAGAAAACAACAACAAGGGTAGGGAATAAAGAGAACATTTACTGGGCACCTGTTGTGTGTAAAACATCTATGCTTTAGAAAGTGCTAACCCATCACTCAACGGAGAGGAAAGGAGCTTCAGAAAAATTAAGGTTTTACAACTATTAGCTGTTGAGGACCCAAAGATTCCAAAGCACTAAAAATGCTTAATTAAAAAAATTTTTTAAAAACACAAAAAGTAAAAAAACATGCTGCATTCTTTCACTACCTCAGCTGCTCAAAACTTTCATTGGAGTAATTACTATCAAAGGAAAAACCTGCTTAGTTCGATCAGTTTTATTTTTTAAGTCCTAGTCTATCTAAGTCAGCAGTAAAACACATTCCTTTGCCAAAAAACTATAGAACAAACCAATTTTTTAAATATAGTAACTTACAGGCACCTGGTTGGCTCACCTGGTTAAGTGTCTGACTCTTAACGTTTATTAATTTTAGGAGAGACAGGGAAAGTACAAGTCAGGGAGGAGCAGAGAGAAAGAGAATCCCAAGCCGGCTTCTTGCTATCCACCCAGAGCCCCTTGCTCAATTTCACAAACCATGAAATCAAGACCTGAGCCAGAATCATGAGAGATGGAGCGAGGAGTGGGGCTCTGTGCCGACAGTGCTGAGCCTGCTTAGGATTCTCTCTCTCCCTCTCTGCCCCTCTGCCACTCTCTCTCTCTCAAAATAAATGAACTTTTTAAAAAAATAAAATAAATTCAATAATTTAATTAAAAAACATGAACAGGGGTGCCTGGGTGGCTCAGTTGGTTAAGCATCTGACTTCAGCTCAGGTCATGATCTCATGGTCTGTGGGTTTAAGCCCCATGTCGAGCTCTGTGCTGACAGCTCACAGCCTAGAGCTGCTTCAGATTCTCTGCCCCTCCCCCACTCATGCTCTCTCTCAAAAATAAAACATTAAAAAAAAAATCTTAAAAATAAATACAATGAATAAAATCCCAGAGATCAGAGTGAGAATACTATTTGTGAGAGTACAGGAAAGAAACCAGCCCCATCTGAATATGTAAGGGAAGAATAGAAAAATGCAAAATGTTACCAATTTATATAGAAACAGGAATTTAATTTTTTCTCAATAAAAAAAAGTCAGTTTTTAAAGGTTTTGCACAATTAAAAGCATAACAGGACCAAGATTCTCCCGAGTCTCCAAGGAAATTAACTGACATTAAAGCCTAGAGGAAGAATGAACATCACCTAAAATCATGGACTAGTAAAGCAACTTACCTAGCCTTCTTTTATTTATTTTAGAAATAATGAAAATAATACAATGAAATTTTTCAATAAGTACTGGAAAATCTGTCAGAAGCAAAACAAGCCTTAAATTCTCATATTAGTGGTTAATTTTCCAATTATTTTGTTTTCTTGTCCATATCACCTACATTTTGGCAAACCAAACTGCTCTGAACTTCCCCTTGAGCTTGGGCAGGTAAAAAAAAAAAAAGCAATTCACTGCTAAAATTTAGATTAAGAAGCTTCACAGGAAAGTTAACTGGAATTATTAGAAATGCTTTCTTTAAAATTAATATAAATTGGGGCACCTGAGTGACTCAAGTCGATTGAGCATCCAACTTCAGTTCAGGTCATGATCTCACGATTTGTGAGTTTGAGCCCTGCATCCAGCAGCATCCCGCTGGCAGCAGGGCCTGGAGACTGCTTCGGATCCTGTGTCACCCTGTCTCTATGTGCGCCTCCCCCCCAACTCATGCTCTGTCTCTCAAAAATAAACAAACATTAAAAAAAGTTTTTTGGGAGTGCCTGGGTGGCTCAGTCGGTTGAGCATCCGACTTCAGCTCAGGTGGTCATCATCTCGCAGTCCATGAGTTTGAGCCACATGTCAGGCGCTGTGCTGACAGCTCGGAGCCTAGGGCCTGTTTCAGATTCTGTGTCTCCCTCTCTCTCTGCCCCTCCCCAGCTCACACTCTGTCTCCCTCTATCTCAAAAATAAATAAACATTAAAAAAAAATTTTAATAAAAAAATAATTTTTTTAATTAATGTAAATTTATCAATAACTACCTGTTATTTACAGCTAATAACATCCACCTTAAAGGTATATAAATTATGCTTATTGTTTTCTAAGCACCAGTTCTGGGAAAAATCACAAACTTAAGAAATATTTCAATGTCTTATATAATTCAAAATTAATTAAAAATTTTAATGATATAGGGGCAATTGGGTGGCACAGTTAACTGTCCAACATTGGCTCGAGGTAATGATCTCATGGTTTCTGGGTTTGAGCCCCACATGAGGCTCTCTGCTGTCAGCATGAAGCTTGCTTCAGAACTTCTGTCTCCCTCTCTCTCTACCCCTCTTCCACTTGCTCACTCTCTCTCTCTCTCTCTCTCTCAAAAAGAAACATTTAAAAAATTTTAACGATTCAAATCCATTACTAATTACTACTCAATTCAAAAGAAGAGGTCTATGTCACTGTTGCTATTAAACATTTTTCAGCTTGCAATACAGAAAAACATCTCCATTTATAAAACAAAGGTGTTCCATAGTTTTTTTAAAAGCATTATATATGATCATATTTTTACTGTTTTAAAGAAGCTACTCTTTAAAGGACTACTGAAGCACACATTTCTGAAATACATATAAATACTTACTCTGTATCAGCAGTAAGTAGATATCAAACTATAATGTCAGGTAGTTAAAAAGGATAATTAAGAAATATTTCCAGAAGTTGTCTTGAGGTGGATTTAACAGGGGAAAAAAATAAACACTTATTAAAGGTCCACTTTGTTTCAAGGCCCAGGAATAGGTTTGATAACAATAGCCAAAACTTATTTATTTCTTACTCTTGTGCCAGGCACTGCACTAGCACTTAATATTAATTAATTCATTGAATTCTCAACCTTATAAGGTTAATTAAAGAGTATTCCACAGGGGTGCCTGGCTGGCTCAGTTGGTGAAGCATGCAACTCTTGATCTCAGAGCTGTGAGTTCAAGCCCCACGTTGGTTGCAGAGATTACTTAAAAATAAAAAATAAAAAGAGTATTCCACAGATGTAGGAGAAACGGCATATCTATTTAAGATTTCAAGAGTTAGAATCAAGAAGATTGGGGCGCCTGGGTGGCGCAGTCGGTTAAGCGTCTGACTTCAGCCAGGTCACGATCTCGCGGTCCCTGAGTTCGAGCCCCGCGTCGGGCTCTGGGCTGATGGCTCGGAGCCTGGGGCCTGTTTCTGATTCTGTGTCTCCCTCTCTCTCTGCCCCTCCCCCATTCATGCTCTGTCTCTCTCTGTCCCAAAAATAAATAAACGTTGAAAAAAAAAAAAAAAGAAGATTAACATGGCATAGAAAATAAAAAGTGTACCTTGAAGCATAACAGAAGCTGAGAACAAATACTCAGTAGATGATTTTGCTGGTAGAAAGTCTACATGCAGTCTACTAGCATTCCAGAAATTTAGTTATACCACAGAAAACAAAATTAAATCACTACAGTGAACAACTTCCTGAGAAAGAAATCAGAGGTATTAAAAACATATTTTACTTATCTTAGTGGCTCTTAACATCAGAATCACTTCAGGGGCTTTTTCTTCTCAGTAGTTTGTGTCAAGATACACATGTATTTTTAAAAACCCTTTAAAATGATTATATTATGTATCCCTGGCTAAGAACCACTAGTCTTCAAAGCTTATAAATAAAGAAACTATTATAACCCAGAAAGGTTAAATAACTTGTCCAAACTTTAAAAAACAAAATAGAATGGCACCTGGGTGGCTCAGTCAGGTAAGCGTCCAACTTCAGCTCAGGTCATGATCTCACGGTTTGTGGGTTCGATCCCCGCATCAGGCTCTGTGCTGACAGCCCAGAGCCTGGAGCCTGCTTCAGATTGTGTCTCCCTCTCTCTCTGCCTGTCCCCCAGTCTCACTCTGTCTCTGTCTCTCTCACAAATAAACATTAAAAGATTAAAAAAAAAAAAATAGTACCAGAGCTTTATCTAGAATCTAGTTCTCTCAAGCTACAGAATATACTACAACTGTGGAAAATGATAGGCAAGTTTAGAAGCTGTATGCCAGCAAGAAGGACATTAGACATTACTAAGGTATTTTATAACCTTATATGTTTTATATCTTTATATATTCTCCTGAACAAAAGTTTTGGAACCTTAAATAATGACTATTCCTTGACATCGCCTACCTGAAGCTTCTATTCCTACTTCAAAACCAAGCACAAAAGTCATTATCTCTTCTTCCTCGGAATGGAATCTTCAACGCTCTTCTGAAGATTCCCATAATCACACTTACATAATACATTTCAGTTAGATCTCTGTAAATCTCTCATACCTACTAAAATATGAACTTCTTGACACTGGAGACTGTATATCAATTTACCAGTGTCTATGAAGGAAGACATTCAACAAATGAAGAGTAAACAAATGGAAACCCTCAAAATTTGGGACTAAAACAATAGTTCGTAAGATTTATAAAATACCTTAAAAAAATTTTTTTTAATTTATTTATTTTTGAGACAGAGAGAGACAGAGCATGAACGGGGGAGGGGCAGAGAGAGAGGGAGACACAGAATCTGAAACAGGCTCCAGGCTCTGAGCCATCAGCCCAGAGCCTGACGCGGGGCTCGAACTCAAGGACCGCAAGATCGTGACCTGAGCTGAATTCGGATGCTCAACCAACTGAGCCACCCAGGCGCCCCATATAAAATACTTTTTAAAATGTAGTTTTAGATACTATCAAGTATCTATGCAATAAAAAAGTATTTTCCAACATAGGCTTTTACTTAAAACAGGAGACACCTTTAAAATTGGCACACGTACAACCCTACTTACAAATTAGCAATTCAAGAACTTATGAAGTCTGTTAACTTATTTAACTAAAACACTACACTGTAACACTATTTGAAGAAATAATTAACTAGGAGATTGTCTCATCACAATTTACCAAAAGTAAAAAATTTACCAAAGTCTAATTATGGTACTGCAAATTCCTACAGCATTAAAACTAAAAAGATTTTACTACATTTACTGATAAAGGCAACAGTAAAAACAGCCAACAACAACAACAAAACACAGAAGAGTACTACTAGTTTACTAATTACTAATTTTTGCCCAAGAGAGAAACAAACTTATTGGTTAGACTTTCTTTTTTTTAAGTTTATTTATTTTGAGAGAGAGAGAGAGAGAGAGAGAGAGAGAACACATGTGCATGTTGGAGGGGCAGAGAGAGGAGACAGAGAAAATCCCAAGCAGGCTCTGCACTGTCAGCACAGAGCCCAATACGGGGCTTGAACTCACAAACCATGAGATCATGACCTGAGCTGAAATAAAAGTCAGACACTTAACTGACTGAGCCACCCTGGTACCTGCTGGTGGGGCTTTCTTTACTGCACTTCTTATATTTCATGTTATGGAACTTTCAATGTGAAAATGTTACCATTTGACTTCATGTAAAATGAAAAAAGTACATTTAAAATTCCATTTAATTTGGAACAGAGTATCGAGTTAGGAAATGATACCATGTGTCCTTAAAATTAGGAAAGATAAATGCTACTTCATTGTATCTTTTAGTTTACACTTTCCTTTCTGCTTTATAAATACTCTTCCCCCAATTTAAGCAAGTTCCTGTTTCTTTAGTATTGTTTATATGATTAGTTCTTTCAGTTTGTATATTTTAATAGGTCAGGGACTAAACTTTAGAAATAATCACAAAGAAAAACTGCACAGAACATGAAAAGTAAATACAAAATATGTTTCCCAAAAAAATTTGAATTGAATTTTAAAGTTCCTAATTCTAGGGGCACCTGGGTGGCTCAGTCAGTTAAGCTTCTGACTTCAGCTCAAGTCACAACCTCATGGTTCATGACTTCAAGTGCCACATTGGGCTCTGTGTTGACAGCTCAGAGCCTAGAGCCTGCTTCAAATTCTGTGTCTCCCTCTCTCTCTGTCCCTCTTGTGCTCAACAGGCTGTCTCTTACTTTCTCAAAAATATACATACATACTTACATACATAAATAAATTTCCTAGTTCTAAACCACTGCTCATTTTAACACATGACAAAGCTAAACGGAAGTCTCCAATAATAATCACTCTGGTACACTGATAGTATGATCTCAATTTTCATACAAATCCATACAAAGTTCATACAAATGCAATCTACAGTAAAGACAAAAACTGTAACAGAATTACATATTTCTTTAAGGTTACTGTGTTCAAAATCTAATTCTATCTACCAAAAATATATCAATGACTGTAAACCTAATGGCAAAATAATTAAATGAAGAGCCCATACTTAGTGGTCAATAAAAAAGGTGTCAATCTGAATTCCAGCTGGCTCAGTCAGAAGAACATGCAACTCTTGATCTGGGGGTCGTGAGTTCGAGTCCCACATTGGGTACAGAGATTATTAAAAAAAAATTAATAAACTAAAAAAAAAATTGGACAGATTACTTAACCTCTCCAAATTCAACTCCTTTATCCAGAAATAAGTATGTACATCACAGAACTAAAGACAAAGAAAAAAAAATATAAACAGCATACAATGGCAGCTAGCATTAATTTCATTACACACTTTTTTTTGACAATAAAGAGATGAAACTATTTAATTCTAGTAACAAATAAAGTGTGTAACTACTGGAGCTGACCCAAAATTACTGTTGGAATTTAACTGATGTGAACATTCCTAGGATATTATCAAACAATAACATAGATTAGATTTTCAATCATCCTAGTCAAGAGGGACAATTACTTCTGACACTGACAGTTTTTCACCTGAGCCTCCTCATTTTTAACATATTGGACATAGCTAGCTAGTAGCTATGTTCGTTCCTTTAAATTTTTCTTACAAAGTATACAAGCAATAGATTAAGGACCCTAATTTCATTTATATGTAAACTGCATCCATGATGCTTCATTTTTATTTTTGTAAAGAATCTAACTTAATCAAAAGGTAATAAAATATGCATGCACATATGTTAGCATTTGCACAGAAAAGCATGTAAGTATACAAGGTTTATTTTTAAAAGTAGGAAATGGGTAAGCAGAGAAATTTCTGAAGTGACACAATTCTGTTATGTTTGAATTTCTAACAATAAACAGGAATACAATAAATGTATTCCTTTTGTAATCATTAAAAAATCCTTAATATTTAAGTTACTTAACAAGTCCACAAAGGATAATCTATCATTGCTACTTAAAAAAAAATAAAAATGGGGTCCCTGCGTCGCTCAGTTGGTTGAGCATCCGACTTCGCTCAGGTCATGATCTCACAGTTCATAAGTCTGAGCCCCCACATCAGGCTCACTGCTATGGGCACGGAGCTGGATTTGGCTCCTATGTCCCCCTCTCTCTCTGCCCCTACCTAGCTCGTGCTGTCTCTCACAAAATAAATAAAATATAAAAAAACAAAATTAAATTAAAAAATAAAAATAATTTTTCATAAGTATTTTTCAGTGATCTTTATTTCCTCAGCCTACCATCCAATATAACAAGAAAAAAATTATCAAATCCTCATTTTTACAAGCAGCATTCATTAAAAAATAAACTTACAAATAGACATAATAGGATCTGTTTAAATAAATAATATATATTATTTAATTCAGGTTTATGGAGAGATGTTTCCTTCTTAACATGCTTAAGGCTCTCATGAAACCCCCCTGGGGGATGGGGGGGGGGAATCTCATACTAACAACACTTACTACTCCAGAACTTGCCACAAACCAATCTTTGGAGCATGTTTCTGCTCCAGATTGATGAATAGAGAAAATAATACCCTAAATGAAGAGAAAGAGAACACTGAAAGAGAAAACTAAAGCTGGTTCCCCTCCCTTTACCTTGCGCTATACCCCTCCTTCACATGCATCTTTTTTTTTTCCTCCATTAAATAAGCAGGTACCAGCTAAGGACTTTCAATTTTTTTATACTCCTATTCATTTTTTCGTCATAAAATAAATGTATCCAAAATCATGGGGAGAAGACTATGAAAAAAAAAGAGAGCCTCTAACAAAAAAAAATTTTTTTAAACAAGTGAAAATACATTGAAATCTGCAAACACACACCATTCAAAAAAAAAGTCTGCAATAGTTGGGTGGGTCTTTTCTTCTTTTCCGTCGTTTAGAATTAAGGCAATGATGTAACTAGAAAAATCACGCAAATATTAACTGAGACCTTTCTAGTAAAGAGTTATCGTTCATATTAGTGATAGGTAGGAAAAAAAAAAGGAGACTTTGAAAAAACAAAATAGAAATATTTGCTCAACTCAGCAAAAATGTTCTGGTATTTGGGAATGTGTTTGCTAACAGCAGCAAAATTTCAGAAAAAAACAAACATTGCCCCCAAAAAGTTGCTGAGACTCCTAAATAAACACTTACATTCATGAAAGTTTTAAACTATTTTAACACTGTTATTATCTTTTATCTTCACAAACAATCCTGTGAAGTAGGCAGAGCAGGCATTATCTCTGCATTATGGAAACTAAACTGAGCTCAGTTACTATTTAAAATGGGCCACTGTAAACATTATAAAGATAAGATAATGAGAGCTAGAATGGACTTTAACATTCCTTTTACAGTTAATTTTCCTCTGTTTTACAGATGAGAAAAAATAAAGCTCAGGGAAGTCAAGACGTCTCCGATGTTACAAAACGCTCAGTGACAGATTGAAGACTGGAATGCAGGTCTCCTAAGCCCTGGCCCACTACTGTACTTCGAGTACCACACCACAGTCAGATATAAAAGTAGACTGGAAAATGTTAAAAATCAACACGTAGGTAAGTAGCATTACCAGGTCTGGAAAAAGACATATTTTTCAACAAAAAACAGAATTTTTAAGGAATTAAGACAAAGAAATGTAAACATAAAACTACCTACCACCTTCATGTCTTTTCCTAAACTCCTCCTTCACCTGTTCTTTCCTTTTTTTTTTTTTTAAATGTTTATTTTGAGACAATGCACGCCCTCAAGCAGTGTAGGGGCACAGAGACGGCAAGAAAAAAACCCAAGCAAGCAGGCTCGTACTGCCAGCACAGAGCCCAAAGCTGGGCTTGAACTCAAAACCATGAGATCATGGCCTGAGTGGAAATTTAGAGTCAGACACTTAACCGACTGAGCTACCCAGGCGGCGACTCCTTCTGTCCTCACGTAAGGATGTGATTAGTCTACAAGTTCGTTAAAATTTCCATAACCTGTACATATTAAGATCTCAAAATTTTTTCAACTGATCGATTTTCTTTTAAAAAAAAAGTAAAACGGGCACCAATGGGTGGATCAGTTGGCTGAGGATCCAACACTTGACTTGGGCTCAGGTGATGATCCCAAGGTCTTGGGATCAAGCCCCATGTCGTGCTCCACGCTGGTCATGGAGCCTGGGATTCTCTCTCTCCCTCTGCCCCTCTCCCCAACTCGCGTTCTCTCTAATAAATAAAAATAATAAATAATAATAAATAAATAAAAAGGCATCTTCAATAACCACATTCCTGTAATAAGCATTAAAGTGTGTGTATATATATACTATATATACATATATATACATATATATACATATATAAATATAGATAATAGATTTTTTTAAGTAGGCTTCATGCCCAGCATGGAGCCCAATGCAAGGCCTGAACTCAGGAACCTGAGATCAAGACTGAGCTGAGATCAAGAGTCAGATGCTTCATCAACTGACCCACCCAGGCACCCCAGTATATTATTTTTTATTACAGTAACTTATGAAATTATTTTACTCAGGTCACTTTAAGTATTTTCACTGTGTATGCTCACTAAAATATTTCCATGTAGACTTCCAACTGAAACAGGAATCAGATCTGATAGACAATCTAATGCATGTACGCATTAATAAAAATGTGATAATTGATTGGTAGACATGTATTATGCAGTGGAAGGTTTTTCTGAGAACTGTAAGAGATTGGGATTAAAAAGATGTAGCTTATACAGTCATAAAAATGCAGACAGCATGAACCTTATAAACACATGGTGAACCAATCTTACTCACTTTTTTTGGCAAGATTTTTGAACAAATGTTTCAATCCCTAGCCAGCCAGGAAGATATGCCAGTCTTATAGACAACTCTATAGGCTAAAAGATGCAAAAGCTATCTGATGCATTTGTATGCAAAATTGCACAAGGAGAGCAAACCAAAAGCTATTATTAAAACTAGAGCAAGATTATACACACACTCATATGTTATATATGTCATATATGTTAAATGCGTATATATATTTTTTAACATGCCATATATGTTAAATATATACATTGTACATATGTGCACCAATATATATGCACATATATATATGTATTATTCATCCATTTCAACAAGACTTAATGGAAAACTCTGGACCAGGTAAGGCCCCAAGTACCAGTAATTCAAAAATGAGTTAACACCGTCCGTGCCCAGAGGGAATGTAAGGCAAGATAGACAAAATATTTCTCAATAAACTCTAAATATGCGTTAAGTGCTGAAATATAACAATAACTCAAATATTTGACAATTGGATGGAATAATCACGTTCAAATCATTTTAAATTTCAATAGCTCAGTAATATAAGAACCTGAAGCTTCTCAAAACAGGAAGTGAAAACAAGCTTTTAAGGCAGTGAACTGAAATAACAGGAGTTCAAACGCTTCAAGTTTGTTTTAATTTTGTGCAATTTATGAAGGTAGAATAGGTAAAGTTTGGTTGTGTTTATACCATAAAAATGTCTAAATGCATGCTTAAAAAGGTATTTTGCCCAAATACCCAAATCACTTTTGATGTTACTCTCACTTCCTTTTCTGAAAACCATCGTAACCATTTCCTTTAACCACAATACCACAGGTCTAGTAATTTTTAGTACCGTTTGCCTTGCTTGTTTTTTAAGACAAAGTTCATATAGGAACTAATTTGAAAGTTTGTTAAGGAGCATAATATCACAAGAAAAGTTCAAGTCAATACAACCTGTAAGTAGTACTATCTAAAATTAAGTTGTTTCCATCTACCATAAATGTATAACCAAAGCTCTTTGGTAAATGCAGAGGGCTTCTTTGTGATGACGCTGAGCTCCTGCCACAGAAGATGTAACAAACTGAATAGACATGTTGCAGTTGCCCTCTCCAGATTTTACTGAGTTTAGAGGCAAATCAATCCTTGCATTCAGGTGAGCAACAGGAACACAAGCCATCCTTATAAAAAATTTATCACTATTAAGCTAGCATAGTCTTCTCCTTTAGAATTACAACATCTATATCAAATTGTTGGAATAAATCAGTTTTAAAACTTGAACTCCATGATATGGATTTCAAAAAAATATTTCTTCACCAGCCCTAATTTACACACATTATAATTATATTGCTATGGTCAAGCTACAAGGAATGTTCATGATATAGTTAAAATGCCAACAAAAATAATTATGAAAACATGACATCAAATACACACTGCAAACTCAAAAAATGGTAGAGTGTGCCCAAAAATCTCTTTAATTTGCTCTTCACCACGTTCTTTGAAACTTACTAACCTTGCCTTAAAAGGAAAACGATTTTGGTCTGTTTTCTCTCAAGATAAATTAATACAATATTTGTCCTATCTTTACATCTATTTCTCTTAACTCCAACTCAGCCTTCCATTTCTTATTCTACTGAGGCCATTTAAAGACTTTCGATGGGCCTTTGAGTTACAACTACACAAATTTTCCTTACATGTTATAAACCAGCAGTAATAGCAACATATTTACAGTTCTAATTGTACCGACACCGAACTTTAAGAAATGGTGTTTCGGTGCTATTAGATAGACATGGTTGCAAAAACTAAGAGGAGGAGTAAAGAGGGATGGGAGAGAAGGTTGTTATTCCTGTTCTCGTGACTCACAGCCCAGAAGTATTTCAGAAGAAAATTGGTTCCACCCTCACTTTCCCCTCCTCTCTACCTTCAAAATGAAATAATTTCAAATTGTCAACATGCTCTCAAACGACTGTTATTTAGCAATCCAAAATAAAGTGGCAAGTAAGTGGAGGAGATGCGGGGTTCATCCCGATTAGCCATTCCCTTCCCACATCCACACACTTACACACCAAAAAACTGAGACAAAATTGCTACCACCTCCGACAGATTCCTAACATTCAACCTCAGTTATGAACACCCAAGTTTTCCTATCTCCTCCCCCCTCCCCCAATCTCACCCACCCTCTGCCCTCCCTTTCCTGTAGACCCCGCTCCGGGGGCGGGGGCGCCGAGGAGGGGGCGGCAGCGGCGCCCCGGGCCCCGCGCCGGCCCGGCCGGATCCCGCCGCTGGGAGCTGGGAAATGGCTTCTCTCTGCCTCCGGCCGGCCCACCCGCCACCGGGGGAGGCGCCGGGACTCCGCAATAGGCCGCGGCGCTTCTCGGCGACCCCGGGCCCGGCCTGACGCGGCACTGCCGTGATTTTTGCCTCGGGCGCCGCCCGCTGCCCCCACCCCCGGTTTTCCCCGGCCGTGCGTCCTTCCTCCGCCCGCCCGCTGCCCCCGCCGCGGTCTCGCCGGCCCGTGCGCACCTTTTTGATGTTGTAGAGGCGAGTCAGCATACCGACGCCCCGGTCGTTGAGGATGGTGAGCTTCTCCGCCAGCTTCTGCTGACTGGGCTGCAGCACGGAGCGCGACATGGTGGTGCTGGTGGTGGTGCCGCCGCCGGCCGCCTCGCACCCAGTCACCGGCCCGCGGCCTCCGCCGCAACCTCTGTCGGGCCTCCTCCCCCACCGCCCGCGACCTCCGTCTCAGGGGAGAGCGCCCATGACCCTTGCGCCCCAATCCCGCGCCGGTGACTGAGCGAGCCGCGGCAGACGCCTCGGGGGTCCCTTCCCCCGTAGGAGCCCGCGTCCCGGCAGCCTCCTGCCTTCCGCCCGCCGCCCTTCCGTCCCCACCCCCGGCGCTCTCCGCCCCAGCCCCCACCGAGCCGCCTTCCCCGGCTCCTCCACTAGGTGTGGCGGCGGCGGCGGTGTCTCCGGCGGCTGAGAACGAGGCCGCTTCCCGCAGCCCAGGACGAGCGCTCGGTCACCTGATCGGCCGCGCCGGCGCCCCCGCGAGGCCGGACGGGGAACTGCGCCCTGGGGGCCTTCGCCTGCCCCGCCCGCCTCGCCGCTGCCGCTGCCGCTTCGGACTGGGCTCCCGCCCCAGTCCCGGCCCCCCGCGCCCGCTGCGCTTGATCCCAGTGTGGGAGTCCTAACCTGAGATCAAGTGGAGTCGCATTTCCACGCTCGTCCCGCTTCGCCCCACACCCTTCTACAAGTTCCCAAAAGTTGCCTTTCTGCACCACCTGCCTAAAGAAATCAGCAGAAGTCCGGGGGGGTGGGGGGGGGAGGGGAGCGTTTCAGGCGACTTTCGTCTAAGAGTGGGCTGGAGGCTCCAAGCTCTTTTTCCTCCCACCGCTTGACAGACGCTTGTCGCTGAACACAGCAGATGTTGTGCTCCACGAGGCGGGCATCGCCTCTCCCATCCTCCCTATCCCATCCCTACCCCCCCTGCCTGAAGACAGTTTTTGAAAGGGGAGGTCGGAAGTGAGGGCAACTCAAGTTCCTGAGATAATCGGAATCCGGAATTTGTTGACTAGCAGCACCCATCCGGAGAAGACGCAAAATAGGCTCTGGCATGAGGGAGGCAAAAGATAAATGCTTGTTCAGTGAATGAAGGAACGCTCGCATTTTTTCCAGGCCTCCACCCTAAATCCCACCCCTTCTTGGAAACATTCTACTTTTCCATCTTTTTGTTTTTTCCTGATCGATTTCTTCCCGGCTACTTCTTCCAAGACTACTTCCTCTAGTCAAATGTATTAGACTTGGTTCCAAAAGTGAACGAATAAAGGACTTATGTAACTGACTGGCATGAGGCGTTCTAGCCAAGAGGATTCATACTGCTTTGATTATTTCTGGCCTTAATTTCTTTCAATGTGTTAATCTTTGTATTATATTCATTAATTTTTAGTGTTACGACACAATGTTCTGCCACCTTCAATAAAAAATATACTAAGAGTAAATAAGCTATCGTTAGATTGATCTAAATGCCTTATGAGAAGGAAATTGTGATGAACAGCTTTTAAAACATTTTTTAAAGCTAGCGAATGTACCATCCTACAGAAATATTTATTTTATTATCTTGACAAGAGAAAGGGAGTGGACTAAATGCATTTGAGTTAAGGGTCATTAAAGAAGTCCAACACCCACCAGAAAGTCTATCATACCTGACACTGCTTGAAATTCTACACATAGAAAGAATTTCATTACCTTTGAATGAAGGCTTTGTACCTAAAGTGTCCTTTATTTTCTTTTTTCTTTCTTTCTTTTTTTAATGTAAACACCTCAGAGATCACCTATTGAGCTATTATTACTCAGTTAAGTGTTGGGGGATTTACTTTCCAACGTGACAGTTAAACTTTCAGTTTAGAGGAGGCAAGCATCTGGAGCCTGCCACAGTGAGAGCAGACCTGGGAAATGCAAAACTGCAAAGGGGTTTGGGACAATTGGATAAGAAAACTGAAAGATGTTCAACGTTGAGGGAAAGATGTGCTCTTTTGGGGGACCACACACAAATTTAGCTAGATGCAGAACTACAGAGTGCACCAATGAAAGTTTGCATCATTTTCTAGTTTTTCAAAAGTGCTGCAAAAAAAGAACGAGAAAAATGGCACCATATTACAATTTGAACACAACTGCTACTCAAGAAAAACCACTATCATGTTTCTATATGAACTTGAACAGTTGTACCTACTTATAATTCAGAATACCTAATAGAGGGAGAACTCTGTAGATGTTAGTCTCATGATTCAATTTTTATTATAACTAATTTCTAGACATATTGACCCTAGAGTGAATGGAATATGCCTATTTGAGTGAAAGAGTTTATGTCTAAATGAGGTATTCATAATTCTTGCATTTTTTTCTATATTTTGCATCAAAAAGCATTTTGTTACTAAGATTCAACCCTTTCAGTGTTTGCCTGTATGTGTAAAAGTATACTGTCAGAGCTAGGGTAATTATATATTTTGCCACGTACATATGATTTTATGGCAATTATAGTAAGTATATCATTTTATATTTTCATTCATTTCTTCAGTCTTTGAAAATATCTTATACCATGCTAATCAGCCTGTAAAGGTATTATGAAAATTGTGCCTGTTGTGGTTTTTTCCTACCATAGCTTTCTGGAAAAGCATAAAATTTTAAAAATGATTAGTGAGCTAAGTTTCAAAAGCATTATTGAAGATTTTATTTCCCTCATCATATACAGCAGTCTTCACAGTTATTTTTGGTACTAAAGATTTCCAAACACTTTCCTTCAGTTAAGAGATTTCTACTGTTTTGTCCCTAGAACATATTCAGGGATCATTAAAATTATTATAAGCCTTCAGAGAGATAGATGTAGAGAGTAGGTAATAGCTTCAAATTTACAGTGATCTTAGAAAATTAACTAGTAAAATTAACTAGTGGAGACCAATATGCCTAAAATGTGAATTTTATTGTATGTAAATTATCTCAATAAATCTGATTCTTAAAAAATAAGAATTTTGGAAAATAATTTTTTGAGGTAAGTATAATGATTCTCACTGGAAAATATTTAAATTGGATAAGGAGGAGTGAAGTTGGCTTCATAGAAGAATTTATAATAGAATTACAATTTATGACTCCCAAATATATTTTATAATGATTCAAGTATAAAATTGTACTCACAAAATTTCAGAAACTATGGCACACAACTTTTATATAGGGTTTACATAAAAACATTCAATCATTTACAGTGACAATTGTGGATGGGTTTAAAGAGTATTATTCAGTTCTTTGTAATATATTAAATCAAATATTTAAAATGTGCAGAGTACTGTTGTTCTAGAAGGGGATATGAAACTGTTATAAGATGTAGATTTTGATCTTGAAGTCACATCCTGGTGGAATAGAAATATGCATAAGGAGATACAATGAGGCAGCCTGAGATATAAGACCACAGGAGAAGACTTAGCACAATTTCAACCGGAAACGTCTAAGAGCCCTTTTCAGAATACGGGTAGCTTACATTTTAACTTTGAATGAGAGCAAAGTCTTGGACTTTTAAACCTGTAGAAAATGATATTCAACAAAGTTTAACTTTAGTAAATGCAAAATAGCGGGAAAGTGCAGGAAAATAAAAAGAATGTTCATTGCATACACAAAAGACACAATGGGAAATATAGGTAGAAAAATGGAACAGAAAATATATAGCCTTATGAATGGTAAGAAAGGGGAAAAAATTCAATGAAGAAAGATAGAAAAAATGGGATAAAAATGGTGACTTTTGGAGATTTGAGGATAATAAAGATAATTTGAAACAGTTGCTGACTGTGACAAGTATTACCGATTAGCCTTCAATATGTATGGTCTCTTTCTCCCCTAGAAATAAAATAAAGACTACATTTCCCAGCGTCTCTTGCAGCCCACTGTGGCCATATGACTGATATTCTGGCCAATAGGATATAAGCTTTCAAGAAGCTTCCTTAAGAGACTGCTGCAGCTTTCCTTTTGCCAGTTCTTCCCCACTTTCTTCATTCGGCCACATGAAAGAAGGATGCTATGACTGCTATCTTGGACAATAAGGACAATGGCCACGTACGAAGGATGGCAAAAATAGAAATAGAAGGTGTACGTGAGCTTTTTAGAGCAGAACTGCCATACCAAACCTTGCCTATCCTAATCTGGATTTTGTGTGAAAGAGAAACTTTTATTTAAGCTTCTTTTGTTTACTGTTGCTTATTTTAGCCAAACCTGACACTAAATATTAACAATTTTTGTGGCCAACATGATAATATCTCTACTAGGAATCAAATAAGGGATAGAAATTAAATTTAACATTCAAGTGTTTTTGCACTATGTGTTAGGTGCTACTATTTGAGTTACATTTCCTCATCTATTTGTCTCAACGATCCTTTGAGATATTATCCTCTTCATTTTATAAGTGAGGAAACTGGAATGCAGATAGGTTTTTTTTAAATTGCCATAGAAAGTGTTAAAGCTGGTATTGGATCCTTTTCAGTCTGACCAAAGTTCGTGCATACTCTTAGTTACTGTGATGTCACTGCAGATCAGTTGGATGACATAAATTTGTCATGTAACCCACTAAACATGATTCTACAGTTTCTTCTAAAGTCCTTTAACTGTGCTCAAGCCTTTATAAATAATCCCCTCATTAAAATTTCTTCAGATAACAGCTAGGCTGTCATATTTTCCCCTGACTAATAGATGAGTTTTTCTAGTAGCTTTCTTTAGCTTTGTTTTCTCCAGAATATAGGATGAAAATTATTTCATTATTGCTTTTTCCTAATCATGAGGAAGATTTAAACTTTTTTAAATCACTTAGGCAAGCCAGATTTCTGGTGTTTCCAGAAAAATCTTAAGGCAAGAAGAGAGAAAAATTGATGAAAGGTATCTTTTTGAGTTCTTGGGATAAAGCCTTTTAAGTAGGATGTTTCTTGTCAAAGGTACTGTTCCACTTATTCTTAAAGACAAAAACATCATTCTTTTTCCCATCAGACTTCAGAAATATATAACGAAATTTCTCACAACCTGAGAATCATGCAGCTGATATATATTAGTTTTACCTGTCCTCCCTCCCACTGTTTGGGAAACTGCTACATTCTGACAGAATTGAGTGCAGAGAGAGAAATGTGAGTCAGGCAATGGGAAGGGTCAGGCACATATAAGATAGAAATTAATGGTATTTTTCAAGGAATTATCATTTTTAAAAATTGGTGTTTGTTTGTGGTAAGCTCCGTGCCCACCACAGAGCCCAACACGGAGCTCATACTCATGACCCTGAGATCAAGAGTTGGATGCTCAACCAACTAAGCCATCCAGGCACCCACAAAAATTGTTTTAAAGACTAAATATAGGGGTACCTGGGTGGT
Organism: Acinonyx jubatus; assembly: GCF_027475565.1. NCBI lineage: Eukaryota > Metazoa > Chordata > Mammalia > Carnivora > Felidae > Acinonyx > Acinonyx jubatus. The sequence continues at coordinate 167,986,922 of NC_069381.1, forward strand.
TCAGTCACCCCCAGTTTAGCATCTGACTTTTGATATCTGCTCAGGTCGTGATCTTGTGGTTGTGAGATCAAGCCCCCCATAGGGATCTATATTCAGTATGGAGCCTACTTGGGATTCTCTATCTCTCTCTCTCTATGCCCCTCTTCCTCTCATTCTCTCTCTCTCTCTCTCTCTCTCTGAAAATAAATGTTTACAAAAAAAAAGAAAAAAAAAAAGACTACATGTAGCCAGACTATAATGTAATCAGAGAAACCAACTTTGAGTGAAGTATGAAAAAAGGACAACAGAAGATTTCACTGTTGTTTAACAATGGTCACAGAGAGGGTAGACAATAACATATATGCTACATCAATACTTCAAGTTCTGTTCCTTTCCATCCAAAGACAACCAGGTATGATAATTTACTCCACTAAAAATTAAGAAAGAAAATAGGGAAAAGTTGGAGCAACAGTATCCCAGTACCTGTAGTAAATGAAGTAAGGAGGTAAGACTTAGCCAGAGATCGCAACTTGGTATTGCAAAGGAGTAATGAAGACAGGCTTAAATGAAACATAAGATGTCTCCGTAGTTAGCAGAAGAGATGCCAGAAATAGAACTGATCCGAAAAGTTCAAAAAGAAAATGATGAAAAATTAATTACGGTCTTGATCTTGACCATTCACATCAAATTAGATTCATCTTCTAGCCTGCCAAATCTTTGATAATGCACTTCACTATGTTTATTTGCTTCTGCTGTGCAAAACTAAAGATATATTTATCTTTCTTATTAAAGTCACCCAAAGAATTTCAGTTTTCCCTGTAGAAAAATTCCAATGTATAATGAAGTTTTTAGTTTATGATTGGTTTTAATTCTTCTTGGTTATTTTCATAGTACAAAGGATTTGTGAGTTTTTTAGTTTTGTTTTAGAAATTTGTTGGGCTTAGATGAAAAAAGAATGAAATCTTGCCGTTTGCAACAACGTGGATGGAACTGGAGGGTATTATGCTAAGCGAAATAAGTCAGTCAGAGAAAGACAGATCTATGATTTCACTCATGTGGAATTTGAGAAACTCAACAGATGAACATAGGGGAAGGGAAGGAAAAATAAGATAAAAACAGAGAGGGAGGAAAGCCATAAAAGACTCTTAAATACAGAGAACAAACTGAGGGTTGATGGGTGTGGGGGGATGGGGTGTGGGTTAAATAGGTGACAGGCATTAGGGAGGACACTTTTCAGGATAAGCATTGGGTTCATATGTAAGAGATGAATCACTGGGTTCTACTCCTGAAGGCAAGACTACACTGTATGTTAACTAACTTGAGAATAAAAAAACAAAAATGAAATTTATGCTTAGATTTACACTTAAATAGTGGATGATGAAATACAAATCAGTGTAAACAAATATTGGTGAATCTTTTTATTTTGATGTTACGTCTTCTTTAAATATTAGAATGCATGGAAAATTGGCGAAGTCAATGATAGAACAAAACTTGAGTTAGAATACAGAATAAGCCTATGATGATACTGAAGTTCCAGCTGAACACATAAGACCCATTTACATTTTTACATTTAGTCTACCCCAAAAGTAAACAGTCTTTCAAAAATTTGGAATGATATTGAGAATACTGAACTAGACATCCAAGGAATGGCCTAGACTGTAGATACAAATTTGGGATCATCAGAATATGGATGTTATTTGACGCCACAGGAGTAGATGAGATCATTTTTGGAGTATTTTAAAAAGGAAAATAAAGCCTAGTCCAAAGCCCTTAGGAACTCCAACTTTTAAGAATCAAGAACCTGAGGTGCCTGGCTGACTCAGTTGGTGGAGTATGCGACTCTTGATCTCGGAGTTGTGAGTCAGAGCCCCACATTGGGTGTAGAGATTACTTAAAAAAATAAAATAAAATAAAATAAAATAAAATAAAATAAAATAAAGAGCCAGCAAACTGAGACTGAATAGAATTGTCAAAGGGGCCAGAGACTGGGCAGTAGCTGGAGGGATTAAGGGGGGGGTGGGGTGGGGGAGGGAGGAGGTTGTTTATTTTCAGTGGTAATACCAAACTATCCTGTAGAAAGAGATAGATTTATAACTCAGTACAGAGAGCTAGGATAATCAAAAGAGCAGAAGCTTTGACAGTACAGGAAGGAAAGTGATGAACGGGAAGCAGATAATATAGAGCCAGATTGATTTTTGATTCGGGGTTGTAGGGAGAGATAAGATAATGATATTAGCTGGCTACCTGCAATGTGTCATGTTCTGTTCCAAGTGCTTTTCGTGTATTAATGTGTTTCATATTCATAACAAACTCTTGAAGCAGGTACATTTTGTTTTTCCTATTAAAGAAGAAAGGAAGTTATGTCTATGGTCACAACTGGTAAGGGGCAGAGCTTAGGCTATTAACTACTTGATGTGTACACTGATGCAGATCAGTAGAATTACTTTGGTGAAGATAAGAAAGTTTTCTCATGTCTTCTATTTTCTCAGTGAAGTAGAAATACGTCTTTAGCTTAAATGGAATGTCATGTGTCAGAAAATGTTAAACGTTCATTTCAGTTTAGAGTTATGCATTTAAATGGTTAGCAGAAAAAAGCCTTAGCTCTGGGGTCAGACTGAGAGTTGGAATCCTTCCTTTGCCACTTACAGCAGTGTGACATTGAACATATGACTAAAGCTCTCAAAATCCCAAATTTTCACCTTAAATGGGTATAATTTTACATCCCTCACTAGATTATTGTGAGGTATGCATGAGATAAGTTTTAGGACTGTACCTTATACAATTCAATGAGAATAAATGCTGTTTGTCATTACCATTATTATTATTATTATTATTATTATTATTATTGCCCCAGTCTGCCCAGTTATGTAATCTTCTATATTGGTAATGACATAAAACAGACGGAAGGTTGTGGATTTTTCTTTTTTTAGGTGAATGCAAAGGAAAGAGAGAGTAGTAAAGGAGCTGAGAGAAGTAGTTGGGGAATAATATAGCTAACTCACTGTTTTAGCATTCAACCAAAAAATATATATATTAAAAGCCTACCTAATTGTATTAACACTGCTTTGCTTGACAAATTTCTATTTCAAAGTAATAATTTCTGAAAATCATATTTTCATTATTTCATGTTAGACACACACCATAATCATTAAGCTTCTAAGTGTTGATTATGTGCAAATGTTAAATTTGTTCTTATTATAAAATATACATTATGCTAAAATATTATAAACTCATTATAAGATGATTTTTCTCCATTAAAATATCACTGACGTCTAAGTGTTTACAATAAGTCAGGTGTTCACTGATGCTTAAATTCAACTTTGTATTCCTACTTAAATTCACATCCACTGTTACTTAACCATACAAACTAAGCTGCCACTGTCAAATCTATTTTTTTTTCCTGCTTTTAAACTATGAATATACAATTGCTCCACCTGGATTGTTTGCATGTTAAAGTTTTACCATTTCTTCATTTCTTCTATTGTTTCTTTTTTTTATTTATTTAATTTTGAGAGATAGAGAGAAGGCTTAAGTGGGAGAGGGGCAGAGAGAGAGGGAGAGAGAATGAATCCCAAGCAGGCTCCACACTGTCAGCACAGAGCTTGATGGGGGCACTCCATGCAGGGCTCCATGTGGGGCTCAAACACATGAATGGTGAATCATGTCTTGAGCTTAACCAACTGAGCCACCCAGGCACACTATCATTTCTTCTGTTGTTTCTAATTACTTCAACTAATTGCTGTTTCTATTATAAAACATTAGAATCAGAATTAACTCAAAATTTTCACACTTTTTGTATTTTTCCCATTTCTAATGGTCTTTGTGCCATATTTGAAATGATAGGATAAACAATTCACTTTCAGTTTATAAAGAAAGGAAAACCACTTGTCCGAACTAGTTCCAAATTATCACTTATATAGTAGAGTCTGCATTTAAAATATTAGGAGCATGTTAAAGCAAACTTCAGCGTATGCGTATATATGCATAAATACTTTCTTGTGTTAGATTTTAATTATAGAATAGTTTGACTTGAACAGTAAACATTTGTAAATTGATTTAAGTAGAAAATAGTTACATTATCCAATAGATTAGCTTTAAATCAGAGAGAGAGAGACAGATATGAGTGGGGTAGAGGCAGATAGGGAGACAGAATCCAAAGCAGGCTCTAGGCTCTGAGTTGTCAGCACAGAGCCTGACTGACGGTGGTGGGGGGTTGGGGGGGTAGGGGTGGGGGGCTCGAACTCACAAACTGCAAGATCATGACCTGAGCCAAAATCAGATGCTCAACTGACTGAGCCACCCAGGCACCCCTCTCACTCTTGTGTTTTAAGAGAGGATGAGGTAAACTTAAAGCCCAAGGATTGAATCAAAAGAAAGGAATGAAGTAAACAACTCATTTTTACTCATGTTCTCCAAGGAGTCGAAGCAGAAACAAAACAGAGCTGCAATATTTTTTTTCTTTTAATATGTTCTTGTTTATAGGCCAAATTAATTTTTGGCTCTAATTTAGGTTCCTAATTAACCTTGGATCCTGGACCTCAATATAAATTTAATGAAGCTATGTATCCTATCCATAAGAATATACAAAATTTTAGTGCAATTTTAAAGAGTTCATGGTCTCATTAAAGCCTCTGTGGGAGGCTTTCATAGACCCAAGTTTCATAGACCCAAGATTCAGAAGCATTCTGGATTGTAGTGAGTCCACCAGAAAAGGCACAATAGCAGCAATTTTATACCCAAGCAATCATGTGCTAAGTGTCCAGGTTTAACCTGACATAAGTGTTAAAAAAAAAAAAACAAAAACCAAAAACCTTAAAAAACAAAAGCAAAAATTTTGTACCCCATTGTCCAGAGACGTAAAAAGTATTTTTTCTGATCAGTTCAGTGTGTTACAACCAACTCCTTGGTAATCTTTCCACAGATGTGTTAGGGTAGCCTTTGTAATCAACATTTTACCAGGACTCAATATCAACTGTAGATGGATGACTCAAGTTCTCTCTTCATCTGCCTCCTCTGGTTGTGAGAACTTTGGCACCTCCAACAGAAGGTGGGAAGGAGAACTGAAAGCAGGAAACTGAAGTTGTTTTGTTTTCCTTTCAGTTGAATACCTTGACTAAACAGTTTACTGCAAGGAAAAGGTGGAAACTGCTGTTTTAGCTCTAAGTCTTTTGAATTGTATGCAAGTTATCATTTGCCTACATATCCCTTTCTCCTATTGTTATAAGTAACACAGGGTTTGCTGCCTCCTTAATGAAACGTGCAGTGCTTTAAAGAGATCCTGTGGCTTCTGCACATTACATAAGCCATAGTTAGTTTGCCTCAGAATGATTGCAGAAAAATTGTAAATTTAGTCTCAGAAACCTGCTGCTTAAAGCAGACTCAGCCAGCTTTTTAGTTTTCAAAGCTGCTCTGTATAAAGCAGCACATTTGGAAATCTGTTGCTGATATACCCTATTCATACTCTATTCATAAGAAGTAAAACTTGGGACACCTGGGTGGCTCAGTCGGTTAAGCGTCCGACCTAGCCTCAGGTCATGATCTCACTGTTCATGAGTTCGAGCCCTGCATTGGGCTCTGTGCTGACAGCTCAGGGCCTGGAGCCTGCTTCAGATTATGTGTCTCCCTCTCTCTCTCTGCTCCTCCCCCACTCATGCTCTGTCCCTCTCTCTCTCCTTCAAAAATAAATAAAAATATTTTTAAAAAATTTTTTAAAAAGGAAGTAAAACTTAACTTGAAAGGGACATGGCATACATGAAAGAATCACAAAAATGGAAGGAGCAATGAATTCTAAGAAAATCCAGTATTGCTTAGGTTTTCAAATACTGGGACATTACAATATCTTTGAATGTTGATAATATACTCTTATTAGCGAAATAACCCCTCTCTTGACTTCTATGCCAGGTGACAAATTCCCAGTCTACCAGCTTAAATTGGCACTATGTTTCACACTGCTATTGCTTTTCTGGGGAAGCAATGTAAATACAAAATAAATACAACCCCCACCACTACCACCATCATTTAACGTTAAACAGCAGTTTGACACAAAGCAATGGACTTGACTACAATGACCAGAGTTAGGTAAGCTGCCTCAAATTCTTTGAGGCAAAGAATATAACCAAATACTAGGATTAAGGGATTTTTTTCCTCCCCTCCATGGGAAACAGATTAGTTTAATTCATGTGAAAGATTTATTTTTCTTTTATGTATCTTTTATTTCTAGAGGTATTTCAAAAGGTATCTATTCAAAGGGAAGGTTTTTCTAAATTTTAATTTTTTATAACAAATTGTTTTAAACATAAAAAGAATAGAGGGGCACCTGAGTCTGTTGAGCATCCAACTTTTTTAAAAAAGAGTAGAGTATAATAACCTCCTATATGCTCATTACCCAAGTTTGACGCTTAATATTTTCCCAAACTCGAACGCAAAGGATTTTGATTTGTCTATAATCAAAACCAGAATTTTTTAATTTATCCTATAAATAATACATGATTATAATACAAATAATAAAAAAACTAGAAACTCTTGAAAGAGATCAGTTTGAATTACTTTTTAAAAGACAACTTTTTAGGGGCACCTGGCTGGCTCAGTTGGTGGAGTATGCAACTCTTGATCTCAGGATTATGTGTCAAGCCCCATGTCGGGTATAAAGATTACTTAAAAATAAAATCTTACAAAAAAAAAGACAACTAATTATTGTTGACTCAGGATGGGCCTGGAGTTATAAACAGCATTCTTAAAATGGGGCTAGTTTTATTTTCACATTTTTTAATGATAATGTTTAACCAGATATTTAAAAAATGAGTCTGTAAGGACAAACATCAAAGTGGCGTGCCTAGCAACAGCCAAACCAAGTAGTAAAACTTACTAAGATCAGTTAAATACATATCTGTCTATCAAACTGAAGCTAAGCTCACAGCAAGTGATGCCACAGCTGTCTGAGTGGGGCCTCCTAATCTTGGCTTGATCAGAGAAGCAAATAAAGAATGCACCAAAGTACATTCATTATGCTGAGTCACTGGGTTGAAAGAGAGAAAGATAAACCACTTACTGAACAATGACATATTTTTCTTTTAGGTGATTCACAAGTCCTTGAGGACCGGCAGGCATAAAGCCACTAGGCTTTGTGTTACCTGTCCAGTCTACAATAATACTCACCAGTATTTGTTCTGTGTATTTTGATCTCAGGCAACTTTGATTATGAGAATTTGCTTATGTAAAAAGCTCTCTGGCTGGTACATAGGTGCAAGTAAAAAAAAATTTTTTTTCTTAATCAGATAATATTCAGAATCCTAGTGAAGTATTTTATTAACCAAAACCTTTTTAGATTAGTATTAAACATTTGCTAGATATTTACACTAATTGACAAGAAAATTACAAAATCATTCTGATTGACTCAGTTCATTTGTTTATTTAAAAAAATTTTTAATGTTTATTTATTTTTGAGAGAGAGAGACAGAGAGAGACAGAGCATGAGTGGGGGAGGGGCAGAGAGAGACGGAGACACAGAATCCGAAGCAGGCTCCAGGCTCTCAGCTGTCAGCACAGAGCCCGATGCAGGGCTCGAACCCACGAGCTGTGAGATGATGACCTGAGCCCAAGTCAGACATGCAACAAACTGACCCGTGACCGACTCAATTTAATAGTTTCTCCATGTTTCATTTCCAAAATAATCTTGGAATACCACTTTTCCTGGCCATATTGGCTGTAGCTTCGGGAAATTTTACTTATTATATTGACAAGCTTGATAAATACATCATTTATTTTTTGTTTAGTAAATTTTAAGTTAAGCCTAAGATTCATTATAAGAAAAAGAGCTACAATAAAATGGAGAAATATTAATCTTTATAATTTTGTGTTTTTCATGATATCAAATGCCTTTTCCTCTCTATGACACAAAAAATCCAAACTGCATTTTCTTCATGAATTTACAACATGGGAAAAAATGAGGTCTCCAAAATTTAGAGCAGCAAGACTTCATACTTTGGAAAAAGAGAAAAATTAAGTTTAAAAATAAGCTGCTTTTGAGGTGCCTGGGTGGCCCAGTTGTTAAGCATCTGACTTCAACTCAGGTCATGATCTCACTGTTCATGAGTTCAAGCACCATATCGGGTGAGCTGGAGCCCTGCTTCAGGTGAGCCCTGCTTCTCTCTCTCTTTCTCTCTCTCCCTCTGCCCTCCTGGGATTCTCTCTCTCTGCCTCTTGCTCACTTGTGCCCTGCCCCCCCCACCTCAAAAAAGCTGCTTTTGTAGTGAAAAGAGCACTTTTATACAGTGCTGTAATCTTTTTGGAGATCAATTTGGACATATGTGTAAAATACATTAAAAAAAATCCATGACTCCTAAATACAGATCTATGTACCCATAAACTGAATATTTGAACCCTGGAAATAATCCTTAAGAAAAAAAACTCAAAAATAATTTTGTGTATAAGGATGCTATTTATAATAACATACATTAGATACAATCTAAATTCTTATAGTTACAGGAATTCTAGCATATCCATACCAAAAAATTTTTAAGCAATTCCACGTCAATGAAAGAAAACAAGGATATCCAGGTATTACTAAAACCTGTTATATATCTGCTGCTAGTTGAGGCTTTTGATAGAAGTTCTTGGTCCTCTGTTAGCTTTTGAGAACTAAAAGGTAGTATTTGTTGGTAAAGTAGTCCACATAATAAAAGCAAGTAGATCACCAACTTGATGTGATATGAGTAACACTTTAAGCTCTTGATAAACTATTATAATATCACTTACCTTCAGTTCAGATTCTTAGAAGGGAGAGAGTCGGGTGAAATACTAAACTATCTCTCAGGCCCGTTTAAAAGTACTAGGGTCATAACGCAAGATTTAGTAATTCACATAAATAGGCCTTCAGAGAGGGATACCTGGAACTTTAGTCATCTGAAAAAGGGTCAAGGCAAGCACTGCCTTTTCAAGTCACTTGGCCTGTGGACAATGACTAATATGAGGTACAAAATCCACTAACCTCTGGGAACCAAAACAAAGTTTCCACTTGGGGTTCTTTGTATTCTCTGTCCACTAACAAAGCCAAATGCCAAAATCAATCCTTTCATGGACTGAAGAGGTCATTGGGCAAACTATGTGTTTTGTAGGCGTTCTGTGGTACTGCCCTACCTTTTTAAAAGCCCCCAATATTCTTGAGGTGAGACAAAAAATGTAAGGACACTGACTGCAACGCTGCTTTTAAAATATACTTGTATCCAAAAGAGATCCTCTTTCTCCTCATCCTCGCCAACATCTGTTGTTACCTGAGTTGTTAATGTTAGTCATTCTGACAGGTGTGAGGTGGTATCTCATTGTGGTTTTGACTTGTATTTCCCTAATGATGAGTGATGTTGAGCATTTTTTCATGGGTCAGTTGGCCATCTGGATGTTTTCTTTGGAGAAGTGTCTATTCATGTCTTTTTGCCCATTTCTTCACTGGATTATTTGTTTTTTTGGGTGTTGAGTTTGGTAAGTTATTTATAGATTTTGGATACTAACCTTTATCTGATATGCCATTTGCAAATATCTTCTCCCATTCTGTCGGTTGACTTGTAGTTTTGCTGATTGTTTCTTTCACTGTGCAGAAGCTTTTTATCTTGATGAGTTCATTTTTGCTTTTGTTTCCCCTGCCTCTGGAGATGTGATGAGTAAGAAGTTGCTGCAGCTGAGGTCCAAGAAGTTTTTGCCTGCTTTCTCCTTGAGGATTTTGATGGCTTCCTGTCTTACATTTAGGTCTTTCTACAATTTCGAGTTTATTTTTGTGTATGGTGTAAGAAAGTGGTACAGGTTCATTTTTCTGCATGCCGCTGTCCAGTTTTCCCAGCATCATTTGCTGAAGAGATGGTCTATACTCTATTGGATATTCTTTCCTGCTTTGTGAAAGATTAGTGTCCATATGCTTCTGGGTTCATTTCTGGGCTCTCTATTCTGTTCCATTGATCTGAGTGTCTGTTTTTTGTACCAGTACCATTCTGTCTTGATGATTACAGCTTTTTAAAAAAATTTTTCTTTAATGTTTATTTATTTCTGAGAGAGAGAGACAGAGTGTGAGCGGGGGAGGGGCAGGGTGAGATGGAGACACAGAATCCGAAGCAGGGTCCAGGCTCTAAGCTGTCAGCACAGAGCCCAATGCGGGGCTTGAACCCACAAACCGTGAGATCATGACCTGAGCCAAAGTCGGACACTTAACCGACTAAGCCACCCAGGCACCCTGATGATTACAGCTTTGTAATACATCTTGAAGTTTGGGAGTATGATGCTTCCAGCTTTGGTTGTCCTTTTCAAGATTGCTTTGGCTATTCAGGATCTTTTCTGGTTCCATACAAATTTTAGGATTGTTTGTTCTAGCTCTGTGAAGAATGCTGGTGTTATTTTGATAGGAATTGCATTGAATATGCAGATTGCTTTGGGTAGTATCAACATTTTAACAGTGTTTGTTCTTCTAATCCAGGAGCATGGAATGTTTTTCCATTTTTTGTGTGTGTCTTCTTCAATTTATTTCATAAGCTTTCTATGGCAATGTTTATAGCAGCCCTATCAACAATATCCAAAGTATGAAAAGAGCCCAAATATCCATCAATGAATGAGTGGATAAAGAAGACATGGAATATATATATACAAGGGAGTATTACTTGGCAATCACAAGGAATGAAATCTTGCCATTTGCAACTACATGGATGGAACTGGAGGGTATTATGCTAAGTGAAATTAGTCAGTCAGAGAAAGACAAATATTATATGACTTCATTAATATGAGGAATTTAAAATACAAACAGATGAACACAAGGGAAGGGAAGCAAAAATAATATAAAAACAGAGAGGGGAACAAAACATAAAAGACTAGTAAATACAGAGAACAAACGGAGGGTTGCTGGAGGGGTTGAGGGAGGAGGGATGGTCTAAATGGGTAAGGGGCATTAAGGACTCTACTCCTGAAATCATTGTTGCACCATATGTTAACTAACTTGGATATAAACAATAAATAAATTGAAAAAAAAAATACTTGTATCCAAAAGGTGTACACAAATTCTCCAGTCCCTCTTTTCCTTCATTAGCATGGATTAGGTCACTAGGCAGCCTACCAAGAGTGGAGACCTAAGAAGAGTTAGTATGTTTGGGAGTGAGTCTGGGATTGGCAAGAATAACAGTGATTATCTTGGTGGTCTGGTCAGGATGTGCTTGGCCCAGATAAGAGAAAAAAGAGTTTTCCCCATTACTGAAGAAAGCAGAAAAGGAGGACTTGTTAGCATGCAGGTGAACTCTGAGAGAAGATGTGATACTCCAAAGGAAGGAAGTAATTTAAAAGGAGTTCTAAAGGAGTTGGGCCCAAAGTAAGGATTACTCTCAAAGGAAAATGTGGTGTTACAATTCTGCCACAGTCTGCTCTGAATGAAAGTTTAGGGAACCTGCATCTTTCTGATCCTTACAAATCTAGGAGCATAGAGAATGTAAGGCCCTGGAGGTCGTTGGAAGAGTAGTAGAAAAACTAAAGTCCAAGGAATCAGCCTTCCATTTTCCTGGAACTAAAAAGGGTTGGGTAGAATCTGTCCTGCTTTTTACTATTCCTCCGTTGATGTATGTTCTGACCCAGCCCATCTGAGGGTCACAGAGACTTTCCCAATCCCTTGGAGGACTCAGATATTGAAATTCCAACAGAGGAAATGTGGAGAAGAAATATGTGCAAAATGAGCATCCTTAAACCACAGGCAGGATTTTCTCCAATGAAAGAATTCCATTCAACTAGTCCTCATTTTGTTGTGAGTTCAAGCCCCATGTTGGGCATGGAAACTACTTAAAAAAAAAAAAGTATAAAAAGGTGCATTGCAGATAAAGAAAACTCTTCAGAAAAAAAACTTAACTCTCCTTTATTTAACCTAGTAAGGAGAAAAAAATTGTCTGACTTAGGTTTCAATTGTTTTTATTTTCCAAGCTTATGTTCTTATAATGCTTCAAGCTGAGTAGAGAAATCATAAAATCATAAAATCTTAGAGCTAAAAGAGATCTGGAAGATCATTTCTTCTGTTTATTTTATAGCCAAGAAATCTCAAAAAGGAAAATGGCTAAAATGTAGGAAGCCAAAAAGTTTCAGGAGAAGCAATAAATACAGATAATCCATAAAATGAAAATGAGACCAAACAAAATCTTGGGTTTATTATAAAAATTATTATTGCACTTAACCATAGTTTCTCCACAGATTTGGATATATATTTGTTGTCTCTATTTTTGTTGGTTAAGGAATGGATCAAAATTTTTCAAAATTATTGTTTGCTGCTACAATGGAAATCTACAAAAACGGGTAATAGACTATTTTGGGATCATTGTTCAGAAGCACATTTATCTTAGAAATGGTTACCATGGAGATGAGCACACGTCGTATGACTCTACAGCTTGTGAGTTAGAAGTCATCTATGCTACTAAGACATAAATAGCCATATATACACATACACGCACATAAGCCCATCCACACACGCACAGTGAAGTTATATTGTTCCTCTCCTTTCGTAAAATAATAATAAAACTCCATTCAATGCTGGTCTTTGATGGCGGAAGGACTGGCAAAACTCTACACCTTTTAAAATGTAATATTATACAATGACATAAAAATCACTTTTTAAAAACATTGTAAAAGTAATCTGAATCAAGCTTAAAACATACTTAACATGTAAAATAAACGATGAGAACATACTTCTTAGACATCATTCCTCTTAAAGTAGAAATATAAAAATAAGAAAGTAAAATGAAATGCCTGGTTGGCTCAGTCTGTAGAGCATATAACACTTGACCATGGGGTCATGAGTTCAAGTCCCATGCTGGACATAGAGCTTACTTAAAAACGTAAATAAAATACATTTTAAAAAATAAGAAAGTAAAAAAAAGCCCAGAGTAGATTACAAAAAAGTTATTGAGTTATTTTCCCAAGGAATTCAATAATATTAATACTAATATATTATTAATATTGATAGCAATTAGCTATTAATAATAGTTTTAATAATATTAGGGCCTAGTTATCAGGCTAGCCTTTCTCTCCCTGCCTCTCTCTAGCTAGAAAATTTCTTTTTTATTTATTTCCTTTTCTTTTTTTTTTTTTTTTGCTTTTTCTTTTCCTTCAATAAATACAATTTTAAAGCTGCTTAAATTTCAAAGACACTGGCCAATTTCAGAGCATCACAAAGGTATATATTCTGATTAAAGTTAATTTGCTTTTATTTATTTTACTTATTTGTTTACTTTTCAGTAATGGACATTTTCAAATTTTCAAGCAACAGGAGAAAGAATAGCAAAATTAACACCCCCTCCCATGTACCCATCACCCAGCTTTGTTACTTATCAACATATAACTAATTCTGTTTGATTTATAACCTCCTTCCTCCATCATTTTAAATCAAATGTAAAACATCATGGTAAAGACTTTTTAAAATAATTACACTATCCAATTAGAAAACTTTTCCTCCACAGTTTGAATTTTTTATACTTTTCGTAGAAAAGTACTTCAACATTTCATTGTGTATAGGGTACAATAGCAGGTACTAAATTCAGTAGTATAAGAATGTCCAGAACTAGAATAATAATACTTCCTTGAACATTCACCACTTAATACACTGATGACTTACTTATGTAAAGAGATATCTTTTCTTAAGCAGTATAATTTTTTTAGACTAATGCATGTGTTTAAAAGTATATTTAAAGAAAGCCATGCACCTTGATTTGTTTTATAGAAACACAAGAAATGTAAAGCAAAAGCAAAAACAAAAACAAAACACCACAAGAAATGTATATTAAATAAATAAAACCAAATGTGTTTTTGCTTTTTTCCCCAAGACAGCTATTTTAACATGTTTGATTAGCAGACAAAACTCTATACTTGCTAGAAGAGTGTACAAAAAGGACAATTACAGAACAACACATCATCTTTCACAGTCTTTCCATAAAAAAAAAATTGTCATGCAAAGTTTCTCAATATTTGCTGCTATTTTCAAATTGAGGCAGCATGTAGTTTTCGAACTGGGGTATATTCTCCATTTGAAAAATTTAAATCTGAAACTGAGATCAGCAAAAAGTCTAGTCATATAACCTTTATTCCCTTTTACTTCACTACTCTTGCACTCTGCTTTCTAGAATTTGAGCACGAAAGAGTTGTGAAATTTGCATTTTTCCTCCAAGTTCATCAATCCAATATTCCTTACTCTCTTCATGTTAAATACTTATTTATCAATGTATTTAAATCCAAGTCTTTAAAATCTGAAGTCTTTCAATCTTGCTTTTTTTTAAAATCCAAGCATCAGGAAATGAAAGACATAACTATCATCGAATGAGTGACCTCTCAGAGATCACAAAAAATTGTTTCACTCTACATAGTGTCATCCCAAATAGTTTTAAATAACCACTTTTTAAAAAATATGAAACACTTCACAAATGTGTATATCATCCATGTGCAGGGACCATGCTAAGCTTCTCTGTAACATTCCATTTTAGTATATGTGCTTCTGGTGTGAGCACTTACAGAAACAATTTTTGGGGCGCCTGGGTGGCTCAGTCGGTTAAGCGGCCGACTTCGGCTCAGGTCATGATCTCTCGGTCCGTGAGTTCGAGCCCCGCGTTGGGCTCTGTGCTGACAGCTCAGAGCCTGGAGCCTGTTTCAGATTGTGTCTCCCTCTCTCTGACCCTCCCCTGTTCATGCTCTGTCTCTCCCTGTCTCAAAAAAATATAAAACGTTAAAAAAAATTTTAGAAAAAGAAACAATTTTTAAAAAGAATGAGTGCTTTCTTCTATATGCTTAGCTCTAGTGATTCTAGCTTTTACTAGTCATTCTCATAGAATTTCTATAGAGATACTTCCAGATAAGTATACAGTTCCTTAGGAGCATTTCCAGAGAAGCAACTCCTGACTCAATTGAGAGAATTGAAGATAAAAGTAGAAGAAATGTCATATCGCATCGTACCAGTTGGTCATCCAGCTGAATGCTGACACCAAGACACATTTTTTAAGTTTTAAATTTAATTCCAGTATAGTTAACGTATGTTATATTAATTTCAGGCATACAATGCAGTGATTCAACAATTCTATACATTTCTCAGTGCTCATCATGGTAAGTGTGCTCCTTAATTTCCTTCACCTATTCTACACATGACATCAAGACATTTTGAAGGAAAGCAGTATGGCTTTCTAATTCATCCATCTAAAATCCAGAAATATAGATGGTTTCCTTACTGTAGTGGATCAGTTGATATATGACCTAGACATTTTCTAAATTTCTTGACAATTATTCTCTTGTTTGCTTATTCCAGTGCTTTAGGCAACATTTTCAGTTAACATTACTACCCGCCGTGTTCTTTTGGTTGACATGAAATTACTTCTTTTAAACTTCAAGATACACTCACTAGTATTTTTTAATATCCTAGGATTTATTAACTTAGTTAACATTATCCATATTATTCCTGATTTTTTTGAATAATTTGATCACAGTTCTCCATTTCTATCATTTTATTTATTGTTTTCTAATTTTTTTCTGATTTTTTTAAATTTTATTTTTTATTTTTTAAAATTTACATCCAAATTAGTTAACATATAGTGCAACAATGATTTCAGGAGTGGATTCCTCAGTGTCCCTTACCCATTTAGCCCATCCTTCCTCCCACAACCCCTCCAGTAACCCTCAGTTTGTTCCCCATATTTATGAGTCTCTTCTGTTTTGTTCCCCCGCTGTCTTTATATTATTTTTGTTTCCCTTCCCTTATGTTCATCTGTTTTTTCTCTTAAAGTCCTCAGATGAGTGAAGTCATATGATTTTTGTATTTCTCTGACTGACTAATTTCACTTAGCATAATACCCTCCAGTTCCATCCACGTAGTTGCAAATGGCAAGATTTCATTCTTTTTGATTGCTGAGTAATATTCCATTGTATATATAGACCACATCTTCTTTATCCATTTATCCATTGATGGACATTTGGGCTCTTTCCATACTTTGGCTATTGTTGATAGTGCTGCTATAAACATGGGGATGTATGTGTCCTTTCGAAACAGCACACCTGTATCCTGTGGATAAATGCCTAGTAGTGCAATTGCTAGGTCGTAGGGTAGTTCTATTTTTAGTTTTTTCAGAAACCTCCATACTGTTTTCCAGAGTGGCTGCACCAGCTTGCATCCCCATTCATTTCTATCATTTTAAGTAAAAATATCAGGTGTTATACATATATATGTATATATTTATATGTATATATTTATAAACATATATATGGTAGGCATAATCATATATATATGTGTGTGTTTAGAAAAAGATAAATTCCTGGCAGAAAGTGGAGAGGTCAACATTACTTGAGGATGATGCCATGGAAGGGAATTTTCTATCATTGACAATCTAGTACTTTCTGAGCACGACCTACATCTGCCTCTGTTTCCAATCCATCAAATCCCTTCAACCCTCTAATTTGACAGCTATCTCTATCACTCTGATGGAGCCATTCTATATAAAATCTCCAGTTCATCTCATTTTATTATGTCAAGTTATTTTTTGCTGTTTCTCTATACCCTGGCCTCTCTGTAACTTTTTATACCACTGGACAACATTTTTGTTTTAAACTCTTATTTAACCTTTGATTACACAACCCATCTTTTCTACCCGCCTTCATGACTTCTCCTTATCTGGTTTCTTTTCACATTTCACTTGCTTTTCAGCCTTCCAAAATTTGTCCCTCAGGGCATTGTCCTTGGCTGGGCTTTCTCTAAACTGGATCTTTTGAGAAATTCATATTTTCTTAGTGACCATCACCTCTATGTGAATGGCCTCAATTCAACTCAGATGTCTTGGCTTTACTCACTCATTTGTCCATCTGTGAAAAAGTTATTGAATGCTTACAATATGACAGGCACTAAATAAATAAATAAATTGGGTTCCTCAATACTCTATAAAACTGTAATTCATAACCCACATAAGACTAATGTCCAAGTTTCCCTAGCTTTAAACTTTCATATCATGTTTGATGAACCTTTGTTCAATCTCTATATTCATTTTTTCAATATCTTTCACTTACTTTTAAAAAGTGTCTTTTGAGTCATCAGTTCTTCTTATGGGCTTCAACATAATCCAAGTTGTCATGTCCCTTATACCTGGGTTATTACTTTAGCTTTCTAATTGGCCCTCTGATTATTTTATTCAGCCTGTATAATAATATATTTCTTATCATGTCACTCTTACTGTTCATAAACACTACAAGTCCAAACATTTCCACCTGATTTTTGAAGCTTATGTAACTAGAGTTACCGTACTGCATAAATTTTATTCCTAACGTGCACCTGTCTTTATAGACAGGAAGTTTCCCTACAAAATTAATCGTTTTTTTACCTCCATATTTTTGCAAATACTGATTTCCCCATTCTGTGATTTATTTTGTTTCAGTTGATTTCCCCCCTCCCAAATGGAATTGTAAGCTCTTGGAAATCAGGATCTATTTTTAGTTATTGAATTGTATCAATTCTATTTTTTAAAAAAAATTTTAATGTCTATTTATTTTTGAAAAAGAGAGAGAGAGAGAGAGAGCATGAGTGAGGGAGGGGCAGAGAGAGGGAGACGCAGAATCCGAAGCAGGCTTCAGGCTCTGAGCTGTCAGCAGAGAGCCCAGTGCAGGGCTAGAACTCATGAACTGCAAGATCATGACCTGAGACGAAGTCAGACATTTAATGGACTGAGCCACCCAGATGCCCCAAATTTTATCAATTCTAAAATGCACATTTTTTCATATTATTAACTTCCCTAAAGTCAACATGCATCTTATAATCAAAGTTGACATCTCAAACATTATAATAGTTTACTTGTTTTTAATGTTTATTTATTTATTTTGAGAGAGAGAGAGAGAGAGAGAAAATGAGTGAACAGGGGAAGGGCAGAGAGAGGAAGAGAGAGAATCCCAAGCAAGCCCCGTGCTGCCAGCACAGAGCCCAATGCAGGGATCGATCTCGATCTCGCAAACCCTGAGATCATGACCTGAGCCCAAATCAAGAATCAGACACTTAACTGACTGAGCCATGCAGGCACCCCACACATTGTAATAGTTTAACTGGCATTATTATTCTCTCCTGGTGGTAAACAAAATAATGGTGTGTATTATAAGCAATAGTATATTAACTGCAATCAAATACCATTTTTTTTTTACTTTTACAGCACTTGAAGAAGTAATAGGCTCATTGCAGATATGCCATAAATGCTTGTTGGTTGATTTCTTTCCTAGTTATATGGTTTTGAACCACAAAAGTGGCTGCAATAAAGATAACCCATATACCTAGCATGTTACTAATTTCAAAAGTTAAAATAAAAATCATTTGTTTTTTGAGGGGAGGTAGAAAAGATAAAGAATTAGACAAGTATGTGAATCCCACTTTTAAAAAAAATGTTTATTACAAAAATTGAACTCTAAAGTTCTAAATTATATCTTAAACTCTCTTTCTCCAGGCTTTGAGAAGATCTCACTTACTTTGGACCATGTGAGATCCTTAACTATCATTACAGACATGAAGATTGTATATGGAAGGAAATGTAGAAAGTTTCTGCTTCTGTTTTTATTGCTTCTTTTTGTATTATCACTATAGCCATGCACATATAAACAAAAAATGTTTTGTAATCAAAATATTCTAATAACATATAAGAGGCATTGTATTCATAAAGGAATTTGCATTCAAACTTGTTTTAATTAAACTACTATATTTAAAGTTTATTTACTTATTTTGAAAGACAAAGAGAGTTGGGGCGGGGCAGGGGCAGAGAGAAGGGGAGAGAAAGAATCCCAAGCAGGATTGGCATCGTCAGTGCAGAGCCCTATGCAGGGCTCAAATCCATGAAATGTGAGATCATGACCTGAGCGGAAACCAAGAGCCCACGCTCAACCAAGTGAGCCACTCAGGTGCCCTTAATTAAACTAATTTTAAAAAAATATCTTTAAAAAGTACGCACAAGGAATAGTGCCATAATCATGACAGAAGTTTGGTTTTTCTTTGTATTTATTTCAGCCTATGTCTGCATATTCTCAATGAAGTGCAGAATTGAGCCCAAAATTGTAATGCAAAATAGATTTTTTTTTATCATTCATCGATGTTTTCAGCCATGCCAGCCATATCTGAATTAAGATTATATACTCCCATGATGATTTTATCATGTAGTATGTCTGAATGTGTAATGTAGCGGATGAAAGTGGGCACTGGGATCCAACAGACCTGAGATCAAATACTGGATCCACTGCTTACCAAGTCTTTGCATTTTACTTACTTTATCTAAAGGCGGGATTTTTGTGATGATTAGAGATAATGCTTAGAAAATACCTGGTATAATAATCAGAAGGAAGAGGAAAGAAGGACTTTGTCCATTTTGATACTTTGCTGTAGGTGGCCAGTTTCTCATAGGGAAATCTGCCCCACCTGTTGTGTTGGCGCTTAAGGAACTGCTGTTGTAAGTGGTTCATCAAGAGTTGAATGTCATGTGGCCTTGTTGGGACTATGGAAAAGGAATTAAGCCACAGGATTGCCCATTCAGTCTTGGGAAGATCTGGATGATTCTGCAGAAGCAAAAATGATTTGAAAATGTATATATAGATACCTCTCTACCAATCCATCCTCACCTGACTGAATGTTGTATAATAGCCCTTTTCCAAAACAGGGGTGGAATGTTCTGGTTTCACCACAGATTTTCTACTCATTTCATTTTCTACTCATTTCATTCTACTCAGCTTAAAGATTTCAGGTCCCTTTTGTATATAACCTTTATTCTTTAGCTTTTTTAAAAATAATATTTTTGCATATTAAAAAACAAAGAAGGGGCGCCTGGGTGGCTCAGTCAGTTAAGCCTCCGACTTCAGCTCAGGTAACGATCTCATGGTTTGTGGGTTCGGGCCCTGCATCAGGCTCTGGGCTGACAGCTCAGAGCCTGGAGCCTGCTTCGGATCCTGTGTCTCCCACTCTCTCTGCTCCTCCCCTGCTCACGCTCTGTCTCTCTCTCTCAAAAGTAAAATAAAAAGAAATTAAAAAAAAAAAAGAAAATACCTAGTACTTGGCATAAATACTCTAAATCTGTTAGAAGAGAGAAACTATATGGGGGTCATGGGAATATATTCCAGGGTGTATTCACTTCACACTTTCCCCTTTGGCCCAGCCCAGGGCCTCTTAGCCCCTGTAAGGATGTGCCCGTCTTTCAGGATAACCCCTTACCAGTCATGTCCCAGGATAGGCAATGCTTCCTGCATGGATGGAATGCTGCCCTCTTCCTCTGACTGGGTCTCATAATCTTTTGCCTCTTCTTTCTCTTCTGCCAATTCTCCAGGCCTGAGAGAGTGGTGCTTCTCCCAGTCCCTCTGCATCCAGACTAGCTATGTGGAAAGGAGTTTTGACCTTAAAGGACTTTTTGGAAAACCATAAACTGAAATAGAACAAGCAGTAAAATTTGAGTCAAGGGACCTGGAATCACAAGTGATGTGCTATTAGACAAATCAGTTTCTTTATCTGGACCTTGGTTGTTGTTCTGTAAAATGAAGGGTTGAGTTGGATAGAGTCAGTGAATAGAATCAGTGTCTTAGTGTCCAACGCTACTGCAGGCATATTAATCTCACAGAACTATCATCAGAGACTGGAGCTATCAGTGTGTAGCCAATGATTCTACCCATCTTCTATAGAATGATGTGGTGTAAAGAGCACAGGCTTTTGAGTAAGATGGAACTGTGTTCATCCTTGTTATTAGAATCTAACAAACAAACCCAAACTCTGTGACCAAAGGCAAGTTCCTTCAGTTCTCAATTTAATGTCCTTCTCTTTAAAACTGCAGTAGATATTACCTACCTCATTGGGTTGTCATGAGGATTGAATCAGATACCATTCATATAGTGCTGGGACATAGCATCTGTTTCTGCTAAGGAGGTCTTTACATCCAGTAGCAGTGCTCACTCTCCATCTTAATCAACACGATCAGCAGCATGTAACAGTTGATCACACTGTCTTCCTTGAGACACTTTATTTGTACTCTCTGACTTCTCTCTCTCTTTTCCCTCCTATCTTCTGGGCCTCTCCTTCTTAGTCTTCTTTGCTGGATCTTCCTCCTCTTCCTCACCTGTGAATGAGGGGTGAGGCTTCTCTGTCACTCTTCCTTACTAGATCTTATCTACTCTTGTGGCTTTAAAAGGCATCTTTAAGCTGATTACTCCAAAATGTACACGCCTTGCAGAGATCTTTCCTATGAAGTCCAGATTCATATAGTTCAGCTGCCCACTTGACATACCTATTTGGTTGATTCATAGGCATATTAAGTTTAACATATCCCCAACTGAACCTTTCATCTCCACATCACCCCTTTCTTGGTAAATGGAAAATCGCCTCTTTAGTTGCTCAGGCCAAAAATCCTTGTAATTATCCTAGTCTCTTCCACATTAATCTGGTCATAAATTCTCTTGGCTTGATTCTCATATATATCTAGAACCTGACTGTTCCCTCTCCCTCCGCTGTTATTCTAGCCCAAACAGCCATCTTCTCTCATGTGGATGTTTGCAGTAGTCTCCTAACACATCTCCTTGCTGCCATTTTACCCCCTCTCCTCAAAGAAGCTAGAAAGATCCTTCTGCAGCATAAGCATAGTATCATGTTACTTGCCTGGAAGCAGACTGGGGTGGAGTTCCAGCATGCAAGACTTTTTTAAGGATTGCCCTTGGTATCAACATTTGTGGAAGGGAAGGGAAGGATCAGGACTGGACAGAGAAGTACAAAGGTTATGCGTGCCCACTGACAGTCTTGGCCAAATACATGTTGGCCTGTAGAGCTACAGTGCCCTTCAGAGTTGTTTCAAATTGGGCTAAGATGCCAGACCTTTATGCTCCCTCATCATGGACAGGGATGTGGCCTGTTCTGTGAAAGGCACAACCGAAGGCAAGGAGGTCTCTGAAGCTGAGGCAGTCCCAAAGGCATTCTTGACTTTCAGCCAAAAGCACACCCAGACAACAGGCATTCACGGAAGGGGGATCCAGGTAGCACAGCACAGGATCTACCACTTCTCTACCCATTTCCCTCCAGTGGCTTCCCATCTCACTCAGAATAAAACCCAAAGTCTTTATCATTTTTCCCTTGAACTCATCTCTTACCGCTCTTCCCTTCACTCACCCCCCAAAGCCACATTAGCCACCTGTAAGTTTCTTGAACGTCTCCATCTCCTTCCTCCCACCACTATACTTCTGTCTCAGCACTTGCTGTTTCTTCCATTCGCAAAGTTCATCTCCCAGATGGCTGGGAGGGGCTGGCTCTTGAACTTTATTCAAGTCTCTGCTCAAATTTCACTTTATCAGAGAGGCCTTCTCTTACCAACTCATAGCACGTAGCACATTGCCCTTTTCCTGTGTTCCCTTATTTTACTCAATTTTTCTTTTTAGCACTTAAATCATGACCTAACATGGTTATATATTTATATATTGCCTGTCCATCTGCTCTCTCCACCTGGATATAAGTTCCAAGAAAGAGGGGACTTTGTTTTTATTCATTGCTATATCCCCAGTGACTGTGACAGTGCCTGGCACATAGCAGATACTCAATAAATATTTGTTAACTATAATTTTGGGGGAGCAGGGCACTGTTCCAAAGAAAATAAGAGCTAACGCATTGGACTAAAACAAACATAGCTTTTATTTGTAATTATAAACTTAGGAGCTGTGAAGTGTAGGATATGTTATTTGCTCTCTCTGCACCTGAGTTTGCTTAGTTGTAAAATGTAGATGATTTTAATATTCATAATAGGCTTGTGGTGAGATCAAAGGGATAATGTGTGTAAAGCATCATTAAGCACCGATAGATAACAGTGAGAATCTGAAAACTGCTTGCAAGCACAGTTCCTAACAAGTAGGAAGTGCTCAAGCGTTGATAGTTCTTTTATCATTGTATAATAAACATACGGAATAATGTGTGGTTAGAGTTGATTTTAATGAACCTGTGATTGTTTAAATGGTGCAAATCATTGCTTTCAGTTCTTCATTTTAGGGTGTCTTGTAGATAGCCTGGGCTTATAGCTCACTCTTCAACAGGGAGATTTGGTTTATTTTAATTCTACATCAGAAAAATTCAAAACAACAAAAAGTTTGATATGCAGTGTTAGAGAAGTTTTCATTAAGTGCAACTTCTTTACACATGTGTAAATACATTGTGTGTAAGCCCACTTAAAATTGGATTTTAAGTGGGATAATGCATTTTAAGTGGGATAAGGAAAATTCCTATTTAAAGTATTCTTGGGATTTCTTTTGCAAAACAAACCATCCTTTTGAAAGCAGAATCACCATTTCATAATTGATCTGTTTTGTAAATTTATGTTTGCATGCCCAGTTTTTTTTGGAAACTATGAATGGAAGACTTGAGGAAATGCTTTATTTACAAAGAATGCATATCCACTGCATAAAGGTTCTACTGATGGTGAAAACAGGGGAAAAATTGGAAAACATATCTTAAGCTCCTCTCGATACAACAGTTCTTATGCAGCAAACATTTTTCTTAGCAGTGATAGCATAAAATGTACAAGACATAAGTGAAAAGTTACTTCTGACAGATATCCAGGCAGACAAGAGAAGCTATGCGAAGTAGAACTGTTTGCACTATGATTTCGCCCCTTCGCTAAAGCAGGAGCAATACCTACATCAGCCCTTTTTGTTCATGGTCACTATCACAAGTGACACCAACCAAACACAGCAGGAAAATCCCTGCTTTCAAATAGTGAGGAAATATCAGACGTCTCTCCAACTAAGTCTTCTATTTTACCATTTTACGTGAAAAATAAAGCTAGATTTAGATTTAAAAAGCAACAGTAAGAAATCTCTTAGCGAATTCCTTGAGACGGTAGAAGTAATGCTAATTTTCGGCTGACCGGAAGAAGAAACAGCATCCAATCGGGGCCCGTTTCTCAAAGGCCAATCAAACTTCACCTTACTTGCTGGTGCTGGGGAAAACGGACCTGGAGGTCTTTGTCTGCAGTGTGTGGCTGCTGTTACCTGGACAGGGTTGCACACCTGCGGCTCTATTTTTTCTCTGAGCGCTAAGGGACGAGCAGTTTGGCCTTTTCCACCGTTGGCTAGATTTGCTTGTATTGTTTCTAGCCACTGCTCATGTAATGCACTCCCTTAACCAGGAAATTAAAGCGTTCTCCCGGAATAATCTCAGGAAGCAATGTACCAGGGTGACAACGCTAACTGGAAGGAAAATTATAGAAACATGGAAAGATGCCAGAATTCATGTTGTGGAAGAAGTAGAGCCGAGCAGTGGGGGTAGTTGTGGTTATGTGCAGGACCTTAGCTTGGACCTGCATGTTGGTGTTATTAAGCCTTGGTTGCTCCTTGGTGAGTATATCGATTTGCCACTATCTCGTTGATTCTTTTTAGCCGTATTACTTTCTCATTCCCCCCACCCCGCCATGTGTAATATTCTGTTCTATCCGCTATCCTGCTGAAAAGTTGAAATGTTTCCTTTTTTAGATCTGGAACATCCATTAGCTGGCCAGTGATGTTTCTGCACCACAATCCATCCACAAGAAGCATAGATTCTGGTAGCACATGGCACCTGGTATCTGGATTTTAGAAAAGCTTTCATCCTGTTTTTTTACTTCTCTGGAGGGCAGCATGTTAATGTTGTATTTTCTTGGATTATAAATGAACATAGCCTTAAAAATCATCAAATTAAACAATGTTTTAATTAGGTAAAACTGCAAGTGGCAAGGTTGTTAAGGTTATAGACAAGTTAATACTTGAAATAGCCAAGTGATTGTCATATGGAGTGCATGGCTCCTGTAGCCATATTAATCTATGTGCCTGTTTTTGGAGTGTTATGGGGAAATTGTGTTTTTATTTATAGCTATGTGCCTGATTTATGCTTTCCTGTATGATGGAGAATATTGTTTCCCTATACAAAGCATGGTCCACAAACAGCAAATGAAGCACAGTTATGAAAACACAAATTTGCTAGCTTGGAAGGATATGTTACGGTATTCTTTAAAAAAAAAATCAGCAGTGTGTTCAAGTAGGTGTTCATTTAGGAATGCAGAAATTAAGACTTGAAAAGATTAACCATTTCCCAGCATTGATGCAGCCAAGCCATTCTTGAGTAGAAGGAGCACTGTACTGGGAGTCAGAAATAGCTAGATACTACTGTGAAGTGCACACGGCATCTCCTTTTAAAAACTCTCTGAATTAGGGATTATCAGCTCCATTTTAAAGGTGGGAACTGGATTTAACAATGGTTAAGTAACTTCCACAAGGTGACATACCTAGTAAATAACAGAGCTGGGCATCAGGCAAAAGTCTGATCCACTCCTGCTCTACATCATCATATAGATTGCCCCGGAGAGTCCAGGTTTTCAGTCCTGCTCTACCTCTTAATAGATGAACTAGCCCAAGTCATTTATTCTCTCTGGTCTTCCAAGAAACCATCTGTAAAACTGAAGTAAAGGTATCTGTTTCTCTCATAGGGCTGTCCTGAGGTTGTGAAGTTTTTGAAACAAACTAATGGCAGTATACATAGGATTTGTTATTGTGTTATGATTACATGAATTGCTGCATGAGCTATCTTTAACTTCAAATAAGTATCTCCAACTAGTTTCTGAAGCCCAGTGAAAAATTAAGGGATCATTTAGCAAGTCTGAAAGGTTCACTCAGGACTTGCACACCATGTCTAGGAAAGAAAATATGCTCAGGTACATTTTTCAGTTATTTGCCTTCCATCGTAGTACCAATGGTTTAAAATACCTATGGTAGAATTTTAAAATATTTCACTCTCACAAACTTGGTGATTTTTTTATCTAGACTTATCCAGAGTGAGCTGATCAAGGTAGTGTTCTCAGATTGGCGTTGGAACCCTTCCCACAATCCTGGGAGAGTTCTGGGAGAGACTTCTGAAACTAGTCCTTAATATGGTCTCCTCTTTGGGCCAGGAAATGGGATATTTTTGTCAGGTACAACCACCTTTCCTGTGAGAGGTAGATGGACCTTTTTCGGCCTAGTAACAAGTGCCTTATTCCTGAGGGACCCATGGATGATTACATCTTAAGTTCTTCCACATGAATGATGCAGTGGTTGTGTCTGACCAGACTAGGTTTCTCTCTGGACATGGGGTTTGGTTCTATGTTGCTTCAAAGAGCTTTCTTTATCTCTTCAAGCATCACAACTTCCACACAGCACTATATGAAATTAACTTTTTTTGTTGTTGGGGAACTATAATCTTTTTCAGTTAGCTCATAAATTCAAACCAGCTTCCGCATTCCAAAAATCTTATATAGGCCCTTGATCTAACAGTTTGACAAAAAAGATCTTATTGAGCATTTATGTCCTAGGATTTGCAAATTATATTTTTACAACAAAATCACTAGGACTTTTCTTAAAACCAACTTAATTTTTAAAAGTAGAAAATTCCATTTCCCTTGGGTAGTTAAAAGGTACACATATTATTTGTTGTATACATTCTGTTAAGAAGTCCCTACCCTTCTCTTTAATTCTAGGTGAAAATCTTAGGGTCCTTTATAAGGTTATGGAAATTTCTGATATTTAGGAAGCCCAATATTCTTCGGAGGTGGATAATACATTAAACTTGCATAGCTCTTTATTTTGTACAGTTACAAAATACAGTTACTATCCGCATAGTAATTTATGCTCTTGTTTCTATTCATTTATGAATGTTCACTCCTACAAATTTTCTCAAATAAAACATTTCTCTTTTGAATATCATTTATTTCCTTTTTCAATAATAATGCTTTTTCTTTTGGTTGGTTTCTGTGATGATGAAAATAGTGATTTATAAATTAAGACATACTACATCAGAATTTATACAATATTTAGTATTTTCACTAAAAGAATCTTTTAAACAGAAACAGGATTTTGGAGATCTTAAGTAGCTATTTTTTATGATACATATGTTATGATTGCAAAACACTGAACTTGTTAGAAGTCCCAACTCCAATAGCATGTAATATATATCCTTTCTAAATTAGTTACCTCATCTTTATATTCCCATAATAATCCTTGGCCAAATAATGAATATTAGTGGCTTGTAAATATCAAGGTAAAATAACTGTAAATTGTTGTTATTGGCCCCCTTTGTTGTTTCTTATTCAACTTTTTAATTATTTTCAAAACTATCCTATAGTAAAGTTGACTTGGTATTCAGTGCTGTGAGGTTTTTTGTTTTTGTTTTTTTTGACTTCTGTGAGTTTTAACATAATTATGATTCATGTAGCCACTTTTATAATAATAAAATTCTTAAAATTTGTATGTTTTTAAAAATTAAGATATACATAAAAGGATAACATTCTACTTTTTTAAAACAAAGGTTTAAGTAACACATTATCATAATATATGATTTACAGTGTTTATTTCTTTTAACCATGTGTTTTTCCAATAAGAGTTTACTACAGGACTGTCACACAAATCAACAACTTTAAATTGGAGGAAAGCTGATGTTTATATCTAGAATTTAGAATTGAACTGTAATACTAAGTATTAGATGAAACACACAAGCCAATTACCTGAAATCCATTTATGCTAACTAAAATTGTTTCCCCACACTATTAACACTAATATAATTTTATTATTTGAAAAGGCAGAGCACAGAAGTTGTATTTTTTTTTTTTTTGGCTTCAAGAATACTAAATTTGTTTCAATATGGTTCATATTCTGGAAGGGACTTTCAAAATGGGGTAGCTAATTCTGAAATATATAATCAACCTGTTCTGTTTGGTGTATGTTGTTCAATGGAAATGATCTAAGTATCCAGCTTTGATAAGTGTAATAATGATGGTTTAGGGTTCGAAGAAAGAATTTCATTTATTCATGTTTTTTTGTTTTTTTTTTTTTTGCTATTGTAAGAAATAGGCAGAGTGGAATTAATTATTATTTAAAAGATGATATGTATTTAATTTATTTGAAGCCATTTTTCCCCTGGAGGTGGTTAGGACTTCCTGCAGAAAATTGAGAAATTATTTTTTTAATTTAAGTATTTCAAATGTGTAGAAAATTACAGACAATAATATAACAGCTGCATATCCACCATCCAGCTTTAACAGATATTAATATTTTCATAGGCTAACTTTTAAGTATAAAGTTAAATGTAGGCTCAGTAAGGAGCCCGCGAGTTTCCGATTACCAATTACCAGGGGAATATTGGCCAACCAGTGGATTTGCTGGCTTTTCAGCTACCTAAAATCAGTTAACAGAAGCTGGCAGATTCCCCAGATAGGTAAGAAAAACATTGTTTATGGAAATGGATCCTAATCTAGAGAAGTAAAATACTTGAAATCTTTAAAAAAGAAATGCCCTATATTTTTCAATTGTGTAACTCACTTTAACTAATAATCTCATGTTTAAACTTGGTTATTAGCTAGAGTCATTTTCCAAGTTTGGTAGATATGGGGAGCCAACTTTAACAGGAGGAAGCTGTAAAAGGGGATAGCCCTATTGGTGCAGGGAATGTGGGTGGAATCTATAAACCCAGCAGTGTTTGCTCTAAGCTATTAGATATTCCTAAACCAGAGTCATTTTGTGGGTGTTTTTTTAACATCTTTTTTTAAGTTACAAAAGTTGTAGATATTGGGGTGCCTCAGTGGCTTAGTTGGTTAAGCATCTGACTCTTGATTTTGGCTCAGGTCATGATCTCACGGTTCTTGAGTTTGAGCCCCATGTTGGGCTCTGCTCTGACAGCACAGATCTCTCTGCCCCTCCCCTGCTCTCTCTCTGACTCTCAAAATAAATAAATATTAAAAAATCTTTTTAAAAGAAATAGATATGTAGTGTAAAAATACAAATGAGTGTAAAGAAGAAAATCACCTGTAATCCCACTATCAACATTTTGTTCTATATCCTTCCTGTTCATTTTTAGGCATATACGTATTTTTTGTTTTCACAGAAATGGATGATGGTGTTTTGTAATATAATAGTATTATCACCTAATATGTTGAGAATATATTTCCATGCCATAAATATTCTTCTACATTCTTGTTTGTTTGTTTTAAGTAAACTCTGCTCTCAGCGTGGGGCTCAAACTCATGACTACAAGAGTCACATGCTTTACCAATGAGCCAGCCAGGTGCCTGAGCATTTTCATTTTAATGGGTGTATGTATTTAACTACATAATAGTATCATATTTTATTTAACCCAACCCCTATTATTAGGCTTTTTGTTGTTTTTTACTCGTTTTGAGGGTTTGGAGTTTTTTTTTGTATTATAAACAATACTACAATGAACATCCTGATGGCTAACCTTTGCAACATCCAGGGCTTGCAAGAAATTGTTCGAAGTGAGATTTCAGAGTATGAGATATATATACAAGATGAATATTTTTTAATGAGTAGTTCCAAATTGTCTTTTAGAAAGTTGGAATTAGGTCCTCCCAAGTTGCATTTTTTATTTTTTATTTTATTTATATATTTTTTATCTTAGAAAGAATGCATGAGCATGAGCCGAGGAGAGGGACAGAGGAAGAGAAAGAATCTTTTTTTTTTAAATAATGTTTGTTTATTTTTGAGAGAGAGAGAGCACGCAAGTGGGGAAGGGGCAGAGAGAGGGAGACAGAGGATCCAAAGCAGGCTCTGTGCTGACAGCAGCAAGGCTGATGTGGTACTTGAACTAAAAAACCACGGCACCATGACCTGAGCTGAAGTTGGGCTCAACCGACTGAGCCACCCCGGTGCCCCATTTTTATTTTTATTTTTAAAAATTATTTATTTGCTTGTTTATTGAGAGATAGAATGAGAATCTTAAGCAGGCTCCACGCTGAGCACGGAACCTGACACAGGGCTCAATCCTATGACCCTGGGATCATGATCTAAGCCGAAATCAAGAGTCAGACATTCAACTGACTGAGCCATCCAGGTACTCTCCGAGTTGTATTTTTTAAAATAAATGAATAACTAATAGAATTCCTGCAAAAATTATATTAAAAGTCCGGATGATTATTTTCCTGTTGAAGGTGATATGATTTATTTCTTATAGGGTCACAAGATGCTGCTCACGATCTGGATACTCTGAAAAAGCACAAGGTAAAAATGCTTCAGGTCTGCAGCCATGTATAGAAAATATTTTAATTGTTACATTTTTTTAAATTTGAATTTTAATTTTTTTGAATATATTAAATTTTTAAAAAATAATTATTATTATTTTCTAAATTTACATCCCAAGTTAGCATATAGTGCAACAATGATTTCAGGAGTAGATGCCTTAATGCCTTTACCCATTTAGCCCATGCCCCCTCCCACTACTCCTCCAGTAACCCTCTGTTGTTCTCCATATTTATGAGTCTCTTCTGTTTTGTCCCCTCCCTGTTTTTGTATTATTTTTGCTTCCCTTCCCTTATGTTCATCTGTTTTGTATCTTAAATTTCTCACATGAATGAAATCATATGATATTTATCTTTCTCTAATTTAGCTTAGCATAATACCCTCCAGTTCCATCCACATAGTTGCAAATGGCAAGATTTCATTCTTTTTGATAGCTGAGTAATACTCCATTATATATATATACCACATCTTCTTTATCCTTTCATCCGTAGCTGGACATTTGGGCTCCTTCCATACTTTGGTTGTGGTCAATAGTGCTGCTGTAAGCGTTGGAGTTCATGTGCCTCTTTGAAACAGCATACCTGTATCCCTTGGATACACACCTACTAGTGCAATTGCTGGGTCATAGGGTTGTTCTATTTTTAATTTTTCGAGGAACCTCCATACTGTTTTCCAGAGTGGCTGCACCAGTTTGCATTCCCACCAGCAGTGCAAAGGAGATCCTCTTTCTCCACATCCTCGCCAACATCTGTTGTTGCCTGAGTTGTTATGGTTAGCCGTTCTGACAGGTGTGAGGTGGTAGCTCATGGTGATTTTGATGTGCATTTCCCTGATGATGAGTGATGTTGAGCATTTTTTCATGTGTCAGTTGGCCATCTGGATGTCTTCTTTGGAGAAGTGTCTATTCATGTCTTTTTCCAATTTCTTCAATGGATTATTTGTTTTCTGGGTGTTGAGTTGGATAAGTTTTTTATAGATTTTGGATACTAACCCTTTATCTGATAATGTCATTTGCAAATATCTTCTCGCATTCCATCGGTTGCCTTTTAGTTTTGCTGATTGTTTCTTTCACTGTGCAGAAGCTTTTTATTTTGATGAGGTCCCAGTATAGTTCATTTTTGCTTTTGTTTCCCTTGCCTCCAGAGACGTGTTGAGTAAGAAGTTGCTGCAGCTGAGGTCAAAGAGGTTTTTGCCTGCTTTTTCCTCTAGGATTTTTAAAAATTTTTATTAAAATTAATATTTTTTATTTACTTTTGAGAGAGAGAGACAGAGACAGTGCAAGCAGGGGAGGGGCAGAGAGAGAGGGAGACACAGGATCTGAAGCAGGCTTTAGGCTTGGAACTGTCAGCACAGAGCCCAACAACGGGGCTCGAAGTCAAGCCCACATGATCTCATGTGAGATCACAACCTGAGCCAAAGTCAGACACTTAACTGGCTGAGCCACCCAGGCACACCTCTTCTCTAGGATTTTGATGGCTTCTTGTCTTATGTTTAGGTCTTTCATCCATTTTGAGTTTATTTTTGTGTATGGTGTAAGAAAGTGGTCCAGGTTCGTTCTTCTGCATGTTACTGTCCAGGTTTCCCAGCACCACTTGCTGAAAAGACTATCTTTATTCCATTGGATATTCTTTCCTGCTTTGTCAAAGATAAGTTGACCATACGTTTGTGGATCCATTTCTTGGTTCTCTCTTCTGTTCCATTGACCTGAGTGCCTGTTTTCGTGCCAGTACCATACTGTCTTGATTACAGCTTTGTAATACAGCTTGAAGTCCAGGATTGTGATGCCTCCTGCTGTGGTTTTATTTTTCAAGATTGCTTTGGCTATTCCGGGTCTTTTCTGGTTCCATACAAATTTTAGGATTGTTTGTTCTAGCTCTGTGAAGAATGCTGGTGTTGTTTTGATAGGGATTGTATAATTGTTACATTTATTTAGGAAACTATTAGTCCATTTCAGAATTTAATTGGTAACATTCTGGCTGTCATTTTAATAAAGTTGCAAAAATTATTATACCTAATTAAATATATGGATTTATAATTCATCTTTCCAATTTTATATTCTCTCAGTCTCCCTTCATGGACCCTCACGAACCTGACTTTGAGGCATGTTTTCTTGCCTCTGCTTATGTACTTCCTTTGTGTGGGATGGACTTTCCTCTCTTCTCTTCTCATCCAAGACATACCCTGCCTGAGTCCCAACTCAAATACCACTTCTTCCCCAATGCCATCTTCCCCCACCCTTCCCGCACAACTGATGTGATTTATTACTTATTTTAGCCCTCTATTTTGTCCAGCAGTGTTTTGGCATCATGGAATTGCTGTGGTTTATTAACATGAAGCTTCTGGAGCAGAGGGTAGAGGAGAGAACAACAAATAAGCACCTTCAGTCCAGGGTATAATGTGCTTTGATGGGGAAATGCAGGTGCTACTGGAGAGCATGTGAGATGATGCCCTCCATGTTTGGATTGAGTTGGATTGGGTAGGGGATTGTAAGGTCAGGGAAGTGATGAAGGAAGTGCTATTGAAGTTTGCTCTGAATGGGGTGGGGAGGGAGCAGACAGAAAAGTGTTCAGATAAGAGAAGTGGTTTGTGTGCAGCCCCAGAAGAGAAAGGCTGACGTTTTCAGAGACGGAAAAAAAGTTCAGTAACCCTGGAATAGAGAGTGACAAAGAAGGATACCCAGAAACAAGGCCAGGGATGTAAGCATGAATCAGATCACAAAAATCCATGTAAGCCTGGGTAAACTGTTGGACTTTATCCAAAAGTATGTGAAAGTCTTTACCCAGGGAAGTAACAGGATCAAATTTGCAGTTTAGAAAGGTTGCTTGGTAGAGGCCATGTGGAAAATAGATCGGAGTGTTGCATAAACTAAAGATGGGGAGAGTAGTTACAAGGCAGTTGCAGTAACAGTTATAATAATAACTGGCTGACAAGAAGAGATAATAGCCTGGAATTGCATAAGGATATGAGAAGTACTGTGTTTCCTAATAGCATCCATCTTAGATCAATATTTTAACATAAGTAGGACAAGTTTCAGAGTCTTGTTTACACTAGCAAATTAATACTTCTCAGAGAAAAAATGGAAACTAGAAAAAATGATAAAATTTATTCATTGGCAAATGTTTCATTATCTATCCCCTTTTATGATACATTAGTTCAAATTCACTTTCATCTGGCGATGTGAAGCAAGCAGGTGTTTAAAAGATCCTCTTAAGGTAAACTGACCAGCTGAATAGAGGGTTTATTGAAAAATTTAGTGACTCTACAAAACATGATTATTGATTTAAATGCGTGGCACATTTCAAAGGCATATTATTCTAAGACTTAAGTGCTATAATTAATAGAAATTCTTTTGAGGATCATTTCAGAAATTTCATTAGGAATTTCATTTTAATGTTTAGATATAGTAATAATAGTTGCTTTGTTAATAAGGTACCCAAGTGCTTGGTGTGTGTCCAACAAAGTACTATGGAAGATAGAAAACTGAAACATAAAATGTCCCAAGTTACTTATTGTTGCATTGTTTATTAACAGCAAATCATTGACAAAAACTCACATGTTCATAGATAGGGAATTGGTTAAATAATAGTACACTCACACTACAGAACTATATAGCTATAAAAAAGAACACCAAAAAAAAAAAAAGAGTCTGTAAATACTAATCTAAAAAAATTTCCAGGACATTTATTTTTTATTTTATTTATTTATTTTTAATTTTTCTTATTCTTTATTTTTGAGAGACAGTGAGACTGAGTGTGAGTGGGGGAGGAACAGAGAGAGAGGGAGACACAGAATCCGAAGCAGGCTCCATGTTCTGAGCTGTCAGCACAGAGCCTGACACAGAGCTTGAACCCACTAACCGTGAGATCATGACCTGAGCTGAAGTCGGATGCTTAACCGACTGAGCCACCCAGGCAACCCTTACTTACATATCAATATCTATATCTATCTATCTATCTATCTATATCTATCTATATCTATAGATAGCATAGATAGCATATAGTGCAATAATGATTGCAGGAGTGGATTCCAGTGATTCATTCCCTAAGTATAACACCCAGTGCTCATCCCAACAAGTGTCTTCCTTAATGCCCCTTACCCATTAAGCCCATTTCCTCACCTACAACCCCTCCAACAACCCCCAGTTTATTTTCTATATTTAAGAGTTTATGTTTTGCCCCCCTTTCTGTTTTCATATTATTTTTGCTTCCCTTCCCTTATGTTCATCTGTTTTGTATCTTAAATTCCAGATATGAGTGAAG
The DNA here is from genome assembly GCF_027475565.1 of Acinonyx jubatus. Classification (NCBI taxonomy): domain Eukaryota; kingdom Metazoa; phylum Chordata; class Mammalia; order Carnivora; family Felidae; genus Acinonyx; species Acinonyx jubatus. The sequence continues at coordinate 168,021,196 of NC_069381.1, forward strand.
TCATGATATTTTTCTTTCTCTGACTAATTTTGCTTAGCATAATCCCCTTTAGTTCGATCCATGTAGTTGCAAATGGCAAGATTTCATTCTTTTTGATTGCTGAGTAATACTCCATTGTGTGTGTGTGTACATACATATACCACATCTTCTTTATCCATTCATCAGTAGATGGACATTTGACCTCTTTCCATACTTTGGCTATTGTAGGTAGCGCTGCTATAAACATTGGGGTGCGTGTACCCCTTCAAAATAGCACACCTGTATCCCTTGGGTAAATAACTAGTAGTGCAATTCCTGGGTCGTAGGATAGTTATATATTTAATTTTTTGAGGAACCTCCATACTGTTTTCCAGAGTGGCTGCACCAGTTTGCATTCCCACCAGGAGTTGAGCACATATTTAAATGAGAGGAGAACCCAGGGTGTTGTCTTTGTGTAGGAAAGGGAATAAACAAATTTGCCTGAAGATGCTCTAAAAGAATACACAAGACACCAACAAAGGTGGTTACCATTAAGGTAGGAGAAAACGGAGTAGATAGGGACAGGGTGAGATCAAAACTTCGTTTCTTTTTTATAATGTTCTGAGTTTTGAACCAGTTCACAATATGTAAGTTTACTAAAATTAGAAATAATAATGCCTATATGTGAGGATTAGGTGAGATAACTTATAGGCCTAGCATACATTAGGTTTGCAATAAAGTGGTTTTTCTTATTATCCCTATTACAAAGGGTATCCCAAGGGCAACCATTGTTAGGACCTCCATACCTACATTTTGGAAGTATGCTTAATTACTAGAAAGGGTTTTAGGCTGGGTCCCCATCACCACCACCACCTGTGATTCAGTACAATTCTTTTCTATCAGGCCCAGTCAATACACATATAAATTGCACTTCCCAACAGCTATACTACCCAGGCATTGGTAATCCATAATATTTGTAAAGCACTTTTACCTTTCAAGAGGTTTTCCTAAGATTCTCATTTGGTTTTCTTCATAATCGTGTGAAGATACATAGGTAATAGGTAATAAGTTATATATATCTTATATTGTGGGTGTGTGTGTGTGTGTATATATATATATATACACAATTTATAGATATAAATTTTATATATATATATATATATAAATTGTATATATATATATGCACATTGTATAAATAGATACAATATATATATTGTATTTATATATATTGTATATATTATCCAGGGCAGAATCATATAATCCTGGTCAGAAGTACACTGGCAATGAGTGAGTTGACATAGACAAGACTTCACTGGGGAAAGCAGAAGGACATTTCAGACTTTATCTTCTAAAAATGTTCTTACCTTTCTAGTTTCTCCCATCTCATCTCTATATAAGAATGTCTCTTGAGTAGACATTTGAGGTTTTTTCTGTTGTCTGTCTTCTACAAGGCAGTTAGGTCAGTAAATGAATGGCCTGTGGCTCTGTCTTCATGGGGCCTAGCTCCCGGAATGTTTTAATCAATGCTCTTTGGGTTGGGAGGCACAGAAACCCTAGCAAGAAAAGAGAATGTGTGTATAGTAATTTAGGGGGAATCTCTGGAATCTGAGGGCAGAGACTGGCTGTGCTAGAGAATAGAAGGCTCTCCAAGATGGTCCCTCTCTGCTGCTGGCATCATGGCCCCTTTCTGCACAGGTATCTACTCTGTTCTTATTTAGGAGCAGAAATTCTTCAGCTTCTTTGGGCACATAATAGAAAGCAGCTATCTTAGACCTCTCAAGTTTGCGGACCATTCAGCTGTCTTGTGTACCTATTTTAAATTTCTGAAAATAATTTGATCAGTGTTGTTTAAGTCTGGTGTCTGCCTCAATCTAGTTAGCTATACTAGGTGGAGAAGTGGGGCGCTGCCACAGCCATGTCTATGAGGGTAGTGGAGGCAAGAGAGGCAGAGCTGGAAGATACTCTAAAGTGTGTAAGGGGCACCTGGCTGGCTCAGTTGGTGGAATGTGTGGCTCTTGATCTCAGTATTGTGAGTTTGAGCCCCACTTTGGGTGTAGAGCTTATTTAAATAAATAAACTTAAATTTTTTTTTTTAACGTTTTATTTATTTTTGAGACAGGGAGAGACAGAGCATGAACAGGGGAGGGTCAGAGAGAGGGAGACACAGAATCCGAAACAGGCTCCAGGCTCCGAGCTGTCAGCACAGAGCCCGACGTGGGGCTCAAACTCACGGACCGCAAGATCATGACCTGAGCCGAAGTTGGCTGCCCAACCGACTGAGCCACCTAGGCACCCCTAAATAAATAAACCTTTAAAAAGTTTAAAAATTAAAAATAAAATACGTGTGAAATACACGAAAATATCGAGATCAGGTAAAACCGAACACCCATGCTAAGAAAGAGAATATGGTGAGGCATGTCATGACAAGAAACAGTGCCCTATTTTCTTTATCCATTTAACTTTTGGATTCTTTTAATTAACCTTCCACATGGCCCCTTCCATATGCTTGGTAGACTGTAGGAAAGAAGCTTAAATGCATAGATGGGTAGAAGGTTGCTTTTGTGGACCATTTGAAATAAATGACCATCCTTTCAACCAGACTAATTCATTGGAGTCTCTAGGTTTGAGGCCCTGTGGCACTGACATTTTAAAAGTTAACTGGGTGATTCTAATGTGCAGCCACACTTGAGAACCGTCATACTACTAAAGAATATGAAGGAAAATCGGAAAATAATTATTGAAAAAGAAGTCTGTGTTATTGATGTACTTCCCTTACTCAAGTTTTTTATATGCATATTCATTGATTTATCCAACAAATATTTTAAGTACTTTTTGTGCTAAGGTCATTGCTCACACACAGTGCTTACTCATAATACTGAAGAAGCCAAACATGGTTCCTCCCCTCATGGAGTTTCTAGTACCATGAGGGAGACAAATAATGTCAAAGTGGTAAGAGCTATAATTAGGGCAAGTAGAGGGTGCTGTGAGAGTGTACAGAATTAGCACTTCTGGTGAGGGATGAGGCAGTCAGAGGAAGCTTCCTGTAGGAAGTATTATTCAAGTGAGTCATGCTTAAATTGTTTGTTTATTCTTATTACAAATCTCAACATCTCATTCTCTTTTTAATTAACCTAATTTTAATTCATTAGAGAATTTTTAAAAATCATCTTTCTTTTTCCCCTTTAAGGTGACACATATTCTCAATGTTGCATATGGAGTTGAAAATACTTTCCTCAGTGACTTTATATATAAGACTATTTCTATATTGGATCTGCCTGAAACCAATATCCTGTCTTATTTTCCAGAATGTTTTGAATTTATTGAACAAGCAAAAATGAAGGTAAGTTTTATTTTGATCCACAGTTCTTCAAAGACAGCAATTTTAAAATACAGGTCCGTTATCTAAGCTTTATTCTTTTTCTGATTAATACATAGAGAACCATTATGAAATTTCCCCTCCAACAATCTTTTAATTCTTACAGCTCTTTAGTTCTCTGATATTTTTTTCTCAATGAGATAACTTATTTTTTATTTTTTAAGTAATCTCAATGCCCAACATGGGGCTTGAACTCATGATCCTGAGATCAAAAGTCACATGCTCTACTGACTGAGCCAGCCAGGAGTCACTCAATGAGTTACTCACTTTTAACCTTAATATATTATCTTCCTAGGGCTTCCTGAGAAATGTTAGGAGATAAAATTCTCCATTTACTGAATTTTCCTGTGTTTATGTTTACTTAGATTTCCTTTGATGGTTTATAACCACCTGCCGTATGTGATAGATACTAGTATTGTCCTTTTAGTGTATTTATGAAGATTAATATGCATTCATTTTTATGGCTGTGATAGGGACAGTGAATCTATGCATTTTTAACAATAGAAAATTATAGGGTACTCCAGGACTAAATGTATTGCTTTACTGAGATTGTGTGAAAATGCTGATCAGAAGCTGTCCATTGGTTCTCTGACTTTAAAAGACCAACAGATAATACTTCAACATTGGTAATAGATCCAGGTCAAACTGGGCTTCTAAGTTAGCTATTACCAGTAATTATACCTTGAAATGACACCATTTTAAAAAAAAATTTTTTTTTTTAACGTTTATTTATTTTTGAGACAGAGACAGAGCATGAACGGGGAGGGTCAGAGAGAGAGGGAGACACAGAATCTGAAACAGGCTCCAGGCTCTGAGCAGTCAGCACAGAGCCCGACGCGGGGCTCGAACCCACAAGCTGTGAGATCATGACCTGAGCCGAAGTCGGATGCTTAACCGACTGAGAAATGACACCATTTTTAGTTAGTATACAATTCTTACAAAACTTATGTGAGGTAAATAGATGGGAATGTAGAAGCACTTAGAAAAGTTTATTCTCCTAGAAGACCTAACAATTAATGACATGAACATTAGAATCCAGCTTAATTGAATTCTGGCTAATGATTTCCCTTCTACCTTTCTCCTCTCATTTCTCCGTCTCTCTCCCTTCCTTTTATTTAGTAATATTTAATGAATGCCTTACGTGCCCAGTACTATTCTAGGTACTTTCCTTTAGATTGTCTGAAAAATGTAGAACTATTCACCTCTACCTTTCAGCTTTGTTTAATAGCGGATATTTAGACTAAAGAAAACAAAGAGGTTTTCTAATTCAAGCCCTAATATTGGCCAGTGTTTTCTCTTATGAAAGATTTTATAGGGTCTAGATGATAACATTTCAGTGTGTCAGTTGATAGTGTCAGAAATAAAAATGATAATGTTTCTGTATTAGCTGCTTCCCTAAGGCGATGTGAGATAGGCCTTAAATGGTAAAAGAAAAATTTAGGCATAATCCATATTGATATTCATCATTAAAAGATACGTACATGTTGCAAGTAAAATGTGAAAAGGGTAATAGTTAATTAAAAGGGTCCTTTGCTTGGGTTTCCTAAAAAAACAGAACCTGAGACAAAGATTAGCAGCTGATGCTTCATTTGAGAGAATCCATGGGTGGTGAAAGTGGGAAGAACGGGAATCGATTCAGGGACTGATGAGAAGCAGCACGAGATGGTGTGTTCACCCTACTGAGCACAGCCGCACAGTTGAGCTGACGGTGAAATAGCTGTGTGCTCAGCATGTATACCTGCTTTACCACTTAAGGCATCTCCAGGCAGGGAGCACAAAGGAACTGTACCTCAGTATGGACTTTGGGAGGGAAAGAAGAGAGAATTTATCTGCCTGGCTCTCTGTCAGCTCCTGTTTTCCCCTGGGGAAAAGTTTACCCATGGGATGGTAACTAATCCCACAGTTCCAGGTTACAGCACTCCTCCAGCAGCTGCCTTGAAGCCAAATTCAGTGGCCTGTGGTGTAACTTTTCATCCAAGTTCAGAAGCAGCAAGAGAATCCAGAACTTGGGGTGTACTTGTCTATGCAGAGACCATAATAGGGAAGAGCCAGGCCTTCTTAGGCAAGCAAAACTCATTAGGCCTAAGGGGTGGTTCCACAGAAGTGGAGGCTGAGATGGAGCAAGCTTGGGGCCCATGAGATAATAACACTAAGAGAATCTGAGGAGGTACCTAAAATGTTTCTGCTACAAGACATATTAGAATTCCACAATTTGTTCCAATCTCTCAAGCGTTATATCTTACACTGCAGTTGTAACCTCAGCCAATATTTCCTTAGCCTGAAAATTCTTTACTGTTTAGATTAATACTTTCTAGTTTCAGCATTAGCATTCTTGAATTTTATTCATTTTTTGTTTTTTCTGGAAGAGATCTTTTCATAACCTTGTCTGTTGTATATGCAGGTTTTATTAAATGTGATTACTCAATGAATTACATATTTCAAAACTACTTTTCTAGGCCATAGTTTCTTGTTTTATCTTTTTATACACAGCTGCCAAATGGAATCTCTTCTATTTCCCCATGTCCTTCCTCATTCTGTAGTTGTAAAACCCTGTTGTTTGGTTTCTCTGTCTTCCTCTACCTCTGACCCCAACATCAGTTGTTAGGTATATGCCTTAAGTAACAGAAATACACATGAGAGGAAAGAAGCAGTGTAACTTCTATAGCCTCAGGAGTTCTTTTATGAAAATTTACTTGTCTTCCCCCCTTTTTTTAAGTTGTAAAAGGTTTTGTTTGTTAATATGAAAATGTGTTATTTGATATTCCAAGTTTACTTTATTACTCATTTTATAAGATGGGATTTCAAAGACATGATGTAAATAAGGTATGTCACTGAAGAAAAATTGGAGAATACAGATAAGTAGAAATTCGCCCTACTTAAATCATTTAGACATAACTACTGTTAGCAGTTTGAGAAATTTTTTTATATATCAGAAGACTCACTTAAAAAAGACCTACACTTGGCTCAGTTAATCTGCCAACAAATATTAATTACTTATTCTGAGAAGATATGAAGGATACATAGTGCTTCCCTCAAGGAGCTTGCAATCTAGTTGAAAAGCTACTCCTAACAGCACGAGAACACAGAACACTTGATAAAACAGGTACACTGTCACACAATTCCTGTCTGCCCGTGGCAAAATGGTGGTTCAAATTTTTAAGAGAACACTTCCTCCTTAGCAGAACAAAATTAATTTATTTTCTTAGCAAACATTTATGGAATATCCACTATGTGCCTAAAATTGATTAATTGATTATTCCATTCATTGCTCACAATGAATTGTATTTTGGTAATTGAATATGTTGAATCAAACAAATTGATAAAATGAATATTTTTATTTTATAATTTCAAGTAGTATAAGAATGTGCAACTGATTTAACAACTTTCTAGGTGAATAATGAAGATTTTTGATTGATTTTTATTGCAGGATGGCGTGGTTCTTGTTCATTGTAATGCAGGAGTTTCCAGGGCTGCTGCAATTGTAATAGGTTTCCTGATGAATTCTGAAGAAATCTCGTTCATCAGTGCTTTTTCTTTGGTGAAAAATGCAAGGCCTTCCATATGTCCAAATGCGGGCTTCATGGAGCAGCTTCGTACATACCAAGAGGGCAAGGAAAGCAATGAGTGTGACAACATACAGGAATTAGAAAAGGGTGACAGTTCATGAGTTACATTCCGGCAGATAATGGACAACTGTAATTTCTGAACTGGCCCCCACAGCCACCTGTCCGCATTTTTGAAGAGTAGACTAGTAAAAACTTCCTTTTGTCTTGCGTTTTTCAAGTGGAAGTGGAGGTTAATTGATTGTCTTGAGCTAGTGTACAAATATGTTTTTAAATCATGTCATGTTTTCCTTGGTATTATAATGTGGGATTGGATGCTTCTTTGATTTGCTAAGAGGAAATAATGTATTACCAATAATTGGTTTCTGTAGAAGAAAAAGGTTTACATTTGAAATCTTTATTAGAGCATGAAAAGATTAAGTCAGTTGATGAAGACTTTTAGTATTTTTCTATGCCAGCAACCACTTCCATGAAGGGAAAAACCACTTCCAAGTGCTACTTGACTTACTATTTCAGAGGGAGGTAAATTTCTATGTAAAGAATTTGGGATTAAAAACTAATATCTTAAACCTCCCAAAAGAGATAACCAAAATCTGAAGGTTGACACAATATAGGCATACTTCGTTTTATTGCGCTTCACTTTATTGTGCTTCGCAGACGATTTGTATTTTAGAAATCGAGAGTGGTAACCCTGCATCAAAGAAGTCTTTGGGCACCATTTTCCCAGCAGCATTTTCTCACTTTGTATCTCTGTATTGCATTTTGGTAAATCTCACAATGTTTCAAATTTGTTCATTATAATTCTATTTGTTATGGTGATCTGTGATCAGTGATCTTTGATGTTACTGTTGTAATTGTTTGGGGGGTGCCATGAACCATGCCTCTGTAATATGGTGAACTTAATTGATAAATACTGCATGTGACGTAACTGTTCTACCAGTTGGCCCTTCCCCCATCTCTCCTTCTTGGGCCTCCCTATTTCCTGAGACACAACAATATTGAAATTAGGCCAATTGACAACCCTACAATGGCCTCTAAGTGCTCAAGTGAAAGGAAGAGTCGTATGTCTCTCACTTTAAATCAAAAGCTAGAAATGATTAAGCTTAGTGAGGAAGGCATGTCAAAAGCGGAGATAGGTCGGAAACTAGGCCTCTTGCGCCAAACTGTTAGCCAGGTTGTAAATGCAAAGGATAAGTTCTTGAAAGAAATTAAAAGTGGTACTCCAGTGAACACGCGAATGATAAGAAAGCGAAACAGCCTTATTGCGGATATGGAGAAAGTTTTAGTGGTCTGGATAGAAGATCAAACCACCCACAACATTCCCTTGAGCCAGAGCCTAATCCAGAGCAAGGCCTTAACTCTCTTCAATTCTATGAAGGCTGAGAGAGGTGAGGAAGCTGCAGAAGAAAAGTTTGAAGCTAGCAGAGGTTGGTTCATGAGGTTTAAGGAAAGAAGCCGTCTCTGTAACATAAAAGTACAAGGTGAAGTAGCAAATACTGATGTAGAAACTGCAGCAAGTTATCCAGAAGATCTGTCTAAGATCATTAACGAAGGTGGCTACACTAAACAACAGATTTTCAATGTAGATGAAACAGCCTTATATTGGAAGAAGATGCCATCTAGGACTTTCATAGCTAGAGAAGAGAAGTCAATGCCTGGCTTCAAAGCTTCAAAGGACAGGCTGACTCTCCTGTTAGGGGCTAATGCAGCTGGTGACTTTAAGTTGAAGCCAATGCTCATTTATCATTCTGAAAATCCTAGGGCCCTTAAGAATTATGCTAAATCTACCCTGCCTGTCCTCTATAAATGGAACAACAGGGCCTGCATGACAGCACATCTGTTTACAACATGGTTTACTGAATATTTTAAGCCCACAGTTGAGAACTACTGTTCAGAAAAAAAGATTCCTTTCAAAATATTATTGCTCATTGACAATGCACCTGGTCACCCAAGAGCTCTGATGGAGATGTACAACGAGATTAATGTTGTTTTCATGCCTGCTAACTCAACATCTATTCTCCAGCCCATGGATCAAGGAGTCATTTCAACTTTCAAGTCTTATTATTTGAGAAATACATTTCGTAAGGCTATAGCTGCCATAGATAGTGATTCCTCTGATGGATCTGGGCAAAGTAAATTGAAAACCTTCTGGAAAGGATTCACCATTCTAGATGCCATTAAGAACATTCGTGATTCATGGGAAGAGGTCAAAATATCAACACTAACAGGAGTTTGGAAGAAGTTGATTCCATCCCTCATGGATGACTTTGAAGGGTTTAAGACTTCAGTGGATGAAGTAACTGCAGATGTGGTAAAAATAGCCAAAGAATTAGAATTAGAAGTGGAGCCTGAAGATGTGACTGAATTGTTGCAATCTCATGATAAAACTGTGATGGATGAGGAATTACTTCCTATGGATGAGCAAAGAAAGTGGTTTCTTGAGATGGAATCTACTCCTGGTGAAGATGATGTAAAGATTGTTGAAATGACAACGAAGGATTTAGAATATTACATAAACTTAGTTGATAAAGCAGCAGCAGGGTTTGAGAGAATTGACTCTAATTTTGAAAGAAGTTCTACTGTGGGTAAAATGCTATCAAACAGTATCGCATGCTACAGAGAAATTGTTCGTGAAAGGAAGAGTCCATCAATGCGGCAAATTTCATTATTGTCTTACTTTAAGAAATTGCCACGGCCACCCCAACCTTCAGCAACAACCACCCTGATCAGTCAGCAACCATCAACATCAAGGCAAGACCCTCCACCAGCAAAAAAATTACGGTTTGCTAAAAGCTCAGATGATGGTTAGCATTTTTTAGCAATAAATACTGTATTTTTAAATTAAGGTATGTACATTGTTTTTTTAGACAATGCTATTGCACACTTTAAATAGACTGCTGTATGGTGTAAACATAATCTTTATATGCACTGGCAAAACACAAAATTCATTTGACTCACTATTGCAACATTTGCTTTATTATAGTGGTCTGGAACTGAACCCACAATATCTCTGGGGTATGCCTGTATTTCTATAGGGGTTACAGTGTTCACAAAGTTTTTATGTCCTTTTATGAAAATGTACCTACTTTTCATTTTTATTTTTAACTTAATTCTATTGCCTGTATTTATTTTTTTTCTTTTTAAAACTTTTGTATAGATGTTCTCTCTTACATGATTGTGACCTAATGGTTCTTCAGGTGATCTAGTCTTTTACAGTATGTTTTTTATATCCTAGCCTTCTGTTTTGGGTTACATGTCATAATTTTTGGTATCCTTGGGTCTGTGAGAAAATGTTTTACACTGAAAGATCATTTTTTAGGTGTAATTGTTCAAATTTGTTTTCCAGTTTGGTATTCTAGAGAACGTATTTTTAAGGAAAGAAGAGTTATGGTTTTGTAAGAAATTTTAAGTATTTTGTTAGAAAGCCTAAAATCATGTACATTTTATCTCTGGTCAGAGGCGTAATAGTTTTCTTTTTATTTTTTTTTAATTAAGTCTCCATATTGGCAAGGCTGAACTCTGTACATTATAAATTTGCTTAAAGATATTCTTTGAATTATGCAGCATAAAGTGTACTTAAAATTAATTATAATAAGTAAGATAGAATTTATCTAATAGCTTTCAAATAGCCTTTCATGACTTAGAAACTTTCATTGACATCTAGATTTTATTAAGAAAGTCTTGAGCTCTTCTTCAGTAACACATTACAGAGAGCAAGGACATTCCTAGGTGTAAGTTGGAAAGTGCGCATTGAGTACATTTGTGCATTTGAGAAGGCAGTCTTTCTTATGCTGTCATGATCAAAGAGTAGAAATGATAAATACAAATTATGTTTTGAGATTGCTTGTAGCCTGGCAAGATGCCATTACATGCAAAGCTATGAACTTTGCTTCTGTTGAGAAGCAGCATAAATGTAATCAATTTACAGTGAGCTCTTTGAGGCAGGCCAAGGAGACAGAATCCTCCTGAAGTATGAGACTGATCTGTAATGTTGTCTTTATGGTCAGTATTGCTGAGGGTTTGCTAAGTGAACCTTTTCTTTTCACATGAAAGCATTTATTTAAATACATTTTCTTTTGCTAGGTGTTCCTTAGTTTTCAGCCATTAAATGTTGTGAAGCCTTGACTAGAACTTGTTCATAATGGATAGTATATTATTTATGCCTCTGGTTTGTGTGCTTAGTTGTTGCCTATAGTTATCTGGTTATGGTGCAAATGCATATTTTCTGTATCATTTACAGAAATGCTTTGAACATCAATACTTTTTTAAATGTTAATTTATTTTGAGAGAGAGAGAGAGTGCACACATGTCTGTGAGAGCTGGGGAGGGAGAGAATGGGAGAGAGAAAACCCCAAGCAGACTCCACACTGACAGCACAGAGCCTGACACTGGTCTTGATCCCACGAAGTGCAAGATTACGACTTGAGCCAAAATCAAGAGCTGGAGGCTTCACTGATTGAGCCACCCAGGTGATCCTCAGTATTGTCTTGTTTTAAATGATAGAAGTTTGTTGTATTTAGAATAGGTCAGTGAATGTAATTCAGTCTTTTAAATTAGGAGTACTGTATAACGCAATTGTGTGTCATCTGTATGTCATACACACAAATGTATTTCTTATGCTTCCCATGGATATAAGTCTCCGTCAGACCTGTTTATAAAAAGGAAATTGTTTCATTATGATCCTCTATCTCACATATCATAAATAAAATGTATACCAAATATAGGTCTGTTTTGAGGAGAGGAAAAATGTTTCAAGGAGTTTTTGCTTCTATTTTAAAATAGACTTTTCTACCACTTTTAAAGAGGAAATATCATCTGCTTTTAAATATTGAAAAGAAATCTAGAGCCTTCCTAGCAAGCTGAAAAAGATGAGTAAAACAAAGATACTAGAACATATGATAAAACTCTATTTGAGTTTAATATTTTTTAAATGTTTTGGTAACTTTGTGCTTTATCTTGTTTTAATGTTCATTTATTTTGAGAGAGAGAGAGAGTGTGCGAGTACACACACATACACGTGGGCCGGGGGTTGGGGAAGTGCAGAGAGAGAGGGAGAGATTGAATCCCAAGCAGGCTCCTTGCAGTCAGCGCAGAGCTCGACATGGGGCTCCATCTCACAAATCGTGAGATCACGACCTGAGCGGAAATCAAGAGCCATTTAACTGAGCCACCTAGGTGCCCCTAACTTTGTGCTTTTTTTTTTTTTTTTTTAAACTTTGTGCTTTAATATAGGTGTATGAGGGGCACCTGGGTGGCTCAGTCGGTCAAGCATCTGACTCTTGGTTTTAGTTCTGGTCATGATCTCCCAATTCAGGAGACTGAACCCTGCATGGAACCTGCTTGGGATTCTGTCTCTCCCTCTCTCTTTGCTTCTCTTTTTCTCTCTCTCGAAATAAATAAACTTTAAAAATAATAATATAAGTTTGTGATTACATATAATTTGAATTGAAAACCCAATAAGTATTTAGATTTTTGGAAAATTGAAGAAATATTTTTCTTAGTTTCTTTTGGGCAAAATGTAGACCATTATACTAACTCAAAGATTTCAGGGAAAATGTATAGTATTTAAAATTCTTATTGCAGGGTATCTGGGTGGCTCACTTGGTTGAGCTTCCGACTTTGGCTCAGGTCAGGTCATGATCTCACTGTTGGTGGGTTTGAGCTCCACATTGAACTCGCTGTTGTCAATGCAGAGCCTGCTTCAGATGCTCTGTCCCCCTCTCTTTCTGCCCCTCCCCTGCTCATGCTCCTTCTCTCAAAAATACACATTAAAAAAAATAAAAATAAAATTGTTATTGCAGTTTTACTTTTACATCCCTTCTTCCCTTTTGAACCTGATTGAAATGTATGGGTATAGAACTTGGAAATTTCTTTGCCTGTGACATAGGGAACCTATTTTAATTCTAACGAATAATTTTAGTGATGGTGGGGAAAATTTCTGAATTTGTCAATGTGATTATCAGTAACTCAAATGGTTCAAATGTATAAAGTTCCCTCAAAAGTAATTTCTCCAAATATTCCAAATGTAGCAAGTTTAAGAATCCCGTCTTAAATATTAACACCTTTATAAGCAAAACCACAATACATTTAAAAATAATAGAAATATAGCACAATGGATCGATCCTCCTTGAATACCACAAGGATTAAGGGCTTTGACTCCCGCCCCCTGCCCCAAATTTAACTACTAATAGCCTACTGTGGACTGGAAGCCTACTGATAACAAACAGGCAATTAACACATTCTGTATGCTATATGAATTATATACTGTATTCTAACAATGGAGAAAAGAATGTTATTAAAATCATAAAGACAAAATACATTTATAGTATTGTACTGCCAAAAGAATCTGCATGTAAGAGGGCCCATGTGGTTTAAATCCATGTTCAAAAGTCAACTGTATTTGGTTTGCTAGGTGACTCTAAGTAATTAATTTTTGTACCCAAAGGATCCTGAACATCTTTAGTCACTCTGTAGTTACAAATTTAAAGAACATTTTAAAGTTTTATGTTCTTAAAATCCATATACTGACACTTCAAGGTAACAAACTTATGGTTTGTTTCCATTGACACACTTTTAAAAATAACTTCTAGCTAAACTTTTCCATTTCAAGTGATGTTTTGACCTACTTATTTTGTATCCATGTTTATAATGTAGCCTTTATTATTTCTAGGTATTGATAGAATTTAATAAAAATAATACATTTACTATTTCCACCTATTAATACCTTTATTTGAGGCTATTTTTTTTAAGGTTTATTTATTTTTGAGAGAGAGAGAGAACGAGAGGCAGAGGGGCAGAGAGAGAAGGAGACACAGAATCTGAAGCAGGCTCCAGGCTCTGAGCTGTCAGCACAGAGCCCGACATGGGGCTCAGACTCACAGAGTGCAAGATCATGACCTGAGCTGAAGTCAGAGGCTTAACTGACTGAGCCACCCAGGTGCCCCGAGGCTATTTGTTTTAAAAGATCTACTACTTATTGTCAAATTCTGGGTTAAAGGTTCTGTTGGCAAGACACAAAATTATACGTTTTGGAATATAAGTTAGTTTAAGGTCTATGGAGATTTGTGGTGCCAGTCACTTGAGGAAATGAAAAACTAAAGATCATATAATTGGCATTACAGTGGATAAATTGGCAATGAAAATTCAATAGAACATCCTAGTATTTTAAATCAAGAGAATGTGTTGAGTCACTCTTAGATTAAACTACTGAATATTCTAACCATGACAGCGTTGAGATTATTTGGACACAGTCTGACTCCTACCTCCCATGTTCACTATCACCTCTCTGGCTTCATTGCTGACTGCTTTCTTCCTCTCTCTGCTTCAGCCACACTGGCCTCTGCTTTTCCTTAAAAATGCATAATCAAGACCTCACTGCATTACCAGCTTTTCCCTCTCTACTTGTAACACTTTTCCCCCAGAAACATCAGATCTGAGCTCAAGTGTTAACTCTTAGTAAAGCCTTATCTGGCCACCTTATTCAAAATTGCCCCATCCCTACTACTTGGATCTTCCTTTCCGGTTTGTTTACTGCATGCCCTAATTATCACCAACATTCTATATATATTTTACTTATTTGCTTTGTTGTTTTTTCCACCAAAACTTGGGCTCCCAAAGAGGGCAGAGACTTTTACTATGTTGTGTATGTATACCAGTGTGTATCCCATTGCAGATTTTCAAAAATTGCTTGTTAGAAGGAGGGAGGAAGGAAGGGGAAAAAATGATACATGTTGTGGCAGTTTAATACTAGCCACTGCAGATTACAATTAAAGCTATGGCAGATGGTCCACAATGTACATCGATGGCCATATCTGTTAGTGCATGGAAGTGATAGTTTGGAATGATAGGTCTGAAACAGGATCCACATAGCACTCGAAGCAGCAGCAAATAGTGTCTTTTTCCTAAGGTAAAGTCTTCCACCAAAATTATTTAGAAATCAAATAATCACCAACAGTATTCAGTATATGGTATTTTGCATTCACTCATGATATGAAAGAACAATGTTTATGTGCCAGTAATCAATTTATTGTCTCTCAGCTCTAAACCCACCCTTCATTGCTCCTGCAAAAAGGAAGATGGGCCATTGGAATATTTTTCCATTGACAGCTGGTCTGATGCTGAGTTTTGTCAGTGGAAGGCAACTGTGTTGGAGAGAGCTTTCAGGAGGAAGGGGCATCTCTATCTGGTCCTGGTGGGCTCCCACAGTACAGTACAGTTTTCTGGCAGTACAGTCAGGCTCCCACAGTGTCGCAGCTTCTCCCACCACCTGGTCTAGTGCAGCTGGCTTCTCCACTACCTGGCGCCTGTAGCACCCAGCACCCAGCAGCTTTCAGAAAATGCCCTGGGGCGGTGCTGTAGTAATGCCTATGGTGAGACAACTCCCCATCAACAGTTTTTCCTGGCACCTTAGAGGGTGGACTTCCGTAAGTTCTACCAGTCAACATCACAGCACTTTCTCTGCCCTCCAGTGAGCTATGGCTTCACTCTTCAACGAGATTCAGATTTCAACCCTGAGAATGTTCTCCCTTGAACTCTCATCCTCATGGGTGGTGGCTGTTCTTTGTATCTGTATGTCTGCTGTATCCCTGTATTGTTTAGGGTTCTCTTCTTTCTAAACAATCCTCATTACTCCAATCCTATTATAGTTAATAAACCTTTATATTAAACTTGTTCAAATTAGTGTGTGGTTTATCTCACACACCAATTGGATCCAGACTGATCCAGTCTACAGTTTACAATTATTTTAGTAATGGTTCTTGTGGAGTATTTCTTTAACACCACTACCAACAACAAAGTTTATTTTTGAGAGAGGGAGAGAGAGAGAGAGCACAAGGAGGGGAAGGGCAGAGAGAGGAGACAGAATCCCAAGCAGACTCCAGGCTGTCAGCACAGAGCCTGATCTGGGGCTCAAACTCACGAACTGCAAGATCATGACCTGAGCCAAAATCAAAAGTCTGATGCTTAACTGACTGAGCAGCCACCCAGGAGCCTTTCTTATGGAGTATTTCTAACAGCATGCCAAGCTATGCTACAATCATGCAGATTATGATAGTAATTGATAATGATACTAATGTTGTAGGATTATTTTTTGGAGTTTAATTCTATCAATATAAATGATGCCCAATGTAAGTATATATACACAATGACCTGATTTTGTTAATGCTTATTATCTACAGGGTGGTGATTCTTCAGTTAAAAAAAACAAACAAATAGTACAATTTGCTTTTGCTCTTGTTTTTTACCCACTCTTCCACTTGCATATCAGCAAGAGAGGAAATGTGTTCCATTGCTTGTATTCTGAGCTGCCATTTCCCTCTGTCTATTGCTCAGTTCTTCTACTAAATTTGTGAATTTACTTAATAATCACTGTAATTCCTACTGTGCAGCTTCATGAACTCTTAGGGGTACATGAAAACAGATAATGTCTTGCCACTAGAGATATGTCTGTATGTACCTTTTATAAAAGCAAATGTGTGTGTGTGTGTGTGTGTGTGTGTGTGTGTTTTCCTGAAATAAGAGTCTGAGCTCTGAAGTCAGATTGTCTTAATTTAAATTTCTACTCCAGTGCTTACAGGGGTAAGTTAACATCTCGAGGCCTCTTCACCGAGTTGTTTTAAAGATTGAGATAATATAAACTAATCTTTTAGCACAGCACCTGACACATTGTTATTAATAAGTGTTAGTTACTATTATTATAGTAGTAAAAATATAATAGTTATCGGGGTTGGATCCAGTTGGCAGCCTCATCTGATAAACCTATTCCCTTAGAAAGATAAATACGTAAATCTTTAAGAGCACAAGAAAGCAAGAAACAATGTCATCAGTGGAATAGAAATTGTGAACAACTTCTGAAAATATGTAGTATTAAGGATAAAAGGAACCACATCTCAAATCATATGTACTTAGGACTCCTTTGAAGATGGAATCATTCCAGAATTGCTCTAAGCGTAGAGACTATGGATGGATATTGTCTGGGGAAAGAGTATGTTGATGTGGGCTGTGTATGAGGGTTGAGGAGTTACATGGACATTTGGCCAGCTCCTCCACACTTTTGCTGAAGAATTAGCAGTGGAGGCCTTTAGCCACTAGTTGTTAAAACAGGGATGTAGGTGCTTTGCCTAGTGAGGCAGATAGCTACTGAGAATACAGGAGCATTTCCCCTATCCCCACCATTAAAAAGACCACTAATGTCCCTAATGGCAATTAGCATCACTCAAATAGTGTGATTTTCACACAAAAAGAGACAAATAGATCAGTGACACAGATTAGAGTACAGAACAACATACCTAGGTATATGTGAGGATGACTTCTCTTATTGTGGTCACTGATAGATGCACTAGGGCAACTCAAAGTTATATGCTTTCTCGGGAGCCTCATCACATTATAGTCTCATATTGTAATTACAATTTTTTTGATCCTGCTTTTTTTTCACATCTCCATATTGTATTTTTTTTTTTTTTTTGCCCCCACCTCCAGTTTAAATAGAATTTAAAAATAGCGGGGAAGGGGTACCTGGGTGGCTCAGTCGGTTAAGCGTCTGACTTTGGCTCAGGTCATGATCTCGTGGTTCGTGAGTTTAAGCCCGCATTGGGCTCTGTGCTGACAGCTCAGAGCCTGGAGCCTGCTATGGATTCTGTGTCTCCTTATCTCTCTGCACCGCCCCTCCCCCCCCGCTCTCTTTTTCTCTCTAGAATAATAAAACATAAAAAAATAAAAACGGGGGGAAGATGCCATACTCAAAAAGGACTTAAAGAGAATGTTATAAAGGGTTTATTTACAAAGGTGTAGAGGGAACACTCAGCAGATGGAGAAGCACCTTGAATCTAACAATAGTGGACAGCCATTGCAACCTCTTGGACAGAAAGTGCAAAGGGTAAGAGAAGTTACCTGAATGTTGGAAAAGTTGTAGCCATGGAGAGGTACTGCTACATAGGAGGGGGCAGTGGCCGTAGGTAGAGGCACAGAGCCATTGCCAAAGTGTGGCCTGACAGGGAGGGAGCCCTGGAGATAAATACCTGGACTTCTCTTTCTTTTCCTCCAATCTCTTCCCTGTGACTTTAGTTGGCCAGACTCTGCCAGAAGCAGGAAGTCAGTGGAAGCCAGAAGACACAACCTTTATACATAGATCTCCTCACAGGGGCATGGCAGGACAGAAAAAAGAGAAAATCTGTAGGATCCACGAGAGAACATCTAGGATACTTAACACTGAAAATCATTTGGGATCCTGATTGTCACCCACCATATTTATTATTATTTTCGGTTTCATAAAATCTGTGAACTCTGTAAGAATGCCATGTTTACAAATTACTGACAAAAGGGTTGGATTACCTTGGACAGAGCAATTCTACATATTAGTACATATAATTAGACAACAGCTCTCTTAGCTGAATTTTCCTTTTCATATCGTAAGTTAATCAACCATTTAAACAAGTATAAGTCATCCCCTAAGTAAACTCTTTCATATGGTTAACAAGGCTAGTGTGTGTGTGTGTGTGTGTGTGTGTGTGTGTGTGTGTGTGTGTGTGTTTTCATACACCTAACCTTTCTCCGTCCAGCAACCTAGTAATTCCATCACTGAAAGAAGTGGTTCTTTATCTGACATGACTTCATAAACCAAAGCTATCTATGGTGTATCCTTTTTTTCAGAAACAAAAAGATTTATAAATTTTTCCCAGGATTGGGAAATGTATACTTTCCCATAATGATACTTTTTATATTTAATTTATAGTGTTCTCCTTTCCCTTTTTTGAAAAGAACTCATATAATCATTGCCTATCTTCAGCTGTATGGAACTCTCACAACATGTCTCCAATATGATCTGGCTTTGAGGACATTATTAGCAGTTTTTCTCAGTACTTCTTCAACACATAGAACTAGTTTCATATTAGGGGCTCCCCTGTAGGCTCTACTTTTTCATGGAACAAATATTTATTGGTGATGACCAATAATTGGTCTGACCACATGTCAGACACTGTGTTTTAGGCACTGGGGATACAAGGGTGAGCAAAACACAAAAATTCCCACTCTGTGGAGCTTGTGTTTAAAGTAATACTGTTTAGTAATAATCAGACATCATCTACATTGATTATCTCCAATTTTAAAATGTCTGAACCATGGAGCCCTTTTTCTTAGGAGAAGTAGATAAACTGCAAAGAGTCTTGGCCTGCAGGGGCAGTATTTTCTAAGGATCTCCAAACACAATTACTCCCGTCCTATTGAAGGGAACAGAAGCCTTAAGAAGAAATACAAAAACTCCTCCTCACCAGTAACTTCCTACAAAGGTAATGTCAATTAAAACCAAAAAGTTTAAAGAAAGCAAATTCCTGGTTTTAGCATCACCAGGAAAAACATTTGTCTACAGATACCAATTGTGTATTCTTTTCATTGTAAGAAAAGATCCGTAAAAATTACAGGTTTTTTTCAGGTTTTAATTTAAATTGTAGTTAACAGACAGTGGAATCTTGGTTTCAGGCATAGACTTTAGTGATTAAGCATTTACGTATAACACCCAGTGCTCTCCCAACAAGTGCCCACCACCCATTTAGGCCATCTCCTTGCCTATCTCCCCTCCAATAACCCTCAGTGTGTTCTCTATAGTTAAGAGTCTATTTTATGTCTGCCTTTCCTTCTTTTTTTTCCCATGTCCATCTGTTTGGTTTATTAAATTCCACATGAGTGAAATCAAACAATATTTGTCTTTCTCTGACTTATTTTGCTTAGCATAATACACTCTAGCTCTATCCACATGGTTGCAAATGGCAAGATTTCACTCTTTTTTATGGCTGAGTAATATTCCATTGTATATGTACCACAACTTCTTTATCCATTCATTAGTCGAAGGACATTTGGGCTCTCTCCATAGTTGGCTATTGTTGATAATGCTACCCTAAACATAGGGGTGCATGTGTCCCTTTGGATCAGTATTTTGATATCCTTTGGGTAAATACCTAGTAGTGCAATTGCTGGGTCCTAGGTAGTTTTATTTTTAACTTTTTGAGGAACTTCCATACAGTTTTCCAAAGTGTCTGCACCACTTTGCATTCCCACCAACAGTGTAAGAGGGTTCTTGTTTCTCCGCATCCTCACCAACATCTGTTGTTTTCTGTGCTGTTAATTTTAGCCATTCTGAAAGGTGTGATATCTCATTGCAGTTTTGATTTGTATTTCCCTGATGATGAGTGATGTTGAGCATCTGTTCATGTGTCTGTTGGCCATCTGGATGTCTTTTTTGGAAAGATGTCTATTCATGTCTTCTGCCCATTTCTTAACTGGATTATTTGTTTTTTTTGGGTGTTGAGTTTCATAAGTTATTTATAGATTTGGATACTAACCATTTTCTGGATATATTGTTTGAAAATATCTTCTCCCGTTCCAAAGGCTGCCTTTTAGTTTTATTGATGAATCAGTTTGACAAGACCTAGCATTCATAATTGTGTATGTACAATACAGATGCAAAATATGCAAAGCAAAAACTTATAGAACTGAAAGAATAAACAGACAATTCTACAATCATACTTGGAAACTTCATTCCTTTCTTACCAAGTGA
Source organism: Acinonyx jubatus (assembly GCF_027475565.1). Taxonomy (NCBI): domain Eukaryota; kingdom Metazoa; phylum Chordata; class Mammalia; order Carnivora; family Felidae; genus Acinonyx; species Acinonyx jubatus. The sequence continues at coordinate 168,041,639 of NC_069381.1, forward strand.
TAGGACAAATGTACAAAAAATAAATAAGGATATAGAAGAACTCAATATCATCAACCAACATGATCCAGTTGACATTTATAGAATTCTCCACCCAACTGCAGCAGGATATTCATTTTTTTCAGGTGCCCATGCAACATATGCCAAGATAGACCATATCCTGGGCTATAAATCAAACCTCAACAAATGTAAAATCATATAGAATGTATTTTCTGAAGTTAATATATTTATTTTGGTTTTTTTAAAAAAAATTTTTTTAACGTTTATTTATTTTTGAGACAGAGAGAGACAGAGCATGAACGGAGGAGGGTCAGAGAGAGGGAGACACAGAATCTGAAACAGGCTCCAGGCTCTGAGCTGTCAGCACAGAGCCTGACGCGGGGCTCAAACTCACGGACCGCGAGATCGTGACCTGAGCTGAAGTCGGCAGCTTAACCGACTGAGCCACCCAGGCTCCCCTTAATATATTTATTTTGAAAGAGACTGAGCATGCATGTGAGTTGGAGAGGGGCAGAGAGAGAGGGAAAGAGAATCCCAAGCAGGCCCCATGCTGCCAGTGCAGAGCCCAAAATGGGGCTTGATCCCACTAACAGTGAGATCATGACCTGAGCCCAAATCAAGAGTCAGATGTTTAACTGACTGAGCCACCCAGGTGCCCCTGGAATGTATTTCTTGACCACACTGGAATGATATTACAAATCATTAATAGAGCGACACCAGGAAAATCTCCCAACACTTGGAAATTAAGCAGCATACTTCAAAATAATCCATAGGGTAAATAAGGCAAATATTTCAGAGAAACAAAACAAACATTGAACTGAATGAAAATAAAAATAATCATAGAAAAATGTGTGGGGCATAGCTAAAACAGTGCTGAAAGGGAAATTTATAGGAGACATGAAATATATACATTAGAAAAAAGGACAGGTCTCAAATTAATAATCTAAGCCTTTACTTCAAGAACCTAGAAAAATAAAAAAAATAAAAAAGAACCTAGAAAAGGAAAAGCAAAAGAAATACAAAGAAAACAGAAGGATGAAAGAAATCAATGAAGTTGAAAACAGAAAAACAATAGAGACAATCAATGAGACAAAGAGTTAATTCTTTGAAAAGACCAATACAATTAACAAACCTTTTATAAGATTGACAAAGAAAAAAGAGAGAAGACACAAATTACCAATAACAGCAATTAAACAAAATATCAGACTGTGGACATCAAAAGGACAGTAAAGAGGTACTATGAACAACTCTATACATATAAACTTGGCAACTTAGACAATGACAATTTCCTTGAAAAGTACACACTACTACAACTCACCCAACAGGATTAAATAATTTGAATAGCTCTATAAACTATTAGGTAAATTAAATTAGCAATTTAAGAGCTGCTAAAAAGATAAATCTCCAAGATCAGATTTTCTTATAAAACTTCATTGGAGAATTCTACCAAGTGTTTAAAAGGGATTAACACTACTTCTACACAATTTTGTCCAGAAAACACAAGAGGTGTGAATCAAATAAAAAGAAAACTACAGCCAATATCACACTTAAAATATAAATGTGAAATTCCTTGACAAAATATTAGCAAATAGAATTTAGCTATATAAAAAATGAAGTGTATACCATGACAGAGAGGGGTTTATTTCAGATATGCAAAGCTGGTTCAACATTTGAAAGTCAACCAGTATAATCCACCATGTTATCAGACAAAGAAGAAAGGTCCCATGATCACAGCAATCAGTGTAAAAAAGGCATTTGACAGACTTCAACACCCACTCAGCATCCTCCCAGAAAAATAAGAAAAAGGAAGAACTTTCTCAGCTTGATAAAGAGGAACTACAAAAAACCTATAGCTAACATTATAATTCATGGTGAAAGACTGCATGTTTTTTGTTGTTTTTTTTTTTAAATTGGGAATACAGCAAGGATGTGCATGCTCACTGCTTTTCTTCATCATATTGGTTCAATTTCTAGCCAGTGCAATAAGTCAAGAAAAGGAATTAAAAGGTATACGGATCAGAGAGGAAGAAATAAAAGAGTCTGTTTTGTAGACAGCACTGTTGTCTACATAGAAATCCCAAAGAATCTATAAAAAAAAAATGGAACAAGTGAGTTCAGCAAGGTTGTAGTGTACCAGATAAATATCTAAAATTAATTTAATTTCTACATACTTGCAATGAACACTTGGTCACCAAAATTTAAAAGGCAATACCAGGGACGCCTGGTGGCTCAGTTGGGGATCTCATGGTTTTGAGTTCAAGCCCCACATTGGGCTGTCTGCTGTCAGCACAGAACCAGTTTCGGATCTTCTGTCTCCCTCTTTCTCAGCCCCTTTCCCTCCCCTGCTATCTCTCACTCTCACTCGCTCTCAAAAAAAAATAAATAATAAATAAACAAACTTAAAAAAAAAAAAAGGCAATACCATTTATAATCATTCAAAAAAACAGAGAGAGAGAGAAAGACAGATGGACAAATACTGAGATATAAATCTAACAAAACATGTATAGGACTTATATGCCCCAAATCTCAGAATGCAGATAAAAGAAATCAAAGATCTAAATAAATGGAGAAATATACTGTGTTCATGGATTGGAAGATTCACCATAGTGAAGATGTCAATTTTTCCCAGGTTGATATACAGGTTTAATGCAATTATTATCAAAATCTCAGCAAGAATGTTTATAGATATAGATAAGATTATTCTACAATGTATACAGAAAGGCAAGGAACAAGAATAGCTATAGGAATTTTGAAAAGGAAGAAAAACGTGTGCTTATTATATAGCAGTACTTATCACATAGCTGTAAGATTTACTATATAGCTACAGTAATCAAGATTGTGTGGTTGGCAGAGAGACAGGCACATTAATCAATGGAAAAAGAAGAGAGAAGCCTGGAAATAGACCCACATAAACAAATTCAATTGACTTTTGACAAAAGTATAAAAGCAAAGAAAGAAAGATAGCCTTTTCAACAAATGGTGTTGGAGTAACTGGATATCTGGATTTCCACAGTTTAAAAAATGAACTTTGTTGTAGTCTAATACCTTCAACAAAAAATAATTAAAATATGGACAACACAGGTGCCTGGGTGGTTCAGTCGGTTAAGCGTCAGACTTCGGCTCAGGTCATGATCTCACAGTTCGTGAGTTAGAGCCCTGCATTGGGCTCTGTGCCTACAGCTCAGAGCCTGGAGTCTGCTTCGGATTCTGTCCCTCTCTCTCTCTCTCTCTCTCTCTATCTGCCTCTCCCCCGTTAATGCTCTTTCTCTCTCAAAAATAAATAAACATCAAAAATTTTTTTTAAATGGAGCACAAATTTTAACTTTAAATGTTAAATTATAAAAATTCTAGAATAGAATAGGAGAGACTCTTTGGGATCTAGCACTAGGCAAAAAGTTCTTAGACTTGACACCAAACTCATGATCCATAAATGGAAAAATTTATAAACTGGACTTAATCAAGATTTAAATTTTTACTCTGTGAAAGACCTTATTAAAGGATGAAAAGATAAGCTACAGAGTAGAAGAAAATACTTGCAAACCGTATATCCAACAAAAGACTTGTTATATAGAATATATTAAAGAACTCTCAAAACTCAATAGTAAAAACTCCGTCAAATTAGAAAATGGACAAAAGACATGAGGAGACATTTTACTGAAAGGATATACATACGATAGATAAGCACATGATAAGATGTTCAACATCATTAGCCATCAGGGAAGTGCAAATTAGAACCACAATGAGGTATCATTACAGACCTATCAAAATGGTTAAAACAAAAAATAGTGACACCATAAAGTTTGGCAGGATGTGAAGAAACTGGATCACTTTACATATTGCTGGTGGGACTGTAAAATGGCACAGCCACTCCGGAAAAAGTTTGGCAGTTTCTTAAAAAGCTACATATACAACTACCACAAGACCTAGCAATGGTAATCCTGGTCATTTTCCTCAGAGAAATGAAGATGTATATTAATACAAAAACCTGTACATGAATGTTTAGAGCGGCTTTACTTATAATAGCCCAAACTGGAAACAACCTAGATGTTCTTTAATGAGTAAGTGGTTAATGATATCATGGTGGTAGTGCATCCATACCACGGAACACTACTAAGCAATAAAACCGAATGAACTACTGATACCTGCAACGACCTGGATGAACCTCCAGAGAATTATGCTGGGTGAAAAGCCAACCCTCAATGTTATACACTGTGTTATTTCTTTAATATAACATTCTTGAAATGACAAAATTATAGAAACAGGGAACAGATTAGATTAGTGGTTGCCAGAGATTAAGAAATTGGTGGCAGCAGAGGGAAGTGGCTGTGGTTGTAAAAGGGCCACACGACAGATCCTTGTAGGACTGGATACGTCTTCTGTCTTGATGTATCAATGTTCAATATCCTGCTTGTGTCATTGTACTATAGTTTGGCAAGATGTGACCATTGGGGTAAACTGGGTAAAGCAGATATAGGATCTCTCTGCATTATTTTTTACAACTTTCTGTGAATCTACAAATATTTCAAAATAAAAACAGTTTCATTAAAAAAAAAAAGTTAACAAGGGGCGTCTGGGTGGCTCAGTCAGTTAAGCGTCCAACTTCAGCTCAGGTCATGATTTCACAGTTAATGAGTTCGAGCTCCACGTCGGGCTCTGTGCTGACAGCTCAGAGCCTGGAGCTGCTTTGGATTCTGGGTCTCCCTCTCTCTCTGCCCCTCCCCTGCTTCCACTGTGTCTCTCAATCTCTCTCTCTCTCTCTCTCTCTCAAAAATAAACATTGGGGCGCTTGAGTGGCTCAGTTGGTTAAGCGTCCGACTTCAGCTCAGGTCATGATCTCACAGTTCATGAGTTCGAACCCCGCGTCCGGCTCTGGGCTGACAGCTCAGAGCCTGGAGCCTGCTTCAGATTCTGTGTCTCCTTCTCTCTCTGCCCCTCCCCTACTTGTACTCTGTCTCTCGCATTGTCTCAAAAATAAACATTAAAAAAGTTTTTTAATAAAAAAAATAAACATTTAAAAAAGTGTTAACAACAACAACAAAACCCAAGTACCTGGCCTCATAGAGTCTACAATCTAGTTGGGGATAGATATTATTCTAAAATTTATAGAAGTGTATAATTCAAAGTGTGATCTTGTCTAGTTACACAGGAAAGCTTTCCAAACTTTTGAGTGAAATTTGAGATCAGTTCTAAAAGAGAAATAAATGTTAACCAACTAAGGGGAGTGGGGTGTCAGAGATCTTACAGAACTGAGGGAAGAACATGTATAAAGACCCAGGAGTGGGAAGAAGCATGGGACATTAGAGTAATGGAAAGAAGGCTGAGTGGCTGGAGCAGTGAACAAGAGGAGATGAGATGGGTGTCAGAAGCGGCTGAGGTGTTAGGCCAGTCAAGTAAAGGCTTGCAGGCAGCTTTAGGATTCTGCTCTTTTAGAGCAGTGGAAACAATGGAAAGGTTTTAAGCAGGAGAGCAACTTGCTCAGAAAGTTATTTTTCAAAAGGTCACTCTCTTGGGGCGCCTGGGTGGCTCAGTCGGTTAAGCGGCCGACTTCGGCTCAGGTCATGATCTCGTGGTCCGTGAGTTCGAGCCCTGCGTCGGGCTCTGTGCTGACAGCTCAGAGCCTGGAACCTGTTTCAGATTCTGTGTCTCCCTCTCTCTGACCCTCCCCCGTTCATGCTCTGTCTCTCTCTGTCTCAAAAATAAATAAAAGTTAAAAAAAAACAAAGAAAAGGCCACTCTCACTACATTGTGGAGAATGGATTAAGAAGAAGGAAGAGCAATCAAGAAGCTAAGTCCAGGTATCAGATGATAAAGCTGGGATTTGGCTATAGCAATAAAAACATTAGGGAGTGGATATATCTGCAAGGTATTTAAAAGCAAAATTCACAGGACCTGGCACCAGATTGGTGTTGGAAAGAGGTTTTCAAGACCATTCCAAGGTTTTCGGCTTTCCCAGCTAGATAGCTGGTGGTATCTTTCTCTGAGATAAATATATTCATGTTTTACAGAAAAGACTTTAAGTTTGGGCTTTTATATTTGATTTTGGGGTGCCTTTGAAATATCTAAGAGCAGATGTTGTAGAAGCAATTGAATATATAAATTTGGACCTCAGAGAATGATCTGGTTTGGTGGTATGAATTGAGAGTCACTGAGGGTAATGGACACAGATGACATCACATAGGAAAGAGTTTTGAGTAAGATTGAGCCTTGGGGAACAACATTTAAAGGCTGGCTAGGGAAGGATGAATCAAGAAACGAAACTTAGCCATATGATCACAGAGGTAGAAGGAAAACCAAGAGAGTATAATGTCAGTGAAACTAAGGAGAATTTCAAAGAGTATTTAATGTGAACTGATGCTGTTGAGATTTATTTAAGATGAGCACTGAAAACGTCTGGATTTAGCTTCATAGAGATCTTTGGTGACCCTGGCAAGAGCTCTTTGGTGAATTAATGGGGAAAGAAGCCAAATTAGTTTATTAAAAGCTATGTAATATACTGAATGACAGATAACATTAGTGTAAACTTCAGTTATTGTGTATATATTTTATGTATGTATTCACTAGCTGAATAAGTCAATGTATGACATATGAATTAGTTACTATTATTTAAACTATTCAGATTAAAAAGCTAACTTTTGGAGATTTTAATGTCACATAACTATGGAGTATTTAAAATCAGGCTTGCTCCTGTCTTAAACAAAATGCTGCCGCTTCTCTAAATGAAGACATTGTCAAGTAAGAAAAGACTTACTTTTCCATTATTTTGCTCTTTTTTTTACATAAACTGGGTAAAATGTATGACCTTTGAACACCCTAGAATTTAGGCTTATTGAATTAAAAAAAAAGAATTAGGGAAAATGTCAAACATACACAAAATTATAAAGAATAGCATAATCAATTACCCATCAGTAATTATCACCCCGTGGCTTTTCTTGTCTAAAGCATTCCCTTAGCCATTATTTTCCTTCCCTGCTCCTGCCCTCACCCATCCCAACAGATTATTTCAAGGCAAATCCTAGACAAAGCCCTTTCTAAAATCAATCCTATTTTTTTTCAAAGTTGTCTACTTTGCCTGTTATAAACTTCCACAGGGCTTTCAAATATCTGATTAAACCTATATGACAGTTCAAATATAAAAGCAGGAAATAAAATTACACCTGAAAGTTATACACATTAAAAAAAATATACACCTTATTTTTTAGAGCAGTTTTAACTTTACAACAAGTTTCCCATATGCCCCCTGCCCCCTCCCCACATATAGCCTCCCCCATTATCAACATCTCCCACCAGAATGGTACACTTGTGATGATGGGTGATACTACATTGACACATCATTATCATCCAAAATCTATCATTTATATTAGGGTTCTAGGGTTCCTCTTTGTGTTGTACATTCTCTGGGTTTGAATACATTTGTAATAGCATGTATCCACTATTATGTAGTGTATTTATGTATTATATACAGGGTAGTTTCACTGCCCTAAAAGTCCTATTGCACCTACTCATCCCTCCTCTCAAAGTTATGTAAATTTTGAGGTTACTTTTTCACTTCCAACAGATGAAAGGAACTATTTAATTGATTTAAAGGCTGGGGTACCTGGGTGGCTCAGTCGGTTGAGCATCCAACTTCAGCTCAGGTCATGATCTCACACTCCGTGAGTTCAAGCCCCACGTCAGGATCTGTGCTGACAGCTCAGAGCCTGGAGCCTGCCTCGGATTCTGTGTCTCCCTCTCTCTCTGTCCCTCCCCCGCTCATGCGCTGTCTCTCTGTCAAAAATAAATAAACATTAAAAAAATTTTTTTAATTGATTTAAAGGCAACAGGTGAACCAGCTAAACCGATGTTTCCTTTGATATTTGGCTGCCCCCTTTCTGCCAGTTGTTTACAAAAATTCATACACTTCCAAATGTAAGAGTTTATTTTTAATTTATAAAGACATGGCTTTGGTAATTATATTTGTAGAAATCAGATAATGCAAATCGTTATTAATGGATTTATATTTTTCTGAACATGTTCCCTATGTCCTAAACGTTATAAAAGTCTCTAGGAGATAATTTATCTTTGGCCCTATGAAGTCATGGTTCCTCTGTGTGCTTTACATGACATCACAGTCTAAGTGACTTGCAGCTCATGCTATACCAAATGCCAAAGTCTGAGATAATGAGAACGTGAGTGATAAGATGCTTTCTCTCCTTGCTTTCTTTCTGAAGGTGACAAACTCTGTCTTTTTCTTAAAGTTTGACTAGAGGTGGATATCTTTTTCTTCACTTTAATTTAAAAAAATTATTTGTGTTTATTTTTAGAATAGATGGAGAGTGGGCTTTTAGGAGAACGAATTTACACTTATATACAAATGTTGCAAATTAATAAATATTTACAAATAGCTACTGAGTTATATATATGATATACACAAGCAGTTTGGCTGTGAATATATCAAATATATTGAACATAAATAAATTTTGAGATTTCACATATTTCTGACTTTTAAAAAATTTGTTTTGGCTTTAGAAAAAAATTGAAATATATATAAAGCCCAGAGCTAATTTTCAAGTGGGCTCTCTGTAGCCCAAGGTACTCCATCCAAGTGTTTCAGGGCATTTGGAGGTGTGATAGTCAATAGACACTTTAGGGCACAAGAACCCTGAGTTAGTGGGGCTTGCATTCTTCCCTTTTTTTCCAACCAGAGCAGTTCTGTTGTATGTAATAAGTATCTGCACAATACATTGTTCAAAGAAAGGGTTTCTCATCTAAGTTTGAATATCCACTTTCTACAAAAATAGCACTTTGATGAAATCTTATGTCATCAGAGGGCAGACTTCAGGGAACCATGAGTCCAGAATAGAAACAGGGAATAGATGTTCCACTTTATTTTTAAAAAGAATTTTATTTTTATTTATTTTTTAATGTTTATTTTTGAGAGAGAGACACACAGCATGCGTGGGGGGAAGGGCAGAGAGAGAGAGGGAGACACAGAATCCAAAGCAGGCTCCAGGCTCTAAGCTGTCAGCACACAGCCTGATGCAGAGCTCGATCTCACGAACCATGAGATCATGATCTAAGTAGAAGTCAGAAGCTTAAGCGACTGAGCCACCCAGGCACCCCTTAAAAAGAATTTTTTAATGTTTATTTATTTTTGAGAGAGAGAGAGAAAGAGAGAGAGAAAGAGAGAGAGAGAGAGAATGAGAGAGTATGAACAGGGGAGAGGCAGAGAGAGAGGGAGACACAGAATCTGAAGCAGGCTCCAGGTTCTGAGCTGTCAGCACAGAGCCTGACATGGGGATTGAACTCATGAACCGTGAGATCGTGACCTGAGCCAAAATTGGACATTTAACTGACTGAGACATCCAGGTGCCCCGTAGGTGTTCCATGTTATGTGAAATCTTATTTAATATGTTCAGAAAGGAAAGTAGGAAAACAAGTATTGCAATTAAGATAATAATATTCATGTACAGAATATGGTGAACATGGAATATTGTTAAAGATAATAAAAATAAAGATAAAATAAAAATAAAATAATATATAAATAATAAAATATGAACAATAAATAAAATAAAATTAAATTAAATTAAATTAAAGTAAATCATGCCACACAAGTTTCCCATTCAAGTTAATGCAAGTTATGATCATTTCATTTTATCAAAAAGGATAGTTAGAACTATAAACTTCATTGTATAATATAAATAGAAGTACTTATAATAGACTTAATGTCCAAAATTATAATTTAAAAAATCTGAAAACATATAAAATTATATCAAAATGTCAGATAATCTTTATTCTAAGTTTATTTATTTAGAGCTCATTCATTCATTTACTTTTTCATTATATCACTCATTTACTTTTCCAATATATATTTACTGAAAATTGATGGAAACACAATAAAGAAAGTAAAGTTATGGTCCCTACCCCCAAGAAAATCCATCTACTAGGGCTGAGGAAAAAAACTTAAGGGGCGCCTGGGTGGCTCAGTCGGTTAAGCGTCCGAGTCTCGATTTTGGCTCAGTTCATGATCTCATGGTTTATGAGACCCAGCACCACATCGCCTGCTTGGGATTCTCTCTCTTCTCTCTCTCTGCTCTTACCCTTCCTAGCATGCGCAGACTCTCTCTCAACATAAATTTAAAAAAAAACAAACTTAAAAAATAAGTAGTTTATAGCAAATGAGTTCCAGAAACAATGCATCAGACATTCTGAAATTGAATGATGGCTGAGGGCTGGCACAGCTGGGGCAGGCTTCATGATGGAAGAGAGGCTTGAGCTGCTACTTGTAGGAAGGACAGGACTTTGTAAATTGGGGTGAAGGGAAAGAGTTGGTAGCAGAGGGATTGCTGTGATCAAGGAATACAGTGTGACTATCTTTCCCAAGAGGTTGAAGGTTTGCCAAGGAAAATAATGGGAGAATTGATTAGAGAAGTTTAGGGTCAGAGGATAAAGGGACCTGATTTTTGAAGCCAGAGTTTTCAACACTTTAAGGCGAAGTTAGGGTGACAATGTGTATTCCCTTTAGGGTGCCTATTGCAGTCTCTAAAAGAGATACTCCTACTCTTCTCTCTCAGTCTGTTTGGTCTGTTATAACAGAATACCATAGATGGGAAGACTTATAGACAACAGACATTTCTTTCTCATAGTTCTGGAGGCTGGGAAGTCTGAGATCAAGGCATTAGCAGATTTGGTCTCTGGTGAGAGGCTGCGTCATGGTTCACAGATGGCAGTCTTGTCACTGTATCCTCACAAGGCTGAGACAGGATGGGGTAGAGAGCTTTGTTAGGTTTCTTATAAGACTCCAAAGACTCACTTCCAAAAAGCATCATATTGGGTGTTAAAACTTCAACATATGAATTTTGGGGGACACAAACATTCAGTCTGTAGTGGCTTCCACCCTGTGATTCTGGTTTCCCCACCCCCCCTTTCCCTTTCTGCCCAGGTGAGAATGTATGTTATGTAATGAGGGACATCATTGTTTGGTATGTGCTGCACACGTGAATCTTATGGAGTTGAGGATAAGGAGGTTTGCTGTAGGGAATAGGAAATCAGTGAGAGCTTTTGAACATCTGGGTAATATGTACAAAGATGAGAGTATTGGCTATTGGTATGTTAGATTTGGTGGGAGAGATGGAAGGCAAGGAAATGTTAAGTGCTGACTACAATTTAAGAATTGAGGAGGCAAAATAAATAAATAAATAACACTTGGTATCTGAATGTTTGATAGCAGGGAAGATGGAAGCCAGAAAAAGAAAAGTGGACCAGGGACCTATATTAAGCATAACCTCCCTTTTAAACGTATTTTTTTTTTTATTATTTTACAGACAATAAAATCTGGAGATATTTAATAGAAATCCAAGCAATATAGGATTTAAGTGGAAAAGTTGGGCTCTGAATTTAAGTCTGTTTGACCTTAAATTCTGCTTTAATGTGCAATGGTTTTAATTTGGGGTTTCTAAGACTCTAAAAGAAAAAGGGACAAACGGAATGGTTTTAGGGATACGATGAGTTTCTGAGGTTTGATGTACTGGTAGGTTGTTCAGCAAGCATCTAGAAAAGTAGCATTTGGCTTTAGAGAGTGGTGGGGCATTAATTGTTTGCATAGATGAGAAGCGAGAGAGGATCAAGTTTTAACTAACAATAACATGTCCAGGTTAGAATGAAATGGGACCAGGTATGGAAAAGTTAGGGAAAGAGTAGAAAGTTATAAGGAGAAATAGGAAGTGTAGCATCACCAAAACAAGAAAAACACTTGAATTGAGGAAAAGATTGTCAAAGCTGTTGAATATTGCAGATGTCATAGAGACAGACCTTCACTTGGCAATTAGGAGAAAAGGAGTTGCAGTCAGTGGTTTCAGAAGAGGATTTACCCAGGAGCAAGTGTGTAATGAATTAAAAGACAAGATGGTGAACTTAGGGAAAGAGATCGTCTACTGAAGTCTGTAGACCCTTATTTTGAGATCTTAAAAAAAAGAGAAGAATGTGAATGCAATTAGTGCATGGTATCCAGAAGAAGGAGCAAGGTCTAGAGAAGGTTTTTTGATAGGGCAAACTGGGCATTTTTATAAATTGATAAGGAAAGAGCCAGTTTAAAGGTAGAATATTGAAATGCAAATGAAGAAAGGAAAATGATTTTTTTCTTAAAGAAACCAAGTTTTTAATTTGAAGAACAATAACAACAGTAAATAATATCTATAGTCAACCATTAGTTAAATAGAATAAGCTAAAGGCCCTTCTTAAGCCCTCCAACTACAAACGCCTTTCCTCCTCCATCTTCCCTGTTAATAGTTTGGCACAAATGTTTTCCAGCTTCCTTCCTTCCTCCTTTCCTTCCTTCCTTCCTTCCTGGCTTCTCTCTCTCTCTCTCTCTTTTTTTTTTTTTTAAAGTTTATTACTTATTTTGAGAAAGAGTGTGAGCGGGGGAGGGGCAGAGAGAGTGGGAGAGAGAGAATCCCAAGTAGGCCCCACACTCAGTGCAGAGCCCAACTCTGGGCTCCATCCCACATACCATGAGATCATGACCTGAGCCGGAACCAAGAGTCAGATGCTCAACTGACAGAACCACACAGGTGCCCCACTTCTTTTATTTAATAAGCATTCCTCCCCACCCCTTTGCATATGTATTCAAATATGCTTTTTAGTGGCACCTAGGGGGTACATGTGCACTCTCTCTCTCAAAATAAATGAATAAATGTTAAAAAAACAAATATACTTTAAAAAAATAAAATGATGCCATATATATTTTTTCAAATTGCTACTTTCAGTATGTTGATCATGAAGACTTTTCTACATCAACACACACACACACACACCAAATATAGCTCATGCTTTTTAACAGGTGCATAATGTTCTTTTGTTTGGACAGATCATAATTTATATTTATAAATATAATACATATTATAATATAATATTTATATTACTCAGAAATCCTTCATTTATAAACCCTTCTTGGAATCTTCATTCTAAAAAGGGGTTTCGTGAGCATGTTGGGCTGAATGACAGCCCCTGAAGATATCTTCACTCTAATCTCTGGAATCTATGAATGTTACCTTACATAGTAAAAGGTGCTTTGCAGATAGGACTATTGATTTACTCAGCAGAGTTGGCTATTGAAATGAGAAGATTATCCTGGATTATCTCAGTGGGCCCTAAATATAATCACAAATGTCCTTATAAGAGGAAGGGACAGGGAAAGTTTACTACAGAAGTTCATGTGATGACAGAAACAGAGAGAAACAGTGCCAGACAAAGAAAAGATGCTGTACCACTAGCTTTGAAGGGGGAAGGAGCTACAAGCCTGAGGAAATGGATTTTCCCCTGAAGCCTCCAGAAGAAACCAGTCTTACTGATACCTTGATTTTGGGCCCTTTAAGACTCATTTCAAGTTTCTGCCCTCAGGACTATACAAGATAAATTTGTGTTGGTTTAAGCTGCCAAATTTGTTGTAATGTAGTATGACTTCATCTGAACTTGGTTGCATCTACGGACCTTATTTCCAAATAAGGTAACATATGTATTGGAGGTTAGACCTTGAACATACCTTTTTGAGGGATGCAATTCAACCCACACACCTGTTAAAAAAAAAAAAAAGTCAATTGGTTTTAAGTTTGATTTCTGGGAACTTGCCAGAAACTAAGTAATGCTGGAATTGTTATTGCCTCATTCAAATTACAACATTCTTGCTGGATTTGGGATTTCAGGAAATCCCAGAGGAAAGAGGGAGAGAAGATGGGTGGGGATTTAGAGGATAACGAGTTTGTTATGGACCAGAGAGCATCTCAGAATATATACATGCTGCATATCATTTTTATAAAGTTAGTGAACAAAACAACGTATAGAATGTGAATATGCGTAACCTATATTTGAAGACTAAAAAAAAGCAGCAAAGTAGGAAGAGGACGGAAGAGATGGGACAGTGAGGAGCACACAGGATTCTCCAGTGTTATTAGCCTACGCTGTTCAATATCTTTTGTAAGTATATAAAACAATGTATGCGTTACGCTTAATGTAAAATTGTGCCTTTATAACAACATTTTTAAAAAATGGCATAGAGATGGTAGGAAATATACTTTGAGAACGCAACTCATATACTCATATACCAAGCCTGAAATCAACACTGGAAAGCGGCACCGTTACTTCGTTAAGGTAATTTTTTCAGGTGTTACTTGGAAAAGCTGACAGATGACAGAGTGCTGGGTAAACTCACTCTAATTATGAAACCGTGAGTAAAAGAACATGTGCTTCCATGAAACTTAAGCACCAACAGTTCAGGAGGCGCACAGCGTTAGCAAAAACCATTGCCGGAACCATCGTTTTCACCATAGTTCATCCCATTTCCTGCGAAATTCTTCTCGAAAACGCAGACTCTGCGAAAAGACGTTTGCCCGATTCCAAAATGACTGCTGCGGCGCCCACAATAAAAGTACAGCGCAAGACCGGAAGTTACGCAACCTCATAAGGCAGCGCGCCCTTACCCGTGAGAGAGTTTCCGCCATTTTTGAAAATCGGGAAGGTCCGGGGCCAAGTGTGGTTGCAGCTGCGATGGCAACCTTTGCCGTGGAACCCCAGGCGCCCTCGTTGGGTGAGTGAAAAACTGCGTTTCCTCGCTGGCGCTGCGATCCACGCCGTACGACTAGGAGCAAGCAAGACTGAAAGCCAGTAGTCATCAGGCTCTTTGCTAGTTTCAGTCGCGGGTACGAGCCCCTGGTTCACCCACAAGTTTTCAGTTGTCCCCCTGCTCAGGGCGTCATCACCCTGCCGCCAGCAAGGCGGCTCCGGGAAGTTGCGGGCCTGGGTAGGGGGTGGGAATGGCTGTCCAGTGGTGACTAAGCCGTTTTGCCCCCCAACACGCGGTCCGCATTCGTTCTGCCCATACCTGAAACTCTCCGAGCGCCGAGGACGCGGTGCTGAGTTCCTGGATCCGGGGAGGCGTCGGTGTAAAGGAACGGATCCGCGTACACGTGGGTGGGCGGTGACCTGGAGTGTGGTTACAGCTCACCGTTCTTTGGTCACTTGGGCTTTTAGTTTCTGTTGGATTCCTACCTGCCCTGGGCTTAGCAAAAGGAGTCTTATTAGTAGAAACTACGGTTGTGCGACGTTTAACGATAGTAGCCATGGAGATACTGGCGTTAATAGGAAGCCGGGAGTTGGTACGATTTTCCCGCCTTTATCTTGGGGAAGTGACTTTGTAGGAGGTCTTTTTCTCTAATCAGTTACGTAATGAGTTTTTTAAAAATTCATTCCCATTGTTTAACGGAGAGCCTTGCTGAAAGTGTTGTTCAAAAAAAAAAAATCTATCAAGTTAACAGGATGTAGATTTCCTTTTTGTTTGCTGAGTTTCGGCACTTGTGAGAACCGTCAAAATTTTTAGCAGAAAATTGCTATCAGAGACGCATTTGAAAATTAGGTTACAACTTTTGAGTTTGGAAAAGAAAGCAAGCGCGATATTTGTAGAACGAGGTTTTTTGTTTTTGTTTTTTTTACATTTGAAGGGTGTAATAGTGCTTGCTATGCTTTGTGCAAAATGTTTCTTTTGGGAATGGAGTTAACTTGGACTGTTTTAGAATTAGTCATAAAAAACTAAATGCATAACGTCAGTGCAGATATTCTGCTACCTTTAAACTTAAGTACAGATGTTTGTCTAGGTATTTATGTTTTGTATTATTTTAGAGATCAGGAAATCATTTCCAGTCCCAAAGTTTTCTATTCAACAAAAACATTTTGGAGTGCATATTTCTTGGGGTTGTAAATGTGAATAAACCCGTCTCTGTTTATTGCCTCATCAGAAATCTGACATTTGCTGATATTAATTGTTCAAGTTCATATATTGCAGGTGAAGAATAAATAATTTTTCCAGCACCTAATGCTATATGAAAATCAAGGATTATTTCAGCAAACAGTGCTAGCTGAATTAAGACCTAGTATTTAATAGATTTTAGGTGTGCAGACTGAAGTCGAATTTAAGACTTGCATGATGGTTGTTCTAGCTCTCTAAGTGAAATTTAGCCTAAGGGGTGATAAGTGACAGGCGGATTAAGACCTCTCTGTGCTCTCCTCACTCTGGTGTTTAGTGTTACCACAATATATATACAGATATATCAGAACTTTTCTTAATTCTTCTTACAATGCCATATATGTTTTTTTCTCTTTGGGGGGATGGGAGAATGAGGTAGTTGGTGGTACCTAAAACTTTGTATTTACTACTATAAGTTTCTAAATATCTTTTCAGAATTTGCTTTTGTTTAGGCTTTTGGTGTGTATATTCTTTGGAAATATGTACTAGCAACGTAGTAACAGCGCTTTAAAACAATTACAATATAGTTATGGTTCTTCATACCTTATTTCAGTATTTGCTTCATTTTTTTCCCCTGACTTTGCCTTTTTCCTCTTTTATACACTTGCATTGGCATTGTTAATACCTAAGTCTACTATAATGAGGAAGGATAAATAATTGACACCATTTGGATAGCAAGAAACAAATTCTTGAGACTGCTTAGAACTTAAGGAATAGTTAACCATGTAAATAATACATCAAACGTTTGGCCTTTCTGAGTGCAGTGAATCACGTTCAGTTTTGTTACATAGTTGAAAACTTAAATTTTAATAAGTAGAAATTGCAAATTCTACATTTACACTTAAGCACTCAGTTTTTGCTATCCTAGGATACCCTTAGAATAATAAGGGTTGAGCACTTACTGATATTAGATACTGGGTCAAGTGCTTAATTTGCTGTAATTCTAATCAAAGCTCTGTGAGTGGATGCTGTGATTATGCCCATTTTGCCAAGAGATACGAACCCAGGTCTCTGAGTCTAGGGCCCATTTTTTTTTCATACTGTGCTAATTTGCTCTGAAATTAGAGTAGGTTATAGCTTCCTTTTCTTCATAATGGGAATAATAATACCTATCCTGTAAATTGTGAAAATTAATTTTAAATTGATGATTGTGAAGTATCAACTGTCTTTAAATTGGTTTTATGTTAGGGAGATTTTTATTGATTATTCCTAACTTTAAAATGATTTTTAAAAATGATCCAAAAATAAAGTTTCCAAATCTTTCAATGTTTCTTAGTTTCTAATCATCACTATTGTTTCATGTGTGCTCTATGTGCTCTAATGTATGCATGATTACACTTTTATCGCAATAATGGTTTATAGTTCTTGTTTATGGAAAAGAAAAAAATGGAACATATAGCAAGCTACACCCGTTGTGTTTGATTTGCTAAAACTTCGTGTAACTAGTGCACCCACTCTTTCCTTGTTTTTGGTTGTTGCATAGGTAGAAGCTGACCCAGAAGTGGAAAGAAGTTATTCTGTATGCATTAAGAATTTTTTAAAGATAATACAAAAATTTTCCATTTAAAACTAAATGTTAATTCTCTTTTTGAAAAATGTTTATTTATTTATTTTTGAGAGAGAGTGGGAGAGGGTTCGAATACGAGCAGGGGAGGGGCAGATAGACGAAAAGAAACCCAAGCTGACTCCCTGCTGTCAGCGCAGAGCCTGATGGGAGGCTCAAACTCATGAACTTGAGCCAAAATTGAGTGGGCCGCTTAACCAGCTGAGCCATCCAGGCATCCCAATAAAAGTGGATTCTTAAATCTGTGAAATAATATAAACAGGAACAGGGGTACCTGGATGGCTAAATTGATTGAGCAGTTCGCGTCATAATCTCACAGTTGTGAATTCGAGCCCTGTGTTGGGCTCTGTGCAGAGCTTGCCTAGGATTCTCTCCTCTCTTTCTGCCCCCCCCCCCCCCCCCCGCTGCTCTCTCTCTCAAAATAAATAAATACACTTAAAAAAAATGAACTAGGACAATTGTAAGATTAGTATTGTTAATAAAAATACTTTTACATTTTTATAAAAAGAATTTTTGTTGGTTTTTAAAATCTCAACTTTGCTTCTGTAATATGTAAGTTTTGATTAAAGTCTCAAAATTTTTTATGCTAGCTTCTTACATCTTTTTGTTAGATATTGTAACATTAAAGTCCTTTGTTTTACTTTATTTTTTGATTAATTTAGGATCTGAACCAATGATGCTAGGTTCACCCACATCTCCAAAACCAGGGGTTAATGCCCAGTTCTTACCTGGATTTTTAATGGGAGATTTGCCAGCTCCAGTGACTCCACAACCTCGATCTGTCAGTGGCCCTTCAGTGGGGGTAATAGAAATGAGATCACCTTTACTTGCAGGTGGGTAAATGCTTGAAATGGTTTCTTAGTACTATTAAACCATGTATTAGAATTTTAAAAAGAGTAATGATGCAACATTCACCCTTATCAACACATTTATTAATTAAAACAAATAAGCAATGCCTCTATTTTTTATTTTTAGACTCTTGGAATAAAGGTATAAGTAGTATAAGCTACTGTAATTCTAAGAACCACTCATTAAAACTATGTATACTGTATTTCATCCGATCTAAGATGCCCTTGATTGTAAAACTCACCATTATTTTAAGTAGTAGTAAGAAAGAAAAGCACTAAATATGATACAATGCCAAGATACTGTTTTTTATAAATCATCCATATCAGAGATGTTAAAGTGTGGGGGAAGAAATATCATTTACCTTCAACTGAATAACTTAATGCATTTAAATAGTTCATCTTAAATGTGATAATAGCAAATATTCAGTCAAAAGAAACTAAGTGAAGTGTAATCAACATACAGTGCTATATTAGTTTCAGCGTACAGCATATTGACTTGACAGTTCTGTATATTACCCAGTGCTCACCATGACAAGTATAGTCAGTCACCATCTGTCTCCATACAACGTTATGACAATATTGTTGACTGTATTTCCTATGCTGTACTTTCATCTCTGTGGCTTATTTATAAATAAATAACTGTAAGTTTGTACCTCGTAATGCCCCTTGTCTATTTTGCCCATCTTCCCACTTACCTCCCTGTGGCAGCCACCAGCCCTCTGTATTCAAGAGTCTGGTTTGTTTTGTTTTTTGTCTGACTTCACTTACCACCCTCTAGGACCTTGATAGATGAATGGATAAAGAAAATGTGATATATATGTGTGTATATACACACACACACACACACACACATATATACATATGTATGTATGTATATATATATATACACACATATATATGTATATAAATAAAATGGAATGATGGAATGTTAGCCATAAAAAAGAATGAGATCTTGCCATTGTGGTATAAGAAATGTAATTTGAAATGTGTAGATATAAATTCTACTTCTAGTCATAGTGAATTAAGATTCTCAGCATGTTTAGTGGAAAGATTTATTCTACAAACTATGGGGAAGTTTTTTACACAGAATTTGCAGTTATCAGCACAAAATATTATCTAAATGCAACACATATCTTACAAGACTCCTTTAGCAAAGAAATATTTTAAAAGATAACTTTGGGGGCGCCTGGATTGCTCAATCAGTTAAGCGTCCAGCTTTAGCTCAGGTCTTGGTCTTGCAGTCTATGAGTTCGACCCACGTTGGACTCTGCTGACAGCTCAGGGTCTGGAGCCTGCTTCAGATTCTCTGTCTCCCTCTCTGTCCCACCCCCACTCTCACTCTGTCTCTCTCTTGCTCAAAAATAAATAAACATTAAAAAAAAGAGAGATAACTTTGAGGTTTTCACTATGAGTAGTGAGAATTAGCTACAGAAATGGTTGGATTCCAAATGTGAGCTGATATCTTTTTAATAGATGTTTAAATGGAAAACTTCTCACTTTGTTCTTAAGGTATTATTTGGTTTAAAGTGGTTTATTATTTTAAGATTGATCAGGGACAATATAAATTATATTCATAATTGACTTATTGTTATTCTGGATAGGTTTTTGTTTTTTATACATTTGACCCTTGAACAACACAGGGGTTTGGTGTACTGACCCCCTGGACACTTGGAAATTCTAGTATGATTTTGACTCCCCCAAAACTTAACTAATAGCCTGTTTTTGACTGGAAGGTAATCTTCCCAATAACATAAATAGCTGATAACTATATATGATATAGTTGATACACTGACATATAACTATATATGATATAGTTGATATACTGATAACATAAACATTTTGTGTATGTATTATAAACTGTTCTTACAGCAAAGTAAGCTAGAAAAAGAAAATGTTACTAAGAAAGTCATAAGGAAAAGAAAATACATTTACAGTACTACACTGTAAAAATCTGTGTATAGGTGGACCTACATGTGCAGTTCATACTTGTGTTTGTCAAGGGTCAAATATGTATTTCAAATGTGTTTTTGTTGTAGTTACTATATATTGAGTACTTATAAGCCAGACAATACCCTAAGCATATTATATGTTACTTTCAATTTTTCATCAGTCTTAAAGGTTAGGTAGTAGTATCCCTGTTTTTCAAAAGGAGAAACTGAAGCTAAATGCAATAAAGAACTTCCTTAAGCCTACTTTTTTTTTTCTTAACTTTTTAAAATGTTTGTTTTTGAGAGAGAAAGAGAGAGACAGAGTGTGAGCGGGCAAAGGGTAGAGAGGGAGAGGGAGACACAATCTGAAGCAGGCTCCAGGCTCCGAGCTGTCAGCACAAAGCCCGATGCGGGGTTGAACTCAGGAACCGCAAGATCATGGCCTGAGCCGAAGTCGGACGTGTAACCGACTGAGCCACCCAGGTGCCCCAAGCCTACTTGTTAGTAAGTGACAGAGCAGGAGGTTAAAGCTCAGATTAGTTCTGTTTTATAGTCTATGCTCAAAACAGCTTATGATGTACTATCTAAGCTTAGACATTAAGTCATAACAGGTTCAGGTCTGTTTCACTATTTGGCATTGATGATTCTCTGATTTATAAAGGCATCTTTTTTTTTTTAAATATTAATTTTTGAGAGAGAGAGAGAAAGAATCCCAAGCATGCATCTTGCTATCAGTGCAGAGCCCATCCTGGGGCTTGAACTCACGAACCATGACCTGAGCTGAAATCAATAGTCGGATGGTTAGCTGACTGAGCCATCCAGGTGCCCCTTTAAAGACCTTCTCATGTCCCCAAAGTTGTTTCTTTTCCTATATATATATATTATGTATTTCAATATATTTCTATTATGAGGAACATGAATGGGATCTCTTTAATTTTGACAAATTCCACATTAGGCGATTATATTCAAGTGTATATAAACTGGAGCTGTTTACCTACTTTCAAGTGAGAAATGCGATCAGATTTTGTATTGAAATGTTAAGGATTTGTAGAGAAAGCAAAAGCTACATGTGTTTACAAAAAACTAAAATTTCTGTTTTCTTATTCTGAAATTTTTTATTCACACACAGTCTATGAATCACCAGCTTTGGCGTAGCTGGAAGCTTGTTAGAAATTTAGTGTCAGGCTCCACCTCACATGTTCTGAATCAGAATCTGAATTTTAACAAGATGGACTCTTAAGTGTATTAAAGTTTGAGAAGCCCTAGGAAACAAGAGTTTAAGTTGATATTTTAAAGATACAAATGAAAAAGGGGCACCTGGGTGGCTCAGGCTCTGATCTTGTGGTTCATGGGATTGAGCCCTGCATTGGGCCCTGTGCTGACAGCACAGAGCCTGCTTGGGATTCTGTCTCTCTCTGCCCCTCCCCTGCTTGTGCACTCTCTCTTGCTCTCTCAAAATGTATAAATGAACATTTTTTTTTAAATGTGTAAATGACAAAAAAATCTTATCAGAAAGGTGGAAGACTTGTTTTCTCACCTGCTGTTTTTTGTGCTTTGTAGGTGGATCACCACCACAACCAGTTGTGCCAGCTCATAAAGATAAAAGTGGAGCCCCACCAGTTAGAAGTATGTATGATGATATTTCCAGTCCAGGACTTGGATCAACACCTTTAACTTCAAGAAGACAGGTAATGTACACACTCCCATTTATGATCCACAGTAATTTCTTATTTTTATGCGGACACACAGCGAGGATCAGTAATTTGAAATGTTTTTCTGAGGTCTACTTTAGTGTAACTGTGTTGCACAGAATAACTATTAAGGACATTTATCATAAAATCTACTTACATTGTGTTTATCATGAAATGTTCTTAAAAAATATAATAGAACAGCCGATTGTTTTCGCATATTGGTGATTCTGTGGTGTATTATAGGTAGGTCTTATTTACTTGTCCCTGCCCTAAACCTAGCAATACACACATAGAAAATGATTATGGTTTCAGTGATTCCAATTGTTTAAAAAATTCAGTATGCATAATTTTGTGAAGGAACAAATAAAGAGTTAGGGTTTCATCCAGGTGTAGGGTACTTTGTAATGATTTGAGATCTTTGTTTTAGGAATGGTTTTATTAATATAAGACAAATATCCTTTTAGAGCTATGTTCACTGTTTACTTATTTTACTGAAAACGCAGCCTCCCATATTTATGAGCTGATGGTTTAGTTTGTTCCAGGTGCAGGTGTTCTGATGATGATGTTTAATTTTGGTTGGTGTGGGTGTAGGCAATCTGATGGAGTTATTTTCAGTCATAGATTATGCAAGGTAGAGATCCTGTGTTTTGATGGGACTGATAGCTATAAAAGAAAATGATACTTTTGAAGTACCTCTGGTATACAGGTCTGATCTTAAAACTTCCTGTTTTATGTATTTTTTTCACTTCTTCCTCATGGCAAATTTGTGAATTAGTTGTTATGAGCTTCATTTTATCATTGAGGACACTAGGGCACAGAAAGCTTAAATAATTTGTCAAGAGTAAGGCAACTAGTCTAGTGGAGCCAAACTTTAAACCCAGGCAGTCTTCAATCTAGAGCCAACGTTTGTAACAGCCATGCTGTCCTGACACTACTATAGTAACTCTGGATGGTCAGTTTAAAGGTAGTATGGATTTTTCTTTTAAGTAGGAAGGTTAGTAGCTTATATAGTCACAAATATTCTATCCCTATTGTGCTTCAGCAGGACATACAGTTACATACAGTGTGTCAGTTAAACTGATAAGTTGTTTGTATAAGGATATTTCTGCAGTTTGGTTTGGTTTGCCTTTCCCTGAATCAAATACAGCATAGTTGCTAGAAAGTTTAAGAATGGTAGAAAGCATCTTCTAGTAAATTTTGACTATTTTTAGACTTGGTATGCCTAGCATAGTAGGCCTACTTGTCAAGCAAAGCAGAATTAATTCACCGTGTAAAACACATTACCTTCTCTTTCCGTCACTTTTAGAACTGCCCTACTGTCCAATACAGTAGCCATTGGACAAATGTGGCTGTTGACACTTGAAATATGGCTAGTCCTATACATAATTGAGATACGCTGAAGTGTAAAATACACACTGGATTTTGAAGACTTAGAAAGAATGTGAGCTATCTCATTTAGTTTTTTATGGTGATTACATATTGAAAATGATGATAATTTGGACCTGCTAGAATAAATAAACTACTTATTTTTACTTTTTTAATGTGTCTCCTATAGAATTTAAAACTACTTATATTGCTTATGTTCTATTTGGACAATGGTATTCTAGCCAAATCAGAATATTCTGGCCTGGGATACTTTTCTAAAAGGTTGATAAGTAAATTTCATGTTTGGTTTGAGAATGACTGGCTTATAAATTTATGCTAGTTTTCATTACTTCTCTGATAACCAATGAAAACAAAGGTAGTTTACAGTTATTACTATGTTCAAAATGTTTAAAAGTCTTGTGTTATAATTTCTAGAGAATGTTTTTCATTTAAAAGTTGGTAAGAATATTATTATTAGTTAAAAGCCCTCATTACTTTTGCCCCAAGACTTTGCTTAGCCTCTCTCTAATCGTGAAAGAAAATGGCATTAAGAATTGAACAGTACATTTTGTATCTCTCTTAAAGTTATTTCAACATTTGGTTCTGGTTGCTAGATAATAGCTAGATTTTAGATTTCCTTAGTTTAATCAGAATTTGTTACCAAAAAATCTATTTCTGTATATTTACTTCTAGAGAAAAGTCTGTTCTCGATTAGATATTGCCTTTGTTTAATCTTTAATTTTCTCACATTTAAAGTAATTAGTATTGATAATTTTCTTGCTTTGTAACTTTCTACTAGTAGAGACAGAGGCATACTGTCTTTTTTATTATATAGACTGATTTGTTTAAAAAAATTTTTTTTTTTAACATTTATTTATTTTTGAGACTGAGAGAGACAGAGCAGGAGCAGGGAAGGGGGCAGAGAGAGGGAGACACAGAATCCGAAGCAGGCTCCAGGCTCTGAACTGTCAGCACAGAGCCTGATGCAGGGCTCGAACCCACACACCGTTAGATCATGACCTGAGCTGAAGTCAGAGGCTTAACCAACTGAGCCACCCAGGTGCCCCTATATAGACTGATTTGAATCTGTATTATTTCATGGTTTGTAAATGTCTGCTTAAAAATAGAATTCTGCCATCTTTCTGTTTTTCTGTGTGTTATTTCAAATATTGTGCTTTAGGAACTAAAAACAAATAGCAAAGTTATTTTCTACTAAGAACAGTGTCTTTTTATTTAATGTAACTTAACTTTAAACAAAGAATATGCTAAAGGGTATAACATATTTTAGAGTAATACTGCTCAACTTAAAGAAAAAAGTTGGAGTACTCTTAGATTGTGAACTAATTAGAGGCATCCTTAGTACCTGGTAGACATGCTTTGGATGCAGTTGTCTATTGAATGAAACCTTTCAACACTTACTGTGTTTATGTTCTGGTTAGAACTTTGCGTTTTTACTCTAACACTTTATTCTATTTTCATGTAGCCAAACATTTCAGTAATGCAGAGTCCTCTTGTTGGAGTTATGACGACTACTCCTACTCCTGGAACAGGTAAAGGCCTTTTAATGTCAAAGACTATTCTGTCTTTTTTGAATGAGATAATATAAGACTTTGTTGATAATTGGCCAAAATTTTTTCTTTCATATTTCAAACTTGGAGACCTTGTCAAATGTTAATAACGTCATTCAGAAGGGAAATACTTTGTATATTGATTTTTTTTTCCTGAACTTATAGTAGGTAGGATGTGATATTCTCAAAATATTAAGAGTTTAAAGAAAATATGTACTTAGTAGTGTTTCCTCAGTTACTAAAAACTGTAATTTAAAAAAGAGGTGTTGCAGTTGGGAAGAAAAGGAATACAGAGTCTGAGCAATAAAGATGTTTTGAAAGCTTTTAATGTATAGCTATAAATCTAAATGTCATTGACTACAAACAGCCACTGATTATATGTAGTTTTTCTTTAAGATTAATGGTATTTTTATCATCATCATTAGCACAACTCTTGTTACATATTCATATAATCTATCAAATGATCTCTCAGTAAACATATGAACACATAACCATATGTGCCAGGCCCCGGGAAACTGAAGAAAATAGGTAATCCATACCTTTATCGAGTTTGCATCTATTTACAGAATTTACATTTATAAATGAAATAATTAAACTATAAAGTTTGTTAGAAGGTGATATACTTTATGGAGGAAAATGAAGCAGCAAAGAGGGAGTTAGCAGGTGAGGGCTTATAGGTTTAAATGGGGGGTAGTATATTAGTTTTCTGTTGCTGCTGTGACGAACTACTACAAACTTAAAAGTGGCTTAAACAACAGTTCTGGAGGTGAGAGATCTCAAATGGGTCTCAATGGACTAAAATCAATGCATTTGTAAAGCTGTGTTTAGTTTATGGAAGCTCTAGGGGATAATCTGTTTTCTTGCCTTTTTCATCTTCTACCCACATTTCTTTGCTCATGATCTCCTTTCTCCATCTTCAAAGCTAGCAACTTTGCATCTCTCTGATCATTTTTCTGTAGTCACACCTCCCCCCTTCTCTCTTTTAAATACCCTTGTGAGTACAGTGGATCTGTCTGGATAATCCAGGATCATCTCCCTATTTTAAGGTCAGCTGGTTAGCATCCTTAATTCCATCTGCAACCTTAATTCTCCTTTGTCATGTAACATAGCTTATTCCCAGGTTCCAGGGATAAGGACATGGGCATCTCTGGGGGCCATTATTCTGCTTCCTACAGAAAGGTAGAGGAAAACTGACATTTACTCAGAAACCTAAACTAAGTAAGGGAGGGGCGCCTGGGTGGCTCAGTCGGTTAAAGCGTCCGACTTCGGCTCAGGTCATGATCTCACGGTCCGTGAGTTTGAGCCCTGCGTCGGGCTCTGTGCTGACAGCTCGGAGCCTGGAGCCTGCTTTGGATTCTGTGTCTCCCTCTCTCTCTGCCCCTCCCCTGTTCATTCTCTCTCTGTCTCAAAAATGAATAAACGTTAAAAAAAAAATAAATGTTAAAAAATTAAAAAAAAAATTAAGTAAGGGAGGTGGGGACAGTGTTCTAGAAAGAAAAACGTAGAGGCACTGAGGTGGCAGTGTGTCTTGGGTGTTCAAGGGGGCTAGTGTGAAATGGAGTGAGTGAGGGGTAGAATACTAGGAAATGAGGTCAGAAAGATAACGGGGGACCCATAGTACAGGGCCTTGTATGTCATGGAATCAACTGGTTTTTACCCAGAAAAGGCAGAAAACAAATAGGATGAGACTGCTGCTGTGGTGATTACAGACTTTTGGTTAAGGGGCGGGGTAGAAGCAAAACCAAAATAAGAGGCTACTACTGCATTAATCCAGTTGAGGGACAAAGCAGGGTGGGAAGGAAGAGAAAGAGGAACAACAACGAAAAAGATGGGACAGAAAAGCCCAGCAAGACAGTAGATTTAAAAGGAACCAGATCAACCATTATATAAAATGAAATCTACTAAACACTGCAGATAAAAGGCAGAGGTTATCAGAATTGTTAACAAAAGCAGTATCCAAAGACAAGTTGTTTTTTTTTTTTTTTCATCTTCTGAGTCCAGAGTTTTTCAAGCGTCTGAATCTTCACTGGTGGCAGTGGTTTTATAGTCACTTACAGGTAGATTTCTGCTACCAGTTTGATCAAGGCTATTTAGGCTTTTTCTGTACATTCCTCAGATTTCTTCTATCCAGCCACTGCCTGGTTCCAAAGCCACTTCCACATTTTTAGGTATTTGTCACAGCAGCACCTGGCTTATAATCAGAATCTGTATTAATTTTTGTAAGTTTATTTATTTTGAGAGAGAGCACACACGAGTGTGGGTGGGACAGAGAGAGAGGAAGAGAGAGAACAGCTCAGAGCTTGACTCTGGGGCTTGATCTCAGAAACTATGAGATCATGACCTGAGCTGAAATCAAGAGTCTAACGCTTAACCAACTGAGCCTCTCAAGTACCTCATAATCTGTGTTAGTTTAAATTTGCTGCTTTAACAGATTATCACAAATTTAGTGGCTTAAAACAATACAAAACTTTTTTTTTTTTTTTCAATTGTAAGTAATCTCTACAACTGTTGTGGAGCTTGAACTTGTAACTGTGAGATCAGGAATTTCATGGTCCACCGACTGAGCCAACCAGGCACCCACCCCTGTTTTTTCTTTTTAAAGATTTTAAAACAGATTTATTTTCTCACTTTTTTCCTTTGCTTTAGAGCTCGGGTGTCAGCAGGGCTGTGTTCTCTTCGTGAGGTTCTGGATATTAATGCACTTTGAAGCTCATTCATGTTGTTCAAATTTACTTCCATGTGGTTGTAGGATTGAGGTCCCTGTTTCTTTCCTAGCTGTTGCCTGGAGGTGTTTCGTGCCTTGTAGAGTCTGCCCTTATTCTTTGGCTTGTGACTCCCTTTCCATATTCAAAGACAGCAGTGGCAGATCAAGGTCTCTTTTATACTTTGAATCTCTCTGACCTCCCTCTTCTCTTGTATTTCTGACTTGACTTTCCTGCCATCTGCTGCTATTAAGGGCTCATTTGATGATACTAGGCCTACTGGAATAATCCAGGGTAATTCCTTATTTTAAGATCCAGCTAATTAATAACCTTCATTGTATCCAGCAGTACCTGGACTAGTGTACTAGTAATTCATTTGAATTACCAATGAATTAAACCAGGGGACAGAAACTTTGGGGGTATATCTTTAGATTTCTGTCTGCCACCTATACCATAGTGAACAATTTAGGTGTGTTACCTCAGTCTTAGTTACATATGTGAGGTGGAATGTTCTGGGGGAGTTCAGGTATTAATAGTCTTAATCTGATCATGCAAATAGGTAGATGACAATGTTTTGTTACTTGACTAGTTGCTACAATAGTGACTCTTCATTATTCAATTGAGTCAGTTAAGTCATCCCAGGGACATTGAAAATGCAAAAACACAATGTTAAGTAATGTACTTCGTACTTTAAAGGTTCTCTTAGTTGTTTGAAAAGCATACATTATAATATTCTTATTGTTGTCAAGTAGAAGAGCACATGATTAAAGTTATTTAAACATCCTTTTGTTATTTTTCTCAAATAGTGTTAACTTCTGTGAGGTTCTTGTACTTTTAGAATTTTTTTATGAAAATACAAGAACCATGGTAGGAAAATAATATGTATCGTAAATTGGCCACTGGGAGCCACTGCTGCTTCTACTTTGAGGTTAAGGAATTTATGTTTAGAAAGTCTTCATGTGGCATATGTGAAAAAGAATATTTTTGAGAAGATATGATGGGCATGAGGATCTATCGTGTGATCAATAATAAGCAAAAAAAAGGGGGAAAAGAAGTTGACTTGAGAAAATTGAAAGGAAAATGTAGACTTAAAACTTAGAGCTATTTTTTTTTAGCTCCTATAGTGTTAACCAAATGAAAATTTCTTGTATAATTTGTAAATTTTAACTTTCTGAGATAGACAACTTTTATAAAGAGATATCATGGGGTTTAGTGATGTTAGTGTGTTTATGCTTAGGTCTTTGTGTCCAATAAGGAGTTTTTTGTTTGTTTCAATTTTGTAAGTGATGTTAAAATCTTTTTAAAAATTTTATTTCTGGTGCAGGGAAACCTTGGTCATATGATAAAGTGAGAAATCTAGATTAGAGAATTTCAGAAACTGTTTTCAATCATGGCATATTATTGCCCTGAGTATGTTTGGCCTGTTTCCCTGTCCGCACCTCTCAGTTTTCTTCTGCTGCTATTTAAATATTCCTCTGTTTTTCACACTCTTTTAAATTTTTCTTAATTTTTTTGAACTGCTTTCATGTATCTATCCGTTTTCTTCTCAAATGGTATACCACTTTTGTCTACTGAATTAGAATCCTTATTTATGTTAGCATATTGTTAACGGACTAAGTGTGTTATTCAGACTATAGTACTTTCCAAGTGTTTTTGTTGATGCTAGGAGCTCAGAGTTCTGATAGTGTTCCTAGGAGAGGAGGAAGAAGACTAATTTATCTGTGAGGGACCTTTTCCT
Source organism: Acinonyx jubatus (assembly GCF_027475565.1). Lineage (NCBI taxonomy): Eukaryota > Metazoa > Chordata > Mammalia > Carnivora > Felidae > Acinonyx > Acinonyx jubatus. The sequence goes on from NC_069381.1 coordinate 168,070,809, forward strand.
GACACTTCTTTTTCTGATCTGGGTTAGCTGCTCTTGCATGTGCTTCTGTACAGCTGTCTCTGCTTAGCTCGTATCTTTCTCCACTACTGGACTATGAACTCCTTCAGGACAGAGATTCTTTCTGTATTTTTCATTATTTACCCATCACAGAGCTGGTTATAAAGGGACCTCAGTAAACATTTGTTGACTGAATGAGTTGATGGATATAAACTGTAGTGAATTGAATAGTGGCCCTGAAATGGTATGTCCTTGTCTTAATCCCCAGAATCTATGACTCTTACTGTGTGGTTCAAATAAATAGTTAAGGTCTTGAGAGGAGGAGCTCCCAAGGAAATCTTGAAAATTCAGGAGAGAGCAGAGTAGGGAGAAGGTAATCTTGATAATTACCTGGATGGTCCCTAAATTCAATCATTAGTGTCCTTAACAGGAAAGAGAGATTTGACACAGACCTCCAAAACATGCAGTGGATTAGGTGATGTGAAGACAGGCACAGATTGGAGTGTTGTCACCACAAGCCAATGAACACCAAAATATGCCAGCAGTAACCAGAAGCTAGAAGAGGCAAGCGATGGATTCTCTCTGAGTGCCTTTGGCACACATTTGGCCCTGATGAAAATTTGATCTTGGGCTTCTGGCTGTGACAAGAGCTGTGAGACAATAAATTTCTCTTGTTTTCAGCTACCCAGTTTGTGGTAATTTGTTAGAACAGACACAGGAAACCAGTATATATGTATATAACGTTTTGAGGTGATGACATCCCAGTACCAAAAAGAGGATTGGAATATTTGTGTCCAACTTGACATGGCATAGTTTTTAAAAAAATTACAATTAGAGTAGTGAATACTAACCTTACTCCAGATTGCATTAGTTTCGGATGCTGCTGAAACAAATTATTGCAGATTTATGGCTTAAAACAACTCAAATTTGGGGTGCCTGGGTGGCTCAGTTGGTTAAGTGTCTGACTTTGGCTCAGGTCATGATCTCACGGTTCATGGGTTCAAGCCCCGCATCGGGCTCTGTGCTGACAGCTTGGAGCCAGGAGTCTGCTTCAGATTCTCTCTCTCTCTCTCTCTCTCTCTCTCTCTCTCTCTCTCTCTCTCTGCCCGCCCCCCGCTCACTCTCTGTCTCACTCTCAAAAATAAATAAACATTAAAAAAATTTAAAATAAAAAACTCATTTATTACATTAAAATTCTGGAGGTCAGAAGTCTAATATTGTCAATGGGCTGAAATCAAGGCATCAGTAGATCTGTGTACTTTTCTGGAGGTTCTAGGGGTTAATCTTTTTTTTTTTTTCCGTCTCCTTTCTAGCTTTTAGAAGCTGTCCATATTTCTTGGCTCATGGTTCCCTACCATCTTCGAAGTCTGCACTAATCAGTTGGGCCTTTCTTCTACCACTCTTTCTTTCTCCATTTAAGGAATCTTGTGATTATGTTGGACCTACTAGGTTAATCCAGGATTATATTCTCATTAAAGATCAGGTGATTAGCAGTCTTAATTCCATGTACATCCTGTATTTCTTTTTACCATGTAATGTAACATGCTCACAGCTTCTGGATATTAGGATTTGGACATCTTTGGGAGACCATTTTCTGCCTAACATACTGATTTTTTAAAATTAGTCACCAAAATTTATTTAATCTCATGCCAGACTAACCATAGTACCATTGAATAGAGTCTAGCTTTGGTGGGGATAATATTTTCTATTTTAGTCAAAATAATAAAAGCAGATAGTTTTTAAAAATCAAACAGTACTAAGAAAAAAAAAATCAAACAGTACTTAACTATGTACAATGAAATGCAGCATTCTTTAGCCTTATTCCTCCAGAACCAGTCCAGACCTTAGAGCTATTCCTTTTGGAATTTACTTTCATTTATCTAAATGAGATGCTATGTTAGTTTCAAATTACCACAAATTTAGTGGCCTAAAATAATTCAGATTTATTCTGTTGCAGTTTTGTAGAAGTCAGAAGTCCAGAATCAGTTTCCTTGGGCTAAAGTCAAAGCGTTGGTAGGACTAGTTTCTTCTGGAGGTTCTAAGGAGAATTCATTTTCTTTTTTTCTCCCAGCTTCTAGCAGTTACCTGTATTCTTTGGTTTGTGACCCCTTTCATCTTCAAAGTGTATCTCTCCAATCTCTGTTTTCATCATCACATCACCTCTATGGAGTTAAAAAATCTTCCTCCCTCTCCCTTTTTTAAGGGCACTAGTGGATATATTGGGAGCCCACCTGAATAATCTTGGATAATCTTCCCATTTCAAGATTGTTAAGCACATCTGCAGAGTCCCTTTTGTCATATAAGTAAAATATTCACAGGTTCCAGGTATTAGGATATAGTCATGTTGGAGGTCCATATATTGTTGGAGTCCACCATATATGATTATGTGGCTAATCGATTGTCAGTTTTCAATGTTGGTATATTATCTTAAGGTAATTGGAGTTTATCTTACCTCCACATTATCTGAATATAATTATATCAGACTTTATTCCTTTGTCAATGTTTGTTATGACTATATAAACACTTTTTTATGCTTAACCAAGTAGTATAATTTATCTTTTCTCTAAAATTTTTCTAAGTTAATAATTGTATTTTTTCCCATTTGTCTAATTTTCTCTGTGCCATCTACTCCTTTGATTTTAGGCAAATGTCGTTGCTAAGATACATATCTGAGCATTTTAAAAATGCTCAAAGATAGTTTCAAATAGTTTTTTGTTTCACTTTAAACTGAGAACTCTCTTTTAGCCTCTGTTTGGGCTGTTTCCTGTTTGAGCATGATACACAGCTATCTTCCTAGGACTTGCCTTGGCAAGTTTCTGAGCTATTTGCTCATTTTTGTAGGGAACATATTTGAGTAGCTTTCTAAGCTTGTGAGGGAAATGAAATTTTAGACCTCATGTTGACTGAAATGCTTTTTTTTCCCCCTCCCTCCCCTGTCTTCACACCAGATTGCTAGTTTGGCTGGGTATTGTATTTTAGGTCAGAACTTTGGAGTCATCATTCCATTCTCTTTAAGCCTCTAGTGTTTTGTGGAAGTCATGTGTGGTAATGATTTCTTAGTCTTTGTATATGGCCTGGTTTCAAAAAATTTAAGATCTGTGGTTAGTATTCTCAATTGCACAACTGTGCTGTCGCGTGGGGCTTTTTCATTTGTTTCTCTGGGGAATTAATTGATCCTTTAAGTCAAGATACTTACCTACAGTTTGGGGAAATTTTCCTGTATTTGTTCAATAATTGCTCTTCTTCTTTCTGTTTCCTACTTCTGGAATTCCTTTGGTTTGTAAGCACTGCAGAGATACTTTTTCTCCCTTACATTGTCTTTCATATATGTATTCTACTTTCTGAGGCATGTCTTCAGTCTCAGCTTCCAACTCTTGTAATAATTTATTTTGTCATTTTTAATTACCAAAAACATTTTTGTTGTTGTAGATCTCTGAATGTCTTTAAAAACATAGTTTCCTTTTCTTGTTTCATGGGTAAAATGTCATTCCAGTGAGAATAATGTTGGTCTTTTTTATTCTTGCTCATATTGTCTTGTTTTTTAAGCTTTCTTGGTAGAGGCATATTTAATTGAATGAGACACTAAAAAGCTCCTTGGAATCTGTGCATGTGTATGGATCAACATTGTCTGGAAAGTGGAAATTGGTGGCTTTTTTGTCTCTTACTGGACTTTCCTGTAAGAGGAATGGACTGTCAGTTAAATTTTGTTGGGGAAATCTCTGATTTCAGCATATGTAGGTCTTTTTTTCTTTTAAGTTTTCTCAAAGAAGAATTCTTTATATTGAGCCTTAATGTCTGTGTAGGTGGTCTGAATTTAGAAAGGGGAGAAGTCTCCTTTTCAATATGCAGACTTTCACTTAATCAGTTTCCATACAGTTGTTCTCTGCTGTGATTAGACTCACTGGGTCCTGAGCCATTTAGATTCCTTTTCCTCAGATATTAAGTCCTTGGTGTCATTGGGTCGAGTGGCTGAATGATAGTCATCTGGCTGCTTAAGATGAGGTAGGACCTATCCTCTCATTTCTTATTGTATACACTTTCAACTAGTTTTCTTTGATTTCAGATAGCAGCCTCTTTCATACCTTCCATAGTTCCTGTGTTCTCAAAACCTGAGGCTTTCTAGAATGATTGTCATTGGGTGTCTGACAGGGATTAGAGGTGAATACAAGTGTTCACTTCACCATGTTTGATTGGGTGTTGTTATACACATTGTTCATTATGTTCTTGGGTACAATGAGTTGTTAAATTGAAAAGTCTGAGGACACATTCCCTACAAGATTGCCCTCACTTCTGATGCCAGTTACAAATTTGGAGGTCCCCAAGCCTACCCTCACTTCAGACCAACTGGCTACAAATGCAGGGATTTCCAGCCCTACTCTAAGATTTGATAATTTACAGGAAAGACTCAGAACCCACTGAAAGTGCTATGTTTAAAGTTACAGTTTTATTAGAGCAAAACAGTATAAATTAGAGTGAAAGAAAGATGTATAGGGCAAAGTTTGGGAGAGTTCCAAATATGAAGCTCCCATGGCATGTTACCCTCTATGAGAAATAAGCCCGCTAACCCAAAGGAGGGACGTGGAGACTCAGAGCACAGTGAAGTGAGGCTTTAATCAAGATTCTTGCAAGAGTGGGTGTCTGATAGGCATGCTCCCTACAGTTACAGCAGACAATGTATCTTCTCGTGTGCAAGTCCCTCCCCTGATTCCTCATTAGCTGAGTTACAGAGGTTACAGCCTTACCCAGAAATCACTTATGCCCATGTAAGGCAAAAAGTACATTCCTTAAGGTGATGCAGAGACTTCAGTTCAGTGGCGCATGCTCATTGCAAAGCCCGCAAAATGGAGATGGGGGCGGGGAAGAAGAACCCGGAAGTAAGTGTCTAAGGGTTTGGGACTCCATGGGGGGGGGGGGGGGTTGTACATGTTTCCAATAGGTTGTAAACCTATTGTTAACCAGACAGCACAGTCTTTATTTGGTATTTCTGAAAGTGAATCATTTCACTTCCAACACCCTCCAGAATTGGTATATGGTGCTTATACTGGCAGCTAGGGAAGTTCACTGAAGCCTTCATGTCCAGAGTTTTTATTAGAGTTTCATTAAGTAAACATGACTGATTGAGTCATTGATCAGGTGGCTCAAATCAAATTTCAGGCCCCTCTGCCCCAAGGTGGGATGATAGCATGTGGCTCAAAGCTCCAACAAGAATCACATGGTTGGTTTTTATGGTGTGACCTGCCCCCCATCCTGAATCACCTTGTTAGCATAAACTTATCAGGTGCACTTGAGGGGCCTGCCATGAATAACAGGGGAAAGTCTCCTGTCTCTGGGGAAGTTCCTAGGGTTTAGAGGTTCCCTCCCAGGAACCTGACAAAGGTCAGACCTCTCTTTGGGCTGAGGCCAAATTCTTTTTTTTTAACGTTTATTTATTTTTGAGACAGAGAGAGACAGAGCATGAACGGGGTAGGGTCAGAGAGAGAGGGAGACACAGAATCTGAAACAGGCTCCAGGCTCTGAGCCGTCAGCACAGAGCCCGACGCGGGGTTCGAACTCACGTACAGGGAGATCGTGACCTGAGCCGAAGTTGGACGCCTAACCGACTGAGTTACCCAGGTGCCCGAGGCCAGATTCTTTATTGCACATAGAGCTACTTGGTTTCATGGTAAGAAGGAACAGCACTGTCAGGAACCACTTTTTTCCCAAGTTTCTTGTGCCGTATATCTGTTTAAAATTTATCACTCTTTTTATCTCCATTTATGTTAGTGGCCTATTTTGAAATAATTAAATCTATTCTTTAATTGAAGACATTTCATAAAGGGTAATAAGGTCTTTTGCCCTCTACTTTAATTTGATCTTATGAAGAGTGTTTGAATAGTAATTTACCAAGGGAGACACATTACAGTCCAATTTGATGTGGTTTGATAGGTGTACTTTATTTTCATCTTATAAAGCTTAGCATGTGGGTACAAGAGGTTTGATTGAAAGGAAGTAAAATCAGTGGAGCAATTAAACATTAACAAGGTGGGGGGCAATTATGCTAAAGTTATGTAAATAGTTTTAGATTATGTATAAGTAATTATGTTTTTCAGAGTAGTTGACAGGGCAAAAATTAGATTGCTTATTCATTTGAGACTTAATTTTGATTTGTTTTATTTTTAAAGGTCATAATGGTTGTCTCATTTTGAGCCTTCATTTAATTTCTTGCTTGAAGGTTATTACATGATGTAGCATAACTAAATTGAACCTTTTTAATGGTAATACACAACATAAAAAATTGGAATTGGCTTTAGATTTTATATTAAAATGCTCTTTACCATCTTTTGTATGTTAAAGGCATGTCTTTGTGGTAAGAACTAAATTCATTTAAAAATATCTTTTGTGTGCTTTTGCTTATTTCCTAAAGGAATAGTTGATAAGTTAGTTGATAAGCAGACACTTGTCAAAGTAGTGAGTTACATTTTAAATCATCCTCATTTTTTTTAAAGTTTACTTATTGTGAGAGAGCATGTGTTTGCACGTTTGCACCATCAGGGAGGGGCAGAGAGAGAGATAATTAATCTCAGGCAGGCTCCACACTGACAGTTAGATGCAGGGCTCGAACCCCCACAAACTGGGAGGTCATGACTCGGACTGAAATCAAGAGTTGGATGCTTAACCAATTGAGCCACCCAGGCACCCCAAATCCTCATTTAAAAAATGTGTTGTACTTATTAAATGCATCTGTGATGATGAGGAAAAAGAATAATTGGTAGATAAATGTATTATAGCATGTATGTAGTTTGATTCTTTTTTTTAAATGTTTATTTATTGTTGATAGACCGAGTACGAACAGGGAAGGGGCAGAGACAGAGGGAGACACAGAATCTGAAGCAGGCTCCAAGGTCTGAGCTGTCAGCACAGAGCCCAACGCGGGGCTAGAACTCATGAACTGTGAGATCATGACCTGAGCCAAAGTCGGATGGATGCTTAAACAACTGAGCCACCCAGGCACCCCGCAGTTTGATTTTTTTCAATAAATTGTATTATCTCTTTTATTAAGCATGAACTTGGTTTTAAAATTTAAATCTATAAGACTCAGCCATGTAATACACTGAGATTCCATTTCCTTCTTGTATACCTTTTGTGTTCTCTAGAGTTAATAATGATTGCATATCATCATTTTCTTGATTGCTTTTATAAAAATATTTGAATATTCATTTTTCAAGCTTTCTGGCTACTGAGCTATTTTTTGTTAACCTGGTTACTTGATGGCTGAACGTAAGCAATCTTGAGCATCTTTCCTTGTTTCCTAGTAATGTCTAAGAATGTTCTGTTCTGAATTAAATAGATTCTTCAATAATCGTTTATAGAGCTGAGGTGATCTGAAACTTTTTTCTGAAAGAAAGGCTGCATTACTAGGTTAAATTAGATTAATTGTGGGTTTCTACATTTGAGTCCAATTAAAGGACATGGATGCAAGTTGTATGACATAGTTAGAAGAGTTAAGAATTTTCAAATCTTTAGGTGATCGTATTTTTTCTCTTTATTTAGAATCACATTGTTGCATTACAGTTTTTACTTGATTGATTAGCTTTAACTTTTGATACTGTTGAGGGTATAGTTTTGGTTTACTACTTTTTGTAGGCATGAGATGGACACCATTCCTGGAAATCTTTCAGACTTTATATATTTGTGCCTTCAATGTAAAAGAAGTACCAATGTATGTACCAAGTACATCATTTATATTGAAGTTTAGTATTGTTAAAATAGTTAACTTTTGTGAGTTTTTGTCTAACACTATTCCATTTTATTACTGGAGTAACAGGTAAGTCTTGTGGGTATAATAACTAAGGGAAACTAACATTTATTACAGGTTTAAGATACAGTTGACATAAAACAAGTATATGTTTAAGGTATACAGTATGTTTATTCAACAAGCGTATGTTGTAGAATGACCATTGTGTTAACTTTCAAGTATATAAAATGATACTATTAACAATAACCACCATGGCGTTGTTTAGATCCCCAGTACTTATTCACCTTATGACTGGAAGTTTGTACCCTTTGACCAATATCTCCATATCCTTCAGCTCCTAGGCCATAGTAACCACTACTCTACTCTCTGTTTCTCTGAGTTGGGCTTTTTTACATTTCACATATAACTGAGATCATACAGTATTTAGTATTTGTCTTTTCTTTGCTGACTTCTTTCACTTATCATGCACGTCATGTTAATGGCAGGATGCCATCCAAATGGCAGGATTTCCTTCCTTCTCATGGCTGAAAAACATCCATTGTGTATATGTACCATCTCTTCTTTATCCATTCATCCACTGAGGGACACTTCAATTATTTTCATATCTTGGCTAATGTGAATAATGCTGCAAGGAACATGGAAATGCAGATACCATTTTGAGATCCTGTTTCCATTTTCTTTGGATCTATATCCAAGAATGGGATTGTTGGATCATGTGGTAGTGCTAATTGTAATTTTTGAAGAATCTCCATAGAGTTTTCCATAGTGGCTGTACCAATTTATATTCCCACCAGCAGTGTACAAGGATTTCCTTTCCTTCGAATCCTTGCCAACACTTAGCTCATGTCTTTCTGATGATAGCCTTTCTAAAAGGTGTGAGGGGATATCTCATTGGGGCTTTGATTTGCATTTTCCTGATGATTAGTGGTTTTGAGCATCATTTTGGTACCTGTTGGCTATATGTATGTTGTCTTTGGAAAAATGTCTATTCAGTTCCTCTGCTGACTTTTTTTGCTGTAGAGTTGTATGAGTTTCTTACGTATTTTAAAGAGTAACCCCTATCATATACGTGGTTTGCATATACTTTCTTCCATTCCATATGCTGCCTTTTCATCTTGCTAATGATTTTGTAGATGCTTTGGGTAAGTATGGACTTCAACAATATTAATCCTTCCTATCTGTGAACGTGGTATATCTTTCCATTTGTTTTTTCAGTTTCTTTGATCAGAGTCTTGTGGTTTTCAGTATATAAATCTTTCATCTCCTTGGTTAAATTTATTCCTATGTATTTTATTATTCTTGATGGTATTTTAACATTTATTTATTTTTGAGGGACAGAGCATGAGCAGGGGAGGGGGAGAGAGAGAGAGAGAGACACAGGATCCCAAGCAGGCTCCAGGCTCTGAGCTGTTTGTTAGCACAGAGCTAGACACGGGGCTCGAACTCACGAACTGCGAGGGTATGACCTGAGCTGAAGTCGGAGGCTCAACTGACTGAGCCACCCAGGCGCCCCTTCTTGATGGTATTTTAAAGGGGATTATTTTATTTGTTTTTTAGTTCTTAAATTGTTGTCAACGTGTAGAAATGCAACTGATCTGTGTGTTGGTTTTGTATTCTGCAACTTCACTGAATTCATTAATTAGTTCTAAAGGTTTTTTAGTGGAGTCTTTAAGATTTTCTATGTATAAGATTATTTTATGTGCAAAAACAATTTTGCATCTTTCTTTCCGATTTGGATGCCTGTTATTTTTTATATTTTTCTTACTTGATTGCTTTGATAAGGACTTCCAGTACTATGTCAAAAGGAATGGTAAGTGGGCACCCTTGTTCCTGATTGTAAAGGAAAAACTTTCAGCCTTTTCATCACTGAATATGATGTCAGATGTGGGCTTATCGTATATAGCCATTATTATGTTGAAGTATGATCCTCCTATATCCAGTTTGTTGAGCATTTTTATCATGAGAGAATGTTTTGTTTTTGTCAAAAGCTTTTTCTGCATCTGTTGATGATCATCTGATTTTAATCTGGCATTTGTGTCAGAATAATGCTGCCCTGGTAAAAATGGAAACTAACATTTATTGAACCTATTAAACATACTCTTTCAGTTAATCTTCTCTATGTTGGATAGATGTTAGATACGCATTTGTGTTTTGTGTTCTTCATATGTAAAAAGCAGAAGCTAGGTTCTATCTCATAGAATTGCCTTTAGGATTAAATATGAATACATGCAAATAACCTGTAATCCCACCTTGAACATAGTATAAATGCTCAATCCTTGTTAGCAATTATCATTAATATTGTTACTGTTTTTTTATTTTTTGTTGTAATATTTGGGAAGTAAGGCTCAGTAACTCTCTTTAATTGTGACATTAAGTTATAGAACTATAGTGTGAACTAACTACAAACCTTTTACTCTATTCCCACTCATCTTCCCATGATGCTCTCTAGCAAGGTGAATGATTGGTTCAGGGGTAGCAACACTAGCCTTCTGCCATCCAGTCCAATCCTTTCTGGGCTTCTGACACAATTACGTGTTACCTTCCTCAAAGCAAGGTGTTGTACTTCCTTCTCCCCCTATACATTAAAGATATTTTCATTATTTTTTGTAATTCACTAGCAGTTGGAACATGAGGATCTAAAATAAAATAAGAATGTTCCAAAATAGATTGCATGGGGGCTGTTTAGGTTTTTCGTTTTTAAAATTTACTCTGATCTTTTAAGTGTTGTATCTGGAAAGTAACTTGATTCTCCAATCCTTCTTTGTTACGGATTAACAGCGTGTCACTGTGACTGGTCGTTGAATGTGTTTCTTTGTTAAGAGAACTTCTTTTTGTGTGGTTCTAAGAAAATCATTCTGTATTCATGAGTAGGAAAACTCAGTTACCCTTTTTGCATCTCAGCTTTGTATTTGAATACTAGCTTTATTGCTCATTTCCTAATAGCAGTTCCTATGTGCATTAATCAAGCATTTTTAAGGTATATACAATGTACTCAATCCAAGATCAGCATTTACCAAAGTATGTGTTTTATGAAGGTAAAATGTAGTCATTATAGTATAGGAAATTTTGGGTTGAATAAAGTTTTAAATATTTCTTTATTGACTAATTTTCACAAGTTTTTTTTATGTGCATTATAAATCTCCCATCAGGATAGTATATTATATGGCCTTTTATAAAACTTAACACACTAGCTCTCCCCCACCCCCCCGCCTTATTTTTTTAAGAATATACTTTGAGAACTCCATTTGACTACAGACACTTTGGAATGATAGGTTGATTTTCAACTCAACTGGGAATTCAGGACAAATGACATGACTAAGCAGCAGATACACAGTTAGAATGTATTGAGCAGAGAACCTCCAGAAAATCAGTAAACGTGGGTTGTGAATGATGTACAAGGCCCTGTAAAACAGTTGTTCTCAGGCTTCTTGGTTGTAGGATCCTTAATACATTCTTAGAAATTAAAGGCCAGAGAGGTTTGGGGTTATACCTATTGGTAGTTACTGAATTAGAAATTAAAAAAATATTTTACAGTATGTATTAATTCATTTTAATGTAATTTGTTTCATGTAAACATAAGGAACTTTAAAAAATAACTTTTCTACAAGAAAAGATTATGATGAGAATGACATTGCTTTGTGTTTTTCAAATTTTAATGTCTGGTTTAAAATAGAGTTGAATTCTCATATCTGCATATTTTTCTTTAAACATTTATTTATTTTGAGAGAGAGAGCATGCGCAAGGATGGGAGGGGCAGAAAAAGAATCCCAGTAGGCTTGCGCTGTCAGCATAGGAGCCAGATGCAGGGCTCGAACCCACAAACCATAAGATCATGACCTGAACCGAAACCAAGACTTGGATGCTTAACCTCCTAGACATCCCCTTATATCTGCTTCTGTATTCAATCTCGGTGCTTGATTGAATGTTTGATTGAATTGCATCAAGCATCCTTTGGAAAGGTCCATTGTACTCATGAGAGAATTAAGAGTATAAAGGCAAATGAAACCTTAAATCACTATGAAAATAACTTTGACTTGGCTGATCCCATCAAGAGAGGTTGTAAGTTATTCAGAGTCTCCAGTCCATACTTGTAGAATTGCTGGTGTAGTAAATACAAATGTTAACTAGATTACTTCCTAAGAGCTTGTCCTTTGAATTTGGATTGCATAGATTGGGATTTTGGCTGCACTTCTTGACATTAACATCCCGTTTCCTAATTCGTTAAGTGGAGTTACTAATAGAACCTACCTTGTAAGATGGTTAGAATTAAATAAACTTAGACCTGTAAAATGGTATAATAAGTACCATGAAATAAATAAATGAAATGTTGCTGTTCATTATTATTTCAAAATTTTAGTCCTGTTATGACACTTTTGTTCACAATTTTCCATTGTCTTGCCAGCTCGTTTGAGGTAAAAGCCAAAGCCTTTACTGTGGCTTACAAAGTTGTTTTTTTGGGGGGGATCTGATTTTGTTGTTACCTCTCACTGTGCTCATATACTTGTTTTGACCTCACATCCCCTCTTCACTGTCTTGTTCATCAAACACCAATCATATCCTTTCTTAGGTCCTTTGTATGGGATTTTTTCTCCATTTAACGTTTATTTCTTCAGATACTGGCATGTTTTGCCCTCCCCCTTCTTTGGGTTTTTATTTTAATGTCACCTCAGCAAAATCTTTGTTTCATTTAACGCTTCCGTGTATGTATATAGGTACACACTGCTTTATTTTTCTGTAGGATTTTCCTTCCTTCCTTCCTTCCTTCCTTCCTTCCTTCCTTCCTTCCTTCCTTCCTTCCTTCCTATTTGAGAGAGAGTGTGAGTGCAGAAAAGGGAGAGAATGAATCCCAAGCAGAGCCTGACCCAGGGCTCGATCCCACAACTCTGGGATCCTACCCTGAGCTAAAATCAAGAGTTAGACACTCAACCAACTGAACTGCCTAGCTGCCTCAAGGAGTTTCTGTTTTCTAATGTACTAGGTATTACTTATTTGTCTCTTTTCTACTAGAATTTAAGCTCCATTAGAGATAGATGGGGTTTTGTTTATTTTTTTATTTTTTGTTTTTTATTTTGGTCTTACTTTTCATTACTGTGTCTTCAATACATACCTATAATGATGCTAGGTGTGTATTTAGGCACTGAAAAAATATTTTTTTTTGAGTGAATCATTATCATTACTGCAAAGAGGAAAGAATGGTTTCCACTTCTCAGAAACGTGTGGTTTCAATAGGACAGTGCCTCTGAAATAAAATGAACATGTAAAGCAGTTAGTTTGGCATTTTGGACATGTAGAAGTACTCATTAGTTGGTAGCTGTTATTGAAGGATAAGCAAAGAAAGAACAGAATTAGACATTTAAGTTAGAAATTACCTGAGTAAAAGAAAACTGCATTTGCATCTCAGGATGTAGGGTAGATACTGTTTAGGGACATATTGAAAAATATAGGTTGGAACTATATTGTGGAGCTTCTTGGATTATTCTGTTGGTAATGAGTTATTGCATAATTCTAAGGCAGACGTGCTGTGATGAAAGTGGTAGATTTGGAAGATGAATCCGATAGTAGTCCTTGAGGTTGATTGGAGACCCTTTTGATATAAGCTTAACTGGAAATTAAAACATTAGCAAATTTATAAAAAATAAAACTTTTACAAAATCATAAATTATGCTCAATTATTAATGACATGAAATTGTACAGTGGTATAAAATGATCATTTGATTACAAGTTGCGTATCTTGAACTATTTATGCAATTGCTAACTTTTAATATATCTTTTCATTTACAACCAAGAGCTTTGATTTAAAATAAACCAAGATGTTTATATTGGTAACTAACTTACTAAATATACTAATATAGGGCAAAGTATGTTTAGTCCAGCAAACATTGGTCAGCCACGAAAGACAACATTATCTCCTGCACAGTTGGATCCTTTTTATACTCAAGGAGATTCTCTGACTTCTGAAGATCACCTCGATGACACTTGGGTAACTGTGTTCGGGTAAGGTTTCTGAATCATTTACCTTTCCAAAAAAACTAAACACTAAACACTCCTTAACATTTCATAATAAATATTATCAAATGTCCCCCCCCCCAAAAAAAAATATTGCACAGCAAACACGCATGTACCCACCACCTACCTTCTACAGTTGTTAATATTTTACTTCATTTGTTTTATGTTCCATTAATTCATCTTTCTTTGTTGGTACATTTCAGAATAAGTTGCACACATTAGTACAAATCATGCTGACACTTCAGCATGCTATTATTAATTAGTGTTCAGTATTTGTTGATACTTTAAAAAAAATTATCTGCTTCTCAGATGTATTTTCTTTAGTGTATTTGCTGGATAACGGAACAGAAATCCTTCTTTAGACTTACGAAGCTCCCTTCTTTCTAGTGGTTATTCTCCCAATTGGACTTAACCAGTTTGGAACTAACAAATTGAATTTCATTTGTGTATAGATGTGTGTGTGTGTGTGTGTGTGTGTGTGTGTATGCATATATGTCACAAGGTTGGTACTTTATAGTCACAGGATATTGGATATTAGTACACATTATACATGATATTCCTGGATACATTTTGAATAGATTTTTAGATCCAAAAAAGTACTTTAAAGCATTTTGGAGATCATATTGCATCATTTCCATATGAGAAAACTGAGGTGTTAGACTAAGTGATTTATTCAGGGGTTTACATATAGTAATTAGTAAAGTGTCAGCAAAAAACCTTAGGTCTTTTGATTTTTAAGTTGTTACTGTTCATGCCATGCTACATAAGGTTTGCTTCTGAAAGTGTGATAGGTCCTACTGATATTGGACCTTACTATATTTAGTTTTGGGGTAAAAAATATAACAATAACACTTGAGCTTCTTGAAGAAAGAACAATGCACAGTAAATGTTAGTGCATTTGAATAGACTATGTATATTCAGTTTATTTAAAATTTAAAAATTCAAAAGTAAATGTATAAGAATATACAATGAAAAGTTTTCCTTCCCATTTGTGTCCCCAACTACAGTTTTTCTCCCCTTTAAGGCAGTAATTGCCACCTGTTTTTTGTGTAACCTTCAGAGAGAGTCTATGTGTTATTGATTCTGTTTAGGTAAAAAAGCAAGATCATTGCTTTCCTTTATTCCCAGAAAGCCCATGCATAGCTCATAGCAATTGGATGGCTTCTTGACCTTTTTCTTTTTTTGTGTGTGTTTAAATTTTCATACTCTCTCACAACATGGCTGTGTTTTTGAATTTGGGTGTCCCATCCCAAGTCTGTCAGGCTCAGTAATGTGTCACTTTTAAGATTCCGTAGTAATTGGATAAATTACTTGAATATCTTCTGCTAGTCTTTTTCTTCATTTTTAAGATACACACTTTTCCACCTATTAACTTTCTGTTGGTTTTATGTTTTAGTAACCCTCTGTATGAGTTTGATTGCGAGAACTGAAATGTTTTCTTCTAAGAGATAAAATATTTTATTTTGACTGTTTATAGGATAGTACATCTAAAATATATATGTTCTTTGATAATTTAACTTTTTCCTACTGACTCAAGGTCATCATTATATATCATTCGTTGTTTTGGGGTGGTTCTTTTATAGGGTATTGAAATGTTTCCACTCAAAGTGGTCGTAGAGTCTTAGAATTACATTTTATTTTTCAAGTACCTCCCCTCTCTTGGAACCATTATTTCTCTTTCATTTTTATTTTCTTCAGCTCTTCTTTGTAGGCACTTTGCCTCATTTATTGCTTTTCTTTGAGGTTAGAAATTTTATATCCAAACATACATAACATAAAATAAAATTTCAGTCCTGAATGCAAGCTCTCGATAACTAAAGCTACTAGTTAAGGAAACTCTAGATTTTCAACTTAAAATAGCTTCATTGTTTGGACTATAAAAGTAATAATACCTCATAAAATATTTTTAAACCGTAAGGAACTTTATAAAGAAGAAAAGAAAAATCACTTAAAAATTTTCAGAGATATATGGCTATTAAAATCTTGGTAACCACCCTTTTAAATGTTTCTATACTAATGATGCTGGTATTGATTTTCATTTTTGATTTAGAACTAAACTTCTGAATTTTCAGTTGGTACTCAGTGTGTAAATAATATGACCATATAATTTAAAATTCTTTTCCTTTTAATAGCAGTAGTACCTAAGTATTTCACACACACACATAGACACACGCATATATGCCGTCATAGAATAAATTATATACATAGCTGTGACATGATAATTCTTTTCTAAGAGTGAGAGTGGAATTTTAGAGAATGGCAGTGAGAGTGGAATTTTAGAGATTTCATATGTGGAATCTGGGGATGGGGAAGAATGACTGAGTCAAAACTAATTTTAACATATTTGCTTTCGAGTAATGGGCAATGATATATTTAGCTGATACAGAGGAAAACAGACAGGGATCTCCTATTAATATTCTAGTCTATTGGGGGAACTTATCTTGAAATACTTATACGTAGGGTAATTTGCATTTGTATTTATTATGGAAGTTGACTGTTTGGACAACTCTTTTTTCAGGTTTCCTCAAGCGTCTGCTTCCTATATATTATTACAATTTGCACAGTATGGGAATATCTTAAAACATGTGGTAAGGCTTACTTCTTTTCAGTTCAAGATTTAGTGTGAAGAAAGAGAAGCTGTGAATTGAGGGAGACTTTGCTCCTGAATATTGTCTGCTTTTTTCCAAACTTAAAAGTTTTTCTTTCTTTTTTTAAGTTTTCATTGAATATGTCTGTTAGAGTCTAGAAGGCTAGAGGTTGCATAGTAGTTAATAAAAGGGATAAAGAGAGAAGATAAGAGAGCGAGAATTTCATGCTCCCCCCCCTTTCCTTAAATGCTTCATAGTCTCTTAACAAAAATTACACCAAATATTATATAACTGTCTTCCAGTATCTGCTTGTTTTATTGGAGATGAAAGAAAAGAGAAGTTCCTTATTTACAGAGTTCATAGGGCTTTTTTAGCTTGTAGAGAGCTTTTTAAAAAGTATCTTACCTTGTCTTACCTATAGCAAGTTATAAATAACAAATCTTTTTTCTGTTATCAGGGATTGACTTAATTCCTACAGAAATAATATTGATGAATACAGGTTTTAACAATTTCATAGCAAGGGTTAGTAGATCTTTTTATAAGAAACAATTATCTTTTGAGAATTACTTTCAGAGAATTTTTGCCACATATTCTTTATATTGGAGAATTGAGAGGTAGAAATTATTGAAACTGTTTAATAGGATTTTTGTTGAATCCTAGCATTCAGTTTGTTATGGGGCATCAAATAAAAAGTAGAAGCATATATATCTTCTTATCTTTGTATTTTCTAATAAAACTCATGGTTAGGTTTTATATATTTTATGTTTTAAGGGACAACTTCATTCTTTGCAGATGTCTAACACAGGAAATTGGATGCATATTCGTTATCAATCTAAACTGCAGGCTCGGAAAGCCTTAAGCAAAGATGGGAGGATTTTTGGAGAGTCCATCATGATTGGTGTAAAACCATGTATAGATAAAGTAAGTTATTGCTGATGTAAGGAAAATGGCTTCATCTGTATGAAGAGTACAAGTCTAAGTATAGACATTGGCAGTTATGTCACTTTGCTTCACTGTGCCCCTTTTTCTTACTTCGTAAAATATGATGATGTTATAGTATTGTTTTCATGGGAAACCAGATTTTTAGTCATGGGACTTTAGAATTTAGAGGTAATCCATCCTGACTCCTTCATTTTATAGATAAAGAGGCCAATGGGACTTGGGTAACTTATCTAGAGTTGTTAAAGGTAAGATCTAGATTTTAGGTCTCCTAACTTCTAGCTCATTCTCCTGTGCAAAAGCAACATAAAAATCTTTAAATACTTCAAAGGAATGCTGCTCTTTCAAAATGAAATACTTCACATGAATGGTAACAGGGTTAACTATTTAATGGCTGAAACTTTTTAGTCATTTTATTTTAAAATGTTTAAAAACTATTATATGCCTATAAATAATACTGAGAACAATTTATACCTCATGGCTTGTAAAATCATCATAATTGTTCTTTAGTAATTATACATGAACTTCTGTCTACCAGGCACTGTGCTCATATATACACATTAATGCGCAAAGCAGGTCTGGCTCCTGTTCTTACAATCTGTGGTTACTTTAGAGTTCTATAATTATTATATTATGCTGTAACAGATGTTTGTAGAGGCCAGAGGAGAATCTGGGGTTCCTGGCTACTAAGTAGCACTGGAATTTCATGCCCTACTTCCCCCAGGATTTCCCCAAGAATCTTCTTTTTTCTCCTTTGAGGGTTTTTCATAGTATTTTTTAGGAGATTTTTACTCTTGTGAGTCTCTAGTCATCTTGAGGATGTTTGAGGTCACTGAAGTGAGCTTTCTGGTTGAGCATCAGATCTCAAATACTAGCTAAGAAGCATGTATTGCTTTATCAAGCCTAAAATTGTTTGAAAGTTGAATTAGATCAAATAAAGTGTGCCTCTTTCAATAAATTTTTTTTTTTTAAGTAGGGTGTAATAGTAGATAATAGCATATTATGTTTATAAACAGAGAAGTTCTTTACCTTTCTTTCTCCAGAGTGTTATGGAAAACCATGACAGGTGTGCTTTGTCATCTCCACCTCTAGCCTTTACACCACCAATCAAAACTGTAGGCACACCAACCCAGCCTGGAAGTGCTCCTAGGATTTCTACCATGAGACCTCTTGCTACAGCATACAAAGCTTCTACTAGTGACTATCAGGTATTTTAAGAATTAGATAAAGATAAACTTGAAAAAGTGAAATGCATAGCATGTTTAACCATTGGATTGTGTGCCATTAAATATTTCTTATGTGATTGCCTTGATGAAATCCCTATAAATTTGCATTCTTAAATTCCTTATTTTAAAAATTATAGTTTTGGCCAATTGAAAACTTACCTTGAATTTAAAAAAAATTTTGCCATTATTTAAAACATTTTGAGAGTTTTAGTTTTTTCTAAGTTATACTTGCATACATTAAAGTTTCTCTTATGAACATCTCTGGTGTGAGGGAATATTAAAAAACTTGTTGAACTGATGACTAAATCTGATGGTCTCACAAATGAAGAACCTCACTCATGTTGGAGTAGCTGTGGTTATCAAAGAGACCATTGACCAGCTCCCATTTCACTGTTTCTCGTTTCAAAAAAGTTTAAAGGGAAAGTTCATTATATTCATTGAAGAATGATAGAAGTATTATGACTCTCATTCAGTATGTTACTGTCTCCTACTTAATTAATCAGGTTCTGAACTTGCCTAGTCACAGACACAGGTCCTGAAACAGCAAATAAAACATTTTTAATTTAGTAAGATAGAGAGTGACAATTTAGTCTTTTGATTTCCCCTGAAATTTGGAGACTAGGACTGGATTTTTCATTAAGGTTTTCTTTTAAACCAGTCCTGTCTCTTTTATAGTAGGCTCCATGCCTGGTGTGGGGCTTGAACTCATGTCCCTGAGATCAAGAGTCAGATGCTCTGCCGACTGAGCTAGCCAGGCACCCCTAAGGATTTTAAAACCCTCATCTCTTGTAGCTTTTGTATTGTTTGTTCAGTTTTCTGATATAAGGAGAAGATAGAATTTGTCTTGCCAAAGGAATAGTATTTTGTGCTTTAAAGCATAAAGTTGTTCTAACTAAATCCCTGTCGTCTTCTTTAAATATACAATTCGGTACCACAAATGCATTTAACTGTTTGGCTCTTTTAAATTAGCCATTAACTCTAGAATTGACATGATACTTAAGAAACCATAGCCTAACAATTGTGTGTGCTTTTTTAATAGGTTATTTCTGACAGACAGACGCCAAAAAAAGATGAAAGTCTTGTATCCAAAGCAATGGAGTACATGTTCGGCTGGTAGTATAGTAAGAGCTACCACGGAGGAGGCTGCTACACTAAAACAGAGTTAGCCCAGTACTGCCAACTTGCCTTTGGTTAGTTATATAACCACTCTTGGCAGTGCTGAATCGCTCTCTCTCACTTTTTTAGAAGCCTTTTTTCTTTAAGGATACAGCATATTTGTAGCTTGCACTTTAAAAGATGATTGAGATACGTTTTAAAGAAAACAAAAAATCCCTGTAAATAGGATTTTGTGCTTTCTGTGTTAGTGCATGCTTTAAGCACAAAAAACTCAGCATTGATTACTGTAAATTGTATAATTGAATTTGTGGTGAGGTTTTGTAGTCTTCATGAGTTGGTGGGGTGAATTTCATGAAGGGTAAACTACACAACTCCTAACAATACACAAAGATTATAATCAACCAATTTGAATTATGGTTTTTTAATTTAGATAGTATTTAATATTTTAATTATCCTTGTTTATATATGTCCTGTCATGGATTGTCATCTTTCAGTATTCTAAAGTCAAAAGTCTTTTTAAAAACCTACTAAAGTTTCGTGATAATAAACTTTGTCAATTCTATATATTAAACATTTTTTGAAAGTGATTTGTTATTTTATTAACTATTTAAAAAAATTTGAAGTGTCTGCTGAAATAGAGAAAATACATCATGAATCTCCACATACTGTAATCTAGCTTTAATAACCATATAACCATAAATATTTTGCCATAGTGGTTTCTTCTCTCTCCCTTGTGTTTAAAGCATATCTCAGATGTGATGTCATTTTAATCTAAGTACTTGAGGATATATCAAAAAAAGAACATTCCCACTTGTAATTACAGTATCAGTATCATACCTAACAGAATTAGTAAGTTTCTTAATATCTAATATATAGCCCATTAAAAAATTTCCCAGTTATCTCCAAAATATATTCATGGTTGGTTAGTACAAATCACTATCTAGAGTAGGTGTACATGATATATTTGATTATTTTGTCTTTTAAGTATCTTGAAATCTAAATTAGCTCCTGCTCTCTTTACACCGTGACTTCTTGAAGGAATTGTGAGAGTTGCCTACAGTGTCTCATAGACTGAATGTGGTCAGTTGCTTTTTTTGTTTAACTTGTTCTGTCATTTATCCCATATCCTAAAAGTTGGATCTAGGGAAGATTAATTAGATTCTGATTTCTTTTTTTTCTTTTTTGAGCAACAATACTTGATAGTATGGTGCACTTTAATTTAATCAAGAGACATTTAATTTGGTTGTCCCACTTTTACTGAGGCTCAAATTGGTCATTGGGCACATGGGTAGAAGCCCAGCACCTTGTTGGAAAATTCCTCATAACGTTCTTGCATTATGTTTTTGAAAGCATACATTAGTGATATTTGCCTGAATAAGTTATTTCATTAAGGTTTGCAAAATGATTTTCCAAATCTATTATTTCTGTTGCATTTATTACCTGGAATTCTTTTATATATAAAAACTTTGCTCCACCCACTAGGGCTATTTTGTTACATGGAATATATTCATACCAAAATGGCAGGATAAATATTTGATCCTTTTCCTTTGTTATTTTTCAGAATAACTGTTGGTGCACTGGAAACTCTAATTGGTGTCCAGTGAGTTAAAAAAAAATGTTTTTCTCTGCAGTATCACTATGCACTTAGAGCGTTTTTTTGTTTTTTTGTTTTAAATTCATTGTGTTAGTCACTTGGTGTCATTAGTCTTTTGTTCAAATTATCACCCTTGACCAGTGAGAACCTCATTAAGCTGGCTCTTGAGTGAAAAGGCCTTTAATTGAAACAATATTTCACCGTAGTATAGGTATCTAGGTAAACAGCATCTCTTTATCTTCAATACTTCTTGATAAAGAATAACTAAAATAACACGTTGTATGGAAAGTATTGATATGCCTTTTAAATCACAGCAAACTACCATTAAAGATTTGTTTAGTTCTCTGAGGTGAAGTGTGATACTAAGGACTGTACTGGCCTGGTGAAAATCCATTTATCGTTATAGAGAATTTTTATTCTGATACTTACATATTGAAGTCTTTCTATTCCAACTTAAAATAGGATTTTATTTTATATCTTCTAACATACAGAACTCAGTTATTCAAAGTAGAACTGTGGCTACTAGATCCCATTAAACCCTAGCATTTGTATTTGAGTTTTATACATTTTTGTAAAAGGATTTACTTTTTGTTTCTTTTGAGAGGTCATTTTATTTCTGTAGACCTTCGTGGAGCATGAAGTTTGCTTTCTGACTAAAAGTACTTGTTTGCTATGTTTGGGTTTGTGTTTTTATCCAGTGTTTTATCTTACTTGTCTTTATCTCCATCACATCATTTACTTAAAAAGAGCCAGGAAACCTATAAATCTATCAGACCAACACATCTATGACATAAACTTACACAATGTTACATGCCAATTCTATCTCATTTTAAAAAGTATATAAAATAATAAAACAAAAAACAAACTGAACAGAAAACAGCTAGGAAAATCTAAGAAAGCAAACTCCCATATTTTTCAATGCTACAAAACACAACAGAATTGGGAACTGAGAAAGCTAAAAAAGTTACCCTGAACCAAGCCTCTTCCTAAAAGTTCAGAAAAGCTGATTTCACACAAAAATAAGTAACAAAAAACTACAGTCATGCAAAGTTGTTATACAAAATAAGAGGATAAGGAACAAAGTATCATATAGACATTGGAAGCACACCAGAAAGGCATGCCCATAATAGATCAAAACTATGACCTGGTTATTTAAAAATGACTTCTAAGATGTTTTGGGGTACCTGAGTGGCTCAGTTGGTTAAGTGTCCGACGTCAGCTCAGTTCATGATCTCGCCGTCCGAGAATTCAAACCCCGCGTTGGGCTCTGTGCTGACAGCTCAGAGCCTGGAGCCTGCTTTAGATTCTGTGTCTCCCTCTCTGCCCTCCCCTGCTCACGCTGTCTCTCTCTCTTACTCTCTCTTTCAAAAATGAATAAATGTCAAAAAATTTTTTTAAATGACTTCTATCATTTGAAAGTGATCCGAAGTATGAAAGAATACCAATAATCAGAATTTTTAAAATTTGGGAAAGTACTAGAAATAAAAGGAAGAATAATTTGGAAATGAAGACTAAACTAGACTAAACACAAAAGCAGGTAATGCCTTATGGGAACTAGAATGTCAAAAAGTAGGTTGGCCTTAGAAATCAGAAAAGATATAAAAAGGATTTGTGGGAAAATGGCAAATTAAAAAATATTTATTTTATAACAATTCTATAATGAAATATATATAATATATACATATATGTATGTATATATATGTATATATGTGTATATATGTATATATGTGTATATATATGTATATGTGTGTGTGTGTGTGTGTATATATATATATATATATATATATATAAAACAAATTACATGAAGAATACTTTGCTAAAAAAAATACTTGGAGCTACATACTGAAAGAAAACCCTGCCTACCTGAGAATGTTCTCCTATGTAAAAACTCCTCATTTAGCTTTAGACAAACAGCAAATGACTTAGAAGAGCAAAACTTATATGACACTATGCCAGGAGCAAATACTACATTTAAGATACTTGGGAGGAAAAATATGAACAAAATATTTTATTTCTAACAAAACTGATTTTGAAGTGTAAAAATTATTTCTTACATACCAGTTTGCAGGAATTCAGGAAACATGTTTTCCTTGAGTGCTTCCTGCGAAATGGACCACAGAATGTGCTCAGATGAGCTAAATAACTGGAAAGCTGTTGACACAAAGTTTTTGGTGAGCATTACATCATGACCAAAGTGCTGACCAGGTTCATTGCTTGAAGCTTAATCCGCTGGGTGGATTTTCCCTCATTACTTTCAAGTCCACTCTGTGTCTAATATGGCATCAGTCAGTGTGGTTGGCCTACAGCAAGCTGATCCTTCTGTGAATAAAGCCTGGATTTCCTTTCCCCTATTGGCTGATGGTAGTGAACTCCAATTAAGTCATAGATTGTGAAAGGGAGAGGTGTTAGTACCTTGGAGGTAAGTGATTTAGAGTTCTGGGCCATTTTTTCTTGAAACTTGGGAGCCTGTGGACCTGCTTGGGAGCCATCGTGAATGTACCATGGATTATTACCATGCTGGCCAGGCTGGTGGCTTGGTGAATCTGACAGTACTGAGCTTTTGTGATGGGCAGCTTTGGTTGATATACTATGTAACTGATTAGTTACTAAGTCACTTGGTGTGGTACCCTCTCTCACTGTGGCCCCACTAAAACTTAGGAATAGGTTAAAGCATTGTCCCCATGTATTTTGTGTTGTCTCAAAAATCCAGAAGGCTGCCGAGTGCTGTAGCTTTTTTAGTGGTAGTAGGAGCAAGATACAATAATTTATTCTTTGGAGAGAGATGTCTCAGCATGCCCCAGTGGTAGAACTTAATAACTTCACCAATGTAGTAAAACTGAGTTTTTGTGCTTTACCTCCTACCAACTGGCATACATTTGTCTTTAGAGGATGTCTTGAGTATTTGCCACTTACCTTCTTGCAGGTTTAGTGAACATGATGCCATCAAAGCACACTATTTGAATAATCAAGAGTTCTCTGACTGGAAGACAGATTTGCCCACTGTTAGACAGGGGTGGGCCAGGGCTCCATTTATCACCAGACATTATGGCCTCATGCTAACAGGAACCATGAGAACATCTGGGTTCATCAGTGTCACCCTATGACCTTGTATCAGCCCCTAAAATCTCTGGACATTTCTCTTTGGTGCACTTTGAAAAATGAAGACTGGAGAATTGTTACTGTATATACTTGCTATGGCATTGAAAATTCCTTTCTCAGTTGGAACTTGCCTCCCATTTCATTTGGGTCTAACAGTTGAATCCTATCTACACTGGGCTGTGGGGTGGCTGACCTCAGTCTTCTGCATATCTGGTCTTGATTTTTTAGATTGTATGTAAAACAAAACCTCTTTTGGCTTCCTTTCCCTTTCTCCTTTTTAAGAAACATTTAGTTGCCCAATAAGACATAAATACAGAACATTAAAATACACTTTAATGAATTATAAGGTGAATAATCTTGTAAGTACCACTCATCAAGAAATAGAATCTTAACCAGCAATGTCCATATGCCCCATTCCAACTTCTATCCTCTTCTTCCCCCACAAAATTAAACACTACTATAATTGTATTTTTTGTAGGTCCAGGTAGTAGGCTTTAAAAGAGTTGGGATTTCTACCAGATGTAGAAAGCTGGTGAAAGTTAAAATTCTTAATGAGGTGGTAAGATTTTTGAATGTTAATGAAGCAAAAGTATAGCTGTTGTAACTCCAAAATCCAGTTTTGGAAATTAACTGGTTAGTAAATAAGTTGGATCAATATTATTTTAACTTACAATTTTTTTACATTTTATTTTTACTTTTTTAAAATTTACATCCAAATTAGCATGTAATACAACAATAATTTCAGGAGTAGATTTTTTAGTGCCCCTTACCCATTTAGCCCATCCCCCCTCCCACAACTCCTCTAGTAACCCTCAGTTCTCCATATTTATGAGTCTCTTCTGTTTTGTTCCCCTCCCTGTTTTTATATTATTTTTGTTTCCCTTCCCTTATGCTAATCTGTTTTGTCTCTTAAAGTCCTCATATGAGTGAAGTCATATGATTTTTGTCTTTCTCCAACTGACTAATTTCACTTAGCATAATACCCTCCAGTTCCATCCTCATACTTGCAAATGGCAAGATTTCATTCTTTTTGATTGCCGAGTAATACTCCATTGTGTATGTGTGTATGTGTATATACATATACATATATATATATATATATATATATATATATATATATACACACACACACACACATATACCACATTTTCTTTATCCATTCATCCATCTATGGACATTTGGGCTCTTTCCATACTTTGGCTATTGTTGATAGTGCTGCTATAAACATGGGGTTGCATGTGTCCCTTTGAAACAGCACACCTGTATCCCGTGGATAAATGCCTAGTAGTGCAATTGCTGGGTCATAGGGTAGTTCTATTTTTAGTTTTGTCAGGAACCTCCATACTGTTTTCCAGAGTGGCTGCACCAGCTTGCATTCCCTACAACAATGCAAAAGAGATCCTCTTTCTCTGCATCCTCGCCAACATCTGTTGTTGCCTGAGTTGTTAATGTTAGCCATTCTGACAGGTGTGAGGTGGTATCTCATTGTGGGTTTGATTTGTATTTCCCTGATGAGGAGTGATGTTGAGCATTTTGTCATGTGTTGGTTGGCCATCTGGATGTCTTCTTTGGAGAAGTGTCTATTCATGTCTTTTGCCCATTTCTTCACTGGATGATTTGTTTTTTGGGTGTTGAGGTTGATAAGTTCTTTATAGATTTTGGATACTAACCCTTTATCTGATATGTCATTTGCAAATATCTTCTCCCATTCTGTCAGTTGCCTTTTAGTTTTGCTGATTGTTTCCTTCACTGTGCAGAAGCTTTTTATTTTGATGAGGTCCCAGTATAGTTCATTTCTGCTTTTGTTTCCCTTGCCTCCAGAGATGTATTGAGTAAGAAGTTGCTGCAGCCAAGATCAGAGAGGTTTTTGCCTACTTTCTCCTCGAGGATTTTGATGGCTTCCTGTCTTATATTTAGGTCTTTCATCCATTTTGAGTTTATTTTTGTGTATGGTGTAAGAAAGTGGTCCAGGTTCATTCTTCTGCATGTCGCTGTCCAGTTTTCCCAGCACCACTTGCTGAAGAGACTGTCTTTATTCCATTGGATATTCTTTCCTGCTTTGTCAAAGATTAGTTGGCCATACGTTTGTGGGTCCATTTCTGGGTTCTCTATTCCATTGATCTGAGTGTCTGTTGATACTGTCTTGATGATTACAGCTTTGTAATACAGCTTGAAGTCTGGGATTGTGATGCCTCCTGCTTTGGTTTTCTTTTTCAAGATTGCTTTGGCTATCCAGGGTCTTTTCTGGTTCCATACAAATTTTAGGATTGTTTGTTCTAGCTCTGTGAAGAATACTGGTGTTATTTTGATAGGGATTGCATTGAATATGTAGATTGCTTTGGGTAGTATTGACATTTTAACAATATTTGTTCTTCCTATCCAGGAGCATGGAATCTTTTTCCATTTTTTTGTGTCTTCTTCAATTTCTTTCATAAGCTTTCTATAGGTTTCAGTGTATAGATTTTTCACCTCTTTGGTTAGATTTATTCCTGGGTATTTTATGGTTTTTTGTGCAACTGTAAATGGGATTGATTTCTTGATTTCTCTTTTTGCCACTTCATTGTTGGTGTATAGGAATGCAACTGATCTCTGTGCGTTGATTTTATGTCCTGCAACTTTATTGGATTCATGAATCAATTCTAACAGTTTTTTGGTGGAATCTTTTGGGTTTTCCATATACAGTATCATGTCATCTGCGAAGAGTGAAAGTTTGACCTCCTCCTGGCCGATTTGGATGCCTTTTATTTCTTTGTGTTGTCTGATTGCAGAGGCTAAGACTTCCAATACTTTGTTGAATAACAGTGGCAAGAGTGGACATCCCTGTCTTGTTCCTGACCTTAGGGGGAAACCTCTCAGTTTTTCCCCATTGAGGATGATATTAGTGTTGTGTTGTTCATATATGGCTTTTATGTGCTTGAGGTATGCTCCTTCTATCCCTACTTTCTAAAGGATTTTTATTAAGAAAAGATGCTGTATTTTGTCAAATGCTTTCTTGGCACCTATTGAGAGGATCATATGGTTCTTGTCCTTTCTTTTATTGATGTGATGAATCACGTTAATTGTTTTGCGGATATTGAACCAGCCCTGCATCCCAGCTATAAATCCCACTTGGTTGTGGTGAATGATTTTTTTAATGTATTCTTGGAGCTGGTTGGTTAATATCTTGTTGAGTATTTTTGCATCCATGTTCATCAGGGAAATTGGTCTATAGTTCTCCTTTTTAGTGGGGTCTCTGTCTGGTTTTGGAATCAAGGTAATGCTGGCTTCATAGAAAGAGTTTGGAAGTTTTCCTTCCATTTCTATTTTTTGAAACACCTTCAAGAGAGTAGGTGTTAACTCTTCCTTAAATGTTTGGTAGAATTCTGCTGGAAAGCCATCTGGTCCTGGACTCTTGTTTTTGGCAGATTTTTGATTACTAATTCGATTTCTTTACTGGTTATGGGTCTGTTCAAATTTTCTATTTCTTCCTGTTTCAATTTGGGTAGTGTATATGTTTCTAGGAATTTGTCCCTTTCTTCCAGATTGCCCATTTTATTGGCATGTAATTACTTATAATCTCTTATTATTGTTTTTATATCTGTTGTGATGGTGTGATCTCTCCCCTTTCATTCTTGATTTTATTTACTTGGGTCCTTTTTCTTTTTGATCATACTGGCTAGTGGTTTATCAATTTTGTTAGTTCTTGCAAAGAATCAGCTTCTGGTTTCATTGATCTGTTCTACTGTTTGTTTTGGTTTCGATAGCATTAATTTCTGCTCTAATCTTTATTATTTCCTGTCTTCTGCTGGTTGTGGGTTTTATTTGCTGTTCTTTTTCCAGCTCTTTAAGGTGTAAGGTTAGGTTATATATCTGAAATCTTTCTTCCTTCTTTAGGAAGGCCTGGATTGCTATATACTTTCCTCTTATGAGCACCTTTGCTGCATCCGAGAGGTTTGGTTGTGGTGTTATAATTTTCATTGGCTTCCATATACTTTTCAATTTCCTCTTTAACTTCTTGGTTAGCCCATTCATTCTTTAGTAGGATGTTCTTCAGTCTCCAAGTATTTGTTACCTTTCCAAATATTTTCTTGTGGTTGATTTCGAGCTTCATAGCATTGTGGTCTGAATATATGCACAGTATGATCTCAATTTTTTGTACTTGCTGAGGGCTGATTTGTGTCCCAGTGTGTGGTCTATTCTGGAGAACGTTCCATATGAACTGGAGAAGAATGTATATTCTGCTGCTTTAGAATGAAATGTTCTGAATATATCTGTTAAGTCCATCTGTTCCAGTGTGTCATTCAAAGCCATTGTTTCCTTGTTGAGTTTTTGATTAGATGATCTGTCCGTTGCTGTGAGTGAGGTGTTGAAGTCTTCTACTCTTATGGTGTTACTATCAATGAGTTTCTTTATGTTTGTGATTAATTGATTTATATATTTGGGTGCCTTCACATTTGGCGCATAAATGTTACAATTGTTAGGTCTCCTTGGTGGATAGACCCCTTGATTATGATATAATGCCCTTCTGCATCTCTTGATACAGTCTTTATTTTAAAGTCTAGATTGTCTGATATAAGTATGGCTACTCCGGCTTTCTTTTGTTGGCCACTAACATAATAGATGGTTCTCCACCCCCTTATTTTCAATCTGAAGGTGTCTTTAGGTCTAAAGTGGGTCTCTTGTAAACAGCATATAGATGGATCTTGTTTTCTTATCCATTCTGTTACCCTGTGTCTTTTGATTGGAGCATTGAGTCCACTGACGTTTAGAGTGAGTACTGAAAGATATGAATTTATTGCCATTATGATGCTTGTAGAGTTGGAGTTTCTGGTGGTGTTCTCTGGTCCTTTCTAATCTTTGTTGCTGTTGGTATTTATTTATTTATTTATTTATTTATTTATATTTTCATCTTTTCTCCCTTTACAGAGTCCCCCTTAAAATTTCTTGCAGGGCTGGTTTAGTGGTCACAAACTCCCTTAATTTTTGTTTGTCTCGGAAACTTTTTATCTCTCCTTCTATTTTGAACGATAGCCTTGCTGGATAAAGAATTCTTGGCTGCATATTTATCTGATTCAGCACACTGAATATATCCTGCTACTCCTTTCTGGCCTGCCAAGTTTCTGTGGATAGGTCTGCTGCAAATCTGATCTGTCTTCCGCTGTAGGTTAGGGACTTTTTTCCCCTTGCTGCTTTCATGATTCTCTCCTTGCCTAAGTATTTTGTGAATTTGGCTATGATATGCCTTGTTTATGGTCGGTTTTTTTTTTTGAATCTCATGGGAGTCCTCCGTGCTTCCTGGATTTTGATGTCTGTGTCCTTCCTCAGGTTAGGAAAGTTTTCTGCTATGATTTACTCACATAACCCTTCTACCCCTATTTCTCTCTCTTCATCTTCTGGGACCCCTGTTATTCTGATATTGTTCCTTTTTAATGAGTCACTGACTTCTCTAATTCTTAAATCATGCTCTTTTGCCTTAATCTCCCTCTTTTTTCCTTCTTCATTATTCTCTATAAGTTTGTCCTCTATATCGCTGATTGTCTGTTCTGCCTCATCCATCCTTGCCACCACTGCATCCATCTGTGATTGCAGCTCAGTTATAGCATTTTTAATTTGATTCCATTTTTTACTTCTTTTATCTCTACAGAAAGGGACTCTAATCTATTTTCGATTCCAGCTAGTATTCTTATTATCGTGATTCTAAATTCTGGTTCAGACATCTCGCTTGTATCTGTGTTGGTTAAATCCCTGGCTGTTGTTTCTCCTTGCTCTTTCTTTTGGGGTGAATTCCTTCATTTTGTCATTTTGAAGGGAGAAAAGGAATTAATGATGTAGAAAAAATGAAATTAAAAAGAATTAAAATTTAAAAAATATTAAAATTAAAAAATTAAACACACACACACACAAATTGAATAAATGATTGGTAGATCCTAAGCGTGTTTTGGTCTGAGTGTTGATAGTGGTTTGACAGATTAGAGAAAAAAGGGGGGGGAAGGAAATCGTTTGAGAATTTGAAAAAATGAATACGCTGAAGTAGACTAAAATGAGATGATGGGAGTAAAATAGAATTAAAAAAAATTTACACAAAAGTAAAGAATATAGTGGAAAAGATTAAAGAAAATATTTTTAATAAAAACTAAAATACAAATTAATTTTTTTCTCTTTCTGCATTCAAGAAAAAGAAAAGAAAAAGAAAAAAGAAAAAAAAATCATTTGAAAATTTGAAAGTTAATACACTGTAGTAGATTAAAATAAAATGATGGAAGTAAAATAGAATTTGAAAAAATTTACATAAAAGCAAAAAATATAGTAAAAAAATTAAAGAAATATTTTAATAGAAATTGAAAGTAAAAATGGAGTTTTTCTCTTTCTGCATTCAAGAAGAAGAAAAGAAATGAAAAAAAAAGAAATCGTTTGAAAATTTGCAAAGGTGAATACACTGAAGAATACTAAAATAACATGATGGAAGTAAAATAGAGTTTGAAAAAAATTACACAGAAGTCAAAAATATAGTAAAAAATTCAAGAAAAATATATTTAATAAAAATTGAACATAAAAATGAATTTTTTCTCTTTCTGTATTCAAGAAAAAGAAGTTTAAAAGAGAGGAAAAAAAATTGAATAGATAAACCCACTAACAGATTGAAGTAGGACTGAAATTACTTTGTTTTCCCCTAGAAGTCAGTCTATGTAGTGCTTAATAGTCCATAAACTAAGTGGGCGGTGAGACTCGTGTTCTTGAAGAGTGATGTTGGCCCACTTGGGCTGGACTCAGTGTAACAGCTCCACTCTCCACTAGATGGCGCTGATAGCCTACTGGGGTGGTTTTTTGTCGTGCTCATAGGGGCCTGTGCGCTTGCACAGGAGCAGTGAAAATGGCGCCACCCAGCTACCCAGTCTGTTCTCCCGGATCAGCAATCACTCACCCGTCCTCTGTCTTCAGCTTTCCTCCACTCCCTGCTTTTTCACTCTCCGTGACCAGCCCCCAGGCAGTACCTCTCTCCCGAGTTTTGTCTCAGATGCGGCTGTTTTCCCCAGCCCCTTACTTCTGAAGGACTGCAGCTTTGACCTGTTCCGCCCCTTTGCAGGAGGGTCTCACCGAGCAATGGCCAAATGAGCAATGGCTGAATGTCAGCTGCACCCAGGAACGCTTGCTGGACCCTGCTGCTGCTGCTGGTGCCCCGAGACTGCGGCCAGGTACCAGCCCTCCCCAGAAAAAGTTCGCAAGACAGTGTAGCAGCAGCATTTCAGGGATTATGGAAAATCACAACCCACATCTGGCACCAGGCTTCACCCTTAACCACCTTGCTCCAGCACCAGCAAATGCGGCCATTTTCTGGGGTCTGCTGGGACCAGGTGGCTTCAACAGTCTCTACCAAACGTCCTTCCAGCAGTGGAACTGCTTCTCCCCGTGTGGCCCAAGAACCTCCCGGACCCCACTCTGTTCCTGGGGATTCGCCCTTCCCACCAGAGCACCACCAGGTATCACGAGCTCCAGAGTGGCAGCCTTTGCGCTTCCCTTGTTTACAGTCTTAATGGAATTTAAACCTTCTCCTTTCTCCTTTCTCCCTTTTTAGTTTAGCCCCTGCGGCGATTTCCAATCTTCCACTTTCTCTCCAGCTGCTTCTGGGGAGGGGTGCTTTTCCCGTATTCTCCCCCTGTGCCCCCCCACCAGTCTCCGCCCTCTCTCAGCTCGCAAAAGCACCTCCCTTTCTGCTCCGTCTCACTCCCCAAGTTCACCTCTCCGTGCCGCGTGCCTGCTGAATTCTGTGCTTCAGGTTGTGCAGATTGTTGTGTTAATCCTCCAATCAGTTTTCTAGGTGTGTGGATGGTTTAGTGTTGGTCTGGCTGTATTTCATGGATGCGGGACACACAAAAAAACTTCCATGCTGTTCCATCATCTTGGCTCCTCTCCTACAATTTTTTTAAACTAGGTTATGATTTAAAGGGAAAGTAATCTATCTGACATAATTTTAAATAGCTTTCTAAAATGATTATCTGACTAACTCTAAAACTTAACTTTTTGACTCAATGTCCTTACATAATTATCAGAACGTTAACTAAAAATTAATGCAGTTCAGAGAAATTGTAGTATTTGCTGGTAAATTAAAAAGTAGTGGTTAAAGTTACTGGAATTTTATTTTTTTATTGTTTATTCTTTATTTATTTTTGAGAGAGAGAGAGTACAAGCAGAGAGGGGCTGTCAGTGCAAAGCCTGATGGGTTCAAACCCACAAACCATGAGATCATGATCTGAGCTGAAGTCAGAAGCTAACTGAGCCACCCAGGTGCCCCAAAGTTACTGGAATTTTAGAATTTGTTTTATACAGTGATTAAGAGCATGGGTTTTGGAGTGAAACTTAAAATCCTCTCTCTGTCTACCAGCTTAGCTATTTAACCTTGGACACTTAAGTTACTGAACCTTTTTGTGCCTCAGCTTCATCATCAATAAAATGGTAATAATGATAGTGTCTTCTTCATAGAGTTGTTAGGATTAAATGAATGAATACAGTAAATCATTTAGAACAGTGCCTGGCTGTACTAAGCACCCATTAAACATTAACCATCATTAAGTAGTTAGCAAGATTAGTTCACATGCTAGCTTATTAGCCTCATTAAAAAAAAAATGAATATGTGGTAGATTAAAGATGACTTCAAATTTTTGACTTTCCTGCCCCCTGAGAGGCAGAATCTATTTCTCCTGTGTAGGTGTTTTTATTTGCATTTTACTTTTTATGAAACCAATGTAGTACAGGGAAAATGATGTTATGCCAGTTTCAAAACACGTATAAGAGGACCAGCAGCTTCTACCTTGGTCTCTTGAAGTCCTGATCTGCCACGCAAGAAGACTCCTGCGGGGCAGAGCTGGGAAGGGCCTGAGACCACATGGAGTGGACAGAAACTCAGCTAAGCCCAGCCTTCCAGTTGCCCAAGGCACCAAGTATGTGAGTGAGACTGTCACGGACGCTTCACCACAGTCCAGCTGCCAGGTCACTATCACTGAGAGTCCATTTATAAATACACAGCAACTGGAACAGAAGGTGAGAACACATAATGTCTCCCCTAAGATCACATAGACATATACTGATAGAAATAGGACAGAAATCTAGATTCTTTACTCCAGTGTGCGGTGGTGTGGAATTATAGTGTGTTTTCTTTAATATTTAGGTTGATTTTTAAATCACTTAAATTTAAGGTGCACTGGAGAAGTGTTTTAAATGAATTTCCCACATTCCAGTTGTAGCTCTAGAATCAACTTCTGTGTAAAAGAATATTTGAAAAGAAAGTATTAAAAAGAATATAAAACCAAATTATTTTTGGCATAGAAATTATTTTTGGACATATAAAGTTAAAATCCTTATAATATGCAAAGTATTAACAAATGACTGCACACAATTGTTAATTGAATGTTTAAACATTAACGGTTGCTGAATTCTTCATATATTTTGTTTGTGCTAGCATTTAGGCATTAGCATAGGGAACGTCTTGGGACAAAAAGGTTCCAGGTTCTGCTAACTGGGAGAAACCTCAGGGCAACTTGTTCTGGAATAGGGACATGGACTCTGGAAAGGGGCTCAAGACTGTTTTTTGGTTTTTTTTTAAGAGGTGGGTCAGCAAATGGGGTTTTTGGAGACTTTGGGTCATATTACCAGGTTATTTCTTGGTTAATTAGTGGAAGATATTTTATAAATTTAATTAATCTGTCACTCCTGGTTGTTTCTTATAAGCAGCTGCTAATTCTTGCAGAAACAGTTTTTGAAGTGGAATTTAAATAGGTTTTCTATTGTTGAATAAGGGGCACCTGGGTGGCTCAGTCGGTTAAGCGTCCGACTTTGGCTCAGGTCATGATCTCACGGTCTGTGGGTTCGAGCCCCACGTCGGGCTCTGTGCTGACAGCTCAGAGCCTGGAGCCTGTTTCAGATTCTGTGTCTCCCTCTTTCTCTGACCCTCCCCTGTTCATGCTCTCTCTCTCTGTCTCAAAAATAAATAAACGTTAAAAAAAAATAGGTTTTCTATTGTTGAATAAACTTCAGAAACAACTATAGATGTACCCATCTTGTGGTGACCATCAGAAGTGTCCAAAATGGAAAGGTTTTAGAGTAAAAACAAGCTGGAATATCTGAGATTAAAAGCATTAGCTATTTACATGTTTGGAAGTACTGACCACTTCTTTTTTTACATTTTTGTTACTTTCTGCCTTTTTTTTTTTTTTTGAGCCCTCGTGTTAGTTTTACTGAACATATTTACTTTAATAATAAAAGATAAAAAGTATTTTTTGGAGGGAATGAACAGGTCATTTTTCTTTTTCAAAGTTTTCTTTTGAGCCAGAATAAAAGGAATATTGATAAGTTGAAACATGGAAACCTTGAGTTATGTCATTGGTTTAAAAAGGAGAAATTGGTATCAAGGAGATGTAATCTGGTATTTCAAGCAGCTGTACTATAGTTTATATGACCTACAAAAAGTACGTAGAACATATACCTGTAATCCCACCCATTAGTGTTTGGAAATTTTTTCAACAACCAATTCAAGTAATAATTGAGCTCTTAATATGTGCAGGAGCCTTGGGATATATGGGATGAATAAAGATAGGCACCCACTTTTGTGGAACAAACATACCAGCAGAAAGAGGTAACAGGAAATAATCCTAGTAAATAAGTCATAGAGTAAGTTAAAAGGTAATAGGTGCTGTGGGGGAAAATGATCAGAAATGCTGGAATGTTAAGCAGCACTCAATGGTAGACCTCATTCATAAGGTGAGATTTGAGCAG
Organism: Acinonyx jubatus; assembly: GCF_027475565.1. Taxonomy (NCBI): domain Eukaryota; kingdom Metazoa; phylum Chordata; class Mammalia; order Carnivora; family Felidae; genus Acinonyx; species Acinonyx jubatus. The sequence continues at coordinate 168,105,855 of NC_069381.1, forward strand.
ACTTGAAGGGGATGAGGTTGTTAGGGTGGAATTTGGGGAAGAACATTCCAGGCAGAGGGAACAGCAAGAACAAAGACAGGAGTTTGCCTGGTGTGTTCAAGGAACAGCACAGGGAAAGGTTGAGTTGAGTGAGCAAGGGGAGGAATAGTAGGAAAATAGATCAGAGGTAATGAGGGCTCAGATCACATAGGATCTTCTAGACCTTAGTAAAGATTGTGACTTTTATTCTTTGTGGTAGGCAGAATAATGGCCCCGAAAGATGTCAGTGTCCCTATCCCCAGAACATGTGAATATGTACATTACATGGCAAGGGGAACTATGCAGATAGGATTAAGGGTGTGGCCATTGATGACAGGTACGTGTAAAGATGCTCACCATCACTAATCATGAGAGATGCAAATCAAAACCACAGTGAGATAACACCTCACGCCTGTTAGAGTAACTATTATAAAAACAAGAAATAAGGGGCACCTGGGTGGCTTAGTTATGTGTCCGACTCTTGGTTTTGGCTCAGGTTATGATCTCAGTTCATGGGATCAAGCCTCTCATGGGCCTCTTTGCTGACAGGTTGGGGCCTGATTGGGATTCTCCCTCTCTCTCTGCGCTTCCCCTGCTCATGCATGTGTGTGTTGTGTCTCAAAATAAACATTAAGGCACACACACACACACGAGATAATAAATGTTGGTGAGGATGTGGAGTAAAGGGAATCCTTGTGCACTGTTGGTGGAAATATAAATAAGCATAGCCACTATGGAAAACAGTATGGAAGTTCCTCAAAAAATTAAAAATAGAACTACTACATGATCCAGTAATTCCACTTTTGGGTATTTGTCCAAAGAAGAAAAATATACTAATTCAAAAAGATGTATGCACTCCCATGTTAATTGCAGCATAATTTACAATAGCCAAAATAGGGAAACAACCTGAGTGTCCACCAATGGATGAATGGATCGAGAAAATGTAGTATACATACACAACAGAATATCACTCAGCTGTTAAAGAATGAAATATTCTCATTTGCAACAACATGGATGTACCTTGAAGGCATGCTCAGTGAAATAAGTCAGAGAAAGATAAATACCATATGATCTCATTTATATTTGGATTCTAAGCAAACAAGGACCAACAGAAGAACAAAAAAAGCTCTCATAGGTAACAGAGAAGAGGTTGATGGTTGCCAGAGAGGAGATGTGTGGGTGGGGAGGGCAAAATGAGCGGAGGGAGTAAAAAGGTACAAACTTCCAGTTATAAAATAAGTCATGGCATGTAATGTACAATATTGTCCTTATAGTTAATAACGCTATAATACGTATTTGGAAGTTACTGAGAGTAAATCTTAAAAGTCCTCGTCAGAAGAAAAAAAATATTTTGTAATCATGTATGATGATAAATGTTAACTTACTGTGGTGACGATTTCATAATACAAATAATGAATCATATTGTACACCTGAAACTTATATGTTAATTGTACCTTAAAAAAGCCAAAAAAACAAACAAAAGGGTATGGAACTCCAGGTGGGAAGACTGTGTCTGATAATTCAGGTGGGCCCATTTTAATCATATTAGCTCTTAAACTTGGAGGAGGCCCTCCTCCCTGGAAATCAGAGAGTCTCCAGAATCTGAGAAGAGCGCTCAGCTGACAGCCAGTAGGGAAATGGAGACATAGTCCTACAGCGCGGAGAAACTGAGAAACTGAATTCTGGCAACAACCTCAGTGAACAAGGAAACAGATTTTCTCCTTAGAGCGTCCAAAAAGAGGCACATCCTTGCTGACTTCTTGACTTTGGCCTCGTGAGACCTAAGCAGAGAATGACTCATCCCAGCTCACCTGACTTCAGACCTGTGAGAACTGTAAGATAATACATTTTGCCCTGTTTTAAGCCACCAAATTTGTGATAATTTAACAGTAATAGAAAACTAAATACCCGGAGTGAAACAGGAAGCAATTGGATACTTTTTAGTAGAGGAGTATCATGATATAACTTGTTTCCTTTTTATTATTTATATAAATTTCTGTGATCTCTTGATGACACAGGTGGTTTTTCACAATTAATCTCTCAGCAAGGGTAATCACCTTTCACCTTTGGTACTTGAAAGCCAAGTAATTTATATTCTTGACAGTATTTTGATAGTTTGAAAAGGCTTTTACACTTTCTGAATTTCAGTGTTAATATATGTTTCTTTTTCAAGAAATCCAGATTAATATGATCTGGAACGGTTAAGTGAATTTAAAGCTATTTTACTCATTTAGGGAAAAATGATACCTATCATCTGTAGCAAAGCCAACCTGAATTATCTCTGAAGTTAATTTTAATCCTCTATTTCCTCTTCTCCTGTTTTTTTTTTTTTTTTCATTTTCTTCCCACAGACTAAATCTTTGTTAAAACCAAAGTGCTAAGGCTTAAGTGAAGAATAAAAAGATACTAAGATTGTCTTTAAGCTCCTGTTTCAATGTTTCTTAACATTTGGGTATATTTTCCACAGCATTCCATTTTGGCTATCTCAAGCAGAAGCAGCATAGAAGTTTAGTGAATGAATCCTCAGTAAATAACTATTTGTCTTCTAAATTTGCATAGAATAGTAGCTCAGTAAAACCTAGCTCCATTCAAGGTAACACGTTTCAGCTTGGGACCACAGAGCTTTTCCAATCAGCTAGAGATAGGAAGTTGTAGCTGTAGGAGAATATGACAAAAGAAAACCTCTGGGCCAACCTGCAGAAAGGCCAAAAATGGGACTTAGCAGTTACTAATAGAATGTTCCTAAAAAGAGGTTTCCTCAAAATTATCTGTATTCAGTATCTAGTATATGCAATGATGGAAGCTAATCCTCTGTTGTGCTTTTGTGTTTCAAAATAAATTGACCAACTCTGTGCACAAGAAGGCCACTAGCTTTAAAAAATAACTTAAGTGAGGAGTGCCTAGGTGGCTCAGTTGGTTAAGCGTCCGACTCTTGGTTTTCGGCCCAGGTCGTGGCCTCACGATTCTTGAGTTGGAGCCCTGTGTGGGGCTCTGTGCTGACAGTACAGAGCCTGCTTGGGATTCTCTCTCCCTCTCTGCCCCTCCCCCACTCACACTCTATCTCTCTCTCACAAATAAATAAACAAAAACTTGAAAAAAAACCCTTAAGTGATAGAACTATAACATATAAGTATTCTTAGGGAGAAATTGAGAAATTTCCATGTCCCTAGAGAGAAAAAGTTTAATTCTCTTTTTTTGTGTGTGGTAAAATGCTGGACACAATGTATGCACTGCTTTGACAATTCTTTCTAAACTAAAAAAGATAAAGTCACTTAACCTAAGATTAAATTCACTTAGGCATTGTAAATTGCACCAAACATCAAGGCAATTGGCTCTCGAAGGGTCAAGAAAGCCTGTTCACTTTAGCATAATGCAAATTCTCATAGCAGCAAGTTCCTATTCCCCATGAAACCCAATCTCAATGTAACATTGTCAGATTTAAGCTAAACCTTTTAAAATATTAATGATTAATATTATGATTAATTTAGGAAAGAAAATTAGTACTATAGGTTTTGAAATATTAATGATTAATATTATGATTAATTTAGGAAAGAAAAGCTGGTACTATGCAGTGTTGAAAACCAAGGAGACTGAGGGCTTGTAAAACTTAATGTAAACTTGTTCATAATGAGTTAAGAGGCTTCACTCTGGGACTTTGTTGGGTGACTCAGAATCATTATTGTTGTGATTCAAGTCAGACCTAGTCTACGTCTACAAATTAAGACTTTACACACCTGAAATTAATATAACACTGTATGTTAACTAACTGGAATTAAAATAAAAATTAAAAAAAAACATGCAAGTAAATTGCCCATCTTATTCAGTGTTAGGGATGCCATGTTAGTTAACATATAGTGCCATGATCAATTACCTGTCCCAAAGATAATCTAGGTCAAACTATTCTGATTACTGCTTTGCCTTTTCTACCCATCATGGCAACCATGTCAGCTCTAGCATTCCAATCTACCTAAGCCTTGGATATCTTCCTCTTCCAGTTCCCAAAAGTATTGTGTGGGGACCAACGGGAGTGGCTGAGAGCCTTTCTGGGTGTCCATGAGCTCTTTTTTTTCATAATTCGAGGACATTGCCTTTTCTATTTTTATGTGAGTGCACAGTGAAGTTTTTCAGAGGCTACATGACATTTGATGATAATATCTCTATGATGGCTAATGGAATATGGGGGTGTGCATTCTTGTGTTTTAATTTTTTAGGGGGATGTTATCAGTAATTTCTAAGACTATAAAGGGGTCCTGAGACTAAAAAGTATGAGAACTAATGCCTTATAATATCTCAAGGAAGATCTCATTTCGACTTCATTTAGTGTGAACTACCTTTGATTGCATAGAGTTTTCTCAATTATTTTTGTATTTTTAATTTCACTGATTTATGCCACAATGTTTATTATTTCATTATTTGTGTTTGCTTTAGGTTTAATTTGTTCTTTTTCTGGTTTATTCTTTTTTAATAAAACTATTTAATTTTTAAGTAATCTCTACACCCAATGTGGGGCTTGAACTCATAACCCTGAGATCAAAAGACAAATGCTCCATGAACTAAGCCAGCCAGGCATCCCTTTTTTTTCTGGTTTCTTAAGGTAGAGCTTAAATTATGGATTTTAAATCTTTGTTCTTTTTTAATACAGGCATTTGATGCTATACATTTTTCCTTAAGCACTGCTTTAGCTGTATTAAACAAATTTTGAAATATTGTATTTTAAGTTTCATTTAGTTTAAATTTGTAAATTTCTATTGCAACACTTTTCTTTGACCTATGAGTTATTTAGATGTGTGTTGTTTACTTTTCATGTATTTGGGATTTTTTTTTCAGATATCTTTCGATTATGATTTCTATTCTGTTATGATCTGAGAAAGTACTTTTATGATTTCTTTTGTTTTAAATTTGATGAGATTTGTTTTATCACTTTGAATACAGTTTATCTTGTTGCATGTTCTGTATACACTGTATACAGAAGTATACAGTAATTGGGAATTGGCCATATATTAGAATGCTTCAGAATAGAAATGGCATGTGAAATAGTAGGTAGATCACAAAAAAGCCCAATTCTTTACTTTACATCCATATCCCTTGCAATGTGACTTTGCAGTTCCTTGCATCACAAAGCAGGGTCCCTTTCCCCTAAATCTTGGGTGGCTTAGTGAGTTGCTTTGGTCAATGGAATGAGTGGAAATGATAGCTGCAAGTCCCAAAGTTAGGCCTTAAGAACACTTGGTCTCTTCTTACTCTCTTGCAACCCCGCCATCACCCTAAAAGCAAGCCCAAGCCTAATGGAGGATGAGAGAGTAGGTAGAAGAAACCAAGTCATCTTAGGTATTTGGAATCAACCAACCTGGCGTGGATCAACAGAACTTCCTGCCTGACTCACAGCTGACTGCAAAGGTCTGAGTGAGACTAGCCCAGACCAGGGCTTCCTAGCTGACAGACTTACGAGAAACACTAAATAGTTGTTATTTTAAGATTCTAAGTTTTGGGATAACTTTGGGATAACAGCATTCTTATGACAATTGGTAATTGATAACATGCCAGCCTCAATTTAGTTACTCAAAGTAAGTTTATTATGGAAACATATAAAGACACTAAAAAAATTACAAAGCCTTTCAAGTAATTCAATGTATCACAGATTTTGTGGTGACCAAGGGTCATTTTTCCTCCTAAAGGCACATCTCTCCCTCATCCTACCTTTGGTCAGCTACCTTCGTAAAAGAGGCATCCTATTCAGTAATGCTTCTAATAATAATAAATGTTCCCCAAACAGAGACAAATGAAAGACAGTTTAATGATTAAGCGTGTGGCCTTTAGGGTCAGATTCTTCTATGCACTAGCTGTATGATCATGGGAGATGTGTATCTATCATATGGGACTGTTGAAAGAATTAGATAAATTAATGTAAGGGTGCCTGGCTGGCTCAGTCGGTTAAGTGACCAACTCTTACTGGACTTAGGTCATGATCTCGCCTGTAGTAGGATAGAGTTCAACGTTGGGCTCCCCTCTGAGTGTGGAGCCTGCTTGGGATTCTCTCCTCCCCACCCCCCAGACTTGCACTTTCTCTCTCTCTCAAAATAAATAAACTTAAAAATAATAAATAAATAAATGGATTAATGTATATAAAGTGCTTAAAAAAGTGTATAGTATGTAGTAAATATCATATAAATAAATGTTAAGCAAGCTCTTAGTATTAAGTACAGACTTCTTATTGCTGGGAAATGACAAAGCTTATATACTTTAAGAAAATTATAAAGAGGTCAGTATTCAAGAAATAATTTCATTAGTGAGTTGGATAAATCTTAATGTGCTTGAAATATTTTATTCCTTTTGTAATCACTGCACTCAAAATGCTATTTAGACTTACTTGCTGGTAGAGAGTGGTGAGCAGGCAGGAGAGAAGTAATAGCACTTATAGATCCGTTCAAGGAGCAAATGTACATTTTGTTAAATGGCCTAAAACAACTTCTCTGAGTGATTTTAGAGCCATAAAAGTTTGAGATTGACAATTCTGTGACTGTACAAAAGAAATATGAACCCATATAACTTTACAAATGTCCTTGTACACTTATCACGATGAAATATAATAAAATGAAATAAAATGATAAAAAAAAATAAAAACATCCTTAAAGTGTTAGCTTTAGTTCTTTGCTGGGAATAATGCTAATTATCTTACCAATCAGCTACAAGGCCCTTTACATGCTGCTAAAGATAGTGATATTTGAATCACCTAAAATAGTTTTTATATTTATATTAAGCTTGATAGATACTGCTTTAACCTTAAAAAAAAAAAAAAAAAGTCTAAGGAAGATGTTTTCCCAGAGTGGGTAAAAATATTCTTCCAGGGATTAGAATGGGAAGGGTCAGAAGAAAATATAAGTATATTATGTAAGTATTCATGACTATGTTTTTACTCTGGTCTTTTTCAAAAAGCATTTGAAGTAGTCTCTAAAAATATATAACATAAAGTGGGGCTTGGGTAGCTCAGTAGGTTAAGCGGCTGACTCTTGATTTTGGCTCAGGTCATGGTCTCACAGTTTGTGAGGTCGAGCCCCACGTCCGGCTCTGTGCTATAGTGCAGAGTCTGCTAGGGATTCTCTCTCTTCCTCTCTCTCTGCCCCTTCCTTGTTCATGGTCTCTCTGTCAAAAATAAAATAAACATTAAAAGAATAAAAATACATACCATATAATAGAGTGACAATCATTTAAAGGGAACATCAGTTGAATAACATAAGCAGTTTCTTCCCTTATCTGTCCCCTTTTGTTTTTGTTTTTCTGTTTGAGAATTATTTGCATAGTATAGAAAATCAGGCATTGTGTGAAAGCTGGTATCATCAGATGAGTAATAAGGAGACTATATACTAGTTTTGATAAGTGGCAGCTGATCTTTTTGAAGGTTGAACTATTTAAGCAAAGCAGAACTTTCAGGACTAAAATGTCATATATAGATAACAATATAGATATTGTATTATCTATCTCTATCCATCTATCTACCTATGTAATTTCCAGTTCACTCTACTGATTACTCTTTGGGAACAAATTAAATCAGAGCAAGGTGTTAGGGAATTCTGTGACCCCCTTAATGTAGCTTGTATAGCACTCTTCTCAGTAGGGTGCGTATTTCTAGTTACAATGCTCAGTCATGTCTTCCAGATATGAGGTCTCCTTTGGGCAATGCTGGACAGAAACTATAATTAATCTCATACTGCTTAGCAACAGAGACAGAAAAGGCATTTATTTAATTAGCATTGAGTCACAAAAAGGTTTTAATTTTTTTCTTTCAATAAAAAGTATAAATGGGTTCGCAATAAATAATACCTTAGAAAATTTTTTAATGAATATTAAATGGTCTCACAGTTAAGAAATCAAAAGCAAATGACAAATTCATAGGAAAGGAGAATGCTGAAGTGGTTGCTTCCTAATCTGTTTAATGTGTCTGGTTTCTGAAGAAGTGAAAGTCCATCTTGGAAGGAAGGATTTTGTAGATGTTGGAATTGGTGTCTAGGGTTCACAGAAAGTACTTGAAGAAAACAAGCCTAGAAAAAAAAAATACAAGTAGACTCTAGTGATAACTATAATGGCTCAGATATCCTATAGTATCTCAGATTTAGAAACTTCTAGTCTGGCTCATGATTTGCAAAATTGCAAGTGTTGTAGACTGATGAGGTGCAGAGGGGTCCAGAGCATCTGAATGAGATGGTCACAAAGACACAGCCAAAGCAAGGGAGCAGAAGCCTTTAACAATCAGTTGGGATGTCTGATTAATAAACCTTAATTTGGAAGCTTGAGAAGAATTTTATTTGGAAGAAATCTCGGTGGACTGGTCTGTCAAGAAAAGCAGTCATCCTGGAGTACAAAACGATTAAAGGGACTGGTAAGAAGGTTTATAGTTTGAAAACATACAGGGACCGTGAAGAAAGTTTAATAATGGCCATGTATTGGGAGGAGAGAGAAATGTCGAGAGGAATTTTAGGCAACTTTCTGTGTTATGTGCCATGTATAACTTACCCTGTGCTGCCCCCTTTCAGGAAAACTATGGTAAATAGTGATTTTTCAAGGCTTTGCAAAGCTTTTTCCTTCCCTCCCCTCCCCCTCCCCTCCCCTCCCCCTCCCCTCCCCCTCCCCTCCCCCTTCCCCTTCCCCTTCCCCTTCCCCCTCCCCCTCCCCTCCCCTCCCCCTCCCCTCCCCTCCCCTCCCCTCCCTTCCTCTCCTCTTAATATGTCACCTTACTTGGCAAAAGAGACTTTGCAAATTGATTAAATTAGGAAACTCGATCATTCTGTATTCTCTGGTTGGCCCCAATGTAATCACAAAGGTACTAATAAGTGAAAGAGGGAGGTGGGAATGTGAGGGTCAGAGTCAGAGATTTGAAAATGCTACACTGCTGGCTTTGAAGCTGGACAAATGGCCCATGAGCCAAGAAATGCAAAGTGGTCTCTAATGGCTGGAATATGCAAAGAAGAGAATTATCCTCCGGAAATTCCAGAATAAATCCAGTCCTGCTGACACCTTGATTTTAGCCCAGTAAGACCCATTTTAGACTTAACCTCAGAAATTTAAGATAATTTCATGTTGCTTTAAGTCATATACCCACTGACTGCCCATTTTCCTCAAAGTCAAACAGCGGCATTCAGACCCACAGATGCCTTCAGTTGCTAACTATTGTTTAATTGGACTCTCCCAGTTCCAAACTGAGCAAGCAAGCCAAATATAATGGTAGCTGTGCTTTTCACTTCCAGAGCAGGTACATGTAGGAACCAGAAATCTGGGCTATTCTTGTCTCTTGTTTCTTATAATAGCCATTAGGAAACACTCAAGCATAATTTGAACAAAATGACATAGTTTTCTTTACAGGTGCCCTTATTAACAGTATTCAAATTGGCTTCTTTAGGTCAGGGACTGTTTTATTTAACTGTATCTTCAGTCCCTCACAGAGTACACAGCATAGAATAGGTGTTGGATGAATGGGTATTATTTCTGATTTCAGATAGCTCATCAGAGAATTACTTGCCTTTCAGCACATCTCAAAATTTGTTCTCTGAAATTATTTAATGCACTTCTCTGGGTTTTAGAGAGAATAAATATATAACTAATCAATTTGAATATCATGTTTTATTTACAGTCCTTAAATTGCTTGTCGGTCTCCTTACCTGATTTTCTATTCCTTTAACCCTCTGCTTTTCTCTACTTTTCACTTTTCTCCATGAAGAAATGACCCACTTTTAGGGATTCAAACATTTTCTCCTCATGGTTGACTGTAACTCTTCTATTATTGGTCTTGTACCCACTCTCCCTCAAGTTCCAACCTTCCTGCCAAATATTTATTTCCAGCAGGGGATCACACTGTTATCCTAAACTTCACGTTTGGAAATGGAGCTCTGGCATTTTTCCTTTGCAAATCAGTGTCTCTTACCAATTTCTTTCATTCCATTCCCCCCATTCTTCTAGGTCTGACACTGTGGTATTATTTGGGGGATTTTACATTGCCTTTATTTTCAAAATTTAATTAATGAGAACTTTGACTCTTGTCTAGAAATATGCTTCAATTCCACCAATTATGTTCTATCTTACTTCAACTGCTTCTTGTCTATCTAGTCCTTGATAATTTCGTGAATAGATTAATATAATATGTTTTAATTTTTTGTGTATATTTTCAATTTATTCTAGACTGAATGCTGGAAGACAGATCTTAAATTGTGACTTCTTTTTTTTTCCCTATGTCACTTGCCCAATAAAGAAAACTTTGGGGGCTCTTGGGTGGCTCAGTTGGTTGAGTGTCCAATTTTGGCTCAGGTCATGATCCCAGAGTCATGGGATTGTGCCCTGCATCGGGCTCCACGCTGAGCATGGAGACTGCTTAAGATTCTCTCTCTCTTTCCTTCTGCCTCTCTCTCCCTGGCTTATGCCCTCTATCTCTCTTTCAAAAAAAAAGGTATTTAAAAAAACAAAACATTGCATAGTTCTTAGCTTTTTGAGGTGATGCATTATGCACAAACTGCTGTTTCAGAATCACCGGCAGCATTTGCTAAACGAACCTATTGCTGTGCACATACCACGTGTACTGAATCAAATCTCTGGATGGGTTCTGGGAATCAGCATTTTTATAAAGCAACACAGATAATTCTGATGTACACTAACACTTGAGAACTATTGGAAAGGATAATATTCAGCCAAACATTTAAAACCCTTTCAAATATGTCCCTGTGTATTCCAGTTTTATTTCCCACTAGTCTTAATAAAGCTCTCTGCTTAGAAGCAATCACTCTGGATATGCTATGCTCAATTTACCTCTGAGACTTTGGTCTCAGAATGCCTCATTCATTCAAAATGCCTCATGTTTCCTCTGCATCCAGCTTTCAAGTCCTCGTTTTTAATGGAATCTTTCTATGTTTTACTGAGCACCTACTGTATGTCAGGTATTTCATAAAATACTGTCACTATCCATAGAGTAACCTAGCTATAATTGTTCCCATTTTACAGGCGAGAGCATTGAGACTGAGTACAGTTAAGCAGCTTGACCTCAGCTATAGAAGTAGTAAGAAGTAGTTTAGTTGATTCAAACCCAGGACTGACTCAAAGCCCATGCTCCTTCCAGTGGTGGTTTTTAAGTTGCCTCTGCAGGACCCTCTGATGTGACTGCATAAACACAGCAGATCTGTTTTCATGTGTTTACACACTAGGACTTTCATACAAGGTGAGTTTTGGATTCAGCTTACCCATTTTTGAAGCTCATTGTACAAGGTACATAAGGGCAGTTAGGGCACTCAAATAGAATGCATTAGGTTATTATTTAACTGCTAAACATGTGTTGGCTTTTCAGAAGCTAGATCATAAGCTCCTTGGGGAATGAAAGCAATTAAAAAAAAAACCAAACATCCCACTTATTACCTAGTGTAGTAATACTTGCATTTAGTAGGTCACTAAATATCTGCTTAAATTAAATAAAATCCAGGCCATTGAAAGATGTCCTTCCATTGAGTAGGAGACACTAGTCCCAGAAAGTTAGAAATTGGGAATATCTGAGGGCGAGAACTATCAGTTTCATTAGGGCATGTATAAGATGTGAACTTAATAAATACGAACAGTTTTAATTGTTATACGTTTACCATCAACTGGCTAGATTAGAAAACATTTTCCAGAATATTTCTGTGTTCAATGTAAAATAAAGCCCAAAATATTAATAGAAAAATTCTACTAAGAAGATATAACATAAAAACTACATTGAGATATAAAATTTTGGTATTTTATAAACCTAATGTCATTAAATTTCTTCTATAAAATTTAAAACTGAAGAAAATTTTTAACACTTGTTTGTCTGTTATAAAACATTTATATTATTACCTTACCATTCTACCTAACCTCCGATATATTTGTAAGTTAGCCCAAAAAAGTCCATGTTCTCACATCACAAAAACACATTTAGCACAAATGAACTGACTTCCTCCTTCGCAAAACAACTCTGTATGATTAATGAATTATTCTATTAAAGTTTGCATTGAAGAGAAGCAATCAATGGAGTAAATATTTTTTATCTGTCAGGTACAGTGCTAACTTTCCACCAAGCCTCTTTGGCGATGCTCTATTTTCATGTTTTCAGTGTGTTGGCAAGAAGAAAAGTTTTCAGTAAGGTTGTGGTACATAAGTATTAATAAGCATTGAATTCCTAACAACACTGGCTGTCAAACCTGTGTGTATTAATGTGAATTAATGAGGTTCTTTTCTCCCAAGAGGAAAACAAGTTGTTGCAGGTTAAACCATGATAAGCAAAACATAGGCAATGTCAGTTTGATAGAAAGCCTTCAATTTACAGGAGTGACCTTTAAAAAGGGAATGCATAAATAATCTCAACATAATCATTTGATATAATATTTTGAGTTTACAGTTTAGATAGTGCTAAAGCATATTTATTTATTTATCTGGTTTTTAAAAATTGTGCCCTTTGGGAAATCACCTCAGTGCAGAATTAAGGCAAAATGACAGTAATAACAACAAACATGAACAACTAAAACAATTGTGGAATGAAGAATGGTTTGAAAAAGTCACCCTTTTAAAGACTTACCATTGTGGAAAGTCAGGGATTTTTAATAGTTCCAAATTACACAGATCAAGTAGAAAGTAGTTGTTGGTATTAAAAGGATACTACTTCAGGGCTACTCAACCAGTACATTTTCTTTTCTTTTTTGTAAATGTTTGTTTATTTTGAGGGGTGGGGAGGAGCAGTGAGAGGGTGAGAGAATCCCAAGCAGGCTCTGCGCTGAGCTGAAATCAAGTCAGATGCTTAACTGACTGAGCCACCTAGGCTCCCCTCAACTAATACATTTTCTATCTTAGTAATCCCCATTTCCAAGTTGATCCAGGGCTTCCACTGTTTTTTTTTTTTTTTTTTTAATGTTTATTTATTTTATGAGAGAGAGACAGAGTGCGAGTGGGGGAGGGGGAGAGAGAGGGAGACACACAGTCTGAAGCAGGCTCCAGGCTCGGAGCTGTCAGCACAGAGCCCAACGTGGGGCTCAAACTCACAGACCAGGAGATCATGACCTGAGCCGAAGTCGGATGTTCAACCGACTGAGCCACCCAGGCGCCCCCAGGGCTTCCGTTATTTAGAATCGTGCCAAGGGGACTCAGATCACAAATTATCTTCTATATCAGTAAAAATAACCCTCTACCATTCAGACTGAGAAGTAAGGTTTAGCGCCCAAAAGAAAAGAAGGAAGATGTCTGTGCAGAGAATACTCTGCCAGAAGCAAGTGGAAAGTCTGTTTCTAATGGTGTCAGAATTTGAGGGAAAGAGGTAGTCAGACATAGATTCCTTCTTCAGGCCGATAACTTCACAAGACAGCCAAAAATAGACCAGTTGTTGTTCCCTTCTCCTTTGGAATATTGGAATGCCACCATTTAGGGTAGCTTGTGTGTCACCATGGGAGGCAGTCAAGTGGGAATGGTTGATGAAGGTGGCTAGAGGGTTAAGCCTAAGGCAGCATACCTGGTTCCCACAGACAAGCTGTCTGGAAGGGAGCTCGCTGGGAACTTGCCTAAAGTGGTTTCCTGTAATGGGGGGGTGATGCTAGACACTCCATGGGAGCCACCTCCAGACCCTATGAGGACATCAGCACAGCAAGCAAGGCCAGATTGGGGGTTCAGTAACTGCAGGTTGGATGGGGTGGAGGGTGGAGTCTCATCCGGCTATGACTGAGCAGAGAAAACAGATCGTGTATCCCTCAGTCATACAATTTGGTATACTCAAGGATCACACCGGCCATCCTATAGTGGAGATCAGCACAAGGATGGCAGGCTACATGGAAGGGATGATCCCCTTGAATTCTTTCCAATACCCAGATGCCAGCTTTTGGGAAGAGAAAGGTGAAAAGAACATGTCTGATAGGGAGTTAAACTTTGAGTTGATTGAATTTTTATATCACAGAGTCTGTTTAAATTGCAGCTGTTAACTGGAAGTTTTGAGATAAATCTCTGTCCTCTCATTTTCTTCAAACAGGATAGAGTATTGAGAAAAATATGAAATGAGTTATGGAAAATAAAGAAGTTAGACTTTTCTTTGCTCATTTCCTGAGGAGTATACATTTGTGAATTTGTGGTGAAACTGCTGTACTCTTCCCTATTGCCTGCCCCCTTCCACTCTTCAGCTGATATCCTGGCTTGCTTTCTCACTGAGAAAATGGAAGGAATCTGAAGAAAACTTCCACAGGTTTCCATCACTACATTTTCTCACCTACAAACTTCTGTGACCGTATACTCGATTTTCACTTCTGTATGTATAGAGGAATTGTCTGATGTTCCATCCAAGGGCAAACAACTTCTTCTAGGGCACTGGATCCTATCTCTTCTTGTCCATGACAACACTTCTCACTTCTCTTTTGAGTTATCAGTTCCTTCCTTGCTATGAATTATTCCATCATAAAATAACATGGTGTTCTCTCTGTCCTGTCTTAGTTGGTAGCAAATTATCATAGACTGGGTGGCGAATAAAACAAACATGTATTTCTCACAGTTTTGGAGGCTGTGGAGCCTAAAATCAAGGTAGTTGATTTTGGCTGGCAGTTCTGGTGGCTGGTGGGAGCCCACTTCCTGGCTTGTAGATGGCCATCTTCTTGCTATGTCCTCACATGGCAGACACTAGAGGGAGACAGAGCAAGCTCTCACAGTCTCTTTCTTTATAGCAAAACTTCTCAAATGCCTCCAGTTTCTCTCTTCCAGTTCTTTTTAAACCCACTGCCATGTGTTTTTGCCCCCAACATTCTGCTGAAACTGCTCTTATGAAGGTAACCAGCGACTTCCATGTTGCTAAATGCAATGGCTAATTCTCCATTTTTATCTGCTTTGACCCATCAACAGCATTTGCCACAGTTGGTCATTCCTTTTCCTCTTTCTCTTTGTTTTATTCTCTTACCTCACTGACTGCCCTTTCTTAGTCTCTTTTGTTGGCACCCCCTCATCTTTCCAACTTCTCAGTGTTGGGGGTGGTAAGGGCTCAGTCCTTGCGTTTCTTCTCTTTTCTGTCTACACTTATCCTTTTGTGATCACTTCCAGTCTCATGATTTTTAATATCATCCCTACGCTGGTATTTTCCAATTCTTTGATCTAGCATGAAACTGTCTTCTGAACTCCTAACTCCTGTAATAAATTGCCTGTTCATCAACTCCACTGGGGTAGTTGATAGATAACTCCATCCTTATGGTTGTTCAGGCCAAAGAGCAACGGAGTCTTCCTTGACTCCTCCTTTTTTCTCACAATCTGTATCAAATCCATTAGCAAATCCAAGAATCTTCTTCTTTCTCACTGTCTCTACTACCACCACTGCCATTTTTCACTATTTCCACCTCTGTATCCCTAGAGTCTATTCTTAACTTAATCAGAGTGATGTTTTTGAGAGTGAGGTCGTGATCTCCCTCTGCTCAAAACCCTCTAAAAGTAAAAGCTAAAGTTCTAACCCTGGTTTACAAGCTCCTATATAGTTTTCCTGTCCCTTCTTTGTCACTTCTTTACCTCACCTATTACTCTCCCCCTTGCTTACTCTGCTTAGCCACACTGGTCTCCTGGTTTTTTTTTTGTCTGTCTGTTTGCTTTTTTAAATTTTTTTTTACATTTATTTATTTTTGAGAGACAGAGACAGAGCACAAGTGGGGGAGGGGCAGAGATAGAAGGAGACACAGAATCCAAAGCAAGCTCCAGGCTCCGAGCTGTCAGCACAAAGCTCTGATGTGGGGCTCCAACTCACAGACCACGAGATCATGACCTGAGCCGGAGTCGGATGCTCAACCAACTGAGCCACCCACGCACCCCAACTGGTCTCCTGTTTGTAAAAAACACTGGGCATGTTCTGATCTGAGAGCTTTTGCATTTTCTATTCCTTCTGTATGGAAAGCTCTAACTCTAATATCTGCATGACTCAGACTCTCATCCTATTTGTTTTTATTTCCCACATGTCACATTCTCAGTGGGGCCTTCTCTGACCGCCCTATTTAAAATTGCAGTTTCTACTCCCTGATCTGGCATTCTCTATCCTTTTTCTGGCTTTGTTATTCTCCATAGCTTTTATGACTTTTTAGTATCCTAAGCAAGTTATTTATTTTATTTTTAATAGAGGTGTACTTTAACATTATGTGAATCTGTCTAAGAAGTAGTGGTTGGCTTTTATAATTTGCTAAAGACAGAACATTCAGTTCACAGCTAGACAAGGGCAGGATTGAGTACATTTAAAGGGAACTCTGTTACAATCTGGGACAGTGTGAAGAAACATAAAATTTGTTCCTTGGGCAGTTTAGAGAGGGTAATCTCCAGGGGATCTAAGGAATACCATTGGTTTGTATAGATGTAAAACAAAAAGTGAGAGACCTAAAGCAGGAACTTGTGCGGTCCTCATTCTTTCTAGGTTAATTAAATTTATATTTACTGCAAATGTAAGTTTATTGTGCTATTCTAGGAGAGAGAGGAGTCCCAAAGAAGTCTATGCTCCATTTTATTAGTGATACTATACTCTTTCTAGACCAGGTCTGAGGACACAATGAGGACTGCAGTTAAGACTTACCAAATGGTTCTTAAAAATTATCCTGGGTAAGAATCACCTTGAACTGGCTGGAGGGGTGGAGAAGCTTGTTAAAAATGCACATTTCCTGGCTCTACAATGAGGCACTCTGAATCAGAAGATTTGGGGGCCAGGTGGTAAATTTATAATTTTAACAAGCTGCTGTGGTGCTTCTTTTTTTTTTAAGTTTATTTATTTATTTTGAGAGAGAGCGTGTGAGCAGGAGAGGATCAGAGAGAGAGGGGGAGAGAGAGAGAGAGAGAGAGAGAATTTCTAAGTAGGCTCTGCACTGTCAGCACGGAAGCCCCACATGGGGCTCTAACCCACGAACCGTGAGATCATGACTTGAACAGAAACCAAGAGTTGGACGCTCAACCGACTGAGACCCCAGGAGCCCTTGCTGTGCTGATTCTGACACAGGTTGTTCATTTACATTCCTTTGTGCAACATCATCCCATTGATTATTATTGTAAAATTACATTACATTGTCAGAAGAAATCTGAAAGGAATGTCTAGAGAATTTTGTTTTTGTAGAACATTGAAGGACTTAGGGATCCAGATGGCATTCTTATCTCTTCTTTCTGTTGATGATTGTTTGTTTGTTTGTTTGTTTGTTTGTTTTGTGAGGGGATGAGGAAACTTAATAGCTGAAGACATTGGTGATGTCAGGAACCCGGATTTCGTTTCTTGTATCACTGTTTATAAAATCAGCATGATGGAATCCTAGCAAGAGACTAAGTGTTTTCACAGACACCAAAAGAATGTATTTGACTAAAAACTAGCCCTTAATCAAAGTCAGTATTTGAGATGGAGAGACAAATTCCCTGAGATGACTGTGAACTGGACATTATATAGTTTAATAACTGTATAATGGAGAGTATTTGTGAAATAAGACATCAGGCCTTTCTTTTGTTTGAATTATTTATAACAAATATGCATTACTTTCATAAGTAGCATATTTAAACAAATACATGGACAACTAAGAAGATGGGCACTGGGTGGATCTAGTCAAGTGGATCATTTTCAGAGGCCTGACATTTATCTAAGTTTTGGTTTGTGCTCCAAGCGGGAGTGGCTCCATCCTGGGCCTAGAAATTTATTTCAACATGCCATCCCTCAAGTTACTTCAGCCTAAAATATTCAATATGCCAAGGTGCCATATTTTGGGGTAACATGTCCTGAGCCCTATCAGAGGCATTTCAAAATGGCTTCCTATCCCATCTAACTAGCCATGAAACATACTTCTTATCCCAGCTAACTAGCTGATTGACCTCAACAAATCACTCAGTCTCCTCTCTGGACTTCTGTTTGTTCATCTATGAAAGCACAGAAGTGGATTATGCAATCTATGTAAAACTCATACCTTAAAAGCAGATCTATGAAATTGAAATATGCATCTTTAAAACTAATTTTCAGCTCAGAGACACAGTGCATTTCTGTTGCCAATTAATTTTTTTTAATATAAATTTCATTAAAATGAGACTATTGGATATAAAAATTCCATTGTATTTCTTAAAAGAGAATCTATATATGTTGCTGAGATAATTTTTATTTATTTATTGCTGTAGGTTGTTAGCTTGTTGGTTTTGAATTTTCTATTTTGCTTTCGAGCACTAGTCAATTCTACATGTATCCTTTGTATTCCCATAAAATTAAAGTAAATGTATGTCACTTCTCATGTAGGAATGCACGAGCAAATAAACAGTATATAGCCACATATTTCAGTAGATTAAACTGAGCTGAAATTATCCCTCATGCTGGCACTGTAATAGGCTATTGATCTCAGATTGCATTTTTCTGTTTCTTTATAATTGAATTTTGTTCCCAAATGAAAGAGCATGTTCATTTTGAGATTGCGTTTAGTGAAATAAAAACTGCATCTGGGATCAGTTTTATCATATGCTCAATGGAGGACTAAGCCTTTCATAAAATTAAGTATGGAACACAGTGACTATTAAAAAAAAAAGTATACTGCCTTGTTAGAAGATACTTTTTCCAGAAAAGCTAAATTTTAGATCTCAACTATTTAAAAAATTCTGCATGATTTAATTCAAAAATTAGAATATATACTAAACTATAGATTTTTCACCTATGAATGATTACTTAGGGAAGATATGTTACATTTACATGAATTAACCCATCTATTGGAACTAAAAGAAATTAAGACTAAAGTAAATAGGACAGAGGGTTTGGAAATAAAATAAAAAGATCTTAAAGTAGAAAACAGTTGTCTGCCCAAACTAGAGATGACTTTCCGTCTTGGCTAGACCTTACTTTGATTATTGACATAGTACTCACATGGATATTTTAGGAAGCTAAAAAAGATCATTCAAAGACTTCTGCATGCCCCTGATTTTTGATTGAATGCAAGTCTTCCAATAATTTTCAGATTTTAGTCACACTGCTCTCAGCCCTCTACTTGAAGGTGAGAGTCTTCAACTATTCAAAAAGTCCTGGGGACCCAGGATCTTGGGGACCCAACCTCTTAATTTACTCATTGGTGATGGTGTGATTTCCATCCATGGGGTTACTATTAAAACAAAATGGGGCATTGCTGACCCTTTTTCTTCTCTCAGTGGTCGGGAGGGTGAGATAGAATGTCTGTGGTTAAATTCAGTTACAAAGCATTTCACTCTCTGGATTCTTATGGTTCAGGCCCCAAGAAAAGCTTCCTGACTTCTCTTGCCCAAAATCCTTAGAACTAAAAGCTTTGAAGGTGATGTGCTGTGGTGGTGTTCACTCTGAAAAGGACACAGCTTCAAGGCGTGGAAGGAATGTGGGCCAAGGAAACACTTAAGTGAAAGAAAGACAAATGACCTTACAAATCCTTCCTGTCAGGTAGCATGAATGCAGTGGATCCCATGGTGCCATTCTTTTTGTCTCCCTTCCTGTTCCGGTGTGTGGTTTGGAGGTAGTTGTGAGTTAGTGAAGTGTTCTCAGTGGTTGCATATGGTTGAAGAATGTTTTGCAATGACAAACCATTTGTTTTATGCTTAAACACAATTCTTGTGTATTTATGTTTAGATATAATATACATTAAGTATGGTACCACACTGACAACCAGATGGCTATTTAAGGTTAGACTTGGGAATGGTTCTATTTTTACAAAGTATTAAATAATATTAATTAATATCAATGATGTTAATAATATTTAAATAACTAATATTAATTAAATTTAAAAAATTAAGCTAACCCATTGACTTTAAATAATTTTGAGTTAAACATTGATTCCATTAATAGTTGTAACTTTTTATTTTAAGAAATACTTGTATTTTAAGAGAAAAATAAACTATTTGAAAATATATGAGGAATAATTTTTCAACCTTTTAACATTACGTTAACTCACATTTTTGATACAAATATATACACATTTGAACACTTTGAAAAAAATTGCATTTACTTTGTAATTTTTTAAGTCATTGGGGATGAGTACGTCAGCATGGAGATAAAAATAGAATAAAAATAGGAGAAAATGGAGTCTTAATTTTTTAAGAACTTCCCTCAAAAGTGAGGCTCAAGAAAGAAGAAAATTGAGGAAAAAAAGAAAGAAAAGGAAAACTTAGAAAAATTACAAAGAGGCAGTGTGCTTAAATTTTTAAAAGCTGGAAACAAGGCGAAAAGTATCTTTTGAGCATAAATCACATAAAAATCACAAATAGGACATGATAAATTAATAAGTTTAGTAAATTGGTGATGATTTAACTATTGATCAAAAATAAGGAAAATGAGCAAGATAATTATTCTCATCAAACCCACAACTTGAACAGGTAGTGTGAAATCCCTGAAACTTCATATTCTTTCCTAAATAAAGATATAATTAGTGGTTAAAAGATGAGAATGTGTGTTATTCTCCATTTGCACTTGTGCCCTGGTTCCTCAAATGTTAGTGATGGATCCTTCTTCCTTTTCCATTTTGTCTAAGCTCACTCCTTTCAGGCTTCTCTCCACACCCCACTGAAGTGGCATCGGATGAGGTTGCTAATGTCCTTTCCTTCCTAATTCCCTGGTCAGTTCTAGTCCTCTTCTTACTTGGCCATCAGTCACTGCCTTCCCCTTGATACACATTTTTGCTTTCTCTGAGGACAGCATGCTTTGTTTTCTTACTATCTTATTGTTTATTCCCTCTGTCTCACTTCAAATGTCTAAATTTGAACCGCTGGTACCATCCCCAAAAGTTGCTACCTCCACAGTATTTTTATCTCAGTTAGTGATAACTGTGTCCTCCTGGTTGCTCAGGCCAAGCACCTTGTAGCCACTCCTTGACTTCTCTCATTTCCATATACTCCTCATCTCCTCATCTTCTTCATCTCTCCGTAAATCCTGCTGGCTCTATTTTCAAAATATATCAAAAATCCAGTGGGTTGTTGTTATTGTTGCCTTCCTCCTTCTCCTCCTCCTCCTTCTTGAGTATAGTTGACACACAATGTTACATTAGTTTCAGGGTTACAACTTAGTGATTTGACAAGTTTATACAGTAGGTTCACCACAAGTATAGCTACCATTTGTCCCATTCCATTGCTCTCACAATATCGTTGACTGTATTCCTGATGGTCTGCATTTTAGTTCTGTGACTTATTTGAAAACTAGAGGCCTGTATCTCCCTCTCCCCTTCACCCATTTTTTTCCAACCTTCCATCCTCCCCTCTGGCAACCATCCAATCAGTTCTTAACATCTCCATTGCTCCCACCCCATTCCACCCTACTACCACCTTTCACTGCACTAGCCTCCTAACTAGTCCCCTGTTTCTACCCTTGCCTTCTGAAGGCTTAAGTATATTCACAAACTCTGAGTCTTCAAAAGGTTGAGCTGAATTCCCTTCTCCTTGAATATGGGCTGGACTTAAATATTTGCTGCTGATGAATAGAATAAGGCACAAGTGACAGTATTCTGAGGACTGGGTCATAGAAGACATTGCAGTGCTGGCCTCTTTCCCTTGGATCACTTACTCTGGGGAAAATCAGCTGGCATGCTCTGAGGACACACAAGCAGCCCTATGAAGAGAGCCCATGGCAGGGAACTGAAAAATCTCTTGCCAACAGCCAACAGAGAGCTGAGACCTCTTGCCAGCAGCTATATGAATCTGCCATCTTGGAAATGAATCATCGGGTCCCAGTTGAGCCTTGGGATGACTATAGCCCCAGTTGACATCTCAAGTGTATCTTCATGAGAGACCCTGGGCTAGAATGACCTAGCTTAGCTGCTTCCAAATTATTGCCCCATAGAAACAATAAATACTTATTGTTTTAAGTTGCTATGTCTTTTGGAAATTCATGTAGAAATAGTTAACTCATAGACCCTCCTTTAATCTGCTCTTTTGTTTTTTTGAGACACAGAGAGTGTGCATGCATGTGAGCAGGGGTGGGGCAGAGGGAGAGAATCTCAAGCAGTCTTCACAGTCAGCTCAGAGCCCCACAGCAGGGCTTGATCTCATGACTGTGAGATCATTATGGGAGCCAAATCAATAGGGACACTTAACAGACTGAGCCACCAAGGTGCCCCTTTTTTCAAATTTAAAAATTATTTAAATTTTTATTTATATATTGAGAGAGAGCAAGCATGCACAAGTGGAATCTGTTCTTAAGATAGCAAGCCACAGCAGTCCAATGGCTCTCCATTTCCTTCAGGGTAATATGTAAAGTCTTTAATAGCAATTATGGAGTTAATGTTTACATCCTCCCAGAATTCATGTGTTGCTTGCTCCTGGGGATGCAAGCATAAATGAATCATAGTTTAAAGGAAATTATAGTTTAATAGGAAGGAGAGTCAGCAAATAGTTAATTATAGGAGATAGGATAGGGTGAAAGTGGTAATTAGTTTAAAATTATACATGTTAAATTAAAGGTGCTTTCAGGATATCCAAGTAGAGATAATGGGTCTTGAGTTTATAAAAAAGTCTTAGGCAAGACATGTAGATTTGGTATTATTGTTATCTAGTGACAACAGGTGTCATGAGTGAATGAGGTCACTCAGGAAGAATGTACACAGTAGAAAAAGTAAGTTAAGAGTCTAATTTTGTGAAACATTTACAGTGGAAGGGAGAGAATATAGTTACAGGGGCTTTTTATACATATTCCTGTTCTTTTCCTTCTGGGCATAGAGTCGTATTACATTTCTCTGGCCTCTGGGAAGTTATGGCCGTGCAACTTGCTTGGGTTAATGGAATGTGAGCAGAAGTGAGCACTTCTCCGGTGCCTTAGAAAGCAATGCCTGAGTCAGCTGGTTCCCTTCTTCTTGCCTTGATGATTATGAAATGTGTTGAGATGAAGGCTCTGTCACCCTGTTTCCTTGAGCGATGATCAATATTGAAGCCCCTCAAGACCCATCTTGGACTTGCAGTGAGAGTGAGGAATACACTTTTTTTGGGATATGCTGTTTCTTACCACAGGAAAACCTCGTTGGTCCTACTGATTCGGGAAGGGCTTTGAGGAAAGCAGACTTTCAAGGAGATGAAAAAAGAATGGTGAAAAGGTTTCAGGAAGATGAAAACGTCAAATGCTCCATTGCAACCTAGAGGTTGGAAAGTATTCATTTGATTTGGCACTTAGGAGAGCATTGGCGATTTTAGTAAGTTACACAATATGAAAAAAAACACAGTCCCTCTCAAATGGTTAATGATGAGGGAGCATAAGGCAAGCTGACAGGCTGCAAACACCCCCTCCCCCGCAACCAGGTGGGATATGTGTGATATTCCTCAGGCACTCCTGGCTGCCCAAGAACAAAGGAAAGGGGAAAAACAAATGGTTAACTGATAGAGATCATAGTCCTGTTGATAACCTCTCCTTAGTGGTGTGGGGAAAAAAAGGCTGGAGGAAATGGCAGATGGAAATAAATTTCCTTATAACCTGCAGCCCATTGACAAATACTTGAGGCAGAGTAAAATGTTTCTACAGGAACTCCTTATTGTCTTAATGTTAATGTTTTGCTAGAGGGAAAAACAACTAGCCTGACAATAGCTAGTCCTCCAGCATCCTGTGAGTCTTCTTTAGCATAAGAAAATCTCACTGGAAACTTCCCCTGGACTTTACCTCCCCCAACCCTGTAGTATATAATTAGTCTCTCCTGTTGATCCCAGGGCAGCTCTTCCAGCCCACAGGTCCTGTCCCTGTGCTTTAATAAAATCACCTTTTTGCATCAAAGATGTCTTAAAGAATTCTTTTTTGGTTGTCACTCCAGACCCCATGAACCCCACTGTCAACCCAAAAAACCTAATCAGTTAATACTTGCAGAAAAAAAAATTAGAGGTCTGGGCTGTAGCAGAAGTGAGGGAGGCTCTTGCTGTTGGTATTTCCTTGCCTCTCATTTAATTCGCAAACATCTGATCCCACCGATTTCTCCCCTCCCTTTTCCCTGCACACTTTCAACTTCTGTACCTCTGTACTTTTCCTTCCTCTCCTCCCTCCCACCTCTGTAGGCTTCTATCACAGCCTCCTCCATCTTTTCTCACTGGAACTTCTTAAAAGAGAAGCATGAAATTTCAATTTGCAATTCTTCACCTCTTCAGCCTACTGCAAATTGACTTTTGACCTCAGCAATCTACTGAAATGGCTCATGCCAAGGAGATTTTTCATGAAAACCATATAATTAGGTTTTTTTTTCCTTCCTGCATAAATCTCTTTAATTTTATATTATGACACAGTGCACGATTATTTGCTGAGTAGTTCATTTTGTATTAGCCAAAGAGAAAATTGAACCTGTCCATCAAACTGCGTGGAATAAGAAATAATACATTTTTGTTAGCAGTAAACAGAAACTTGCACAATAAAAATGTTTTTGTGCCACTTGAAGTATTACCATTGGTTGCAAGTTTTGAAAGTATGCAAAGTGTTTTCTATCCTTATTTATTTTGGTAGGGACTTTGATTGCAGGCAGCATACCTTTTATTGCTTTTTTTTTTCCTTTTTGGCTTATAGTCACAGCACTTGAACACAAATATAATGAGGGCTTGTTCAATTTGAGACTTCCCTATAGTAATGCAATAATATTACAGAGATTTTTCATAGACATTTCCTCATTTAATCCTCAACTTTTTTGAAGGGTATTTAATTTTCCCCCTATTTACACATGAAGAAACTGAAATTCAAAGAGAAATATAAATGGCCACATTCACATTGCCACAGGTTGTGAGTATGCTTGCTCAACTCTAGCTTTTCTGATTCCAATTTAGAGCTGTTTCTGCTGTGACCCAGCTATGTGAAAGCAGTACATGTACACAAGGAACAACAGAAATACGGTGACTCTTCAAAGTAAATCTACTTTTGGGGCACCTGGTGGCTCAGTTGGTTGAGTGACCAACTCTTGGTTTCAGCTCAGGTCATGATCTCACAGTTCTTGGGTTCAAGCCTCCATGCTGACGGTGTGGAGCCTGCTTGCGATTCTCTCTCTTCCTCTCTCTGTCCCTCTCCTGATCTCTCTTTCTCTCTCAAAAGAAATAAACCTAAAAAAAAAGTAAATCTACTTTTTAAATTGGCATTTTTGTTAAAACATTATAGGACCATACATTTCCCATAATTTAAAGCTATTTGGATGGCTTATTAAAATGTTATATATTGAATGCATTTACATATTCAGTGAGCTTAGGTTGGCAATAAGGAACCACCATACATTTTAATAGATACTCTTTCACACCACTCTGCTCTGAACAGAGAAGTTTACATTGTCTTTAACATAGTGATGGGTGTCTAACGCTCTTTGGCAATGAGAAGAGGTTAAAAAGTTTGGGTAGAAATGATGAGAAAAGAAACTGGATAAGACTGTTATCCTAAGTGTAGCCACCAGGCTGTTGATTTAAGTTTCATGCTGTCCTAAAATATTCACAACAAAATTTCATGAGCACCCTGGCTCACGTATCCGTGTCTGTGAGTCTACAAAATACTACTCTATCGGTAAGGTTGATATGTATATGATAAACTAAAATGTAGACTTTCTAGATACTTTTAAAATTTAAAGAGCACTTAGATTCTAAAGTCTGGCTTTGCTTTTCCCAACTCAAATTTATATTAATAAAATCCTTCTTAAAGTCACCCTCCTTGAGAACTTGCACAGACGCTGGAAATAATCAAGACAGTGAGATTAAGATTAGTTGGCTGACCCAGCAAGAACAGGAAGTCAGAGAATTTGGCTCTAGAAGGGAACTAGAACAAGTAAACAGGATGAGCAACACTTACAGGAATAAATAGAATTTTTTTAGTTTCAGGAATATTTAAATTGGGGAAAGAGAGAGTTATTTTGTTTTTTTTTTATTGTTTTGTTTTCAGGAATTAAGAGCATAATTGAAAGTATGGAGCCGCAAGGATAGTGGGTGTGGGAGACAATGAGGCTACCTGCCTCACTCCTCTAGGTGAAGTAGATACAGGACGGCCAGATTGTAGAGGCTGCTGCAGGTGTTGAGATACATTGAATACAGCAAAGAGCGGTTGAAGTTTCTTTTTGCCCCTGATTTTATTTAGATCTAATTGACATACAATGTTGTATAAGTTTGAGGTGTACAACAGAATGGTATTATGATATCACGGATATGTTGACATTTGAGACACGTGTTGATATATTTATATAGGTAAATATTACAAAATGATTACCAAGATAAGCTTAGTTAACATTCATCACCTCATATAGTTACAAACTTTTTTTCTTGTGATCAGAACTTTTAATATCTGTTCTCTCAGCAACTTTCGAATAAATAGCTATGGTATCATTAACTATAATCATCATGCCATCCATTACATCTGTTTGGCCTCATCCTGGGGTTTGGAATTTCGAAGGAGGTAACCAGCTCAGGGAGATCAGCTACTACTGTTTCACAGAATTTTGGATTTTATCTATCAGTAAAGTTCATAAAAAAATTCTCGAGATCTAACTTATATAGTTGTCAAATATTTGTTTTGTTAAGGAAGGACGTTAAGAAAGAAAAAGCAACAACAAAGATAAAAAGTAAATGACCACATGCTACCTTCACCATTTCAGAATGGAACCAAATTTTAACATCAAATTAGTGGGAAGGACACTCTCCCAGAGCAAAGAACAGAACGTTAAAATGAATACAGTTGGTGTTATTAAAGACTTATTGCATTGTTCTTATTTTCTCATTTTCTCTTGTACCAGTAAAACTTTGTCACATGCCTACATGTCTCCTCAGACTGATATCTGAGATCCACTGAGCTAAGAGAATATCATCATTATTCAGGTATAAGATGATGACAATTGGGGAAAGAAGAAGAAAGAACACTAGAGGCAGGGAGATGGTGATGGAGGAATGGCAGGTTTTGGAGACAGATTGAATCGAGAAGATAAAGGGAGAGAGTGAAAGATACCTTCAGAAATTGTGCTATGACCAGATACAGTTTTTAATAGTTGGTATTGCACATAGCCTTGCCCTAATGCATCTCATAAATATGACACAAACATATGACATCCGTTGGGGGGTCCTGTCAATGGATGGATGGCTTGCTGTCCTCAGTAGCACCAGAAACTAGAAATGCAATTTACCAAAAGTATGAAGACCATGTTTTTATCAGTAATTGATGGGTTAAAATATTTTTCCATCTGAAGCCAAACTGATCTTCAGTAGCATTTTAAAGGAGGCCAGAAAGTTGATTTTAAAGGAGATGAAAAAGTTCACAACCATTACATAGTACTATCAATCTTTCAAAAAATTCTTAAACAATTATCAGGATTCTTAGAGCTCCTTAGTGATGTTTTGTTCCTGACTCTTAAAAATTGACATTTAGTAGTTGCCAGGTTTTACGGTTATAGAGTTTCTGACTTTTTCTTTTTCAATGGAATGATGTTACGATATAAGCAGAGGTGTTAGAATTGTTCTATTTGCAGAAAAAGAGCAAAGATGCTCTGTGGTTTTGGAAATTATATTTCAAAGCTACTCACAAGAGGATATCTTGTTTAGGAAAGAAGGCAAATTCTTTTCTTTCACGAAGGAGATTTCTTCAAAAATAGTTAACAGCAAATGTGTTCTTGACTGAATGTTAACCTACAGCATTAATTTAAGATGTTCTTAATCTATGTTTCTGGACTTCTTTTAAATGTCAAAACTTCAGAAAGTCTAAAGCGACTCACCCCTCTGCTAGGTAATAGCTAGTATTGTCTTTGCTGCAAGGCATTTAAAATGAAATTTTGAGGTTTATTGAAAAATGTTACCAGTTCACTCACTGTACAAGAACTTGGAATATGAATACCTGAAAGAAGAAAAATTCAATAAATGGCTGTGGAGTTATTTGCTGGAATTCACAACATAATAGCAAGAAAAGGTTTGCAGCCTTGATCATAAAGGAAATGAGTCATTTAATTTTAATACCCTTAGTGCTGGTGCATAGTTTCAACACTCGGTAAAAGTCTGCATGCATTTAAATAACTTAAACAATTATTAAAAGAAAGTTGCAAGAAATAAATGGCATTTATTTTAAAAGGAGATTGGGTTCAAACTTCCAGTGCTTTAAGATTTCCATAAGAGCCAATTCAAGTTCAGAATAGGATTTAGTAACAATTAAAGGGATTTCAATTCCTTAATCCCTTTGTGAAGGAAAAGAATAAAAATGTTAATGTTGATTCATATGAGCACTTGTAACTGAAAAATTTATTATATATTGTAAATACTTATGACCCCAATAGCTATTTGATTTATAAGTTAGGTATTGAAATATAATGAAACACTTGCTACTGATTTGTAATCACTGAAAGAGCAATATGAATCATCCTTCAAATAAAAATACTTCCTTTTTTGACCTTTCCCAAAAATGCTTCTAAGTAAAAGAATGCCTTTTTGTTTTGTCTGATGTCTGAAGACCTTTACTCATCATTTGAAAGGTGATTATTTTCTTGGTTGATCCTAGCCTCACAAGATAGAGCCTTGATCTATCTAGAGACTTAAATATATTATTAAGTCAGAAAATAAATTTCAAACTACTCATACTGTTTTGCCTAGAATTATTACATTATTAAGAGTAAATATCTTATTAAACTCAATAGGGAGCCACAAAACGAATAAGCAAGATTTCTAAAGGAAGTACCGAG
Organism: Acinonyx jubatus; assembly: GCF_027475565.1. NCBI lineage: Eukaryota > Metazoa > Chordata > Mammalia > Carnivora > Felidae > Acinonyx > Acinonyx jubatus. The sequence continues at coordinate 168,134,435 of NC_069381.1, forward strand.
TGTATATAAAATAACTAATACAAAATAAAAGTTAATAAAATGGGGCAGCTAAATCATATAAGTCAACAAAATTTATATTAAAATGACCCTGTACATATTAACTTAAAATTTTCCTAGATTGCCATATGGAATTGCTATTACTTGAAGTCAAAACAAAACTTGGGGGCTATCTGACATTTTATTTAAATTTATTTAAACAAAGTTTGTATGTGTTCTGAACCGGCTACAGGTTTTGACACACTGTTCCAAGTGCTCATATTTATTAGCTGTTTGATCCTCACAGCTCCACCACGATCTGGAAACCCTAGTTTATGCTCATCTAATAGATGAGGAAAGTACGAAGCAGAGCTCCAAATGGACACATGCCATTTAGCGTCTGTGTGGTCTTGGGTCTGAGTCACATCGCTCTTTGAGAATTATATTTCATGAGTCCTTCTTGTCTCCTCTAGCCCTTTTTGTCACCAAGTGCTATAATTTCACTATGTCTTTGGAATATTCTTTCTTCTCATTTTTTGGGTTCTCACTACTTATGCCTGACCATGCTATTGTACTCTCTCAGTTTAGTGAATCTCTGGCATCAGTCTCAGGATTTAAGCAATTTGTGATGAAATTTCAGCACCCACTCTCTTAACCTATTGAGATAGTTCTGGGCTTCAAAAAATGTTTCCTATGGGACAGCTAATATTTATATACTGTTGTAGGAACCACTATTAGCATTTGCAAGGACACTTTATAACCTCCAGAATGTTCTCCCTGCATCCATTCTTGTTCCTTCTATTTTGTTCTGTATTATACAGCAGCCAGCATTACCCTTTTAGAATGTAAATCGGATCATGTCGCTTCCTTTCCAAAATCCTTCCAAACTTTCTGCTGCACTTAGACTGAAATCCCAACTACTACTCAGGATGCAGGAGTAAATAGCGCATTCCTGAATAAACACATTCCTGCCTCCTTCTTTCATCTCCTCTTCTGTACCTCTGTCCTTCTGTTCCCTCAAATGCACATTTCCACAGTCTTTCCTTTTTGCTCTTTCTAATGTTTAACTCTTTAGCTCCTTTGTGTACTCCACCGCTCACCTTTCCAGAGAGGCATCTCTTGAGTCCCCTGGCTCAAGTAGGCCCCCCTCTATTCTCTCTTACTGCACTTTGGCTGTCTGTTCTTTTCCTTCAGAGCTTTCACTTCAGTTCATAAAGGAAGTTGCTTACTTTTTTTTTATATCTTATGCATCAAACCGTCAGCTCGCTGAAGACAGGGGCGGGCAGGCAGTCAGTGTGCTTTGTTCTCAGGGCATTTTCAGTGCATAGCACAGTCTCCTGTATCGAGTGGCCTCTGGATAAATCCTTGTGGAATGTGATTACAGTCTGATGTGTTTCGATGTGTTGCAATAATGTGAGCAGAAATATGAGCCTGATAAAGATTTACAGAGTCCAAATTTGAAGTGAGTTAGAGATGGGGAATGCAAAAGCCTCAAAAATGGTGGAGGGAGGATAGGTCTTTGAGAAGGCTGAGCTTTATGCTTCTGTCCCATTCTGTCTCTGCACAAATTATTTTAAACAGGGAAGAAATGGAAAAGAAAATTATCATAGAAAACAAAAGACTTTGGGCTGCTGGGTGGGTCAGTCCGTTAAGCAGCTGACTTCAGCCCAGGTCACCATCTCCATCTAGCAGTCTGTGAGTTCGAGCCCTACGTTGGGCTCTGTGCTGACAGCTCAGAGCCTGGAACCTGCTACCGATTCTGTGTCTCCCTCTCTCTCTGTTCCTCCCCCGCTTGTGCTGTGTCTCTCTCCCTCTCAAAAATAATAAACATTAAAAAAAATTTTTTTTAAAAATGCTAACTAATTTGGATGTAAATTTAAAAACTTAAAAAACAAAATTAAAGAAAAAGAAAACAAAAGACTTTTGCTTATGCAAAACTCAGTAGTGATAGCAGAGGCATTCAGAATATGTCACCTCAAAATGTGCCACTTTTGCAGGAGAATTGTTTTGAGCTGAAGGCAATTAGAAGCAGTACAGGCAGAAGTCTCTCTGTCTTCTCCATCTGCCTAATAGCAGGACATAAATTTCCCTTTGTGAAGATCTTCCTTTTACCCTCTCCTTTACCAGGAAAGGGGGAAACAATCATTATTACTGGACACAGAGGTCAGCACTGAGATGGGTTTGTACAAACAACCCTTACTAATATTACCTTTATTACAAAAATGTGTATACACTTTCTTCTGTAATCTGTCCTTTGTCAGTTTAATTCACAGGTGTTAGGTATTGAACCTAAGAGGGTAGAGAAAAAGTTTTTTTCCTCTCCTACAATAGTAAGTCTTAGATGAGCTCCAGTTGTATGAATAGAGGTATGGCTCTTGCTTTCTTGAGATGGCGTTGAAGGCCTCTTGCCTGACAGCTACAACTTTAAGGCTTCTATTTGTATTGTGCTAAGAACATCCCAACTACATTTCTTTACTATGCTACATGGGTTCTTTTGCCAGGACCTTCCAGACTTCAATTTTCTGTCTCTTTCCTTTGCCTAACAGGCATGTATAGCTATTCAAATTTAAATTAATAGAAATTGGCTAGTGGCTACCCTATTGCACAGTGCACATAGTGAACACATCCATTATTGCAAAAATTTCTGTTGAATAACACTGCCTTTAATGTGTTCTAAAAGACATGAGTTGGGGCGCCTGGGTGGCGCAGTCAGTTAAGCAGCCGACTTCAGCCAGGTCACAATCTCGCGGTCCGTGAGTTCGAGTCCCGCGTCAGGCTCTGGGCTGATGGCTCAGAGCCTGGAGCCTGTTTCCGATTATGTGTCTCCCTCTCTCTCTGCCCCTCCCCCATTCGTGCTCTGTCTCTCTCTGTCCCAAAAATAAATAAATAAACGTTGAAAAAAAAATTAAAAAAAAAATAAATAAAAGACATGAGTTGTAAATAGAACAGATTCTCAGAATTAAGTTCAAGATGGCTATATTGCTTTTTTGACATCTAAATGACATAGTCTGGGTGCCTGGCTAGCTCAGCCACTCAAGTGTGCAACTCTTGATCTCGGGGTTGTAGGTTCAAGCCCCACATTGGGTGTAGGGATTACATAAAAAAATCTTTAAAAAAAAAATAAGTGGCATAGTCACACAGGATCAGCTAATGGGACAATAATCCATTTCAGTTGTCAGATAGTTTTGAAAGATAATGAAAATGGTAAAATATTAACTGCAAAACACTAAGGAACAGGAATTGTTTTGTATGGAGTTTAAGATGGACGAGATGAGGGGCGCCTGGGTGGCTTGGTCAGTTAAGCGTCTGACTTCGGCTCAGGTCATGATCTTGCAGTTTGTGAGTTCGAGCCCTACATTGGGGTCTGAAGCCTGCTTCAGATTCTGTGTCTCCCTCTCTCTCTGCCCCTCCCCCCCTCCGTCTGTCTCTCTCTCTCTCTCTCTCTCTCAAAAATTAACAAACATAAAAAAAAAAAAAAGATGGAGGAGATGACATGAATGTAGTGCTCAGAGGACAGGGAAAGCCGTTACAGACCTGTCATGCCAAGGTTGAGTTGGCTTATCCAGGCTGGCGGGGCAGGTGTTCATTTCCTCCCGTGCCAGTCCTGATCTCTCCAGTAAAAGAGGGCTCCTAGAGACAGTTGTTTTGATTAAGATCTAGAAGTGGTCATAGTTTTTCAGGGTACAAGATTGATCTAGGTGTTGTGTGGTTGATAATGCTGGCTGCAATTACTCTGTTTTAAGAACTGACACTAAATGTAACAAAATGATGTATCTTTTGTTTTGCAGAATTTTGCTAAAGGAAAGCTACATTGAGGCCAACCAGGGTTGGCCTGTGGCCTTTCTTCCAGCAAAATCTCAACAAGAGTAAACAAGGTAGTTAAGTGATTCTAAGGGTTATATTATATGAGCAGTTCAATTTGCTTTATGTAAGGGTTTAAAAAATTCTTGTTGAACAACTAATTTGTTTTTTCTTTGTAACTCTATTCAGATTTACCCCCATAATGACTGTTCAGTGAATGAACTTTTCTCTGAGACTACTGTTGAAAAGTGATACCATTTTGGACAGTGATTCTTTTTATTATTTTTTTCCTGAAATAACTTGTTCACTAAAAAATACACTAAATAAATACACTATAAAAATGACATTTCAACATTATGATTTCAGGCAAAGACATATTTGACAGTTTACTTGACATAAAAATTTCTAGTCAGAGGTTATCATATGGAACCCATTTGAACTGATGGCCATGTACAAATGAATCTAAAACCATTTTGTTTCATATGTGTAAGGGAGGGGAAAATATCTTTTCTCTTTCCTGCCCCAGGTTCTCTGGCTGGGGCCCTATAAATTAGATTGACAAAAGCCAGATTAAAAAGAGAAAGGAATACAAGTTTATTTAATATGAGTTTTATGCAACACAGGAACTTTGTAAGGAAGTGAAGACCCAAAGAAATGGTTGGATCTGAGTGTTTTTATACTTGGCTTGATGAAGAGTGGCAAACTGTGGAAAAATATTATAGGACAAAGAGTGTGAGCTAAGACTAGTAAGCTGGGGGAAACTTGTTAAGTCCTGTTTGTTCAGATTCCTCTCTATAACCTTCCATCTTTGGAAATAAGGATGATCCTTTCCTCTGGGAATAGGGAGGGCACGTCTCACAAGAGGGTTACATGACCTGCTTCACGGGAGGAAGGAAGGTCGGGGAATCCTTCCTGCACTGCTGTTTCTCAAATTCCTTCTGTTTAAAATATTTGACATTACAAGGCACCATATTTTTGGTAGCGTGTTCTAAACTTCATTGTGCACATACTCTAAGGAGGTCGATGATATAGTATCTTTTATGAATCTTTAGTCTGATAGTGTCCTCCTATATTTTGCCAAAAGGTGTTTTTCTGCGATAGGACTTCGTTTTTAAGTGCCGTTTAAGTGCAAAATGATCGATCATGAGCCCTCAAATCTGATAGGCTGGTGAAGAAAAATGTTTCAGAAATAAGGAAAAAATACCAATGGATTTTATGTACAAGCGATATCTGTTTACCTTCAAATTGCTTTTTATTACTAAAGTAAACATGTTTTCATTCAACTGATATATTTTTCTAGCTGTGAAAATGATTTGAGTATTTTGTGTTGAGATGAACCACATCTCAATTTTCTTATTAAACTTAATGGAAACCTTTTTTTTTCTTTTCTTTTCTTTTCTTTTTTTCTTTTTCATTTAAAAGCTCTTTACTTAACCACAGGGTTTCAAGTACTAATGAAAATCATTCAGCAAGGGACCGGTGTACTTGAAAAACAGCACTTTGATTGGGTAACATAATGACTAGAAGACCCAGCAGTTTGAGAAGCCATCACTGTAAAAATGAGAAGTCTTGACAATTTTGTTATTGTTTCTGCCTAACTTTTATCTGGGTTGAATTCTTTTGCCATAAAACTGTCAAATTTCCCATTTTGCTTTTCTATCTGCAACTTGTCATGGACTCCAACAAAAGGAACAAGTTACCGACATTCTTCACCTTTGCTAAATTTATGGTATTCTCACTCCAATTCCCCAGCATTTGTGAAGTAATTCAGATGGCTGAGATCTTTCTATTATTCTCCACATTTTAAATGATTCACTATAAATCCTTATTTTCTATGGGTTTAATCAAGTAACACATTTTGTCTGAAGTTATTTTCTTTCTCAAGACGTCTTTGATAAAGGACGGAAATGCTTTTGAAGAATCCTTTGCTATTTTTCAACAGACTTATTTCTTAACATCTTATTTGTAAAAATAACACAGGGACAATTTAGATACCATAAAACTATATATAACTATATATAGCTACAATTATATGTACATATGTATGTAGTTTTCCTTTCTACAATTTTTAGGCCATATTTTCTCTTTTGTTTTAGTGTTTTTTGTTTTTGTTTTTAATAATCTCTACACTGACCATGGGGCTGAGATTTACAACCCCAAGATCAAGAGTCACATGCTCTCCTGACTGAGCCAGTCAGGTGCTGCTAGGCCATATTTTCAATAATGCATTAAAAAAAATCCTGTTTAGGGGTGCCTGGGTGGCTCAGTTGGTTAATCGTCTGCTTTTGGCTCAGGTCATGATCTTACAGTTCCTTGAATTCGTGAGTTCGAGCCCCACATGGCTGTCTGCGGTCAGTGGAGCCCACTTCAGATCTTCTGTCCCTGTCTCACAGCTCTCTCTCTGCCCCTCTACCGCTCATTCCGCCCCCTCTCTTCTCTCCCCCCAAAAAAATCCTGTTTAGTGCTTCTAATAGATGCAAATATGTCTCTGTAAGTCTTATTTACTTAGCTGCATTTGGGGAGCTAAATAACTTTGACAAGCTTTATTGTAGGTGAATATGAAATGTGCTTTGCTTCTCCATATGTAGCTCTTCCTATATGCAAAAACGCTTTTTTTTGCTCAGGAGTAGTGGTCGTTTTGTTGTGGTCATTTATTTGCCCTCTAATACAGTATTCAAGGAAAGGAAGACAAAGAGAAAATCTCACTCAGTTACTTATTTGATGGAGGAAGTTAAAGTTAATGACTGATAAGATACACCAGAGCTTCCTGGACATAGATTGTTTAATAGTAATTTTTTTTTATCTCCAATGTGGGACACCATTAATTTTATCAAAAATGATTTTAATCAATGATTGTATCACATTGCTTTGTTCAAAATAAGCCTTCAATAAATAATTGATGTATTGATTTATACAAACATATGTTATCTACTTTAATAGGCATTTTATTTATTGAATGTATTTTATATAATGATATGAAGGTATTAGTATTAAAGTTAAATTGTGAACATTCTGTATCATAGTATCATATACATTTTTAGGTTTACATTTCAATAATGTATATATATTTTTTCCTTCTCTTTAAAAAAATTTTTTTTAATGTTTATTTTTGACAGAGAGTGAGAGACAGAGCACAAGGGGGGGAGGGGCAGAGAGAGAGGGAGACACAGAATCCGAAGCAGGCTCCAGGCTCTGGGCTGTCAGCACAGAGCCCGACACAGGGCTCGAACCCGAGAACTGTGATATCATGACCTGAGCTAAAGTTGGACGCTTACCTCACTAAGCCACCCAGGCACCCCTCTTCTCTCTTTTTTTTTTTAAATAAAGGTTTTATTTAAATTCCAGTTAGTTATCATACAGTGTAATATTAGGTTCAGGTGCACATTATAATGATTCAGCACTTCCATACAATACCTGGTGCTCATCACAAGTGCACCCCTTAATCACCATCACCTATGTAACCTACACCCCTCACCTATCTCCCCTCTGGTAACCATCAGTTTGTTCTGTGTAATTAAGGGTCTAAAAATGTGTCTTTAAATAATTTCAGCTGATTTTCTTCTTTTAAAAAATTATTTTTTTACATTGATTTATTTTTGAGAGACAGAGAACAGAGACAGAGCACAAGTGGGGGAGGGGCAGAGAGAGAAGGAGACACAGAATCCAAAGCAGGCTACAGCTCTGAGCTGTCAGCACAGAGCCCGATGTGGGGCTCAAACTCACAAACCATGAGATCATGACCTGTGCCTACGGTGGACACTTAACCAATGCAGACACCCAGGCGGTCTAATGTAGTTATAATTTTTCTGAATAAGCTGTTTAAAAAATTCAGGCTCATTCAATAGTAACTCTTTAAAAATTATATAATTAATTCCAATGTAGTTTTATACTAAAGATTTTATTTGACTAAAATGCTTACTCAAATGTATGCATTATAAATTATTTATAATATAGTATGACATAAGTTATTAGCCAAACAAATAAAAAAGCCACAGCTTTTACTGAACACTTGACATGATATAGGCTGACATTTTAAAAATAAAATTATTTCCATTGCTATTTCCTTAAAGACGCTTGAACTGCTATCCTATATCACTGAGATATAATTAAGATTTTATAGAATTTGAAATTCTTTATGGACTGGATAAAAAAAATCAGGACTCTATGGCCTGTCCTCTATAGGATAAGGGAAAAGTGCGAGGACAGATTTGACTTTAAGTTAAGACGGATTGCATGCTTGTCACATGTTTTCAAGAGTAAATCTCATTTAATTTTTCTAACAGTCCCTTGAAGTAATTATTATCTATCCCCATTTTACACAGGAGAAAACTGAAGTTCAGTGTGGTTAATTAATTTGTCCAAGGTCACACAGTTAGTAAATGGAGTCAGCTTTTGAACATAGTTTGTCTGACACCATGTATTTTACATCTTAACAAATTACCTTCATTCTTTAATTGTTGGAAAGGGATCTTTAAATTATCTTTGCACAAAATATAATGTCATTTCAGTTTCACATAATAAAAATTTCACTTTTTAAGCACTAATCTAATACTGCAGCTTAGAAAGACTTGCCCATAGTTTATTATTTTACTCTTCTATGTGTGGGCATATAGGTTGTTTCCAATATTTTGCAATTTCAAACAAAGCTGGAAAGAATAACTTTTTGCACTTGCAATTCTGTTTCTTAATTTTTTAAAGAAAAAGAAGCCCACTCTCTAGGATTTACATACATTTTTATAATGTTACATAAATATGTATATATATAATATTAGATAGACTCTTTTAATTCTTATAGCTCTAACACAACCATAAAATCAAAACTAATTTATACATGAAATGTCATTCAAACTATAAAAGCAAATAAAATTTAAATTAGCAATAGTAATTTAATATGCTAGAGGGTAGAGTTTTTCTGAAAATAAGTCATTGTATTAATGGCTATATTGTATTAATGACTATTTTATTAATGGCTATATTGTATTAATGGCTATTAATGGATATATCATATCTGATAACTCACATCTACTACCTTTTTAATGTTTTTATTTATTTATTTTTGAGAGAGAAAGAGAGAGTGAGAAAGGGGGAGGGGCAGAGAGAGAGAGGGAGACAGAGGATCCAAAGCAGGCTCTGGTTTGCATTGTCTCTGCACTGACAGTAGAGAGCCTGATGTCGGGCTCAAACCTATGAACCATGTGATCATGACCTGAGCTGAGGTTGGAAGCTTAACCAACTGAGCCACCCAGGTGCCCCTCTACTACTTTTTTTTTTTTAAGATTTAATTTTTTTTTAAGTAATCTCTATGCTCAACATGGGACTTGAACTTACAACTCCAAGATCAAGAGTCACATGCTCTACCTACAGTGTTAGCCAGGTGCCACTCACATCTACTATGTTTTGTCCACTGAGAAATTTTATTCATATAGTAGCTCTGTGATCCTTTTTGGCTTCACTTGGCATCATTTTGGTGTTAAGTCCACTTTTGTCCCTATCTTTTTGGTCTGTAACAACTAAAGCTACAAATTTTGTACTCTAATATATTTTTGTTTCACATAAAAATCAAGTCTCATTCTTATCAAATACCTTAGAAACTAAACTCTTACTCTATGAAATTCTTTCACTTGTGAATTATCATTATAAGATGAAAATTTGACTTTATAACCAATAAACCAATTCAAACTGTGGGTGCCTGGGTGGCTCAGTTGGTTAGGTGTCTGACTTTTGCTCAGGTCATGATCTCACAACTTGTGGATTTGAGCTCCACATCAGGCTCTGTGCTGAAAGCTCAGAGCCTGGAGCCTGCTTTAGATTCTGTTTCTCTCTCTCTGCCCCTCCCCAGCTTGTGCACTGTCTCTCTCTCTCTCTCTCAAATAGAAATAAACATAAAAAACAAAACAAAACAATTCAGCATGCATACAGAATTAAAAGCAAAATGATTGTTCTCAGTTTCATATGAAGACATCTCAACTTTATGGCAGCCAGACCTGCTTATCAACTCATTAAATGTTAGTATTGCTACTTATGCTTTCAGAAAGTTGATGGAAATTTTCCCACCACAAATACCTAGAAATACCTGACAAAATAATAACACAATATTTTTTATAATATGCAGGGATGAACTTAAAAGAGTATAAGGGAAATCCTCAGGTGATTGAGCAAATAGGAACATGAGCATTGGAGAGATAGGTACAAACAGGAACACTGAAACAGCCTGGGAGATGTATTGGACCAGAAAGCAATGAGAAGCTTGGATTTGAACACCTCTACACACATGTGAGAGTAGGCCTTGGGCTCTTGAGATGGAGAGCTGGAGGCTGGGCCCATGCATACAACCCTGACTATACTCTAAGAGAAAGGACTGAAAACATCCACCCATTAGGGTGGAGGCTGAAGGAGATAAAAAGGAAAATTCCCTTTTTATTTGGATGGGAGAAAAATTTCCTGTGAGACATTTAAACCTTGGTCTATCCTTCATATGGATTTGGAATTAAGTTATGGTGTCCTGATGGCTTATGAAATTCTAAAATGAGAAATAACATAAAAATGCATTGTAAGCTGTGACATGTTGGGACACGTGGCTGAAGGAAAAGAAAACTACTCAGGAGAAATATTTCAGTGACCTGTAGTGCACCATATTCTCTTGGGGTTGGGATGATAGGTGCCCAGTATATAGATGAATGAGCACACACATACACGTGCACTCAAGAAAATCAGCAAGCCAGACTGATTCAATAAATAAGATTTATCTAAGAACTTGAGATAATAGTGCAATAATCTGTAAGGAATTATAAAATAAATATGTTTATAATAATCCAAAAGATAAGAAAATGGAAGCTATTGGGAAATAATAAGACAATTATGAGGGAAGAGGTAAAATGTCAAAATAGGATTTCTAGAGATGAAAAAGTATAGTCGCTAAATTTAAGAGTTGAAAAATAAGTTAAATAATAGATTGACTGGAGAGAAAATGATCAAATTGGAAGACAGATTTGAGTAAATAAACCAAATAATCATAGAGAAACCAGAAAGTGGAAACTGTGAAGGTGAAAGTGACAGACATTGAAGTTAACAATGTTGAACATTGAAGTTCAACATTTAATTGCATACCCAGAAGGAGCAAAAGAGATGAGCTAGAGAAAATATTTGAAGGTATAATGACTAAGAATTTAGCAGAATTCATGAAGGACACAAAAAGTTTTGTATTTAGGAAGCACAATTAGTTTCAATGTGCTATATATAAATGCATGGATGTAGGACAGCTTGTATCTAACACTACATTTCCAATAGCCCTATACTTAAAAAATTGCTTTCTAATATTTGTCCTAAGAAAAATATTTTCAAACAAATTACCTAATGAAGCTCTGATTAATGAGTATTAAAATTATTATAAAAACTTTCAAATATGAAAAAATTAGGAAAAATAGTTCAATGAACTTACTATATCCATCACTCAGATTATCAGGATTTTGACATATTTGCTTCGTCTACTTTCCCCCTTCCCTGCTTTGCCAATTTAAGGTACTTTCTACACATAACATCTATGAACTTTGGTATTCATTTCTGAAAGAAAAACTATATTCTTACAGTGTCATTCTCACAATAAACATTGAAAATAATTCTTCAGGGGGTGCCTGGGTGGCTCAGTCGGTTGAGCATCTGACTTCGGCTCAGGTCATGATCTTGCAGTTTGTGAGTTCAGGTCCTACATCCAGCTTGCTGCTGTCAGCCTGTCAGTGCAAAGCCTGCTTCAGATCCTCTGTCCCCTTCTTTCTGCCTCTCTCCCACTTGTGCTCTCTCCCCGATAATATTGAAAAAATAACTCTTTGGTATCATCTAATAAACAGTTCATAATTACACTTCTCCGATTTAAAAAAATCTCTCTACACATTTTTTAAAGAATATTCAAATGAGTTTATGCTTTTGGTGGTTGTTTCTGTTAAGTCCCTTTTCATTCAAAGGCATCTCCTCATTAGCTTTCTCGCCATGCCACTGACTTGTGGTAAGTGCCCTACAGGTGATCATGTTCTGGATTTGTTTGCTTTCTTTCAATGTTATAATTGTTCCTTCTTTCCACATACTTCCTATAAATCAAAGTTAGTGCTTGGCATTTGATTTTATTCACATTCAAATTTTGGCCAGATTATTTCCTAGGTGGTCCTTTGTGTTTCCTACTGCATCACATGTGGAGGCACATCAGGTTGCCCCACTTGTTATAAAAACTGAGACTGATCAGTGGTTTCTGGTGATGACAGCCTGTTGCCTTCCACTGAAAAGTTCACCATCACACTGTTAAGTAATGGTTTCATCCATTAATGAGTATTGCTTGAATCAATTTTTCATTTGGGTTGAAAAATGGTGATATTCTAATGTTATCATTCCTTTGGTGTTTATTAGCTGGGATACTTCTTTTTTTGTTGTTGCTATATACTCTTATTTATTTATTTATTTATTTATTTATTTATTTATTATTTAAAATTTACATCCAAGTTAGTTAGCATATAGTGCAACAATGATTTCAGGAGTAGATTCCTTCATGCCCCTTACCCATATAGCCCATCCCCCCTCCCACAATCCCTCTAGTAACCCTCTGTTTGTTCTCCATATTTAAGAGTCTCTTATGTTTTGTCCCCTCCCTGTTTTTATATTATTTTTGCTTCCCTTCCCTTATGTTCATCTGTTTTCTGTCTTCAAGTCCTCATATGAGTGAAGTCATATGATATTTGTCTTTCTCTGACTGACTAATTTCACTTAGCATGATACCCTCTAGTTCCATCCATGTAGCTGCAAATGGCAAGATTTCATTCTTTTTGATTGCCGAGTAATACTCCATTGTATGTATATGTGTGTGTGTGTATGTATGTATGTATGTTTATGTGTGTGTATATACTTGAACATAAACTCCTTCAATATATACACACACATACATAGCATAATACCCTCTAGTTCCATCCATGTAGTTGTAAATGGGAAGATGTCATTCTTTTTGATTGCCAAGTAATACTCCATTATATATATATATATATATATATATATATATATATATATATATACACACACACACATACACACACACACACACACACACACACCACATCTCCTTTAACCATTCAACCATCGATGGACATTTGGGCTCTTTCCATTCTTTGACTATTGTTGATAGTGCTGCTATAAAGATTGGGGTGCATGTGTCCCTTCAAAACAGCATACATGTATCCCTTGAATAAATACCTAGTAGTACAATTGCTGGGTTGTAGGGTAATTCAATTTTTAATGTTTTGAGGAAGCTTCATACTGTTTCCCAGAGTGGCTGCACCAGCTTGCATTCCCTCTTTCTCCACATCCTCACCAACATCTGTTGTTGCCTGAGTTGTTAATGTTAGCCATTCTGATAGGTGTGAGGTGGTATCTCATTGTGGTTTTGATTTATATTTCCCTGATGATGAGTGATGATGAGCATTTTGTCATGTGTCAGTTGGCCATCTGGATGTCTTCTTTGGAGAAGTGTCTATTCATGTCTTTTGCCCATTTCTTCAATGGATTATTTGCTTTTTGGGTATTGAGTCTAAGAAGTTCTTTATAGATTTTGGATACTAACCCTTTATCTGATATGTTGTTTGCAAATATCTTTTCCCATCTGTGGGTTGCCTTTTAGTTTTGCTGATTGTTTCCTTCACTGTGCAGAAGCTTTTTATTTTGATGAGGTTCCAATAGTTCATTTTTGCTTTGGTTTCCTTTGCCTCTGGAGATGTGTTGAGTAAGAAGTTGCTGCGGCCAAGATCAAAGAGGTTTTTGCCTGCTTTCTCCTTGTGGATTTTGATGGCTTCCTGTCTTACATTGAGGTCTTTCATCCATTTTGAGTTTATTTTTGTGTATGGTGTAAGAAAGTGGTCCAGGTTCATTTTTCTGCATGTCACTGTCCAGTTTTCCCAGCACCACTTGCTGAAGAGACTGTCTTTATTCCATTGGATATCATTTCTGCTTTGTCAAAGATTAGTTGGCCATACGTTTGTGGGTCCATTTCTGGCTTCTCTATTCTGTTCCATTGATCTGAGTGTCTGTTTTTGTGCCATTAGCTGGAATACTTCTTTTTTTTTTTTTTTAATTTTTTTTTCAACGTTTATTTATTTTTGGGACAGAGAGAGACAGAGCATGAACGGGGGATGGGCAGAGAGAGAGGGAGACACAGAGTCGGAAACAGGCTCCAGGCTCTGAGCCATCAGCCCAGAGCCCGACGCGGGGCTCGAACTCACGGACCGCGAGATCGTGACCTGGCTGAAGTCGGACGCTTAACCGACTGCGCCACCCAGGCGCCCCTAGCTGGAATACTTCTATAGGGAAACACTTTCTCTTATATTAAATAGAACTAACTTTCTTTCTTTCTTTCTTTCTTTCTTTCTTTCTTTCTTTCTTTCTTTCTTTCTTTCTTTCTTTCTTTCTTTCTACAAGAGAACAAATCTATACCTTTATGTATTTACTTTTCAGTTAGTTTAAATCCTTGAGGGGGACATCATCACACGGATTCTGTGGCCAATAGCTTTAGTGGGCAGGTTGCTTCGGAATTTGGCATGAACCATGCCACTGTTTCCAGGAGCACGAGGTACTTCTTCCCAGATTACTCTGATTTTACTCTGTTGCCACCAGGAGTCACTGTGTTGTTGTTTGCTTTGTATACATAAACACATCTCTTGCTTAGATAGAATTCAGTTTCCTCTTGAGCATAAACTCCTTCAATTTTAAGAAGAGCTTAAAGTCTGGTTCCAGAGACCCTACTTATAGCCACCAAAAATGGCTTTGGACCACAACCTTACAGACATATTTTTGTCGTTTTAGGAGTCCTGTTCTCAGTAGGCCTCCACAGGTTTCAAGATGATGGAAAGAGCTTGAATAGAACTTTCATAAATATTTTAATACAATATAAAGGAAATATAATCTGATATTTTTTATTTCTATGAATGTATCTATGTTTATCTTCAGATTCAACATTTAGATTTACGATGGAGTGTTGGAGACTTACCTTATCATGAGTTCAACTACACATTAATATTAGAATTTCAAATATGCATTAAAAGAGAATCTAGCCTTGTCACTTGGTATAGCGTTTTCCTCTGATTCCATTTTTAGAACTGTTCTAACTTTTTGCAAATCTATCACTTTTCCCCCTCTAAGATGCAAGGTGAAAAGCAATCATCCTTAGCTTATTGCCATAACGCTTATACAAAGGGATATGGAAACCAGATTAATTGGTTAGATTAGCATCTATCATTTTTCTCTTTTGTCTCCCAGCTGTCTTCTCATAGAGGGAAATATCCAGCATTTTTGCACCACTGCCTCTAAAACAGCTCTGCTAACAGATGGTGACTTGAAGGAATACCATAGTTCATCATTAAATGTGGATGTCAAAATTTCTGAACATGTTGTGAGGAAATTGTTTAATTTTTTCCATTCTTAGGTGCTAACTCAGTTAAGAAAGTGCTGTAGGTCAGTGCTGGGAGCATCTTAGGGAATGAAGTGTGAAAAATATGCCACACCTCTGTTCAGAGACCTGATTTTATGATCCCAGCAAGTGCTGTCATTCATCCCTTGTGTGACTGAAGACACACTTTGAAGAAACTTCACTGTACTTTGGAATCACCAATGTCCTTAAAAACAGGTGAATGGATGAGTGTTTGAATTGTTCCAATGATGTCATGGATAAATGATATTGGAGATAAGACAATGCTCTACAAAAACTTTTTAGTGCATGACGGTAAATTATCAAAAGTCAAGTGAATGACCTTTTAAAGAAATGAAATGCTTCCAGATAAATAAAAGGCTTTAAAATGAAAGTTTATGGATATTAACTGCATTGCTTACTTTTGTGGCAGTGTTCTGCTCTTCCTAATTATCTGGGCTTCAATCATACTGGCCATTTGTGGGTCCTCAAATATGTCAGGCATTTTGTCTCATGGCTTTTGTGCATACTGTTTCTTTAGCTTAAAAGAAAGATGGTTTTGTCCAAAGCATGGTTTTTTCCCACATTTTATTTAGGTCAAATGTCACTTCCTTGGAAGTGGTAAGGTATTCCCTTACCTTATTGTTCTATTCCCCTGCTTTATTGTTCTTTATAACACTCAAAATCCTTCACTTGCTTATTTGTTGAATGTCTTTTCCATGAGAATGTGAGTTCTGTGAAAATGTTTGCTGTATGCACCGGAGTTAGGAAAGTGCCTGGAACCTGGCTAGCACATGTATGAGTTTGAATTGTCTTTT
The DNA here is from genome assembly GCF_027475565.1 of Acinonyx jubatus. NCBI lineage: Eukaryota > Metazoa > Chordata > Mammalia > Carnivora > Felidae > Acinonyx > Acinonyx jubatus. The sequence continues at coordinate 168,150,461 of NC_069381.1, forward strand.
GATTCTGAGTTACAAAAAATGCAGCCAAGGGAGCCTTTAACTATAAGGACATTTACCTACACTTTACAAGACTGCTGAGTGTTGACTGTCACAAGGTTAGGCGGACTTTTCCCTCTATATCTGCACTGCCATCTTTCATGTGTTGTACTTTGGTCCTTAGGTTTTTTGACTGTCAGACACAAGATGGCTGCCTCAGTTCTAGGCATTATGTTTATAATCTAGGCAAAAAGAGAAGGAAAGGGGTGACACTAGCAACCTTTGTCACTTTTATCAGGCAGTGGAGATGTTTGTACAGACTCCCAGGTGACTTTTGCTTACATGTTATTGAACAGAATTGTGTCATATAGCCACTCCTAGCTGAAAAGGAGTCTGGAAGGTAAATATTAAAAATGTCCAAATGCTTTAGCAGAGGTAAGCAAAGGGGAAGAGGGTCTTGGGAATGGCCTATGGGATAGCTAGCTAATAGCATCTACTACAGTAGTCAACAAAAATTCATTGAATGAATGTTAGTCAAAATGATAAGAGCAGGACTGCAGTAAATGGCTAAATTCCTGTTCATCAATACTAACTTCTTTAAGGAACTTGGATTTTTGGACAGTTAACTAAACCTAAGGAGAGCATAAGTATAGAATCAAATACAATGAAAAAAGCAAATGAAAGAAAATGATAAAAATGATAAAAGTGGGTAGCCATCATTTATTAAGGGCAAAACTTCCTCATAAAATTTCATAATTTAAACTATTAATTAGCTCAGGGAGGTCATACAGCCTAGTGATTAAATGAATCAGTAAACCTAAGTTTGAATTTTAGCTCATCTGGGTGAGTTGCTTAATTTTTCCAAGCCTCGGTTTTTTTCATCATTAAAGTGAAGATAATGAAGTAAGTCTTCAATTAGAAAATCCATGGGAACTAGGAGAGCCTAGCACTTAGCACTTTACTGAAAAAAGCCCAAAATTTACATATAAAACTAAGTAAAAAATACATGCAATTACTCAGATTTACTTTTCACAATCTTAACTATTCTTTAGAAATAGTATTCTGTTTGGTGTGGTACTTAGCCTTTTTAACCTCTCAAATAAAATCTGGTCATATTTCCATATTTCTCGTATGCTTACTTTCAAAATGGCAAAAAACACTCGAGTAGATTATTGGACAGTCTCTTAAGGTAATTCTGCTTAAAAGAACAAATGGCTTGAATAGTTTAAATTATGAAATTTTATGAGACTAATACAAAACTGTAGTCTGTCATTAGTTTTTTGTGGTTCATTAGTTACAGTGCTTAGAAGTTGAATGCCACCTGGGTAAGGACGCATTAGATTATTTTCTGCAGGCATGTCTATCTTGATATAGTGCTGACTCTGTTATTCTTGCATCTAATGTATTCAAGTTGGCGTAGAAATGAAAGACATAATTCTCATTACATGTGCTAAGCCAGGCAGCAAGGGAAACAAGCCTGACTAAATGCTTGGATTTCACCCAATGGTGCAGCAAACTAATGTTGTTTCTGAAAATGAAAACTGTGTCTGTATTTGTCAGCTGGAAATGTCCAGGGCTTTGGAGAAAGTATGCAATAAATGGAGGACATTGTTCACTAAGTTAAACCCCTTTAACTCAAAGGCATTGAAATGAAGTTCTCTGTGAATAATAAAGGTGCTTGTGTTAATAACATAGAACACTTTGGTGATTTTATGCTGAAGGACACATTGTATGACATTTTTATTTTAACATGATGCATTCCTTGGCAGCAGCAGCTAATAAAATTAGATTTTTTTTTTAAGTTTCAGAAAGTGTTCGAATAGCTCTTGCAGGTCAATAACATTGTCTGTAGTTTAAAAATTGGCATCTTTAAGGATTTCAGTTGTCTTTCTTTATTATAAACTTTGAACTTGACAGATTTTTTCTGTGATTAAAAAAATTAACCCACTGTATTTTGGTTAGATTCACTCTTATTTTAAGTACTAACCTGATTTTGAAGTAATCACTTCACAATTCCACATTTCTATTTCCTTCTCTGCTTAAAGCTTTCCAACCTTGTTTCTCACTATCTTGTTCTCCATTCAGTAAGCTTGTAAAATGCATGATTATTTATTAGAATATGTGATGGGTCAAATGCCTGTTATTAATAATTACCTATTATAAAGTTGTAGGTTTTATTTATGATATTACAATGAAAACTGATTTCCATAAAAATTCTTTGTATTTCCTTCAAATATGGAACAATCTCACAAATGAATATTGTGTGAGAATAATTAACTGTGCATTAAGTAGCTGATGCTGGCAATAGGATTAAGACTACCTATTTCTTCAGGCAATTTTCATCTCATATTAATTTAATAAATCTTTTCTTTTAATGTACCTAAAACTCTTTTTCCTAAATAAAGTGTTCTTGGGTTTCATGCATACTTACTAACACAATGAACATTTCTATCTAGAAAATGGGAAAGACACAAATGTTCTTTGACGTGTGTGAAAAGAGTCCCAAATTTTATCTTTCATGGAATAAAGTGTTCATGGAATTATCATTACTGGTTGCCCATTCATTCTGGAAGGTTCTGAGTAAGTAAATGGAGTAAATGATTAAAGTGACTCATTACACGCCACTTTATGGAGTTTATTGAAAGTTAGGATCAACATAATTCCACTATGTCTGACTTTCAGTTGGGGCCTTTGGTGTGAAGGATTGTAGGGATTAATATGGCTTTTGTAGTAGTACGTCTACACACTTAGAATTCAATAGTATTTTGTCAATGCTTCCAAAATCTATATTTCATGGTCAGGTTTAGGAATGGTTGTTAGGACTCAAGCCAGGCACATATTTAGTCACCTTTATTCAATCAACAAACACTTATTGAGCATCTACATTCATCTATGGACTCTACTGAACCTGGCACTCTTCTACGATTTCTCCCATCTATGCTTTCTCATTGTGAATCATGGAGTGTTTATTTGGGAACTTGTGGTAAATTGTGCCTGAGTCCCACGCTTTAGTCTCTTCTCCCTTAACTCCACTGATAGGACAGTCACAGGAAGTAACTGGTAAAAATTATTGTAGATGGTAAGAACATGAGTTTTGAGATCAAATACTTTTTGCAGGTTTGAGGATTTTGGAGTTCCATTTCAATTCTTATTTAACATTTTGAGAAATATGCGTGTGCCTAGAATCTGCTGTAATTTAAGTACTCCAGAAAAAATAAAGCTAAAAAAATCAGAATGCCAATATCCTTCACAATCTCTTTTTTTGTTTATAGCTGTTTGCAGCAGCTATGTCAAAGCTCTGCCCCACCACATCTTACCTCCTCTGGCTCATGACCTTAGAGAATGCTTCTTGACTCTGCCGAGGTGACCTAATCATCTGCTTTGGGATCCTTTGCAGCCACTTTCCTTCAGATGCAGTTGTTGCTTTCTTCAGCCCAGAATTATCCTTTCTTCCCCGAACTCACGTTCACATGGACCCATATTTCTATTTTCCTGGAAACCATGGTCTGGGACAAAGACCTGGGCCTTCTCCTTCCTCGTGGGTCCATATCAGCCCCCAAATAAGCCTACAATGATGAACATAAATTAGAAAATGTATTTATTATGTACTTTTTGTGACTAAGAAAAAAATTTGATGAGTTCAAATATTATTTCAATGATTGACATTACTCTGGTGAGGTATTTAGGCTTTACCAGATTTTTTGGTACTTACCTTACAGATTGGAAGAGCTTAAAGAAAACATTCAATCGTAAAACATCTTATCTAAAATTTTAATATCTCTCCATCAATTCTGAAAAGAGAGCCTTTTAGAAAATGGCCTACCTGTAGTTTGTCTATGTGTGCCAAAGTCTATTAAAATGACATCAGGAATAAGCGCAAGGAGCCAAGTTTCCAAAGGCTTGTTGTTGTGCAGTATGAGCCAAAACACAGTCTTTTAAAATGAAACAGATTTATTTAATAATAGGATAAACAGAACAATAGGAGTCTCAGCAGGAGATAAGTAGAGAATGGTGGCACTGAACTGTATGATCACTTCGCCAAATGAAGGTTGATGATCTTACTAAATCACCAGTATCAATCAGTGTGGGAGCCATTATAATCTGTCACACTCCTGGAGAGGGAAAAAACCCTGTTAAGACATCCATCTGAAAGGGATGTTGCTTACTTGCTGCATATCCTTTGGCCACAAAATATTGACTGCAATTGTCAGGGAACTACAGTGCTTTCTTGTTTACTTTTTTATAACAGCTTTATTCAGATGTAATCTACATGCTGTAAATGTTACCCATTTAAAGTTTACAATTCAACCATTTTTATTATATTTGCAGAGTTGTGCACAATTTTAGAATATTTTCATTACCCCATATAGAAACTCTGTACCAATGTAGCAGTCATTCCCCATATCCTGCCAATGTTCCAGCCCTAGAAAATTACTAAATCTACTTTCTGTCTGTATAGATTTACCTATTCTGGAAAATTCCTTATAACAGAACCATGCAATATGTGGTCTTTTGGGACCAGCTTCTTTAACATAATGTTTTCAAGGTGTTAGTAGAAGCTAAACCTGAGCAGTAGAAGGAACACCACTGACAGAGTCCCAAGTCCTTGAGGGGGAAAGATAGAGACGTGAGCAGGAGGCAAGGACCGTGATAAATAAAGTATACATTAAAAGGCCGGAAGCAAAATCCTGACCTTGTGGATTCCAAAACCTTGGGGCTGACAGATCAAGAGCTACCTCTACTCTAGGGTAACCCCTAGACTCATTATAATGCATTTGCATCACAGGCATAGATCCCCGCCCTCCCCACCCAGCATTGAGAAACCACCCACTGTACTTCACTTCTCCAAGCAGCCCTGAGAGACCCAATTATATCCAATTCCAAAACAACCTGTGGCCCAATCCCATTTCGCAGATCCTGCCAGCTCTCCCGCCTGGAGAGTATACTTTCTTTTAATAAACGGCTCTGTGCTTGCTACTTTCCTTCTGGGCCATCTTTATTCCAAGTGAGGATCCCCTAAATCTCATGGGGAATCCAAGGACTGAGACTCCATTCACACAACGCTGGCACTCTTTCATCCATCCCTGACAAAGGGCCATCATCGTGTAGCATAAATTTGCAGTTTATTCCTTTTTATTGCCGAATAATATTCTATTGTGTGGATATATCACATTTTACTTATTCATCATTTGATGAATGTGGATGTAAATGATGAACAGAGATATATTCTTTCTGTAGTAAATTGAAGCAAATGTTTTAAGTTGTGCTGTAGCTTGTACAGAAAGTGAAATGGTTGAACAAAAGAGTGGAAAATTGGAACCTGAGTTGTAAAAAGTCAATGGATTTTTTTTTTTTTTGCAAAAACAAATGTCTAATACTTCATTTTAAATCTTCTGCAATGTTGATTATGTTCTACCCTTCACTCTTACCTCCAACTGTCTGTTGAAAGTCAGTCACTGGCAGCTGACTCATGTGTTGAGAGTAGGTGGAAGAAATCAGAGAGACAGGCTGTATCCCTTGTTTGGGTTGTCAGCATTGAACAGACTTATGGTAATCATAGAAAGCAGAGAAGAGAACAAAAATTCAGATGCAAGAAATGATTCAGAGGCACCTTAAAGGAAACTAAGCCTCTCAGACTTCACAGAACTCTTAGGGAGGACACTGGAAACCCCAAAGGCCACAAACAAGAGTTCTGATGGTATTCATCTCCACTTTTAGGTGCAGGGAACCCCTATCTGACATGCTTTGCTATGAAATATGACCAAAGTTTTAAAAAAACATTTATAAGTAAATGGGTCATTTTAAAAAATCGTGGTTTTGGTTTTTTTTTTTCTTTCTTTTTTGAGTAGATGATCTTGTTTGGCTTTGAGCATGCATAGGCCTGGATTTGGTTTAGGAAGAGTATGAATAAATGCAAGGAGAACAAAGATAGTATTCAAGTGTTCATATTTAAAAATAAGATTTTGCAGATTTAAAAGCTAAGCTATTATCTTCAGAAAGGATTCTCTAAATTCATTTATCTTTCTTTTTAACTTATCATAATCTAGGTCTGTGACTTATCTCTCTATATACAACTATTATCTATTATTAAAGTATATCATAGTTCTGATACGAATCAAATTTTCCTTACCAGGTATTTTGAAACTTTGTGGGGATGTACCCAAGGAAAACCTTGGCTCCACTTTGTTCTGTCATTATATTTTCCTCTTCAATTTACTAATTGTTATCCCTAGCTGTCTGGAGCCTAAAGAAACAGGTGGCTGGCAGTGCTGGTGTCCTGGGTATGAGAGGGGAATTTCATTTTTTTTTTTAAGGTTTTTTAATTTGTTTTTGAGAGAGAGCAAGCGCGAGCGAGTGCACGCATGTGTGAGCTAACAGGGGAAGGGCAGAAAGAGAGGGAGAGAATCCTGAGCAGGCTCAACACTGTCAGCACAGAACCTGATGTGGGGCTCAAACCCACAAACCGTGAGATAATGATCTGAGCCGAAACCAGAGTCAGACGCTTATGCTTAACTGACTGAACCACCCTGGTGCTCTGAGAAGGGAGTTGCTTTCCTTTTTTTTCTTCTTTTTTCTTTTCTTTTCTTTTCTTTTCTTTTCTTTTCTTTTCTTTTCTTTTCTTTTCTTTTCTTTTCTCTTCTCTTCTCTTCTCTTCTCTTCTCTTCTCTTTTCTTTTTTCTTTTCTTCTCTTTTCTTTTCTAAGTGTATTTATTTATTTTGAGAGAAGAGAGTACAAGCAGGGGTGGGCCATAGAGAAAGGGAGAGAGAGGAATCCCAAGCAGGCTCCACACTGACAGCACAATGCGGAGCTCAAACTCACGAACCCGTGAGATCATGACCTGAGCTGAAAACAAGAGTTAGCTGCTTAACTGATTGAGCCACCCAGGCACCCCTTCTTCTTCTTCTTCTTCTTCTTCTTCTTCTTCTTCTTCTTCTTCTTCTTCTTCTTCTTCTTCTTCTCCTCCTCCTTCTCCTCCTCATCCTTCTTCTTCTCCTTCTCCTCTCCTCCTCCTCCTCATCCTTCTTCTTCTCCTTCTTCTCCTCCTCCTCCTCCTCTTCCTCCTCCTCCTTCTTTTTAATGTTTATTTATACTTGAGAAAGAGAGTGTAAGCATGGGAGGGGCAGAGAGAGAGAGAGAGAGAGAGAGAGATGGAGAAAGAATCTGAAGCTGCCTTCAAGCTCTGAGCTGTCAGCACAGAGCCCTACTAGGGCTAGAACCCAGGAGCCGTGAAATCATGACCTGATTGGACACTTAACCTACTGAGCCCCCCAGGCGCCGCAGCCCCCACTCCCAGAAGGGAATTTCAAATGAAATACCTCTCCATTCCAAGACTGACTCTTCGTTTCCAAAATAGCTTGACCTATTATTCTGATGATATTAATTAGACTTTTTACTTTAGATTGCATTTCTGCCTTGTATTATTTTGTATCCATCTAGGATAAGTTTTTCCACTCTACCCTGTTAGTTTTCATTAGATATCTGTTGAGTTTTGTTGCGCATTCATATTTTGGAAACAGGGAGTATATGGATTCATATAAATACCTGGTATGGAATCTCTTTTGTAAAAGGTATATCTTTAATAATGGTATATAAGACTTTAGGCTGCAGTGGTGGCAATTGGTAGGCTAGCTTGGAACTGTCACAATTTTCAAAGCAGTGGAGATTTTACTGGGGCTGATATGGTAGTGATTGTATTGGTTTGTTACAGCTACCATAACAAAGCACCACAGTAGGCTGACTTAAACAACAGAAATCTATTTTTCACAGTCCTGGAGGCTAGATGTCTGAGATCAAGGTGTTGGCAAGGTTGCTTTCTTCTGAGGTCTCTCTCCTTGGCTTGTAGATGGCCTTCTTTCCCCTTTTCCTTAACGTGGTTTTTTCCTCTACGTCTGTGTCTTGATTTCCTCTTCCTATAAGGACACCAGTCCTATTGGATTAGGGATCACCCATAATCTTAACAGAATGACATCTTTAAAGACCCTATCTCCAAATACAGTCACATTCTGAAGTACTAGGGTTAGGTTTTCAACATATGGGTTTGGGAGGGACACAACTGAACCCATAACAGTGATCTTGACTGAGTTTTTCTCCCAAGACAAACTGTCATCCTTGTTTTATTCTTGGGTACCTTAACTTATTTTGGGATTCTTGCAGACTTGCTCTGCCTATGTCCCCAGCCCAAACACTGTAAGTAATAATCCTTCCCAAACAAATCTTACACTGTTTTTAGTGGAAAGTTCTTGCAGCTCCAGCTGGATGAATACTACAGCCCTTCAGAATGTGTATCTGTTTCAACAAAAAGCCCCCATTACAGCCTCCTCACTTATGTAAGCTGAACTGCTTTGGTTTTGGAAGACTGGGTTTATAAATATAATTCCTTTCTCTTTCCATCTTCCAGAAATTTGTGAAAATACCAGATTTCCATTAGAAAGCATCCTTTCTTGACTTCACAGGGCCATGGGTTTTGTCTTCTTCTTCTTCTTCTTTTTTATTTGTTTACCTTTGTAATTTCAAAGGGAATTTGGGAGGGAAAAGAGGAATACGTTTGCTTTGTATGGCACATTGAACTAGAAGTTAACTATAAAATTTTAAACTATTATATTTTTATTTTCCATTTGTGTCTTATACGTATGTTGGCATATGTGGCAATGTTACATACATTTTTTTTTATTAAAATTTTTTTAATATTCATTTATTTTTGAGAGAGAGAGAGAGAGACAGAATTTGAGTGGGGAAAGGACAGAAAGAGAGAGGGAGACACAGAGTCTGAAACAGACTTCAGGCTCTGAGCTGTCAGCACAGAGCCCGACATGGGGCTCAAACTCACTAATCGTGAGATCATGACCTAAGCCGAAGTCGGATGCTTAACCGATTGAGCCACCCAGGTGCCCAACATATGTTATTTCTTAATCCTTGGGACAATCTTGAGAGTTAGCTATGACCTGGCTTGACCTCCTGGATTCCTGGAGATCTTCATTGACATATTAAAGGTGATGACCATGATGGTACTCATATTATAGAGATTTTAGGGTACAAAGAGATCAGGTATGTAATTTGGATTACAAATTACATGGCTGGCTCATAGCAGATTCTCTGAAAATATTTATTTGTCCAGTATTTTTAAGCTTCAGGCAACTATGTCCACAGCATAATTATGCAATTAGGGCAAACTGCAATGTCCATTCATTTTCCTTCCTGAAGTGCTTTTGTGTATTAGTTCCCTATGCTACTGGCGTATTTTCAGGTTACTAGTATGTAAAACTCCTCTCTTAAGGATTCACTTATATTAAAAATATTAATTATATTATATTTTCATATATTTATATTATATGTTAAAATATTAAAAGTTCTGAGACTGGTTCCTGCAAGACATTGTTCAATAGAGTATGTTCAAATGTTTTTTCCTTATACAAATATATCCCTTTCAGTTGAGTAAATGTATTGTTTGTGGGCATTAAACATAAGGGAAAAAATGTCCTATTTTAGTATTTTTTAAGAAAATCATATTTAATTCATATGGTTTCAATGTTCAGGGATCTTGCAGAATTGAGAATTGTGGACTCATAGTGCAATAAAATCCTTATAATGCCCCTGTGCCATTTTTGTTTCATTTGTCTCTTTTGCTTTTTTTCTCTATTACCCTTTATTGTCTGATGTGTCTCTTGGGCTTGAATTACAAATATGAGTGTACAGTGTGGATTTGGTGCATCAGATATTTTTATGTGTCCAAGTCACTGATCTGTTGCGATATGTGACTAGTATTTCCAGACCAGTTCCTAATCCTAGGTGAGGGAGAGATCTACGTTCAGGGTCGTTGAATTTCACAAGAATGGAGAACTGGATGAAAGCTCAAAGCACATTATCTGCTAGTTTTTAAAACCCTGAGAATTTCAAGGGAAACATAATCCATATGTATCTCATCTGTTTACAACTTTCCTTATCAAAATATTATGCTGTTGAGCTCAGAGGTGCCCAGAATGTCAGTTAAGCCTTTTGAAGACTCCTCACTTAATTATGTAACTGGATATCATGTTTTGGCATGGGAAAGAGGCCATGTCCCTTCTAAGTTCTCTGTCTTTCAACATTTAGTTGTCTTTATCATCCCCAAATCAAGGGATTTAAAACAGATTTATTTTTATGTTATTATGAAGAATGAGCTAATGGTATTATAGGTATATAAATAAGAAAAGAGAGAGAGACTCTCACTGCTGTGTTGACTTGGAATCTTAAGGGGAAAGGAGAAGGCTGTAGAAAAAAATAATTTTCCTTTATTTCTAAACGAATAACTTAATTTTTCAATTTCTAGGGACGTAGCTTTTATTGAAGTTGGAGGATCTTATTTAATAAGTGGAAACAGTGCTAGAAGGACCTTAAAATTTTTATGGTAGAATCAACAAGAATTTGCCTATGTTACAATTCAAAACTGATTTGTAATAATTTGAATGCCCACCCCCACTTTATGTTCTCGGATGTTAAATGAGACATGAGCTGTAGATGAAAGATATCCTGTAGTCATTGGGATTGCTTCCAAAAGGATTCTCTCATATCCGCTGTATCTTACTGCCAATACAAGTAAAAAATAAATCAGAAGTAGAATTCCAGGAAACTAATGGTCAGCTTTCAAAGTTTTACTATAAGTTTAGCCTACTCTTGCTACTTTTCTTATGCATAAATGATTTAAAATCTTTCAAATAGTAATGTAACATATGTGAAGGAGATAAATGGAACAAAGCTTGCTTTACATAGATGAAATTATGGTAAAAAGATATTACCTAAACTTTTAAATATAAAAATAAAATTCTCAATCATGTTGATAACTGTTTATCAGATGACTTTTGTAAAACTTTTTAACTTAGCTGTTTTATCCTGTGGAATAGTTCCTGTGTATGATTGTATTTACACTTCACAAAAATGGGTGTTATTGGTTAATGTTTTCACTTACTGTATTGTCCTACAAACTACGTGCTCAAAAACTGTACCAGAAGAGATGCGATTTCAACTAAGTGAAATATTTTTTTTAGTCTGTTGTTTTTGGTGAAATTTTAAGACTTCCAATGATACAGAGTTCAATACAGAATTCATTTGTCTGACTTTCTTCTTGCATTCAGGCCTTCCCAGTTGTATATGAATTTTTATTTTGGCTCTGCTATGTGACTTTGGGCATTAAGCAACCTCTCTGAACCTGTTTCCTGACACATAAAAAAGAAGGATAAGAACTATATGCCTCACAGAGTGTTGTGAAGATTAAATATGATTTCCAGTGTATACCGCCTGGGTCATTGATGCTATTACTGGTGATGATGGCAACAAATTTCCCCATTAAGAATAACTTATTAAAAAATTAAAAAAAATTTCAGTATAGTTCACACACAGTGTTACATTGGTTTCAAGTGCACAACATAGTGATTCAGCTTCTTTATAAGTTATGCTGTGCTCTCCACAAGTGTAGTTAACCATCTGTTACCATACAATGCTATTATAATACCATTGACTATATTGCCTATGCTGTACCTTTTATTCTGTGACTTACTCATTCCATAACTGTAAACAAATATAGCTATATTTGTTTTATTGCTGGGGTACCTGGGTGGCTCAGTCAGTTAAGTGTCTGATTCTTGATTTCAGCTCAGGTCATGATCCCACGGTTCATGAGATTGAGCCCTGTGTTGGACTCTGCACTGATGGCACAGAGCCTGCTTGGGATACTCTCGCTGTCTCTCTCTACCCCTCCCTGTCCATGCATGTGCCCACACACTCTCTGTCTCTTTCTTTCTCTCAAAATAAATAAATAAATAAACATAAAAAAATAAAGTTGTAAATAAAGTTTTTTTAATGTTTATTTATTTTTGGGAAAGAAAGAAAAACAGAGCATGAAAGGGGAGGGGCAAAGAGAGAGGGAGACACAGAATCCGAAGTGGGCTCCAGGCTCTGAGCTGTCGGCACAGAGCCCAACACAGGGCTCGAACTCATGAACCATAGGATCATGACCTGAGCTGAAGTCAGACCTTAACCAACTGAGCCACCCAGCCACCCCAAAGTAGTATTCGTTTTATTGCTGAATATACTGTTATCTGAAAGTCCTACCATTTATTGGAGAGCCAAGTTTTGCCTTCCTTTCCAGAGATTTTTTTTTTAGTAACTGTTAATTGTTTTTACTTTGTTGGTGATGTTTAAAAAATACCTTCTATGATAAAATCAAGTTGAAATCTATCATTATGATGAATAGATTCAAATATAGATGGAAAGGTGATACCATTTTTAAGAGTATCGTTTCCATATCTCTGGGCTGTAGCACAAAGTGTTCCCTGTCAATGTGGCATGAGTTCCACAAAGTTAGGGCCCTTTCCTCCTCTCATAACCAAAGGACGATTTAAAAGGAAGTGTTAAAGTGAGAATTTTTCTTTTTATAAAAGGAAAGGAAAAGAAAAATTGAATAAAAAAATTGCTGCCAAGGGAGAAAGAGAATTGAAGAGCTGTGACAAATCTCTATGGGGTCCAGATTGTTGGCACAATGCAGAGAAGTTAGAGTGAATGGAACAATGGGAAATCAGTCATGAGCCTGAAGCTAATCACTTGGCTTCTGAACAAAATGGGGGAAGAACCAATATTTTAGAGAGGGTAGAAAGCCCAGGGAGCTGGTGCAGAAGTAAGTTCCTTTATTCAAGAACAAAAAGTCAAAGAGAATTAATAGATGATTTACTGGAACCTGTCTGGCATCTGAGAATGACTTACATGTTATAAAGAGGCTTCCTTTTCCAGATGGGTGAAACACTGAAGCAATAAAAAATATTGCTTTTAAGAAAATATTTGATAATATATTTTCAGCCTTTTGAACATATTATTTAATTTCCTTCACAATTATAAACACAGGGCTCTCTCTAAATCCAGTGAGTATCTCACTGAAGCTAAAGATGTGTTGTTTTCAGTACACCTAAATTGTATTAATTATAGTAGAGCTGGGTGTGTATTTTTTTATTTTCCATTTCCTATGCTGTGGGAGAGGAGATGTGATAAAATCTTTAAATTATTGCACAATAGTAAATAAACATAACTGTTGTTTAAAAGGCTGCACTGCTATTAGCTAACTTGAAAGGTGTGCATATCTGCTATAAAGCTGAGTTCTATGAGTAGAAGGTGTTTTGAAGGGGTCACAGTATAATATAGGGAAGTACAGGTTGAATGAAAGTTGAAGAATACCTAATGTACTAATGTCCCTAATGTACTATAAAGCCCCTTTCCTACAAAATTATTGAGTGAATTCCTTGCTGGATTTCAAAATCAGCATTGTTCAGCTGCCAATAAAGCAAGACTTTCATTATGCTAACATCTAAATAGAATAATTGGCAGGGGGTTGCACCTGGTGGCTCAGTTGGTTAAGCATCCCACTTTGGCTCAGGTCACCATGAGGTTTGTGAATTTGAGCCTCACATTGGGCTCTCTGCCATCAGCACAGAGCCCGCTTTGGATCCTCTGTCCCCCTTGCTTTCTGCCACTGTCCCATTTGCGCTCACTCTACCTTTCAAAAAATAAATAAACACTGAAAAAATTAAAAAAACATAATTGGGAAAGGGTAGGTAAAGATGAGATTTAAGTATCTGACTAGGAAAGTGTAGGGAAAGTCAGTGCTGAAAATATCAGATTTAAAAGTGGTCTTTTTTGTTGCTCAAGACAGAGTGCCCAAATTTAGTACCCCAATTTTTGTCATCATCTTTATAGACTACTTTTCTCCTATTTATGGGCCAAAACAGAGGGCATGCTGGAGCAAGAAGAAAGAAAAAAGAGAAACCCAGTCAGTTCATGGCTACCTTATGCTATGCCAGACATAATCATAACTTAAGACTTAGTTGACCATTCAAAAAGTTTGCCATTCAATATTTTTGTTACCAAAAATATTTAACCACTAATTCCAAATAGGCACAACTCAGTGTAAATAGATCAGGGACCTGGGATCCTGGATGGTGCCTGGCATCTGGTCTTTATGCTATATCTAACTCACTGCATAAATTGAAGTATATCACATAATGTAATTGGACCTCAGTTTCCCCATTTGCAAAGTAAGTTGAATGAGGCATTCTTTATGATCTCTTTGAATTCTCAAATTCTCTGATTCTGTTTTTCATATTCAAAATGTTAGAAAGTGATTGTGATAGGCACACCTGGGTGGCTTAGTCAGTTAAGTGTCCAATTTCTGATCTCAGCTCAGGTCATAATCTCATGGTTTGTGAGATAGAGCCCCTCATCAAGCTCTGTGCTGACAGTGCAGAGGCTGCTTGAGATTCTCTCTCTCCTCTCTCTGCCCCACGGACCCTCCCCCCCCCCCCCAACTGCTCATGCTCTTTCTCTCTCTCTCAAAATAAATAAATAAACTTAAAAAACATTATTTTTTAAAAGAAAGTGGTTGTGATAAATAAGGTACAAGTAAGACACTGTGGAATGTCAGAAGAAATTGCTTCTAATTTTGAGCTTCAGGGAATTCCTTGTAGATACTAATTTCATATGTGGAGATGAAGGAACATACCTTCAAGTCAGAAGGAACGGCAATGATATGAAGCAGAAAATGGTAAGGCTATTCCTGAGGACAAGTGGTTAAACTTCTCATGAGCCTTGTTCCTTTTCTTTTCAAGAGAGGCAACTTTTATTAAAAAAACACAAGCACAAAACAAAAGACCTCTCTAGCAAAAAAGTCTTAGGTAAATCAGAATCAAAGATCAAAGTAAAAAGAAATTTTATTTCTGATATCTAAAAAAATATGATCTCATTGAGTAAAACTTGTGCAGCACAAAAATTATAAATATGGAAGTAAAACTCACATGTAATTCCAACATGCAGAGATAATTACTATTAATATTTTCATATCTTGGTGTACTTCCTTCTAATCTTTATTTTATGCATAAATATACATATATTTGTATAATTTTGCTCCTATTGTACACACTATTTCATTACCTATTTTAGGTCTTAATATATCATACAGGATGGTTCCTACCTGGCTCCTTTTTGGGAAAATATAATTCTGGGCTCCGTGGTCTGCTTTGTCAGGAATCAGCTTTGTCCTTAATGATACTCTAATCAGTCTCAGGAGAAAGTACATGTTAAGGTTTGGTCATAATAGGAATATTTCTTAGGACAGGTATTTTTTTCCCTGGAGAATCTATTCATTTGGCATTATGTTCTAGATTGCTGGAGGGCAAGGGTGAGACTCTGGTACTGCCAGGGCACAGTATTAAACTTGACATGGAGTAAGCGCTCATGTTTGCTGAACTGCACTTTCAGTGTAAATGATGCTTCCAGAGGAAGGACGAATGCAGAACGTCTTCTAGGGAAAACTTTTGTGCATTTGGCAATTCCCGATCAAAGGCACCATTTCCCTACTTGCTGGTATTTTCCTATGTATAGAATACATAGTATATATATAGTATAATATATATATAAAATATACTATCTAAACTATATATACATATATATAGTATATAGTACCTACAGCTAAATATATATACCTATATATATGTGTGTGTGTGTGTGTTTGTGTGTGTGTGTGTGTGTGTGTGTGTGTATGGTATCTACTGTGTATATATACACACACATATACTGTAAAATATAGAAAATATATACAATAAAAAATCTATATCTATATCTATGTAGTATATATATAGGAAAAACAACTTAGAGAAAAATGTTAAGTAAATAATAGGACACAAGAATGATGAGGATATGGCAAAAACTGTGAAGGTTGAACCTGAATGACAAATGTTTAGGAACACAACTCTACCAGATTTTCTGGACCAAGCAAAGAGTGTGAGTTCCTTTTGTACTTTCTTCTTCCTTTCACGTGGGAAGAGGTACTCAGTATCTGTATGCGGATTATCCCAGATTGAAAATTTTCTTTGCATTCCAGGTTACTCCCATGTTACCATTCAGCAGATCTGAAGGGCTTGTTTTCAATCTCTTCTGAGGACTCAACCAGTTACAGTCAACATCTTTTCAAGCACCATTTGCTGTTCCCTTGTTTTTATTTGTTAATTATGATACTGTAATTGCATTTGCCTTTTCATCAAGAATTGACAAGTGTTCTATGGGAAAGCTGTGCTGATCTAGTAGTTTAAACTATTTAGCAACATATTACAGAATCATAGGTTCTACTTTGTGCCCTCCATTTAATAAGCTATTAGATTGGAGTTAGACAGCTCTTCTATTGATAAAATGAAATAGATGATCTCTCTAAGGTTTCTTATAGCTCTAAAAAATTTTTTATGTTCCTGGATGTCTGATTTCTTTGTTTCAATATACTATGAGGTTAAAGTTGTCCTCCTTTCTACTCTATGGTCAGCCATACCAAGCTACTTAGAGTTTTCACAAGTCACTGTGATTTGTGTGATTTCATTTTGCTCCATTTACCCTGATCTGTGAATATTAAATTGAAATCCCATAATTTCTATCTAGAGCACTGGTTTTAGATGTGAGAGAATTAACAAGAATGCACAATCACCCTGCTCATTCTGTGCTATGGAAGGCTCATTCTTAAACTTTGATACAAATAGCAATCAGGGTTATAATTAACCCTGAAGTTTGTTTTTTTTAAATTTTTTTAACGTTTATTTATTTTTGAGACAGAGAGAGACAGAGCATGAACGGGGGAGGGTCAGTGAGGGAGGGGGACACAGAATCTGAAACAGACTCCAGGCTCTGAGCTGTCAGCACAGAGCGCGACGCAGGGCTCGAACTCACGGACAGTGAGATCGTGACCTGAGCCGAAGTCGGACGCTTAACCGACTGAGCCACCCAGGGGCCCCAGAAGTTGTTTTTTTTTTTTTTTTTTAATGTTCATTTATTTTTGAGAGAGAGACAGAGTGTGAGCAGAGGAGAGGCAGAGAGAGGGGGAGGCACAGAATCTGAAGCAGGCTCCAGGCTCTGAGCTGTCAGCACAGAGCCAGATGCAGAGCTCAAGCCCATGAGCTGTGAGATCATGACCTAAGCCGAAGTCGGATGCTTAACTGACTGAACCACACAGGCACCCCCAACCTTAAAAATTATAATTCCCTAGGAAGGATCTTCCAATTTCTACACTACTAAATCCGAAATGCTGACATGAAACTTTTGGTGTTATTCAATATGATTTTTATGTGCACAGATTTTTCCCCAGTTTATTTTTGGTTTAAAAAATACATGATACCTAGTTTTTTTGTTAGGCTTTTAAGTTTAGCTTACATATCCTATCAATTGGTTTGTACATTTAGAAAATGTGAATCACATGTAAAGATTCTTGATTAATACTTTGTCTAATTTATATATATTCAAACATTATACAGTGCTTTTGTAATTTGATATACTTTATTTTCTTCATATATGTTCTTTTGACTTAATACTCCCCAAACACTGTTTTTTTATAACTCTAATAATTCAAACGTGGAAATATGGTGAACCTAGAAGTTCAATGCTTTGTATAAACTTAGTAATATATTAACTTAAAATCAGTAGTCTAGGGGCACCTGGGTGGCACAGTAGGTTAAGCGTCCGACTTTGGCTCAGGTCATGATCTCGCGGTTTATGGTTTCAAGCCCCGCATTGGCCTCTGTGCTGAACAGCTCAGAGCCTGGAGCCTGCTTTGGATTCTGTGTCTCCCTCTCTCTCTCTGCCATCCTCCAGTAGCACTCTCTCTCTTCCTTTCAAAAATGAATAAACATTAAAGTCATTAGTCTAAACCAATCATTATATATTTTAAATTAGAATCATAAGACTGTCACTCTATTAGGCCTAATTCTTTTAAACATTAAAAATACAGAAAATGTTTCTATCCTTAGGATGAATCCTTGGTGTAAGAAAAAAACGTGATTGGTTGGGAGAGACTCCAGGCTAATAATACCTCTCCTCCCTTTTTAAACTGAGGCTATGTAAAACAAAACAAAACAAAACAAAACAAAACAAAACAAAACAAAACAACAAAACAAAACAAAAAAAACAAAAAAAACCTTTAAAAAAAAAAGATGTGTCTGGGTGGCTCAGTCAGTTGAGTGTCTGACTTCGGCTCAGGTCATGATCTCGCAATTTGTGAATTCGAGCCCCGTGTCAGGCTCTGTGCTGACAGCTCAGAGCTTGGAGCCTGCTTCAGATTCTATGTCTCCTTCTCTCTCTGCCCCTCCCCCACTTGTGCTCTGTCTCTCTCTGTCTCCCAAAAATAAATAAATGTAAAAAAAAAAAAACCCAAAAAACAAACAAAAAAAGAAACCTTTAAAGTGAGGCTATGTAGAAGCACATTGTCTAACTGAATTACTGGTCCTACACCAGGGCAATCCAGCAATTACTTTCCCCATTGTTTCTTTAGAATAAACTAATTAGAAAAAAATATCAGGATGTACAAATAATGAGAATGTTCTATGTTTCCCAGACTCTTCTTGACGCTTAGTAAATGACAAATAAGATTGTAAAGGTTTATTTTGCTCTAACAATAATTAGCTGATTTATACACTAAGATGTTGTTTTGGGGTATTGATGAAGGCATTGGTGGTGGCATTGGGTCTTCCTCTCTTACTATCCTACATGTTTGGAAGGTGGTTGATATGATTTGGATTTAGTCTAAGGTTGTGGAAGGAACTGGCTGACTTGAGGCAGAAACATCCAGCCTTGATTACATAAGCATCAGGCTACCCAGCCAGACTCTGTAATGCAACCATCTAGTCCATCAGAACACAACTCTTTGTCTAGATTGATTTTCCTTCTTTCTTACAGTTTTCTATTCTTTATTTTATTATTTTAAGCCCTTGCATTCTTTGATTTTGTTGTTGTTGTTGAAGAAATCAACTTGAAAAATTTGTCTTTTCTAATTTGGGACTAATTCACCCCCATTCCATCCCACCCCCTACCCTTCAGAGAAAATATTTTCTGTGTTTTACTTAGTAGTTTTGATGTCTTTGAATTCACATTGCATAAGCATAGGAAAAATAGGATGTCTATGTAAAACCTCAATTACAGCGTATAAATTTACAACTTTCCTCTTAATTGGATAACATTTTGTTCTAATAAAAGGTAAGGCTTCATTTCAAGGGCACTCTCTGGGTGATGCAGATTCTTGGATTCCTCTCTGTTTTGTTGAAATTCATTATGTGCCTGAATAACTAAAGGGAGAATGGATGTTTTTATATTCCTCAATGGGTGTCAGTTGTAATCAAGTTCAAGTAGCAAACAAAGCTCAAAGTGAATGAACACAAGGGTGTCATCTATCAGTGGCATCTTCATTTTTGAGCTATTGTGCCATTCACAATAAAAGCAACAGACAGACACTGTTGTAAGCAAACACTGAATATCTTAGTTTAGTTCATTCATATTATTGTGGATGTATCATTAACATAGGAGTGACCTGGAAAGGAGCCAGTTTCTCTGTTCTGTATCTAAAAATGGATCACTGTACTGCTGAGAATACTGTGAAAGCATTACTTTGGAAAGGTACAGTCTAAAAGGCTGAAAATCCTCACTCTAGGTATTAGACAGAAAATGATTGAGGACTTGTTTGCAAAGCCTCCTTGACTAAAGGACTAGTTTTCTTTCCCTGGTCTCTTTAACTAAATGATATTCTGCTCATTTTTTGGTGGGTATGTTCTTATTATGATATTAATAAGAATCAAAAGTAAACATGATCTTTATACCATTTTTTTCCAGAAAAGACTCTTAGTTGTAAGAAAAGTAACCTGTTCAAATAGCTCAAGTGAAAAGGGAAATAGTGTTCACTGGAAAATATTAAGGCCTTATGGAATCTGAGAAGAGTAAGTAAAGTGGAGATTCTAAATCTGAGGTCAAGAACTGAGCTTCCTTGCTCTGTATCTCTTTCTCTGTGGGTTTTGTCTCCATTCGTCTATCTCTGAGTCAGCTTCCTGAGCTTATTCATCTTGCACGGGGACCTATCTGGCCACCTCACATTGACTTTACTAGATCTTTTATCTCAGATGTCTATATCTGATGGCCTCAGATATCCAGTGCCTCAATTCCAAAATCCTTACAGGCAAATCTGATTGATTATTAGTAATATACTGGCTGGACTTAGTTCAGGGTCGCATTCCTGACTAATGTTCTACAATTGTGGAGTAGGGTCATGTAGCCTAGCGGGTGGTAGGCTGTAACGAAGTAGCTGTGGATGGAATAGGCTGTGAGAAGCATGTCTATTATAGGCTCCATGGTGTGTCTAGATCAACGGCCTTAAAACTTTTTCCACCATGGTCCATAAGAAGAAATAATATTTTTTCATTCTATCCCAGCATTCATCAATGTGGTAAATTTTTTTTTTCTTCCAAAGTTTGGGATAGTCTTTTTTGGAGCTTGGAATGTCATTCACCTTAATCAGAGGCAGACGGTGCAAAAATGAGCAGCAACAGTGGCAGACACCCAGCAGGCTCCAGCAGGGCTACGTTAGGAAGCCTGCTCGCCTGCAAGCAATACACAGGTACACGCACACATGCACGCATATGTGTTAATTCTTGAAGCAATACTTCCTCTTATTACGCGTGATACACTCTAGCATTCCCTTTTCTATTTCTGTCTATCCCAGCTCATTCCGTTAAATAAAGGCATGCTGCTCTGTCTCACTAAATTGATTTCATGCTCCACTAATGAGTTGCAACTTTAGTTTCAAAAGCACTGGTCTGTACTTTTCTTTATATTGTTTTCCTTTGTAGCACTTATTATAATTATAATTGGCTTCCCTGTTAAATTTTGTAGTTTCCTTTGTAGGAGATATCAGAATTAAATTGCCTTGTTTGTTAAATTGTAATCCACATTAAAGCAGAGACTGTGTCTGTCTTGTTTACTACTGCATTCCCAGCACCTAACAGGGTTCCTGGCACATAGTAGATGCTCAATTGAGTAAATATTGATGAATGAATAAGTGAAGACCCAAACAGATGGCACCCTTAATGGGCTCACCTGGTTCTTTGCAAGGAGATTCAGATACATATAAAACTTGCTAATCTGATATAGCCCTGCTGATAGAAAAAGCAGATGGAAAAGCCCAGCAAGAAACTCAGTGGAGCAAGGAGGGCAGGCCAAAGAGCAAGGTTCCATAGAGTCACCGACAGCTGCCTGAAATTCTTCCATCAGGGAAAATTTACTATGATAGGGGAAGAACCGGTGTCAGGTCTGAGCTCAGATATCCTGGTTTTTCATCTAACATGTATTCCACCATTTATGCCTTGTTGGTTAAATTTTCAAAATTTCATTTTTGGTATTTTCATTTTTATCTTTATAGCTCATCATAGGGAGAGACAGAGAAAGAACCACACAATATTTGGATATAAGATACCATGGTACCTGCTTTCCAATGAGACAAAGACATCTGGTTGGGAGATTAATAGCACAGAGAGCTCTACTCCCTCTCTTCTTACTAACCTCCTCCTGGCAAATCACTGACTCCCATCACATCAAGATTCATTTAACTCACTTCTGCAATTTATGGCTCCTACTGGTCTCTAGCAGTTGTTTCAAGAGCTATTTCTTATAAATGGCTATTTTTAATGGTGTCACATGCTTTCTTTTCCTGTTTGCCAAGAATCTGAATCTACAGGACAATTTAACAAATTACAATTACAGTGGTTTAATCTATAGGCCTATTGAATGATCCGGTACATAGCTGTATTTATATAAAAAGCAATTCATAGGGGCACCTGGGTGACTCAGTCGGTTAAGCGTCTAACTCAGCTCAGGTCATGATCTCATGGGTCATGGTTTTGAGCCCCTCATCAGGCTCTGTGCTCACAGCTCAGAGCCTGGAGCCTGCTTCAGATTCTGTGTCTCCCTTTCTCTGTGCCCCTCCCCCACTCATGCTCTGTCTCTCAAAAATAAATAAATGTCAAAAAAATTAAAAAAAAAAGGGAATTCATAGACTGATAAGCTTCCTATCATAGCTCTCTGGCATCCACAAAACAGGGCTGAGAGGACTATTATTTTAACACTCAGACAGTTCCATATGCTCCAATATATTAATTTACAAGGTGAGAATACTACACTTTTCAAAACAGTCAACCTAATATTGAGTTAACACTACAAAGTACCATTTAATTCATTATACATATGATCTGATGTATAAATTTAGCATCCATACATATTTACAGTTTTTGAGATGGAGAATTTATATCTTAGCTCAGTTGTTTGTTAACCCTTTTTAGTATGCTGTATGCATTTGCAGGGCATAGTAGAGGGAGGAAGGAGTTTCCTTCTGCCATATTCACCCATTCCAGCTTTAATCAAATTAATATGTAAACACATGCAGCAGATATGAATTTTGTTCACAGTACTTGAACGAATGCAGTTCAAAGCTTTTGGGGAACAGTCTTTTGCTCCTCAGTTCAATCCCATTTGGATCCTTAAAGAGAGTGGCTCTACACATTTTGTGCCTACCTGAGGGTGGTGGTTTTGGCTGGGGCTGGAATGCTCGGCCTCTAGTGTTCAATCTCCCTAGAACCATCATGAAGCAATTTTCACCTGAGGTCCTACCAATTCTCCCGGCACTCTTTGGGAGTAAGGTTCTTTTCTGCTCCATAGATAATCCACAAAACTGCCAATCTATCCTAAGACCTATTGGGGAAAAAAAACCACCCCACATTATTATTTATTATTCAGAATGCAGTAAAACCTTGGTTTGTAAGCATAAGTTGTTCTGGAAACATGCTTGTAATCCAAAACACTTGCATATCAAAGTGAATTTCTCTGTAAGAAATAACAAAAACTCAGGTGATTTGTTTCACAAACTGAAAGTATTCTTATATAAATGATTACAATATTGTAATATAATACAAAATATACAGAAAATACAAAATATACAGAAAATACAAAATATAAACAAAAATAAACAAATTAACCTGCACTGACCTTTGAAAACCTTCTTGGCTGGTGTCAGGGAGACCAGACAGAGGATGACTTTCATTATCACTAACAGAATCACTGCTATCTATTGGCTCAGTGGAATCTTTTTCTTTTCATGCAACTTTAACAAGGAACCTATCCAGTGACTAGAATGAAGCAAAGCATTCCTAAGCTTACTCTTGAATGGAGAAGCAAAGGACTATTCATAGGTGCTTTGAAGTGACAAAATATACACTAGTGCCAGTTGTGGGCACCTTCCAACCTTCTGAAAAATCACTGATTTCTGCCAAACATCACAGCCTGAGACTGAGCATCTGAGCATGGGAGATGATCACCCACAATCCTGCAGCAAGAGAGAGAGAGAGAGAGAGAAGAACCATTGACTCAGTTGTGATCATGTGACGTTTGATGTCATGTACTACTCGTATTATAAGACATTGCTCGTTTATCAAGTTAAAATTTATTAGAAACATTTGCTCATCTTGGGGGAACACTTGCAGAACCATTTACTCACAATCCAAGGTTTTACTGTATATTAGAAGTAAAGAAGTAATGACTATATAATGACTATTTCTATACATATGCATACACACATGTACACTTTATTATGTTCTTTCTCTCTCTGTATATAATCTATTACTCGACAAAAACTTTGCCATTGAAGGTCTGTTTAGCTAAATGAGTTCTTTTAATTCATGAAAAAAATTCAAGATACATGTTTCTAGGAATTATTTGTTGATTATATCAAGCCTAGTTATAGGAGTCTTGTAAAAGTTAATCTAATACTTCAAAAAATATTGTGATAATATTGCAGTTTATTTTAAAAACACCTAAATTTTAGAGATATATGCTAAAATGTTTATAGAGGAAATAATCTGATGTATGGGTTTTGCTTGAAAAATGATTGGGAGTAGGGGGTAACGAATGGGGTTATAGATGAAACAAACCTGTCCATGTTGCTAGTAATCTCTTTCTATATGTGTTTGAAAATTTCCTAATAAAAAGTAAGAAGCATATATATTTGAAGAACATATACTTCTACCCTCCACCCCACACATAGGGGAAATTGTTGGAAATGAAATGCAGGTTTCAGGGTCATGGAATGCTGCCAATACATGTTATGCAGTGTAAACATGGGGGCCCTTGTGCCCTAAGTTGTCAAATCTTCCAATCACTCAGTGGCACTAAAGCGCATGCATTTATTTTCAGGAGTGTGTAGCCCATGTTTCTATTTATTTCTTCATCATTAAATCTCAATTGCAATAGCACAGGGTGCCACAAGCTGAGAATCAGGTGAAACTTCCTATGAAAATAAATGCAGAGATTCCCAATTGTGTCTATCCTAATAAAAGCAAAAGGAACACCTAATTACCTATTTTCTTTTAGGAAATAAAGTCATCAACAAGGTTATAGCCCGGCTATCCCACCTGCCTACCGATTACTTTGGGTACAAAGCAATTTTTTTTTCTCCAGCTAACTCCACAAGAATTTGCCTATACTGCCCTTTTGGATGTTGTTTTTATCACACTAAGCTTTAACCCGTGGAACCTATTCTTTCAGAGACCCCCTAGACTGACCATGTATACAAAACTGCAAATATTTCTGACATACAGCTAAATATGTGTACATATTGTTTGGTCATAAAAATTTTGTAATTGAAGACATGTTTACTAAAATGTATTTCATTTACAAAGGTTTAAACTTTAGTTAATTGAACAAGAGGTTTGTTTTACATTTGACATTATTAGAAATGCAGTTTTCCATGTAGACTTTTTCACCTAAAATGTCTCAGGGACTGAGAATTGTAAAAAGGAAACTTTCCATATTCTTTCACATCTTGAGTTTTCCACATGCATTCTCTTTGTTTTGTTTTTGTTTTTCTTTAAAACGTTTTTTTAAATGTTTACTTATTTATTTTGAGAGACAGTGAGCATGAGCAGAGGAGGTGCAGAGAGAGGGGGAAGGAGAGACTGCCAAACAGGTTCTACCCTGTCAGCACAGAGCCTGACCTGGGACTCAAACCCACAAACCATGAGATCATGACCTGAGCCGAAACCAAGAGTCTGACGTTTAACTGACTGAACCACCCAGCAGCCCCTCACATGCATTCTCTTTGTCTGAAACCCTGTCTTCATCTCTCCTTTGTCAGGGAGTGAATTCCTGTCCATCCTGTGAGGGCTGACTCATCCCAAGTCACCACTTTTCTCATGTCTTTCCCAGCTGCTAAATGACCTTTGCACTCTGGATGTCTCCGCTATTATTTTTACCTCACTGTGTTGTAATAACAGTTTTTGCATTTTTCTTCTCTACTAGACTATAAACTCCTGGAAGACAGATATTTAATAACATTTATTAAATTGCTGCATTGAATTGGGTGTTTAACAAGCTGGTAAAATAATGGGGAGATTTCAAATAATAAACACAAAGAAGTAAGAAAATGTCAGGGTTGAGGGAAATGCTAAGTGAAAAATGACCTTCCCCCACAGTAACCACTAAATACAACTTGCTTTTTTGGGAGAGGGGGAAAAGATGAAATAACCTTGAAAAGAATCATTGACAAGAATATTCCCCATGGTCACATCCAGTTGGAAAACTGCATCATAGTTTATATTCAGTACAAAACTCAGACTTCTTCAAAAGATAAGTTGATTTTCTTCTTTGCAACAAGAAACAAGTTACTTTAGTACTTCATACTAGAATAGAAAAATGATTCATGTTCACAACATGAAAATATGCTAGGAAAGAAGAAGATTTTACAGATAAACTACAATCCTCCACTAAAGCCAAGGCCTTACAAGATGCTCTGACCGGTGAAGGGTAATATGCTCCCTGTACTGAATGCAGTGTGTGCGGTTGATCAGTTCCAGTGGCATCATAAACAACAAAACCCAAGTTCAAATCATTCACATGAACTTGTAATTGAATTTTTCAAGACGTGATTTAATGTAGGAAAGAGAACAAGGATAAAATGTTTCAAATATAACAGCTATTGAACAAGTTAGAAAAATTAGTAGAGTGAATATTAGTTCTGGCTAGCTTTCAAGAATCTCAAGATAGCAAAATTCCTCACTTGCTTAATTTAACACTGAGAGAGAAATGGATAATACCATCCTTGGAAAGAGGACTAGTCAGCAAGGAGGACATGAGACAACTTCTTATATTTTAAACTGATAATATGAATGACATTGCTGAAAACTGTAGGTATAGATCTTTTTTTTTTTTCAAGAGTGCTAAATTAAAGCTTTAGAGAAAATAATGATGAAGCCCAGCTCATAGGTGGAGGCCTAAACAGGTCTCCAATCTGGAGACTCTCCTTTTATGATAAAGTGTCTTTAATTTCATGTGTTATTCAGCATCAGACTACCGAAAGGATTTATAAATTTGTTGACTTGTGAACTTCTTTTACCAAAGTATGAACTGAGGATTCTAGGAGACTAGCAAGTCTGTTTTCGTGAACGACCTTTGGATTTTCCAATGTTGAAGTTCAGTATTTGTTGTGGGATCTGGAGTAGAAGCTATTGGGAGTTTTACTGTTTTATTTCAATATGCCGGTAGCAAAGCAGAGAAACACTTGGTAAGACGAGATGCAATCGAACTCCATTAGTTCTACAATATCAAGTGCTTTTTAGTGGACCCTGAAGGCTTTGAATGGGAGTGTGCTAACATTTCCATGTGTGCTGGATGAAGGTTTTTCTGACCTTTGGAGTTAGCTCTGAAATCTTACCTACTTTCCTTGGAGCTTAGAATTTGAATCTGTTTTCAGATATAGCCAGCAGATGGAGCAATTTACTTTATTTACACTCTTCATCTCGTACAAAAAGGCATCAAAGACTCCTTTATAAATACACACGTGTATATGTACGTATATATGCAAATTTAACTGTGTGTGCACATTTAACGGCATGTTAAAACTGTTCGTATGTTTGGAACCAACATATTAAGCATAATTTATTTCACTTTAGAATAGCAACATTTATCTGTTGGGGTTTTAATCCAGACTTGCGTTTTATTAGGTTTGTACATGTCTGTGAAAGGACGACATGAGAGGAGAACAGTAGTTGTAGCAAGAAGCACATCACTTTTTTTTTCATCAGTTCCCTTCTGCAACTCAAAACCACATATCCTGCAAGATGGGAGTGAAGCTGGTTTTGAAGTCACCATGGAATTCAGCAACACTTAGCCATAATTTTGACAGTCCTGTAATAACAAACTTGAAAATTCTGATTTGGATAACAGAGCTCTCATGTTGAAATTTATGGAATCATTTCAGGTATTAGACTATCCATCTTACAGCTTGTCAATAGAGGATGATTTCCTGTAGGAGATAACTAATAACTTTATAGAATTTGGGGATGTAATAGAATGATATTGTCCCCTGGAGTTCACACTTACCAACCAAAGGGTAATAACTTTTATTACAAGCATGAAATAGTCTATAAATGTTTCATTAAATCCTTAAAAATGTGCAGTTATTAATTCTCTCTCTTCTCTGTGATTTCTGGCCACCACACTGAGATGGACATAGTGTTTCTGGGAACCTGGAGACAACGTGATTTTTGGCAACTTACCACCTGTACTATTTCCTAGTGGAATTATTTGAATACATGTGGATTTTAGTAAGAGTCTTCTCAGAAGATTTCACTATTATTTTAAATGCTAGGCCCTGCTTCTAAGGCCTTGATCTTTCCCTCTTCCAACCTCTTCCTACTGATTTGCCCTGCTTTAGGCTCCAGGCAAAGTGAGGAGGGAAGACATTGCATCTTCTGGCCATCTCAGTCGATTCAAAAGCATTTACGGAGCACCGATCTGTGCAGGGCACTGGTGTGGTGTTGAGCTGATTGAGTTAAAAAAGACATAGACAATGTCCTTGAGGCAGAGAAGCTGCCAATCGCTGACTCCAGGGAGAAGTATTTTTATTTCTTCAATATGGGCAAAGTTGCTATGGAGGAGGTTATGTGTATGTCTGAACAGGTAGGGGATGGCCAAGTGATTCCTGTCTTTGTAGAAAACAGACAAAAATCTCACTTTCCCAGATTGCAAGGAAAGAAACACAGTGTAAATTTATGAGAAATTAGAATTATAGAATACTTAAAAACATAATACAGTTTTGACTTTCAGGTTAACATTGTAACTAACAAAATATTGAAAATCGAAGTCCCTTTGGGGCTCGATTTAGTGGATAGAGAATAGAATTTGAAAAGGTAATAAAACAGATTCTCAGACAAAAGGTGCTCAGGTTTTGCGAGCATCTTTTTTCTTCTTGAACCGTGAAAAAGGACCTTGGCCTTTTGCTCTTCACTTCTCTTTAGCATCATGACTGCATAATATGTCATCTGTATAACATTTGTGCATTAGCAGTGAGCATGAGGATATTTTGGGTTTGACCCAGTTACTTGAAGGAAATGTTCTATTCTAGGTTCTTTGGTTGCAAGGAAAAGGAACCCAGTCAAATGGTTCAAGAAAAAGTTATTTAAAAAGACAAGACTCCCATGGATATAAAATACAGGAACAACAGCCAGGTCTTACAACCAGTATCAGAGTGCTATTTTCTTCTTCCATTTCCTATATAAATGACTTTTAATAAGTGGCCCAAGGTGAACTTGAAAAGATAGGGTAAGTTCGGTCAAAGCCAGGCCTTGAGGACATGGTGAGGGATAATCCTGTGGCAAACCCTCCACTGAACTGAGCTGATTGGATTCGCTCTCAAAAATTTGACCCGAGACACCAGTTAGTTTGTGATTGGCTTTTGAAATACTAGTAATAATATATAATACTTGTCAGGAGCTTAGTGTATATAAGCTATTGTTCTAAGCATTTTTTTTGTTCTAAGTCACTCATCCTCACAACTACATGATATGGGTCAGTGCCATTCCCATTTTACAGATGAAGAAATTGAGGTACTGAAAAGTAAAATAATTTGCACAAGTTGATAAAGGTTGTAGTAAAGCTGGTGTTTTAACCTAGATGATCTAATTCCAGAACCTATACTCCTAACCACTGCATAACTCTGCCTTCAAAATGTTAGTGCTTTTGGTAAGTGCCAACCAAAGAGTTGGGTCTACGGTAAGCCAAAACTACATGTGAGTCAAAGTTCTAGGGGGAAGGGAGCACAGAAATAATGAGTGAGCAGAAAGAACAAGGATGTGGAGAAGAACATGGTGCAGCTGTTCGTGTCAATATCTCCTCTTTAGACTGAACAAGCCCTAGTATACAGCAGATACTTACCAAGTATGTGCTGAATAGGGAACGAATGTTTTCAGCTGGGTCTGTGGGTATGACATACACCCTGAGAAGTTTATATGTGCAGGGAAGGAATCTCCAAACGATTTATTTCTCTCTCTCTCTCTCTCTCTCTCTCTCTCTCTTCATTTTGTTTTTTGAGATAGAGAGGGTGGATGTGAGTGGGGGATGGGCAGAGAGACAGAGAATCCCAAGCAGGCTCCATGCAGTGCAGAGCCCAACGCGGGGCTTGATCTCACAAACCATGAAATCCCGACTTAAGCCAAAAATCTATAATCAGATGCTAACCGACTGAGTCACCCAGGTGTCCCTATCTCTCTTTTTTTAAAATTAATTAAATTATACATATACTGCATGAATACATTGTCCATTTTTAAAATGGACAGGGAGGGATAAAGTTCTTTTTTGCCCACGTCATTTCTATTTCCCACAAAATGTCCAGATTTTATTGATACATTTACATACATATATAGAATATATTGGAAATATAAAGTGTTGTTTTGTTATAATAATATTTATATAAGTATTATGGTGTTTAATATTTTCTTTCCTCAGTTAATGTATCTTAAAGATCTAGCTATATTGTTATAATAAACATTTAGACAATTTCTAAACTTCTTGCTATTATAAATTATGTTGCAATACAGATGTGTGTGTGCCTGTATGTGCATGAGTGTGTGCATATGTTCTTTTACACATGCATTTCTCTTGTGTACTAAGAAGTGGAAATGGCCGAGTCATTGTCTACACACATTTATTATTTTAATAGACAGTGGGCATTGGACAATGGACATTACTTTCCATATCCCCGACATTATTTATTGTCGAACCCTAAAATTTTGCTGAGATACCAATGAGATACCACCTCACACCTGTCAAAATGGCTAATACTAACAACTCTGGAAACAACAGATGTTGACAAGGATGCAGAGAAAGGGGAACACTTTTGCGTTGCTTGTGGGAATGCAAACTGGTGTAGCCACTCTGGGAAATAGAATGAAGGTTCCATAAAAAATTAAAAAATAGAGCTACCCTCCAACCCAGCAATTGTACTACTAGGTATTTATCCAAAGGATACAAAAATGCTGATTCAAAGGGGCACATGCATCCCCTTTGAATGTTTGTAGCATGTTTATGTTTGCATGTTGCATGTTATGTTTGCATGTTTATAGCAGCACTATCAACCATAGCCAAATTATGGAAAGAGTCCAAATGTCCATTGACTGATGAATGCATAAAGATGTGGTGTATATATATACAATGGAATATTACTCGGCAATAAAAAGAATGAAATTTTGTCATTTACAACAAAGCAGATGGAACTAGAATGTACTATGTTAAGTGAAATAAGTCAGAGAAAGACAAATATCGTATGATTTCACTCACTTGTGGAGTTTAAGAAGCAAAAGAGATGAACATAGGGGAAGGGAAGGAAAAATAAGGTAAAAACAGAGAAGAAGGCAAACCATTAGAGACTCTTAACTACAGAGAACAAACTGAGGGTTGCTGGTTGTGTGTTGGGTGAGGATATGGTCTAAATGGGCAATGGGCATTAAGGAGGGCACTTGCTGGGATGAGCACTGGATGTTATATGTAAGTGATGAATCACTAAATTCTACTCCTGAAACCATTATTACACTATATGTTAACTAACTTGGATTTAAATATAATAAAAAAAATAAAAATAAATTTTTGTGTGATGTAAATAGTTGAACCTCAATATTGTTTTAATTTCTAGTTGTGTTTGATGTTCTTCATCTTCTTAAATATCTACTGATCATTGATATTTTCTCTAGTCATAAGTTTTGACCACTTTGGTTTGTTTCTTTTTAAATATATGAAGAACTTCTATAAGAAGTTCTATATATAGTCTCACAATGATATTCTGAAGTATTTTTGATACATATGCAATTTTATTACTTCTGAAACTTCTAAGATATAAAGGAATTGAAGTATCTGAGATATTACATAACCCAATGACTTTAAAGTAATATGGACATGGTGGGGTGGTAGTGGGTTTACTTAAACCACCTAGGAAGCTCTTTCAAATTATACCCTCTTTGTTTTCTGGAAGAACTCTGGTATGGCAACCATGTTATAATAGCAATAGGAGTGGGGAGTTGGGGTGAGTAAGCACCTGGGTGTTTTGATAAACTACTTTCCCACATGATTCTGGTGCATAACCCCCATAACTCCCCAAATACATAACTAATTGAAGATAAAACCATCATTCCATGCAAAAACTCTCTCTAGTTTTAGTCCAATCTTTTCCTAATCACACCAAGCTATTTTGTTTTGCCCCGACAGTTCATTTTAATGGAGTTTTCATGATACTTTTTATGTCCAGATGAAAATGATCTTCTTCAATTTACTTAAACTGTGTTCTGGGAGCTCCCTTGCATTCTTCTTCCGTTTCACTTAAAAACAAATAAACAAATTAATGAACAAACAACCACACAAACTAAAAAAAAAATTTAGGCAGAGATGACCAATTGTTCACTAAAACGCACTTTCTCCTTTCATATACTGGGTTTATTGCTGGTTTTCAGCTTCCTAGTGAGGTATTACATTTTTAGACCATTTTGTATCTAGCTGTGGCCATGTAGCCAGTTCCGACCAATAAGAGTGAAAGGGATGTATATCATTTTTAAGTGGGGGTGGGTTATTTTTCATTTTTCAATTCACCTTCTCCAGTTCAGAGAACCATAAGGCCTATGCCTAGATGATGGTAGAGCCTAGAGACAAGGATACTAATCTTTGCATCACCTCACAGAGGAAAGCCAGCTGACAAAAAACAATCAAATACCCAAGGACCCCAACCATTACTTAAGGTGAAACCATGTTCTATTGTGTTTAGCCACTAATATTCTGGGCATATTTCTTATGGTGTCTAGGATTACTCTAGTTAATACTCTCCTCACGGAACTAAATACCAATCACCAATCAAGCAACTCTTCTTCGTGGCTAACCAGAGAAGATGTGGTCCTTTGTCGCAAGAACTAGCCAATCACTGAGAAGGTGTGTAGTATAAAAACTCTGCTCAGATAGAGATGAGCCTGACAAATAAAATTCTACCTTACTGACTGTTTGAATGTGAGATATATACAGAGTTGTTATTTGGCTGTGGGGACAGAAACGAAAAGAGAGACCTGAGGTAAGTTTATATATTTATTTTGAGGGAGAGAGAGAGTGTGGGAAGGGCAGAGAGAGAGAGAGAGAGACAAAGAATCCCAAGCAGGCTCTGCACTGTCAGAGAAGATCCTGATGTGGGGCTTGAGCTTACCAACTGTGAGATCATGACCTGAGCCAAAATCAAGGGTTGGTCGCTTAATCAACTGAGCGAGCAGTGGGATATTTAGGCCTGGGAATGTGTTGGAGCATTTTATGAGACGCATTCCATCCTCTGAGAGACTCAGTCAAACTCTGTGCAGGATTTCTGTGTGGTTCCCATTTCCTCTGCTTCCATTTGTTTCTTTACAACAAATCTATTTTTCTTGAGGTAGTCTGAGTGAGTTTCTGCCAACCAAGCTTGCAGGCAGAAGAGCCTGACATATTTTTCCTTCTAAGTTTTCATTAATTAGTATGTATTAGATTTGCAATATAATTAAACATAAAAAATATTAATTAAAAAGTAGGCATTGCCATTGTGAGAGATTTTGGAAATATTTTATGATTATAAAATTAGGTTCAGTTTACTATTTTTTGGTCTTTAATTCTTTCAACAAACACATTAAATATTTCCTGTTGGCTGGATTGTTACAGAACAGAATAGAGAGTGGGAATCAAGACTGGATTTGAGTCATTCTATTTTTAAGTTCAATTATTCTCCCAGTATACTTCTTATTCATTATGCCTGCACTTGATTTGGAATCATCCATGTGCATGCTTACATCTGTCTTAGGTTGAGTCCTCCAGAAGCAATTTCAAGATGCTCTCCCAGGATGCTCTCCTGGATTCCCCTGGTACATATTAGCCATATACTGCAGCACTTTCAGTGAACAATCTCTTTCTTCCTTTAGCAGGGCCATGCTAAGTTTTGACTCTATTATTGGTCTTGATTAGGGAGGAGAAATGGGCCAGATCTTGAGGAGGACATATACTGTTTTGTGAGGCATCTCCCTCAGTTGAGGCCTCAGCATGATCTTCAGGAGAATGTAGTAGAGGCTATCATCCTCTAACAAGAGGGAATGGGTTTCTTATGTAGGCCCTGGGGGTTCTAGGGGAGTCTAAGAGTAATGTTCTTGATTGTACCCACCTGGATATCCCTACTTTTAGACTCCTTGGAAGGTCCCATTCCTTCCTGATGATGTAGAAGGCTTGCTGGGGCTGTGATTTCAGCCTTATCTGACATTTCCTACTCTTACAACTGGGTTCTGGCCCTGGTCTTCTGCATGGTCAGTCCTGTGCCTATAGAAGAGAAGGACCTCCATGAACACTGCCCTGGGAGCCTTCTGACTTTCACAGTTTTGCCTTAAGTTACTAATGGGTGGAACTGAACCTGTCATTTTCTCTCTTCAATGCATCAATACTACTCGACAATAACCAAATAACACCCCCAGTCCCTGTAATTACTATTTTCTCCACATTTCACAAATGCCAAAGATACCACAGAAGGCATTGTATTCCTCTGTTATGTAGTCCATTCCAGGTCACCACAGGTGAGATCCTTGGTCATTGCCAAGCTGCAGCATGCCGGAAGCCTTCAGTATTCACTTAACCCAGAGACAGAGTCCTTGCTGCCATCTAGCAAGGGAGTGATCCAACTTCAGAATCACATCCCAGCACTGCTGGCTCCTCCTTCTCTGCCCAACCATTAATTTGTGGTGTGCTAGGAGTGGATAGGTGGTGAGGAATTAGAGCCAGCTTGGTCTTGAAAGGAAGGTAAGAAGTAGAGAGGTGGATAGATGGGAAAAAGGGAGCAGGGCCTGAAAGAGAACTGATTAAATTTATGGGAGAGAAAACAGCCAGGGCAGAAAAAAGGGAGAAGACACAAGACCCTGAGCTGGTGAGAGTAGATGGAATGCCGATTCATTGGAGTGCTTCTTCTTTTGAGATGCGAGAGGGGAAAAGAAAGAAATACATATAGATGAGATTGTCAGTGGGAATAATATAGAGAACTGAGCCCTCACTATGTATTTGGCACGGTTCTAAATGCATGGACAGAATTTGGTTTTAATTTAATAACATCAAAGATTATTTTTTAAAGCTTTCCACCAGGTCTTTGGCATCATTGAATACAGTAAAATGGGAGAAAACAACTCAAGTGTTAACAATATGCCATTTCTTGCTATTAAGCCCCATTTCCTTCTGTACTTTTCTGAAAAGAGTTGGGATTTATATTTTTATATCTTATGACAATATCCAAAAAAACCACTCATTTTATAAAGTTCCTGTTGTTTCGATCCTTTCTTTACATCTTTATCCCTTTACTTTTAATTTAATGGGCAGACCTGAAATTAAAAGTCATCTTGTCTGTGGCACATTGAATATAGAACGTGAATGAAAAGCTGGGAATGTTTGTTTTTCACAAGACATATTGATTTGATAGCCTAGTAGGCAGCGATTTATTGCAGTAGTTTCAGCAGAGATCTTAAAAATGGTGAGCTTTGCCCTGGGCAAAAGGGCAAAGTTAACAAGAAGCTATATAGTGTCTCACCACTGCAAATAACGGTGGAAGGGTACAAGAGATAATGTCATGGGGCTTGTGCAGATTGAGGGGTCTTTGGAGTATTCTGTTGTGATAGAGATCAAGCAGTATCTTGTCATTCCCTATATCTCTATGTAATTCCTTTTAACCAAAGCCTATGAGAAGATCTCTAATATGTATACTACTCCTTTGTTTGATGAATGAATAATCTCATGCTTATTGCAACTGAGTTATTGCAAGTATGAACGTTTTTCACTAAAAAAGGCAAAGCTTCTGAGTCAACTGCAAGGGTTTTGCTCTCAATCTTACCTAGCAATATTATTCAGTTGTTTCTGATTTTGAGATGATGGAGACTTATAAGTTTTCACCGTACAAGATGTTTTTCTTTACAAATAGCAGTGGTAGCCAATTTTAGCACATTGAGAAGAGATCAGTTAGGTAGGAACACTTGACCTCAGGATAATTGCATTTCTTATTTCAAGCAGCCTTAACTGATAATTTAATAAAATAGAACCAGTGGGATGTACATTTGCTCATTAACATTATTAACAATTTTCAAAATCAGTCCATACTTTGTACTAAAAATTTATCATGTACCATAGTTTAATGTATAGCTGGTCAATTTTGAACTCTGTCTGAGGAGGTTCAGTTACTGAACACTTTCTTATAAAGTTTAGTCTGCAGTATTGACTCTGGGAATAGCATTAGAATAAGGTTTCAGTTTATTTCCTTTCGTTCAGTCGATAGATGAAAAAACTTCTGTAAACAATTATATAAGGGAAATAATTAAACATGGTTTGAATTTGTGTTCCCAAATCTATTAATTAATAGGACTAGGGAATGGGTCTTATGTTAGGGAAACTTGCAAATCTGCTGCTAGGCATTTTCTTTAAACCAGTGAGGATCACCCACTAAAAGACCAAAGACCATAAAAGGATTTAGGTAACAAAAAAGTTTATATCAAACACTTTTAGCCAATCATTTGGAATCAATCAACTTGGATGCTACTTAACTATGCTCACTTAGAATTATCATTATGCTGTGTTCTTTTAATTTAATGATTTGATGTTAGTGTACTTAAGGTAGCTTTTAATAAGATCAATTATTAGAGAATGTACTAGTCAATACCTTGTTGGCTACAAATGGCAAAAGCTGAGTTAAGAGTTTAAGTGAATTTAGGAATATGGCAGCAAGTGGAAGCATTGTTGTGAATATCTTCATAGTCCCAGATAAAAATAGAGGATCTAGATAGCAAAACTAATAGCCTATTTAAAAATTTTTTTTAATGTTTATTTATTTTTGAGAAAGAGAGAGCATGCAAGTAGGAGGGACAGAGAGAGAGGGAGGCACAGAATCTGAAGCAGGCTCCAGGCTCTGAGCTGTCAGCACAGAGCCCCACGTGGAGCTCGAACTCAGAGACCAGGAGATCATGACCTGAGTCGAAGTTGGATGCTTCACCCACTAAGCCACCCAGATGTCCCAAAACTAATAACCTACTGACAATGTTTACCACAAAACTTGATGACAAGCTATCCCCACAAACATGAAAGATGGTAAATGAGAACAAATCATGTGACTCACAACCTGCACAGTGTCTCAACATCCCTGTGGCAGAGAACAGAAAGAAGCAATCCAGCATCTAGCAGCCAAGTGTAGAACCCAAACCCTGTAGGAATTCACTATAAATTGCAGCAGGCCAATTTGAAACAGCAGGTAAATCTGAGAGGGGTTTTGTCCAAACCAATATTGGGTGAGTACAGGGGAACCATGGCAAGTAGGAAGGATCTGGAACAGTCTAGCCCTTAGATTCACACTTGAAACTGACCTGCACAGATTCTCCGCCACAATAGGGCCCCACTCTGAGGAAAAACTCCTTGGAATAGAATCAAAACAAGTCAACCAGGATAGAGACACTTGAGACAGAAGACAGAAGGTCTAGGAAAAAGTGCAGGAGAGGAAGAGAGACAGGAAGTGTGAGAAAGCAAGCCACCATGTTTCCAAGCATCATAAAGAAACATCAGAAGAAGAACCTCTGGGATGTTAGAAAAGCTATCGTGAAACTTTCATCTTTCTAGAGGTTCAGGAAAACATGAGTGACCAAAAAGTATCAAGGCCAAATTTCATACAAAGTTATTAGAAGAAAAAAAGAATAAGGAGCAGAAAAATATTTCTGTAAAAACAAAAGAATAATACACCCACAGAATAAAGTAAAACAGTAACCATTTATTTCAAAACATGATATCAAGAAAATAACACATGGAAGAGTAAGAGTCAGAATTTGAAAAATTCAGAAATGAGGTGATGTGGTCATAGAGCTTATGTAAGAATTAGAAATAAAAGGGGCACCTGGATCAGTCAGTTAAGCATCCAACTTCAGCTCAGTTCATGATCTCACAGTTCATGGGGTTGAGCCCTGTGTTGGGCTCTGGGCCGACAGCACAGAGCCTGGAGCCTGCTTCAGTTTCTGTTTGTCTCCCTCTCTCTGCCCCTCTCCCACTTGTGCTCTCCCTCTCTCTCAAAAATAAATAAGCATAACAAAATTAGAAATAAAAAGAAAACCCTTTTACTGTTTTGTTTTTAGAAATGAAGACTAAACTAGAAGCAACACAAAAACAATTAAACATAATAGATAGTGCCTTAAGGGAAAGGGGGTATAAAGAAGAAAATTTTAAAAATATGAAAGGAATAAAAAAAAAGACAAAGTGACAGATATTGAAAATGGAGAAAGAAGATCTGACATACAGATAAAAGGAGTTCCTGAAAAAAATCCAGAGCAAAGGAACAGAATGATTACTAAGAAGTATAAGTCTAGAAAACTCTCATGAGATTCAAAAAAAAATTGATTATCTACTTAAAAAATAAAATTGAGACTTCAGATTGAAAGAGTGGCCCATGTACCTGAAAATATTGACCCCAAATGACCAATACCAAGACATATTATAGTAAAATCACTGGACCTTAAATCAGCCCCTTTTAAAACAAAACAACATCTTGGTGTTTGGAGGCAAAAACAGCCAACGGCTAATAAAGAAAATGATTAGATTGTCATCACATTTTCAACAGTGATACCACATGCCGGAGAAAGTGGAGTAACATATTTTAGATACTTAAAGGAAAAAAAAAGTGAGCTAAGGATTTTATATCCAAGGAAATTATTAAGTATAAAATGTACCAACTATTACTAACATGTAAAAGCTCTGAGTTCTTTCTTTCCCCTGAGCCCTTCTTGAAGAATCTACTGCAGATTTGTACTTCAGAGACCAACAGGAATAAAGAGGCATTGACATTGACGTAAGAGTTGGTGGTGAAGATGGCACAGGTGGTTTACTTGTAGAGTTAATACTATATGAGAGTTAAAAGGAGAGAGTATGGTTCATACTGAGGGGGTGCTTTCAGAGAATACATAATATACCTGGAAAGATGAATGGACGAATGTGGAGAGCACCCACAAAAGTTTTTAACAGTCTTTGCAACTATTGGGGGTATTTGTATTGGTATTTTGAGACCATTATGTATGTAACTTGGGATAAAGTAAATGAGTTACTATAGGGTATTGTAATTCTAGTATGCCCAGTGCCCTGAGAACCAGGATACTCAGTGGAAAAGAAGGCATACAGATGTAATATAGAAAAGATTAAGTGAAAACAAAAATAAAACAAAATTCCATTATCCCAAATTTGAATTGAAAGTGTCAGTGTGAATTCATGAATATGGAGAGAGAGCAAGACCTGATTAGGTCCAAAAACAATGACCAGTTTAGGAGCTATGATATTCCTAATGCCAAAGATGAGGTCTTGAAACAACATTTCCCATTAAAAGAAACCAGAGAGAAATGGCTGCTTCCAAGATGAGATGTGAGTTCAATAGCTTCTTCTGTCATAATAAGAAGACAGAAGCAAAGTTTCAGGATTGGAGTATATTTTATACATCTACATATGTATGAAATGTATATATACATATAGACAAAATTCTCTTTGTCTTGATTCCTGACAGGAAAGTGCATTTTGATTTGTATTTTTAAAAACTTGGTCTTAATTTAGATATTGAGGTAAAACTATGAGCAGATGAAGAGCAGGAACAGAAATTCCAATTTATAAAGATATTTCAAGAATTAGTTTCACAAATCCTATTCTGCCCATATCAACTGTGATGTATTCCAAAAGTTAGTTGGTAACATGTAAATGCCAACTTGATAAGCAACTATATCTATACTTATATATCTATATCTGTATTTGTAGGAATGTATTTAAAAATGTGTACCAAGGGCTTACCCTTTTATCCCTAGACACCTATATTCTATATGCATATGGAATATTCAGTGAATTTAAATCTTCAATGGCAGTTAATTTATTTTGTCTTCTGTGTTCACGGCATTTAAGTAAATCTTGGGGGGAAATATCCTGCAGGATCACAGCAGGATCTCAATATGAACATACTGATTTGGGTGACATATAAGTTAAAATTCTCTTACTTGCACCTGGCAGAAACATCATTCAGTATAAAATAAAAGGATGCCTTTTTGGGGAAAGATTCTTAGGTACAGCCAGAAAGGAAAGAATGATCAAGGAAGGACTAGGATTCAACAAATCTTTAAGAAGAACATGTTTTGAACTGTTGGAACCTTTCATCTCCCATCTGTACCACTCAAGTTTATCTGCATCAGTATTTTGCTCTCAGCAAATCGAATTCTTTTCATTGTTCTGCTCACTGGGCTACTGACAGCTTTCAAAATCAGCATATTAAAGTTTCAGGCACTACAAAGAGGTAAGCTCAATCTCTTGGAAAGAGACTCACTGGCTCTCCTTGGATCAGCTGTGAACTGAACCAGTTAACAGTGGCAGTTCATATAGAAACCACAAGGATAGAATGTGAGTTTGTGTTGGGGAGAATGGACACTTCCCTAGAAGACAGTGTTTGGAATGATACTCTCAGAAGAACAGGATGGTGCTAGAAAATAAAACAAACAAACAAACAAACAGTTGTCCACTATAGAAATGAAAAATAAATACCAACATTTAACCTCAGTATTGCTGGAAACACCACTGTGACTCTACATATGATTTTTATCTGATTTATTAAGGTATATTTTACATAAAGTACAATTCAACATTTTAAGTGTACAGTTTGATGGGTTTTAACAAATGGATATACTTGTGTAACAACCACCATGATAATGATGTAGAATAATTTCAGCACCCCCCAAAATTCCCTAGTGCCCCTTTGCAGTCAATCTCCTCTAAATTGTTGAATGTGTTGGCCTAAGTTGTTTATAATATCACTTTATTATTCTTTTAATGCATACAATATCTCTGGTGATGCTCTCTTTTTCATTCCTGATATTGAAAGTTCTCTTTTTTTCTTGGTAAGTCTGACTAGAGATTTATCAATTTTGCTATTTTCTAAGAATCAGCTTCAAATTATAACTTTAAGAATAAATTAATTAAAACCTTTAAATTAAAAAAATTAAAAAACTTTAAAATCAAAAAAATTAAAAACATTAGGCTTTTGAAATTATAATTGTGATAGAGATATTTGCTAATATATTTGTAAAATACAAAAACAAAGTTTCATAGCTTCATCCTGTGTACCTGGCAAGGTTAATTTTTTGAAATGTTCCTGCTTTTGCTTATATAATCATCCATAGAAGTGAAACATTTCTTCTTCTTGTCCAAGATGTTGTGTCTCTTCCTCTTTAAAACTCAAGCCAGGCTTAATTGAATTCCTTGTATGTGCCACAAGTAATTCAACTTTCTTTTCAAACCACCAACAAAATCGTTGACTCATTTCATTTATTTGAAATTCTTCTCACAGTGGTTGGTGCATGTATGTGTTTGTGTGTGTGCACATATGTACATATGTCTATGTACAAAACAAGGGTTTTCCCCACTAGATAGCCCCAGATATATTGTCCTGGAGAATATAAGGGATTCTCATAAGAGTTCTTTCTTATAAGTAGTAGTATCAAGGTATTACTTAGGTCTTTTGGATGAAGGGAAGACGTATTTAGAGATTACCAC
Source organism: Acinonyx jubatus (assembly GCF_027475565.1). Lineage (NCBI taxonomy): Eukaryota > Metazoa > Chordata > Mammalia > Carnivora > Felidae > Acinonyx > Acinonyx jubatus. Next base: position 168,191,184 of record NC_069381.1, read on the forward strand.
TTTTAGTAAAGAGGCCCTTGGCAGTCCAATGGAAATATTTTAAAAGAAAGCAGAAAGGAGTGAAAGGAATAAATATGATTTTGTATGATAATGTAAATCAATAACTCCATTGTGAAAGGAGAGTTTTAAATGGAGAAAACTCCTTTTCCTCCTCTTTATAGGAATATTCTGCTTTTAATAATTAATACTTCCCTGTGAAATATGTTTATATGTGTTGTGTGTGTGTGTGTGTGTGTGTGTGTGTGTGTGTCTATGTGTAACTTGCCTCGAGACAGAACTGTATAGAGAACCAAACCTGGAGTGCCCATACTGATCCAGGACTGTTTTGGGAGTCTTGGATAGTCCAACATCACCATAAATTGTCCTGTTGGAGCACCAGGAATGTCTACTGGATTCATTGGGAAAAAAAAAGAACATCTTGAGAGAGAAGAACAAATCATGGAATAGTTTGCTTCCAGTGGGTATTAGGTAGAAGTTTTCTGAAAATAGACAAGGTTGTGCTACTCTCTCAGCCAGTAGCATAGACCACATGACAAGGGAGCAAGATGGAGAACTGGGGAATGATGAATGTGACATTTTGCTTATCTTTTCCTTGTACTACGGAAGAAGTGATGTTCAGCATTCATTTTAAATGGTTTTAACATTAATTAACCAACTCAAGCCCCATGTTGGGCTCTGCACCAGGTGTGAAGCCTACTTAAAAAAGATAAATAAAAAATAAAAGCTACAAACTCTGTCTTTAAGAATTTTGTAATCCAATAGAAGGGATAAAACACTAAGGCACATAGTTCAATAAAAGCATGAGTATGTGTGTATGTGCGTGTGCGTGTGTGAAGAGTGAAGCTTCCCACCCCCGTTCTTCATATACTATATGACCAGAGAGCATAATGTTCTTATAGCCTTCATGGGTTGTCTACCCTAAAGTTAGTCCTCTAAATCATACACCCCATGTGACAATAACTATGTCATGAACCACTGCTCACTTTCCTGACACCTCGAAATTCCTGAACACAGCATTCTTAGAAGCTGCTACCCTATCTGCATGGCCCCTTACCGTGGCTAAATGGAGGTAGACCTTGACATCCAATTAAACCCATTCATTTATTCTCCACAAATTTGCTATACACAATTGTATAAATGAATCCCTTCTATTGGATTATAAAATTCTTAAAGACAGAGTTTGTAGCTTTTATTTTTTATTTATTTAAGTAGGCTTCACACCTAGTGCAGAGCCCAACACAGGGCTTGAACTCGTGACTCTGAGATCAGGACTTGAGCTGAGATCAAGAATTGGATGCTTAACCAACTGAGCCACCCAGGCACCCTGTAGCTTTTATGTGTAATACAAATACTGCATACAGTTCTATATAACCTGAGGTATTTTAATAAATACCTGATTATCGAGTAACTGTTCTTTATAGTATTTGAAGGAGCTGCTTAGTTCCTATTACTGCAGGATTTCCTCCCTTCCTTCCTTCTTCATCCCTCCCTCCCTGCCTTCCTTCTTTCCTTCCTACCCCCTCCATCCTATCTTCTCTCTCTCCCTCTCCCTCTCCCCACCTTCTTTCTAGCTTTTCTACTTAGAAGAGTTATATGTTGATTTAAATTATGTTTTATAGAATTAGCTTTGTATTTCTTTTTTGAGTTTTTATGTCCTAGTAAAGGATAGCATTTTAAAAGTCTTTTCTGGGAGGTTGTAGTTATGTTATTTTCGAGTTCATCCCTTGATTCAAGTAAATAGAATTGCCTTTATTTTTTTTTATGTTTATTTATTTACTTTTGAGAGATAGAGAGAGAGAGAGAGAGAGAGAGAGAGAACGAGCACAAGTGAGGGAAGGACAGAGAGAGGGAGACACAGAATCTGAAGCAGGCTCCAGGCTCTAAGCGCTCAGCACAGAGCCTGACACGGGGCTTGAAACTCATGAACCGTGATATCATGACCTGAGCTGAAGTCAGACACTTATCTGACTGAGCCACCCAGGCGCCCCTAGAATTGCCTTTAAATAGGCTATTATTTGATATCTGTCAAAGGCATTGAAGAGTCTTAAAATTATAGCTCAGTGAACTCTCTTGCCTGATATTACACCAATGTTAATTCATAGACAGTCAGGAGGTTTCCATGTGTAAATTTGATTTTAAATGAAGTTTTACTGAACCCACCTCACTCCAAATTTCTTGGCTTGTGAGATACCACATGAATCTCTTTCCCTTAGAAGAAAATGAAAAGAGTTCTCTGAACGAAAATAAATTTATTTTATTCTTCGGAATCTTACTTGCTGCCCTGTGTATTAAGGGCCATGAACTATTGTATTCATTACTTGTATGGTTTGATATTTTTGTGAAGTAAAATCTTTTCAAGACAAAATTTACAAATATTTTAACATTTAAATTGAAACATTAAAAATTTTAGTGTAATAACATTTTAATCACTACTTTCCTTTACAAAAATATATTTATATGGTTGGTGCAGACACAAGGAAGTGTGGGAAAGATGCTTACCTCAGTACTGGCTCAGCAACAGTGGTGGGTAAGGAGAAGGTAACGGCATAATATTAAGTTCAGGGCTATGAAAGTTAATGAAATACTGACCCCTGTTAAAAGGAATTTCACTCCTGAGGGTTATTGCACAGCACCTGCAGGTTGGGGAGCTATTACTTGGGTCATGGGGTGTGTGTGTGTGTGTGTGTGTGTGTGTGTGTGTGTGTGTGTGTTTAAGTTTACTTGTTCATTTTGAAAGGGGGGGTTGAAGGGGTAGAGAGAGAGAGGGAGAGAATCCCAAACAGGCTCTGCACTGTCAGCGCAGAGCCCGACATGGGGCTTAAACTCAGGAACTGTGAAATCATGACCTGAGCCCAGATCAAGTGTCAGAGGCTTAACCGACTGAGCCATCCAGGCACCCTTGCTCTTCCCTTCTTACAGATCTCAGGGACTTGATTTCCTTTCATTTTAACATTTAGAAATATGTATCTTTAAAATTATGAAAGAAATTCATGTTTAATGCTAAGTAAATGTAGAGTAACTTGAAGAGTATTGAGAAGAAACTGGAAAAAAAAATTTACCACAGCTCCACTGCACAAATTAAAAAAAACCCTCTGCTGACCCTTTTTTTAAAGTCTTTTTAATAAGCTGAGAAGCTGCAATTATGGTAACTTCATTAGGGCACAAATAATAAATTAGTAGTATATCAGCTTTTGCCTTAGGCTCTATGTTCTTGGGATCCCATGTAAGGACACATAGCTAATATCAGCAGAAAAATAATTTTATTAAAGCTATTAGGTCATTCACAAAGTATCTTGGAGAGACAGAGAATCAGACTTGGATGCTACAGTTGCAAACAATGCTCATACCATACTCCTGGCCCTTGTTTTAGAGACTGTGGGGCTGCCGCCAGGCATAGACATTGCAAAGTTTGTCACTGAACCTGTGTCAGTGTTATTTCTGCAGCTGGGTGTGGCCACTCTCACCTTACTGGAACAGGGCCTATGAGATGCCTGTGTCTTCACATTGCATTTGAATTAAAGACTTGCAGTAGTGATTCTGAGTATTCATAGACCAATTTTATGCCTGTACCCTGACTGCAAGGGAAACTGAGAAAATGAGTTTCTGGCATGGACTCAGAATATGGCAAATTCTCCAAACGTAACAAGACCTTTAGAAAGTACCAGTGAACTCAAAGCATGAACAATGTCCACAAGTTTCCTCCTGGCTGTGCAAGATCCATATACCCTCTTTTCTATTTTCTAAACTTTCAAACAAGACCAACAACAGCAATGACCAAATGTTTCAACCTGACTTAATGCAACAAACTCTTGAATGGATAAAACCTGATGCACCCTCTCTCTAAAGGCAAGACAACATAAAATCTCATTGGTCTTTGCATCTAGTTTCATATCCAGTGTCTCTAGCTTATAGCATTTCTACTCTAGTTGCATCGTGATACTGTCTTGGTGGTCTACAACATGGACTAAATTATTAAGTAAAATGCAACAATATGCCTTAGATAAAAGGGCAGGACAAAAATGGAAGAGAAAAAAAAGGAAAAATTAAAACTTTAAATATCACAAAGCATGAGAAGAAATTTTGAATGTATATATACCATAGTCCTCATTCTGCAAAAGAATTTGAGGCAATGATATTTTGATATCCTACTTCCCCACACATTTGATTTTTTAATTAACCACCTATAGTAACAATACCCATTTTGTTTTTGAATATCACCATTAAAGTGGGAGACCAAGCCCTTCTAATCTTCAGAATCTAAAGATGATTCTGAATCAGTTTTAGCATTTTACATCCTGGGGATGCACAGGGAATTTTGCCTCTGAATGTTCTCTGATCTATTCCAGAAATAGGTGTCTAATCTTTTTAATTGCAGCCCTGATGTAGGACTATCTTCAACAGCTAAAAAATAACTTTTACTGTTGAATCATGTGTGATTCTTTGAAGACAGAGCAGCAACAATATGGGGTCCACATAGAAGTTAAAACTAAACCTGCTGTGGTGCTACTAATACAAAAAACTCCATGGAACGTGATCATCAGAAAACAGATATACTTGCCTGCAGGCCTCAGGATATGTACTGGGACTATTTTAATTTATCCTTAGTGATATTGGGCAAATTTCCTTTGAAAGGAGGTTATGATAACAATGCCAAGTTAAGATAGTTTAAAATGTGGAAAGCATGCTCATAAAGAAGTTAACTAAGGCATCGTTAATATTAGTCTGTTTTACCCATCCTTACCTCTAACAAAAATTCTTTTTATTTATTTTAAAAAATGTTTATTTTGAGAGACAGAGGGAAAGAGGGAGAGAGCGAGAGAGCATGCACACACACACAGGAGAGGGGCAGAGAGAGAAGGAGAGAGAAAATTCCAAGCAGGCTCCTCACTGTCAGCTCAGAGCCCCTCTGAACCATGGGATCAAGACGTGAGCCTAAATCAAGTCAGATGCTTAAATGACTGAGCCACCCAGGTGCCCCCCAAAATTCTTTTTGAAATAAAGGGTTCAAAGTCCACATAAAACTTAATTTTTTCCTTTTTAAAAAATGTTTATTTTGAGAGAAAAAGAGAGAGAGAGAGAACGAGAGCACATGAGTGAGGGAGGGGCAGAGAGAGATGGGCGGAGAGAGAATCCCAAGCAGGCTTTGCACTCTCAGTCCAGAGCCCAATGTGGGGCTCAATCTCATGGCCCTGGAATCATGACCTGAGCTGGTAATCAAGTCTGATGCTTGACTGACTAGGCCACCAAGGTGCCCTCACGTGAAATTTAATTTTTAAAATAAAGCCTCTTCCCGCCCCCCCTCCTTCCCCCCTCCCGCCGTGCTCTCTGCCCCAGCCTCCAATAGCTATATGCCTTTGGGTGAGGTATTTGACAGCTGTAAGTGCCAGTTTCTTTCTTCCTTCCTCCCTTCTTTCATTCCTTCCTTCTTAATTTTTTTTAGTGTTTATTTATTTTTGAGAGAGAGAGAGAGACAGAGCGTTAGCAGGAGAGGGGCAGAAAGAGACAGAGACACAGAATCCCAGGCAGGCTTCAGACTCTGAGCTGTCAGCACAGAGCCAGATTTGGGGCTCAAACTCACGTACTGACAAATCATGACCTGAGCCGAAGTCGAATGCTTAATCAACTGAGCCACCCAGGTGTCCCCCCAGTTCCTTCATTTATAAGATGGGGTTATCATGTCTTGTTTGTTGGTGGGTTGCAAACATCATACGAGGCAATCGTGTATGTATAATGCCAGGAAGACTGCCAGCAGCTTACATGACAGATACTTGGACAGGATAGTTGCTGGTTCCTCATTTTCTTGTGTGTAGGTCCTAAATTGTCTATCTCCCAAGGCTGTTGTGAGGGCAGTAAAGAGATACTACAGAGTATGTATATAGTATTTGGCCTTCAGTAAATGGTAGTTATTAGTGTTGTTGTACCCCAGATAGTCTTTAGGGAAAAAAAATGCTACCTCCTTTCTTGTCTAAACATGAGAGGTTAATTGTTTATTGTATATCAATGCTGCACAATTGACATTATCCAAGTTAATTGGAAAATGGCATAATTACCTGAGGAGGGGAAGGGCAAAATGGAGGTGCCGCCAGATGCAAAGAGTTAATATATTAACTTTGGAGAAAGAGTGATGGAATGTGAAAGAGCCAGGCTGGAGAGAGCTAGGGAGGAATCAGACTGTGAAGGCTGATTGGGCCCTGCTATTCTTTGAAGGATCAGTAGAACCACAGTCCCACTCAAGTAGGCCCTGATGATGAGTAGCTGTCTTTGTGAGAATAACTATTGAAGCCTTAGAAAGATAACTGGGTTAATTTAGTCTACAGGGATTCTAGCTTGTTCCATGCTCTCTTATTTTTCCTGGGAAAGTAACAGAGGATGGCAGGATAACTTTCTCAGCTGACTCAGATGCCTCATTTGTTAGAAGCTGATACTTCTGATAAGGAAATTATCCATGTGCTTTTGGGAGGGGGTGAAGTATTGAGTCTCTGTCCTCTACTGGGTTGTTACTAAAAAGAGAACATATTCCAGTCAAGCAACAACAGGTGGGTTCCCAAACATCATCCCCTCCTTCACCACATCCCTTCTTCCTGCTTGAGCATTTGCCCCGTCTGGGCCTTCTTTGTAGGAGGGATCACTCATTGTATGAGTCAGGGCTCTTTTGAGGATAAATGATAGAAACTCAGATTGAATTAAGTGGGCCCAGAGGTGAATTTGTTGGTTCACAAAATTGGAAGGACAGGAGTATAACTGAGGATGATCAGAACCAGAAGCTATAGCACTAATTTTCTCTCAGTGTATGTCTGTTTCTCTATAGTTGTTGATTTCATTCTCTTCCACTGCAAAGAGGTGAAAGAGAGAAAAAGTTTCTCCTTTCATTTCCATTTGAAAAGTCCTTGGGATGGACTTTGATTTCTGCCACAGACTTAGGCTACAACTGAATATTATGTGGCCATGGGGATGAAGTTAGTTCTGATTCGGATTGTGTGACTCAGGGTGGGAAGACATATTGCCCAAAAGTAGGGACTAGGTGACTGGTGATCATTTCCTAGAAATGGCCTCTGGGAGTTTACTGTGAGTTGGGTAATCTGCATCCACAGTCTGTAATTTATTACCATCTTGTAGCTAATCCTTTTTTTCTAATTTCTCATTCCCTGTACATCCTGCTAGAGATGAGCCTTACTTAGAAGGCTCCCTTTGTATACTTATTGGAATAAACAGTTGAGTACATATTGTGTGTCTGGCTTTGGAAGGGATTTTGGAGATACAAAATTGTTTCAACATGATCTCTATCCTCAAAGGACACATGCACATGCATTCATAAATGAGGAAGTGCAGGCATTATAAAACCATTACTGCAAGACTGTGATTAATATTTTTAAACTTAACTGTGTAATTAAACTACTGTAATTGTAGCTTTAATTTATTGGAACTTTCCTTTCAGTGTTTCTCTATCTAGTACTCTATAGATCAAATTAGACTCAACTGAGCTTTAGAACTGTGGAAGCTGAATGTCTGAATTCTCTGCTTCCGCCATAGCCTCAAGAAGCTATATGTACAAGTAACAATCTGTGGGCTAGTTGCCCTGGTAACATGTATGCATTTTGCCAGACCCTCAGAAAGATGTGATCTCTAATTAACCTTAAAATTAACAGGCTAACAGCAAAGATTTCATAACAACTCAGAAGAAGAGCCAGCAAATATTCTGGAAAATGTAAATCTGAGGTGACACTTGTAAACCTGCTGAGGTGGTAAAATATTATGGGATTTCAAAAGGCTAAGAGACTACAAAGCACCAACATCAGAACAGTAATTGAGTGTATTTTTTCCTCAGTCCAATTCCTCACATCTAAATGCTTTGAAGGAAATTAGAAAAAAAAAAAAGGTTTAAAAATGTATTTAGCCCAACATCTTTTAGAGTAGATGTTAGGTATCACATTAAAAATGGAATCTACTTAGGGCTCCTGGGTGGCTCAGTCAGTTGAGCATCTGACTCCTGATTTTGACTCAGGTCATGATCCCAGGGTTGTGTGAATGAGCCTTACATCTGGCTCCACACTGAGCCTGAAGCCTGCTTGAGATTCTCTCTTTTTCCTTCTGTGCCTCTCCCCAACTCGTGCTCTTTCTCTCTAAAATAAAAAAAAATGGAATTTGCTCTTAAGGAATTATTAATTGCATATTTTGACCTGTCTCATTTCCTGTCTTGGTGATTCATTCTTTATTCTCTAGTGAATAAATAAGAAGAGAATACTTTTTCATGCATGACTCATCATTTTGTGTTGCAAAATTGGGTGGAAGAAGCCATATTTTTTCTCCCCAGGTTGGAACTTAATTGACATATAATGTGGTATAATTTTAAGGCATACAGTGTAATGATATATTTTGTATATTTTGCAAAATGATAACCACAATAAGGTTAGTTAACACATCCATCACCTCACATAGTTACAAATTTTTGTGTGGTGAGAGCTTTTAAAATCTACTCTCTTAGCAACTTTCAAATGTACAATATAGTACTATATTCACCATGTTCTGTATTACATCCCCAGAGCTCATTTTATAACCGAAATTTTATACCCCTTGACTACCTTCACCCATTTCCTCTACTCTCCCCTGCACCACGCATCCCAGCAACCACCAATCTGCTTTCTGTTTCTATCAGATTGGTATCTCTTGAAGATCCTGTTTTGGCTACATGCCCAGAAGTGGCATGGTTGGGTCATATGGTAGTTTTATTTTGAATTTTTACAGGAGCCTCCATATTGTTTTCCATAGCTGCTGTACCAATTTACATTCTCACTACAGTGTGCAAGGGTTCCCTTTTCTCTAAATCCTTGCCAGAATTTATCATCTCTTGTCTTTTTGATGATAGCCATTCTAACAGGTAAGAGGTGATATCTATTGTGGTTTGGATTTGCATTTCTCTAATGATTAGTGATATTGACCACCTTTTGGTGCACTTATTGGTCATTTGAATACCTTTTTTTTTTTTTTTTTTTTTTTGGAAAATGTCCATTCAAGTGCTTTGCTCACTTTTAAATTGGATTATTTGTTTCTTTGCTATTGAGTTGTATGAGTACATTATACATTTTGATATTAACCCCTTATCAGAAATGTGGTTTGCAAATATTTTCTCTCATTCTGTAGGTTGCCTTTTTTATTTTGTTGATCATTTCTTCTGCTGTGTGGAAGCTTTGCAGTTTGTTGTAGTCCCACTCATTTATTTTTGCTTTTGTTGCTTGTGCTTTGGGTGCCAGATTCACGAAATTACCAAGACCAATGTTAAAGAGCTTTTCCCCTATGTTTTTTTCTAGCAGTTTTACAGTTTCAGGTACTACATTTAATCCATTTTGAATCAATCTTTGTGAGTGGTGAATTATATTTCGTTCTTTTACATATGAATATTGAGTTTTCTCAGACCCTTTTACTGAAGAGACTATCTTTTCTCCATTGACTATTTTTGGCTTCCTTGTCAAATATTAGTTGACCAATATGCATGGGTTTGTTTCTAGCCTTTTGATTCTGTTTCATTGTCTATTTGACTGGTTTTATGCCAGTACTAAACTGTTGTGATTACTATAGCTTTGTAATATAGTTTGAAATCAGGAAATGTGATGTTTCCAGCTTTGTTATTTTTTCTCAGGATTGCTTAGGCTATTTGGAGTTTTGTATGGTTCCATATGAATTTCAGAATTGTTTTTTATATTTTTATGAAAAATGCCATTGGAATTTTGATCAAGATTTCATTGAATCTGTATATCACTTTTGGTAGCATGGACATTTTAACAATACAAATTCTTTTAATTCATGAAAACAGGGAATCATACCATTTGTTTGGGTCTATTTCATCAATCTTAAAAATTTTTTTTTAATGTTTATTTTTTGAGAGAGAGACACACATATACATAGAGTGCTCGCTGTGAGTGGGGGAGGGCAACAAGAGAGGGAGACACAGAATCTGAAGCAGGCTCCAGGCTCTGAGCTGTTCACACAGAGCCTGCCATGGGGCTCGAACTTATGAACCATGAGATCATGACCTGAGCCAAAGTCAGATGCTTAACTGACTGAGCCACCCAGGTGCCCCATCTTTCATCAATCTTACAGTTTTCAGTGTACAGATATTTCACCTCCTTGGTTAAATTTATTTCTAAATATTTTATTGTTTTTTACTACAAACACATATTGTAAGTGGGATTGTTTTCCTTATGATTATTATCTTTTGGGGGGGATAATTTGCTGTTAGTATATAGGAACACACTGACTTTTGTATGTTGATTTTGCATCCTGCAACTTTATTGCATTTATTGAACAGTTCTAACAGTTTTTTTAATGGTGTCTTTGGAATTTCTAAATGTAAGATGATATCATCTGCAGAGAAAATTTTATTTTATTTTTTGTGATTCAGATGCCATTCTTTCTTCTTCTTTTTGCTCTTCTGATTGCTCTTCTTTTGCTCTTCTAATTGCTCTGACTAGAATTTCCAGTACTCTATTGAATAGGAGTACTGAAAGTGGGCCCCTTATCTTGTTCCTGATCTTAGAGGAAAAAGTTTCAACTTTTCACCATTGAGTGTGATGTTAGTTGTGGGCTTGTCATATGTGGCTTTATCAGGTTGAGGTACATTCCTTTTATATTTGATTTGTTGAGAGGTTTAAAAAAATTTTTTTTAATGTTTATTTTGAGAGGGAGAGAGAGAGAGAGAGAGAGAGAGAGAGAGGCAGCGAGCAGGGGAGGGGCAGAGACAGAGGGAGAGAGAGAGAATCCCAAGCAGGTTCCTGCTGTCAGTGAAGAGACTGACATGGGGCTCGATTTCACTAACTGAGAGATCATGATTTGAGCAGAGTTAAGAGTCAGACTGACTGAGCCACCAAAGAGTTTTTTTTTTTTTAATCATAAATGGATGTTGAATTTTGTCAAAATTTTGCCAAAACGTGTTGCTATGTATCTGTACATTTGAGTAGGTGGTCTCCTCTTCTGGACTTTATATTTGCTTTGGCAGGAATGGTCCTTCACCATTTAGCCCTGTTTGGGGTTCTGATGGATCAGCAAGGAGTGTTCTTGGGCAAGTAGGGCTTCCTATCTGGGTCTCTATTTGGGCAAGGCCACACTGCCCATGCTTAGAGGTCAGGCAGTACCACTGGTCGGGCTCAGCCTTCAGGTAGGGTTGCTGCACGGGCTCCCTAATTGGATAGGCTACTGGCTGTGCTCTGTGGTAAGTTGGGGCCACTAGATGGGCTGGCTCTGCAATCACCTCTAGTCTGGCAGGGCTAGCAGCTGGCTTTATTCATTGGCATCACTGTCACTGGTGAGATTTCTCAAGTGGGCAGGAGTATAGGGCACTACAATCCTTCTTGCTCAGCAGTCTCAGGTTGTGATCCTCAACTAGATGGTGCCAGGGGATGGACTCTGAGTTCAGGCGGTCAGGGCCTGCTTCCAGGTTGTTCAAGGTGGTCAGGCCCTGCTCTGGGATCAGGTGGGGATGCGTACTGTACCCTGAAGCTGGGGAGGGCTGCAGGCTGGGCTTCATAAACAGGGAGACTTCTGACTGTGCTGCCTTGCTGGGCAAGGTCGTTGGCCAGGCTCTTTGGTCTGGAGAGCCTTCCAGCTCGATTCCGCAGTTCGGTGGGTTTAGGGACTGAAGTCAGGTAGGGTTGTTGTCTGGCTCCTTTGTCTGGTGATCCTGCAGATATGCTTCATGATTGGACGTGGTCACTGGCCAAGCTTCCTGCCTGGAAAAGGGTGTAAGCTGCATCGAGCAATTGCTCCAGGCTTAGGCTGGGCTCAGCTGCTGGCTGGGGCCATAGACTAACCACAGATTAAGCTCCAGGCAGCCAGGGATTCTCTGGTTAGGTAGGCTTCCTTGTCTCGCCGCACAGGGCTGAACCTTATACTGAGCAGTTAGGCTGGCTGCAGATTTGATTTCCTGCCTCTCCGGGGTCACAAAGCGGGCTCTACCTCTAGTAATGCCTACTGGCTGGTGACTTGAATCAGGCCGAACTGCCCACCAGCCCCCGGCCAGGCAGGTCCACTGGCTTGGCTCTGCGGATGCAAACATCCGCTGCCTGGGTTCTGTGGCCGAGGCTGCTAGCGCAGCTCTAGGACGCTACACAGGTGCCTGTGTTTTCTGGCCAGGCTTCCTGGTAGGGTGGGACTGGAGGCTCTATGCAGCGGTAGGTGGAGCTTCAAATTTGGTGGTGTGCTCAGGCGGGGGGCTGGAACGGGCTCCACGCAGGCCCTGCTTAGTGGCTGGTGACCTGCACCAGGCCGAACTGCCCGCCAAGCTCCCTGTGCAAACTAGTCCACCGCCACCGCTCTGCACACGGGCTGAACCACTGGCTGGGATCTGCGCTTGGTCGCCGCTGGGATGAGCAACGCAGTAGGCCCAGGTCTGAACGCCGATGCTGTTAAGTCTTATCCCCTCTACTTTTCTGTTTGATCCTCAGTGGGCCGGCCCCACACATTTCCCCCAGGATTCTTGTGAGGTGACACCCAACTGGAAGTCCTGGGACATGCCCCACAACTCTGGAAGGGCTGCATGTCTGTGCTGGGCTTTGTCTTTCCTGCTGGAGAAACCGCAGGCCCAGGATAGCCCTCTCGGTTCAGCTCGGAGCCAGCGTGGGGCGAGGCCCGCAGAGGGCAGCCGCTCCTCTTAGCGTTCCAACGCGGGCCTTCTCCGTCTCTGCGGTCCAGGCCCTTCAGCCTCCGCTCTGGGTGCTAGGATTTTCACGGTGGTGCCTGATCTCTGGATAGTTGCCAAGTGGTCCTCTCCTACGGGGGACTGAAGTCAGAGCGACCTGTGCCGCCATGTCGATGACGTCACTCTGGACGGACCATCTTCATACTCTAGTGTGCATTGGACACGTTTTGTGCAGCAGAAACAGGGGCATAATGCTCAATTAAAGGGGCCAGCGGTCCCAATGGAGTCCCGTTGCATAGAATTGTTGTGAACAGATTTAACTACTGCGTAGTTTTGTGACCAAATGTAAGAGGGACAACTAGGCATTGAAACTCTCCAGGACAGAAGTGAGGAAACTACTCCAGGTAAGGAGACCCAGGGAGCGTTGCAGAATGGACTAAGGAACAGATTCTGTGAAGAAATGGATTAGTATACATAAATATTTACGAGGATGACAAAGACTCTTACAGGGAATCAAACATTTGAGGTTGAAATTAGCTGGCATGGCATCTCCGTGACTTCTTATCTGTTAACTGGGCTTCCCTCTTCCTTTGGTTGTTTCTGGGTAGCTCAGCATAAACACCCAGGAAGTAAAATCTCTGAAGGGTTTGTTCCTATGAAGAGACAAGATTAAAGTAGATTCTTTATGCTCTCAAGTCAGTTGGCCTTTTAATACGTTGCCAGTACAAAAAATTTATTCAGCCTTCAACAAATTTTTCAAGGCTTCCTCATTTCCCCTTCTTCCAACATAACTTCTGTTTCATGGTGAATGAAATCTTGCTTTCAGCAATTTCAAAGTAACTTCACCTTATCCACATGATTTTAGGGATCAGAGAAGAGGCCAGATTAAATATTAACCTTTAACTGTGTTGTTCATGCTGACACTCAGGCAAATCTGACTTTTCTGGGCTGATGTTTGGCAGGGGGTCCTATTTTTTGCAGCTGTAGGCTAGAAATTATGGAATTTATGCAGAGTTAAGGTCTGCTTTGTGTGAAATTAAATGATAAAATGAACACTGGAAACTTGGCAAGGTATTCTTTTTTATTAACCAAGTGAAGAAAACTCCTTTTATTATAACCTCGCAAGCTTTTCTGTTCTTTGGGTTTTTTTTTTTTTTTCTTCTACCTTTCTGTCACTCTGTCTTTTTTTTTGCTTTTTCATTTTAGTAGTGATAGGGAGAGGGGAGCAGGTGCTCCTAACTGTAAATCCTACCTCCCTGACGGGGTGGTTAGGTTCTGGAAGATTTTCTGACATCTTTGTGGATTGTCTCATAGCTATAAGACATTTTTTTCCCTTTGTGATATATGGGTTGTGAAGTCATTGTGTCGACTATATTCAACACCCGGGGGTTATTGTGGGTTGTAGAAGAGCGTGTTATGACCACTGGGTACAATAGAGTAGTACTGACTCAGATTATACTGACAGGTAGAATTGCATATTATGTTTGAGCGATTCGAGTTAAGATTATTTTTTAATTTTTCTACTGTAATTCACATATGCCTCCCTTTTAAAAAATAATATTTTATTCTTCCTAGCTGGATCTGAAATTGCCTTTTTGTACAGAGCTCAAAGTTTATAGCATATTATTGTCATTTATCCTGAGCTAGTCGTAGTGTTATTTTTACTTTAATCACTGGGCAGAGCTGGGGATCAGAGTTTTGGCACAATTTCTTGTTTCACCATATCATTTGGCCCTCTTGATAGGTTTTTATAGAAGTTAATTTTTTCTTTTTTAAGTAATGTTAAATGTTTATTTTTTTAGAAAAAAGATCTACCTACCTTTTTCATAGAAGAAGAATGAGACTATAAAAAATTAACTTTAATAAGCTGGTGGACTGACAATTCTAAACTTCTCATAGGACCATATAATCATTTTTGCTGGCTTTTTTTTCACTTTGAAAGACAGACATTACTGCACTTCTGTTTTCTTAGAGTTTGGGTACTGTCACAATATTCTCCAGGCTTTCAGAAGTTTGCTAATGGTTTAATTCAATTGTTTAATTACCCTAAAATTTAAGTTAGAATTGAAAAAAGCAATTTTATAATCTTTAACTAGATACATTCCAATTTTATAACAATAGATTCTTGGTTCACGTTTTGGCTGCTTTTATGTTCAGAGAAATACATGACCTCTTAGTGAAAATCAGAGTTAATCAAATGTTTCACATTTAAAGAATTTTATCCTACTTCCTATTTAAAGTTTCTTTTCCTATAAGGTACACTATCATTCTGAAGTGTTTTTTATGCCTAACATTCCAAGATTCTCCAATCCCCAGAGACGCTTCCTGCTGCAATCTGTTGTGCTGCAAAGGGGCCTATGAGAAACACAGTCTTTAATTCCTTATCTGTACTCCTGTCTCCTCTCCTGCCTTCCTTTTCACCTTTTCCTTTTCTCCTTGACCCTGAATTCTTGTCTTAGTTGGCAGAACTGCTAGAATTCCTGCTGATAAGTCTCAGCGAGAGATTCTGTTTCCTGCAGAGGGCAGGAAATGTTGCTGCTCCTCCTTGATTGATAAGAGGTGCAGAGTCCTGCAGAGCAGCTGCAGTAAGCAAATCCCTGCTTCCGCAGAAGTGGGTGTTTTTAAGACATTGATCTCCACCTGAGAGTTTGCCTTCCTTGTGAGGTGTCAGGAAGGATGACTGGGTGTACTGACATGGTCACTGGCCAATCTGTGGTTGTATCCACTGTGTAGTGATCATGCCACGCTGGAAGGGGAACACGAGGTGCTGAGATTACGGCACTCAATCATGATTAATGTTGATAATAAGCACAGCTACATTGCCATAGTGGCCTTTATATTGAGTTGTTTTTGTTATGACTATTATTGTTCAAGAATTGCATTTTCCAATTAATGGAAGTACTTTAGGTACATTATCCATAATAATCATTTTTAATGATAACAACGAATATGGAAATTAGGCCAGAGCATAAAATTAAGGATATTTGAATAATTATAGTGCAATCAAGTCAAAATTACTGACGTCTTTATTTGATGCTGTATTATGTGGAAAACAGCACAAGAACATACGTGCTTTGGAAGTTGAAAGTACATCAGATTTTGACAGCACATCTGCATAAATTACCAAGTAGTTTGGATGAATATTTTTCCCCCATAAATCTTCAAGTAAAAAATAATAGTTGTAAGGATGAGTTTTGAACTAAACTGGAGGGAGTAAACCAACATTGCAAATAACTTCTGAAACATGTTTGTTCTTTGAAAGCATAGTTGTGTAATCTATGTTTGACACAGTGCCTAGGCAGTAGTGAAACATTGTTCTTAATGTTAAAAGATATGCCTTTTAACCAGTAGAATTGACTAGAGGGAAATGTAATGAATTAAGTCAATGACTAAGCATATAAAATGTATTTAGGGTGTGCCTGGCTGGATCAGTTTGTAGAGCATGTGACTCTTGATCTCTGGGTTGTGAGTTTGAGCCCTGGGTTGGGGGTAGAGTTTACTTAAAAAAAAAAAAAAGTATTTGGTTGAAGGGGTCGTTAGATAAAACAAACGTAATTTTACATGTCAGAAATATTTCTTTATGCCATGTTAGCATTGGAATGCAATAACTCAGTGGATTTAGAAGCATATGCATTGGTCAGTAATATACATGATCACACAGATGAAATAAGGAGGAGTAGGTTTTGTATGAATATTTGACTTTCTTGAGACCACAAACATGAAGTGAGTCAAGGACATGTTTGGAATAAGACCAAGTAGGATAGAAGTCTAGGCTAAAGATGATCTGCACAGGCTTGCTCCTATATTCTGTAGTATAGTGACCTTCTTTTCCTGTTACTATATTAAAAAATTATTGGAGATAACTGTGGTTGTTCAAATAATTCCCTTTTCTCCAAAGATATCCACACTTTAATCCCCAGATCCTGTTTAATGTGTTACATTATAGGTTATAAAGGACTTTGCAAATGTAATTAAGGTTATGGATCTTAAAATAAGGAGATTATATTGGATTATCCAGGTAAACCCAGTGTAATAACATGAGTCCTTTAAAGCAAAAAAGAAGGTAGAATAGTCAGTCAGAGAGATGTGGCAGAAGAGGAAAGCAGAGGAGAGGCTGTAGAAGGTGAAGTCAGAGAGATTTCAAGCATGGGAAGGGTTTGATATACTGTGCCTGGCTCTGAGATGCAAGGGCCCCTGGTCAAAGATGGAAGGAGGCCCCAAGAGTTAAGAATAGGCCCTAGCTGAGAGCCAGCAAAGAAATGGATACTTGAGTCCTAAAATAGCAAGGAACTGGATTCTGCCATCGACCTGAATGAACCTGGAAGAGAATTCTTCCTAGACCTTCCTGATAAGAGCCTAGGTTGCCAACATTTTGATTTTGGTCTTGTGAAACCTAGAACAGAGAAACCAGTTGAGCCAATTTGGACTTCTTACTTACGGAACTGTGAGATAATAAAATTGTATTGTTTTAACGTTTTAAACTTGTGATTGTTAGAGTAGTGATAGTAATTAATACAGTAACATACAGTAAAATACTCAGATTTTAAATTTACATCTTGATGAATTTTTCTCCATCTGTAGTCCCATGTAGCCATCAAATCAAGACAGAATATTTCCAGATCCTTAAAAAGCTCCCTCATGCTCCTTCCCTGTCTATACCCTCTTACTTGCCCAAAGTAATCACTACTCTGACTTTGTTACCATAGGTTACTTTTGCCTGTTTTTGAACTTCTTCTAAAGGAATTGCATGTATACTGCTCCTTAGCTCACACTATACACAAATTGGATGATAGAACTAAATCTATCACTTCACTAAAAATGAAGCTTCTAGAAGAAAATATAAAAGAATATATTCATGACCTAGAGGCAGACAAACACTTCTTAAACAGGATATAAACAACCTAATTCATAAAAGGAATAGTTGATAAATCTGATTTCATCATATCAAGAACTTCTGTTTACTGAAAGACACTATTAAGATAGTAAAAAGGCAAGTCTGAGACTGAGAGAATATATTTGTAATGCATATATCAATATAAGACTTGTATCCAGAATATGTAAATAACTCCTAGAAATCTATAAGATAAGCAATTAAAAAAACAACAAGCAGTTCAATACAAAGTGGGGAAAGACTTGAATGAGCATTTTACAAAAATAGATGTACAAAAGGCCAGTAAACCTACAGACAGGTGTTGACATCACCAGTCACCAGTAAGATGACACAGCACAAGAAGATGCTACTGCACAGGTAGCAGAACGCCTAAAATTATGAAGGCAGTGCTTTTAACAAGAATGCAAAGCAACCGAAGCTCTCATGTATTATTGGTGGGAGTTAAACTGGTGCTACCCGTTTGGACGAATGTTCGGGCCATGTCTACCAAATGTAATCACGTTAATATTTTAGTGGGTCAGACTTCACTAGAGGAGTCAAAGTAACCAGGAGTGGTGCTGTGAGAGATTTTGTGAAATCTCTGAGGAAAAAGACTGGAGAGGTGACGGGAGCTGTATAAAAAAGCACGTGAGGTAAATAAAGGGATGTATTGCATCTGTGTGTTTGAGAGGAAGTTGGACACTGTGTAAGCTTATTTCTTCTACCAGCAGGGCTACAAGTATAATCAGACACTTGTGAATAAATCAAATGTTTCTGAAGCTGTGTGGCCTCACCTACCTGGCTTTTCTCCTTTGCCACAAAACAGGATCCAGAATTGTGAGATGGTCAGTGCGCGCTCTTGTGGGCTTAGACTGTCACCCATTGAGGCAGCTCCTGCTCATTTGCTCTTCTGACCCTGCTGCTGTTGCTGGAATGGGCGGGGTCTGCATTGTTATGGGGTTTGCTAATCAGTGATGTTTTGCAATAAAAACATGTGAAAGAATACCAGAGCAGCTTCCCATTCCTCTTAAATACTCTCTAAAATTATCAGTGTGTTTTAAATAAGTACACAATAAAAATGTTAGTCTGTCCAGAGTTAACATTTTCCTTCCAAAACCAAGTTTTGGGTGTTTTAATTTTCAAGAAGACATTTCCAAAGCTAGAGTTATTTGCATAACAGGATTTCTCTTTTTTTGTGTCCTCTGTTAAGAGGCAATTAATACTTTTCTTTCTTAGGGCTGTTCTTCATCGGGTGTTCACAAAAGAAGTCCATTTTGATGACTAAGTGGGTCCTAGAGAGATGAGGACAGCATCTTTAGCCGCTACTGGCACATACTCTCCTCTTTGTCTTGATGCTATTGATAGATTGCCCTAATTCCTTCTTGTTCATCATCACTTACTTTTGTCTTGTTATAGAAACCACTTTCTGGCATTTTAATATTGAAGACCTTTTGTTTTCCCCCATGTCCATTTCTTCTATGATATAGATGAATACAGACTCTAATACTTTTCTGTTGTTCTTTATTGGCCAGAGGAAAGTAAACAACTTGATTGTTCTCAGAACCTGTCTCATGCCTCATTAAGTCCAGGGGGTAAGCAGACGGCAGCAGCATTACATGGCTCTGCTGAAACATCTGATTTATTTTTATGAGCAAGTTATAGTCTTTAAGACATGAGCACCAAAGTCACAAGTGGTGCCATATACATCATAAAAATGAAAGATGTTTTCTTACATGTCATGAAATAACCCATGCATGTAATTCCTTTGAGGGGAAAAAATAAATAGTTGCTTTGAACAAATTGATTTTTTTAACCATGTTATACAGTTGACTTTCTAAAACCAATGATTTGGTTGCCTTGGCAAAAATTAAAAAGCACAAAAAATGTTAGCGTCTGTATCTCAGAAGAGTGCAAAAATTCAGATTTCCCTGGCTTAAAGTATGAATTTTTGATCCAGTTTTCATAGAAAAGCTTCTCCATTTGGAAGATTGTACCTGTTCTCCCTTCTGTGCAACAAAGTTCTTTTGTTTAGAAATACGTATCCTTAAGCGATTTCACTGATGATGAATGAGCACAACCAAACCTTTGCTAGCAGAAGGTCTGGGTGGTTGAGTTTAGTCTTTGTAGACCTGAGAGTAAGTTCAGGACGCCTTTTGGATTTATTAGACAATCATAATAGCCTTGCATTTCCCAATATTTTACCATTTACAGATTACTTTTTCTTAATAAACTTGGCAGATAGTTTTCAGTCCCTATTTTTCAGGTAAGAAGATCCTCATCAGAAGTTAATTTATATGGCTATTAAGTGACAGAAAATCACCTTAAAATTCAGCATTCCTATAATGGGGTCCTAGAGTCTAAGTCTTAATTCTAATAATGATTTTAGTTACTTATAGTTGCTTTTACAGAAGGCTGTGAGAAGAATTGTTCCTTGATGGGTTGGCATACTTAGAGCATTTAACTCAGAGCTGGGCATCAAAGGCTGTGAGTTCTAGTTTGGGCTCTTTTAATTCAGAAAGCATGCTACCTTCAACAGGTTTCTTACTCAGCAATCAGCAAAATATTTCTCAGGGGCATACAGAATGCAAAGTATGATATTAGGCACCGTGGCACCAACAAACAGAAAAAATTCTTTTTCTCTAAAACACTTACAGTCAGCTTCTGGAAATAAGGTTTATCACAAAGTTTCAATTCACACTCAAGATTAGAGTTTTATAAGGTAGGTCAGTCATTGCGTCTTTAAAGCTGAGATCTGTTTTAGTCCTTCCCTCTTTGTTTTTTTTTTTTTTTTTTAGGTTAGAACCCAAAGTTTGACGAAGAAAAGTGACTTGTAATGGGAGCCCATAGGTAGATGAATAGCAGAGTTGAGCTTAGACTGGAATGCTTTGGTGCGTAGTTGAGTGTTTTCCTGTTTTACCATTCTGAACTGTCCCAGGAGTTGGGCACACTGTTAATGCAATCTGTTCTTTGAAGGCAAAGTCACTGTATTCTGAGAAAAAGCTATGGAGGAGGACACATCTGAGTTGGCCTTGAAAGCTGTACAGGATTTAGGTAAGGGGTGTGGGAAGGGCTTTCAAAAGGGACCAAATAGGATGGATTAGTACTTTGGGGATTTGACAATAAGAATGAGGTAGGTACTTTTTCCAGTTGGAAAGTATTGGGAAGGGAAGCTTGGAAATCTAACTAAAGAGTGAAGCCATGGTGACATTTTAGTGATGTTTGTTTTATAGTGGAGAGCAGGATTGATTATAGTATGTGAGAAACTAATATAAGTGAGGGGAACCTCACTGAGTGTGGAGCCTGCTTAAGATTCTCTTTCCCTCTGCCCTTTCCTGCTTTCTCTCTCTCTCTCTCTCTCTCTCTCGATCAAGTTGGAGGTTATTGAAGCAGTTCAGATATTAATGATGAGAGCCCAATAGACATGGTAGTTATGGAAATGAAAAGAAAGGTATACACGTGAGAACTCTTTATTTTTAAAAATTATTTATTTTAAGAGAGAGAGAGAGAGAGAATAAGTAGGGGAGGGACAGAGAGACGGGGAGAGACAGAATCCCAAGCAGGCTCCACATCAGTGCAGAGCCCTATGCAGGGCTCGAACTCACAAACCGTGAGATCATGACCTGAGCCGAAGTTAAGAGTTGACACTTATCCACTTGAGCCACCCAGGCATCCCCCCTCCTTTTTTTTTAAAGTTTATTTTCTTTATTTTTGAGAAAGAGAGAAAGAGAGAGAGAGTGCATGAGTGGATGAGTGGGGGAGGGGCAGAGAGGGAGAGAATCTCAAGCAGTCTCCATGCTGCCAGCACCACGGGGGGCTCCATGTGGGGCTTGATCTTACAAACCATGATATCACGAACTGTGAGATCATGACCTGAGCTGAAGTCAAGAGTCCCACACTTAACCGACTGAGCCACCCAAGTGCCTTCATGTGAGAACTCTTGAAGGAAAGACTGAAAGAAGATGACAGCTGGGATCGGGAGGTAGCAGAGAAGATGCAGGCAAAGGAGAATGAAGTTTGGAGCCTTAATGGGGAAAACAAATGAGAAAGGAACTATTATGAGCAGAAAAAGAGAAGTCAGAAGGAGAAGACAGTTTTGAGGGGAAAGTGATTGTTTTGTTGGTCTTTAGGTGAGAGGGTAACATTGAGACAGGAAACTTTACAAGGTAGACAGACACCTTATGTTCAGTAAAGAGATCGTGAGCTAAAGACACAGATTCAACAATTAGCTGCATAGAAAAGTGTTAGCTGAGATCTGGAAGTGGAATTAAACTGAGGACTGGAGTGGAGTGGGAGAGTTTTGAGAAATCCCTGCCTCTAGGGGGAAGGAGCAGGGGGAAAAGTGTGGATAGTCTAGGCCCTGAGGGCTATGGGCTAGCCTGGAAGCAGGGCAATCAGAAAAGTATAAGGCAGGAATTCAGTTTTAAAAAGAAGGAGGTGGCTAATTTTAAAAGTGTTGTATTTTTAAAGTTTTCTGTTGAAAGAGGAAGAAGTGTAATAATCCTTTTAGAACGGGCCCAGGAAATCTCTTAAAACTTGTTTCCCAATTTTGTAGGGGTGTGTGGGTAGGAGACATTTCTAGAACTTGGTCTGGTGGTTTTCTGTATTTCCTAAAAAGTAAAGAAACAAACCCAAGAAAACAAACAAAACTCAGCCAAATAAACAACCTTAAATAGAGGTACAAACATAACTTTTTACTGACGGAAGTATCAATTTTTCTTTGATTTGTTTCATCTTCATTTTTTTTTATGGTGTTAAATTGTCAGTTACTATTTTTTCCCAAGTGATTGACATTTAATTGATGATTTTGAATTCCAGCATAGCTAAAAATAACAGGGTTATATTGATTTCAGGTGTACAATATGGTGAATCAACAATTGTATGCATTACTCAGTGCTTGTCATGATACTTTCTTTAATTCCCATTAATCTCCCCACCCACCTTCCCTCTGATAACTGTTTGTTCTCTATATTCACTGTTTTTTTTTTTAAAGTTTATTTATTTATTTTGAGACAGAGATGGAGTGACTAGGGAAGGGCCAGAGAGAGCAGGAGAGAGAGAATCCCAAGCAGGCTTCATATTGTCAGCGCAGAGCCTGATGTGGGGCTCAATCCCATGAACCATGAGCTCATGACCTGAGCCGAAGTCCAGGGGCTTAACTGACTGAGCAACCCAGACACCCCTTCATTGTTATTTTTCGAAACAGAATTCCTAATAAGAATGTAAAGGAATTAGATGAATGTTCTTTAATTTCTCTAGGAAGTATCATCCCAAATTAAAAACAAATAGATTTTGACAAGTAGACAAAGAGATTTATTTTCAGAGAGGACTGACTTAGTAATTCTAACTTAGATTATTTGAAGCATACACAGTATCTTCATTTCCTAAACTGGTTTGGAAAAAAGAGTCTTTAAAATAAGCATAGAGTGTTTTTTTTTCTTTTTTAAATTGGTAAGAATAGAGACAGGTGTGAAGTAGGTTATAGCTTTAGATAAGTGGAGAATTTAAGGTTAGTAGGGTTACTGTCAACTCTTGACATTCAAAGTTAACATAATTTTTCATTTTCTTTTTTTAATGTCTGTAATTAGAACATGTTTGGAATTAATTTCTACAACTTTGATTGCCTTCAAGCTTCCTACTGCTTTTTACATATCTTTATATTGTGAAATGATAGAAAATATTTTATACATAGATTATATTAGACATCATCATGTAAATCAACAGAAATGAAGTTTATTTTCTACATTTGTAAATAACTTCTTAAATTTTATGGACTGTTTGTCAAGACTGAAAAGAATATAGATCTGTCAAGACTTTTAAAGATAACATCTAAGAACTGTTTGTTACTTAAATTTTTTTAAAGTTTATTTATGTTTAAGAGAGTGAATGGAGTAGGGGAGAGAATCCCAAGCTGGTCTTATGCTGACAACAGAGTCCAATGCAGGGCTTGAACTCACGAATGGTGAGATCATGACCTGACCTGAAGTTGGATGCTTAACAGACTGAGCCACCCAGGCACCCCTCTAAGAAGTTTTTGAAGCCCAGATACATTTATCAAATATTTTGTTCCATTTTTAAAAAATTATATTAGAGTTCTTTTTTTACAATATTGATTCTTATTTTTGGTGATGAGGTTGAATAAATGTTTTTAAGTACTTAACTTTTTTTGGAATTAGTTTGTAAGTAGATAAACTGATCTGTAGACTTGAAGTCTGGACCCCTACATCTAATGATAACTTTTGTCTTTTATATTACCATAGTTTTCTCCTAGGATTTCTTAATTTTTGTATCTCAGAGCCTGTGACATCTATTTTTTTATTAAATGAAAATGGAAAAAGCCAACAGTGGAGATGTTTAGAAAGAATTTTGCCAGGAATGTTTATTTGGCATATATTTAACACCTGCACAGTAAGCATATAGCAGGATTGAAACACAACAATATCTCCCTAAACATGAGATCCTAATATAAAAATCTGAGACCAGATGAAGTTACTTTGTAGCTCCTTCCAGCAACTAAAAGATTTGGGATTTAATTGTATGTGAATTATGAGCAATAATTTTAGGGATAATTAGATAAAAGGTAACTGGCAGTTAGGGCTGTTAAAAAGAGATGTAAAGCTAATGACAGAAAAGGAACAGACATTTTTATAACAGCTGAGAAAGTCACTAAAAGATATATAGTAGAAATACTGGGCTTTAGAAAATTCCCCCATAGCCTCTAGGAGGAAGGGAGGCTACTTGGTTGAGGCTTCAGTGAGCTAACCTTCTGAGGCTTGGGAGCCTGGAGAGACCAGAACGCTGGCGGTGGAGGTCTGGGAGTCTGTTTTGAGTCATAGAATTGAAAGGACCATGATCATTTAGATGTAGTCACAGACAAAGAACAAAGATTCTTCAAAGTATTTATGTTATCTGCAACAAAGCTAAGTTAATTTATAAGCATGTCATTAATACTGGAGAAAAGAGATGGGGAAAAGGAGATTTTGAAAACTTACAGCATGCAAGGGTACAATACCTATCCTTGCTAATTCAGATGTGTAAAATACATGGTGAACATCATGGTTATGCTGTTTTTGTAATTTTGTTTTACAAATATAATTTTTTTTTAGCTTCTTAAAGATTTAGCTATGCTATTGTTTTCCTAACCCTGTTCTTTTCCTGTGACTTTAGTTTCTTGTTTGTAAATTATGACACAGAAATTTTTCTGGACATGAACATCTGTGGTTTGGGGAAAACTATTATGTTTCAAGAAAAACAGGTACAAGTTTGTATAAAAGGATTTTGAATAGTAAAGCTGGACATGCCTAACGCAATTTTGGCTGATTTCTTCTGGTAGCTATAAAATAATGCAATTTAAAATGGGCATGTCTAACCTAATGAACTTTCCAAAGTTAAAATTTCTACCTATTAGATATTGAGATGATCTATTTCCTCCCAAGATCCAAGTCTTATCATCTTAAAAACTGAAATTCTCTGCTAAGAGCCTAGAGTAACCTCCTCTTAGTCCTGGAATATAATGGTGACGATCAATACACTTTTATGTAACCCTGGGTCCCAGGATTCACCAGGACTTGAATATAACTGATCTCATCTGAATAGTCAAATTACTAACCAGGTTTCCATAGCTCTGAGTCAAGTCAGTGCTCAAATAGCATTGAGGAATCCCTCAGGGTTAGTATACTCACATACAAGTATGCTGACATTTTTCTACTTTGGTCTCCTCATCTGGACGCTTTGGTACAACTGTTGCTCTTAATGCTTTTTGTGTAATTGTCATTAACTCTGCCAAGGCTGCAAATTTCCATGTGGTCAACACCACCGATCCTGTCTTCCCTTACAGGTACTTAAGTTTCGACTCAGATGCTGCATTTGCAGGGATGCCCTCCTGTCCCTCCTTTATCTGTGCCTTCATAGCTCTCTGTACTTCTTCTTTGTAGACTTGCACACTTGTAATTATTTAAGTGATTTCCGTATTTCTTCAATTTTAAGACATACCCTGACCCAGTATTTTTAACATTTAAAAATTTGTGATGTGTCTTATAATGGAAAATAATTATTTTATGTGATAATTTTCTCTTGATTATGGAAAAATTATTGAAATAATAGTGTCCCTTATGATTGAGGACAACTTGAAATTTGCTTGGAATCCTTTTGGAATGTGATTGGGCATGAATTACTAATTACTTATTCTTTTAGATCCAGTCTTATTTGGCATTAGCAATCTTGGAAATTTCTCCATTAAATTGTGGATGATTTTGCTCATGAAAAGTACTGCACAATTGTTAAGATACAAACTTTGGAGTCAGACCTGACTCTTACCCTCTTATCCTAGTCATGCCAGTTAAAATAATATGGTATATGTAATTGGTATGTAGTATAATGTGGCGTTTAATTGATTATGTAATTAGGTATATAACTGATTTTTTAAGTTATAAGAGACATTAAAACTTTTAAAATGTTAAAAATGGAACTGGTAATTACAACATTATGGGTAAATGCTTGAATAGAGGCAGCTATGAAATGATGCAGTACATAAAGGGAGGTGACTAGCGCCCTGGAGGAGAATAAGAAAGCTTTACAGAATGGATAGCTTGGAGTGTGACCTAAATGGATAATTATTTAATAAATTCACACCCAATCAGATTCTAAGCAAATTGCAAAATATATACAATGCACCAAAGTAAGTAATAAAAAGATAAATCTGGTATGAGTAGAAAATAAAGTTTGAATAATAAGATGGAGCCAGAAGGGAGACTGAATGAAAAACTACATGATATAAAGTCCTACGCAGTTGCCCATTCTATTTTGTATTTTATCATCTATCTATCTATCTATCTATCTATCTATCTATCTATCTATCTCTATCATCTATCATTTCTTTCTCTTTCTAAAGAGGAGATTCAAGGAATGGGGAATGGTAAGACAATCTCTTTTCAAAAATGAGTTTTTATAAAAATCTTTTAATGTTTATTTTTGAGAGAGAAAGAGAGAGAGAGAGAGAGCATGAGCAGGGGAGGGGCAGAGGGAGACAGAGGATCTGAAGCAGGTTCTGTACTATCAGCAGAGAGCCTGATGCAGGGCCAGAACTCATGAACTGTAAGATCATGACCTAAGCCAAAGTCAGATGCTTAACTGACTGGGCCACCCAGGTGCCCCTGATTTTTTAAAACTGAAGTATAATTGACATATAATCTTACATTAGTTTCAGGTGTACAACACATTGATTTGACAATTCTATACATTCCTCAGTGCTTACGACAATTAACTGTAGTCACCTTCTGTCACCATATAATGTCATTATAATATTATTGACTATTGTACGCAGAATGGATTGAGAGTAGAGGTGGGGAGCCAGGCTGGGTATAGAGAAGCATTGGAAACCGATTAGGAAGCCCTTGGGATAAGTCAGTTATGTGTAATGAAGGTCTGAACTGGGGCAGTGGCAGTGGTGGTACAGTGAGGGGGCAGATTCTCCTTGCATGAAATCGAGACTGATTGCACTTCTGAGTTTTTGTCCTTTTTGTGTTTTGTTTTTTTGTTTTTTTCTTTTTGTTTTTTTTCCCTTCAGTGGCCATACTTGTGTTGTTGTTCAGTAGATACTGCTAGCAGGACCACAGATCTAATATTCTGGTAATTTATGCATTATATTTTGGGCTGTAGCCTCAATGACAGTTACCACACTTCAATCAAGTTAAGTATGGTGTGTTGTGTTCATCTGGTGGCACTGCTTAAGAGAGGTAAAATTTCTCAAGGTAATATCAACTTGGATTTCTACCATAAGATCATGGATCTGCTTTTATCCCCTTAAACTGAATGAATAGTTTTGCTTAATCTCTGAAATTATGAGAGATGGGCATAGCTCCCGTTTGTAACTTCTGAGAGGCTATGACTTGGTGATCCTGAAATGTGCGGTTATAATTTAACATTAATAATTTGTTCAGACGTAAGTAGACATCTAAAGAGACAAGAAAATGTAGATACTGTCAGGAGTGTATAGCACGTAACATAAAGTGACTTAAGGAGATTTGCAAAAGTCCATTAATGCATCTCAAGGTGGGACAGTCCTAAAAGGAGTTGGGTTAAAAATCCAACAAAGTTCCTTGGAGGGTGATTTTTCTCATTATCCCACACTTTCCATCAGCATTTTGCCTTTGTTTCACCTTACGTTGACCCTTCCCTTTATAAACATGAGTGTGCCTATACTGAATTTAAACTGTGAAAAAGTTACACGAGGTTTAAAGTGTTAATGACTTGTTAAGCCATTATTTTGAAACAGCAAAAAGAAAAAGAACATTATGAAAGAAAAATAGAATTGTGCAGTAACTTCATGACAATGTGCCTCTGTTTAATGATTTGTAAAAGAAGTAGGAAGCATTTTCAGTGAAAACTGCTAATTATTTTGGTTTCCTATAATGAAAACCTGTGATGTTGTTTAACTGTCTCTGTTCATTAGTTTACTCTGTGACACTGGTACATTTGTTTGCTTTTATGTATTCACTTCTTCGCATCAAATAAGAGTGATATCATGATCAAGTTTAAAGTTTATGGAAATTACGGCAATAGTCTCTTCACCATGGGATTGATGACTTTTAAGTTGTGCTATTCAGGACGAGAAGGAATATTCCAGTCATCCTTTTGGTCTGTTATTTCATTTATCATTGTGTATCTTGGAAGACAGTTCTTTTTTTCTGTTTTGTCAGAAACATCCACAAATCAAATAATTATTGACATATACTTGGTGACTTATGTCTAAAATAAATTTAAAGGTTGCTAAAGAAATTAACCTTGGTAACAATTGTTTTTGCCATGCTAATGGCTCTTAAGGAATGATTTAATTGGCCATGTCTCTGGCAGGCAGCTCAATGACATTGTTGTTCAAACCAGAAAAGGGACAAGGTTCTAAGGTCAAACACTGGAAATAGCATGTTTCATCACACTCAAATTCAACAAGTTCAAGAATTTTTGGAGCCCAGAGTTTTCTTAAGTTTGATCATAATAGGGATTGCGAATTTATGGACCCTGTTTTTTCTCTTTTCCTGCTGGCTGTCTGCTTTGCTTTTGCTTGCTGCTGAATTATTGCTTCTCCTTTTCTTCCCGCAAGCCCTTTAGTATGTGGTGGAGGAGACTTTATAGCGGGGATCATAAACACTTCCTACCCGAGTCCCTGCTGCAGATTTAGGTGTGCTGATTGATCTTCTTCCTATCTAGAGTCCAAGGCCTCTGTACCCATGCAACATGTTCTGTCTGCCCTCATTGACTGTCTTCTCACCCCTTACCCAAGTGAAAGTACTATGTGATTCAGCAGACAGTGCACAGTGTCACCAAGGGCAGACCCAGATCTGCCTTAGAAGATATACCACCCAGGTAATTCTGCTATCCCAGGTGTGTGACCTTGTTTCTTCACAGACTCTTTGGCATTTACTCTGGAATTTATGGGCAAAGACCTCCTGCTCATCAGGTCCTTTCAGAAATGGCAATAAAATATTAGCAATCAGGGAAGAATAAATCCACACAGTAAGTGAACGATTCCTCAGAAACGGACTAAGTAAAATAGAGATGGGACAGTGAATACCTATTTTGTGCTGGGTTCTGTGCTTTCTCATAAAAGTCTTATTCAAGAAATTGCTTTAGTTCTTGGTCTCTTCACTTTGCTATGCTCTCTGGAGGCTGCTTACCCCTCAAATTTGCTAGACAGCTTGCTGTTTTACACATTTGGCATCATCCCAGTTTAGACTATCTCCAGGAAGCCCTAAGAATTTTCTATGTAGAATGGCAATGTAATTGGTAAGGAAGGAAAGGGAATGATGGCACGTCATGATTTCACTAATGCTAATGCACAGAAAAAAAAACTTTAAGTAGGAATTATGTTTCTTGGATAAACCCATTTCTCTCTCTTCTTAGCAAGGCATTTCTATTCCTTTTTCTCATTACATTTTATTTTGCACAGTTACTATGGGTGGCTAATGTGATATCTTCTAATTCTGAAACATATAAAATTGTACTCCAACAAGAGAAGAAAACTTCCAAAGTGGCACTTGCAAGATATTTTATAAAAAAATTCTCTGTTTAGTTGACACTATGTCTCACTGACTTACTCTTGAACCGTCTCCCAAACCTGCATTTCTCTCTGTTAGCCGCATTCTTGGGCACACACGCTATGGATAGTAAGAAACATAGTCCCTGCAGCTCTGATGGCATGGTTCTTAAGTTAATGATCTTACAGGAACCTCGAATGCCTTTACAGAAAGCTTTCACAGAAGTTCCAGGGGCCTTTTTGATTGTCCTGGCTTGGGGCATATGTTCCTTCCTAGGACTGGGTCAGTCTCACCTGAATTATTGAACCAAAGATTACTATGGGGAAAGTGATTCCCCAAAGGAAAAGCATACTGGGCAGACAGAAAAAGGTCCACTTCAATACATATGATAAAAATGTAGATAAATGGATGAAGTTATTAAGAACAAAATGAAACAAGAAAAACTTAAACCTGACTTAGCAGCCGATATGAGGGTGATCTTGCTGTAGGTTGTTTTCTGTCACACTGTAATGAAAAGTTTCTTGGGGGCTCACAGTTTTCTAAGACCCCAAATGGGAGCATTTTTTTTTATATGTTATGGAATGTATAAATAGCATTTCAACTTATATTTACTGAGGTTTTTTTTTTTTTCTCTACGGCCATGGTCTTCAGTATGGAAAAGTAATAGATTAAGGCTTTCCAATTTAGATAACACAGAATTATTAATTGCCTTTGATTTCTGTAGGCGAGAAGAGCAGATTGATACAAAATGAAGGAATGTGTCTTCACAACTTCCAACAGTGAATGAGCATAGCCAGCCTTATTCAGCACAATAAAGACAGATAATTAATAGCTACTTAATAGTTATTTGCATTTGTAAATGTTTAAATGAGTGCTTTAAAAAGTTCTACCAGATTGTACCATCCTTGTGGAGTCGAGCAACTCTTGTTACACGCATGAACATCACTCACACTCATACAGCTCAGGGTGAGTGCTTCCTAATCTAATAAGGAAAGGAATAGAAGAGAAACAGTTTTGTTATTTAGTGCTGTGGGAAGGAAATGATTGGGACAGGAGGATGAGGTCCCATAGTGAGTGGGCTGCTCTGAGAGGGGGTTGAGAGTAGGAGAAAGGCAGTTGATCTTGTACACCTCTCAACTGGGTCTCTCTCAGGAATCACAGCATACATTTTGAAAAGCGCCAAAATTAAAATCAATGATGGGATTTGAAGCACTCTATGGCATTACTCATAACTCATTCTGTGAGATAAATACTCATCTGTGTTTTTCATTTACGTGCATGTAGGGATGATACTAAAAATATTTGATGGTTGATGGTATAGATACCCAAGTAGCAGTAACCAGTCAGAGCAGACTCCATCTATGAACATCTGGAACACCTTACAGGTATGCTTCAACTGGATATCAAATATGCAAAGCTATGGGGGTGCCTGGGCAGCTCAGTCGGTTGAGCGTCCGACTTCGGCTCAGGTAATGATCTCATGGTTTGTGAATTCGAGCCCCACGTCGGGCTCTGTGCTGTCAGTTCAGAGTCTGGAACCTGCTTCCGATTGTGTGTCTCCCTCTCTCTGCCTCTCTGCCGTTCATGCTCTGTCTCTCTCAAAAACTAAATAAACATAAAAAAAAATAAAAAAATATGCAAAGCTGTGAAGAATTCCTGTTAATGAGTATTTTTATCTGTTAAGATGCATATTGTAGCTCTGTTTCAGTCTGTTTCATTGATATCAAAATCATCTCTGGTAAAAAGTTTTATTGGGAATTTTATAGTTTCTGGCTATTGAAAGCACAACATATATAATTTGTATGTGTTTGTATTTATATTAATATAATTAAATATTCTAACTAAAGACTCTATCTTCTCCGAACACTAATTATCTAAACAATTAACATTGAGTCCACAAATATTTTTAGGCTCCTACTGTGGGCCAAGCTACAGTTGGTCCCTGGGTGTACAACAAGAAGGATAAGGTCACTGTCCCCATGGACCTTACAGCGTCATTGGAGAGATGGATAACAGACAGTTCCAAAGCAGAGTAATACATTTTGGCTTGAGGATGTTCAGGGAGCTAGGAAGGCATTGTGTTGCATGGCTTTTGGCATTTAGTCCACAGGTGGAATCAAGGAAGACTTCACAGTTACCAAATTGTGACTGAAGGATGCATCGAGAAGTGGGAAGCATGGAGGAAAAGGGCAATGGGAAGAGAGGTTCAAACATTTATAACATTTCAGAAATAGATCGAAGGACCTGTAATAACCTGAAAATGGTTTGCTATGTTAGGAGCCCTATCTAGTAACTCCTGATATGAAAAATGAGAAAATTATCATATTTAAACTTCTTCCTACTTACTATACCCACCCTGTAGTATTTATTAGTTGTTTCTGCACTCTTGAAGTGCATAACTTTATAGTCTGTTTTTTAAAAAAAAATTTTTTTTTAATGTTTTATTTATTTTTGAGACAGAGACACAGCATGAACGGGGGAGGGTCAGAAAGAGAGGGAGACACAGAATCTGAAGCAGGCTCCAGGCTGTCAGCCCAGAGCCCGATGTGGGGCTCAAACCCATGGACCACGAGATCATGACCTGAGCTGAAGTCGGACGCTTAACCGACGGAGCCACCCAGGCGCCCCTATAGTCTGTTTTGTAAACAAAATTCCATCAGTTTGGCCTCAGTTCATACATCATAAGTGAGAGTGTGCAGGAGCACCTGGGTGGCTCAGTTGGTCAAGCACCCAACTCTTGATTTCAGCTCAGATCATGATCTCCTGGTTGTGAGGTCAAGCCCTGCGTGGGGCTACATGCTGTGCACAGAGCCTGCTTACGATTCTCTTTCTCCCTCTCCCTGTGCCCCTTGCCCGCTCGTGTGTGCTGTCTCCCTTTCTTTCTCTCAAAAAAAAAAAAAAAAAGTGAGAGTGTTCAGTAGTACATAAAGGTCAAAAAAATTTTTTTCCCCACACATCTCCAGTTAAAAAAATTTTTTTAAAAGTGTTTTCATTTATTTTTGAGAGAGAGACAGAGTGTGAGCAGGGGCGGGGCAGAGAGAGAGAGCAGGAGACACAGAATCTGAAGTAGGCTCCAGGCTCCGAGCTGTTAGCACAGAGCCCTTAGTGGGTCTCAAAGTCGTGAACCACGGGATCATGACCTGAGCTGAAGTCAGTCGCTTAAATGACTGAGTTCCCCCACTCATCTCCAGGTTTATGCCTCTTTGCCTTTGCTCATGCTGTCTCTTTAACCCGGATTTTTCCTTTCTCTTCTCATTCACCTGGAGTATTCACACACCTCTCAGGATTTGGATCAAATATTCTACCTCTCATCAAAATTTCATGACTCCTTCAAAGAAAGCTGACTACTATATCCAGGATACAGTTTTCTCATATCAGCTATAATGCTTTGTACCTCATGTAGTGTGTACATTATTTGAGGGCAGGGGCACTGTCATCCCATTATTGACACCTTGAATAATATCTATCACAGCATGTATGTTAGGGGTTTGTGGTACCTCTCACCTCTCCTTTTTCCTTCTTTCTTTTTGAATTTTGGTGTGTACATAAAAGGCTTACTACACACATGTGAACAGTTTTGCTTTTATTACTTTCTTCCAATATCTCAAACAAACTGGATTGGAGAGCAAGGCTTGGATCAGGAATTTTATGAGGGACTTCCTGCTCCCTAACCATTGAATTGGAAATAAGTTTTGGGTATAACTTCCCTTTATCATTCAGTCATAGGCAAATAGGCAGTCAACCACAGGGCAGGACACTGGTAGTGGAAAAAATGATAGGAAGTGAGGGGCTACTTCTTGCCTTTAGGCCCTGCTCCTAGTAAAACATGAATGTCAGGGATGTCAATCAATGTCAATGAATGTCAGTTCTGACCAGTCCTATCAGCCATCCCTTCTTCAGTGCTAAAACTATCATTTGCAAACAAAATTTCTCAACATATGTAATTATATATATGCTCAGTAATGGAAAATCTGCAAGTTCCATTGAAGCAAAGCCTGGAATATTCTACACTGGATGGATGATTGGATTTGATGATTTAAAAGTGCCTTCTAGCCCAGACAATCTATGTTCCTTGTATCTTTGACATTCATTTCACCTGAAATTATTCAATGTCTTTGGAATTTGGTGGGTCTGGAGCAGGGAGTTTTCTAGTTCATGAAGGGCACTGAACTTACGGGGAAATATTGTTGTTCTTCAGTTTGTTTTCTTTCACTTAATATGTGGCCTAGATGCAGGATAGGAGACAACTGGTGCAAATTTTAGCCAAACACTGTAGGCAGCAATGTATATGCATGAACACTGAAGAAGCTTTTGCTCAGTGAGAAGCTGTGAACCCTTTGGTTTATTGACTATGGTCTGATGACTAGCAAGCTGTAGGATTGAGGATTTAGTGAATTTTTTAAATTAGATATGATTTTTATAAACTGTTACTATAAGATAATGCTGATTGTGATTTTGGAGAATAATCTAAAATAGACAAATACAACTTGATCTTTTGTCTGAAAAACACAAAACTAGGTATTAATTATTAAAATATAGCATGTTTACCGAATATTGGGGATAAATGATCTCATTGATTGATGTGTACTTAGCAAATACTTTCCAGATGTAGTAAGACATGAATATGGTAGGAAAGAGTGCTGAGTCTTGCCTTGAAGACCTATATCAATCACATTTGTTCTTGCTTATTTATTTATTTCTAACTGTTCTATTTAGGCTAGATTGATTGATGCTGAGGGAATCATGGAATGGTGGTAGAGGGGCAAGGAAAAGTGCCAAATAACCTTCGGTGTTTGCTTTTGTTTTTACTGAGAATTATTTTCAGTCTTTACATTTCAAAGTTCATTTAAATTTTATTTATTATAGTAACAGTTGATATTTTTTTGATAAAAAGCTAATTCGCTTTTTCATGGAAGCAATTCTAGATTTGTTGGTCATATTACCATAAATAGAATGATACAGAACACAGTGAAAATGCTGAACCCATATGCATTGTGGCTTAAACCTGTAATAAGAGTATTTTATAGGAAATATGTAAAATATTACGTATCTTTTAACATTAAATTAACAAAAGTTATTTTGTTTCAGAAGAATTTCTTTTTTTAAGTTTATTTATTTATTTTGAGAGAGAGAGAGAGAGAGAGAGAGAGCAGGAGTGTGAGTGGAGAGGGGCCAAGAGAGAGGGAGAAAGAACCCCGAGCAGGTTCCATGCTGTCAGGATGGAGCCCAACTTGGGGCTTGATCCCATGAACTGTGAGATCATGATCTGAACCAAAACCAAGAGTTGGATGCTTACCTGACTGAACCATCCAGGCACCCGTCAGAGGAATTTCTGGTCAGGACATTGAGATTTAGCAATTTTGAGGTAATAGAATTAAACAGATCAACATATTCACTGTTGAAGAATTATACAACCTTGTAAAGTTTCAAGCTCTTACTTCCTATTTTTAAAAAAAGTTCATATAAGAAATATTTTTCAGAAGAATGGAAAAGTCTTTGGCTCATTATGTTTTGTTGTATATTGTCCCTCATGGCCTTATCTAATTTTTTTTCTGAATGACTCCATTGAAACTGCTTCAGCAAACTTGCTAGATAAGAACTTTTCATAGATTGATGATACCTATAAAGAAAAGTTCCTTAGTGGACATATCTATGCTGTGTTCTTTTATTTGTTTAATTAAAAAGTATCTTCCTATTATAAAGTATAACGCTCACAGGGACAAATGCAAAAAACATCAAAGTATAGTATAATGAATTGTTACAAAGCTGTATCATGTCCTAGGTCAAAAATTAGGACAACAGCTTTCAAGAAGCCACTCTGCCCAGATACTCCCTCTGTTTTAGCTAGAGGTTATCACTGTACTGGCTTCTGTGATCAGCTTGCCCTTGCTTGTCTTTATTGTTTAACCACCTATGCCTGCATTCCTAGAGAATATAGTTTTTGAAATTTATGCAAATGGAGCTACACTGCATGTAATATTTTTGTACTTGTTCTTTTGTTCAATATCATGTTTAAAATGTATTGATCTATTACTCCATTTGAGAAGTTTTGTCTTCCATGTGAAATCATTTTAAGGATTGATGGGAATTTATTATTATGTATCATTAGCAGATATTTGTCTAATCTCTTTTCAAGTTTTGTTCCTCTAGTTGATTGTTTTAATGTGCAATTACAGATAAGTCTCATTCACTTGTCATGATCCTATTTCCTATGTAGAGGATTTTTGATTACTATTTTCTCTAGCTCTTGGATCATCATAGAAATTTGTAGAATGCAAAGATTTTGAGCAGAAGGGAAAGGAATAGATGTTGCCCTTTGAAATGACTGAATAAACTTACTAGAGAAGCATATGGTATGAAGTATGGCATGAAAGGAGCTCACTGATAACAACAAGGTTTCAGAGAATAGGATGTCTGTTTAGTTTCAAGAGGAGAATCAACAAAGGAAGAAAAACAGTTGGCATCTTCATGTTTAGTAACCTTTTGGCTTTATTGCTTGGAAAATTCAGCATTCTGCCAAAACAGTTGCAAATTTATGACAGCACCAGAGAAATAAGTAATTTTGATTGAAGGATTTTTTTTACCTAGAATTCTTTCACACAAGGAATGTGACTATGTTTGGCGCCAAACTATATATGTTATGGAAAAAGAAAAGTAAGAGCGAGTTTTTATTTTGTCTCGTTAATGAGGACATTTCTGTTGCTGACAACAACTTGAGTCCACAAATCCACAAATATTTCACCCTACGTATTTTGAGATGCTTCCTGTGGAGTCCTAGCATAAAGATTAGGTGGACATCTCATTGAATCAAGTCAGTGAAAGGAGCAATATTGGAAATTCAGTTGGAAAAGAAGGACAAAATAAAATATGAAATTCTATTAAGATAAAGTTATTATAAATTAAATTCCAACTTTCTCTCTTTATTCTCTGCTTTTATAAGTGGAACTACCACCTACCCAGTCCCTCAAGTCAGAAAAAAGGAGTCACTCTAGACTCAGCTTCTTTGGTTTATATACTGCCAATTATCAAAATTTATTGCTTTTTTTCTCTTTTATTAAATATTTATTTTAGTTTTTATTTTTGTGTGTGAGAGAGAGAGACAGAGCGTGAGTGGGGAAGGGGCAGAGAGAGAGGGAGACACAGAATCAGAAACAGGCTCCAGACTGTGAGCTATCAGCACAGAGCCCTACGTGGGGCTTGAACTCACATACCACAAGATCATGACCTGGGCGAAAGTTGGACGCTTAACTGACTAACCACCCAGGCACCCCACTCTTTCTCTCTCTCTCTCTCTCCCTTTTAAAATATTTATTTGTTTATTTATGTACTTATGTATGTATTTATTTATAGAGAAAAAGAGAGAGATCACATGCAATTGGGGGAGGGGCAGAGTGGGAGAGAGAGAATCCCAAGCAGGCTCTGAGTTGTAAGCACAGAGCTCAACATAGGACATGATCTCATGCACTGGGCTTGATCTCATGAACCGTGAGATCATGACCTGAGCTGAGGTCAAGAGCCAGATACATAACCAACTGAGCCCCCCAGGCACCCCATGTTGCTTCTTTCTCTTAAACATTGGCTTACCGCCTTCATGGTCTCCATTGCTATTACCTCATTTTGGGGAAGCATTTCTCATCTAGTTGATTGCAAAATTTTTTGTTTGTTTTTTTACCTCCTTTTCAAAGATCCTTTACCCTGGGTATTTCTGGGTATATTTGGAGGGAAAATTCTTTTTTTAATTGAATTATAATAGACATAAAATACTATATTAGTTACATATATAAATGATAGTGATTTAATATTTTTATACATTTCAAAATGATCACTATGATAGATCTAGTTATCATCTTTCACTATATAGTTTTTACAGTATTATTGGCAATGTTCCCATATTCTGTATATTATACCCCTGGTTTCATAACTGGAAGTTTGTACCTCTTAATTCCCTTTACCTATTTTGCATATTGCCAATCCTCCTCCCCCTCTGGCAACCTCTGGTTTGTTCTCTGTATCTGTGAGTATATTTCTGTTTTGTTTTGTTTGTTTTGTTTTTTAAGTTCCATATATAAGTGAAATATATGGTATTTGTCTTTCTCTGACTTATTTCACTTAGCATCATACCCTCTAGGTCCATCCATGTTGTCGCAAATGACCAGATTTCATTCTTTTTTATGACTGAATAGTATTTTATATAATATATATAAGTATATGTACATATGTACATATATATGTGTCATTGTCACCAAAAAATTAGGATGAGATTGCAAAATTGGCATCCTCCAGCACTTCAGTCCCAGATAAAGTCCCTGCAAGGTGCCTACCTCTTTGGCATCTGCTTTAAAACCAGTAGGTGTGTCTCCCTTATTAAGGTCTAGGTGTTTTTCAATATGTTGCTTTTGTGTTGGATCTCAGGGTTAGTTTGCTCATGAGTCATTTAAGAGTGGGATCTCTGGTCTCTACAGTTCTCTATGGTTCTATGATTCTCCTGTTTTTATTCCGCATAGATTTTCGAAACCAGATGTTTTTGGGCTTGTTTTTCTCGTGCCAGCCCTTGGCGGTTGTGTTCCTTGGTGTGGGGCACAATCCCTTCATTCCTGGAGGGAGTGTTGCATATTTGTGAGATCCCTCTCACTTGTGGGGTCACTGTGGCTGGGGTGGGTCCTGGCAAGGCTGTATCTCTAACCCTCTTACCTTTTTTCATGCTTCTCTTTGTCTTTTGTTGTGCAGGTTCTGCTTATCTAGTTCTCAGGTCCTTTTCATAGGAAAATTCTTTCATATGTGGCTGTAAATTTGTTGTGTCTACAGGACGAGGTGAATTCTGGTTCTTCCTATGTTGCCATCCTGAACCCTGTCTTGAAGGGAAAATTCCGAAACTAATCTTAGTTTGACACTTCTTTGTTTAAAATCAGGGTTTCCTGTTTAAATTCCCTCTTAACCTTCAGGATGAAGTCCAGTTTTGATCTCCTTGGCTGTGTAAACAAGACTCATCCCTTGTCACTTTCTTGCATACACCTAAGTGTCAGCCATATCAAAGGATATGTACCAGCGTCTTTCTTGCTTTAGTGCTATTGTACATCCTCTTTAATTTAAACATTCTATCCCTCTCTTTCACTTGGGTAACTCTCACTCATCACTTAAGGTTGAAATCAAGTGACTTTAGGTAACCTTCTGTTAGCCATTCAGTTTGTTTGAGGAGTACCCCCTTAGCATTCCCCTCCTCCTCCTCCTCCTCCTCCTCCTCCTCCTTCTTCTCCTCCCCCTCCTCTTCCCTCTCCCCTTCCCCCTCCTCCTCCTCCTCCTTCTTCTTCTCCTTCTTTAATAAATGGTTTTCACCCTTTTTTAAAGGGTGTTTATTTTTTATTTTTTTATAATTTTTTTTAATGTTTATTCATTTTTGAGAGAGACAGAGACAGAGCTTGAGAGGGGGAGGGGCAGAGAGAGAGGGAGACACAGAATCCGAAGCAGGCTCCAGGCTCTGAGCTGTCAACACAGAGCCTGCCGCAGGGCTCGAACCCACAGACCATGAGATCATGACCTGAGCTGAAGTCGGACGCCAACCGACTGAGCCACCCAGGTGCCCCTAAAGGGTGTTTATTTTGAAAATGTTTGAAAATGTTTATTTCTGAGAGAGAGCGAGTGAGTTGGGGAGGGGCGGAGAGAGAGGGAGAGAGAGGATCTGAAGCAGGCTCTGCGCTGTCAGCAGAGAGCCTGATGCAGGCTTGAGCCCACAAACTGTGAGATCGTGACCTGAGCCAAAGTCAGCTGCTTAACCTGAGCCATCCAGGCGCCTCTGCATTCCACATTTGTTATACTTATGTCAATTATGGGACTTTCTATAATGTTGTTGTGTGTTCCTCCTGTTGTTTGTGAGCTCCTAGATGTCATCCTGTATACTCAGTGTTAGGATTCTATATGGGATACAGCAGATACTCAATGTATACATGCAGGAGTCTGGTGAATGCATGGAAGCAGAAGTATCCCCAAGCATGAGGAAAAGACCTTCCTAGCTAGAGAGCTGTGTGTGTTTTGAGTGTTTTTGGAGAATAGCTCTACCTCTTATTATCCCGATTCACAGAGACTTTACTGATTATTTTATTTTTTTCTTTCTCTAACCATTGGCTTTCAGTTTCTGGTTCTGCTTAATTTACTAAGTGGATCCCTTACTCAGGCAGTTGCAGTTGAAATTCTTAAAGCATTTAGAAATGACCCATGTTTTATACATAACATGCTCAAGTATTTTAATGTGTTCACATATGTTATCTTTATTGCAGAAAATATTTTCACATTATCATATAAATCACTACCACTTACATTGTAATTTCATCATCCTTTAAATCAATATCTAGAGCCGTATAACATTTTAATATCTTTTTTCGTATTTTTCAATGCTGGAATATTATAAAGAATGAAACTTGTGCTTTCACTTATAAGATCCAGAAAACAGTCTCTAGAAATTGGTGTTGGAATTTTATACATAGAAATCCTCACTTTCCTAGTCATACAAATGTTTCTCTTCTACTTTCTTTATATTTTATTGGAATGTCACTTTTGTTGTATACTCACATGCTGTTTGTTTTGATTCAGAAAAAAAGTGTTTTCTCTAAAAGTAAAAAAAAATGTTATTATAAGCTAAATTTAGATTTGTTTGGTTTTTCTAATCAGCTTTTCCAAAATTGTTGGTCAAGCACAAATTCATACAAAATACTCTAGAGAGTTCAAGTTAAAATTTTGTTTCTATTCTGTCAAAGACCATGATCTGTTTTTTGAGAATCTTCTGTTGTTTTGCTTAACTCTGCTAGTGCATTTTATATTTTGCTTAAATTAGTTGTTTTGCTTAACTCTGCTAGTACATTTCATATTTTGCCTAAATTAAATTGTTAAAAAAATTTTTTTTAATGTTTATTTATTTTGAGAGAGAGAGAGAGCGAGAGAGAGAGAGAGAGAGAGAGAGAGCGTGAGAGGGGAGGGGCAGAGAGAGAGACACAGAGTCTGAAGCAGGCTCTAGGCTCCACGCTGTCAGCACAGAGCCCGACATGGGGCTCGGACTCATGAACCATGAGATCATGACCTGAGCCAAAGTCAGATACTCAACCGACTGAGCCACCCAGGCGCCCCTAAATTGTTTTAACATTAGATGTTACTACCATTAGCCTGGTTATGAGGTTAAATTTTCATGTGTTTCAGCAAGAGATTTCCATTTTTGTCATATCAAGAAAATATCATGTATAATCTCTGAAATACTTGCAAGAGTATTACTGCCAAAAACACAATTGTGGTTATATCTTCTTAGAAAAAAATTCATATTACTCATGTGCTGTACATGGTCAATAGAATGCTGGAGTTTTCGCCCAAATCCTGGCTTATATGAATTTTCTTTATCAACCATCTTAACATAGCTATCCTAGGTTTGCCCTGACACTATTTTAAAACAATGGCTAAAATGGAAGTCCACTTATTTTCTTCACCTAAGTTGCAATTTGTACCTTTTTGTACATAAGTTTTTAATTTTAATTCCAGTATAGTTAACATGTGGTGTTATATTAGTTTCAGGTGTACAATATAGTGATTTAACAGTTCTCTACATTACTTAGTGCTCATCATGATAAATGTACTCTTTAATCCCCATTAACTATTTCACCCATCCCCCACCCACCTGCCCTCTGGTAACTATCAGTTTGTTCTCGATAGTTAAGAGTCTGTTTCTTGGCTTGCCTATCTCTCTCCTTTTTATCCCCCTTTGCTTACTTTGTTTCTTAAATTCTACATATGAGTGAAATCATATTTGTCTTTCTCTGACTTATTTTTTTTAACTTTTTTTTAATGTTTATTTTTGAGAGAGAGAGCGAGTGAGCACAAGCGGGGAGGGGCAGAGAGAGAGAGGGAGACACAGAATCTGAAGCAGGCTCCAGGGTCCAAGCTGTCAGCACAGAGCCTGATGCAGGGCTTAAACTCACAAACTGTGAGATCATGACCTAAGCCAATGTTGGA
Source organism: Acinonyx jubatus (assembly GCF_027475565.1). Taxonomy (NCBI): domain Eukaryota; kingdom Metazoa; phylum Chordata; class Mammalia; order Carnivora; family Felidae; genus Acinonyx; species Acinonyx jubatus. The sequence goes on from NC_069381.1 coordinate 168,232,699, forward strand.
CACTTAACTGACTGAGCCACCCAGGTGCCCCTTTCTCTGACTTATTTTGCTTAGCATTATACTCTCCTTTTTTTTTTTGACTGAATAATATTCCATAGTGTGTGTGTATGTGTATATGTATACTATATATATATATATATATATATATATATATATATACACACATACATTGTATATATATATATATCAATTGTTTATTACATCTTCTTTATCAATTCATTTATTGAAGGACACTTGGGCTGTTTCCAAAATTTGGCTATTGTAAATAATGCTGCAATAAATATTGGGGTGCATGTATCCCTTTGAATTAGTGTTTTTTTTTTTATTTTTTGGGTAAATACCTAGTAGCGTGATTATTGGGTAATATGTTAGTTCTATTTTTAACTTTTTGAGGAACTTCCATACTGTTTTCCACAGTGGCTGTGCAGTTTGCATTTTTCCTAACAGTGCAAGTGAGTTCCTTTTTCTCCACATCCTCACCAACACTTGTTGTTTCTTGTGTTTTTAATTTTAGCCATTCTGACAGGTGTAAAGTGACATCTCATTGTAGTTTTGATTTGTATTTCCCTGATGATAAGTAATGTTGAGCATCTTCATGTTTCTGTTGGCCATCTGGATGTCTTTTTTGGAGACGTTCATGTCTGTTTTGTCTTCTGCCCATTTTTAATTGGATTATTATTATTTTTGGGGGGGTGTTGTGTTGTATAAGTTCTTTATATATTTTGGATATTTACCTTTTGTCAGATATGTCATTTGCAAATATCTTCTTCCATTTCACAGGTTTCCTTTTAGTTTTCTTGATTGTGTCCTTCTCTGTGCAGAAGCTTTTTATTTTGATGTAGTCCCAGTCATTTATTTTTGCTTTTATTTCCCTTGCCTCAGGAGACATATCTGGAAAGAAGTTGCTATGGCTGATGCTAAAGAAGTAATTACCTGTGTTCTTTTCTAGTATTTTGATGGTTTCAGGTCTCATCTGAAAGTTGAGGTTTTTAATCCATTTAGGTCTTTGATCCATTTAGAGTTTGTTTTTGTGTTTGGTATAAGAAAGTGGTCCAATTTCGTTCATTTGCATTAGCTGTCCAGTTTTCCCAACACCATTTGTTTAAGACACTTTTTTTTTTCCCATTGGATATGCTTTCCTGTTTTGTTGAAGATTAATTGACCATGTAACTGTGGGTTTATTTCTAGCTTTTCTATTCTGTTCTATTGTTCTAGGTGTCTATTTTTGTGTCAGTACCATACTGTTTTGATTACTGCAGCTTTGTAATATAATTTTAAGTCTGGAATTGTGATGGCTCCAGCTTTGCTTTTCTTTTTCAAAATTGCTTTTTGCAATTTGGGGTCTTTTGTGGTTCCATATAAATTTTAGGATTGTTTGTTCTAGTTCTGTGAAAAATGATGTTGGTATTTTGATAGGAATTGCTTTGAATATGTATATTGCTTTGGGTAGTATAGACATTTTAACATTATTTGTTCTTCTCATGAGCATGGCATGTCTTTCCATTTCTTTGTGTCATATTCAATTTCTTTCATCAGTGTTTTATAGTTTTCAGAGTACAGGTCTTTTGCCTCGTTAGTTAAGTTTATCCCTAGGTGTTTTACTATTTTTGGTGCAATTGTTTGGGATTGTTTTCTTAATTTCTCTTTCTACTGCTTCATTAATAGTGTGTAGAAATGCAACAGATTTCTTTACATTGATTATGTATCCTGTAATTTTACTGAATCTACATATGAGTTCTAGTAGTTTTTTTGTGGATTCTTGGGGTTTTCTATATATAGTATAATGTCATGTGCAAAGAGTGAAAAGTTTACTTGTTCCTTACAATTTGGATTATTTTTATTTCTTTCTGTCGTCTGATTGCTGTGGCTAGGAGTTCCAGTACTTTGTTGAATAAAGGTGGTGAGAGTAGACATCCTTGTCTTGTTCCTGACCTTAGGGGAAAATCTCTTAGTTTTTTTCACTATTGAGTAGGATGTTGGCTGTGGGTTTTTCATAACAGGCCTTTATTATGTTGTGGTATGTTCCCTCTGAACCTACTTTGCTGAAAGTTTTCTCATAAACGGATGTTGTACTTCATCAAATGCTTTTTTGGCATCTATTGAAATGATCAAATGGTTTCTATTCTTTCTCTTGCTGATGTGATATATATTATGTTGGTTGATTTGCAAATATTGAACCACCCTTGCATCCCAGGAATAAATTGTGGACGATTTTTTTTTAAATGTATTGTTGGATTTGGTTTGCTAGTATTTTCTTGACGAATTTTGCATCTATATTCATCAGAGATGTTGGCCTGTAGTTCTCTTTATTTGTGGTGTCTTTACCTGGTTTTGGTATCAGAGTAATGTTGGCCTTATGGAATGAATTTGGAATTTGGAAGTATTCTCTCCTCTTCTTTTTTTGGGAATAATTTGAGAAGAATAGGTGTTATCTCTTCTTTAAATGTTTTGTACAATTCACCTCTGAAGCCATCTGGTCCTGGAATTTTGTTTTTTTGGAATGATTTTTTTGGGGGGGGTGATCATTTTGATTAGTGATTGAATTTCTTTGCTGGTAATTGGTCTGTTCAAATTTTCTATTTCTTCCTCATTCAGTTATGGTGGGTTATATGTTTCTAGGAATTTATCCAGTTCTCTGAGTTGTTCAATTTGTTGACCTATAATTTTTCATAGTATTCTCTTATGCTTGTTTATATTTCTGTGGTGCCGGTTGTTATTTCTCCTCTTTTATTTGTGATTTTGTTCATTTGAGTCTCCTCTCTCTCTTTCTCTCATTCCTCCTCCTCTTCCTTTCTTCTTCTTCTTCTTCAATGAGTCTAGCTAGAGTTTTATCAATTTTGTTGATCTGTCAAAGAACCAGCTCTTGGTTTCATTGATCTGTTCTATTGTTTTTCTAGTTTCTATATCATCTATTTCTGTTCTAATCTTTATTGTTTTCTTCTTTCTGCTGGTTTTGGGTTTAGTTTGTTCTTCTTTTTCTAGCTCCTTTAGGTGTAAGATTAGGTTGTTTATTTGGGATTTTTCTTGCTTCTTCAGGTAGACTTATATTGCTATAAACTTCCTCCAAGTACCACTTTTGCTGCCTTCCCAAGATTTTGGACCATTGTATTTTCATTTTATTTGTTTCCATGTAAATTTTGATGTCTTCTCATATTCTTGGTTGACCCAATCATTGTTTAGTAGCATGTTATTTAACCTCCATGTATTTGTGCTCTTTCTGGATTTTTTCTTGTGATTAATTTCTAGTCTCATAGCATTGTGGTCAGAAAAGATGCATGGCATGACCTCAATCCTTTTGAATTTGTTGATATTTCTTTTGTGGCCTAATATACGATTTATTCTGGAGAATGTTTTCTGTGTACTAGAAAAGAATGTGTAATCTGCTGTTTTAGGATGGAGTGTTCTGAATATATCTGTTAAATCCATCTGGTCTAGTCTGTCATTCAAAGCCACTGTTGTTGCTTGTCTGGATGACCTGTCCATCATTTATTATTTTTTTGAGAGACAGAGACAGAGCACGAACAGGGGCAGGGCAGAGAGAGAGAGGGAGACACAGAATCTGAAGCAGGCTCTGGGCTCTCAGCCCAGAGCCCAATGTGGGGCTCGAACTCACGAGCCTTTGAGCTGTGAGATCATGACCTGAGCAGAAGCTGGCCACTTAACCAACTGAGCCACCCAGGAGCCCCTGACCTATTATTGTAAGTGGGGTGTTAAAGTCCCCTACTATGATTGTATTGCTATCGATTAGTTCTTTTATATTTGTTATTAACTATTTTGGTTAAATATTTGGGTGCTTAAATATTTATAATTGTTGTATCTTCTTGTTGGATTATCCCCTTTATTATTACATAGTGTCCTTCTGTCCTTCTTTGTCTCTTGTTACAGTCTTTGTTTTAAAGTCTGTTTTGTCTAATATATGCATTGCTGCTCTGGCTTTCTTTTGACATCCATCTGCATGATAAATGTTTCTCCATCCCTTCACTTTCCATCTGCACGTATCTTTAGGGCTGAAATGAGTCTGTTGTAGGCAGTGTAAAGATGGGTCTTGTTTTTTACCCCACTCTGTCATCCTATGTCATTGATTGGAGCATTTAGTCCATTTACATATAAAGTAATTATTTCCTCCTTTTCTCTGCCATTGTGGTGTGTGTGGTTGACTGTTCCTTGCTATGTCTTCTCATAAGACTTTCAAGATCGAGTGATTTGTGGTCAAGAAACAAAAGCAGATCATCCCATTCCCTGGTGAACTTGGATGAAAACTGGTAATAAAAATCTGGTTCAACTCCAAGAAGAAGCATTGGAAAAGAACCAACCTGGGTTCATAAGGGATAACACATGAAATGTCACACATATTTATGTTGTATGAAGGTTATGTGCTCATATCCTATCACTAAGTAAACATCACTACTACCTGAACAATACACATGTTTTATTGGGGAAATGATTTTTCTCTGTTACTATGCTTCCCTACCAGTAGGTTGGTTCAGGATTAAATATGTGAGGCCTTTTGTTTGAAAAAAAAAGGGAAGTAATTATTGATATGTATTTATTGCCATTTTGGTACTTGTTTTATAGTTTTTCTTTGATCCTTTCTTCTCTTGCTCTCTTTTATGTGTTTCTAGCTTTTTTAGTGATATTCTTTGATTCCTTTCTCTTCATTCTTTGAATATCTATTACTGGTTTTTGATTTGTGGTTGCCATTAGGTTTGCATATAACATCTTCCACATACAGCAGTCTATGTGAAGTTGATGATCGCTTAAGTTTGAACCCATTCTTTACTTCTCTCACCCACGTTTTAGGTATATGGTGTCATATTTTACATCCTTTTATTTTGTGAATACCTTGACAGATTTTTGCAGATATACTTATTTTTACTGATTTTGTGTTTCCCACTTTTCATATTCCCATTATGGTTGTTCCGTTCAACTCAACCTTTAATATTTCTTGTAGAGCTAGTTTAGTGCTCATGAACTCCTTTAGTTTTTGTTATGTGTAAAATTGTTCTAGTTTTATTTATCTATTTTTAAATTATTTTTAAAAATTTACATCCAAGTTAGTTAGCATATAGTGCAATATTGCTTCTAGGAGTAGAATCCAGTGATTTGTCACCTACATGTAACACCCAGTGCTCATCCCAACAAGTGCCCTTCTTAATGCCCTTTTCCATTTAGCCCATCCCTCCACCCAAAACCCCTCCAGCAGCTCTCAGTTTGTTCTCTGTATTTAGGAGTCCCTTTGTTTTGTCCTCCTCCCTGATGAGTGATGTTGAGCATTTTTTCATGTGTCTGTTAGCCATCTGGATGTCTTCTTTGGAAAAGTGTCTATTCATGTGTTTTGCCCATTTCTTCATTGGATTATTTGTTTTTTTGGGTGTTGAGTTTGATAAGTTCCTTATAGATTTTGGATACCAATCCTTTATCTGATATGTCATTTGCAAATATCTTCTCCCATTCCATTGGTTGCCTTTTATTTTTGCTGATTGTTTTCTTCTGTGCAAAAGCTTTTTATATTGATGAGGTCCCAATAGTTCATTTTTGCTTTTGTTTCCCTTGCCTCTGGAGACATGTTGAGTAAGAAGTTGCTGAGGCTGAGGTCAAAGAGGTTTATGTGTGCTTTCTCCTCTAGGATTTTGATAGCTTTCTGACTTATGTTTAGGTCTTTCATCCATTTTGAGTTTATTTTTGTGTGTGGTGTAAGAAAGTGGTCCAGGTTCATTCTTCGGCATCTCGCTGTCCAGTTTTCACAACACCATTTGCTGAAGAGACTGTCTTTATTCCACTGGATATTCTTTCCTGCTTTATCAAAGATTAGTTGGCCATAAATTTGTGGGTCCCTTTTTGGGTTCTCTATTCTGTTCCATTGATGTATGTTTCTGTTTTTGTGCCAGTACCATACTGTCTTGATGATTACAGCTTTGTAGTATAGCTTGAAGTCCGGGATTGTGATGCCTCCAGCTTTGGTTTTCTTTTTCAGGATATCTTTGACTATTCAGGGTCTTTTCTGGTTCCATACAAATTCTAGGATTGTTTGCTCTAGCTCTGTGAAGAATGCTGGTATTATTTTGATAGGGATTGCATTGAATATGTAGATTGCTTTGGATAGTATGGACATTTTAACAATATTTGTTCTTCCTATCTAGGAGCATGGAATCTTTTTCAATTTTGTGGTGTCTTCCTCAATTTCTTTCATAAGGTTTCTATAATTTTCAGTGTATAGATTTTTAACCTCTTTGATTAGGTATATTTTTGGATATTTTATGGTTTCTGGTGCAATTGAAAATGGGATTGATTCCTTGATTTCTCTTTCTGCTGCTTCATTATTGGTGTATAGAAATACAATTGATTTTTCTGTGCATTAATTTTATATCCTGAGACTTTGCTGAATTCATGTATCACTTCTAGCAGTTTTTTGGCGGAATCTTTTGGGTTTTACAGATAGAGCATCATGTTGTCTGCAAAGAGTGGACATTTGCCTTCTTCCTTCCCGATTTGGATGCCTTTTATTTCTTTGTGTTGTTTGAATCCTGAGGCTAAGACTTCCAGCATTATGTTGAATAACAGTGGTGAGAGTGGGCATCCTTGTTGTGTTCCTTGACCTTAGGGAGAAAGGTCTCAGTTTTTCTCCATCATAGTAGTGGTGGGTCCTTTGTATATGACTTTTGTGATCTTGAGGTATGACCCTCTATCCCTACTTTCTTGAGGGTTTTTATCAAGAAAGGATGCTGTATTTTGTCAAATGCTTTTTTGGCACCTATTGAGAGGATCATATGGTTCTTATTCTTTCTTTTGTTAATGGGATGTCTCACATTGATTGATTTGCAGCTATTGAACAAGCCCTGCATCCCAGGTATAAATTCCACTTGGTTGTGGTAAATAATTCTTTTAATGTATTGTTGGATCTGTTTGGCTAGTATCTCATTGAGAATTTTTGCATCCATGTTCATCAGGGAAATTGGTCTGTAGTTCTCCTTTTCATTGGGGTCTTTGTCTGGTTTTGGAATTAAGGTAATGCTGGCCTCATAGAGTGATTTTGGAAATTTTCCTTCCATTCCAATTTTTTGGAACAACTTCAAAAGAATAGGTGTTAACTCTTCTTTAAATGTTTGGTAGAACTCCGCTGGCAAGCCATCCAGCCCTGGAGTCTTATATTTTGGGAACTTTTTAATTACTAATTTAATTTCTTTACTGGTTATGGGTCTGTTCAGATTTTCTATTTCTTCCTGTTTCAGTTTTGATAGTTTATTCATTTCTAGGACTCAGTCCATTTCTTCCAGTTTGCCCAACTTATTGGCATATAATTGCTCATAATATTCTCTTATTATTGTTTGTATTTCTACAGTGTTGACTGTGATCTCTCCTCGCTCATTCTTGGTTTTATTTATTTGGGTCCTTTCCTTCTTCTTTTTGATCAATCTGGCCAGGGGTTTATCAATTTGATTAATTCTTCCTAAGAACCAGCTCCTGGTTCATTGATCTGTTCTACTTTTTTTTTTTTTTTTTGGTTTCGATAGTATTGATTTCTGCTCTGATATTTATTATATCCTGTCTTCTGCTGGTTTTGGGTTTTATTTGCTGTTCTTTCTGCAGCTCTTTAAAGTGTATGGTTAGGTTGTGTATCTGAGACCTTTCTTCTTTCTTTAGGAAGGCCTAGATTGCTATATACTTCCCTCTTATGACTGCCTTTGCTACACCCCATAGGTTTTGCGCTGTGGTGTTATCATTTTCATTGGCTTCCATGTCCTTTTTAATTTCCTCTTTAACTTCTTGGCTAACCCATTGATTCTTTAGTAGGATGTTATTTAATCTCCAAGTGTTCATGGTGTTTCCAAATTTTTCCTTGTGGTTGATTTTGAGTTTCATAGTGCTATGGTCTGAAAATATGCATGGGATGATCTTAATCTTTTTGTATTTGTTAAGTGCTGATTTGTGTCCCAGTAGGTGATCTATTCTGAGAATGTTCCATGTGCACTTGAGAACAATGTGTATTTTGCTGCTTTAGGATGCAGTGTTCTGAATATGTCTAAGTCCATCCGGTCCAGTGTGTCATTCAAAGCCATTGTTTCCTTGTTGATTTTCTGCTGATATGATCTGTCCATGGCTGTTAGTAGGGTCTTGAAGTCCCCTACTATTATGGTATTGTTATCAATGAGTTTCTTTATGTTTGTGATTAGTTGATTTATATATTTGGGTTCTCTCACATTGGAGACATAAATGTTTACAATTGCTAGATGTTCTTGGTGGATAAACCCCTTAATTATGATATAATTCTCTTCTTCTTTATCTCTTGTTACAGTCTTTAGTTTAAAATCTAGGTTGTCTGATATAAGTATGGCTACTCCATCTTTATTTTGGTGATCATTAGCATGATAGATTGTTCTCCATCCCCTTACTATCAATCTTGAAGGTGTCTTTAGGTCTACCTTGGGTCTCTTGTAAACAGCATATATATGGATTTTGTTTTCTCATCCATTCTGATACCCTTTGTCTTTTGATTGGAGCGTTTAGTCCATTAACATTTCGAATGAGTACTGAAAGATATGAATTTATTGCCATTGTGTTGCCTGTAGAGTTGTAGTTTCTGGTGATGTTCTCTGGTCCTTTCTAGTCTTTGTTGCTTTTCGTCTTTTTTGTTTTGTTTTGTCTTTTCTCCCCTCAGAGAGTACCCCTTAAAATCCTTGCAGGGCTGGTTTAGTGGTCACAAACTCCTTTAGTTTTTGTTTGTCTGGGAAACTTTTTATCTCTCCTTCTATTTTCAATGACAGCCTTGCTGGATAAAGAATTCTTGGCTGCATATTGTTCTGATTCAGCACATTGAATATATGCTGCCACTCCTTTCTGGCCTGCCAAGTTTCTGTGGATAGGTCTGCTGTGAACCTAATCTGTCTTTCCTTATATGTTCAGAACTTTTTTCTCCTTTCTGCTTTCATAATTCTTTTCTTGTCTGTGTATTTTATGAATTTGACTATGATAAGCCTTGTTGCTGAATAGGTTTTGTTGAATTTAGTGGGAGTTCTCTGTGCTCTTGGGTTTTGATATCCGTGTCTTTCTACAGATTAGGAAAGTTTTATGATGTAATTTGCTCACATAAACCCTCTACCCCTTTCTCTCTCTCTTCATCTTCTGGGACTCTTATGATTCAGATGTTATTTCTTTTTAATAAGTCACTGACTTCTCTAATTCTTTTATCATGCTCTTTTGCCTTAGTTTCCCTCTTTTTTTTCCTGCTTCATTATGCTCCATAATTTTGTCTTCTATTTTGCTGATTTGCTGCTCTGCTTGTCCATCCTGCTGCCATGGCGTCCATTTGAAATTGTATCTGGGTTATAGCATTTCAAATTTTGTCCTGAGTAGACTTTACTTGTTTTATCTTTGCAGAAAGGGATTCCATGCTTTTTCTGCCCCAGCTGGTATTTTTATTAGTGTGTTTCTAAATTCTAGTTCTCACATCTTCCTTATATCTGTGTTAAGTCCCTGGCTGTCATTTCTTCCTGTTCTTTCTTTTGGGGTGAATTCCTTCATTTTATTATTTTGAAAGAAGAAAAAGTTAATAAAATAAAAGTAAAAAAGTAAAAATAACACAAAAAATCAAATAAAAGAAACTTTCCTGAGTGTGTTTTTGTCTGGTTATTGAAAGAAGCTGGATAGAGAAAAAAGGGAAAGAAAAGAAAAAAAAGTAAGAAAGCTTAAAAATTAAAAAAAAATGTACATAATAAAATAGAATAAAATTAAATGAAGAAAGTGAAATGGAATAAAAAACATTACAAAAAATAAAAAAAAACCATAGTAAGAAGAGTTAAAAATTTTTTCTAAAAGGGAAAAATAACAAAATTTTCTCTTTCTGGATCCAAGAAAAAGAAAAGAGAGGAGGAAGAAGAAAAAAAAAAAGGAATAGATGGACCAGCAAACAGAATGAAACCTGAATGACGTTACCTCCAGTTTCCCCTAGAACTCAAACTATGACGCACTTTATAGTCTGTATACTAAACAGACAGAGAGACTTGTGGTAGTCCTCTAGGACTTGGTTGGTGCAGTTGGACAGGGCTTGGTGTAACGACTCCATTCTCCACTAGGCGCTGCTGCTTAGTTTACTGGGGTGGATTGGTGTGGCGGGCGTGAAAGGTGAGAATGGCTGGACTGCTCTGACATCCCTGCCTACTACTGGGGATTCACCCTTCCTCCCTACCAGAGCACTGCCAGGTATTGAGCTCTGGAACTTACAACTCTGCACTCCTCTGTTTATAGAGTCCTTATGGTATTGAAACCCTCTCCTTTCTCCCCTTCAATGGTGTTGGGGAATAGATTTCTTGCTCAGTCTTGTGAGTGTTTCCACTCTTTCCCTTTCTTTCCAGCTACTTTTGGGGAGAGTGCTTTTCTTGTACTCTCCTGATATTCTTCGCTCTCCTCCTCTTTCTCTATCCTCTCTCTGCAAAAACAGCTCCCTACCCTCCACACCTTTTGTTTCCTCTAGCTCACCTCTCTGAATCATGTACCTGATGAGTTCTGTGACTCAAGTTATGCAGATTGTTGTGTTAATCCTCAGATCAGTTTCCTAGGTGTGCAGGGTTTGGTGCTGATCTAACTGCATTTCAGGGACAAGAGAAGGAGAACTTGCATGCTGCTCCACCATCTTGGCCCCTCCCCTGTCTGTAAAATTCTTTATGTCCCTTTCTATTCTGAATGATAGCCTTTCTGGAGAGAGTATGCTTAGCTGCAGATGTTTCCCCTTGAGCACTTTGAATATATATCAAGCCACTCCTCCTGGCCCTTGATAGTCTTATGGAGTTTCCCTTGTATGCAACTGTCTTCTTTGCTATTGCTTAAAAAATTTTTTTTTTCTTTATCACTCCTTTTTCCATTTTAATTACTATTTGTGTTGGTGTTGACCTCCTTGGGTTGATTTTGTTGGGGTCCCTCTGTGCCTCCTGGATCTGGATATCTGTTTCCTTCCTCAGATTAGGGAAATTTTCAGCTGTTATTTCTTTAAATACGTTTTATGCCCGCTTTTATCTCTCTCTTCTTTTTCTGGTATCCCTATATCATGAATGTTATTACACTTGATAGAATCACTGAGTTCCCTAAGTCCATTCTCACTTTGCATAATTTTTTTCCTCTCACTTGGTCAGCTGGATTACTTTCCAATTCTGTCTTCTATGCCATTAATTCATTCCTCTAATTCCTCTACCCTCTTATTCTATCAATTTTATTTTTAATTTCAATTATTGTGTTCTTCATATCTTTGGTTCCTTTTTAAAATTTTTAAAAATGTTTTTTTTAAATGTTTATTCATTTTGAGAGAGAGACAGAGCATGGGGGGGGAGGGGCAGAGAGAGAGGGAGACACAGTATCCAAAGCAGGCTCCAGGCTCTGAGCTTTCAGCACAGGGCCCGATGTGGGGCTTGAACTCATGAGCTGTGAGATCATGACCTGAGCTGAAGTAGGACGCTTAACCCACTGAGCCACCCAGGTGCCCTAAAAATGTTTTATTATTTATTTTTCAGAGTAAGAGAGAAAGAGACAGACAGGCAGACAGACAGACAAAGCATGAGCTGGGGAGGGGCAGATTTTGTTCTGTTCTTTCATTTGGAACATACTCTGCTGTCTCTTCATTTTGCCTAACTTTCTATGTCTGTTTCTCTGTGTTAGGAAAGTGATTTATGTCTCTTGCTCTTGAAAGTAGTAGACAGGCAAACATTTTTAACAAAATGGCACTGATCCTCTTCATCAGGGGGAGTGCAACCACTGCAGAGGTCCAGCCAGCTGGGGCCACTCTGCGAAGCCTGTGTGGGCAAGGTTGCAGCTTTAACAAGGTGCTGCATTGTCCACAGGAGATCAGGAGATGGGAATTCAGGAGTTGCAGTGTTGGCAAGGTTTGTACCAGTCTTCTGGTGGAGAGGACCCACGGAGTCAGGACTGAAGCAGGTCCAGCTGAGGGGGGTGGGCCATGGTGTAAGCAAATTAGGTAGTGAGTGCCAGCACGGCACTGGACCCCACAGGTGACAGTGTGATTATACTGGGGGGTGCTTAGTGGGGGGTGGGGATGGGAAGGTGCCTATCAAATCCTTTGTTCTTGGAGAAATTCCTGAGTTAACTCTGAAATTATTAACTAACTCTTCCCTCTGTGCGCCCCAGGCATTTTTCTCAAATTGCTGCTTGTTGTGCTGTCCCTTTATGGGCAGGAATTCAGCTTCCTATCGCCCTCTGGGCTCTCCCAGAGCCAAGCTACTGATTTTTAATATTCCAGGCTTTAATTTCTGCTGGTTGTAAGAACTCTGGAAATTCAGTTTCTGTGATTCACAGCCAAATGCTGTCAGGATTCATCTTCCCTGTGTTGGCTTCCCAATGTGACTATCTGTTTCTGACCCCTTTCTGCACCTGTAGCTCCCTCCCTTCAGTGGCTAGCCTGGTGGGGGGTTAGCTCTCCACTGCATGTCTCTCTTGGTACTCTCTTTGATGTGGTCTCTTCTCTACATTTAGTTGTGGAGTTTGTTTTCCTAGCCATTGTGTTATTTTCTGGGTTATTTGCATTATGAGTGTTATCTAGTTGTATCTGTTGGATGAGGTGACTTTAGTGTCCTCCTACTCCACCATCTTCCCTGGAAGTGCCCTGCAATTTGTACTTTTTTTTAAGGTTTATTTTTGAGAGAGAGAGTGCAAATGGAGAAGGGGCAGAGAGAGAGGGAGACAGATCTGAAGTGGACTCTACACTAAGTGCGGTGAGTCTGATGTGGGGCTCAAACTCATGAACCGTGAGATCATGACCTGAGCCAAAGTTGGACACTCAGCTGGCTGAGCCACCCAGATTCCCCGCAATTTGTACTTTCTATGAGAGGCATAAAACTCATGATAAACTACAAAATTTGAACTTCAAGAATAGGGCTGTGGTAGTAGATCACTCTGGATCTGGGTTATAAAGGTATATAAAGGTATATATTGTCTCTCGATAATTCAAAAATAACAAAATTGGCTAAAAGTTGGTGTGCTCTTCATGGTCACCATGCACCAGCAATTCTAATGCCATTGGTAAAATAATCTTTGAAAAAAATTACCTACGTCCTGAATAATTGCTGCAGTTACTGTTCAACTTTAAAAATATACATTCAAATTAGCATTTTATTACTTATTCTACATGGAAGTTAATTAAAGAACTTTTGATTGTATTGTTAGTTCCTGACACACAAGTAGACTCAACTCTGTTCTTTGAGAGTTGGTTATTAATAGCTTGGAATTTTTCAAGCTGCTTTAGATACAGTCTCTACTCACCCACCCCTTTCTTTTTTCAATTCCTACTTTCTTATTAAAATTTGCTCTTAGCAATAGTTCTGGAATTCATTCAAGTTAAAGATAAAATGATTGATAAAATTATGCAATATGGTGAGGGATATTGATATTTATCAAGTTACACCAAAGGAATGAGTATGCTTTTTAGAGTTTCAGATGTCATTTAGCTGGGTGAATAGGGTAGATACTTATCGGAGGAGTAGGGCTCTTCTTGGAGTAACCTTGAAGTATACTGTATCCCATTGCTACCATATCTCTACTTGCTTTTAAGGATTTTTATGATTATGTGTTTTTTTCTAGCTTTTGTTTGCACTTGATAGAAATTATTTTACCTTTTATTTTTAAAGGCCATTCTGGTTTGAGCATTAGTAATATGGCCATAAGCACAATCCTGGGAAATCTTGGGGACCCAAAGCCTGAGATAATAAGAATCTACTCTGGGATTCTCTGTGAAAGTGCCCTAACTAAAGGCGTGTGTGTGTGTGTGTGTGTGTGTGTGTGTGTGTGTGTGTGTGTGTATTTTTAATTAAAAAGAAGGTATTTATAGAATGTTATCAGAGACACCTAAAGGTCCATAAAGAATGACACTTATATATAATATTTCATAGAAAAATCACCCACTTTCTGTAGATGAACTTTTCAATTTTAGAAGTTCCATTGAACCCAAAGATATGGTTCATATGGGAAAAGTACACAAGGTAATAGAAGACTGTCCCTGTTAGATTCCTTCTCTTCATCTCTTATAGATTTCAGTGTCATAGTGAATCTTTGAAATGGAGTTGGGGATCTGTTTATTTTATAATTTACATAGAAAGAAATGGAGAACTTCAAGAATTTTTTGCTTAGGGTTGACAGAGATTTCTATTGTGTCACTTTTTGATGTAAATGACTTGGTGATTATATCATTCTTGGAATTATGTAAAATGAGTGAATAGTCAAAAGGAGGATGTTTGGTTTTTAATTTAACATAGAGAAATCATGTATATTTCTTACCTAGGAACATTGTTTCTTCTTTCTGATTTCAGAGAGTAGTCACAAAAGCTCCTTGGGTTCATTTTGAATAAAAAGCCATAATGAGAGAAATCAGCCAGAAACTGGAAGCCAAATGACAGAGATCAAAAGCAAATACTTTAGAATAATAGCATCTATGAAAAATCTATTACATTGGTACCTTCAAACCATGGGAAATCTCTAGGGGTAATTAATGAATGATGGGTAATAATAATTTAAACAAAGAAACTTTAAGAGAGAATCTTTCATGATAGTTGGAAACAGAATTAAAAAAACCAAAAGGTAGTCTCTGTGCCAGGTCATATGAATAAAGGCCAAAACTAGGATCAAAAGGATCAACTACATGGAGTTCTCTTGATAAACTGGGGGAGAAAGCCAAATTCAACAGGAAACTATTGGCACTGTAAACTACAAAAATATGAAAAGTTAGGTTTGAGATGTGTAGTGAAACATGTATCTGAGGCTTTTTAAATATCAGTAGAAAAGTAACTGTAAACAGGAAATATGCTCCTTAATTTTAAATTAAAAATTTTTTTAATGTTTATTTATTTTTGAGAGAGAGAGAGACAAAGTGTGAGCGACGGAGGGGCAGAGAGAGAGGGAGACAGAGAATCTAAAGCAGGCTCCAGGCTCTCAGCTGTCAGCACAGAACCTGATGCAGGGCTTGAACTCATGAACTGTGAGATCATGACCTGAGCCGAGGCCCAGTACTTAACTAGCTGAGACAGGTGCCCCTTTAATTTTAAATTTAAAGAACAAATTGTTTTATATTGTTTTTCATAGACCTATATTTTCCATGTCAGATATTATAAAAACTACATGTTCTCAAATATTATCTACGTATTCTAAAATATTAATTAAGAGCTCAGAGTATACAATTCTGTTTAAAGAATTTATTTATTTTTAGTTTTTTTTTTTTTTTTTAAAGAGAGTGTGAGAGTGGAGGAGAGGGGCAGAGGGAGAGAGAGAGTGAGAGAGAATCTTAAATAGGCTCCATGCTCAACGTGGAGCCCAACATGAGGCTTGATCCCACAAGGACTGGGATCATGACCTGAGGCGAAATCAAGAGTTGGCTGCTTAACTGACTGAGCCAACCAGGTGCCCCAAGAGCCCGAAGCATATAATTCTAAGATTGTGATGACGTCTTTAAAAATGTGTCCTAAAAAAAGATAAATACAAAAGTGTTCTAAATATTTAAAGCATTTATTATTATTTAAAGCAAATATTAAAGCAGAAAAGATTTTATAGGAGTATATCATTTTAGTTCTTAAAAGAATGTTACTATAGTAGAAGTGTGTGAACCCCAAAAAGTAATCAATTTTTATTGATTGATAAGAATGTTTTATAAATTAAGGACATGAATCTTTTGGGTGTTATATGCATTACAATATTTTTCTATTAATTTTTTTGTAACATGGGTATTTATGGGTTTAGTACTTTACTAAGTGCCTGGGGTTCTGCTTAATAATGGAACTACAACGATGAGAAAGGATCACATCTGTTACTCTCATAGTCAGATTCCTTCATTACTACTTTCTTATGAACCATCCTCAGAAAGTCCTTCCCCATCCGAATATTTAATAAATATTTACCTATTTTTTGTCTAGTACTTGTATGAATTCAGTTTTTACATTTAAATCTTTGACATGCTGAGAATTTGTTTTGGTATATGGACCATTGAGCTTTTTTTTTTTTTAGGTTTATTTATTTATTTTGAGAGAGAAAGAGAGAGTGTGAGTAGGGGAGGGGCAGAGAGAGAGGGAGAATCTCAAGCAGGCTGTGTGCTGAAACTGACCTGGGGCTGTAATTCAGAAAACTGTGAGATCATGACCCGAACCGAAATCAGAAGTTGGATGCTCAACCAACTGAGGCACCAGGTGCTGCTGGACCATTGAACTGTTAAACAATTTTAGTAGCCTCACTCCAAACAAAACATTGTACATTTACAAGTAAAATATTTAGAAATATTTAAAATTTTTAGAATGTCTTGTCTTATTTATTTCTGAATAGTATATGCTAATGTTTCCCATCCTCAACCTTCTTCCTCATTTTGTGGTAACAAACTGGTATGGGGTTGTTGGGAGAACTAGTTAGTAGGAAATTGGAAAGTGTGATTCAGAGTTTAAGTGTGCCACAGCTGAAAAAGCCCAGCTAGAAAACATAATTCTCAATACAGAGCTAGAGCATCTTTAAAACACAGCCACTCCTGAAAAGTTTAGCGAATGTAAATGGTTTTATTAGACATGACGCATGAAGACTAAATTGGATTTCATTCCTCATCTTGATTTAGTAATCTTATGTGCAAGTTTATGGTGCCCTTTTAGTGTGATTAAAGATCTAAATTAAACTTAAGTGTTTATTATTTAATGAGACCGTTTTAACAGCTAATGTAGAGCTCTTTGCTGATCTCAGGGTCATGCAATTCAATTGTTGTCTTCCTAAAGCAATTTTTTCTTTTAAAAATGAGAAGTGATTGGGCTCTACAGGGTATATAAGCAAATGCACTTTTCTGCATGTTATGTGACATCTCACTAATCTGGTTTAATGATGAAGAGAGAAGAAAGAAAGCACCAAGTTTGAACTAATTAAAAATCTGAGTTTAATTAATAGAAAGAGGCATTGCAACACTTAAAACATATCTGATAGACCCTTGACTTTGGACAGGACATTTAACCTCTGACACTCCCCTTTCTACATTTGTAGAAGGGTGATTATACTTTGATAAATAAGATCCTACATATGATGTTCTTTTGATACTATAAGATATAGTATGCACATTTACTATTGATATTATTAATTTAAATATAGACAGTAACCAAAATGAACATTATGCTTGTTCTGAGTTGGCTTTAAAGAACAGATAACTCACATATTGATTAAAAATGGCATTTGAATACAGCCAGAGTTTTACAAAGTCTGGCTTCTAAACAGGCTAAAAATTTCTCCTTTAATTCTAATTATTCTAACATGTCTTTGAATGAAGTCACCAACTTTATGAGAAGTTTAAATGTGATATTAAGAAATATTAGTACATGGTATTTCAATCATTATATGCATAGGCAATTAACATAAAACCTTAATCTTCTCTTTTATGTGTCTGATTGTATTTGGTATCTTTGTTTCCATTCATTTTGTTACTGTTAAATTTAAGTAGGATGATGAACAATTTCTGATTTTTCTATTCAATCCCTTTTCCATGAAATAAAACCATACTCTATATATGAAATTCATTAAAATTAGAAGAAAACATGCACTCTCTCAATTTTGAGCGCAGATGTATCCTTTGCAACTGGTTCTGTTACAAAGACCTCTGAAGTCTTAGGCGAGATAGTTTTGTGCCTTAATTTCTTCATCTTCAGAAATGAGTGTAGTAATAAGATGTACTGCATTGGGGTATTGAGAAGACTAAATCACACATTTACAACATAAACTGGTTAAGAGTAGGTATTTGGTAATTTTATTTTTTATTGTTTTATCTTGATTTCCAAAACTATGCTAAGTTTAAGTACTTTATGTTACTTTGTGCGTGGCCTCTGTGATTTTAAATGCATAACAAAAGAATGTGTTAATCTTTAGATGAAGCTAATACAAAATTTCAACTTCAGTGTCCACCTACATAGATTAAAGTGGTCTCTAATGAATTATTGAATGTTAGCTGAGCAAGTAAATAACTGTAATTTCTGCATATTTATTTGCTTGGGGAAAGGGGATTTATTTTATTTTATTATTTTATTTTTTTTATTAAAAATTTTTTTTATGTTTACTTATTTCTGAGACAGAGAGAGAGAGAGAGAGACAGAGCATGAGTGGGGGAGGGGCAGAGAGAGAGGGAGACACAGAATCAGAAGTAGGGCTCAGGCTCCGAGCTGTCAGCACAGAGCCCAACACTGGGCTCGAACTCACAAACCGTGAGATCATGACCAGAGCTGAAGTCGGTTGCTCAACCGACTGAGCCACCCAGGCGCCCCAAAAGGGGATTTATTTTATTAGTTTATTCTTACTTATCCCAACTATCTCTGTTGGTATGATCTCAGTCAGTCAACAAGAACAGTATAGTTGATCTTTTAACAACACGGGGGTTAGGAGCCCCAAACTCCATGCAGTCGAAAATGTGTGTATAACTTTTGACTCCCCAAAAACTTAACTGCTAATAGCCTACTCTTGAGAAGTCCTTATCAACAACATAAACACATAATGCATATTTTGAATGTTATATGTATTATGTACTTTGTGATTACAATGAGATAAGCTAGAGAAAATAAAATGTTATTAAAAAATTGTAAAGAAGAGATAATACATTTACAGTACTGTTCTGTAAAAAGTCTGTGCTTAAGGGGATCTGCATAGTTCAAACCCATGTTGTTTAAGGATCAGCTATATTTGCTAATTCATATTGTGTATGTAGTCCATGCCTAGGTATTCGGATGAGGCAAGGACCAGGCTATTCCTAGGGCTATGTATGTATTCAGAAGAATACACAGTATTATGCAACTTAATCTGGAGAGACATTAATTATTCCTAAATTGTATGCTGTAATGCTTTGGTAATACAGAGAAAGAAAAGATGAATATAAACTGGACTAGTCAGGAATGTCCCTTGGAGGAAGTGGCATTTGAACTGTGTCTTCACTGAAATACAGACATATGATGTATTAGTCTATCAGGACAGTTATATCAAAGTACCACAAATGAGGTGGGCTGAAACAACAGAAATTTATTCTCTTATGGTTTGGAAGGCCAGAAGTCCTAAATCACGATGTCAGCAGGGTTGATTGGATGGGGAATCCGAAGGAGAATCTGTTCCATGCTTCTCTCCTAGCTTCTCGTGGCTCCCAGCATCCTGGCATCCCAAACTTGTAGCTGCGTAACTTCATTCTCTGCCTTTGTCTTCTCATGGCCCATTTTCCTGTGAGTGTGTCATCTTCTCTTCTTATAAGTACACTGGTCATACTGGATTATGTGTGTCCTAATGCTAACCAGTATGATGGAGTAGGGCCACCTAATCCAGTATGACCTCATCTTACCTTGATTATATCCACAAATAACTTATTTCCAAATAAGGTCAT
Source organism: Acinonyx jubatus (assembly GCF_027475565.1). Taxonomy (NCBI): domain Eukaryota; kingdom Metazoa; phylum Chordata; class Mammalia; order Carnivora; family Felidae; genus Acinonyx; species Acinonyx jubatus. The sequence continues at coordinate 168,252,053 of NC_069381.1, forward strand.
ATTCATAAGCATTGGGGGTGAGAATTTGAAAGTACCATTTTTTTTTTGTGGGCTGGGGGGAAGGAGGGGAGCGGGGAGGAGCACAATTCAACCCACAACATGCAGAGAGAAGAAGGGAAAATATCCTAGGCCAGGAAGATAGTGTGAATATAGGCAAAACATTTTTGAACTTTCCCTTGAATTTGACCCTTTTTTATGGTGTCTGGGACACTGACAAATCTGAGTGCTACTTTTTAAAGAAAAATACTGAAATTTCACTCTATATTTAAATTTTACCATTTAATTATTTTTTTTTTTGCACCAGAATATGATTTAGATGAGAATTTATTATATTTGAATACTGTAAAATTGTTAGGTAATTCTTACTTAGAGTAATACTGACAATAAAATTGAAACAACCTCATTATTTTGGACAGTGGTTCCAGGGCTAGTATTTCCTCGTATTTCAGGGCAAAATTTTCATTGAATTTTTTGATCAGTTTTTCCCATTTCTCTATTAGCAGAGATTTCTTGATAAAACAATGCAAATAAGCTCTTAAACATCCAAGGAGAAATCTAATCTGAGTAATTAGGTTATCAAAAGAACAAACATTGTAAAAACTTCATTAAATTGACAACTAATGTCTAGTCAGAATGAAAACAAGAACATGTGAATTCTGTACACTTAGGACAGGAAAATCAATGACAAAATGGCTTAATTTGACTCTGTGTATCTCCTAAGTAGTTATTTTCTCTTATTTACAGCACTAAAGTGATATGATAGAATTGGAACTGAGTCTCTTTCCTTCTGTCTGGCTTAGAATTGTAGGATAATTTGTCCACATCCCCTTGGAAGATAGTGTGAACAACCAGAAAAACTGAACATGGAAGGAAACAATAGTTAAGGTCAATATATTACTTTGTTTAGCTTTTTGTGTGTAACAAACATTTACATCAGATAATCATATATTTTATGAGCTTCTGCAATCACATAAATGCATCTTTGTTTTCTTTAGGCAATTTAAACCTTTCTTATACCACTGAATACCTTCAATCAATGTATTTAAGGCTATCTATGAATAATAATCTAATTAAGGAGGAAAATGAGCAGTTAATAAAGGTCAGTGAGTCAATTAACTATTCAGTTTTACTCTTGAAGAAGTAATACAATTCTTTTTTATAGAATATGGAGCAAATCATAACAAAAATATTAATTATCATCAAATAGCTAAAGGAAAAATACACTTGGTTTCTGATATATCAAGAGTACATAAGAATGCTAATCAGAACATACCAACCAAAATGAAATATAGTTAGAGAAAAAAAATCAAAGATAGACATTATTAGACTCTTTGGAAAGATAGGATTTAAAAATGAAATCCCTTTTATCTATGGAGTGAAAAGATATGGTAACTTTCTGTTCAAGCAACAAACTAAATTAATGGAAAATATCTGCACCCTATACTAAGACAAGACATTTTACTAGGTGCAATAGCTTCCCCAGCTTCACTTTATCTTATTCCCATATATTCATAATTTACATGGAAAGCACTTTGAAAAACAATCTGCAAAGAATGAGCTTCTTAGATGACTGTCTTGTCTCCGTGTGAAAAATGTAATCATCCATAGCAGAACCACTCTGTCTACAAATCAGTCATTAGAGCTGGAAGGTCTTAAACCAAGGGCAAACAGTTTTTTTTTTAATGTCAACCATCTAAGTTATCATCACTTTTGATTCATATGATATGTGCACATGGGAAAAAAAATCTATGGACATATTTAGATAGACAGTGACCTAAAACCTATTATGGTTTGTCTTTGCTACATAAAATCAGGGATTGACTTAGGGGAATGCATTTGATGCATGTGTAAACCTGGGTGGGTTATAACAGAAAATCTCCAGTAATAAGAAACTCTTCAGCACAGAATCATCAATCCTTCACAGTCTTTTAAACATGGGTACGAGTTACCTAAATTTTTGGGTTGTTGTTGAATTTTTCATGTTTCAGACAACAGAAAGGTACTTGAAATGAAATCTATTTCAAGTTAAACAATTTTTTTAATGTTTATTTTTTAGAGAGAGAGGGAGACAGAGTGTGAGTGGGGGAGGGGAAGAGAGAGAGGGAGACACAGAATCTGAAACAGGCTCCAGGCTCTGAGCTGTCAGCACAGAGCCCGACGCAGGGCTCAAACCCATGAACCTCAAGATCATGACCTGAATTGAAGTCAGATGCTCAACTGACTGAGCCACCCAGGCACCCCTACTTCAAGTTTTTTTTTAAGTTTAACTACTTTGAGAAATTGCTAAAAACAAAGAGTAGCTAATAATTTGAATCTTAGAATTTGATTGGCAACACTAAGTTGAAACATAGAGATAATATTAGGTGCCTGGGTGTGTGTGTGTGTGTGTGTGTGTGTGTGAGAGAGAGAGAGAGAGAGAGAGAGAGAGAGAGAGAGAATGAGAGAGAGAGAAAGAGATTGAGAGGGAGAGAGAGAGAATATAGGAGAGAGAAGTGGGAGGAGGGAGAATTGTGATAAAATATTGGGATAGTGCACAAAATCTTGAAAATGCATCAATGCCCCATCCCCCTCCTGCCCAGATGCACTATAGTATAGAGTATCTTGATATGCCTTTTACCTTCTGCCTGGGGTCTGAGTTTGCAATTACTCTTTTCTACATTCACTTGTTCCCTAAATCACTCTTTTGTATCCTTTATTTATCTTCCATTTTCTTGTTCTCACATTGTCATTTTCCAGTCGTTACCCTGTTAACCTTTACTATCTAGCCTCTTGAACATGTCAGAATAAAGCACTAAATGAATCTTGCAAACAAGCCCTTTGGTATGTGCAAAGAAAAAAAGATTCTGGATTATAGTTTCCTCTCTAAACTTGAAATTTCTAAATTCAAGGCATGTAAAATATTATACAAACATATAGTTTTCATTCACATGATATATTTCTCACACTTTGTATTTAACAAAGGAAGTATTGCCAGTGATTTTATTTGTTATAGACAAATTTCTTCATTCACTGATTCGATAAAACCAGACTAAAGTACTCTTATTATTTGCTATTATTATTATTTTTTTTTTTAGAAAAACTCAAATCTTGACATCATATTTTATACTGGTTTCCTGGATAATGAATACAAAAATGAGATAGAAAACAAATGTCAGAGCACTCATTCAAAAGAAAATCTTTTAGTGGTTTTACCATAGGACATTTGAAATCTCAATTTCTTTGCTATCTCGTGTCTGTACTCCAAATGACACCTGGCCAGTTTGGGACCTTCATGACTATCAACACTATATTATTGATGCTTACTTTTTGCTGGATCTTTACATTCATATATTCAGTTTCCTGCTTGACATATCTGCCTGGTTATTTAGAAAGTTAGTGAATTAAGCAGGATAAAACCAAACCCTCTTGATTCTCTATCCCCTCAATCCACCTACTGCTCTTTCCCCAGGCTTCTTTATGTCAGTAAATGGCACCTGCAACCACTTACTTGCTTAAACCCCAAATCTAGGAGTTATCTTAGATTTTTCTGACCCCTTCCTTCTTGTCCATTCTTCAAGACTTGCCTATTTTACCTCCAGAGTATATCCTGAATTAACCCCATTCTCTCCATTTGTGCAACTGTCTATCTCAGACTACAGCAGTACCCTTCTAACTGGTCTCCACTCTTCCACCCTGGACCTCTTACCATCGATAGTGATTGTTTTTAAAAACATAAATCCTACTATATCCCTTCTCTGTTTAAAATCCTCTTCACTAGGGGCACCTGGGTCGCTCAGTTGGTTAAGCTGAGCCTAACTCTTAATTTTGGCTCAGGTCATGATCTCGCAGTTTCTGAGTTTGAGCCCTGTGTCGGGCTGTGCACTGAGAGTGCAAAGCTGACTTGGGATTCGCTCTCTCTCTCCCTCTCTTTCTGCCCTTCCCCTGCTGTCTCTCTATCTCAAAAAAAAAAAAAAAAAAATTCCTCTTCACTAGTAGCTTCTTAATGCTGCTGGAATAAAACCCAAATTCTTTACCTTGTTTTATATAACCTGGAAACTGCCTAACTCACCAACTACAACTCACACTTTTGTACTCCTTGCCCACTACTTTTTTTAAAAATCAGATGGGTTTTTTTTTTGTTTCTTTTTTACATGCTAATCCTGGTCCTTCTTTAGGTCCTTTGCAAAACACTGCTGTACCTGTAATGATCATCCCCTGATCTCTAGTGGCTCTGTCTAATCATTCAGAATTTAGCTTAAATATTACCTTCTCCAAAAAGCACTCCTTGAAGTTTGAAATAGCTACCTAGTCAACTAATTCATGCTTCAGAGACTAACTAGGGTGTAGTGGTTCTTGCCCATGGAACTAAGGTCTAAGTCCAGTCTTCCAGCTAGTTACTCAGCTGGAATATCATGATAGAATTATCAATGACTTCAGGAATATCATGATAGAATTAAGTCAGGGTGGCTAATCCTCACTCTGGAATGAAATTTGATTAGTGCTGATCAGTTTTATGGTAACTCCGTTGTCTTTGCCAGTGATTGGCTTCGGTTGAGGAGATGACATCCTCTGAACCAGTGAGACAGGACGTAGAGTCTGAGTGTTTCTGAGAATATTTTTGTCCTTCTTACCAACCAAATGAATAGGTGTCTTGCTTTATTTCAGCTGTTTTTGGTCATAATGACTTTATGACAAATATATTTGATTAGTAATCATAGATAACAAAATTACACATTTATTTTTCCCAGATTGACAAATGATTGCAGAGCTCTTCACATATGAAAAGTCTCAGAATATTCATTCATTCATTCACTCTTCCAAGAATTAATGAGCACTTAGAATGATTCACATTTTATTGATTCACTTAACAGACATAACTAACAAGCTAAGTCAGGTCAAACAGATAATTTTTCAGATGTGAAGTTACAGTACTAATTAGTGGAGGGAGTATTTAGCAGTGACCTTGAAGGAGGAAATATACTTGCTAAGCTTCAGGGTCCTGAAGGACCTTCTTAGAAGTAGTTTCAACTACTTTCCTTCTCAAAGGAGATAAATTTAAATTTGGGAAATTATCATAATTTCTTTGGTTAGTGTCTGAAATTTTAAAGTCATGCTAATTTTCAGAGATGATGTGGATTTAATGATTTTATCTTCTGAGAGATAATTTGCCTCTGGTCAGTTTCTGTCACAGTTAATCAGTATGTTTTGTGCCATTTTCTAATATATAAACATGGTTTCCCACTATTGTAGAGGGCATAAAACATTATTAACAAGCACACAGGCACCAGTGGATAAGTAGAACTTATAGGTAGAGTCCATTACTTAAAGACAAGTGGGGTAAGCTTTACACATTCTGCTAGTAACAACTTTTTAAAGAAATTCCAGGCCATGAGATCAACATTACTCTTTTAAAGCCACTTTAAAATGGTAACCATTTGAAGTGAAACTGAGTCCTAGTTTCACTTCTGCAGTATGCTACCTGTGTGATGTTGGCAAATTCCAGTCTTCACTTCAGTCAAACAGATATGAGCTCAATTGCTCTTCCTCCACCATAGATTAATAAAGATGATAAAATGAAATACAAATGTGTTAAGTTTCTTTGAAAAACAAATGTGATATACAAATTTAAGTTTTTGGCAGTTATGATTATTGCCATACGTACGATTTAAGAGTTTCAATAGTGATGTTCAAGTGTGAAATATTTTTCATATTTGCTTTTCTATCTCAGACCTCTCCTCCCCTTGCCAGTCACTTCTAGTTTAAACCGGTTTCATTTCAATCAACTTGGGATACTGTGTCTGTTTTAAAGCCCCTTTCCCAGGATTTGGGCAGAGTTCCCACACAGCTGCAGAGTCCCACTGACCAAAGGAAGGCTGGTGTCTGAACTTGGCCCCATCTCTCCTCTCAGGTCACTACGTTCATACAGCTGCAGAAACTGCAGGTGCATGTATGTTAATGTCTGCTTTTATGAATGACCATGACTGCTCATGGCAATTGTGATCCCTTCTTCCTTTGGGCATTATTGTTTCTTTACCCAACACCAGCTGTCCACTGTCTCCCTCTATGCCTCTGGCCTGTCAGTGTTGGCTCCCTCATTATCATATTTGTTAGTTCTTCTGGGGAATCTGCATCGACATTCCCTCCAGTATGGGTATTTTTTCCTAGCTTTAGCCACTTTTTATCTTTTTGGTGGGAAATCTTATAACTGGACTCTCCCTATTTCAGTGGGTAGCCTTCATAGAATGTTAACAGATGGCTCAAGCCCCACTTGCCTTGAGGAAGACTTAGACATCCATGTAGGCTAAGCAGTGGAATTGCAGAATATCTTTGTGGACTACACTCTGGCCTGTAGCTTTACATTTAGAATTTCACACGTTCTTACAGGATGAGGTCTGTTTGCAGGCTTGTGGCTTTGAAGCTTGGGGATGGGGGACAAGAAGACCCATCCCCAAAGGAAGAGAGATAGAGGTGCGTAGGTGAAAACTGATAACTCATAAACTCTGTACAGATGGCAGAATTGGGAGAAGGGGCTGTGTTTTGCCATAACAATCCTTTGGAATGTTACTACTTTGAAAACTTGATGGAGAAAGTACTTATTTTGCTTTTCTTTGGGTTTAGAAAGTAAATCATACACTTCTTTTTGTTCTTAGCTCTGAACTGTTTGCAGTGTAGTTTCTACCCCAGGTGGAAGACTTGGGGGTGGGGCAGAAATTTTCTTTACATCTATTCGCAAGTTCCACTTTTATAAATGCTTAATTGTCCCATGCTCTGTAAAACTTGATCCATGCCTGATGTAAAGGTCCTGGTCCTATTGGACTGTCAGTTAACTGTTTACCTGTTTTACCGGCTTGATTGGGGCTCTTGATTGCAGCAGCTGCTCAGAGGTGCACAGTAGGCATACAGTAAAGCTTGTTGCATTGGTCAATAAAATAGATTAGTGAATGAAAGAAATTCTGGAAGTGTAAAGGTAGCATCTTCCATTTAATTACTAAGTCATCAACTTTCTAGATAGCAAATACTATGGTAGAAGTTTGCTATTCTTTTTATCAAAAATGGTTTTGTAAGTTTGGATCAACATACATCCAAATGTCATATACTGAGTACAAGGTAACTGTACTGGATATGCATTCATATCCATGTTCTCTGTTATGTAAAGTTTCCTGTACTATTTCCTATCTTCTGGAAAGTTTTCATTAGCTTTGCTGTTGGTACATCAAATATTTGCTTTCAAATACAGATTTTTTTCCCCACTCAACACACAAATAATGTGGGTCAGGGAGAAAACAGAGAGGCCATCTTAAGGGGCCCAAAATGGAGAAATACAGAGGCTAATATTTCTAATTCATAATAAGCACAGTGACAGAGAAGCAGAGAAGGTGCTGGTTGGATGGATCTGTGGTTGGGCATTTGCAGGCAATATGGGACTGGAAAGGCACTGAGGGGCAGGGCAGAGTTGGGTATTGGCACGAGAACATTTGGGCCTATGTTGGAAAGGGGTCTCGGCCAAATGAAGACAAGAAACTAGAATAATATAGATCAGGGTAAAAATCATCCAAATAGTGGAGTGCAGAATTGATGTGGCTATTTAAAAATAATATATATTTTACTTTCTGTATTAATCTGGTAGGGCTGTCATAACAAAAGTCTCACAGATTGGGTGGCTTAAAAAACAGAAAGATATTTTCTCACAGTTCTAGAGGCTGAAAGTCCAAGATCAAGGTGATGGCAGTGTTGGTTTCTCCTGTGGTCCTTCTGTTTGGCTTGCAGATGGCCACCCTCTTGCTATGTCCTCACATGGCCTTTGCTCTGTGGGTATGCATCCCTGGTGTTTCTACTTTTTCTTTTAAGGATACCAATCATATTGCATTAGGGCCCACTTTGACTCTTATTTTAACTTAATCACTTCTTTAAAGGCCCTATCTCTAAATCCAGTCACATTCTGAGGTACTGGGGGTTAGGGTTTCAATATATGGATTTTCAGGGGACACAATTCAGTCTCTAACACTTAGAAAAATATATTTTATTTATTTAAAACTTTTTTTAATGTTTGTTTATTTTTGAGAGAGAGAAAGACACAGAGTGCAAGTGGGGGAGGGGAAGAGAGAGGGAGACACAGAATGCAAAGCAGGCTCCAGCCTCTGAACTGTCAACACAGAGCCCAACACGGGGCTCGAACTTATGAACTGTGAGATCATGACCTGAGCTGAAGTCAGATGCTTAACCGACTGAGCCACCCAGGTGCCCCAAGAAAAATATATTTTAAAGATATGTCATGTATGAAGTTAGTCTGTGATCTTGGAGTAGTGGTTTTCAAACATTGAAATACAAATTGCTAGGTCCCATCCCCTCCATATGAGATTTTGATTCAGTAGATCTATGAAAGAGGCTGAGAATTTGCATTTCTAATAAGTTCCCAAGTGATGCCGGTATTGCTGATCTTAGGACTACACACTAGTTGGCAATTAAGGAAATTTACTATACAATGTGACCTACTGACAGACTGAAAGAAGGAAATGGGGATTCCATGGCACTGAAATCTGCCAATACCCTGAATAAACTTGTAAGAGGATTTATGCCCAGAGACTTTGGAAAGGATTGAAAGCCTTGACTTTGGCCTGTGGGATTCTAAGCAGAGAACCAGTTGAGCTACACTGTACCCTGACTTCTAACCCACCAAAACTGTGAGATAATAGGTGGTTTTAACACACCGCTAACAGCGGTAATTTGTCTTGGCAGCAATAGAGAACTAACAGAAGAGATCATAGTTATTCTGTAAAAACCATGTGGACAGATCATTCTACCTAAATACATGATTATTCTATATGCATAGGTTGGCTTACACTTTATCAAGTCTTAAAAGGTAAGATAAAGATCTAGCAAACTGTTTCCAAGAGCATGTTCCATGGAGAAAAAATACATGGTATATCTCTCTCTAGAGGAATCACATGCAGATTTTCACATAAAGGCTCTGCTAAGTACTTCAGCAGGGGGCGGGGCAGGGGGGGTAATATTCATTGATTTGCCTAAGTCAATAGTTTTTTAGTTTTACAAACATATTTGACCCCTGAATTCTTTTTTTGTTTAACGTTTATTTATTTTTGAGACAGGGAGACACAGCATGAACCGGGGAGGGTCAGAGAGAGAGGGAGACACAGAATCTGAAACAGGCTGCAGGCTCTGAGCTGTCAGCACAGAGCCTGACCATCGGCTCAAACTCACAGACCGCGAGATCATGACCTGAGCCGAAGTCGGATGCTTAACCGACTGAGCCACCCAGGCGCCCCACCTGAATTCTGTAAAAATAAAATGTTTGTGAGCCTACCACCTAAAACTCATTAAAAGCATCTAGATTTTGCTGCTCCACGGGCCATTGATATTGGGACTCTTTTATGCTAGACATATAGGAAATAATTCCAAATCCCATTTCCTTGGGGTCAAGCTTTGGAATGTCTATTTTAAGAGATAACAATTTGTTGTGAATTTAATAAAAAATAAATTCCCTCTCCTCATAATCTATATCTAGATGTTGCAAATACCTACAGGCCAGGCAGATAATATAAATGAGTGAAGTGGGCTGTAAGACAATAGGAAATCAGGTGTCTTCATGCAAACGTATGAGAGTTTACGTAGAATAGATACCTCTAAGTATGGCTATGTCTAAAGATCTTGAACTTTCTTAGGTATGGCTAAATTTTGCTTCAAAGTACTTACAGAAGTTTTCACTCAAACCAGGAATATTTGAAAATTCCATCACATTTTATTTCCTTTTTTTTTAGCTTCTAAATTGTTTTTATTTAATTTATTTTTTAAATTTACATCCAAGTTAGCTAGCATATAGTGCAACAGTGTTTCAGGAGTAGATTCCTTAATGCTCCTTACCCATTTAGCCCATCCCCCCTTTCAGAACCCCTCGAGTAACCCTTTGTTTGTTTTCCATATTTAAGAGTCTCTTATGTGTTGTTCCCCTCCCTGTTTTTATATTATTTTTGTTTCCCTTCCCTTATGTTCATCTGTTTTGTGTCTTAAAGTCCTCATATGAGTGAAGTCATACGACGTTTGTCTTTCTCTGACTAATTTCCCTTGGCATAATTTCCCTTGGCATAATACCCTCTAGTTCCATCCATGTAGTTGCAAATGGCAAGATGTCATTCTTTTTGATTGCCAAGTAATACTCCATTGTATGTGTATATATATATGTATATATATATATATATACACGTATATATATACATATATGTATGTATATACGTGTATATACACGTATATACATACATATATGTATATATATACGTGTATATATATATATATATACACACATATATACATATATATATATAGCACATCTCCTTTAACCATTCATCCATCGATGGACATTTGGGTTCTTTCCATTATTTGGCTATTGTTGATAGTGCTGCTGTAAACATTGGGGTGCATTGGTCCCTCAGAAACAGCATACCTGTTTTTTTACCTTAGTTTTTTTTAATTTTTTAAATGTTTATTTATTTTTGAGACAGAGAGAGACAGAGCATGAACAGGGGAGGGGCAGAGAGAGAGGGAGACATAGAATCTGAAGCAGGCTCCAGGCTCCGAGCTGTCAGCACAGAGTCCAGCGTGGGGCTCGAACTCACAGACCATGAGATCATGACCTGAGCTGAAGTCAGATGCTTAACCAATTAAGTCACTCAGGTGCCCCTATTTTTAGTTCTTTGAGGAACCTCCATACTGTTTTCCAGAGTGGCTGCACCAGTTTGCATTCCCACCAGCAGTGCAAAAGAGATACTCTTTTTCCGCATTCTCGCCAATATCTGTTGCTGCCTGAGTTGTTAATGTTAGCCATTCTGACAGGTGTGAGGTGGTATCTCATGGTGGTTTTGATTTGTATTTCCCTGATGATGAGTGATATTTTTCATGTGTCTGTTGGCCATCTGGATGTCTTCTTTGGAGAAGTGTCTATTCATGTCTTTTGCCCATTTCTTCACTGGGTTATCTGTTTCTTCGGTATTGAGTTTGATCAGTTCTTTATAGATTTTGGATACTAATCCCTTATCTGATATGTCATTTGCAAATATCTTCTCCCATTCCATCGGTTGCCTTTTAGTTTTGCTGATTGTTTCTTTCACTGTGCAGAAGCTTTTTATTTTGATGAGGTCCCAGTAGTTCATTTTTGCTTTTGTTTCTCTTGCCTCTGGAGACGTATTGAGTAAGAAGTTGCTGCAGCCAAGGTCAAAGAGGTTTTTGCCTGCTTTCTTCTCGAGGATTTTGATGCTTCCCTGTCTTACATTTAGGGTTTTCATCCATTTTGAGTTTATTTTTGTGTATGGTGTAAGAAAGTGGTCCACGTTCATTTTTCTGCATGTTGCTGTCCAGTTTTGCAGCACCACTTGCTGAAAAGATTGTCTTTATACCATTGGATATTCTTTCCTGGTTTGTCAAAGATTAGTTCGCCATACGTTTGTGGGTCCATTTCTGGGCTCTCTATTCTGTTCTGTTGATCTGAGTATCTGTTTTTGTGCCAGTATCATACTGTCTTGATGATTACAGCTTTTTTTTTTTTTAATTTTTTTTTTTTAACGTTTATTTATTTTTGAGACAGAGAGAGACAGAGCATGAACAGGGGAGGAGCAGAGAGAGAGGGAGACACAGAATCCGAAACAGGCTCCAGGCTCTGAGCTGTCAGCACAGAGCCCGACGTGGGGCTCGAACTCACGGACCGTGAGATCGTGACCTGAGCTGAAGTCGGACGCTTAACCGACCGAGCCACCCAGGCGCCCCGATGATTACAGCTTTTTAATACAGCTTGAATTATGGGATTGTGATGCCTCCTGCATTGGCTTTCTTTTTCAAGATTGCTTTGGCTATTCAGAGTCTTTTCTGGTTCTATACAAATTTTAGGATTGTTTGTTCGAGCTCTGTGAAGAATGCTGGTGTTATTTTGATAGGGATTGCATTGATATTTGTTCTTCCTATCCAGGAACATGGAATATTTTTCCATTTTTTGTGTGTCTTCTTCAATTTCTTTCATAAGTTTTCTATATCAGTGTACAGATTTTTAACATCTTTGGTTAGATTTATTCCTAGGTATTTTATGGTTTTTGGTGCAGTTGTAAATGGGATCAATTCTTTGATTTCTCTTTCTGTTGCTTCATTATTGGTGTATAGGAATGCAACAGATTTCTGTGCATTGATTTTATATCCTGCGACCTTGCTGAATTTGTGGATCAGTTCCAGCAGTTTTTGGTGGATTTTTTTTCGTTTTGCATATAGTGTATCATGTCATCTACAAAGAGTGAGTTTGACCTCCTCCTGGCCAGCTTGGATTCCTTTTATTTCTTTGTGTATCCCGATTGCTGAGGCTAAGACTTCCAATACTGTGTTGAATAACACTGGCGAGAGTGGAGATCCCTGTATTGTTCCTGACCTTAGGGGGAAAGCTGTTAGTTTTTGCCCATTGAGGATGATATTAGCATTGGGTCATTCGTGTATGGCTTTTATGATCTTGAGGTATAATCCTTCTATCCCTACTTTTTTGAGGGTTTTTATCAAGAAAGGATGCTGTATTTTGTTGAATGCTTTCTCTGCAACTATTGAGAGGCTCATGTAGTTCTTGTCCTTTCTTTTATTGATGTGATGAATCACACTGATTGTTTTGCAGATATTGAGCCAGCCTGCACCCCAGGTATCAATCCCACTTGTTTGTGGTGAATAATTTTTTTTTAATGTATTGTTGGATCCAGTTGGCTAATATCTTGTTGAGGATTTTTGCATCCATGTTCATCAGGGAAATTGGTCTATAGTTCTCCTTTTTAGTGGGGTCTTTTTCTGGTTTTGGAATCAAGATAATGATGGATTCAGAGAAAGAGTTTGGAAGTTTTCCTTCCATTTCTATTTTTTGGAACATCTTCAAGAGAATATGTGTTAAGTCTTCCTTAAATGTTTGGTAGAATTCCCCTGGAAAGCCATCTGGCTCTGGACTCTTGTTTTTTTGGGAGATTTTTGATCACTGATTCAATTTCTTTACTGGTTATATGCCTTTTCAAATTTTATATTTCTTCCTGTTTCAGTTTTGGTAGTTTGTATGTTTCTAGGAATTTGTCCCTTTTTTCCAGATTGCTCATTTTGTTGGTGTATAATTGCTCATAATATTCTCTTATTATTGTTTTATTTCTGCTATGTTGGTTGTGATCTCTCCTCTTTCATTCTTGATTTTATTTATTTGGGTCCTTTCCTTTTTCTTTTTGATCAAACTGACTACTGGTTTATCAATTTTGTTAATTCTTTCAAAGAACCAGTTTCTGGTTTCATTGGTCTGTTCTACTGTTTTTTTGTTTTTCTATTTTGTTTTGTTTTGTTTTGGTTTCAATAGCATTGATTTCTGCTCTTATCTTTATTATTTCCTGTCTTCTGCTGGTTTTGGGTTTTATTTGCTGTTCTTTTTCCAGCTCTTTAAGGTGTACGGTTAGGTTGTGTATTTGAGACATTTATTTCTTCCTTCTTTAGAAAGGCCTGGATTGCTATATAGTTCCCTCTTATAACTGCCTTTGCTGCATCCCATAGGTTTTGGGCTGTGGTGTTATCATTTTCATTGGCTTCCATGTCCATTTTAATTTCCTCTTTAACTTCTTGGTTAGCCCATTCATTCTTTAGTAGGATGTTTTTCAGTCTCCAAATATTTGTTATCTTCCCAAATTTTTTCTTGTGGTTGATTTCGAGTTTCGCAGTGTTGTGGTCGGAAAATATGCACGGTATGATCTCGATCTTTTTGTACTTTCTGAGGGCTGATTTGTGTCCCAGTATGTGATCTATTCTGGAGAATGTCCCATGTACACTGGAGATGAATATATATTCTGCTGCTTTAGGATGAAATGTCTGAATATATCTGTTAAGTCCATTTGTTCCAGTGTGTCATTCAAAGCCATTGTTTCCTTGTTGATTTCCTGTTTAGATCATCTGTCCATTGCTGTAAGTGGGGTGTTGAAGTCCACTACTATTATGGTATTATTATCAATGAGTTTCTTTATGTTTGTGGTTAATTGATTTATATATTTGGGTGCTCTCACATTTGGCGCATAAATGTTTACAATTGTGAAGTCTTCTTAGTGGATAGACCTTTTAATTATGATATAATGCCCTTCTGAAAATCTTGATACAGTCTTTATTTTAAAGTCGAGATAAGTATGGCTACTGTAGCTTTCTTTCCTCAACCATAGCATGGTAAATGGTTCTCCATCCCCTTACTTTCAATCTGAAGGTGTCTTTACATCTAAAGTGGGTCTCTTGTAAACAGCATATAGATGGATCTTGTGTTCTTAGCCATTCTGTTATCCTATGTTTTTTGATTGGAGCGTTTAGTCCATTGACATTTAGAATGAGTACTGAAAGATAGGAATTTATTGCCATTATGTTTCTTGTAGAGTTGGAGTTTCTGGTGGTGTTCTCTGGTCCTTTCTAGTCTTTGTTGCTTTTGGTATTTATTTATGTGTTTATTTTTTTTGTCTTTTCTCCCCTCAGAGAGCCTTCTTAAAATTTCTTGCAGGGCTGGTTTAGTGGTCACAATTCCATTAATTTTTGTTGGGGAAACTTTTAATCTCTCCTTCTATTTTGAATGACAACCTTGCTGAATAAAGAATTCTTGGCTGCATAATTTTCCAGTTCAGCCCTTTGAATATATCCTGACACTCCTTTCTGGCCTGCCAATTTTCTGTGGATAGGTCTGCTGTAAACCTGATCTGTCTTCCTTTGTAGGTTAAGGACTGTTTTTCCCTTGCTGCTTTCCTGATTGTTTCCTTGCCTGAGTATTTTGTGAATTTGACTATGATATGCCTTGTTAATGGTCGGTTTTTGTTGAATCTCATGGGACTCCTCTGTGCTTCCTGGATTTTGATGTCTGTGTCTTTCCCTAGGTCAGGAAAGTTTTCTGCTATGATTTGCTCACTAACCCTCTACCCCTTTCTCTCTCCCTTCATTTTCTGGGACCCCTATGATTCTGATGTTGTTCCTTTTTAATGAGTCACTGATTTCTCTAATTCTTAAATCATGCTCTTTTGCCTTAGTCTTCCTCTTTTTTTCTGCTTCATTTTTCTCCATAAGTTTGTCCTCTATGTCACTGATTTGCTGCTCTGCCTTATCCATCCTTGCCGCTGTAACATCCATTTGAGATTGAAGGTCAGTTACAGCATGTTTTATTTCATCCTGACTAGTTTTTACTTCTTTTATCTCTGCAGAGAGGGATTCTAATCTATTTTCGACCCCAGCTAGTATGTTATCATGATTCTAAATTTTACTTCAGACATCTTGCTTGTATCTCTGTTGATTAAGTTCCTGGCTGTCATTTCTTCCTGCTCTTTCTTTTGGGGTGAATTCCTTTGTTTCTTGATTTTGAAGGAAGAAAAGGAATTAATAAGGTAAAAAAAATTAAAATTAAAAATTAAAAATAACACACACACACAAATAAAATAAATGATGCTAGATCATAGGTGTGTTTTGGTCTGGTCGTTGAAAGGAGCTTGATAGATTAGAGAAAAAAGCAGGAGGGAAGGAAAACGTTTGAAAATTTGAAGAAATGAATACAATGAAATAGAATAAAATGAAAAGATGGAAGTAAAATAGACTTTGAAAAGTTTACAAAAGATTAAAAAATGTAAAAAAAATTAAAGAAATATTTTTAATAAAAATTGGAAATAAAAATAAATGTTTTCTTTTTCTGTATTCAAGAAAAAGAAAAGAAATGAAAAAGAAAAAAAGAAAATACAATAAAGGGACCAGCGAACAGATTGAAATTACATTGTTTTCCCCTATAGAAGTCAAACTATGAAGCAATTTATAGTTCATAAACTAAGCAGGTGGAGAGACTTGTGATGTTCCTGAAGAGCAAGGTTGGCCCAGTTGGAGGGGCTTAGTGTAATGGCTCTGGTCTCCATTAGATGGTACTACTTAGCTTACTGCAGTGAATTGTTGTGGCTCTTGTAGGTGTGTATGCGCATGCACAGAACGGGTGAAAATGGTGTCACCCAGCTACCCAGTCTCTAGTATCAGAACTCTGTTCTTTCTGATCAGCAATCGTGCGCCCATCCTTTGTCTCTGGCTTCTGTCCATTCCCCGCTCTTACACTGTCTGTGACCAAGCCGTCAGGTTGCCAGGTGACACCTCCCTCCTGAGTTTTATCTCAGATGTGACTGTGTTTCCCAACCCCTCACTTCTGAGGGATTGTGGCTTTGTCCTTCTCAGACCTTCTGGGGGAGGGTCTCACCGAACAAAGGCCAGGTGCTGGCTGCACCCAGGAACGTTTGTTGGACCATGCTGCTTCCGATGCCCAGAGACTGTGGGTGGGTGCCAGCCCCAGAAAATGTTCACACAATTGTGTAGCAGCAGTGTTTCAGGGATGATGGAAAATCTCAACACATATCTGGCACCAGGCTTCACCCTTAATGACCTTGTTCCAGCACCAGCGAATGTGATTGTTCTCTGGGATCTGCTGGCACCTTTGCCTGTTGGGGGGGGGGGCACTGCACAGCCTCTATGGAGTATCTTCCCAGCAGGGGAACCACCTCTCCCTGTGTGGCCTGAGGACCCCTGGACCTCACTCTGCTCCTGGGGATTTTCCCTTCTTACCAGAGCACTGCCAGGTATCTAGCTACAGAGGTTCAGACTCTGTGTTCCCTCTGTTTATAGAGTCTTAATGGAATTTAAACTCTCTCCTTTATCCTTCCTCCCTTTTTAATTCAGTCCCTGTGGCTGTTTCCACTTTTCCACTTTGCCACCAGCTTCTTTTGGGGAGGGGGTTGTCAGAAAGGGGATAGAATAAGAATTTGAATAAGTGAGGCTGTGGTTTGTGTGTTCATGTGGAACAATGCCATGTTTTTTTGCCTTGAAGTTTTAGGAGAGGTCAAAAGGCTGAGAGCATTTTTGGGGACTCTCACATTCTAAAGTGAGGTGCTTGGCAACCTAGGTAGCACTTGCAAAGGGGGTGGTCAAAAATGGATTTTCTTAGCAATCATCCACCACACATCCATATATCACAGAGGGTGAGGCTGAAGAGGCTGAGAGAGAGGATTTATTGGAGAAAGTTGTCAGTGTGTTGGATTATTCGTCTTCACCAACCATGCCCCCAGCGAAGGTCATGGGTAGGGGGATGCTTCCCTTTTACTTAAAATCTAGTGGAAAGTTTGTCTGTGTCCTTTTGGATGTGAGGGACTCAAGGGTTGATATTTGAGTCATGCCTGAAGAAAGCTGACCCTGTCCCTTCCTGATCATAGAGGAATGAGGGTTGTAATAGAAGCAAGCTGCACTCCCACCAGTAGTGAGGCAAAAGTGAGATTTCTTGGAGACAAATATGGAGCCTATGGATGGTGATAATCAGAGACTTCTTCAAAACTAAACTGCCCAAGACTATTGGATACTGAGATCCAAAGAAGAGAAGGTGAACACTGGGAATGTAATGGATAGCAGCAGGGAGCCAGCTGGAGGAGAGGCCCTATATGTGCCACTGGGAGTGTTGACTTGCTGTCCAAGGTCCTTAGTGAGGGGGTCTCTGAGGTACCTGCAAAAGTCACCTCATTTCCATCCTGAGAAAAAGGATTAGGTTTGCACATCTGCCACATATATGGACACCAGTCCTAGATCCTACCTAAGGCAGTTGTGTGAGACACGTTCTTTCTGTACTCTTAACCTTTTTTCCTTCGCTGTGCTTTGACCCTGGAGGGAGTGGCATATGGGAGAGGAAGCAGGGCAGGCTTACCATATCCCTTCCTTCCTTACTCGCGGTTCCCAACTGGGGTTGGATGTGATTTGAGGGAACAGAGAAGTTCTAAACTGAGTTTTGATTTTTACACTGACCTGGATAAACTTACTTGATTTTATACCTGTCCATGTTTTTTTAAAATGCCAAAATGAAGCTTCCACTTATTTAATATGTAATAGTGACTGAAAAGCCATGGGACCTGTATCAGATTCTGTCTAGAAGGGGGAAATAATGAGTCCATGAAGCCAGTTTACTGGGG
This sequence comes from Acinonyx jubatus, assembly GCF_027475565.1. Classification (NCBI taxonomy): domain Eukaryota; kingdom Metazoa; phylum Chordata; class Mammalia; order Carnivora; family Felidae; genus Acinonyx; species Acinonyx jubatus. The sequence goes on from NC_069381.1 coordinate 168,270,028, forward strand.
AGCAGTAAGAATATAGTTGCTTTCATCTTTGAATGAGTCCAGCTCACACTCAAGAAAAGTAAGTGAAAATTGAATTAAAACATTTTTTTACCTTTGATTATTAACTGAACTTTTAAATATGCCACTGTTCTGAAACTGATTCACACGAGACTCTGGATTTATTGGAATTGTATATATAAGATAAGAGAAATGGATTAGATGATCTTTCATGTCTCCTCCAAAACTGTATTTCCATGATTTTAAAAACTGATATGATGCTTTGGAGTGAATTTAGAAAAGAAACTGCTAAAAGCTAAATACCCTTGTGTGGAATTAAAATAGCTTCAGAGCAGTGTGTCAGTGTATATCAGGATTGAATTTAGTGTGGGAATTAGATTCCCAAGTTACCTGTAAGGCAAAAATCTGGCACATCAGGAATTACCCCTGAAGATCATAAAGTATACTCAGTAGTTTCTTAGGAATAAAGGACTAGATTTCTTGAGTAGTCTACCACCCATTTATTCATATGATAACCCTATGCATCCTTCGAACTTCATGTCAGATGCCATCTTCTCTGGAAAGCCTTGTGCCACATCCCTCTCTATTTGTGCCATAGGTGTATGCTCCTGACACTGTCTGAACTTTCTTATCACAACAGTTAGCACATTCTGTTGTAACCACCTGTTTATTGTTGTAGGATGTTTAACAATAGAAGAATATCCTAGAGCACTGTAAAGAGCCATATAAATGTTTTCAGTTTCTCAAGGGATGACTTACTTTTAAGAATGACACCTAACACGGTAGCCATGGTCTGGATTTGGATTATAGCTACTTAAGAAAATTGGATTTAGATGGTGAAAAAGAGACTAATATGCTTTAAAAAATTGAATGTTTCCAAGTCTGCACAATTAAATCGCTTATAGTCTGATTTCTTTCTTCCTTTTCTTTTTTTTTCCCTGTTAACTTTGCTTTTGATGGACTTACTCTGGGCTTGCGACTTGCCTTAGGAAATCAGCAATCCATCTAAAATCTATTAATGCTCTAATTCTTTAATAAACATTTATATGTAATATTTGACTCATATAAAAGAATACATAACTTACATTTAAGTTATGAAACATAATAATGCAGCAAACCCTTGTGAACTCACCTCTCCACTAATAACCAGCAAATTAGCAGTAACATTGAAGCTACTTGTACTCCTTATTCTATTTCTTTGCTGTCTTTCATAGCAATAATATTTAGCGATTAATTGCTTTTATAAAAAAATTACCATATATTAATGCAAATAATATATTTTTAGTTTTTCTTACTCTTAGCTATATTCAGTGATATCATACTATATGTAGTGTTTTGTGATTTGTTTTTTAAAAAATTAATATTATGACTATGAAATTAATTATTGTATATAGTGCATATTGGTAGATAGTTGAGTGTGTTGTTTACATTTATTTATTTTCACTGCTAAATAATGTTTCATAGTGTGAGTGTTCTCTGATTTATTCTCTTGGGTTTGGACACTTGGGTTTATAAAAATCAGTTTCTTTGCTGCATAAACACTGCTGTTATTACCACTTTTGAATGTCTCCGGCTGAACGTGTGCAAGAGCACCTGTAGGGCACGGCTGTGTTTTGATGGGATTCAGGACATACTACCCCTAAATATGGCACCATGGCATACTACATATTTGAAGCTGAGAAAATCTGAGAAGTGGCATGTGCAGGAAAGCCCTTCCCCGGAAGCAGTTCAGAAAACCCTCATGCCTCATGTGAGAGGTACTCTTCCTATACTTGGAGGAAAGGAATATCCTTATCTGCAAGGTACCAAGAGGAATCTGAATGAATGGGCCTCGCTCTTTCCCCCAGTTTACTACACTTAGTTTATACTCTTTCTTTTGCCCTTTCACATGTTTCCATGACTCCACTCTTCATCAAACCCAGCATAAAACACTCAGATTTAACCACCTTTTTAGGTCTTTGTTTCTTTATGAAGGTTTCTGTGTCATTTGAAATTTACACTAAATAAATTTGCATGATTTTCTCTTGTTAATCTGTCTTTTGTTGCAGGTGAGAAATTAGAAAGGTAGAGGAAAAGGATATTTTTCTCTCCTATATTGTATACCTATATCTGCACATCTATATCTATATTTATATAAATACACACAATAGGAATGTAATGATTGAGTTGTGGTAAATTCATATGATCAGATATGTAGGAAAATGCTAAAATGTTTTCCCACTGATGGCATAAATTTTACTTATACCTGTTATTTATGAATTCCTCTTGCTCCAATGCTTGTATACCATCAGATTTTTAAAGTTTTTGCCAATATAGTAAGCATAATATTAATTTTACCATAATGGAATTTTTGAGAATATTTTCATATTTTTATTGGCCTGTTTTGTTTCTTCTGTGAAATGCCTATTCATATAGTTTTATTATTGATTATAGAAATCCTTGTATATTCTGTAAATTACTCTTTTCTCATTATATATTCTGTAAAATTGTCTCCTGGTTTGTGGCTTGTTCCTTTTAGTTTTCCTAAAAAAATTCTATTTTCATGAACAAACATTTTTAATTTTAATGTTTTCAAATTTTTCTTTAAAAAAAATGGATACTTTTAACGTTTTGTTTGGTAACCTTTCCCTTTCCTGACGGCATGAAGATAACCTACTAGATTTTATTCTAAAATTCTGTAAATTCTGTCTCTTTATATTTAAATCTTTAGTCCAGCTGTGATAGATTTTTGTTTGTGGTGTGAGATAGGGAGTCAGTATTTTTCCCTAAAGGATAACTAATTTTTCCAGTTCCATTTACTGACTGGCTTCTGATTGATCTCCAATGTCATGTCTCTCATATAACAAGTTTCCTTATTTGTATAAGAATAAAAATAGTCTAATATCATTTAACATTCCCTTGAGTTTGAACTCTTGGAAGGCCAGACAGTGTTTTGGCAAAGTGTCTACGGTAAGATAAGAGAAGAAAAATCAATAAAAGGTGATCTTTATTAAGATCATTAAATGATAAATTACAGCATAATACTTTTGCTAAAAAGGTTTTTTTATTATAACCTGTTGTTTACCAAAGTTGATAAATAGTCCCTTAGAGAAAGTTATAAAAAAAGGTTTAGAATGTCATAATATCATTTGCCTGAACATATAGACTATTAAGTTCTGAATCTTTGGAGAATTTAACTCCTTCTAGCACAGATTATTGAAACAAACAGAAAAGCTTGATATTTCTGGAGGATGGAAAACTTGAATAAAATTCAAATTGATTTCACATGAATCTCATAAGTTCAAATAAACATTTATGGTTTTATTTATTTTTTATTATTTTTTAAATGTTTTATTTTTGACAGAGAGAGAGACAGAGTACAAGGGGCGGGGGAGGGGCAGAGAGAGGGAGACACAGAATCCTGAAACAGGCTTCAGGCTCTGAACTGTGAGCACAGAGCCCGATTTGGGGCTCAAACCCATGGACCTCACGGACCGTGAGATCATGACCTAAGCTGAAGTCGGAGGCCCAAGTGACTGAGCCACCCAGGTGCCCCAGAACATTTATGGTTTTAAAAAACAAAAGGTACATCTCTAGGGCACGTGGGTGGCTCATTCAGTTAAACGTCCCACTGTTCATCTCAGCTCAGGTCTCAATCTCTGGGTCATGAGTTCAAGCCCCTCATTGGGCTCTGCACTGGGAGTGAAGCCTACTTAAAAAAAAGTCTTAATTCTGCAAATTAAAAAAATAAAATAAGCCACCTGGGTGGCTCAGTAGGTTAAGCATCCAACTTCGGCTCAAGTTATGATCTCACAGTTGGTGGGTTCAAGCCCTGAGTCGGTCTCTGTGCTGACAGAGCTGTGCTGTCTCCCTTTCTCTCTGCCCATCCCCAACTTGCACTCTGTTTCTTTGTCTCTCAGAAATGAATAAATGTTAAAAAAATAAGTAAAACAGTACATTTCTCTATAGCAGATTTCTCCTGGTACTGGATAGGAAGAACTGGGGTGGGTGGGGGTGGGAAGGTAGCTGCATAAGATGGAAAGCTTTCATGAAGCTTGTTCCTGAGAGATATTTCACCTGACTACTCAGCCAGAACCTTGGCAAGCTTCGGAGAAGCAGTCAAACTTAATTATACTTTTCTTAGAATGGATTTGTTATTATAAAGTATGTTCCAAATTGACAGTGTATAGAGAAACTACAAATTCTGGGGCAATTCTGCCCTTAGTAGGCAGCAGCTTTGGATTGGGCCTCTTTAGTCTGAAATATTTTAATGCCTCTGGGTCAATCATTTCTCTCCCAAACCAAGTGAATTTATTTGCTGAGTGATGAAATGCCAGGTTTTGTCTTCCTCCTATTTTGATGAGGTGGGATAGACTTCTGGAAGGTATTTTGTCCTATTGTTTCTTTTCTGTGTCCCTAGAACCAGCACCTCGTCTGCTAACTCTTTTTTGGGCCCTTCTCTATAGTTCTTTCATTCCAAGGCTCACGCAGGCTCCATTGTCTTCTGTCTTGTCTTCCAGAGAGCATTTGGAGGCTTGAGATCTCTCAGACCTGGAAGGACTCTTCCTATAGAAATAATACAGGATGCTCAGTTAAACTAGAACTCTGGATAAACAGTGAGTACTATTTCAGTTTGAGGGTGACCCCAATATTGCAAGGAATGTACTTACACTAAAAAAAGTTTTCATAGTTTTAAATACTAAATTCAAATTTAGCTGGTATCTTGAATTTTTATTTCCTAAATCTGCCAGTTCTCCCCTTCCCTTCAACCAGAATATCCAAACAAAGACAAAAACGAAAACAAAACCCAAAACACACCACTTAAATCATCTGACCTAGGCATATGCTACTTTCAGCTTTTCTAGTTTTAGAGTCCCTGCACAACCTTTACAAAAGTATCCTGATGGTATCTGTTCATAAATATGGGAATAGGAGGAGAGGGACAACCTCCTTTCTATCTTCTGACTGAACTGATTGAATCCTAGTAAGGTATAATCCTTTACTGCTCTTTTGCCTGTTGTAGATTTCTCTCATGCATTTGCTCCTTTCCTTGTACTGTGCTTAATTATGTGTCCTTGACCCTCCTGACCTATTGGAAACCTCTTTGGGAAGAAGGCTGAGAGTAAAGCATTGAGTAGGATAGGACAGTAAGCCTATAGAAGGACTGGGTATGAACTGTGAGTATGGAAGTTACGGAGACAGTACCATGCTTTCTTCCTAAAGTCATTTTATTTGGGTGGTGGGCTGGGTTCATATATCTCTTGTAATACAAGAAGTGATAAAATGAAGTAGTGTATTAAGCAGATCTATCTGTAAAATAAAACAGGTGAATTTGAATCTATGTCTGGATTCAAAACAAACACTAGTATTTGGGTAGTGAAAACAGGGTTTTCAGTGGCTGTGAGTCGTTTCTTCATTGGTAAGGGAAATAAATTTGGAGTTTTAAAATACCCAGCTTTGAATAAATGACCATAATAGAGATGTACACAACACAACATCTTTTAAAAAATGTTTAAAGGACAGGAACTTGTGCTTAATAGAGTCTCATGAGATTTATACTTCAATCTGTGGAAGCACCCTTCCTTTTTATTTTTCAATACACTCCAATGAAAGATTTCAATAAAAAATCCAGTGGGACTACATGATAGGGTCATTTTGATGTCATTATGTTCTGACATTATCTGGGAAAGTAATTTAAAGTATTTCATTAGACAAATGCCTTGATGAGATTACAAATAGTTTGAAAGGGCGATACATTACATTAAAAAAAATCAGTACAAGGATATTGAGATAGAATTATGATAATGCAGGTTACCTTCACTTGAAAAAAAATGCTCCTTTCAAGAAAATGCAGTTCTTATTTCACAATTAAATTTATAATAATTGGAATTATAGTATTAAAAGTGATAATATATTTACTTGGCACCAGTCAGCCAACTCTTCAGCATTAAAGTCAAGCAGAAAATGGAATAATTGTCAATGGCCATTTAGACCAAAAATCTGCCTTTATTTGAGTTAATTATTCAGATCAAATAAAAGAACCAAAGTCAGTCATCACTGGGTAGTTTTACAGGAATGCTGTCTGCCCTTTGCAGACCTTCCACAAAAGCCAATGGCTCAATCAGATGCCTAATAAGCTTCAGATAACATCTCAACTTCAGGACCTTATCTAAAGTAGCTGCATTTTTGTCATTTGTCTACCAAGTACCAGCAATTGAACTTGAGTCAACTGAAGAGATACAAAAATAAATAATCTATAAGTGATTTGGCACTCTCAGAACAAGTAGTGTACATTGTTTTATTGTCTCTGGCTCTAACATGAGGCCTAAAGCAGCGTTTTTCAAACTTGAATGTGCTGAACCATCTCCAGGATGCCTGCAGACATCCTTGGGAGATTTCCTCCTAGATCTGCATTCCTGTTCTAGAATTTTAACTTTTAACAAATATCCTAGATGATTCTGATGCTTATGGTCTAAAGATCTTACTTTGAGAAACACTGACATACTTTCAGTTGTTTGCTACATTTGCCATTCTTCCTTGCCTCTACTTAAGCCCTGAAGAGTATAAGACAGACATAACCTGGGTGTAGGATGTGGGGTCAGAACACATTGCATTTCATTATGATCTGTCCCATTCCATCCAATTCCAAAACTTCAGCAAATATTCATTAGGCCATGGAGTGGGGATAGGGAATATCCTAAGGGGAGAGACCATGTACTTGAACATAAAAATGTGTTTGGCTATTAAGGAATTGGTAAACCTTGCAATTTCTGTATAATAAGGTAACATAAAGAAAGGGAATCTATTTTGTTCTCTCATGTGTCCCAGGCACTTAGCATACTGCCTATCACTTCACACATGCTCAGTAAATATTTGCTGAATGTTTAATGAATGAATAACAAAGCAAAGTGAAATTAGATGATGTAAATATGTAAGCAACATTATAGAGGTATATGGAGCAGGGTAAGAGATTAATTATGGGGTTACTGATATTTTCTACAATAGTTTTATCCCTATAATATGCTTCCCTCCAAATGCCACCCCTCATGCCTCTCATGTTACTCATGGAATATGATCTTATCAGCTCATAGAATTTTTAGTGAGAATATTCTGATCTAGGCCTTCAAAACGGGCAGTGTAGAAGAATGGATTGGTCATTAGAGCTGTGGCCTAATCTCAGATTCACCAGCGAGTAACCATGTGGCAAAGAGTCCTAATTTCCCTGGTTGGTGGATTTGGACGGATGATACAACCTGCCTGATTCACAGAAATGGTATATGGTTGTTGAGAACATAGTGAGGGAAGTACTTCAATGCTTGAGAGAAAAATGAGATATAAAATTAGGAGTTCCTAGGTTACCTTCATTATTCAGTACATGCACTTTCCTTAGAGCAAGACTACACAAAGGTTTTTTTAAGGTGAACATGTCGCTCATTTCCCTCCATGATGTTTTCTAGTTGCTCAAGGCCTTCCCATTATGTTACTTCCTCTTTCTTGGGAGTAACTTCCAAATTCCACACTTTTTAAAAACTCTTAGAACCCATTCTGTTGAAGCCATGTTTTTATCTAGGGTTAAAAAACAAACTATATGAAAATTTTAATGAGTAATTACACTTTTGTAGATCATTCTACTTACCTGCTTTCAATTTTAATAGATATTTTCAATTAGAATTTAATAGAAATGACTCTAATTATAGAAATCTCTGGTACTGTGGAAGATGAAAGGAATACGTTTTTGTAGGTAGACCTCTTTAGTGTTCTCAAATTATCTAATTTATTTATTTATTCATTTAAAAATGTATGTGAGTAACTGTGCCAGGCTCTACTTTAGGAGCTGGCATGTATCTATGAATAATACAAGTAAATTCTGGCTTTCATGGAGCTTACATTCAATAAATAAGGAAGAAGGTAAGCAAAATATTGGCCAACAACAAGTACTCTGCAGAATTTAAGCAGACTGGTGTAATAGAGAATGATAGGGTGCTTATTTTATGCTCTGTGGTCACAAAAATCTCTCAGAAAAGCTGACATTTATACTGAGGAGATACCAGCCAGGTAAAGATCCAACAGTGTGCTTGATGGGCAGGTTGGGGAAATAGTGAAGTTGAAGGGGAGAGTGATATGAGACCAGACTGGATAGGTAATCTTAGTCTAGGTTGTGTAGGGGTTTGTAAACTGCTTGAAATTGTTTGGGTCTCATTTATTTATTTTTAAAAGTTTTTAAAATTTATTTTGAGAGAGAGCACAATCATGGGAGGGGCAGAGAGAGTGGGAGAGAGAGAATCCTAAGCAGGCTCCACACCACCAGCTCAGAGCCAGATGTGGGGCTTGAACTTACGAACTGTGAGATCATGACCTGTGCCGAAACCAAGAGTCAGGAGCTTAACTGACTGAGCCATCCAGGAGCTCTTGTTTGGGTTTTATTTTAAGTGCAATGAAAAGACATTGAGGTTTTTAAACAGGAGAGTGTGTTATATTTTTAAAAGATCAATCTGGCTTCTGTGAGGAGAATGGCTTGTGAGAGGCCAAGAGAGGAAGCTGGGAGATATGCTGGGAGGCTACTACACCATCTGGATAAACGGTGGCTTTAGTGGAATGGAAAAAAGTGGTCAGATTTATTATATATCTATTTGGTGATAGAGTTAATGGAGCTTGTTTATGAGTTAAATGTGGTACTCAAGGAAAAGAGATAACATATACTGTGCCTTCATATGATACTGTTTCTGTCTAGGAACAATTAAGGTAACTTTGGGAAATAATTTAAATTATTTTTGGTGATTTTGGTTACTTTTTGGTTAAGCAAGTTATTTTACCACCTGGGCACTTTATTAGTCTGGGTGGGTTGCTATACACTGGGTGGCTTAACATTTATTTCTTATAGTTCTGGAGGCTGAGAAGTCCAAGATCAAGGTGCTATCTGATTTGGTTCTTGGTGAGAGCCCTGTCCTTGGCTTGCAGACAGCTGCCTTCTATCTCTTTCTCTTCCTTTAAGGCTACTAATCCCACATGAGGGCCCCACTCTTATGACCTCTAATCCTAATTACCTCCCAAAGGCCCCATTTCACAATGCCATCACACTGCCGGTTAGGGCTTCAACATAAGAACTTTCGGGGAATACAATTCACACAGTGGGAACATAAAGATGATCAAAACTGGGTATGTCCTGCTCAAATCAGAACTCCTGGCCAATTATTCTTGGTAGATTGCTAGCAAAGATTATATTAGAATACACGCACAAGATTGTTGTTTATTGTTTTCTGTTGTATGTCTTCTTGTCTGATGTTATTTAAATTGGATAGATTATTTTTGAGAACTCTCCAATCTGAGATTCATGATTTCATGAAATTTCTGTCATCACTAGAAATATAAATTATTTTTATAGACTGTTGACAGTCAGATTTAACACCATAAACCTTTTGAACAATTAGAGAAAGAGGAGAAAATGGTCACAGGACACCATTTCTGAATTCTGCCTTCACAGTTTTGCATACCTCTCCCAGAATTTATGATATGCTGCATGAAATAGCCCTAACTTCTAAAACCTTTTCTAACCTAAAATAGATAGAAACAGTGAAGGTCAGATAAAGACCCTGCAGCCTGATTTCCCCTTCTGTATCTGCCACATCTTCAGCTGATAATAGATGGCTGCACAGAGGCACAGGCTTCTAATGCTTTCCTCTCCTCTGCCATCAGGGAAAAAAAGATTAGCTGAGATCAGTTACCCAGAGCTGAAAGTCAGAGAGAGTGATGAAAAAGATGGGCAGAAAGAAGGGATCAGATTTCAATTGGATATATTCAAAATAGCAGTCAGCTGACAAGCACCCTCTTCTACTTAAGGGGCTTTGTAGAAACTGGTAATGATGCCATTAGTAATTTTTAGAACAGAAATCTTAACTTCAACATACTGTATTTATTTATTGAGCTGGATAGTTGAGACTATGTTTAGAGAGTCATCAAAAATTCACACATTAGTCATGAATGTCAGTTTCCTACTTCTCTGCTTCTTCAGTAATCAGCTGTTTTCACATATCTCTTCCTTCTCCTGCTCCATCAGGCTTAGCATCCTGCCTGTGAGCCCTGCCCCAGCTCTGTCTGCAGTGGCAAGAAATGGTGCAGAGCGATTCAGAGATCTTTTGTTGGCAATGGTCCCACTTTACCTCTGACCCTATATTGAAGGAGAAAATGACATTTTCTTGTCGCAGCACCTGGAATTGCAATGTACAAATGTTTTGTAGAGCTGGGTGTGATGGGAAGACTGGCTGGGAAGAAACCGTTCAGAGGTTTGGTTGGAAAGCTAGGAAAAGGAAATAATCAAAATAGGAAATGGGTCTGGCAGGAAAAACAAAAAGCATGGGGAATGAAGGTAAACACAGAAAAACAAGAAAGTAAGATTCTCCCGTTCCTCTTCCCAGTCTTCCAACTGGAATGGACTGTGTGTGATATACTCAGTGAGCACAGTGGCTTAGATACAGCTGATAGAAATGCAAAACCCATGAGGCAGTTGTAGTGGCAAAAAATAGCATGTGAAAGACCCACTCATCTTGTCTTCAGCCACCTCAAGTAGGGCCAAGGAGGGAGAAGAGAGGGATTTGTCAGTTTATGGTACCAAATAGTGATAAATGTTACATTTTGTGTTTGTTTCAGTTAACCTTATTAAAGTTTTTTAGTCTCAAAAGTACTTAAAAGGTATTTCTGTGGAACGTGAATATGATTTGTTTTAATGTAATAGGTATTCCTGGCTATAGTACATGTTAAATGCAGTATTCCCTAAGATTCTTTCTTCAGCCATTTGCTCTATGCATGTTCCCTGGGTGGCAACATTTGCCAGTGATTTCGGTTATTACCTTTTTTTTTCCCGTAAAAGTCAAAGATCTTTACTTATTTCTTCAGCTTTATTGAGATGTAACTGACATAAAATTGTAATAAATTGAAAAATATACAATGTGATATATGACAGTGTGAAAGGATTCTACCCATTGAGTTAATTAACACACTAGTCACTTCACATATTTACCTTTTTTGCAGGGGAGGGTGCATTTAAATTCTATTCTCCTAGCAAATTTCAATCACATCTTAGAATGTTATCAACTATAGTGACCATGTTATGCATTACATGCTCAGCACTAATTCATCTTATAACTGAAAGTTTTACCAGCCTGTCTCTACTTTCTCTACCCTCTAGACCCAGGCAGCCAGCATACCAGCATTCTACTCTGTTTCTATGAGTTTGACCCTTTTTTTTTTTTTTTTTGATTCCATGTATATGATACCATGCAGTCTGTGTTATTTCTCTGTCTGGCTTTCTTTACTTAGCAAAATATCCTCCAGTTTTCTCCATGTTGTTGCAAATGACAGGATTTCCTTTTTTAAATAGGTAAATAATATTTCATTGTGTATATATATATATATCACATTTTCTTGACCCATTCATCCATTGATGGACACTTAGATTGTTTCCATTCCTTGGATATTGTTAACATACAGCAATGAACAGAAGAGAGCAGATACCTTTTCCAGATGCTGATTTCATTCATTTGAATATATACCCAGAAGTGGAATTGCTGGATCATATAGTAGTTTCATTTTTAACTTGTTGAGGAATCTCTTACTGTTTTCCATTTTGAACGTTCCCGTTTACATTGCCACCAACAGTTAGCATATTATCTCCTGCCTTTTTTGCTAATATTGTTTTTTTTTTAATGTTTATTTATTCTTGAGAGACAGAGAGACAGAGCATGAGTAGGGGAGGAGCAGAGAGAGAGGGAGACACAGAATCTGAAGCAGGCTCCAGGCTCTGAGCTGTCAGCACATAACCAGATGGGGGGTCTTGAACTCATAAACTGAGATCATGACCTGAGCTGAAGTCAGATATTTAAGTGACGGAGCCACCCAGGCGCCCCAGCTAATAGACACTCTGACAGGTCTGAGGTGGTAGCTCATTGTGGTTTTGATTTGCATTTTCCTGATACTTTGTGATATTGAGCACCTTTGTTTGTGCTTGCTGGCTATTTGCATGTCTTCTTTGGAAGATATCTGTCATGTCCTTTGCCTGTTTTTCAACTGGAATTTTTTTTTTTTTTTTTTTTTTGCTATTAAGTTGTGTAAGTTCCTTGTATATTTTCATTATTAACCTCTTATCAGATATGCAGTTTGCAAATATTCTCTCCCACACAGTAGGTTGTCTTTTTATTTTGTTTATGTTTTCTTTGCTGTGCAGAAGCTGTTTAGTTGGATGCAGTCCCACCTATTTATTTTTCCATTTGTTACCTTTGCTTTAGGTGTCAAATCCAAAAAAAGTCATGGGCAAGACCAAAGTCAAGGAGCTTACCCACGATGTTTCCTTGGAGTTTTATGTTTCAAGCCTGGCATCCAAGTCTTTTATCTGTTTTGAGTTGACTTTTTGTATGGTATGAGATAGTGGTACAGTTTCATTCTTTTGCATGTGGCTGTCCAGTTTTCCCAACACCACTTATTGAAGAGACTGTTCTTTTCCCATTGTATATTCTTGGCTCCTTTGTCAAAAATTAATTGGGTATATCTGCATGCGATTATTTCTGGGCTTTCTATTCTGTTTTATTGATATATGTATCTGTTTTTATGCCAATATCAGACTGTTTTGATTACTCGAATTTTGTAATATAGTTTGAAATTAGGAAGTGTGACATCTGTAACTTTGTTCTTTCTAAGATTGCTTTGATTATTTAGATTCTTTCACAGTTACACACAAATTTTAGGATTGTTTTCTATTTATGTGAAAAGTGCCATTGCGATTTTGATTGGAATTGCATTGAATATGTGTATTACTTTGGTAGTATGAGCATTTGAAAAATACGAATTATTCTGATCCATGAAAATGAGATATCTTACCATATATTTGTGTTTTCTTCAGTTCTTTTATCAATGTCTTATAGTTTTCAGATCTTTCACCTCCTTGGTTAAATTTATTCCTAAATTTTTTATTCTCTTTGATGCTAATATAAGTGGATTGTTTTCTTAATTTCTATTTCTGATGGTTCATTGTTAGTGTATAGAAATACAACTGGTTTTTTTTAAATTTTATTTTTTTAAATTTACATCCAAATTAGTTAGCATATAGTGCAACAATGATTTCAGGAGTAGATTCCTTAATGCCCCTTACCCATTTAGCCCATTTCCCCCTCCCGCAACCCCTCCAGTAACCCTCTGTTTGTTCTCCATATTTAAGAGTCTCTTATGTTTTGTTCCCCTCCCTGTTTTTATCTTATTTTTGTTTCCCTTCCCTTATGTTCATCTGTTTTGTCTCTTAAAGTCCTCATATGAGTGAAGTCATATGATTTTTGTCTTTCTCTGACTAATTTCACTTACCATAATACTCTCTAGTTTCATCCATGTAGTTGCAAATGACAAGATTTCATTCTTTTTGATTACCGAGTAATACTCCATTGTATATATATACCATATATTCTTTATCCATTCATCCATCGATGGACATTTGGGCTCTTTCCATACTTTGGCTATTGTTGATAGTGATGCTATAAACATTGGGGTGCACGTGTCCCTTTGAAACAGCACACCTGTATCCCTTGGATAAATACCTAGTAGTGCAATTGCTGAGTCGTAGGGTAGTTCTATTTTTAGTTTTGTCAGGAACCTCCATACTATTTTCCAGAGTGGCTGCACCAGCTTGCATTCCCTACAACGATGCAAAAGAGATCCTCTTTGTCCGCATCCTCGCCAACATCTGTTGTTGCCTGAGTTGTTAATGTTAGCCATTCTGACAGGTGTGAGGTGGTATCTCATTGTGGTTTTGATTTGTATTTCCCTGATGATGAGTGATGTTGAGAATTTTGTCATGTGTTGGTTGGCCATCTGGATGTCTTCTTTGGAGAAGTGTCTATTCATGTCTTTTGCCCATTTCTTCACTGGATGATTTGCTTTTTTGGGTGTTGAGTTTGATAAATTCTTTATAGATTTTGGAAACTAACCCTTTATCTGATATGTCATTTGCAAATGTCTTCTTCCATTCTGTGGGTTGCCTTTTAGTTTTACTGATTGTTTCCTTCACTTTGCAGAAGCTTTTTATTTTGATGAGGTCCCAGTAGTTCATTTTTGCTTTTGTTTCCCTTGCTTCTGGAGACATGTTGAGTAAGAAGCTGCTGTGGCCAAGATCAAAGAGGTTTTTGCCTGCTTTCTCCTTGTGGATTTTGATGGCTTCCTGTCTTACATTGAGGTCTTTCATCCATTTTTGAGTTTATTTTTGTGTATGGTGTAAGAAAGTGGTCCAGGTTCATTTTTCTGCATGTCACTGTCCAGTTTTCCCAGCACCCCTTGCTGAAGAGACTGTCTTTATTCCATTGGATATTCTTTCCTGCTTTGTCAAAGATTAGTTGGCCATACTTTTGTGGGTCCATTTTTGGGCTCTCTATTCTCTTCCATTGATCTGTCTGTTTTTATGCCAGTTCCATACTGTCTTGATGATTACAGCTTTGTAGTATAGCTTGAAGTCCGGGATTGTGATGCCTCCTCTATTGTTTTTCTTTTTCAAGATTGCTTTGGCTATTCAGGGTCTTTTCTGGTTCCATACAAATTTTAGGATTGTTTGTTCTAGCTGTGTGAAGAATGCTGGTGTTATTTTGACAGGGATTGTATTGAATATGTAGATTGCTTTGGGTAGTATTGACATTTTAACAATGTTTGTTCTTCCTATCAGGAACATGGAATCTTTTTCCATTTTTTTGTGTCTTCAATTTCTTTCATAAGTATTCTATAGTTTTCAGTGTATAGATTTTTCACCTCTTTGGTTAGATTTATTACTAGGTATTTTATGGTTTTTGGTGTAATTGTAAATAGGATCGATTTTTTGATTTCTCTTTCTGTTGCTTCATTGTTGGTGAATAGGAATACAACCAATTTCCGTGCATTGATTTTATATCGTGCAACTTTGCTGAATTCATGAATCAGTTCTAGCACTTTTTTTGTGGAATTTTTTGGGTTTTCCATATAGAGTATCATGTTCTGCGAAGAGTGAAAGTTTGACCTCCTCCTGGCCAATTTGGATGTCTTTTATTTCTTTGCATTGTCTGATTGCAGAGGCTAAGACTTCCAATACTATGTTGAATAACACTGGCGAGAGTGGACATCCCTGTCTTATTCCTGACCTTAGGGGGAAGGCTCTCTGTTTTTCCCCATTGAGGATGATATTAGTGTTGGGTTGTTCGTATATGGCTTTTATGATCTCGAGGTATGATCCTTCTATCCCTACTTTTTTTGAGGGTTTTTATCAAGAAAGGATGCTGTATTTTGTCAAATGCTTTCTCTGCATCTATTGAGAAGATCACATGGCTCTTGTCCTTTCTTTTATTGATATGATGAATCACATTAATTTTTTCGTGGATATTCTCTGCATCTTTTGAGAAGATCATATGGTTCTTGTCCTTTCTTTTATTGATGTGATGAATCATGTTAATTGTTTTGCAGATATTCACATCTGATTTTTTTATATTGATTTTGTATCCTGCAACTTTACTGAATTTGTTAGTTCTAATAGTTTGTGCGCATACAGTTTTCTATATATAATGTCATGCCATCCATAAACAGACTTTTAGTTCTTCCTTTCTTATTTGGGTGTCTTCTATTTCTTTGTGTTGCCTAATTTCTGTGCCTAGAACTTCTACCTCTATGTTTAACAAAAGTGGCAAGAGAGGGCATCCTTTTTTCCCCCTCAGATCTTGAAGAAAAACTTAAAGCTTTTCATCATTGAGTATGATGTTACATGTGGGCTTGTTGTATATGGCATTTATTATGTTGAGGTACATTCTTTCTATACCCAGTCTGTTGAGTTTTTTTTTTTATCATGAAAGGATGTTAAATTTTGTCAAATGCTTTTTCTACATTTATTGAGATGATCATATGCCTTTTATTCTTCATTTTGTTATTGTGGTGTATCCTATTAATTGATTTGTAGATGTTAAACCATCCTTGTATCCCTGGAACAAATGCCACTTGATCATGGTTAATGATCCTTTTTTTAAATGGTTATTTATTTATCTGGAGAGAGGGATACAGAGAGTGTGCATGTGAGCCGGAGAGAGGCAGAGAGAGAGGGAGACAGAGAATCCCTAGCAGGCTCCACGTTCTCAGTGCAGACCCTGACAGGGCTTGAACTCACCAACTGTGAGATCATGACCTGAGCCAAAATCAGGAATCAGATGCTTAATTGGCTGAGCCACCCAGGTGCCCCTGTGATCTTTTTAATGCATTGTTGAATTTGGTTTGCTAATATTTTGTTGAGGATTTTTGCATTTATGTTCATTAAGGATTTTGGCCTATAATTTTTCTTATAGTGTCCTTGTCTGGCTTTAGTATGAGGGTAATGCTGGCCTTGAGATTCTCCCTTACATGTTTGGTAGAATTCACTAGTGAAGCCATCTGGTCCTGGACTTTGCTTTTGGAGAGGATTTTGTTGCTGATTCAATGTCCTTAGTAGTAATTGGTCTGTTTGGATTTTCTTTTTCTTCATGATTCAGTCTGGGTAAGTAGTATCTTTCTAGAAATTTATCCATTTCTTCTAGGTTATGTAATTGGTTGGCATATAGTTTGTTGGCATATGGTTGTTCATAGTAATTTCTTATAATCCTTACTGTTTTTAAGTTATCAATTGTAATGTCTCATTTTATTTATTTGAGCCTTCTGTTTTTTACTTAGTGTAGCTACAATTTTACCATTTTTGTTTATGTTTTCAAAATAACAGCTCTTTCTTGATCTTTAAAAAAATTTTTTTTAGCCTCTATTTCATTTATATCTGCTGTGGTCTTTGTTATTTCCTTTCTTCTACTAACTTTGGGCTTAATTTGACCTTCTTTTTCTATTTCCTTCAGCTGTAAAGTTAGGTTGTTTATTTGAGATCTTTCTTCTTTTTAAAATTTAGGCATTTATCAGTACATATTTCTCTTAGAACTGCTTTGCAGCATCACATACGTTTTGGTATACTATATTTCCATTTTCATTTGTCTCAGGATACAGTTTTATTAATGTTTTGACTTTTTCTTTGACTCACTGGTTGTGCAGGAACATGTTTAATCTCCACATATTTGTAAATTTTCCAAGTTTCTTCTTGCGATTGATTTCTAGTTTCATTCCATTGTGGTCATAAAATATGCTTGATATGATTTCAGTGTTCTTAATTTTTTTTAAGACTTGTTTTGTGACCTAACATATGCTCTGTTCTGGAGAATGTTCCACGTGTGCTTGAGGAGAATGTGTATTCTGCGGCTTTTGGGCAGAATGTTCTATACATGTATATTAGGTATATATGATTAGACCTATTATTTACTCCAAAGGATCTGTTAGTGATAATCCAAATTCATGGCAGTCAGTGCCCTTTTTGATGTGAATATATGGAGCGATAGCTCCCACCTGTCTCTTCTATCTCTGCTGCCTCAAGTTTGGCTCAACTCACTTCACCATTCTCTCCTTGGTTGTTAGAATTCAAAGAGTGATGGTATCACCTGCTTGGACTGAATAAATGGCCAGGGGTACTTTGTTGATAGCCTTTCAATTCTCCAGACCTATGACTTTGAATAAATGAAGAAATGGGGAGTTTGGGCTTATAGACTGTAATAAGTCCACCCAGCATCTGAGCATCAGCATCTAAATGCTCTCTCTTCTTTGAATTCATAGTTTAAAGCAATAAAAGCCAGTAAAAGATAAATAATGTGTGAATCTACCATAAGCTGAAATCCATTTCTGCTAACACATGTAGTATTTATGTTATAAAGGATTTTTTGTATGTGTGTACTAGCAATAAGTATCTTACTTAAAATACTTAACTTTAAGAAATCCATCAGCGTGGTCTGAATGGGTAAGGAGTTGATCACATATTAATATCTGAACCTAATATTTTAGCTGTCTGGCCCTGAGCTAAAATAATAGCCTCTTTGGCATTTCTGCTTGGATGTTCCACAGATATTTCACATCACTATATGTGAAAGTGACTTGATCACTGGGTAATGCAGCATTGTGTATCATCTTAGATTTCTATCTCTTACGTATCCCTTAATATCCAGTATCATATCCAATAAATCACTGACTTTAAATGATTTCTTCTTAATAGTTTTTGAATGCTCCTTCACCATTTGCCACCTCAGGCTCTTCAATTTCCATTTTCATTGGCTTAGTTCAATTCTTACTTGTATTACTTCAATAAGCTTCTATTTGACCTCCTTGTCACCAGTCTGATCTTTGTTCCAATGAGATCTGTCTGATAGTTGATAGTATTATATACTAGGAAAGACTGGAATGTTCATGTACATTTTATTTATTTTACTTATACCTACCATGGTTAAAGGCAAATATTTTGGCAATAATTCCTCTAAACATATATATGTGTTTGTATACATGTACATGGGATGTATGGAGTTTATCAGTATAAATGTGAACTTGTATTAAATTTTGGCATATTTGGTATTAAATAAACATTTTATTTTTTTTCGTGAACAAATGCACCAGTGGCTGAAGCTATAATTTTAAGGTAAAAGAAAAATGTGACTATAATTGAATTCTACATGGTACTTGGACATAATTTTGTAATTTTAGTTTCAGTGTACATTATTACTTAAAATAGTGTATGAGTAAGGGTGCCTGGTGAGCTCAATTGGTAGAGCATATAAGTCTTGATCTCTGGGTGATGAGTTTTAGCCCCATGTTGTATGTAGAGATTACTTAAAAATAAAATTGTAAAAAAATAAAATAGTATATAAGCAATCTCTCACATTTATGCCATGAGTCTATAATATAGGAAGGATGAGATTTAGTAATTAAAATATTATCATTAATAACACCCATTTCTTTTTTTTTTTTATTTTAGAGAGGCAGAGAGAGAGAGAGTGAGTGGGGGAGAAGAGCACAAGGAGAGAGAGAGAGAATCTCACACAGGCTCCATGCTCATCCTGGAGCCCAATGCAGGGCATGATCTATGGCCCTGGGATCATGATCTGAGTCAAAATCAAGAGTCATACACTCAACTGACTAAGCCCCCTAGCACTTATTTCTTAAAAGGATTTCATTTAGTAGAACTTTTAAGTCTTAAAGATTTTCTTTGTCATGGAGACTGTCTTTTAAAATAATTTTTTGAATGGGGTATATAACCTTTGGGCAATCATTCAGTAAATACAGAATTTATATGCAGGATTCTAAGTAGAATGATTTTTCTACTATACACTGACTGCCTCTCATATGGAAAAACTCAGATAGTTATTTCTCTGTTTCACATATCTTCTATGTACCCCTCCAGTTGTTCTTTCCTCCACCCATTTCCATCCTGGTTTGTTTGTTTTTTTTACCCTGGGGGTGACATGTATAGACTATGGGCTCTGCTGTCTTCTGGCTTCCAAATAGGTCTGACTACTGGGAGTCCCATCAGGAGATGGGAAGCAGTGACAATGAGGTCAGGGTATTTATCAATTGGTTTCTCTTTGTGAGATTTCCTTTGATTGAAGTTACTGTTCTTCTCATTGAAGATTCCTGCTCTTCTCATGGCTGCTTGCTCCATATCACTCTCTTCTTCTGGGTTCTTTGTTTATTTCATTTTTGTTTGTTTGTTTGTTTATTTATTTATTATTCACTTGTTTATTTTCAGAAGTAGAATTCAGTGATTCATCACTTATATACAACACCCAATGGTCATCGCAACAGGTGCCCTTCCTAATACCCATCACCCATCTAGCCCATCTCCCACCCACCTCCCTCCATCAAGTCTCAATTTGTTCTCTGTCATTAAGCATCTCTTGTGGTTTGTTTCCCTTTATTCTCTTCCCCCACCTCCTCATGTTCATCTATTTTGTTTCTTAAATTCCACATATGAGTGAAATCATATGTTATTTGTCTTTCTCTGAGTGACTTATTTTGCTTAGTATTGTACTCTATAGCTCCATCTATGTTGTTGCAAATGACAAGATTTCATTCTTTTCTATGGCTGAATAATTATAATAATTTCATTTTTTTATGGCTGAATAATCATGTATATCACATCTTCTTTATCATTTTAATTATTGATGGCCACTTGGGCTATTTCCATAATTTGGTTAGTATAAATAATGCTACAATAAACATTGGGGTGCATGTATCCCTTTCAATTCGTGTTTTTCTATTTTTTGGATAAATACCTGGTAGCGTGATTACTAGATCACAGGGTAGTTCTAATTTTAACTTTTTGAGGAACTTCCATACTGTTTTCCACAGTGGCTGTACCAGTTTGCATTTTTCCTGTTCCTTTTTCTCCACATCTTCACCAGCACTTATTTCCTGTTTTTGATTTCAGCCATTCTGACAGGTACAAGGTGATAGCTCATTGTAGTTTTGATTTGCATTTCCCTGATGATGAGTGATGTTAAGCATCCTTTCATGTGTCTGTTGGCCATCTGGATATCTTCCTTGGAGAAATGTCTGTTTATGTCTTCTGCCCATTTTTTAATTGGATTATTTAATTTTGGGGTGTTTTTTTTTAATATGAAATTTATTGTCAAATTGGTTTCCATACAACACCCAGTGCTCTTCCCAACAGGTGCCCTCCTCAATACCCACCACCCACCCTCCCCACCCTCCCAACCACCCCATCAACCCTCAGTTTGTTCTCAGTTTTTAAGGGTCTCTTATGTTTTGGCTCCCTCCCTTTCTAACCTCTTTTTTTTTTTCCTTCCCCTCCCCTATGGTCTCTGTTAAGTTTCTCAGGGTCCACGTAAGAGGGAAAACATATGGTATCTGTCTTTCTTTATATGACTTATTTCACTTAGTATAACACTCTCCAGTTCCATCCATGGTGCTACAAAAGGCCATATTTCATTCTTTCTCATTGCCACGTAGTATTCCATTGTGTATATAAACCACAGTTTCTTCATCCATTCATCAGTTGATGGACATTTAGGTTCTTTCCATAATTTGGCTAGTGTTGACAATGCTGCTATAAACATTGGGGTACAAGTGCCCCTATGCACGAGCACTCCTGTATCCCTTGGCTAAATTCCTAGCAGTGCTATTGCTGGGTCATAGGGCAGGTCTATTTTTAATTTTCTGAGGAACCTCCACACTGTTTTCCAGAGTGGCTGCACCAATTTGCATGCCCACCAACAGTGCAAGAGGGTTCCCGTTTCTCCACATCCTCACCAGCACCTATAGTCTCCTGATTTGTTCATTTTAGCCACTCTGACTGGCATGAGGTGGTATCTGAGTGTGGTTTTGATTTGTATTTCCCTGATGAGGAGCGATGTTGAGCATCTTTTCATGTGCCTGTTGGCCATCTGGATGTCTTCTTTAGAGAAGTGTCTATTCATGTTTTCTGCTCATTTCTTCACTGGGTTATTTGTTTTTCGGGTGTGAAGTTTGGTGAGCTCTTTATAGATTTTGGATACTAGCCCTTTGTCCAATATGTCATTTGCAAATATCTTTTCCCATTCTGTTGGTTGCCTTTTAGTTTTATTGATTGTTTCCTTTGCAGTACAGAAGCTTTTTATCTTGATGAGGTCCCAATAGTTCATTTTTGCTTTTAATTCCCTTGCCTTTGGAGATGTGTCAAATAAGAAATTGCTGCGGCTGAGGTCAGAGAGGTCTTTTCCTGCTTTCTCCTCTAGGGTTTTGATGGTTTCCTGTCTCACATTCAGGTCCTTTATCCGTTTTGAGTTTATTTTTGTGAATGGTGTAAGAAAGTGGTCTAATTTCATCCCTCTGCATGTTGCTGTCCAGTTCTCCCAGCACCATTTGTTAAAGAGACTGTCTTTTTTCCATTGGATATTATTTCTTGCTTTGTCAAAGATTAGTTGGCCATACTTTTGTGGGTCCATTTCTGGAGTCTCTTTTCTGTTCCATTGGTCTGTGTGTTTGTTTTTGTGCCAATACCATGCTGTCTTGATGACTACAGCTTTGTAGTAGAGGCTAAAGTCTGGGATTGTGATGCCTCCCGCTTTGGTCTTCTTCTTCAATATAACTTTGGCTATTCGGGGTCTTTGGTGGTTCCATCCAGATTTTAGGATTGCTTGTTCTAGCTTCGAGAAGAATGCTGGTGCAATTTTGATTGGGATTGCATTGAATGTGTAGATAGCTTTGGATGGTATTGACATTTTAACAATATTTATTCTTCTAATCCATGAGCATGGAATGTTTTTCCATTTCTTTATATCTTCTTCAATTTCCTTCATAAGCTTTCTGTAGTTTTCAGCATACAGATCTTTTACATCTTTGGTTAGATTTTTTCCTAGGTATTTTATGCTTCTTGGTGCAATTGTGAATGGGATCAGTTTCTTTATTTGTCTTTCTGTTGCTTCATTGTTAGTGGATAAGAACGCAACTGATTTCTGTACATTGATTTTGTATCCTGCGACTTTGCTGAATTCATGTATCAGTTCTAGTAGAATTTTGATGGAGTCTATTGGGTTTTCCATGTATAATATCATGTCATCTACAAAAAGTGAAATCTTGACTTCATCTTTGCCAATTTTCATACCTTTGATTCCCTTTTGTTGTCTGATTTCTGATGCTAGCACTTCCAACACTATGTTAAACAACAGTGGTGAGAGTGGGCATCCCTGTCGTGTTTCTGATCTCAGGGGGAAAGCTCTCAGTTTGAGGATGATATTAGCTGTGGGCTTGAGGATGATATTGGCTGTGGGCTTTCATAAGTGGCTTTTATGATGTTTAAGTATGTTCCTTCTATCCTGACTTTCTCGAGGGTTTTTATTTAGAAAGGATGCTGAATTTTGTCAATTCCTTTTTTGCATTGATTGACAGGATCATATGGTTCTTTTCTTTTCTTTTATTAATGTGATGTATCACATTGATTGATTTGTGAATGTTGAACCTGCCCTGCAGCCCAGGAATGAATCCCACTTGATCATGGTGAATAATTCTTTTTATATACTGTTCAATTTGATTTGCTAGTATCTTATTGAGGATTTTTGCATCCATATTCATCAGGGATATTGGCCTGTAGTTCTCGTTTTTTGCTGGGTCTCTGTCTGGTTTAGGAATCAAAGTAATGCTGGCTTCATAGAATGAGTCTGGATATTTTCCTTCCCTTTCTATTTTTTGGGAAAGTTTGAGAAGGGTAAGTATTATCTCTGCTTTAAATGTCTGGTAGAATTCCCCAGGGAAGCCATCTAGTCCTGGACTCTTATTTGTTGGAAGATTTTTGATAACTGATTCAATTTCTTTACTGGTCATGGGTCTGTTCAAGTTTCCTATTTCTTACTGTTTGAGTTTTGGAAGTTGGTGGGTGCTTAGGAATTTGTCCATTTCTTCCAAGTTGTCCAGTTTGTTGGCATATAATTTTTCATAGTATTCCCTGATAATTGCTTGTATTTCTGAGGGATTGGTTGTAATAATTCCATTTTCATTCATGGTTTTATCTGTTTGGGTCCTCTCCCTTTTCTTTTTGAGAAGCCTGGCTAGAGGTTTATCAATTTTGTTTATTTTTTCAAAAAACCAACTCTTGGTTTCATTGATCTGCTCTACAGTTTTTTTAGATTCTATATTGTTTATTTCTGCTCTGATCTTTATTGTTTTTCTTCTTCTGCTGGGCTTGGGGTGTCTTTGCTGTTCTGCTTCTGTTTCCTTTAGGTGTGCTCTTAGATTTTGTATTTGGGATTTTTCTTGTTTCTTGAGATAGGCCTGGATTGCAATGTATTTTCCTCTCAGGACTGCCTTTGCTGCATCCCAAAACATTTGGATTGTTGTACTTTCATTTTCATTTGTTTCCATATGTTTTTTAATTTCTTCTCTAATTGCCTGGTTGACCCATTCATTCTTTAGTAGGGTGTTCTTTAACCTCCACGCTTTTGGAGGTTTTCCAGACTTTTTCCTGTGGTTGATTTCACGTTTCACAGCATTGTGGTCTGAACACGTGCATGGTAAGATCTCAATTTTTTTATTCCTATGAAGGGCTGTTTTGTGACCCAGTATGTGATCTATCTTGGAGAATGTTCCATGTGCACTCGAGAAGAAAGTATATTCTGTTGCTTTGGGATGCAGAGTTCTAAATATATCTGTCAAGTCCATCTGATCCAATGTATCATTCAGGGCCCTTGTTTCTTTATTGGTCCTGTGTTTAGATGATCTATCCATTGTTGTATGTGGAGTGTTAAAGTCCCCTGCAATTACCACATTCTTATCAATAAGGTTGCTTATGTTTGTGATTAATTGTTTTATACATTTGGGGGCTCCCGTATTTGGTGCATAGATGTTTATAATTGTTAGCTCTTCCTGATGGATAGTCCATGTAATTATTATATAATGTCCTTCTTCATCTCTTATGATTTCCTGCCATTCCTTTCTGGCCTGCCAAGTTTCAGTAGATAGGTCTGCCACTAGTCTTATGGGTCTCCCTTTGTAGGTTACAACCTGTTTATCCCTAGCTGCTTTCAGAATTTTCTCTTTATTGTTGTAATTTGCCAGTTTCACTATGACATGTCGTGCAGAAGATCGATTCAAGTTACGTCTGAAGGGAGTTCTCTGTGCCTCTTGGACTTTAATGCCTTTTTCCTTTCCCAGATCAAGGAAGTTCTCAGCTATTTGTTCAAGTACACCTTCAGCCCCTTTTTCTCTCTCTTCCTCTTCTGGAATTCCTATTATATGGATATTGTTCCATTTGATTGCATCACTTAGTTCTCTAATTTTCCCCTCATACCCCTGAATTTTTTTATCTCTCATTTTCTCAGCTTCCTCTTTTTCCATAGTTTTATCTTCCAATTCACCTATTCTCTCCTCTGCCTCTTCAATTCGTGCTGTCGTCACCTCCATTTTATTTTGCACCACATTTATAGCATTTTTTAGCTCCTCATGACTATTTCTTAGTCCCTTGATTTCTGTAGGAATAGATTCTCTGCTGTCCTCTATACTTTTTTTCAAGCCCAGCAATTAATTTTATGACTATTATTCTAAATTCTTGTTCCGTTATATTAGTTAAATCGTTTTTGATCAATTCATTAGCTGTCGCTACTTCCTGGAGTTTCTTTTGAGGAGAATTCTTCTGTTTCATCATTTTGAGTATTCCCTGGGGTAGCTCCAAACTGCAGGGCACTTCCTCTGTACTGTCTGGAGTAACTTGTGTTGGTGGGCGGGGCCTCAGTCAGACCTGATGTCTGACCCCAGCCCACTGCTGGGGCCACAGTCAGACTGGTGTGTACCTTATTTTCCTCTCTCCCAGGGGCAGGACTCACTGTGGAGTGGTATGGCCCCTGTCTGGGCTACTTGCACACTGCCAGGCTTGTGGTGCTGCTTTGATGGGATCTGGCATATTAGCCAGGGTGGATCTGCAATGTGTACAGGGGTGGGAGGGGCAGGCTCTGCTTGCTTTGCCATAGGTGATCCCCTGAGGGAGGGGCCCTGCAGCACTGGGAGGGAGGCAGACCCCTTGGAGGGAATGGATTGACAGAAGCACAGTGTTGGGTGTTTGCACGGTACAAGCAAGTTTGGTGATGGGAACTGGTTCCCTTTAGGATTTTGGCTGAGGGATGGGAGAGGGAGATGGTGCTGGCCAGTGCCTTTGTTCCCCACTGAGCTGAGTTGTGTCTTCTGAGGCTCAACAACTCTGCCTCCCAGTGTCCTCTTGCCCTCCCCACTCTCCGTTCTCCGAGTGCAGAGCTGTTCACTTTTAACATTCTAGATGGTAAGTCCCGCTGGCTGTCAGAACTCATGCAGTCTGGCCCCTCCACTTTTGCAAGCCAGACTCAGGGGCTCTGCCTTGCCGGGCAGGCTGGCTGCCCCTCCACCGCCCCGGCTCCCTCCTACCAGTCTGTGTAGTGTGCACTGCCTCTCCGCCATTCCTACCCACTTTTGTGGGCCTCTTGTCTATGCTTGGGTCTGGAGAGTCCATTCTGCTAGACTTCTGGTGATTTTCTGGGTTATTTAGGCAGATGTGGGTGGAATCTAAGCGATCAGCAGGACACGGTGAGCCCAGTGTCCTCCTATGCCGCCATCTTCTCTCTAAAGATTTCAGCTTAGATTATTTTGAACTGCCTGGGCAAGAAGACTGTAACTCCTCTCACAAAGGTGGGAGGCAGTACTTTGTGGGGACCAGCACTGGCCCTGAAGTCAGAGACCTAGCTTCCAGCTCTGTTCCCTTGGGCAAACTTTGTAATCTCTCTGAGCTGGTTTTCATTTCAATCACTGCAGGATGGATGGCGCATGTGGCACATTGGACCCCAGGAGTTCTGGAAGCTGGGAAGTCCAAGATCAAGGCATTAGTGTGGTCAGATGAGGACCTTCTTTCTGCCTCATAGCTGGTACCTTCTTGCTGTCTCCACACAGGGTTTTGGGTGATCAGTTGTATATGTTCTTTATATATTTTGGATACTGACCTTTTATCAGATATATCATTTGCAAATATCTTCTCCTATCCCATAGTTTGGCTTTTAGCTTTGTTGATTATTTCCTTCTCTGTGCAGAAGGTTTTTGATATACTCCTAATAGTTTATTTTTGCTTTGCTTTTATTTCCCTTGCCTCAGGAGACATATCCATAAAAATGGATTCCTCTCTTTATCTCATCTCCAGACACACAATCCATTGGTAAGTCCTGTGTGCTCTGCTGCCAAAATACATATATCCCCAGTCTATTTCTTTTTTTAAAAAAATTTTTAACATTTATTTATTTATTTATTTTTTGAGAGAGAGAGAGTGAGCGAGCGAGCGGGAGAGGGGCAGAGAGAGAGGGAGGTACAGAATCTGAAGCAGGCTCTAGGCTCTGAGCTGTCAGCACAGAGCTCAATGTGGAGCTTGAACTCATGAATCTTGAGGTCATGACCTGAGCCGAAGTTGGACACTTTATCGACTGAGCCATCCAGGTGAACCCCCAATCTATTTTTGATGATCTTTTCAATTCTACCCTGGATCACGGTTCCATCATTGCTCTCCTGGGTTGCTGTAATCACTCTGTAACTGGTTACCCCATTTTGTACTCAATGCTTTTGTACTCAAATGATTTAATATCCACATGACAGCCTAAAAAATCTTTAAAAAATATCAATTGGATATTTCTTTCCTACTTAAAACCATCGATGGCTTCCCATTGTGCTTAGAATTACTGGCCCAGTCTGAAGCAGCATCACCCCACTTTGACCACTCACTGTCATAGTACCCTCTTCAGGTTGCTCATTGCACCAAACGCTAACTGAAATTGTTTTTAATATATTTGTTTACTAGTTTATCTTTTGTCTTTTAGGATAATTTGCATTTTATTACAGCAGATAGTTTTTATCTTTGGTTCATTTTGATATTCCCAGTAACTGAAACAGTACTTGGCACAGAGTTCAGCAGAACTCAGTAAATATTTGTAGAAAGAAATAATAAATTATAAAGGAAAATGGTCTAGGGCCTGTTTGCTAGCCTTAATGCTCTATTCCTGTTTTTCTTTTATTTTGTGCTTCTAATTTTCTTTCAAATTTATACCTACAAAATTAAAATCTACCACAGTTAGACTCTAGGCCCTAGGAAAGATTTAATGCAACATCACATTAGCCAGAAAGAAAATAAATGAAGTGAAAACACTTGTTGTATCATTTTTCCAAGAAAGCTTATAAGACTGCAGAGTCACCACGTGAAGCTATTTTTGTGTCAATTACTCCTACAAAAAATGAAAAGTTTTATTGTAGTCTGTGAATATACTTAAAGTGGCCAAGAATTCCAAATTTATTAAGGATTCTGTTCTACGGAGTCAGCTTAAATACCCACACTATCTTTGAGAAACTTTCAGTCGTGAGGAGACAGTTTTATTGGGTTGTTTGTTATCACAATGGAGCTAAAAACTAGGGTGGGGTAGCCTTGTGATAGTGCTGAGGCATAATGGAAAACCCCTAGACACTGTATCTGGGTATTCCAAGCCTAGTGGCTCACTTTTATCCAAGGAATAACTCAAATAATCTCCCATAATGCTAGTCATTGACTAAAGAACTGCTTCTCTTTACTTAGTTAAGAATTTTTCAGGTACCAAACAGGAAAGCCTGCTAAACTATTTACAGCCTTGTGGACAGTTTATTGTAAGTTTCTTTTCATTTCCTTTCATGGTTGTTTTTTCAATATGTATTCTTCCTTGTATCATCCATACTAGATATAATTAAGGAATTTTTCTCATTTTGATATGCATAAATTAAATTTTACGATATTTTTATATACCTGAGAATAAATTGTCTTCTCTTGAAGTTCTCTGTTGAGATGTGAAGCATGATTATTTTACTCTCTATGCCTTAATATAGTAGGTGCCTTCTGGCTTTCCGTGTTAAACTCTGCATATGCCATATATTGGGTAGATTTTAAGGATAGATATTGCTCACTGGGTCCAATTACTCATGTTCTATTTCCAATAAACTATAGAAACAGCTGTTTATCTTGAGGTATGAACCAGTAGGGAACCAAATGCTTTAGAATGTAAATATGTTGTTATTACCCAAAGAATCTAGATTTACAAGCTCTCTTAGGGTTCTTTAGGTTAAATGGCGTGTTTTATGTTAAGGATTAAAACTGAGGAGCAATTTTCCCATACCTCTACTCAAAAGGTAAATAGAATCATTAGAATTTAGTCACAATAATTAATTTAGTAACTGCTAAGTATAGATGTCTTATGATCCTTGCCATAAGATGCTAACAATTTAGAAAAAAGCAGATAAATTACACACACACACACACACACACACACACACACACACACACACACATTCTATACTGTATTTAAATTATACAAATACTAAGGAGGTGGCTTAAGGGAATAAGAGAATCAACAAAACATACGTGATATTTGTAGATGACATATACTTAAGTCTTAAGTCCCTTAAACTTTGCTGTACTCTCCCAACATGAAGGGAGTCATACATTGGGTATGAGTTTACAAATGAAACTTTCAGAAAAATTACTCTGAATATTCTCTAAGATCTGGTTTTGGTGGGTAAATGTATACTGATCATTTGAACTTTCTTTTCCTAGGAAGAAATTAATGGAAATTATTTATTTATTTACTTATTTATTTGTTTATTTATTTATTTTGAGAGAGAGAGAGGGAGAAGGGCAGAGGGACAGAGAGAGAGAGAGAGAATACCAAGCTAGCTCTATACTTAGTGTGGAGCCTGATGCGGGGTTCGATCTCACCACCATGAGATCATGACCTGAGTGGAAATCAAGAGTTGGATGCTTAATTGACCGAGCCACCCAGGCGTCCCAAGAAATTAATGGCAAGTATTTTACAAGAAAAATAAGGTAAATGAAAACATTTTCCTAAAGCTTTCATTATTTGAAAAGACATGTTCCAAACTAGTACAATATTAAAATCTCATTTTTTAGAGCAGTTGAAAATTTTGAAAATTGTGGTATGTTTTATTTCTATCCATTTCCATCAACAAGATCATTTATAGTTACTCAGTAAAATTTTAATTTTGGAAATACTTAGAATGTGGGTATTGAGATGGGATTATCATATTTGATTAAACCATTAAGTTCTGAGTTTCTTATGAGCAATATCTATTCTTTATAGGACTTATTGTATCATAACTTTCACCTAGGAAAAAGAAGGAAAAACTAAATGTGTTTCTCATGCAATTCTCTTTAAAATGGAATCCATAAATTATGAAAGGAGACATTGCAATTGGAGGTTAAAACTTTTTTTGTTGTAAAATATGACTAGATCTAGCCACACTGAAGTCCTGGACAGTTGAGAGGTCATTAAAATGCCTTCTTCACTGGAGATTCTCTATTAAATGTAGAAACACATTTAAACAGTCTGCTTGTCATCTGCATTTGAATACCTGTCCTACCTAGCATCTCAGATTCATTGTCTTCAAAATTCTATATGAAACGGCACGTAGTAGGTGCTCAAGAATGGTTATTGCATAAATAAATGAATGAATGCATCATCCCCAAACCTTCTCCTGAATTTCTTGTTATGCAACTGCTATTAAAGTCTCAACATCTTAATCACCTCCTCCCTTCCCTTCTGTTGTTAATCAGTTTCATAGGTCTGCCAACATTACTTCTACTGTATCTCTTAACTCTGCTTCATTCACTTAACAAATATTTATTGAGTGTGTACTATTTGCAACAAAGAAGGCAATATGGTTCATGCCACCACCATGGAGCCACCACCATGGAGCTTGTTTTTTGCAAGCCCATATCAGTTCTCTTGGCACTAATCTAGACCTGCATTCCTCTCATCTGGACTATTGTAATGCACTAGCTCATCTCTTAACATCCAGTATTTCTCCACTCCATTTTATTAGATTAATCTTAAGAGGATAACATTTATGACCTGTTTGTGCAATACCTTAAACAACTGCCATTGTTACCAAGTAATGTGGAAATCCTTTAGTTTGCTGTGTCCTAGCCTGGCCCAACCAGCTTTGTTCATTAACTTTCCTCTTGCACCTTATTTTATGGAAAACATAGTCTTCTCACTGTTCCTCCAGCATTTTACCACTCTGTACCACTTACTGTCTTCTGTCCCTGGAATGTTCTTTTCTCCTGTATCTACTAGTTAAAATCCTACCCATTTTTTCAAGCCCAGTACTACTACTATTTCCTGAACCTTCAAATGGAAATATTTTCTCTCTTTTTTGAATACCCATGGACATTTATTTGTGCCTTATGTTGCACATACCAGTTTTAACATTGTGTTGTAACTTTTGCGTTTATGCCTTACTTGTTTGAGGAAATCCTACACATTGCTCCATTATTCACAGCAACTAGCATAATATCTTGCATACAAGCTGAATAAATGAAGGATGGTCCTGGCTGATTAGTTGGCAATGTAGCCTATGTTACATGGGGGGACCTATGATCTAATCCAAAGTAATCTAATCATGTCATAACACATCTGAACTATGAGTTTTGATTGAGTCATTTGCATAAATACCATCAAAGTTTTTTTTCATAAAAATTACATGTAAAGAAGGCAAATATTCTTGGAAAGTGATTAAATTGTGGGCAAGTCTCTTAGTTTTTTGTTCACTAAGGCAATGTATTAATACTTTTTTAGGCTTACTAAAAATCAACTAAGCTAAAATAAATGTTGTAATTTAATGTCAAATCAGAGGGTCAAATTGGAATATTTTCTTCTGATGGAGAATTCCCTTGATGACATTTTGCTATTTCTATAAACATACCTCCAAACTTAAAGCACTCATAATTGTTCAGGCTTAAAGTATCTCCTGGTGGTTGGGTAATTCCAAAGCTTCTCTCAAGTCTGCCCTTTCCCCCTTTACAGTTATTCTTAATTTAACAACCCCAAACTATTAGATACTATAAATGCTTTGACAAGAAGTATCTAAGGGGATCGTGTTGAGGGATGTCAAATCAGGTAATTTCCAGGCTTTTACAGAATTCATATGATTTTGAGAGGATGGGGATAGTACTGTGTCTAGCTGTGGAAAGAAGATCTGGAAAAAGAAAAGTACTCCAGAGGAAAAATGAACTGTTAGGCAGGTCTATCCCTGGGAGCAAGTATAGTATATGCCATGGGACATATCTATAATTGTAATTGCTTTCCCATAAAACTCTATCAATTCCATCATTTGGTGGACTCTTCCCTGTGGAAACACACATATGATTTTTATAACAGACATTTGTAACAAATGATTCACTTGCCTTTATAAACTGTTTGGCTTAACATAGCTATTCCATAAAGTGAGGGATACCACATTGCTTGATGAGATACATTTCTTATTACATGTTGTAAGTTTAATAACAATTCATTTCACAGAATGATCCCTTGGTTCCCATAGAAACAATACTGAAACTAATGTTTATGTCATTTCCAGAATGCTTTCCTGCCCCTTGAGACTGAATAATTCGTTGCTGCGGATTTTCTTCCACACATTGAGGGAAGGAATGATTGAAGCTAACTCCTCAAACAGACTTCTGCCCAGATGCACAGTACGTGTTGCCAAAGCCACATGGTCATCCCATGGGTAAGCACATTTGTATCGAAACAATCACATTGTTCTCATTCTTTATTAATTTATTCATTGCCATGTTCCCTTATCAAGGCAACCAAAAGGAACATTAAAAAAAGAAGCAAATGGATTGAAATCTTGTAGGAGGAGGCCTTTGCACTTATTTCAAAAACACTAAAATGAGTTGGTTAAATGAATGGTTGTCTGAAGAAATACTTTTCGTCTGGGGAAATGACTAGAAGGCTTTTATATGGAGGAAATCTTGGAGAATATGAAAATCTTTGGATCCAGGGTATGGGTTTCTACAAGGCAAGGGAATATTCCTCAGCTGTTTGGTTTTTTAGACACTCCCAAGAATCTACGTTGATAGAGATGCTTCAGGTATTCTTATGTCTAGGAGGTAAGAGCCCATAACACTTCTGTGTGCTGTTCCTAGATGTTTCAAGTTGCTCTCTGAATGGGATTAGGTGCAGATTAATAGAACATTCTAATAACTCTGGAGTCCTAGTTAGCTTTTGACATTTTTTATTCCTAAAGATCTACACATGTAAGTCTGAGGAAATTAAGTTCAAAAGATCCAGGATTGGGAGAAAAATCCATATAGGGTCATTGATGAAAGACAGGATAATTTTTCAATTTTTGTTGGTTGGTTCAGTAAGTATTCTAAAGTACAAAACTGGTAAATAATTTTGTTTTCAGTGCTTCTTTTGTCTGTAGTGGTTTCCTGGAGTGTCGTTTTGAGAAGGAGGTGAGGAGTGCATTGATCAATTAGTGATGTCTGTCACAGGCAAGGTTGAGAGGAATAGGAACAATTCCCATTTAATGACTTGGTATAGTTCTTTTAAATGTTCTATTATTCTTTGTAATGGAGTCAGAAATATGATTCACAATGGCTTTGTTTTTTAATGTCATGCAATACCCATAGTGAATCTCTGAAAATCCATCCAAAATCTTTGTTTAACTCAATGAAAATCTTTGTTCAGCCCATAGAAAATCTGTAAGTTAACAACCAGGATCAAATAATGGAAGTCCTACATTATTTATCATTTATATATCCAAATTGGGGGACCTATGAAGAGTTTAGATGCATATTTTCAAAGTAATAATCTATTCCAAGGCAACATTTAAAAATCTTTCTATGACATAGAAAGTAGTAGTGCATTAGGTAATTTCTAATTTTAAATTCTTAATGTCTATAATCATGAATAAATTACATAGAACATGCAGAATACATTTCTCTCTTCATACCTGTCTCAAACTTGAATTTAAGATAAATATATATCTCCATCAAGTTGGAGCCATCAAAAGAGACAGTTTAAATGGTAGTAAGAAGTTGGAGAGGAGGGGAAAAAATCACTGCATGGATGAACACACTTGCTTATAGGGTAATTATACTCTCAGTAATTTAAAATGTTGTCAAATTGGATTTCTTATATTCAGAGAAAAATGTTGAAATATGCATTTATGCAAGTGTTTTGTGATCAGGTCCAGAAACTATGTTAAACAAAATATCGTCATTATAGAGAAATTTTCAGAGAAAGGTGTAATAGGTATTTGTTTATTTTTGCCTTACTTAACTTCATTCCTTTTCCTGTTAATGTACCCTGAGTTTTCTACTCATGCTCTCAGTCCATGTGGTCCAGGTGTGGGTAAGTGACCAAGGTGCAAGTAACCTGGGTCCCAGAGATTGTTTCAGAGATATATGACTTAATTTGGGCCTGTAAAGAGCAGCCATGAGGCTTCCCTATAACTACTGGGAAAGGGAAAATCTCGTTCTATTGTGGTTTTTAAATCTAATTTGCTTGGGTCCATCTTATGGGGAGAGAAGGTAACTTAGAAAAAAGAGGAAGTGAGAGGTGGAGACAGATACTAATGACATTGTTTGAGTAACTGGCTTGCATAGTTCTTGAGTCAGTTCTATCCTTATACTTTTCATCTCTGTCCACAGATTTCTTTATACTTAAGCTAGCTTGAGTTGCCTTTCTGTCACTTACAACCAAAAAAGACCTGGTTAATAAGTGTCTGGAGCTCTATAATTCTATAAAGGATTGTTATAGAACTCAGCTGAGTAATTCAAACTCACAGAGATCCTAGATTTCCAGGTATTCTTACTGTCATAGTCGTATATTTTGAAGATACAAAATATTTCTGCACATACATGACATATTTGTATGTTTAAAATTAGAACTACCATTTGATATCTCTAGATTGGTTTTATATATTAAAATATTGTGCTATTTATAATGATTTTTAGTTATGGCTATTTTGATCACATGAAAGTAGCTGAGAAGACTATTGTGATAGAGATTGGATCTTGGCACTATTATGATTATGTAGCTGGAGATTCTGTAGTGTCCAAAATATTTCCTACTAATTATCTGCCTTCCCCTCAGTGTTTAAAAAGTAGGAACTATGCATAACAAAACTGGTCATCAAATGCAAGTTTATTGTTATCTATATCAAGAACTCTTAAATATGCACTTGAAGGGCCCTCTGGTACACTTGGAGCATGTGGCTAGAGGCACTCCCTCCATAAGTCTAATTTGGTACACTAAAGCAAATTTGTGAGGGAAAAAAGAAAAAAAGGTCTAGGTATTCAGAGATGGCCTTTACATAACTGATGGCATGGTTGGAGTTGTAGATCCAATTACTTAAGCTACTAGAAAACCATGGTTCAATGGATGTCTGGGCTCTGACTTATCAGATTTTGGCTCCACCATCATTGGGAGGGGCTGTAATTAGCAGGAAATTGGTCAGGTCAGAAGTTGGTCTGAGGTAAGAAGGGGGAAGTGACGATTCCCTTTCCATTATGATACAGAGCCAAAAGTAGTTTGTACACTAGATGCAGGAAAGTAATTATTTGAAGAATCAGTTGCTTATGGATCTTTACTAGAGTTGGGTTTCTGGCTTTGGTCCAAGGGTTATCCTTTACTGAAAACCATTCATAGTGCTGGACTCCATGCTGCTACTATTTCCCAGGGAAGTGTCCCTGTTTCTCTACATATTAGTTACTCTCTATGCTTGTGACTATAACACATTATGTCATCAAAAAGCAACTACTTGAAAATCATTTTACCATTTAGTTTTCAAATTCCACCAGTATAGTAGAGTTGCAGCTAACTAATCAGAATTTGATCACTAGGAAGCTCTGGGATACTATGGGTGTTTCAAAGTGGTTTGTAATTTAGCCTACTTGTAGTTATATGGAGTTCTTAAATCTGGAGTGATGTCTTTGTCATCAGTGGAAAATTCTTGGTCATTATCTTTTCAAATATTTCTCTTTTCCCACTGTTTCTGTCCTTTTCTTCTGGTTTGAGATCATTTTCTTA
Source organism: Acinonyx jubatus (assembly GCF_027475565.1). NCBI lineage: Eukaryota > Metazoa > Chordata > Mammalia > Carnivora > Felidae > Acinonyx > Acinonyx jubatus. The sequence goes on from NC_069381.1 coordinate 168,305,226, forward strand.
TCTCTCACTTGTCTCTAACAATATTTACTAGATTTTCATCTAGGAAAATAAATTGGTCAGTCTTCCAGTTCACCAGTCATGTTTTCTAACCCATTGTTAACCCATCTATTGAGTTCTTAATATCAGATGTATTGTTTTATTCCAGACTTCCCATGTTTTTTTTTTAATAGATTTCAATTTTGTTGTGAAAATCTCCATCTTAGTATAGTTTCTTCATCTTTTCCTCTTTCCATCAACCAATTAACTATAGTTCCTTTAAAGCTCTTGTCTGCTAAACCAGTATCTGCATCACTTGTGTGTCTATTTTTATTGCTTTTTTCCTCTTGGATGTTATTCTTATGGCACTATCTCTTGCCATGCCCACTGATTTTGATTTCATATTAAACATTGTTTATAAAAACCGTGACTTATCCAGATGATGTCTTCTACCAGAGAGTGTTCATCTTTTTTTCTGCTAGGCAGACAGAGTAGAAATTGACTATATTGATCCACTTGGCAACTGAGCTGTGCTAAGGCTGAATTGCAATTATTTATTATTTAGTTTTTAAGGCTGTAGTCTACCTTTTATTTTATCTTATTCCTAGGGTATGTCTACAAGGTTTTGAACTAAGAGCCTGGTGTATTCATTGGTAACCCTTGCCCTGCTGGGTCCTTAACTCTAATTTGTGGTGTTCAAAGCTTTGAAAGAATCTAGAAAGCATTCTTTCAGAGGTTTTCTGCAGCCCTATGTGCCTTCAAAATTTGGCAAATGTCTTGAGGGGACATCAAGACATGGTTGTTTTGAGCCATCTTAAGTCTCCAGTTTTGTCACACTAACTCCATGGCCCTCTGCCTGGAGTCAAGCCTGGATTCTCAGCCTTTTGCCTGAGGCTGGAGCCAACAAGTGCCCCCAGGAAAAAAACGCAGCTTTGGATCATAGCTCACCTTTCTGAGGTTTTTCCTTTAGAATTTTTATTTCAGAGTTTGAACTGCTTCCTCAGATCTCTGATGATTATAAACATCGTTTTATCTAGTTTTTCTAGTTTGTGTGTGTGTGTGTGTGAACTTTAGTTTTCCACAAATTACTTTAGCCTACTCAAATTGGAAGTCTTTTTAAGTTTTTGACAGTCTTTCAAGCAGCATTAGATTTTGACTTAAGTGAAATAAATCACGTGCAAACCAGTTTTGTGCTTCATAAGCAAAGTAAACATTTTACAAGTGATTTATAATTATGACTTGGTTATTATGGCCAGAATGGGAAAAATTACAATCCAGAGTCCAGCTGAAACCACCAGTAGAAAGGCCTTCATAAAATTTACAAAAAAAAAAAAATGTCCAAATGTAGGGAGCGAGGAAAAAAGGAACATCTTTGCATTTTGGTAGGGAAAAGAATTCAGGGTTAGCAAAGATGTTTGGTAGCTATTCAGGCAGGTCATTGCAACAATAGATAGCAAGGATGGGGGTAGGGGAGAACCCATTTATAAGGCCCAGATCTAGAAACAGGATTTTATCTTCCAGGATGCTTGCAGTGGAAGGCAGGAAGCTAAGTCTTGGGAAATTGGAGTAAGAGAGGGATCATCCTTTGAAAAAAGGCAAAGGGTTCTTGCCTGAGAAAAAAGGCAAAATCCCATAGTTGATTCAGCCATGAAAAGGCTGACTTGAACCAGTGATTTCCTGAAGCTCATGCTCCTTCTATTTCTGCTGAGTGCCGGATTGACTTCAGTCTAGGGCAGGCCTGAATTGCTCTATCTAGGATCCCTTCTCTTTTCCATCCCTGTCGACCTAACAAAATTATATTTCGAATTTTCCTCTTCCTTTGAGCCTTTATTGACTCACTTATCATCAACTTTCCCTGCCTGAATTGACTACTCCTTCTTTGCTTCACCATTGAAATATACTTTTGTATAGATTCCTTCACACTTTTTTCATTTTCTTTATATGGGTTCTGGTGATTTATCAATATACAAAGTAATAAAAAGCTGAGAGTTAGTTGGATCATCTTAATGACTAGAGACATAAAGCTATGATTGCTTGATGTATTAATCTCCATTCCTGAGATAGACTTGCCAATGAGACAGTTATATCATCCAGGAAGAACTGGGGAGTGATAAGCAAAGGATGTCCAGAAGCAGAAGACGTTTTGGTTTAATGCTGGCCACCTAAAATCACCCAATATTGGGTTGGATCCCTGAGATGCAAAGCAAGTGCTTTAAAACAAGGCACTATTTTGGCATATCATTATTCTTTTCCTTTTTAAAACCTATTTGTTAACCACATTTGAGATTTTCAGTGTTAAACCTGATGAAGTGCCACTCGGTGCAGTTGAAAACACTGAGCGTGTTTAGACTAGAAAAGACTTCGATAGACCTAAGAGCTGCCTTGAACTACCATGGCCTCTCTCCTTTGGCGGTAGATTTGACAAGAGGCACGATTAGGACTGTTTGGAAGAATTTAGAGAACAAGAGGTTTTATCTCATGACAAATGTAGCAGATGAATTATTAAAAATTTAATTATGCAGAGCCACCTATGGAGATATTAACTATCTTGTTCATGCTTAAACAAATGAAAGTATTTTCACCTCTTTTTTTTTCTCCCAAAGTAGTCAGAACTTTCTTTGAAATCCAAGTTTTTCTTACTCTCAAGGAAAAATTAATAAGTCAAAGCTCTGGGAAGCAAACAGGGTCAATTATCCATGAGAGGATCCAGGCTGCGCTTAGACTTAGAGACACCACTGGATCCTTGGACTACTGGAAAAAGAGGGGCTGGTATATTTTCTGCTGAAATTGGTTTCTGGAGCCCCCATGAATGCATCAGCTCTGAGATGGTGGGATCTCAGGGCTTGTGGCTGGTGAGAGGTAGTGAAGGACTTGGTGCTAAGTGTTTGGGTCTCAGGGAGAATTTGCTATGGCCAGTTAACCTGTTCAACCCACAATGAATCATAAGTGATTGTATCCTCTTCACTAACGCCATGGCACTAGCAGAGGGTAGAGGGTAGAGAAGGAATGGCAACATAGCTGAGAGATCATATTTTATTTTTACTTCAAAATAAATTGTGTGTGTGTGTGTGTGTGTGTGTGTGTGTGTGTGTGTGTGTGTGTGTTTTCTCCTGGCATGACTGATAGTGCCTTTCCTGCCAATGTTAGTGAATTTGTTTTAATTTGATTTCCCTGATTTCAGAAATATGACATTATTTGTGCCCTCAATATTCAGAAACAGCTCGTACCTATCTCAAATGGAATTTTAAAACAATTTTATCAGTCCAAAAATTGAATTAGATGCCTGGGAAATGACTAAATTTCCTGTTGCTGAATCTAATTAAAGAAACTAGCTTTCAGGGACATTTTAAGAAAGAATCCTACATTGGTTGGGAGGTTAAAATGTTTTCTTATTCATATTTGTACTGCAGTGTCTAGGAAAGTACCAGGGACATAACAAGCATGGTGTAAATATATCTTGAAAAATAGAGGAATGGGTAGATGTATTAGAGTGCCCCCAAGTATGGATAGTAGATGAATATATGGATGAACCAAACAGTTATTAGAATATAAAATAGCATATAATTTATATGGGTGCTGTATCAAGCACATTATATATTTCTAGGGAAGATTTAAAGAAATCAATGCTTAAACCTATTCATTTCACTTGCAATAGCAGTTCTTATTGATGTTACAAAACTTAATCTAATTTTTAGTGCACCCTCAGACAGGAGCCTGCTTACCCAGAACTCATTTGGAACATGGAGCTCCTCTAATTTTGCTCCTTATCTAGCATTCATTTGCTGACCGCTTGCCTTTTTTGTTCATTTCCCACGACGCCATTGTCATCTGGGTCAAGTGGTTCTGTTTCTTACCCAAATAGTTAAATGCGGGCTTTTCCTCCCAAAGATGACCATCATGCTAGCAAGAGCCTAAGGCCGAAACGTTCCTCATGGTGTTTTTTATGTGCCCTTTAAAAAACAAAACAAAAGCCCAAGTATACAAAAAAGATGAACATTTTTCAATCATTGTTCCTTCAGAGAGAATATTCAGGGATGGTTGATCATGCCATTAGTGAATACTCCTTGTCTGCCTTCGCATTTCTAGCTGTTCTGTCTACTGACAGAAGTGTTGTTCATCTTTCTCTATGCTCTTTGTAGCATAATTACTTTAAGGGGTATTCTATTTATATTGAGCAAGGTATAGTATAAAAAACACTTGTCTGGAAATTCTGGATGGAGTTATGTTACTTGTACTTCAGTTTTTACCAGATAGATCATACTATCTTAAACATTGTCTTAAACATTCTATGATGTCACCATACATTTGACACATGGTATTTCTAATTTTAGACAAGCAATCTAAAAACAAACTTGGGTATAATATATTTTGAACTAGAAAATAGTTTTCCAACACCCACGGGATTTTTCTTTTGCTGTATATATTTAGATTTTAAAAGTCTGGTTCAAATTTGTGCATGTTAGACCTTGTACATTGCAGCTTTACAAAATATTATTTCTTCTTTCTAAATTCCATCATTTTTCCTGTTTTGAGTGAACAGCTCTATTTTAGAAAATATTTTCCCAAATATTTTCTATTTGTTTTAACGTAAGTGTGCCATCTTTTGAATTTCTCTGAATAATACCAGGGAGTGATATTTGTTCCAGGAGTTATTAATTTTTTTTCATAACTGGAGTCTGGCTGGTGAGTGCAAGGTGGGTAGAGTTGTATATACTAATGCTTACAACTAGAGAAGAAGATAGCCTTGGGATATATTTTTTTTGACAAAACACTATAGAAAAATTCATCTTACCCTATTCTGAAATTACTCCAGCAATGTTCTTGAAACGTAGTCATCTAAGTTTGATTGAACATATTCAGTGAAAAAAAGTTTACTGTGTTTTAAGACCCCATTTTCATTTTAGAATGCTCTGATTGTAAGAAAATCTTCCTTTCCTCTATGCTGAGATGAAAACTGCCTGTCTTGAACTTAAATACTTTGTTTTTAGTACTAGAATTTGGAGCTTTCCAGAATAAATTTAACCTCAGCTTCTGTAAGACAGTGCTTCAGCAGTCATAAGGTCTTTGGTGCTTCCTCTTTCTTTCTTTTTCAAGATTAAATATATCTGGTTTCTTACCATTTTTAAAGTCACCTTCTGGAAGTACTTCAGTTTGTCCATATCTTTTAACTTTTTATTATGAAATAATGACAGATTCACAGGAAGTTGCAAAGAAATGTGTAGGGAGATCTTGTGCACACTTCACCCATCCTCCCCCGATATTAACATATTGCATAACTGTGGTACAGTAGCAAACCCAGGACACTGACATTGGCACAAATCATAGAGTTTATTTAGATTTCACTTGTTACATATGCATGTATGTGTCTGTGTAGCTCTGTGCAATTTTATCACATATGTAGCTTTGTGTAATCACCACCACAATTAAGATACTTAAACTTGTGATATCATCACCACAGGACTCTGTGCTCTCCCTTGATAGCCAAACTTGCCTTCTTCCCCCATCATTAACCCCTGGGGTAATCTATTATCCCATTTAATCTAATCTAATCTAATCTAATCTCATATCCATCTCAACAATTCTGTTACTTTACAAATGTTATAAAAAATGTCCATATCTTTTAAAAACTGACAAAGAATTAAGAACTGTCTCTTAATCATGGCACTATGTAGGCAGTTCTTGACTTACAAATATTTGATTTATATGACTTTGTATGAATAGTGGGGAATCCCTGATTTCTCAGGAGGCAGTGTTCTCAGGTTCAAAGTTCTAGCAAAAGACTTTTAGGCCCCTTCCCAAATCAGAGCGGACTCTGTTTTCTAGACTAAACCTTTGGTTTTTTAATAGCTAAAAAACAAAGCAAAACAAAGAAAACAAACAAAAACCAATAAGGCAGAAATTTCAGAACCTTCCAAAGACAAAGAGGTTTATCAATCTCTGCTTGTGAAATCTTTTAAAATTTCATGTCTGGCCCACTCTGACTTCCTAGCCTTTTGGGATGCAGACAGAGCTCTCTTTTCCAGAGCTAAGTGGCATCTGCTCTCGCACTGTTCTGGGCCTTCGATAACCTTGTCTGGGAGCAGATAGCATTTGTGTGCCAATGCCAAATTAAAACTCTTCAAATTAGGAAGATAAGCAGCAATTAACAGAAAGCTGGCAAAATTTTAGGCAAAGATTTCTCTTATGAACTTTGTAATCATTGAATATTGATGTTTTTGCTGACCAAGACAGCCTTAGCATTCCCCTGAGTTTGGCTAAACGTCAGATAGGTTTCTTCTGGACCAAAGGTCTCTGACCTCCCTTCTCTTGGAGCATTTAGTTTTGAAAACCTGCAGTTGTAAATTCTTTCTCTGTCTTTTTTTCTTGGAGATGTAAATCTTGTACAATTCAGGAATGTCTTTCTTTAGGAACTGGGAGCCATCCTTTTGAAATGGGTCATCGAGGAAGATAGTTCCTATTCTCCTGGTCTCTTCTGAAGGACAGGAGCCTAACTTTGATAAGCAGCAATTAGCAAACATGAATGACATAATCAGAGTGACCCACCTCCTCCATAGCTTCCTCTAGTATTTTTATGCTTGCTCACCATAGTGCCTAAAATCTCTCCCACCTTTTGTTTCAGCACGGTTGAGTTCAGTCTTTCCCCACTATTGTAGTAGTCTGAATGAAATCTTGCCTGTTTAACTCCATTTGGTACAGGTTTTTTGGACATTTCAATCAAATATTTCTGTTTTTTAAAAATCTTTTTAATGAATTTTTATTTGAGAGAGAGAGAGAGAGAGAGAGAGAGAGAGAGAGAGAGAGAGAGCGCGCAAGCATGTGATCAGGGGAGGGGCAGAGGGAGAGAGAAAGAGAATCTTAAGCAGGCTCCATGCTCAGCACAGAGCCCAATGTGGGACTCAGTCCCACAACCCTGGGATCATGACCTGAACTGAAATCAAGAGTTGGATGCTCAACTGACTGAGCCATCCAGGCTCCCCTGCAATCAAATATTTCTTTCTGAGAATGTTGCACAATCATCTGGCACGATTAACTTGAGAATAACAGTTAATAGCCATAGTCTGTTTTTTCTATATTTTTTCTGCCAAAGAAGAAAAATTTAAATGTGTAGTGATGTCAGAGGGCCTCAGGCTCATAAAGGGGGATTTGACCAAAGAACTCCCGGAACATGAATCCAGGGAGAAGAGAGGTAGATAATTGCTTGCTCACCTGCAGGTAAGTTAATACATTCACTGGTAGCAGGGACTCTCAGTGCTTTCTACCTCTGAGTGGCTGACATGCTGCTATTGGAACCAGGCTTGATTGTCCTGTTGAAATGCTTTATAAGTAGAGCTGGTTTTGGTCACAGATGAAATTAAAATGGGATTAAGACATGATTTGGCATATATAGCACACTTGGGGAATTGGAGCTACCAGATGCCTCTTTGAGGACTGAGGGTCTCTGTGAGGAAATGTATGTTGAGGGACAGAATAGTCCTATTTGATGAATTTGCCTATTCTCTTTTATGGGGCCTCCTTCCTTCATTCGATCACATCTCATTCTGTTCTCCACTCCTGCCCTCGTCCAAGCTACCACCATCTCTCTGTGGAGTATGGAAGTGGCCTCTTAACTAACCTTCCTCCCTTGTGCCCTTGCATTTTTTCCCCTCCTGACATCCACAGTGATCTTTTGGAAATGTCCTTTTAAAATGTCACTCTTCCACTCAAAATTCTCTAGTGATTTCTCAACATGTTTCAAATAAGAGCCAAAGTAATCTCCAGAGTAATCTTGCAAGGCCTTACTGACCAGGCCCTTCTTGGACATCATTTCCAACTCTTGGCCTCTTCCTTATGTTTCTTTAGCTGCTGGACTTTCTTGCATTTCCTTGAGACTTCTTCTTCTTCTTCTTCTTTTTTTTTTTTTTTTTCTTTTCTTCCTTGAAACTTCTAAACTCAGTCCAGGTAAGGGCCTTTGCACCACTGTTACCTCTGATTGGAATGCTTCTCCCCAAGTATTCATTTTGCTTACACTTACACTTTAAGTCTCTGCTCGGATGTCACCTTCTCAGAAAGGCTGCCTCTTAAAGTGCACCCAATTATTCTTCTCCTCCTTTCCTCTTTTTTTTTTAAATCAAGCACTTTTTCATATCTGAGGTTATGAAGTGTTTATCTGTTTATTATTTATTTTCCCCACTAGTCTATAAACATGTCTTGTCCTTGTATCTAGAATAGTGCCTGGCAGTTAGCAGCAGGAAATGTATGTCATATTCATGTGTTGAACAAATAAATGATTTTAGATTCACAGGCTAATAAATTATACAAATAGACACTAATTGTGTACATCAGTAGGTGTGGTACTGTATGTTAGGTAGGTTGCAACATGGATTGCAGTGGTTTATGTATGATAGATAGAAGCACTAAATTCAATACATAACTTTCTATGGAAAATACATCTGGGTTCCAAATAAGTGGCTTTACATATGGCTTTTTGGAACACATTGTATTTAACTTGGCCATAGCCTGGCCTTCCATAAATGTAGCCCAAGATTTCAGTAGTGCATTTTGTAATAATAAATGTTGTTACTAAGATTATGCTGTTTCTGGAGAAATGTTATCTTTTCTGGTAATCATGGAACTCAATAGGTGAGCAAGATAGGAGGTTCTTGACAGCAGTTTCACTCAGAGTTTTCAGGTAACGTGTTCGTTTGGAGTAGGACTCCAGCCATTCTTTAAGGATGTGAGGGGGAGGGGTGAATTTCTCTGCCTCCTTAGAAAAATAGTTGGCAAGAGGGAGGATCAGTGTCAGTTGTAGGACACAAACAGTGCTCCATTTTCACCCAAGAAAGCATACTCAGTTGGAACAGAAGCAGAAAGTCCCATGGTGATAACTGGAACCGGGTGAAAGCTACAGCATGGTGGGTTTGTAGAGGCCCAGGATTTAGCCAGGCATTTTTGATATCAACTCTATGGCATTCATAATTGCAAATCCCATCTGCAGGAGAGGTTCTGTTTCCTAACATCTAGTCTGGCTCTGGTCAGCAATAGTGCAGGCTTTGCAGAAGGGGTGTGGAGGAAGGAACTAGCCTGTTGAGCACTGACTGTGCGGACGCTGCTTCTGTGCATATACATTGTTCCATTTAAGCTTCCAGCGACTCTGTGAAGTGGGTGCTTCTATTATCTCCATTTCATAGATGAGGTGGCTGAGGCTTGAAATGGATATGCAGCACGATAAGAATACTGTGCTGGAATACTAATCCAGGGCTGTCTGACTCAGAAGTCAATCCTGTTTTGTGTGACATTCTGTGATTATAGCTGCCTACGACTAGGGAATAAACGATCAATGGCTTGGACTCTGAGGGCAGCATTTCAGAAGGTTGTCAATATTCTTGTATTTTTCTCGAAAGCTTTTAAAGTCATTGTTAGGGATTTAGGGCCAGATTGGAAGGAATTACAAGACAAGAATAAAGTATACATTCATTCTTAGGTTTTACAGTTTCTATGTAACATTTTTTTGGTCAGCTTGTATCCCTCTAAAGAGCATCTACACTAAAAAGAACAATTGAAATGACCGGTTCCTATGACTGTCCATGCACATGAATTCACAGCCAGTCACAGAGCATCATCTCTGCTCTGCCGGAGTTTGAAGGTTCTTATCAGCTTGAAATGTTTTTATTTGTTTTATTAAATAATGCATAGGTTCTGCAATGAATCCAACAGAGAAAAAGAGAGCAAGAAAATGGGCAAATGAGTGCTACATGTAAATACTATAATAATTAAAAAGTTATTTGCAATCCTCAAACCACAAACTAATTTGGAGCAACTATTTCTGAGGCCAGAGGTCTGTGGGTCCTTGTGGAAATGGGAGTGAGGAAATTCTGCTTTGGGGCCTAAAAGCATATGGGGAATAGCTTTGCCTGCTTTCTTATTTCTGAGAAACCTGACTTGAAGCTTTTGATTTCAGATATGGAGGCCTCAGACTCTGAACTTTGCCTTGCTCCTAGAATCTTGCATTGTTTGCTTTAAGTCATTTAAGGTTAAAAACAATCTGTTTGTAGACATATTTGCCTTTCTGCCTGCAAGAAGACTTCACGTGGGCGCATGTTATCATTTGCTCGCACCCAAACTTCTAGTCCCTTATAGCAATAGGAACTCGGGAATTCCCATAGAAGCTTTCTGTGAAGCTCCTCAAGAGCACCTTGGTGATGAAAAAAAATGGGGTGGGATGCCCACAGTGGTCAGAAGTGCCCCGAAAAGCTTAAATAAGTATTTGATTAATTGATAAGCAGCAACAAATCTCTTGGTTCCCCTGTGTAGTTCTACCAAATTTATGCCCATGTAGTAAAGAGATCTGCCATCTAATGAAGGTACAAATGCAAATATATGGTTGTCATTTAATAGAAGTCATTTCTAGATACATTTTGGTAAGGGTTGCAGATTTTAAAAGTGTCTAATTTTGTATTTAGAATTGGTATGTGTTTTTAAATTATTACACAAGAAAACTTCCATGAATTCTGATTTGCAAATGATTTTATACAAGCACACAACAAATGTATCATTTACAATGAGTGCTACAAAATAGAGCAGTGATAGGTCAGTATAGTTGCCCTGAATCTCTGTAGTATGCCTGGTTGTTAAGTCTTCACATGGACAAGTAGCCAGCACTGACTGGTGCTTGTACACCTTTTAGCTGGCCTGGGCTGAGTGAGGAAATAGGCAAAGATTTTGGGGTTTCCATTTTGCTGTTAAGTCCCTCTGTATTGCTTTCTTCCCTTATCAAAACTTACTTTCACGATACTAAAAGAACTGAAAATTTAAGTGATCGTCCTGAGTCTTAGTGTTGAAAGTAACATACAATGAAGAAGGAACTCTAATGCTAGGAGTTTGTACTCTAAGGAGGGAGGAAGGTCTTTCCACTGCCTTCTTCAGTGTGCTGTTCTATATTATATTCCTTAAATGAACTCAGTCATTTGGTGATTTGTAAGCCATTAATGTGCCCAAAATCATCAAAATATTTTCTCCATTAAGCTTTTTTTTTTTTTTTTTTTTTTAAGGAACCATAATTGCTAGCCTTTACATCGATTAACAAGCATTTCCCACCCGTCTGATTGACAGTTTGTCCTGTTTTTTAAGGGTAAGGTCCTGTAGAAATACAATTTGGGTTTATAATTACAAAGAAGGAGAGATGAAGCGAAGCAGGATTGATTGCTTTTCCATCAGGCTTACTTTAACTTATATATATTTAAATTGTGTTTGTAATACTCATCAAATATTTAATATTTATTTTCAGATGTGAAAGGTCCTGTGGTCTTCATGCTATGGATACTTATGAAAAGACAGCAAATGTGTATCAAATGGTGAAAAATATGTAATAGGCAATATGCATTTATTCCACAAACCCAATTCTCGAGGAAAACATTCTTGGGCAAGCAGTCAAACAATTTTAATGTAAAATTTAATGCAATAGGGGTGACATATTTTAGAACAAATTAATTAGATTAGTGAAGTGAAATGGCCTGAGTCAGAACAAATAAAATGAGCTGCATAACATGAGGCACTTTGCAATAATTCTTAGGCTATCAATTCTGTTACTTAGCAATTTGAATTCTATTCAGATCATCGAAAATTATATAAAACCAATTCCTGTTTCTTCTGGTTGATTACATAAAGATACAACAATTTCCATTTATCTGGAAAATGAACAGAACATTGCTTTCTTCAATAAAAAGTTTCTGATTTGTAAAATACCTTTAATTGTTTCTTTAATTTTCCTTGCTTGTTTTTGCACTGTGGTCCTCTGAAAAAGTTCCACTTATTTTGGGCTAATTAATTTTATTTTACTTTGTTAATTTATTTACACCTCAACTTATTCTGCAAGTAACTGGTGGTTTATTATAACAATTAAAAAGAAAAAAAAAGTTGGTATACGTAAATATAATAACCATGACCAGAAAAAAGTAGAAAGGCAGGTGTGAAATCGTGACCTTTAATATTTATTTATTTGTTTGTTTGTTTGTTTGTTTATTTATTTATGAAGATAACCTTTAAAATGGGAGAAGATATTTGTAAATCATGTATCTGGTAAAGGGTTAGTATCCAAAATATATAAAGAACTTATAAAACTCAACACCCAAAAAATAAATAATCCAGTGAAGAAATGGACAGAAGATATGAGTAGACATTTTTCCAAAGGAGACACAGAGATGGCTAACAGATACCCGAAAAGATGCTCAACATCACTTATCATCAGGGAAATACAAATCAAAGCTACAGTCAGCTTTCACTTCATACCTGTCAGAATGACTAAAGTTTATAACATAGGCAACAATAGATGCTGGTGAGGGTAGAGAAATGGGAATCCTCTTATACTGTTGGTGGGAAGCAAAGTGGTACCACCGCTCTGGAAAACAGTATGGAGGTTCCTCAAAAAGTTAAAAAATAGAACTATCCTATGATCTAGTTATTGCATTCCTAGATATTTACCTAAAGGATACAAAAATACTGATTCGAAGGGATACATACATCCTGATGGATATGGCAGCATTATCAACAATAGCCAAATTATGGAAAGAGCTCAAATGTCCATCCACTGATGAATGGATAAAGAAGTTGTACTATATTAATATATGCAATAGAACATTAGTCAACCATAAAAAGAATGAAATCTTGCTATTTTCAACTAAGTGGAGGAGCTAGAGTATATTATGCTAAGCAAAATAATTCAATTATTTTGATTGAAATATGATTTCAATGATTTCATTGATTTCACCCCATATGATTTCCCTCCTATGTGGAATTTAAGAAATGAAACATGAACATATGAGGCAAAAAAGAGGGAGAGGCAGACCATGAAATAGACTTTTAATTATAGAGAACAAACTGAGGGTTGATGGAGGGAGGTGGGCAGGGGGTTGGGTTAAATGAGTGATGATTATGAAGGAGGGCACTTATTCTGATGAGCACTGGGTGTTGAGTGTAAATGATGATTCACTAAATTCTCCTGAAACTAATATTACACTATGTGTTAACTAACTGGAATTTAAATAAAAATTTGAAACTAAAAAAATCCTAAAACAACAACAACAATTACTACTACTCCTACTATAACAGCAATAACACTTGACCTTTTAAAAATGAGGCAAAAAAAACATAGGCCATGGCTTATGTAATTTTTGTGAGTGAATTCAAATTTGACTCTAAATTCCTGGCAGCAAAAGGTGAAACATGTTATTTATACAATGGTCTTAATTATGTTAATTGTGTGTTAGAGTATTTTTTTTTTAATTTTTTTTAACGTTTATTTATTTTTGAGACAGAGAGAGACAGAGCATGAATGGGGGAGGGGCAGAGAGAGAGGGAGACACAGAATCTGAAACAGGCTCCAGGCTCTGAGCAGTCAGCACAGAGCCCGACGTGGGGCTTGAACTCACACACCGCGAGATCGTGACGTGAGCTGAAGTCAGACGCTCAACCAACTGAGCCACCCAGGCACCCCGAGAGTATTTTAAGTCATGTCATTATCAATGATTTGACTCAACCGAAATCAAACTGGCCCTCAAGAAACTGAAAATATCTGTAGGTAGGGATGTGGTTTGGTTTAACCAGGCTTGATTTGATTGGCTGAGATATTCATGGCATTTTTATCCTTTTGTGTTGATTTCATCCCAGTCTCATTACAAGATGGTGGCAGCAGTACTAGGCCTCATATCCATATACAACTATATATATATAGGTTGTGTTTTCTGTCTCTCTGTCAAAATAGGTAAACTTCCTTTCCATTTTGTCCAGTAAATTTCCACTCACATTGTACTGGCCTAATTATTTAATCAATAATCTGCAACCAAAGGAATGCTATGGGCTGATTGGGTTAGACCTAGTCTCCTGAACCGGTCATGGCAAGGAAACTTGATTATATTGGACCACACAGGGCCATCTATGATATTGTGGATGTGATCAATTTCCCTTCAATTTTATGAGCTGTATGTTCTAGGAGTGGGTACTTGAACAGATACTAGAAACTGGAAAGGGAAAACAGATGTAACCAACGTCCTCTGAACAAGTTACTTGAGGGAAATTAAATCTTTTTATTACTTAGGAATTTAGCATTCTGTTCATTTATTAATTACAAAAGACTGTTTTGAATTTGCATTCAGAGACAGTCATGATATTTGGCAGATTTTAATGTTAAGTAAAAATAAATCAGAAAACGATGCCATAATAACTGTAAAGTCTTCTGAAGATAGCTGTCTTCATAAACATTTAACATGATAGACAGGCTGATGGGGTTGAATATTTCCAATTTATTATTATTATTTTTAAAAATTTTTTTTTCAACGTTTATTTATTTTTTTTGGGACAGAGACAGAGCATGAACGGGGGAGGGGCAGAGAGAGAGGGAGACACAGAATCGGAAACAGGCTCCCGGCTCTGAGCCATCAGCCCAGAGCCTGACGCGGGGCTCGAACTCACGGACCGCGAGATCATGACCTGGCTGAAGTCGGACGCTTAACCGACTGCGCCACCCAGGCGCCCCACATATTTCCAATTTAAACTATGTCGTTTTGTCCAAGTCTTTTTCTACTTTCTGCTACATTCTCATTATATTTGTCTAAATAGAGGTAAAAACCATTGACTATCAACCAAAATATGTTGATTTGCAAAACTTTCCTCAATGTAAGAAGAAACCACTATTGACTTTTTGGTGGGCAGAGTGAGGGTGGGAGCAAATTGGAACAAGAGGGTAGACACTGGAGTGCTAGTGCTACAAGTTTTGGATTTAAAGTATGTCCCGAGGTCACAGGTGCTGTTACTTGGGTGGTTAACATCTTAGATAATGATGTGCCTGTCTCTTGTTTTCACTCACACACACACACACACACACACACACACACACACACACACACCCCAGTAATTTGAATGGTGATCTTGAAGAGACTTATTTCTAAAAGTTATTTTTCTCTCCAGAGAATCTATGGGATTTTAAATGATGTGAATGCTATTGCCTAGAGATGCAGGGGTAAAATCAACACTGAAAAAATATTTTAAAATAAAAATGGATCTATTGATGATAATTATTCATCCTGCTTCTCTGAATTTTACTATACTACCTTTTCTTTCTTCCTCCCACTCTTTGAGGACAGTGTCTACATTTAGACAACAGCTCCTAATTTTCTGGCTCTGGCTTGCTTCAAGATAATTCTTTTCTTTATAGACAGTGGCCATGGCAGGTAAATCAATTCCCGTAAGTACAGTCTCCTGAAATGAAGGCAGGTCCATTGTCCTCTCTGGGGGCAGCACCAGCTAGTATTTTATTATCTTTTCCAAATCATGACACTCAATGAAGTGTGGAACTGATAAAAGATGAATTTACTTTAAGGTCCAAGAGAGAAAACATAACAGAAAATGAGAAGTTTCATCATAAATGCATCAATGAAGTTGCCCAGGGAGACTTGGTGATGGTGAAACTATCTCATAGCCACAGAAATTGCATCTCACCTTATTCATGACTGACACTCTAATGGAATCTCAGACTGTCTCAGCATACTGTCTGGACCCGCTTCATTTTCTCTTTCAGGTGCAAAGCAGTGTTTGTGGTTTGACCCATTGTCCCAAGATAGGCAGAGAGTTTCTTTGGCATTGGCCCAAAGGACAATAGGGAAGCGATCTAGCTAAAATTACATATTGATCTCCCCTTCAACCAGCATCCTTTCCAGTTAAATTACCTTGCTTCTTCCTGAAGGGATGACTATGAGTTTTCAAAACACACTCACCCAGCTTCTTAGGTGATAATTTTTCCCCTTACAGTCTTCTGATTTAGATTTAGTTATATTTAAATAACTGTTATTTTCACAAAAAAAGAGTACCAATTTAGAGTGTTGTAAGCACAGACATCTGGTAAAAAAAACAATACTACAAGTAGGGCGAATTAAATATTTGCTGATGTGAACCTTTGGGAAAAAATTCATCACTATGGGAAACTTGAATATTCTTCCTTTTTATTCCTCATATCTAGCACATTTCCCTGCAATCAATTTCTCATACTGCTGAACAATTCTCCTTCTTTACGAATTTTTACTAATTTTTAAACCTCTTGGAGCTGTAAACTATGCTTATGCTTGTATTCTTTTTTTTTAAACTTCAGATGCACAGATTTGAATTAACCATACTCGTTGGTTGCTGGCACACTTTCATTACTTCATGAAAGGTCCTTCCCTGATTTGATACAGTAGGTGTTCAACAAATAGTGTTCTCCACTTGAATAAAATCTTACCACTTCAGAAACTTCTCCAACATAGGACATGGATAGGAGGATTGAAAATTGATCAGAGCTATTTCCTTTACCATATACATTAGAAGTCGTTCACAGTTCCTTAGTGAGTCAAAATTAGAGTCTGACATTAGAACTATTGTGTATTCCTTATATTTAATTGCATATGAATATGAATGTTAAAGGGCATATCATTGGGGGGCACCTGGGGTAGCTCAGTTGGTTAAGCATCTGACTCTTGATTTTGGCTCAGTTCATTTTCTTGTGGTTGTGAGATTGAGCGCCACATTAGGCTCCATGCTGACTCCAAGCATGGAGCCTGCTTGGGATTCTTTCTCTCCCCACCTCCCGGACCTCCCCTTGTGTGTACTCTCTCTCTCTCTGTCTCCCTCTCTCAAAAATAAACTTAAAAGAATTAAAGGACATATCAGTGAATGTGATTCAACTTTTTCAGGTCTATAGTAAATGAACTAACTACTTTGAGTATTATTATAGTTAAACGCCTGATCTGATGAACCTTATCCTCTGATTCTAGTCAAGATTCAGATGTTTGGAATATGTACCATCAGGAACCCTTTATAGAATTCTGTCTTAAGGCTTAATCCTATCTGTATTCTACAAGTTTACTAGTCATTTACTAACTCTTACTTGATGGTATACTTGATGTTTCACCGTTCACTGAGTGGCCAGGCTGTGCAGCCAAGGTTAGTAGGCAGTTAAGTGTCACCCAGGAAAGAAACAAGTGCATGACTTGAAGTTGCTGAAAACAGACAACATGCATACTGGGCTCAAGTTTTACAACACGTAATTACTTAGAGTAAGAAGAGAGAAAGCGCTAAAAAGATCTAGCCCTTTGCAATGTGTGGGTCCCTCACGGCCAGTGGATGTACTCTGCAGCCAGCCAATGCAGGCAATGTAGCCTGCACACCCCACTTGCTGCTGCAGTACAAGTGCCTTGACCCTCCCCTGTGGGGTCTGAAATACAGAAAGCAAGGACATGCCAAAGGGCATCAACACATGCACTTAAGCAGAACAAAGGAATACACATGGAGTCTGAACAGAGGGAGATAATCCCACAGTTGGTGATAAGCCCAGCACAGGCGATGAGGACTCTATCTCTTGGTAAGGAAGTGTGCCAGACCCAAGGCTCATTCTTCAGTGGCCCTTGGATGTTGAAAGACTGCACATACGAGACTGTATTTTCCAATGCTTGATGATGAGGAGGAGGAAACCTATTTCTATCACAAACATATTCAACCATAGACACTTTGGAAAAAATGTTCCCTTGGCAGCGTTCTTGAATTTTTTTTAAGCATACAATTTCTAGAACAGTGTTTCTCTTCTGTTTTTGACTTTGACAATAACTAAGAAATGCACTTTCCATATTGGCCCTTGACATGGCTGTGTATGACTAAAAAATTTCAGAAGCAACACTTTCCATTATTATGTGTGATGCACTCTTAACATTTTTTGGTTTGATTCTATTCTATCATGTTAAAAAAATTGATCCACTTAATTGATTTCACTAATGAGTCTAAACTACTGTTAGAAAACACTATTCTAGGAAATGGGCCATACAGAAACTGTAAAGTTTATAAGAACTTTCAGTGTTTTGAAAAACAAAAGGGAGGGGTGAGAAAAAGGAGCAAGAACTGCAGAGCAGAGAGTAATTTCATTAGTGTGGATGTTACATAAATCACATCTATCTTCCCCGCTACAATAAACATGTGGCTGAAAAACTTTTGGAAGGTGCAACCTAAATCTTAGGCATGAAGAGACACATAGATTCTCATAGTTGCTTATATAATTATTATGGTAGAGAAAAGATCTATTATTTTGGCAATCCATAAGAAGAATTGGTAAAATTAACTTAAAATTATATTATTATAGATATAATATATAGGAATATATAATTATGTTACATATTCCATATGTAGGAATAAATATAAAAACTTTTTTGATAAAATATCCTTTTATTTTATTTTTATTAAAAAATTTTTTTATGTTTATTTCTGAGACAGAGAGAGAGGATGAGTGGGGGAGGGGCAGAGAGAGAGGGAGACACAGAATCCGAAGCAGGCTCCAGGCTCTGAGCTTGTTGGCACAGAGCCCGACACGGGGCTCGAACTCACAAGCCAAGAGATCATGACCTGAGTCGAAGTCGGACGCTCAACTGACTGAGACACCCAGGCACCCCAATAAAATATTTTAAAGTTATATTACATATATATGAATTTTATATGTATGCACACATAACTGTAAAGTTACGTACATAATAAATGTTTTAATCACACATGCACATCAAGCGTTAAACAGCTTACATTACCATAATCAGGCATTAAACAATTTGTATTTTCCCTGAGTTCTGGGTTCTACCTGGCTTTCTTTCTGTTTCTGTCAAGGGCAAAAACAATGGCTCAGGGCATGTTGTTTGCTCTACTCAGGATGTTCTCTTCCATCCCTTTCTCTTGCTTTTCTCTCTACATATTTTACTTTTCATTTTCTTTAAATCTCATCACAGCTGTTATATTCCCAAGTTTATCTTTGCTTTCCCAAGACTAAATCAAGTCCACTTCTACTAAGTTTTTACAGCATATTTTTCCTTAGAGCCTTTACAACATCATGCTCATTTTAGCCCATCAGTTTTTCTCAAGTGCCCTATGAAGTTCCTGATATATAGCAGGCACTTGAATGTTTGTTGCATGACTAAATGCATCCTAATAATTAAAATAGCAATTACTTTAAAAAAAGGGGGCGTGAGTAAGCAGTCACAATGTACTGGATGTGTTCCAGATCTCATAAATTTCTTTTGGATCATTGTTTTTGAATACATTTATTCCTCTTTCGTATTCTTATCCATCAGATTTGGTACTGACTTGCATGTGGTAAATGCTAAATAAGTATTTGCTGAATTGATTGTTTCAGGTAAAGCACATAGGTATATGTTATTCATGTAATGAGTCCTGTGGAGAGAGGTACACATTTCATATTAGATCAGATTTACATAATCATTATGATTGTGTTTATTGATTTCCATCTCTTAGAATCAATCTAATGAGAAACAGAAAAAATATGTTTCAGTGTTAATATGCTTATGTTACTACATGTGTTCAAGTCCTGTAATGTAATGAGAAGTATGTGTTTAGTATGTTATTTATAGCTAATGGGTAACCAATACAAAAGCTAAAAATAACAGTATAAAAATCCAACACTGGGAAGAGAAGGGGAGGAGAAAGCAAAATAAATGAACTCAATTCTCACGTTTCTCATGATGGCAGTCAATATTGTCTAAAGTTAATAAGTCAAGATAATGAAAAAGGAAAAAAACAAACTTCTTATTTAGACTTACAGAGATAACCACCAAAACCCATAGAAACAGAAAAAGTTAAGAGATATTATCCTTGAAGAGTGTCTGTGGGAGGGGAGGAATTGGATGAGAGATTGTTGCTTTTCATCATAGATCTTTGGTACTAACAAGACAAAAATCCAGGAGAAAATGTTATACAGAATTCTCCTTAAAGTTATTTTTGAGGCGCATGCATTTTCCTTGCCTCTGGGTGTTACTTAATATCTTACTATGAATTGATTATATAGATTTTTTTTAAAGCAAGTTTTGAATTGCCATGATGGAAAATATTGAGGCCCTCACACTAAAACACTGTTATGGGTAGAAATCTAGATCCCTGTACAATTGCCATTTACATACTATACTAGAGTTTAGAATTTCTATGAACAGAAAAGCATTACTACTCCCTAAACTTTCTTAAACACAGCAGCATTACTAAACCTATTTAGTAGTTTATTATATATTTAAATGATGTAAGTAAACTGAGGAAAAAGAAAGCACAAAAATTGAGCAGTATATATAGAGATTTTCCATTTACTCTGTTTCCCTCAACATATGCAGAGTCTCCCCTCTTGTCAACAAATGCTCACCAGAGTGGTACATTTGTCACAACTGATGAACCTACATTAATGCATCATTATCACCCAAAGTCCATAGTTTACATTAGGGTTCACTTTTTGTGTGTATATTCTATGGGCTTGAATTAATTCTATGGGTGTATATTCTATGGGTTTGAATTAACTTATAATGGCATGTACTCATCATTATAATACCATACAGAGTAGTTTCACTGCACTAAAACCCTCTATGCTCAGCTATTCATTCTTTCCTTCTTTCCTAACCCTTGGAAACCACTATTTTTCTTTTTTTTCCTGTCTTCATAGTTTTGCTTTTTCCAGAATGTCATATAGTTGGAATCCTACGGTATGTAGTCATTTCAGAATGGCTTCTTTCACTTGGTAATATACATCTAAGGTTCTTCCATATCTTTTCAAGGGTTTATAGCTCATTTCTTTTTAGTGCTGAATACTATTGCATTGTCTGGT